>NC_087438.1:24917500-26167500 GCF_036321535.1 Camelus dromedarius
CCCTCCCCTCCTCCTTCTCTGTCTTTCTCTCTCTCCCCCTCTCCCTGCCACTCCCCTTCCGTTTCTCTATTTCTCTATCACCACTTCCCTTCCCCTCTTCTTTCTCTCTCTCCTTTCCTTACTCATGAACACTGAAGATTAATGTGTTTATAACATCTGGTAGAAAACAGCACTTTCCAAATGGTCCAGCCTGACCCCTGTGGTCCCTGCAAACTGGTGGTTCTTTTTTTCTTATACCAGGCCCTGCCCATAGCCACACCCTGCCTTGAGATGTCATTGGATGGAGGTCCACGGTGCCTACAGTTCTGCCTGGGTATGTATTCCTCAAACTCCCAAACATTTCTTCGTGATGTGAGGTTAAGGGAAGGCAGCAGGGACAGAGCACTGGTGTCCCTACCCTGCCCTTTGTCATCATTGCCAGCAGCTTTTTCTCTGACTCAAGCCAAGAACTTCAGGCTAGGGAGGAAATCTGCATAACACCTTCCAGACGACAGTCATTGGAAACACTGTTCTCCTAGAACCACGGTCCTGAAACTCGGAAGCAGGGATGCACACTTATCTCTTTCCATGTAGGAAGCACAAGAGTGGCGAGTGAGGGCCAGGTAAGAAGAGAGGCAGGCTCAGAGAAAGTTCTTGCTTCCAAGGTGAAAGAAAAATGTAATTAAAAGATAATCAAGAAGGAGGGTATATAGCTCAATGGTAGAGCGTGTGCTTAGCATACATGAGGTCCTGTATTCAATCTCCAGCACCTCCATTAAAAAAAAAGTAAATAAACCTAATTACCTCCCCCATCAAAAAAATAATAACATAAAAAGATAATAAAGATAATGAATAAGAAAATCTCTCTTGGAGGGAGGCTTCAAGATGGCGGAAGAGAAGGATAAGGAGCTCACCTCCTCCCATGGAAACATCAAAAATACATTTACATGGGAACAATTCTCACAGAAAACCTACTGAACTCTAGCAGAAGATCTTCTACTAGCAGAGTTACAAGAAAAATCTCCATGTAAATGGAAAGGGAAAAAAAAAAGAATAGGGATGTGACCTGTGCCACTGGGAAGCCGTGGTAAAAGGAAAAGTCCCCTCACCTTGGGAACCCCTTCACCAGCGGGAAGATCAGTGGGGACAGAAAGAGGCTCCGAGGATAGCACAGCAGCCACCTGGCTGCAGCCAGAACAGAGAGAAACCAGCCCGGAGGGTCTGGGCCACCTCACTGCACTCCCCAGGCCGCGACTCGAGCCTGCTGGTGCGTGCAGAGACTGATTGCTGAAGCTGGGCTTCAGAGGACAGACTCGGAGGGAGACGACTGGAGTTGGTGCATGGAGACAGCTTGAGGGGGCTGGAGTAAGTTATGGGCTGAAACTAGGAGTGTGTGCAGGGGAGCCTGGGTCCACCATAAAAAGTCCCACTGTTAGTGTGCACTGGCAATGGCAGGGGTGGGACCCCGCCATACCAGTCTCCTTTTTGGCTTGCTCCAGGCCACGGAGGCTCTGCTTCTGGGAGCTCTGAGTGGGCACAGTCCGCAACAGGTTGCCCCCAGGTAGAAGCAGGACTGAGGTCTGGGCCCATTCCCAGGGATGAAGCTGGGGTCTGAGCCCTGGTCCAGGTGGCATTGGCAGACTTGTGCTGCTGGTACTTTTGCAGGCTCAGCATCTGCAGGACATCCAAGCGGAGAGCTGGTGCACAGCTGGGTCAGGTCTGCCATTAACAGGGGGAGTCCTCATACAGAGGCAAGGCTGCAATCTGAGCTGACCCATGGCTAGGCTACAGACCCAGGTGTGCGGCTACATGTGACTATGGTGGGCCCTGGTGCCTGACTTCAAGGGATCTGCCCTGCTGCCTTTGTGAGCACAGCGCCTGAGAGGCATCAGGGCAGACTGCCTGCATTCCCATGGCTGATAGGGGCTGAGGGCAGCACCAATAACAGTATACACTGTGAGCCCACACAAAGGTGACAGGGGGCACCACAGAGGGCACTTCCCAGTGGACAGCTGCTTCAGAGGAATACTCAGCTGAGCCCCTCCCACGGGAAGCACTTCGGTCCCACCTCCCTCACACAGCAGCTCAAAAACGTTTCCGGGGCTTCTACTCCAGCAGCATAGGAGCATACTAGGCCTCCAAGAGGACTATGACAACCACAGAGCAAAGAGGAAGTCCTGCTCAACATCCAGTGAAAGCTCAGGTACCACAACTGCTGGTGGGAACGTAGTTTGACACAGCCACTATGGAAAACAGTACAGCAATTCCTTAAAACACTAGAAATAGAGTTACTGTATGATGCAGTAATCCCACGCCTGGGCATCAATCCACAGAAAACTCTAATTTGAGAAGATACACACACCCCAATGTTCATAGCAGCACTATTTCCAATAGCCAAGACTTGGAGGTAAACTAAATATCGTCCAGATGATTGGATAAAGAAGATTATATTATATATACAGTGGAATACTACTTAGACAGTAAAAATGAAATAATGCCCTTTGCAGCAATGGATAGACCTAGAGATTTTAACATGGATGGACCTAGACATTATCATACTCTAGGTCAGACAGAGAAAGACAAATACCATACGATATCACTTATATGTGGAATGTAAAAAAATGATACAAATGAACTTATTTACAAAACAGAGACTCACAGATATAGAAAATAAACTTATGGTTATCAAAGAGGAAAGGCAGGGAGGGATAAATTAGGAGTTTCAGATTAGCAGACACAAACTACTGTATACAAAATACATAAAACAGCAAGGACCTACTGTATAGCTTAGGGAAATACATTCAATATCTTATAATAGCCTATAATAAAAAAAGGACATATATAAATGTATAACTGAATGACTATGCTGTACCCTAGAAACTAACAAAACATTGTAAATTAATTTCACATCCATTATTAAAAAAAAAAGAGTTTGGGGCAGGGGTAGGGCCATAGCCACCGGACCTGAGGCCCCCAAGCCTTCCTTGCACGCAGGTTCCATTCCTCCACTTAGGTCTCCGTGACCACACTCATTCAAGCGGGAATCTTGAGGAGGGAAGTGTGAAAAGTGGGACACAAACGCCGTCAGCAGTGGACCAAAGGCAGGCTCCTGCCTGACCAGCAAAGGGGGTGCTCTGTGCAGGAGGGGACTCGGGGCACAGACCAACGATGGGGGCCTGGGAGGGGCTGTCCCTGCCGACCTGCAGGACAGGAGCTGGGCATCCTGAGCTGTGAGGTAGGATGAAAAGGAGATGCAAGAGGAAGGCCCACGTGGAAGAACTGACCAAATAATTACGTAAGTTTCGTGAAAAGTGAAAGAAGGAGAAACTGGGAAAGAGGCTGAGAAGCCTTCCGGACAGGGAGGAGGAGCCAGCAGAGCGCTGCGCGCAGGGACCGCGAGGGAGTAGGAAGAGTTACTGTTTAATGTGCGCAGAGTTTTAGTTTCAAAAAATGAGAAAAGCTCCGGAGGTAGTTGGGAGTGATAGTTGCACAACAGTGTGAAAGCACTTAATGCCACTGAACCGTCACTTAATGATTAAAAAGGAAAATTTTATGGGATATATATTTAACTACAATTTTTTCAAAAGCAGTACGAGTTCATCCTAAGGCTTTCTAAACAGAGGCAGAAAAGAGTGGAGAGCAGTCGGTGTGTCATCTGTAAGTAGAGGCGAGGGGAGGACACCAGGGGTGGACAGTGCTGAGGGAGGCCTTCAGAGAGCCAGGGGCTCCCCAACAATGCCCCCAAGACTGCATTTGGCATCAGGCCTTCTTCAGCTTCCTGGACCCGCACAGCCACCTGGCCACCAGGCCTAGCAGCTTCCCACAGAGCCACGCGGTGCCCAGGGTGGCCACCAGCAGGAACAAGAGGACGTCGAGCAGGTACTGCTCATACCACGGCTGCTGGAGGGCATGGGGCTTGAGGTGCGCCGCACCCCCTGTCTGGAGGATGTGGTCGATCCAGCCCACCAGCCGCTGGGCGGGGGTCAGGGGGTGGGAACGCCTGATGATGCTGGCGGCCACCACAGCAGATTTGTACCTGTTGGCGGAGACACAGGTCAGGTGTTTACTCAAGTGGTCTCAGAAGTCTTAGAGAACTTGTATCTCTCTCTCTCTCTCTCTCATACACACACACACACACACACACTTTTCACCATATGCACAAAAGACTGCCTTTCAAGCGCCAAGAGCTGTTGTCTGGGCCTTGTCACTGTTCAGCTGGGTCCCCTTGACAAGTTCGTACTGATACCTGCATGCAAAGATCCATGCTTAGTGCTAAAACTGCTAACATATAAAAGTGCACACGTATTATTCTGTGTCCTGGAAGTTTCAGCTTTTACTGCAAAAAAGACCCACGTGGTGCCCATCGTGGTTTATGTCTTCATTCAGTGTAAGTAACCACAAGCCCAGAGAACAGCATACCTCTTGTCTTCCATGACTTGCTTCATCTTTAGAACTAGTGTCTCAGCCTTCAACTGCTTTAACTGGATAGAGACTCCAAAATTTCTGGCTTCAACTCGGAGCATATTTTCATGCTGGTCTTCAAGGATAGGAATCCCCACCATGGGCACACCATGTTGGATGGCCTCCATGACACTATTCATCCCACCATGGGTGACAAAAAGACAGATGCGAGGGTGACCTGTTGCAAATAAGAAAAAGAGCAGAACATTTCAGGATGAAAAGTTTCACAAGGAGGGAAGCAGCAAGGGCAAAAAAATAAATTTTTTTCAAGGTATTTTTGAAGAAAATGAATTTACTGATTTAGCTTAGGACACACTCAAAGATGAATATATCAAGATACAAGATTCTGCCCTTGTCTCTGTACAGAGACTCCTCACCTCAACCACAATCTGTAAGACTCAAAATCTAGGGAAATCTGCAGAGAAAAGTCATAAGCGAGGCATCGTCCTCCTTTAGCCCAGTCATTCATCCATCCATCCATCCATCCATCCTTCTCCACCATGTCTACCTTTGCTTCTTGTATCTCTGTTCTCTCTCTTTATTACTCTCTCACAGTGTCACTATCTGTCTCTCTATTACTCTACTGTCTCTCTGTTAGTCTGCTTCTATGTTTCTTTCACTCTGTCTTTCTGCCTCTCGCTCACTTGATCTCTGTAGTTCTCTCGGTTTCTTCCTCTCTCCCCCACTACTCATTCGTTTCCCACCTACCTAAATTCTTAATACTCTCATTGGCACCACAACTCATGTGGCGTTCATAAAACTTACACTGTATGTGATTTCTCCTTAATTTTATGAGAAATCTTTAAAGTGGGGAATGCTGTACCATACACCTCAGTATTTCCAGTTCCTATATGACTACCACACCCTTATTTAGAGGAAACTACAACAGGTGTTAATAACGAACAGTTCATCCCAAACTCTGCCTCGCAACAGGGATGTGAATCAGAATCCACTTGGGTTTCCTTGAAAATGCGACTCCTTTCCCTACCCCATGTCCTGTTGAATTAAATGTGCAGAATTTTCTATCATACATTCCCAATACATCTTTGAACCATAATCTTGGCTATGAACCTCCAATACAGTGATTATTGTACTGAGGAGTATCCAAAAAGCAGAACAAGGACAAAGAAAATCTCTTGGGGTGCAATGAGCGCTCTGTTACCAGAGAACTGGATGGACCAAATAACCGGCTGTGAGGTTACCCAGTTTGGCACTCAGATATTACAGCACACCATTCAGACACCACCATTAACTTTGTAAATATGTGAGTTGCTCACACCTGTTGTACCTGAATAAGATGTACCAATATGTGTGGATGTGTATCTGTACAATATCAGATGGCTGAACAGGTGCTCAAGAAGCCAGGGAAAGCAGTGACAACATGCCCCCTGGTACGTGTTCTCAGAGTTTACAAACTGTCTTGGATTGGGTTTGGGTGACCTTGTTGAGTGTCAAATAAGGTAGGGTCAAAAGAACCTGAAAATAGTATCACTTCTGGCTGCAAGGATGAGAACTGGAATAAAAAAGAAGGGAAAATGACTGTTTGGGCTATTTTAGAAGTATAGCCTGATTTCCCAAGAACTCCAGTTGGCTGCTCCATTCCTGCCCTCTCCTTCTCATCTTAATGGGATTGCCCAACTAGAGGTTAGAGCCATAATGAACCCCAAAGACATATAAATGGAAAGAGAGAAGTAGACCTGAGGAGTTCTTACCCAAAAGGTCATTTTGAGGAAGCCAATCCATGAGTTTTACATTTGCTGCCAATTTGATATCTTTGGGCCAATGAGAAGCCTTATAGTTCCATATCACCCCTTGAGGGAGACAAGCAAAGGCAGCATTCATCTCCTTGAGAACCTCATCGGGCTGACAGTCATTCACCATGGAGCCTAGGGCCACAAGGACAAAACCAGAGTCTCCAAACTTGGTGATGAAATTCTCAAGTTCCTGGAAAGAGGTAAGAAGGAAAAGAGGTGAATATTGTTCATGAAAGCCTAGACAGCCATGACATGAAAATCATCTGTTCACTAACTACCCTCTCCTGTCAACACGTAAGCTCACAGTCTTGAAATTGTTCTCATAGCCTCTAAGACAGCTCAGTGCTTTCTGCACCATGCTCAAATCTTCTGGATGGATGGCCTTGAAGTAATCTTTCTGAGGCCTTAGGACACAACTTCCCATAGAAATACTTTAAATCCTCACAAATGGATGTGAAGAGAGCTTTAAGTAACCGGTCACCACAACAGTCCACATTGCACATGAGGTGCTTACACTGCAGCACAAAATACTTCCATGACAATGTTTTATGGAAGAGGAAAGTTGAAGTTTTGGGAATCTCTTTCTTCACTGAAAACATAACCCCAGTACCATCATCTATATCCACAATAAGCAGTTAAGGGAGATACAAAACCAAAATATGTAAAACATGATGTCAAAAAAAAAAAGTAATTGTAAGGGAAAGGAGTAAAAATGTAGGGTTGTTAAAATGCACTTGAAATTAAGAGACGAGCAACTTAAAATAATCACATGTATAAATGGATTGCTATACATAAACCTCATGGAAATCACAAACCAAAAATCTATAATAGATACACTCACAAAAAAAGAGAAAGAAATCCACACATAACCACTAAACATAGTCATCAAATTACAAGGGAAGAGAATAAAAGAAGAAAAAAAAGGAACAAAAAACTACAAAATCAACCCTAAAACTATTAACAAAATAGCAATAAGCACATACTTATCAATAATTACTTTCAATGTAAATGGACTAAATACTCCAAACAAAAGAGAGAGAGAGTGGCTGAATGGTTACAACAAGAAGACCCATAGATAGCTGCCTATAGGAGACTTACTTCAGATCTAAAGGCACACATAGATTGAAAGTGAGGGGATAGAAAAATATATTCCATGCAAATCGAAATCAAGAGAAAGCTGGCATAGCAATACTGATGTCAGACAAAGTAGACTTTAAAACAGAGATTGTACACAATTTACAATAGCCAAGACATCAGCAGATGACTGGATAAAGAAGATGTGGTATATTTATACAATGGAATACTATTCAGCCATAAAAAGTGACAACATAATGCCATTTGCAGCAACATGGATGTCCCTAGAATGTCACTCTAAGTGAAGTAAACCAGGAACAGAAAGAAAAATACCATATGAGATTGCTCATATGTGGAATCTAAAAAAAAAAAAAAAAAGGAACATAAATACAAAACAGAAACAGACTCACAGACATAGAATACAAATTTGTGGTTGCCAAGAGGGTAGGTGGTGGGAAGGGACAGACTGGGATTTTAAAATTTGTAGATACTGACAGGCATATGCAGAATAGATAAACAAGATCATACTGTATAGCACAGGGAAATATATACAAGATCTTGTGGTAGCTCACAGCAAAAAAAAAATGTGACAATGAATATATGTATATTCATGTATAATGGAAAAATTGTGCTGTACACTGGAATTTGAGACAACATTGTAAAATGACTATAACTCAATAAAAAATGTTACAAAATAAAACAAAATAAAACAGAAACTGTAACAAGAGACAAAGAAGGACATTACATAATGATCAAGAGATCAATCCAAGAAGAGGCAAAAATTATAAATATATATGCACCCAACACAGGAGCACCTAAATACATAAAGCAAATATTCACTACCATAAAGGGAGAAATTGACAGTAACACAATAATAGTAGAGAACTAACCTCACACCAATGAACAGATCATCCAAATAGAAAATTAATAAGGAAATACTGACTTTAAATGACACATTAGGCCAAGTGGACTTAAGAGATATACATAGAACATTCCATCCAAAAGCAGCATAATACACATTCTTTTCAAATGCACATGAAACATTCCTTAGGATAGATTATATCCTAGGCTACAAAACAAGCCTTAGGAAATTTAAGAAAATTGAAAAATCATATCAAACGTCTTTTACAACCACAACACTATGAGACTAGAAATCAACTACAAGAAAAAAACTACAAAAAGTACAAACACATGGAGGCTAAATGATATGCTACTAAGCAACCAATAGACTGCTGAAGAAATCAAAGCAGAAATAAAAAGATACCTGAAGACAAATGAAAATAAAAACACAACACTCCAAAATCTATGAGACACAGCAAAAGCAGTTCTAAAAGGGACATTTGTAGTGATACAAGCTCACCTAAGAAACAAGAAAAGTACTGAACAACATTTTTTCATAAATATGAAATGCTTCCTAAAATTCATACTGAATTTCAAAAGATCCTGAGTACCCAAAACAATCTTGAAAAACATAAAAAGAGTTGGCAGTCTCACACTCCTGAATTCAAAACTTACTACAATCCTACAACAATCAAAATAACGTGGTACTGACATAAAGACAGATACATACACCAATGAAATAAAACAGAGTCCATAAATAAACCCTAGTATATGTGGTCAAAAAACTTCTGACAAAGGTGCCAAGATCATTCATTAGGTGAAAGACAGTCTTTTCAACAAATGGTACTGGAAAACTGGATATCTACACCCAAAAGATTGAAGTTGGACCATTACATTATACCACAAACTAAATTAACTCAAAATAAATCAAAGACCTAAAGATATGAGCCACAACTAATTGTTAGGAAAAAATATAAGGAGAAATCTTCATTTCATTGGATTTGGTAATAACTTCTCATATATAACACCAAAAGCACAGGCAACATAATTAAAAATATATATAAATTGGATTTCATCAAAACAAAAAAACTTTGTTCATCAAAGGGCACTATCAACACAATGAAAAGGCAGCTCAGAGAATGGGAAAATATTTATAAATCACATATCTGATAAGGGATTGATTGCCAGATTATATAAAGAACTCTTGCAACTCTACAAAAAGAAAATTTAAAAATGGGCAATGACTTGACTGTGAAAGACTGCATGGCAGTTCCTCAAATGACTGAATATGGAATATGATCCAGAAATTTCGTTCCTGGGTATATACACAGTAGAGTTAAAAGGAGAGACATGAACAAACATTAGTACACTACTGTTCACAGCAGCATCACTCACAGTAGCCCAAAGTGGAAGAGAACCCAAGTGCTGACCAAGAGACAAATGGATAAAGAAATATGTTCTGTGCAAACAGTGGAATACTATTCAGCCTTAAAAAGGAAGGAAATTCCTTCTATGCTACAATATGGCTGAATTTTGAAGACATTATGCTAAGTGAAGTAAATTACCACAGTACAAACATTGCATGATTCCACTTATATAAGTACCTAGAATAGTAAAATTCATAAAGACAGAAAGGAGAACAGTGGTTGCCAGGGTCTGCAGGCAGAGGAAAAGGAGAAATTATGGTTTAATGGGTATGAAGAGTCAGTTTGGAGAGATGAAAATGTTCTGGAGAAGAAGTGGGGGTGATTACACAACAATGTGAAAGTACTTAATGTCCCTGAACTGAACTCTTCACAATAGTTAAAGTGGTGAATTTTATACTATGTATATTTGACTCTGTGTGTGTGTGTATGTGTATGTATATGACTGCATATATATACAATGTATATATACTACATATATTTGCATATAGTGTATATATGTATATTGTAGAGAGCATCTGTTATCTTACAAATTACAAACCATAACTTCCATTATTCTCCTGCTCAATAAATTCTGCCCCAGTTCTAAAACCAGCCCTACCATCATGTCAGGTAAGACCTTGTGTTTTGGCCTGGTCTTATTCGTGCCATTGACTCTTCCACACTTCAGTCCAGCCAGGTCACTGAGGGAACCCTCCTTATGGTCATCTCACTTGTATCTCCTCATGTTTTCTCAACCTGTTCTGTCTTCCCTGTCCAGCTCCATCTCTTAAAAAAAAAATGCTGCCATGAACTCAAAACCTATCTAGCCCAAGGCCCATTCTTCAACTCTTCCTGTCACTCAATGCAAGATCAGCAAAGGAAGGGTAGACACTTTGGTACCCGGAAGACCCAGGCCAAATCTGGCTGTTGCTGCCTCTGAGCCTAATGGTCCTGGGAGAATTATTTGCATCACCTGAACCTCTGTCCTCTCATTTATAAAAGTGAAGCTCATCACAGTTCCCTCCAGGTGGCATGATATATAATACATAAGATAACCTCCGTACAGTAGCGACCCAGTACCTACAGGCAACAGACAGCCACTATCGTAGCTCTCTCCCTTTTGAAAACTTCTAGAGCAAGCAGAGGTTCTGATTCCAGACTCTGTATTCAGACCATCTGGAAGATGTGGAAATAAGCTAAATGTCCATAAAAAGATGAATGGTTAAAGAAAATGTGGTATAAACATTCAATGAAATATTATTCAGCTTTTTTAAAAAAGGAAATTTTGCAATGTGTGAAAACATGGATGAATCTTGAGGGCATTATGCTAAGTGGAATAAGCCAGCCACAGAAAGGCAAATACTCCATGACTTAACTTAGATGAAATATCTAAAATAGTCAAATTTATAGAATCAAAAAGTGGAAGTTGGTTTCTAGAGGCTGGGGAAGGGGAGATATGGGTAGCTAATATTCAATGGAGGAAGAATTTCAGTGAAGAAGGATGAATAAGATTTAGACACCTGCTGCACAGTGTGGTACCTGTAGGCAATAATAATGTATTGTTAAATATTTGTCAAGGGAGTAGATCTCACATCAAGTGTTCTCACCACAATAAAGTAAAATACACAATAGAAAAATAAAAGTAAAAGCAAATAAGATAAAAGAAAATGATACATCCTAGGTGTTCTGTTTGCCTCACTCTCTCTACTTCACTCCCAGGATCCCAGTGGCAAGGCAGTCACCAGCTCTGCCCCGAGGACCTCTGCATTAAATTCATATCCAGGGCTCAAGCTTGACTTACCTGTGGCACTGGTTTAATAGGTTTGGCCAATAAGCCTCCAATATACACAGTGTTGGGAAGCAGGGGCTGAGCATATTCAAAGGCAAAGTCAGAGTTAACAAACCACAGCTCTGCTTTCTTTAGAAGATGAGACAAAACTGGCCTCGAGCCTTCCGGGAAATGCTCCTTGATGGTCTTGTCAAAGGCAGAGTGCATCTGCCACTGTCTCATGGAGAAATGAAATGACAACAGAAAATTCTGCACTCTGCCCCAGAAGTCCAAGGGGCTGGTTAGGTAGGAAAAGTGTACTGGCACATAAGACACTGCGCTTGGAAGCCCAATGTCTGCACTGCCAAATGGTGTGGGAAGAACAGACACAAAGCGCTTCTCAAGCTTCTCAGCAATCAGGAATGAACAGAAGTCAAATGCTTCAACAACCATCAGGTCAAAATTCTCGTTCTTCAAGGAATCCATGATATCACTTCTTAGCAAGTAACTGCATCGAGTCCCCAAATGTTCTATTATCCTTACAAGGTTTACAAGTGCTTCTCTGTACAGAAAAAAAAAAATTAATGACAAATACTCATTGGAGGTGTTAATTTCACAATTCTTAGGAGAATCTTCAGCTCAAAGAGAATATCCCAGGTAAGTAAGACCCTTTGCAGCAGCCTATTTCACCACTGTTCTAGAACTGTCCTCTGTTCTAGTCCCTCTGGTCCAGGTAACTTTACCCCCTAAAATGTTCTCAGTTCTTACTCTCTCCTCTCTCTGCCCAATCCAATGTCACCCACCATCAATGCCAATTCAAGGTCCTTCTGCTGTGGGAGCCTTGGCTGACTTTAGCAAATCTCCTGGTTCCATGTCTGTTTGATATGTTCTGTGATGCTCTGTTTAATTTTCACCCACACACTGACTTTTTATGAGTGACTGTCTTGCTTCCCAGCCAAACTGTGGAAATAACTTGACAGAGTCCATGGATATTGATGCTATAGCCTTTTTAACAACATTTCTATAAACCCTGCATTTGACAGGTTGTCTCACACAAAGAATTTCTTGATGATAGTATCTGAATCCAAACTCTAAACTGAACATGAGATTTATAGCTTCCTAGCATAGGAGTTAAATAATTTAAAACCAAAACAAAAAAAAAAAACCCTGTTTGAAACCTATTAATATCTTTTCCACTTCATGCTCACTGGAGTATTTACAAAAGTTAATGCTATAATTTTACTGATACCTAATTAAAACTCTTCTTTATGGCACTATAAACAGGAAATATTCTCCTTCAATGTTTACTGTCATTGCTTGGAAAGAAAATAAACCTTTTTGTGTAGTGTATGGGAAAATAGACAAGAATGCTTGTGACCAGAAGTCACAGGTACAGGTGTTTGGAAGACCCATGGGCCTCCTAGTTGAAGAAGGACTGAGAGAATCAATGGCCCAGCAAACCCACAACCTGTATAACATGACACCATGTCAGTCCATTTAAAGAAGGCCCACAGGTTGAACACTCATTAGGAAGATGCAGATCTCTGCCTGTTCTTTAGAATCAACTTCAAGTGATGGTGATTAGCTGAAATCATCCTCTATTATGTATTTTTAAAGATTTTACACAAAGAATGATTGTCAAATATTGTGGATAAATACAAAATATGAAGTACAAAGTCCTCAAAAGTAGAACGTTAATCACATTTCAAATTAAGTTAATTAATTGGAAAAGATTACAGGAAGACACTGTGCTCAGTATATTGCATCATATTTAACATGTGTGTAGAATCAGTCTTCAAAGAAATCAAGCTTGTGGAGCTGAAACAAGACATATGCTTTTGAAATACAGGCCTAACAACACAAGATGACACAAAGTTTCAAATGAATACTTTAGATCAGATCTCTTATAGAGGAGAGAATTTGGTCTTTTAGTTTAGGTGAGGAAGAAATATTAATGGAAAAAGTCAAATTTGAGCACAACCGTGACAGTGAGTAGAATTTTTAAGCAAAGAAGAAGGGAGTTAAACCACTGTAATTAACCAAGTGAGGCATGAATTTATGTCTTTCTTTTTTATGTCAAAAATGAAGAATTTCTGTACACCCCAGGTAATCAAAAAAAAAAAAAAAAACCTTTCAGGCCCATCTCACACAGTGTATCATCAATCAAGGTATTAGGGGTTTTTTAAATGAGTTTAAAAGGTTAAAAGATGAGCATTTCAAGGTATGGAAAATCAATATTCATAAGTGTTTTTCCATTCTTGAACTTACATGAGGAGAAGGGGGAATAAGTAAGTATAAAACAGTGGCTCTGCTTTGTTATCAGCAATGAGAAATTAAGTTGTCTATCCTTCCTTCTGCATTAGGGATAGTATACATAAAGACTGTAGGTGAAGTATTGCCAAGAAGATTCAGGAGAAACATCCCCCCCACACACACACTATACAGAAATCCATTCATGCTTTTCATGGAAGAGGGACAGTATACAGACCGGATGGTTGGGAGTGCAAATCTCATCTATTCCATCCACCCACCATCCCCATCATTGATCCCTTCCTCCATCCATTCACCCATCAATCCATCTGTTTCTCTTAAAGTCACTCCAAGCATTAATGTATTCATCCATCATTTGTATCATTAAAATAGTAGGTCTTTCATTGAGAGAATAAAAGAAATTACCTGCCATGCAAAGCTTCTGTGACAAAGAAATGAAAACGTTTCCTTAATTCATTTACATCATCTTCAGATAGAAACCAACTGATAACTTGAAATGATTTTCCCTTCTTTTTTAAATCTAAGAAAACACCAATAGGTAAATATTTAAATGTCAACCTAGATCAATATTAACATGAAATCATAATCTGTTTATTCCAATAATTTTATATATATTTGAATGTTTCCTTTTTTTTTTTTGCTTTCTCATTTCTTCCATCATATAACCTGAATATATTGAGAATCTTACAATTCTTCAGTCACTTTTATACAATTTAAAGTACTAGAAGTTTCCATTTAAAGCTTTCACTTAAAGGTATTTCTTATTTTACAAGCGAAAAAACAAAGCTGAATGGAGTGTCAGACAATTTGTCAAGATTGCATACATAGTGAGTGGTACATTCTGTATTAAATTATGTGTGTGTGTGTGTGTGTGTATAATATATATAACAAAAAAGCTATGTATCAAATGGCAGTAGGGAGGATTCTGGGAAGATGGTAGAGTGGAGAGTGTTAGGAATCTGTCTCCCCACCTTGACAATAATTGCACTAAAAGAATCAGTTGAAAATAACTATTTTAGAAATCTGTATAGTCCTTTGAGGGTCTGCAAATTCCAGAGGAAAACGATAAATAAAACTGACAAATCTTTAGCTAGCTAGACTACAAAAAAAAAAAAAAAAAAAAAAAGGAGAGAGAATACTCAAATTACCAAAATCGAAAATGAAAATGGTGTCATTGCTACCAATTCTATGGAAATAAGTATTATAAGAGAATACTGTGAACAACTGTATGCCAACAAATTGGATAACCTGCATGAAATGTTACAATTCCTGTAGACATAAAACCAATTAAATTGTAAATCACAAAGAAATAGAAAATCTGAATAGGCCTATAATAAGGAGAATAAATCAGTAGTCAAAATCTCCCAACAAAAGAAATTCCTGGACCCAATAGCTTCACTGCTAAATTCTATCAAACATCTAAAGAAGGATTAATACCAATCCTTCTCAAATTGTTCCCCAAAGCTGAAAAGGTAGAAAACACTTTCAAACTTATTTTATGGGACCAGCATTTCCTTGACACCAAGGACAGACAAGGACACTACAAAAAAAGAAAACTACAAACTAATATCCCTTGTGAATATTGATGAAAAATCCTCAACAAAATAGCAACAAATCTAATTCAACAGAATATGAAGAGGATTATACATAATGACCAAGTAAGATTATTCCTGGAAGGCAAGGATGACTCAATATATGAAAATCAATCAATAACAGAATGAAAATATATTGAAATAAATCATTAACAAAATGAAGGACAAAAACCACATGATTACCACAGATGACACAGGAAAAGCATTTGACAAAAGTCAACATCCATTCATGATACAAACACTCAACAAACTAGGAATAGGAGGTAATTACCTCAACATAATAAAAGCCAAATATGAAAAACCAACAGCAAACATCATACACAATGAAGAAAGAATGAAAACTTTCCTCTAAGATCAGGAACAAGACAAGAAAACTCTCTTTCACCATTTCCTTTCAATATAGTATTGGAAGATCAAGACAGAGTAATCAGGCAAAAGAAGGAAGGAAAGGGGGGAAGGGTATTCATGATGGAAAGGAAGAAGTAAAATAATCTCTTCACAGATGACATGATCTTATATATTGAAAACACTGAAGATTCTACAAAAAAGTTAGAGTTAGTAAATGAATTTATCAAAGTAAAGTAGAATGATAAAAAGTCAACACATAAAAATCAGTTGCATTTCTATACACCATAAATGAACACTCTAAAAAGGAAATATTTAGAAAATATTTTTCTAATAGTCAAAAATCATTCTATATATAATAGTATCAAAAAGAATGAAATACTTGGGATTTAATTTAACCAAACAAGTGAAAGATTTGTAAAATTAAAACTGCAAAACAACGCTGCAGGAAATTAGAGAAGACATAAATAAATGCAAATCTATCCCATGTTCATAAATTAGAAGACTCAATATTGTTAATATGTCAATACTACCCAAACTGATCTACAGATTCTATGCAATCCCTATCAAAATACCAATGATGTCTTTTACAGTAATGGAAAAATCCGTCCTAACTCGTATAAAATCTCAAAGGTCCCAAGTAGCAAAAACAACCTGGAGAAAGAAAAATAAAGCTGGAAGACTCACACTTCTTGATTTGAAAACTTACTACAAAACTACAGCAATTATTACAGTGTGAAACTGGCATAAAAACAGACATGCAGACCAATGGAATAGAATAGAGAGCCCCTCTCAAAATATTTTTCACATGGGGCCATGACCATTCAATGGGAAAGGTCAACAAATGATACTGGAAAACTAGATATCCGCATACAAAAGAATGAAGTTGTCAGCTCCAGTTCAAGGTGGTGACATAGGAGGCTCCTGAACTTATGGACCTGTCAAATCTATAGCTACACATGGATCAATTCCCTCTGAAAGAAATCCAGAAACCAGCTGGGTGACTCCTGCACATCAGGTGAACAAGGAAAAGATCCACATTGAAATGGGTAGGAGAAGTGAGACACACTCTTGCCAGAAACCCCACCCCTGACACAGCAAGCCACAGTTGGGAAGGAACTCACAAGTCTCAGCTTCTCCCTGAGGAGCAAAGGGTTTGAACCCCACATCTGGTGCCCCAATATTTAAGATCTCTACCTGATAGATGAGCCTCAAAAACATCTAGATTTCAAAGTAACGGGGTTGGCATTCACAAGACCCACAAGGGTACAGCAAACTAAGAAGCAGTTCTTCATCCGCACTCATGAAGACCTGCCGTGGCTAACTCTCCAGGGCCCAGCACAGAGCAGCCGACTGAAACATGCTCAGTCTTCCCACGAAACAGACCTATCTGCTTATCTTAAAAGCTCTTCTAACTGAGTCGAAAATGAATCCTATGAAACATCATATATATATTATAAGGCCTATAACATATGGAAATGTAATACATTTGTCAACAATAGCACCAAAGCAAAGGAGAGGAGCAAAGCTGTATCGGGCCAAGAAAAAGAATCCAGGTGATACTAACACTCAGAAAAAAAATGAAGAGAAACATAAATAAAAAATAGTAAGTTTAATAAAACAAAAGCTATACATATATACTTGTTCTTCTTTCTTTTTTAAAGCTCTTCTAAAAAACATAAAAATAAAATAATAATTATAATAAAGTATTTTGGGTTGGTAACATTTATAGATGTAATGTGTATAACAAAATTACCATTGGAATTAAGTTAGTACAAATCTGTAGGTGATTCCAATAAGATGCACACAGGAATCCCAAAAGCAACTGTTAAGGGAAATATTTTAAAATAGTGAAAAGAATTATTAAAGAACTTAAAATACAAAACAGAAAATATACACTTATTAGAAAGAAGATAAAAAATGGAAAATATAGGAACCAAAATGGATATAAAATTAGGCAGAATATCAGCGAGGAAATCAAATGTTTTAACGATACTATAAACCAACTATACATAACAGGCATTTATAAAGCACTTCACCAAACATCAGCAGAATATACATTCTTCTCAAAAGCATATTGAACATTCTGCAGGACACATCATATGTCAGCCATTAAAAAAACATGATAAACTAAAAAAGATAAAAATAATACATGGTTATTTTCTCCAACCATAGTAGAATGAAATTGGAAATCAGAAACAGAAAAAACTTAGAGACTCTCACAAATATTGGATAGTAAACAACATACTCTAAGAGTAACATCAGTAAAATGGTAATATAAGATTTTCTAGCTCCTATCCTCTCACATAAACATCAATTTGAGCAACTGTCAATGCATGAAAATAATTTCACAAGAGCTAAGACTTCCAGCTGAGGGATCACAGCACCTGGGTGAAGCACAGAAATGAGAGAAAGTGCATTGAAGAGAGTAGGAAAGATAGAGTCACATTACCCACCTGACCTTTCCACCAAGCCCAGGCTGTCCAGCAAAGGGATAGATACTTTTCCCATGGGAGAAAGAAAGTGAAGTGAGATCCAACTATTCCATGGACCCCAGGACTGGCCCAACCCAGCACTGGGCTGTCTTCCACAGCCACACATGTCTTCTATGGCACCAGGCTCCCAGCAGGTTCCCACAAACCCAGGTCCTTGGCCTACCCTCGGGCCTGCCAGCTTCCATAGCCCCAGGAGTCTCCCTTGGTCCTAGACTCTTGAAGGCTCTCACGACCCAGGATCATTGTCCCACCCTAGCACCAGCTGGCTTCCATGGGCCCATGTGGCCCTTGTGACACAATATTCCAACAAACTCAGGCTCCTGGCCCGCCCTTAAGCCAGGTGGCTCCCTTGGTACCAGGCTCCCAACAGGCTTCTGTGAACCCGGGCTCCCAATACATCCCTGCATTAGCTACCTCCCACAGACCTGGGCAGCTCCTGTAGCCCCAAGCTCACAGTCAGCCCTCTGCCTGGACAAATATTCCAGCAGCAAACCTGTTCACAGACACGTCCAGATGGCTCACTCAGAATATCTGGATGAGCTGACTGGTGAAGGACTTTGCCTGTTCAAGCCATTCTGTAAAAACTGCCTGCTTCTTCCAATGCATAGACACCAATGCAAGGCCACAGGAATTATAAATATCAAGAAAGCATGACATCGTAAAGGAAAGTAATGAAATTCCAAAGACCTAAGAAATGAGATCTATAAACTTTTTGACAGAAATTCAGAATAATCATCTTAAAGCTATTCAGTGAACTACAAGAAAACACAAATAAACAACTAAATAAAATTAGGAAAAAATACATGAGCAAAATGAGGAGTTCAACAAAGAAACGAAACCATTAAACAAGAAAAACAGAAATCTTAGAGTTGAAGAAGACAATGGTTGTCCTGAAGAATTCACTAGGAAGCTTCAGCAACAGACTCAACTCATCAGAAAAAAGAATTAATGAACTAAAGACAGATTATTTTAAATCACCCAGTCAGAGGAGGAAAAGAAAAAGGAACAAAAAAGAATGAAGAAAACCTATGTGAAATATGGCATACTATTAAAAGAAATATTGTACACATTACTGTAGTTCTAGGAAGAGAGGAAGAAAAGGGCAGAGAGCCTATTTAAAGAAATAATGGCTGAGAACTTGCCAAATCTTGGGAGCTTTTTGGGTATTAAAGTTCATGAATCTAATAGTTAACACAAAAATTTCCATCTAAAACAATCTTCTCCAAGGTACACTATAATAAAACCACCTAAAATCAAAGGCAAACATAAACTTTTTAAAGCAACAAGAGAAAAAATTTCAAGGATAAGAAAACCCCCTTAAGGCTATCAGCAGATTTTTCAGCAGAAACCTTGCAGGCAGAGAGTCATATAGTATATTCAGAGTGCAAAAAGAAAAACCAAAAAACAAAACAAAAAACAAGAAAAAAAAAACCTGCCAACCAAGAATAATCTACCTGGCAAAGTTCATTCAGAACTGGAGAGAAAAATACTTTCCCACACAAACAAAAACTGAGGAAGTCCATCACCATGAGATCTGCCTTACAAGAAATACTGAAAAGAGGTTTTCAAGATGAAATGAAAGGATGTTAATTAGTAACATGAAAAATATGAAAATATAAAACATACAGGTAAAGGTAAATATATACTTAAGTTTAGAATGTTGTAATACTGTAATATGGCAGTGGGTTAATCACTGAACACTAGTGAAGGGGTTAAAGGACAAAACTTTTAATAATAACCATAGCTATGATAATTTGTTGATGGATATACAATATAAAAAGAGGTAAATTGTACAATCAAAAGCATTAAAATATTGGGTGAGGAGTAAAAGTGTAGAGTTTTTGTATGCAAATGAAGTTAAGTTATAAGCTTAAAATAGACTGTTACATCTATAAGAACTTGTGTGTTAGTTTCACTGTAACCATAAAGCAAAAACCTACAGCTGAGACAAAAGCTGACGAGAAAGGAATCAAAGCATACCACCAGGAAAATCATCAGTTCTCAAAGAAAGACAGCAAAAGATGAAGAATGGAACAAGGAAACTACAAAATAGTCAGAAAACAATTAATAAAGTAACATTAGGTAATCCTTACCTAACAATTACTTTAAATTTAATTAGATTAAATTATCCAATCAAAAGTCATATCATGACTGAATGGATTAAAAACACAAGACTCCACTAGATACTGCTTTCAAAATAGTCGCTTCAGCTTTAAGGATAGACATAAACTCAGAGTTAAAGTGTTCTACAACAACATTCAGTTCTTTCATCTTTTTTATTGAAGTACAGTCAATATACAAGGTTGTGTTAATTTCTGGTGTACAGCATAATGATTCATTTATACATATATATGTATATATACATATATATATTCTTTTTATATTCTTTTTCATTATAGGCCATTACAAGAGCTGGAAAAATATAGTCCATGCAAATGGAAAACAAAAGAGTGGTAATCATTTCACAATATTTATGTGTATTAACTCATCACATTGTACAACGTGAGCTTACATATTATGTCAATAATATCTCAATAAAGCTAGGAGGAAAAAACTAATATAACAGGATTTAATATAACTTTTAAGTGATCTTAGCCTGATACAGGCATTTGCTAACAAAGAATATTAAAAAGAAATGGAACATTAACATAAAATGCTAACTAAAAATCATATAAAAATTTGAAAGGTAATACCATACATATTTAATATTTGAATTTTTCACTCCTGAAATGAAAATTTAAAGCACACAAAGTATCTTTGCATTTTCTGATAGTCTTGATCTTTGGTAACAAATACTCTAGACACAGAAAAAATGTATTTTGTTTTGCATTAATACGCAGCAAATTGTTAAGAGTGTGTCCAAAAGCATCTTCAAATTGGGCGTTAGCCATTGCTCATTCATAAAGGCCTATTTCTTTTTTAAATGTTGAAAATATTTTTTTTCCCTGATTTTGTTTTTGCCATTGAAATCTATGCTGCTTTAACTTCAATTTTTAGACCAGTTTCTGATTTCATGTTAAAGTGTTCTACAACAACATTCACTTCTTCTTTTTTTTAATTGAATTACAGTCAATTTACAATGCTGTTAATTTCTGTGTACAGCATAATGATTCATTTATACATATATATATGTATATATATACACATATACACATATATTCTTTTTATATTCTTTTTCATTATAGGCCATTACAAGGTATTGAATATAGTTCCCTGTGCTATACAGTAGGACCTTGTTGTTAATCTATTTTATATATAATGGTTAGTATCTACAAATTCCAAACTCCCAATTTATCCCTCCCCACCCCCTTTCTCCTCTGGTAAACATAAACTTGTTTTCTATGTCTGAGTCTGTCTTTGTTTATAAATAAGTTCATTTGTGTCCTTTTTTTCTCCAGGATATACAAACAGCTCATACAACTCAATAACAAAAACAAACAAACAAACAACCTTATCCAAATATGGGCAAAAGACCTAAACAAACATTTCTCCCGTGAAGACATACAAGTGGCCAATAGGCACACGAAAACATGAAACAAGCTCAATATCACTAATTATCAGAGAAATGCAAAGCAAAACTACAATGAGGTATCACCTCACACTGGTCAGAATGGCCATCATTCAAAAGTCCACAAACAATAAATGCTGAAGAGGCTGTGGAGAAAGGAAACCCTCCTACACTGCTGGCAGGAATGTAGTTTGCTGAAACCTATTATGGAAAGCAGTATAGAGATTCCTTAAAAAACTGAAAATAGACCTACCCTATGGTCCAGGAATCCCACTCCTGAGCATATATCTGGAGGAGACTCTAATTAGAAAAGATACATGTACCCCAGTGTTCATAGCAGCACTACTAAATACAATAGCCATGACATGGAAGCAACCTAAATGTCCATCCACAGATGTATGTATAAAAAATGTTGTAATATATATACACAATGGAATACTACTCGGCCATAAAAAAATAATAAAATAATGCCATTTGCAGCAACAGGGATGGACCTGGAGGATGGTCATACTAAGTGAAGTAAGCCAGAAAGAGGGAGAAAAATACTATATAAAATCACTCATATGTGGAATCTTTAAAAAAAAAAAAAGGACATAAACTTATTTACAAAAAAGAAGGTGGCATTTTAATTATCTGGCTAACTCCTGTAACTTTCTCTCATTCAGTTCTAAAATTCAGAGGGAAAGATAGTTGTATTTTATTAAGCTCCACTAACCCTTAAAATTGACTTCACCTTGATGAAAGCAGACTAAGATGTTGTCTATCTCACTCTCAGGATTAAGGTGAACACCACCACTTGATAAATAATCGGAGGAGCCCATGAGTCCAGTTAAAAGCCTGAGTTCCAAGATAAAGCTTCCTTACTTTAGCTGCTGAACTGCTCTCCTACCTACACATCCAAAGATGGAAGAACTAACTGGCTGAAAGGAGTGAGAACTGTCTGGTCAGGAGACAGTTCCTCCGGGCAGATGCTGGCTCGAGTGTCAGCCCATAGGGCTCAGCAATTTAATGGCACAGACCCCCCAAAACAAAGAGGACTTGTTTCTTCAGGAAAGTGCACCTAGTAGACAAAAAGATAGAGGAATCTGTCTGAGGGAAAGAGAAAGAGTCCAAACTTTGGACAATTAAGTTTCTCTTTAGGGTGGCATCTTATACTTGTGATTTCAGTTACTGCTTGAAGTAATACTACATCTTAGCATTAGAAACGTCTGCCATACCAGTATTTCTGAAGTCATTTATCTATTAAAGTTGTAAATAAAAAACACTCTAGGGAAATTCTCCAAGCAGGTAGTTAATACAGGTTCAAATGTTTCAATACACTGAGTTTTCAATCAGGCCAACAAAATTAACCCAATTATTTGTTTTCCTTATGTGCAGACCTCTACCGAAGTCCACTGCTAAAGAGAAAAATGAACATTTCATTTCAAAACCTCAGAAAGTTTCATTGATTTGTGAATATTGAAAGAAAATCTGAATTGTTAAAACTTGGACCCAAGGATAAAACTAAAAGGAATCCATGAATCACTGAATTATTTGTAGATTTTACAGAGTGTAAGTTTGTTAAAAAGATGAGAGTCTAAAACTTTCAGCAGTTTCTCAAAGCCATGGGAACCACCAAAATGAAATAATCATGTACTGAAACCATCACGGTTGACAATCACGGCAGATGCAAAAACATACTGACTATCAAGGCAGATACAGAGGGATACATATAGAAAGGATACTCAGTGAACAATCTGGAACTCAATCTAGAAGATGATTAAAACTGTTTTAAAACAGTCTGAACAATAGCAAAACCTGAGGTTCATCTTCACAATTTTATAATTGCTTAGATTTTCTCTCAACAAATCTGCTTACTTTTAGAATTTTTTTAAAAATGTAAGCCTTGGTAACGCTGATAGAAAAATCTAAAGCTTAAAGTCCCACATTTATCCAGCTCTATTAACCTGTTGTGTGAACTCGAACGAATCACTTAAGTTCCCTGAGCCTCTGTGTCCTTGTCTGTCAACAGAGAAGCATTGATAGGATTGATGAGCTTCATTTTAACTAAAATTTTTTGGATTCAGTGACTCAGAACTTCTGACATCACTATAAACAACTCATGGAAAGCCACTGATTTTTCAATAATAATGAATGGAGGCTTACCTTCAATGAAGTGACACCCAGATAAGGAGGTAAAATGTGGACATATAAAATGTTGAGGCTAATAAGATATCCACTTAACATAAACACACACACACATTTTGTCCATTCTTTCAGTACAACTAGATTCAAAAAGATTTTGTGATAAGCAGGATTATCCAAAAGACATTGCCTCTCTTTGGCTGGGTAGAAGACACCAATAATTATGAAAAAAAGATACCTGGGTCTAAAATAGGTCCAGTATTAACAAGCATAGTGACATTATGACCGTGATCTTGAAGAATCTGAGACACTCGCTCCAACAGGAAGTAATGGCTTCCATCTAGAAACAATACATAATATCACTTTTGTGAAAATAAGAACAGAAAGTCTGAAATTGTGGTGGGGGGTGTGGGGAAATCCAGGGTAAGGCAACAGAAAGCTGACAGTGAGCTGAGGAAGAAGAATTTCTTCAGTCCCTCCTTCTTACTCTGGGTAAGCCCCAGCCTAGCTACGTACATCGTGCCTTCCTACAGCTTTGACCTGTAGCAATCCCCCACCAAACATTCTTTCTTAGGACCTGTGGTCTCCACATCAATGTAACACAATTCTAGGTCTGAAGGAATTCCTGATCCTAAGGTACACACTGCCTTTTAGCCAGGGACTTATGGAGACACTGTGTCCTAAAGAAACAACTGCACTGGTGGAAATTTGGGCACAGTCCTATGCATGTGAGTATGAAGGGTTCCTAATGGACAATCAACTGGAGCTATTTCTGGAATCCTTCTCTCTGGAAAGGCATGCTAGAGTAGGAGCCAGAAATATGGGTGCTTGAATGTGAGTCCAAGAAGCAGCCATTGAAGCAGAAGGATGTGGGGCCACCACTTAGAGCCAGAATGCTTGAGATTCAGATGTATTTGGCAGGAAATTTCTCAGTTGGAGCCTGAATTTTTCACATCCATTAAGGCATGCAAGATAACTGTGGGGCCCATGGGGCAGACCTGCAGGATCCTAAATGCATGGGACACTGGGACATCCCCCATCCTAGGACAATACTGGGATCCTAAAGAAAGAGAAGCTTCACTCTTGGGAGAGGTACATGCTCCATCACAGCAATGTCCTGTCTAAAACCATGCACCATCATGGGGCATTTTTCTTGAATCTGTGGGTCTCAGCAGCAGAGGAAGCCAGATCAGGAGAGAAGGAAAAGATTTTTCCAAAGTTGAGAAGTGGGAGTTGTTTGGGAGACAAAGGTCCCAAGACGACTGGGCCAGTGAAGGGTGCTGTAGAACTACATATATAGTGTGAGGGTTACTCTAGTTTTTTATACCCATATTTGTGTTGCCTAAGGTAACAAAAATTATATAAAACACAGTACCCCTATGCCCTCAGACTGCCTGCTCTCGCTCACATATAACTCTTGGAAGAAATGAGCGCAAAGGGAGAAGGGGTCTCCACTGACACAGCCATTCATGCCGGTCTTGATGAGCCCCCGGGGAATTCTGGGGCAGAGGAGGGGCTTCCAGCGCCACATAAACCACCCCAGCCCCTTTCTTGGAGTCTGAGGCAGGAGGACAGTTTACTTTCAAGAAAGGTGGAAGCTTTTTTTTCTCCATTACCTCTATCATTTAAAAATTGGCTTAAAACGGGGTTTTAAAAACTACTGATATTTAGAAATCCCCACTGTAAAGAGGGGAGAGTGGAATCTGTAGAAAAGGATGGTTTTGAGGTTAGAAACTGTGAGTAAATTCCCAAAGTGTGCCATTAGGGAGGTCTGGTGTGCTCTTGCAAAAGGTATCTCATTTTCTGACCCTGTTTCCTACTTAGGAAATAAAGGTGGAGGCGCAATTAGATGAGTTCTGACGGGTAATTTTTTTCCCCCAGCTCTAGGATCCCCAGATTCTCTGGGATCTAAAAGTGATCTAGGGAGCCCACTATACTTTCAGGATGGGCCAAATAAAACTCTCGGAGAAATTCCGTTCTTTGAGTATTCATTATCCTGATAAATTTTTCCCTTTTGTCTTCTGTTCTACTTGGAGCACAAGTAAAGGAAATAAAACGGTGTCCGCAATATGCAGGACTAACCGCACCACATGAAGCACTGGTGAAAATGAGAGAGGGGCTCCCAAGTGCTCCACTGCCCTGGGGTCCTCCCCGCTGCCCAGTCAGTTCTCCAGTTTTCCTACTAATGAAACATTCCCAATTTGTGCTGCAGCCCCCAGGAACACCTGTCCCCAGCTCCAAGAGCCTGAAATTGACCTCACCTTCTACTTGCTGCTGGCAGCTGCTGAGCATGCCCCAGAAGTTTAGGGTGAGACTCTGTACATCCTACAGGCGCCTTGGAGGAGGCAGCCTGCGGTCTCAAGCTCAGAACTGGATCTAAACTTCTGGCCCTGGCTGTGCACACCGGGATGCGCATCCAGAACAAAGGAAAAGAGGAAAGGAAACTGCTGTTTTCTCCAGAAATAATTTCACCTCAGTGGGGTAGACCTTTCGCTGCTTCACAGCCCTCGCCAGCCTCTCCCGCCGCCAGCGTCTGGAAAACCACACGAAATGATCCTCCAAGTGGCTGCTGTCTTGAGCGCTGGCACGGCAGCCTGGGACATGCCTGTCTACATCCTCCCGGCCAAGCACTTACCCAACAAGGATACAGTCAGGATTTTGGCGGCCTCCGAGAGCAGGAGCCCAGGCAGTAGGAATCCGACTAGAAGCAGCACCCGCTGCTCCCCCATCCTCGCTTCTGCAGGAGCTGAGGTGCGGCGCCCAGTGCTGCGCGCACCGCGCGGGTCACAGGAACCTGTGCGCGCTCTGGGCAGGCGGCGCGCAGGAGGTGAAGGAAATGCTCGCTCGGGCTGGGAGCTTGCCGGGAGGTAAGAAACTATCCTGCCGGTCTTCCCTTCTGTTTATCCTCTCTTGCCCTTTAGCCTTTCCTCCTTCCATAAGTACACATTGGATATTCTGTCCTCACCCTCTTTGAATTTGGTCAACAGGGAAGGAGGGGTTAGTGAACTGCTCTGTTAGTGAACTGCTCCGTAATGCCTCTCTTTTCCACGTAAACACTATATCCTCCACACTGAAAATACTCTGAACCAGGAATGGTAGGGACCTTAGGAAATCACATCGAAGAAAATTCCATCTGTAAGTAATTCAGACCCAGCGCCCTTTTAGGGATCCACCCAGAAGTAATGGGACCCTATCTCCTTTCGAACTGCTCTAATGATCTCATAGGGCCATCTATATGCCTCATTTCCCCAGGTAACTGCTTAAAATCTCTGCTGGTGTCTTAAGCTCAAGATCTCAGAAGCTGATTCCCAGAGGAAAATGACCTGCATTTATTGTTCAGAGAGTTTCTTTGGAAAGTAACTTATTCATGAAAGGTGCTAGTGGACTGTGTTAAGCACCTCTAGAATCCGGGTCTTTCCCTGGAGGACTGAACTTCTAAAGCTGAGACTATAATTCTGAATGAGAATCATAGAATAGAACTGGTGGGCACCAAGAAGTTCTACCTTTATAAATATATGAAATTTTTCTTTAGGAAGTTTTTAAGACTCTCCCAATATTATTTCATTTTTTTTTTTCCTTCTTGTAAATCTCTCCGTGTTTGGGCTATACACTTTGAGGTTATGTGATTACATGCATATTCATTGACAGTTATCATCTTTCTGGATATGTCTTCTCAGTGAAAAAATTAATCTGCATGATGAAGGTACCATTTAACATTTATGCAATCACATTACCTTATCTACAAATTTTATTCATATACTACCAATTGTCCTGATGATATCCTATGCTGTAATATTAGTTTCTGGTTCAGGAACCAATCCAGGATCACACGTTGCATTTAGTTGTCTGTTACATCTCCTTTAGTACAGATTGATTTCTCAGCCTTTCTTTGTCTTTCATGTCATTGACATTAAAGAGTACAAACCATTTATTTTGTAAAATGGCCCTCAATTTGGGTTTGTCTGATGTTTTCTTATTATACTTTGGGTTACAAGGTTTTGGCAGAAATACTACAAAAGTAGTGTTGATTCTATCTCAGTGAATCACAATAGGAAGCACATGATGACAGATTGTCCTATTATTCATTACAATAATTTTGATCACTTGTTTAAGGTGGTGTCCACCAAAACTTCCAACTTTAAAATTATTATTTTTACCCTAAATTAGGAAAGAAGTTGTAGGGAGACATTTTGAAACTGTGTAAACACTCTGTTCTTCAGCAAACTTCACTCACTCATTTTATCATCTTTTCTACTTCTTGCCTAAATAAATTTTTACTGTATTGGCAAATTAATGATTGTTAACTCCATTCTCTTTCTTCATTTACTGTATGGCATATAAAAAGTTTGTTACAAAAAGTTTTGCCTTCTACCCTATCTATTTAATTATCTATCTGTCTATAGCTATTTATTTATTATCAGTATTAATTCCTGGGTCTATATCTATTCAATGGAATATACTCTCTTACCATCATTATTTATTTTAGAGCTTTTTCTTTCTTTCTTGCACATGATTTCCAGACTCATCTTGTACTTTCCTTGTCTCTGTCTTAAAATCATCCAGTTCTCAAGCAAACTTTTCAGTAGGGAATGGTATTTAGAAATCTGCATATGGTTGCTCAGAATGCTCACTGCTAATGAAGCACGACTGTTTATATCCCTTTCCAATGGACAGAGTTATGAAATACATAGATATAGTTTGAATATAAATACCATATTATATCCTCTCTATATAGCTATATTTATATTTAGTTTATAAAGATTATAAATTCACACTGATGCCTTCAATTTTAATGCCAACCACAGCAATGAGTCTAATCTTCCCATTTCCGTATTTGGAACTCCCCTTTTCAAAGTTAAGAAATCTGACTCTCAGCCTCTGTGGTATAGTCACAGATTTGCTCAGTTGTACTGTGCTCTGAAAGAAGGTTCTGATGTAGTAATCCACCAACTGTGAAAAACAAAACTACTCAATAGAGTACAAAATTTTTTGCAGCTCTTTTTTTCTTCATCCCCACAACACAAATATCCAAAGGACTGTGTTCAGAAGGCAATTGTGAGATCAGATTTGTGGTCACCAAAAGTGGGGCTGCAGGAAGGAGGAGTTGGATGAAGGTAGTCAAAAGGCACAAGCTTCCAGTTATAAGCTAACTCAGTACTAAGGATGTAAAGTGCAACATGATAAATATAGTTAACACTGCTATATGTTATATATGAAAGTTAAGAGAGCAAATCCTAAGAGTTCTCATCACAGGAGAAAATCTTGTTTTCTATTTCTTTAGTTTTGTATATGAGGTGATGTGTGGTAGTCATCGTTTCATGATGGAAGAAGGTCAGACCAGTATGCTGTACAGCTTAAATGTACACAGCGCTGTATGTCAATTATATTTCAGTAAAACTGGAAGGAAAAAAGAAAAGAAACTGAGGCACGAAACGCTTAAGTAGTGTGGTAGAGTCAGGACTAGAATTTAAGAACCAGACTCTTAGGAGATCTCATTGGCCAAAGGTTATGCACACGTATGTCAGAATCCTCTGCGGGTATTTTGTAAGTCTCTTTCAGTTCCTCTAAACATTTATAAATGGAATCACACTATACATAGTGTCACACAACTTTTGTTTCCCCCACTCGGCTATAACTTGGACATCTTTCCATGTTGATACCTATGTTTCCGTCTCATTATTAGTTCCTTATCCTTTACTGTCGCCCACGTGAGGTCTGATCACCCCGGCCTGCCTCTCAGAAAGAATCCTGCGGGCAAATTTAGCTAGAATCTCTCCTTTACTGCTGATGTCTCTTCACAGTAATTTTCCATTCACTGACCCCTACTCACCCCCTTGGCTAAAATCCCCACTTTTCCTTGTTTTGTTAGAGTTGAGTCCAATCTCTCTCCCCCACTGCAGGGCAATGATGTACTGATCCCTACACCCATCAAGATAATCCCCACCCCACCCCCACGAATGAGGCCTTCCTCACCACCTTTGTCAGAATCATTAAGTAATTTTTTTTAACACTCCCTCATTCTGCTTATTGGCTATGAATCCCCAGCTGCCCCTGCTGCACTCGGATTCCAGTTTCTCTTCCCTGTTGTAATAATCTTGGATAAAGTCTACCTTGACAGGGTTAACAAGTGTCAGCATAATTTCTCTTTAACAGGTGTAGTGTTCACTGGAAATGGGCAAGGGGAGGGTCACTGAAGATGGACCGACAGTGGTAAGCAGAGATAAATCCCAGAGGCCCTGTATTCCGAGCAGTGGGAGCCAACAGAGGGTTTCAAGTAGGGAGTTGTGAGATCAGGTTTCCAGGTCCCCAAGACCTTGGTGGCAGGCCTGTGGAGGATGCTTGGAGGGAACAAACTAGAGGCATCGTTGTCCACAGCTCACTGGCTGCAGCTGATCAGATTTCAGGAGTGAGGGTGGGCCTAAGGAAGCACCTGCCACCGAGTTGGCCCCAATGACTTACCAGTTGTTAAGGGAGAGCTTCCTACTGGGTGGGGGAGGGAGTTAGCAGTCAGGGAGCCCTGTGTTGGTCACTGGGACATCAAATGGTAGCTTTTGATTCCAAACACAACACAAGGGAGCTTCACACCTGCCTTTCGAGGGACTGTTGCCACAGACCATTTCAAGTGCTTTCATTAGAATTGTACAAATAAAACCTTACATCACACACACACGCATTTCTGCATGTGACATGCCCCTGGCTATGTGTGACATCCTTGCAGATTCAGAACTCATAGTGTAGGTAGACACCAGGCACTCAGTTATGCAGACTTCTAAAGAAAATCTTTTGCTAGAATTAGCAAGTGGACCCTCCCTATTTCTGCAGGAAGTATTTCTAGCAGCTGTGCCAATTTTCTTTTTAATCATCCCACGATCTGTTTAACGAACCTAGAGCAATCAAAAACTATGGTCCTCTCGGAGCCACTCTATATGTCTAACATTTCCTCTCTATATTTTTAACCATCAGATACCATGTACTTCAAAATTTTAGGGAGGAATTTAATTCCACCTGAGAAAGAAGAAGCAACTATGAGAATATAATCATTTGAAGATGAAACATTTCAATGAAAGCCATATACAAAAGAGACAGTTTTGTGCTTGAATTTAGGAAGAAAGAACAAAAGTTTAAAAAAAATAATAAAATTGTAAATATACACATACATGGAGGGAGAGAGAAAAGAGAAACCTGTAAACATAAAAGAGCCACTAAACCAGCACTCCTTGCTGCAACCAGGTTTTGCTGAAGAAAGAAACACCAAACAGACAGTTCAAAACCCTACAGTTTAAGCTGCACTTTTTCTTGTTTCTGTTACTGTGAACCGAATGTAATCCCTAAGGGGTTGCCATGTAGGGGTGTTCTCTACTACGTGGGTGTGACAGATGGAATGTTTAGTAAATCAAGAGTTCATGGCAGGGCCATAGCCACCGGACCTGAGGCCCCCAAGCCTTCCTTGCACACAGGTTCCATTCCTCCACTTAGGTCTCCGTGACCACACTCATTCAAGCGGGAATCTTGAGGAGGGAAGTGTGAAAAGTGGGACACAAACGCCGTCAGCAGTGGACCAAAGGCAGGCTCCTGCCTGACCAGCAAAGGGGGTGCTCTGTGCAGGAGGGGACTCGGAGCACAGACCAACGATGGGGGCTTAGGAGGGGCTGTCCCTGCCGACCTGCAGGACAGGAGCTGGGCATCCTGAGCTGTGAGGTAGGATGAAAAGGAGATGCAAGAGGAAGGCCCACGTGGAAGAACTGACCAAATAATTACGTGAGTTTCGTGAAAAGTGAAAGAAGGAGAAACTGGGAAAGAGGCTGAGAAGCCTTCCGGACAGGGAGGAGGAGCCAGCAGAGCGCTGCGCGCAGGGACCGCGAGGGAGTAGGAAGGGGCAGCGCCTGAGGGCGGGGCTCCGCTGGGCGGGGCAAACCCGCAGCCCGAGATCGGACTCCAAGGCGCAGAAGTAGGACGCGGGTGACTAGAAGCTCAAGGCGGGGGGGGGCAGTAGGGAAATGGGGAGTTACTGTTTAATGTGCGCAGAGTTTTAGTTTCAAAAAATGAGAAAAGCTCCGGACGTAGTTGGGAGTGATAGTTGCACAACAGTGTGAAAGCACTTAATGCCACTGAACCGTCACTTAATGGTTAAAAAGGAAAATGTTATGGGATGTATATTTAACTACAATTTTTTCAAAAGCAGTACGGGTTCACCCTAAGGATTTCTAAACAGAGGCAGAAAAGAGTGGAGAGCAGTCGGTGTGCCATCTGTAAGTAGAGGCGAGGGGAGGACACCAGGGGTGGACAGTGCTGAGGGAGGCCTTCAGAGAGCCAGGGGCTCCCCAACAATGCCCCCAAGACTGCATTTGGCATCAGGCCTTCTTCAGCTTCCTGGACCCGCACAGCCACCTGGCCACCAGGCCTAGCAGCTTCCCACAGAGCCACGCGGTGCCCAGGGTGGCCACCAGCAGGAACAAGAGGACGTCGAGCAGGTACTGCTCATACCACGGCTGCTGGAGGGCATGGGGCTTGAGGTGCGCCGCACCCCCTGTCTGGAGGATGTGGTCGATCCAGCCCACCAGCCGCTGGGCGGGGGTCAGGGGGTGGGAACGCCTGATGATGCTGGCGGCCACCACAGCAGATTTGTACCTGTTGGCGGAGACACAGGTCAGGTGTTTACTCAGGTGGCCTCAGAAGTCTTAGAGAACTTGTATCTCTCTCTCTCTCTCTCTCTCATACACACACACACACACACACACACACACACACTTTTCACCATATGCACAAAAGACTGCCTTTCAAGCACCAAGAGCTGTTGTCTGGGCCTTGTCACTGTTCAGCTGGGTCCCCTTGACAAGTTCGTACTGATACCTGCATGCAAAGATCCATGCTTAGTGCTAAAACTGCTAACATATAAAAGTGCACACGTATTATTCTGTGTCCTGGAAGTTTCAGCTTTTACTGCAAAAAAGACCCACGTGGTGCACATTGTGGTTTATGTCTTCATTCAGTGTAAGTAACCACAAGCCCAGAGAACAGCATACCTCTTGTCTTCCATGACTTGCTTCATCTTTAGAGCTAGTGTCTCAGCCTTCAACTGTTTTAACTGGATAGAGACTCCAAAATTTCTGGCTTCAACTCGGAGCATATTTTCATACTGGTCTCCAAGGATAGGAATCCCCACCATGGGCACACCATGTTGGATGGCCTCCATGACACTATTCATCCCACCATGGGTGACAAAAAGTCGGATGTGAGGGTGACCTGTTGCAAATAAGAAAAAGAGCAGAATATTTCAGGATGAAGTTTCAGGACACCAGGATAAGCAGAAAAGGCAAAAGAAAATACCAAGGAAAGTTTAAGGGATGCTAGAGCCATTGTAAAAGATGATTTTGCTTGCTACACAGCCAAGGATTCCAAGACTTCCCCCTGTATAGAGAATCCTTGCCTCAGCCAAAACCCAGAGGAGGCTCAGAACCCAGGGAGTTTTGTTGAGAATAGTTCTAAGCAAGGCATATACCCACCCATCCATCCTTCTATCTCCCCAATGCCTCTCTTTGCTTCTCTCATCTGTTTTCTCTTTGTGTTCCCCTATGTCTGTCTCTCTCTGAGCAAACTTTTCTCACCCAACAATTAAAAGCCATCTTCTCTGAATTCCTGATACATTCATTGACATCAAAACTCATGTAGCACTCATAAAACTTACACTGTATGTATTGTCTCTTTAAATATATGAGAAACCCCTTGAAAGCAAAGACTGGATTCTACACCTCAATATTGCAAGTCCAGCCTCTCCATCCCATCCTTATTTAGAGCTAAGTAAAATGATTGTTGATGGTGAAGAGTTCAGCTTGTGTCGGTCAACTGGGTTATGCATCACAGCCTCCTCGTTTCTTCTTTGAAATGAGAATCATATTCCACAGCCCAGACTTAAAGAAATACATTTGTAGAAGTGGAAACAGGAATCTGGTTTTTTTTTTTTTAATTCTACAGATTATTTTGTCATAGTCTTGGTTACCAGCCTCTGATCCAGTCAGTGGCTATGGCAGTGAGGGGTAACTAAGAAGCAGCTCTGGGCAAAGATAATCTGTTGAGGGGAGGAAATCCTCTGGTATCAGAGACTCAGTCTGCCAAATAACTGGCTATGAGGTTGCTCAGCTTGACATTCAGGTATATTAGCATCAATGTCGTGAATGTATGAGTTGCTCACACCTTAATAGTTAAGGAAGATGTACTGAAATGTGAGTGTGTCTGTGTGTGAGTGTGTACGGGAACATGGATGAACAGGTGCTCATGAAGCCACCAAATAGAGTGGCAATGTGCCCCCTGGTATGTGTTCTCAGAAATCACAGGTTGTTTAGGATTACTTTTGGGTGACCTCACCCAAGACCAAAGGCAGTAGGTCAATGTGACTTTGATGGCTGTAGATATCAGGCCTCAGATAGAAAAGAATGAAGGGGAGATTGCGGTTGTGGCATGTGGTCTCATAGGAAGTATAGTCTGATTCCCTAAGAGCTCCAACTGGCTGCCCAACTCCTGCCCTCTAAAGAATTACCTTGTGCTGATGAAGTGATCCAGCTAGAGATCAGAGACTTAATGAGCCCAAAGACTTGTAAATGAGAAGAAAGAAGCAATTCTGGGCAGTCCTTACCCAGGAGGTCATTCTGAGGAAGCCAGTCCACGAGTTTCACATTTGCTGCCAATTTGATGTCTTTGGGCCAATGGGAAGCTTTATACTTCCATATCACCCCTTGAGAGAGACTAGCAAAGGCAGCATTCATCTCCTTGGGGACTTCCTGGGACTGAATGACACTCACCATGGAGCCCAGGGTCACAAGGACAAAACCAGAGTCTCCAAACTTGGCGATGAAATTCTCAAATTCCTGGAGAGAGGTAAGAAAGGAAAGGAGCATGGTGTTTTTCAGGAATGCTTAGACAGCCATGAAATGAAAGCCAGCTGTTTACTGAATACACTCCCCTGTCCTTCCTAGAGCTCACTGTCCTGAAACTGTGTTCACAGCCTCTGAGACAGCCAGCTCTCCCTGTGCTGTGCTCATGCCCATTGTGTTGCTGGAAATAGCTTTCATTTTTGAAATCCTGACCTAGAGCCAGGACCATCCTAGACCCTCTCGTCATTTAGGTCCATGGAGACGTGGCCACTCAGGTGTCTTCCAAAGTCAGACCAGAAGCAGTAGGGAAAGGAAGAACACGAGTAGACAGGCAGGGTCTAGCAGAGGGAGGTGGCACATCTGGAGGCCAGAGTGGAGAAGCTGGGAGAAGCCTCTGGCATCAGAAGTGGAGGCAGAATGGGAAGGTAAGCAGCCACCGCACCCAATGCAGCAAGCAGCGTGCTTCCTCCCACATCTCACAATATTCTTAGTCACTGATCTGCGCAGTTCATCTCCTACCTCAGTGATTCAGTCACATGACTGCACAGCATATTCACGTGGGAAGATGTTTGTAAAAGCAGAAATGCCCAGTCCCAGGCCCAGACCTGGACAGCTTATTTTTTCAAGTCCCACAGGCAGTTCTGAAGGACAGTTGTGACCTAATGTTGTGATCTTGGCTTTAACACATTTTGTCAGTTCTTCCAAATATTTCTCTGGATCCTGACTCTCTCTGGACTTCTGTGGCTCCCTGAACCCCAGCTCCTAGACCTTTATCCTGTGGGGTTGATTCCATCTCCCATAACACTGCCTGATTTACCATCTTAAAGGACCAGTTTGACAACAGCGTTGTCATCCTGTTATAATTTAAAAGCAATGTAAAACCATTACATAAAAATTGGAAAACGCAGAGGAGAAAATGTTTTGAATAAAGCCTCTGTTATCTCACAACCATTATAATCCTTACTCCCAATATGCCCTTGCTTAACAACTCCCTCCCCCTGCCCTATGGCCAAGGCTGGCCTGCCCTCCTGTCAGGTGAAGCTTCCACCAGCCTGGCTGTGTTTGTACGACGGCATCTTCCACTCCCTCGTCCAGCCAGCATCACCCAGGGAACCCAGAAACATCTCACGTCTATTTTCACACTTTGGGGCCCCTGTTATCTCCATCCAGAACATATTCCCTCCCAGCTCCATTCAAAAAAATCCTGCCATCAACTCAGAGTCCATCTAGCCCGTGGATCGTTCCCCAGCTCTTCCTGCTCACTCAGTGCAAGGTCAGTAGCTCAGGCCAAATCAGGGCTCTTTGCGGCTCTGAAATAAATGGTAGTGGGAGAGCCATGTGTACCACCTGAGCCTCTGTCCCCGCATTTATAAAAGTGCAGGTCATCATACTTCCCTCTGGGTGGCAAGAGAGTAAAAAAGATAAATTCCACAAAATTGCAAGCCTGTGCCGATAGGTAAGAGGCAGGGAATTCATCTTAGCTTTCCTCCCATTTAGAAAACTTCTGCAGCAGTGGTTCTGAGTCTTATGCATTCAAACGGATTGGACAGTTTTGCAATTTACAATGCCCAGGCCTGACCCCAGATCAGTCAAATCAGGAGGCCCAGGTGGAGTTAAGGACCAGGGCTCTACAGTCTGGGGATGCTGGAGACAATGCCTGCATTCTCACTATGGGTCCCGCACAGTTCCGTCTTGATCACACCCTGTCTCACAGTGTTGTGTGTTTCTCCATCAGTAACTCATCCCCTTAACAATTCTTGCATGATATGATCATGCACAATGAAAATGTAAACATCAACTTACCAAAAGGCTTATCCAACCAGGGCCAGGACTGCAGTGAGGCAAGAGAGGGCCCCGGGAATAGTATTTAAGGAGGTCAATCTCAGAGTTGTCTAAGTCTTAACTCTGCGCTCGCATGACAGTGAAAGTCAGTACTTCCTGTAAAAGTGTGGCCTGGTGTCTCACTTACCTCACCTTGTACCCAGGATCCCAGTGGCGGGGGCAGCCGCCAGCTCTGCCCCGAGGACCTCTGCGTGAAATCCATATCAGGGGCTCAAGCTTGACTTACCTGTGGCACTGGTTTAATAGGTTTGGCCAATAAGCCTCCAACATACACGGTGTTGGGAAGCAGGGGCCGAGCAAATTCAAAGGCAAAGTCGGAGTTAACAAACCACAGCTCTGCTTTCTTTAGGAGATGAGACAAAACTGGCCTTGAGCCTTCCGGGAAATGCTCCTTGATGGTCTTGTCAAAGGCAGAGTGGATTCGCCGTTGCCTCATGCAGAAATTAAAGAACATCAGGAAATTCTTTACTCGGCCCCAGAAGTCCATGCGGTCAGTTAACAAGGAATGGAATACGGGAACATAAGACAGGGGGCTTGGTGGCCCAAAGTCCACAGTGCCAAATGAGGTAGGGAGAAAGGACACAAATGGCCTCCCAAGCTTCTCAGCAACCAGGAAAGGACAGTAGTCAAAAGTTTCAACTACCACCAAGTCAAAGTTCTCATTCTTTAAAGAATTCATGATATCATGTCTCCTGAGCAAATGACTGCACTGAAGCCCTAGTTGTTCCAAAATATTGAAATAGTGCTCAAATGTGCTTCTGTAAGAAGAAATAATAATAAATGATAAATATTCATTGGAGGTGTTAATACCACAATACATAAAAGAATCTTGGGCTACAAAGGAAATATCCTAGGAAAGACAGACCACACCTAGCAGTACCCATCTTAGTTGACCACTGTTCATAGATCAGTACCCTCTTTCCGGTCACTCTGGGCAGATGTTCTGCTCTCGAGAAGGTCCCCTTCCTTCTCTCTCCCTTTCCTCGCTTATCCAAATCCCCAGCACTGTCTGTGCCAGCTCTTAGAAAATATATGTTTGAACTCTCAATTCCTGAAATTCGCGGGCACAGATGAATTATGCCAACTGAAAACTAATTCCCATCAGTGGGACTCTGGGCCCATGGCAGACCTCAGAGATCTCTTTCTACTTGATAAATTCTGTGATGTTCTCTTTAAACTTCATTTACATACTGAACTTTTCTTTATGAATGGTTTTCTTGTTCACTTAGCAAAACTGTGGAAGTCACTTGGTGGCACCATCCCATACATATTGACAATATAAGCTATTTTTTAAAAAATTACTATGTAATCATGTATGGCAGATTTCCTCACCCAAGGGAATCTTTGGTCATATTAGAACTCAAAATCTCAGCTAAAAGTGGGAATTTCAGGTTTCTATGCCCACAGATTAAGCAAAGAAAAAAATCCTGATTTTGAAACACGTTAGTCTTTCCACTTCAATGCAGGCTGAGGCATCCAGAGAAGATAATGGCAAAGCTTACTGACATGTAATGAAGACATTGCCTGTGGGATTATTCTAGGAACCTGTCTTCCTGCAATGCTTTCCCATCACTGCCTGGATAGAATATGGCTCTGTTTCCTGTTTGTACAACATATGGGGAAATAGATGAGGACAGCCATCTGCACTTTAAGGTACCAGAGCTAACAAATGCAAGGACTCAAGACATCAGAGGCCTCCTGGCTACCTGAAGGACCAAGAGAACCAGTATTCTGGCATAGCTATAACTGTCCACCACTGCACTGTTGCACCTCAGACAGAGAAGGTCCAGAGACTGAGACATCATTTTTAGCAATATGCAGGTCTCTATCTAATTCTTAGGGTTAACTTCAAGTCATACAATGGGAGTGACCAGCTCAAATCATCTTCTACAGTGTATTTTTAAGGATTTCACATAACAAAGGAGTGGTTACCAAAATTTTGGGATAATTTCAGTAATGCTATAAAAATCCTAGAATATAGCTCATTAATCATAGTTAAAATTTAGCTAATAAATAGAAAAAATTTCAAGAATGCATGGTTACCTATATCTGTCCTCAAAAATATTAAATTAGGGGGGAGTAGACAAATCATATAGTATATAACTAACATCATGAGACAATATAGATTAAGTGTCAGATGTAGGTTAGATCAGACCTATACCAGAGGGACTGTGGTCTTCCAGTTTGAGTGAGGAATGGAGGCTTTCTGGAAATAGTCAGATTTCAGCAGTTACCTTGATTAGCAAGTAGATTTTCAAGAAAAAAAAGAGGGAATGAGTCTTCTGTCATTACCCAAGATAGACATGGATCTCTTCTGCCTTTCCACTTTTGTGTCTAAGATTAAGGAGTTATGTGTTCCTTTCCACTCCAGATGAAACAAAAAGAGAGCCAGCTAGAGACTGGCACTTGCCAAATGTCTCTATAAGGAATGAATCACGCTGGCCCTTGCCACCTACCTCTATAGGGATTGGATCATGAACTGCTGCACACACCCTGAAAGGCATTCAGGGTGGAGATCAGGAATGAGGTGCTCTGTGCTCTGGGAAAACTGGCAGACCAGGCCTTCAGATTGTTAGATATTTTCCAGAGGAGATTTTAGGAGTCAAAATTCTTGCATCATCTCATAGCTAGAAAAACACTAAAATCATCAACGGAGCCCTCTGTTCCTCACGACTAGCAGCAACCTCCTGCAAAAAAACGTGTCCTTGATTGCATGTACCCCCCTTCACCAAAATCACTCATATACTGACCTTCCCCCTACCTCTTTGGAGCAGTTCCTCAGAGCTGTCTGAAATGCTGTCTCCCAGGCTACAGTCCTCATTTTGCCCCAAATAAAACTTGACTCACAACTCTCACAGTGTGCATGTTTCTCTTTTTTTTTAGTCGACAGGAATCAGCTTCATGTCTTATTTTGCACAAGGTTGATTGCTTTTTAAAAGGGCTTTACATGGCCAGATGTTCAACTTCTACAAAACCATTGTTTAAAAGTCTCCCCTAGATACATGTGAGGATAAAGGAAGAAAAATAAGTGGAAAAGGTATCTTTAATTTAGCTACCAACAATGAGAGGTTAAGGTGCCTATGCTTCTGTGTTGTGAGAATATAGACAAAAATTTTAAGTGAAGTGTTGCGAAGAAGTCCCAAAAGAAGCTACCCCCAACTTGCTACACAAGTACCTTTGTGTTTACAATGGAAGAGAGAAAGCACAGAGCAAGAAAAATCTCCAGTGGCTGGAATGGATGATTTGGTGTGAAACACTTGTTTACCCAACTATTCACCCATCATCCAGCCCCACCTCCCTCCTTCTCTCCATTCATCCAACCATCCCTTTGTCAAATCCTCAGTACAAGCATCCACCCATTCACTTATATTACCAACATTTTGACTCCTTAGTTCAAACAATTTAAAACATTACCTGCCTCCCAAAGTTTCTTCCATAAAGAAATCAAAGGACTTTTTAAATTCCTTGTTAAAATCTTCAGGTAGAAGCCAGTTAATGACATTGTATGATTTCTCACCCTCTTTAAAACCTAAGAAAACACCAATGGGTTAAGTAAGATAAATATGTCACACAACATGGATTAACAGCGTGATAATACCAACATTTGATTATGGCCATAATTTTGTATTTATTTGAATCTTTGTCTTTTGAACTATTTTTGTTCCATCTGGTTGCTTTCTCATTCAATCCCGTATACTGAAAGTGTTTATTGAGAACCTTCCAATAATTCAGGAATGCTTTTCTATTTAAAGCTATGGAAACTTTCATTTAAAGCTTTCATTGAATGTATAGCTATTTGTCTCATTTTACTGCTGAGAAAACAAAGTTAATTAGTTTAAGACAATTTGTCAAGGTTGATTCCAGAGCCTCTGCTCGTTCTGTTTTAGAAAAATTCAACTTCATTATTTAAAGTGATACATCCAAATAGTTTTGTGATTCAGTGAAAAATACTGAATGGCTTAATTAAAATAGTATTATTCTGCACTGCTACTCACCAGCTTGACTTCTTCCCAATGACCCATGTGTAATAAAAAGTCTGAGTCTATTTTTGATGTTTGACTGCTGGCAGGCTTCAAGCCCTACCTCCCTTTCCCTCTTCTGAGTCTAATTTGGGCAAAGTGATAAGAAAGTCCACATGCTCCCTCCTCTGGCCCTAAGTGGAAGTTTCAAACCATGCAGGTTAAGACAATAGGGAGAACCCTAACTATACCCCAACCCCTTACCCACAGTAAAAACTAAAGCTAGTTATCCCTCCCTACTCTACACAGCTATTTTTTAGGTGCTTGGGAACCTGCCTTGTTCTTCCCAAAATAAGGCCATATTATTTGAATAATAAACCTTTCATACTCTTAATACGTGTGTGCCTACATCAGTCATGACATTCACTCAGCTCTGTGTAGGGATTGGGAACAGATTAATGGTGGGCCTACACAGCGCAGCTCCCATACCCAATCTTAGTGAAATAACCGACTCTATTCAAGGATCTACTGGGAAATACTTGGCAGTCATTGATTTGGCTAACCCTAACCCTACCCTAACCCATGGTAACCACAAATCAAAAACTTATGATACATACAGAACAAAAAGTAGAGAGAAAGGAACACAAGCATACTGCTAAAGAAATCATCAAACCACAGGGAAGACTAAAGAAGAAAAGAACAGAGAAGGACCGCAAAAACAACCAAAAAACAAGTAACAGAATGGCAATAAATACCTATCAATAATCACTTTAAATGTCAATGGAATAATGCGCCAATCAAAAGACATAGGGTGGCTATTGGATTAAAGAAACAAGACCCATCTACAAGCTGCCCACAAGAGACGCACTTGAGAGCTAAGACACACACAGACTGCAAGTGAGGGGGTGGGAAAAGATATTTCATGCAAATGGACATGACAAGGAAGCTGAGTAGCAGTACTCACACTACTCACACTACTCACACAGGACAAAATCGACTTTGTAACAAAGTCTATAACAAAAGACAAAGAAGGGCATTATATAATGATAAAAGGATCAACACAAGAATAGGATATAACCTTAATTAACATACATTAACCTAATATAGGAGCACCTAAATATATAAAGACAATATTGAGGAGGGAGATCAAGATGGGGGAGTAAGAGGATGTAGAGCTCACCTCCCTCCACAAACACATCAAAAATATATATATACATACATGTGGAACAATTCTCGTGAATAACTAACCAAACTAGTAGAAGGACTTCTATACAATCAAGGACATAAGAAGGAGACACACATCATCAGGTAGGACAGGAAGGAAAGCCCCACGTTCGGATCTGCGCCCCAGGAGGGAACTCAGAGGAAACAGGAGATTGCACAGGTGGACACTCACCCTCAGGAGCGAGCAAGTCAAGCCACAGACTGGGTGTCCCAGCCCTAATGTCCTATGCATAGGAGAAAAGTCCTCCCCTCTGCCCCAGCTGCTTGGAGAGCCTCTGGGACATACATAAAGGCTGGAGAAGCCTAGCCTCCACTTGTGAGGAGTGTGCGGGTGCTGGCTGGCCCCAGACAGGGTGGAGAGAGGTCTGCCCTAGCGGCCGCCACCGTGCTGCACTCTGAGTCTGAGCCGAGCACACACCCAGCCTCACTCACTCCACACCACAGCCTGGCACTGGATCTAGGGTGGCCAGGATCTGGGAAAAGACTCAGTCTAGGGATGCAGAGGTGACCCAGGACCCCAGGATGTGGCCCAGGTGGGGAAGCAGTAGCCACTGTTGGTGCTTACTCAGATGGCACACCAGAAGCAGCCCAGACTTCTGACGGCAGCGTGGCCACTTGAACTCCCACAGCCACCGTGCCAAGCTCTCCAGTCCCAGTCAAGCAATTGCTCTGGCCCCGCCCACTCCACGCCAGCAGCCTAGCACTAGATCTGAGGCAGCCACAGGAGGGGAACAGACAGGATCCTGGCTGCATCTAGGCGGAGCTGCAGACCCCCAAGCAGGCAGTGCATCAGATCTCTGTAAGCACCCAAGCCCCACTTGCTTCGATACTCCCCTTCTTTGGGGTAAAGGCCCCAGCATGAGAAGAAGGGAAAACACACGCTTACAGAGAACAGAGCCAGCATAAGCTGACCCTTAAGGTTTCCACACTAGCAACTTGAGAGTAAACCCCACTCCTGACAGGCAAGTAATGGCCACTGAGCAGAGAGGAAGTCCCATCTCACAACCTGTACAGCCTCCTCCAACACCAGCTCTTCCTCTACCAAGGTGATGACCGTCAGCACACCTGGAGGAAAGACATGACTGGCCTCCACATCAAATCCAGCCCTCCCATCAAAGGCACTGGCACATTTGGTACCTAGGGATGCTCCCACAAGAGATCAGCTCTTCAAGACCATGATTCATAGAGACAGAGAAAGTTAAGTAAAATGAAAAGGCAGACGAACTACTCTCAATTGAAAAGCAAGAGAAAACCCCTGAAAAAATAATGAAACAGGGATAAATAATCTGCCAGACAATGAATTCAAAATGTTGGTAATAAAAATGCTAACTGAATTAGGAAAGAAAATTGATCTAAGCAGATTATTTGAACAAGGAACTAGGGTTAAGGATATAATATAATATAATATAATATAATATAATATAATATAATATAATACTCAATCAAAAATAGAGAATTCAATATCTGAGTTTTTTTTTTAAGCCCTCTAGAAGCAGTAAGTAGCAGACTAAATGACAAAGAAGAACATGTAAAGTGATCTGGAAGATAGAATAATGGAAATCATCCAATCAGAGCAGTAGACAGAAAGACAAATTGAAAAAAAAAAGCAACATATGTGATCTATGGGATAATATTAACCATGCCAATGTTTGCATTATAAGGGTTCTAGAAGAGAGAGAGAAGGGCATTGAAAATGCATTTGAAGAAACTATGGCTGAAAACTTTCCAAACCTAAAGAAGGAAAAGATATCCAGGTACAGGAAGCACAGAGGGTCCTAAACAAGATAAACCCAAACAGACCCACACCAAGATATATCATAATTGAAATGGCAAAAGTGAAAGATAAAGAGAAAATTCTAAAGGCAGTAAGAGCAAAAACAAGTCACATACAAAGGACTGCCCATAAGGCTATCAGCTGATTTCTCTGCAGAAACTTTGCAGGTCAGAAAGGAGTGGTATGATATATTCAAACTGCTGAAACAAAAAAGCCTCTGCAACCTAGGACCCTCTATGAAGCAAGATTATCATTTAGAACAGAAGGAGAGATAAACATCTTCTCAGGCAGGCAAAAACAAAAAGAATTCAGCAATACTAAACTTAACCTAAAACACTGAAGGGTATTCTCTAATTGGTAAAAAAATTACTTATAGGAAAGGGAAAATCCCATTAGGAAAGGCAAATATAGACTAAGGATTGAAGGTCAGCTGCCTTAGTGCACTGATGCCATTTCTTTATTAAAGGTGTTAATAAATAAATGAGATGGGGAAACATACTCAGATTAGGAGTTAATAAATGGCTCAAACATTTCAATACACTGAAATAAGCATCAGGTCAGAAATAATAACCTAACCATGTATTTCCCTGATTTGCTGGTGTCTAGCCTAGATCTACTACTCAAGTGAAGAAGGAATATAGTGTTTCAAAGCCTCGGGAATGCCCACAATTAGGGAATATTGAAAGAAACTCTAGGCACTTAAACCTGGAACCTAAGAATAAAATGGAAGGGATCCATAAGCTCCCTGAATTGTTTATAGATTTGGGCATACATTTATTGGCTAAAGGGGTAAAAGGTAGTTTCAGTAATTTCTCAACGTTCATGCCAAAATTATTTTTAACCTAAAAATTTAATTTAACTTAATTTAATTTAAAATTTTAATTAGATTAAACTATAACTCTTAAAATTAAATTTTAATACACTACAGTTATTTCATCAGATCTGCTGTCGAGGAAGATGCAAGAGGATATGAGTATAAAATATGTTCAGTGAAGAAAACAGAACTTAATCTAGAAGGTGTTTGAAATGGTTTTAAGTAGGGACTCAAACAGATATTTGTACACCAATATTCATAGCAGCATTATTCACATATTCAAAAGATGGAAACAACAGAAATGTCCATCAACAGGTGAACAGACAAAATGTGATATATACATATAATGGAACGTTATTCAGCCTTAAAAAGTAATGCAGTTAGGGCACATGTTACAACATGAATGAGCCTAAAAGACATTATTCCAGGTGAAATATGCAAGATACAAAAGAACAAATATTTTATGATTTCATCTATGTGATGTATCTAGAATAGTCAAATTATTAGAGAAGTAAAGTAAATTGTGTTTACCAGGGGTTGGGGCAATGGGTACTGGGCAGTTACTGTTTAATGGGTACAGAGTTCCAGTTTCAGATGATGAAAAAGTTATGGAGGTGGATGGCAGAGATAGTTGCACAGCCATGTGAATGTACTTAAAGACACTAGACTGTACACAAAAATGGTTACAATGTCGATTTCATGCATGTATATTTTGCCGCAATAAAAAAAACTTAAATTTCAATGGAAAAAAATTATTTTAACAATCTGAACAATTACAAAGCCTGAAGTCACCTTCAAAGTTTTGTAACTTCTCAGAATTTTGTTCCTCAAAGACGCTGCTTAATAATGGATTTTTTTAAAGTCAAAGCCTGAGCAATTCTTCAAATTGAGCAATCCAGAGCTAAATCCACTCAACGCTGTTATTAACCTGCCACGTGACTTTGAGTTAATCATTTGCTTTCTCAGAGCTGCCATTTCCTTCTCTGACAACAGAGAGGAGTTGATAAAATTTATGAGCTCATTTTTGCTAAATTCTTTAGATTTTAGGCACTTCCTACATCAGTATACATAAACTCATGGGCAGGCACTGATTTGTCAAGAAAACAGATTATCTCAATGATAGATTCTGATCTTAGCTGCACAAATAAGGGACTCCCTGAGAAAGCTTCTTTAAATTTCAGATATCATAAGAGGAGATGTCATTTATGCTATAGAAAAATAAAAGTGATCCTTACCTATTAGAAAGCTCATATATGAATAATACATCTGGTCAACAGATTTTCAAGCCAAATTATAAAGTAGTATTTATCAAAGCAGTCTGTGACAATGTGTTCAGGGTTGCTTGAGATGGAGTAGAAGTCCAGTAATGGAGGAGAAAATGGGACTACAGAGTGTGGAGTCCTGGTGGACAGAGCCCAGAAGTTTTCCTATACCTTACATAAACACACACACATAAACGTACATATGCACACACCCACCCTTTTCATTCTTTCAATCCACTTAGACTTTTGGAGAAGGGTGATTTTTTTTTTCCTGTGTTATTAAATCTTTTTAAAAATGGAAGTATAGTCAATTTACAATATTGTTTTAGTTTTTTAAATAAACTACTTGAAAAGCCCTTCTATGCAAAAGACATTGTTGTTCTTTGCCTGGAATACACAAAATTAAGAGTTCATGAGAAAGGATACCTGACAGCAATAAATTTCCTCTCTGGAGAAACATGGTGACATTATGACCGTGGTCTTGAAGAATCTGAGAGATCCGGTCCATCAGTAGGAAATGGCTTCCACCTAGGAACAATGAACAACTTCATTTTTATAATGATGAGTGAAGAAGTCCTAAGATTGATGCTGATAAATCCAGGAGGGGGCCAGGTAGGGAAACAGAAAGTTGGTGGGAAGTAGAGGAAATGAGTTTCATCAGTCAGTCTCTCCAGTTCATTCTGAGTGAGCCCTCGCCCACCCACCCAGAGCCTGCTGGTCTGCTGGCCTTGACATGTGGCAAACCGCCATCAAAGAAGTTTCCTTCTTGTGACTCTGGTCTCCCGTCAGTGTGAGAAGCTTTTCATTTTAAGGCCCTAAGGAATTCCTGATCCTAAGGTACACACTGCCTTTTAGCCAGGGACTTATGGAGACACTGTGTCCTAAAGAAACAACTGCACTGGTGGAAATTTGGGCACAGTCCTATGCATGTGAGTGTGAAGTGTTCCTAATGGACAATCAACCAGAGCTATTTCTGGAATCCTTCTCTCTGGAAAGGCATGCTAGAGTAGGAGCCAGAAATATGGGTGCTTGAATGTGAGTCCAAGAAGCAGCCATTGAAGCAGAAGGATGTGGGGCCACCACTTAGAGCCAAAATGCTTGAGATTCAAATGTATTGGGCAGAAGTTTTTCAGTTAGGGCCTGAATTTTTCACATCTATTAAGGCATGCAAGATAACTTGCATGTGGGGCCCGTGGGGCAGACCTGCAGGAACCTAAATGCATGGGAGACTGGGACATCCCCCATCCTAGGACAATTCTGGGATCCTAAGAAAAGCTTCACCCTTGGGAGAGGTATGCGCTCCATCGTACTAACCTCTTAGAACTGCTCCAACACAGGGACTTGGCTTGAATCTAAGGGTCTCAGCAGCAGAGAGGCCAAATCAGGAAAGAAGATAATGGCAAATGACAAGAGTCTGGAGATTGAGGTTAGAGGGGTATAGAGCTAGAGAAACAGTGAGTAGCTAATTCTCAAATTTTTAATACATAGACTTGTATAATCTGCAGTAACAGGAAATAATAAAGTAGAAATCCTCTTGCCCGCATTTTAATCCTAAGACCTGGGGGTCAGGAAGAAGGGGTGACGGCGGGTGCACCCAATCGCGGAGGGTCTTGGTGAGCCCCAGCACATTCTGGGGCACAGGCGTGGCTTCCCGCACTTTACAAACCACACCAGCTCCCTCTCAGAGTCTGCAGAAGGAGAACTGTACTTTCAGGCCGTGAGGGAGTTCTTTTGCGTTATCACCACAAACAATCAGAAAGAAAAAAGATTTCGAATGGAGTTAAAGAGTGATTTTGAAACCCCCCACTGAAAGGTGGGTGACAGCGGAAGCTCGGGGAGAATGGTATTTGGGTAAGAAACCCTGAGTACATATTGGTATGTACCATTAGGGAGGTCTGCTGTGCTCTTGCAATAGGCGCCTCACTTCCCTGACCCTTAGTTTCCTGCTCAGAAAAACATACTGGGAACTGGATTAGATGATCAGTGGTTCCTTCCAGCTCTAAGATACCCAAGTCTCAGTGATCTAAAAGTGGTCTAAGAGAGCCCACGGTGGGTTAAAATAAAGTCTTAGGGAAGACTTTATTACCCCATGATTACCCCTGTATCTTGATACATTCCTCTGGATGAAAACACTCCACTCTCCTAATTGTCATTGAAAAATCTTCCCTGCTCCACCTTAGCTCCTATGCAGCCTCAGAAAATTACCAGTGCTGCCCCTAGGAGCACCTTTCCTTGGTCTCTAAGAGGCTGCAAACGCTAGCTAGCCACAATCGTGTGCGCTCCAGAAGTTGTGAACCTCTGAATTTCCAGCCTGCGCCCTGGAGGAGGCGTCCAGAGGTCTCCAGCACTGGGCTGGATCTCAAACTTCTGGCCCCAGCTCCGCACTATGGAGAGCGTAAACTGAGCAGCAAGAGAGAGGAGAGGGTACTCCTGTTTTCTCCAAACTATCCCGTCTACCTCGGTGGCTGCAGGGCCCCTTTTCTGCCCACACTAAGGGCTCCCACCTTTTCATCCGCCGGCCGACCGGGGAAACAAATCCGCCCAGACTGGAAAAACACATGGACCAAGGGCTGTTTGGCTGAGCCTTGGCGCAGGTGCCTGGGACAGACCTGTCTCTGGATCTTTAGCCGCGCACTCACCCATCAGGGACAGAGTTAGGATTTTGGCGGTCTCTGAAAGCAGGAGCCCAGGCAGTAGGAATCCGACGAGAAGCAGCACCCGCTGTCCCCGCATCCTCGCTCCGTGTTGAAGCTGCGGAGCCGAGCCCTGTGCTGAGTGTCCTGTGCTGAGAGTGTCCTGTGCTCCGCGCCCCGCGTCCCGCGTCCCGCGCACGCGGCGAAGGAAAATGTTGCGCCGGGAACAGAAGGCGCTCAGGCAGTGCAGGAAGGGCGCGGTCTGGAAACTTGGGGAAAGGTAAGAGCTGATCCTGCCCCTCTTCCCTTCTGTTTGTCCCTTCCTGCCCTCCTCCCTCAGGGCGGACACCATTGGATATTCTGTCCTCATCCTCCCTATTTGGGTAGCGGAAAGGAGGGGTCAGTGAGTTGATCCTTAACCCATTGCTGTCAACATAATTTTCGTCCTCCCTGCCTGGACAATACTCTGAATCAGGAATGGTAAGGACCTTGTGAAATCACGTGGCTGACAGCTCCACCTCCAAGTGACTTGAACCTATCTTTGTTTTATGGACGCTTCCCCGAATTTATGGCACCCCCACCTCCTAACGGCTCTAATTATTTCATACTGCCATCCCCATGGCCCATTTCCCCAGGTGCCTGCTTAAAACTCTGCTAGTGTCCTCAACTCGAGACCTCCCTAAGCAAATCCCCAAGGGAACTTGACCTACCTTTCCTGGATTATAGTTCTGAACGCCTCGTAAGGAGGTAACTTATTCATGAAGAGGTGTTAAGAGTCTTAATTCTGAAGTCCAGGTGGTCACCTGGAGGACTGAACCTCTAATTCTGAATGAGCTTCACAAAATAGGTCTAGAAATCTTTCCAGAGTCTTCTCAGGCACAAGCTGGGGTCATCGTGTAATTCTGCCTCTGTTTTTTAAGATTTGACACCCAAAGCAAAGGCAACAAAAGCAAAAATAAACAAGTGGGAATACATCAAACTAAAAAGCTTCTACACAGCAAAGGAAACATTTCATCAACAAAATGAAAAAGCAACCTACAGAATGGTAAAAAAAAAAAAATAGTTGCAAATCATCTATTAAGAGGTTAATATCCAAAATATACAAAGAACTCATACAACTCAATAACAAAATAATCGATTAAAAACATATCCTTGGACAAAGGATATGAATAGACGTTTATCCAAAAAAGGCATACGGATGGCCAAAAGGTGCTCAACATCAATGATTGTCAGGGAAGTATAAACTAAAACGAAAATGAGATATTCACACCTTTTAGAATGGCCATTATCAAAAAGACAAGAAATAACAAGTGTTAGTGAGGATGTGGAGAAAGGGAACCCTTGTGCACTGTTGGTGGGAATATAAATTGGTGCAGCCCCTATGGAAAATAGTGTGGAGGGCCTCAAGAAATTTAAAGTGGAACTACCATATGATCCAGTAATTCCACTTTTGAGTATTTATCTGAAAGAAATGAAATCACTATCGTGAAGAGACATCTGTACTCCCTTGTTCATTGCAGTGTTATTCACATTAGCCAAGATGTGGAAACAAGCTAAGCTGCTGTTCCTCAATGGATGAATGTGAAAAGATGATGAAGTATATAAATATATTTATATAATGGAATATTATTCAGCCACGAAAAGAATGAAATTTTGCTATTTGTGGATGGACCTTGGGGGCATCATGTTAAGTGAAATAAGCCAGACAGAGAAAGACAAGTAACTTATGATCTCACTTACATGGGAAATCTAAAACAAAAACAAAACAAAAAATGAGCTTATAGATACAGGGAATAGATTGGTGGTTGCCAGAGGCAAGAGGTGGGAGGTAGGCAAAAATGGGTGAAGGAGGTCAAAAGGCAGAAAGCTCCAGTTATAAAATACATAAGTCATGGCGATGTAATGAACAGCATGGCCACTATAGTTAATAATACTGTCTTGCCTTTTAAAGTTGCTAAAAGAGTAAATCTTAAAAGTTCTCTCCACAACAAAAAAATGTGTAATTATGTGAGGTGATGGATGTTAACTAGACTTACTGTGGTGCTCACTTTGTAATACATACAAATATCGAATCTTTATGTTATACACCTGAAATTAATGTAATGTTGTATTTCAATTATACCTCATAAAATTTTTAAATTAATTTTTAAAAACAAGTAGAAAACAAAAGCCTTCAATGGATTTCACGTCTACAAGTTGAAGTGAGTCCTTGAATTCTGTTTATACTATATCTTCTATCTACAGGTCTTTATTTTTCCACCTGAATAGAAAGCATTACATTCTTACATGCTTGGGCATCCTTCACATAGTCATGGCCATTGTGGTGAAAGAGAGAGAAGTGGGTCTTTGCCAGCATCACAAGGCTCCATCCCATCTATTCTTGTATCTCTCATAGTGCATTAGCAAAATAAAGGATTTTTTAATCCAACTCCAAACTTATTAATTTATTCAGCAATTTTATCGATAGCTAATTGTGTTCCTGTTCTGCTAGATAGACAGATACTAAACACAATAGTCAATAAAATATATAGTATATAATGGCAAATGCTATTAAGAAAAATCACACAGGGAAGGAGATGTGAAGGGTCAGGTGTCAGGGGTATTAAAATTTTAGGTGGCATAATTCAAACGAACTCTAAAATTTTATGAGTATCAGAGAAATAGGAACACAATATTTAGATGCATACACATTTACAATAACAGTGTCAGGTACCATATGTTCCTAGTGAAACAACTCACCTTCATTATGAAAATACCAATTTTGTCTCTAATAATGCTTTTCACCTAATCTATTTTGTCTGATGTTATTCCTAGCTATTCAGGTTTTATTTTTTCCATTAGTGTAACATGACTTCTCTTTTTCTATCTTTTTATAGCCAACCCTCTTGTATCCTCACGTTTTAGATGTGTCTCTGACAATCTGCTTGATGTCATGTCTATTGAACTCGATAGGTTCAACTATGAATAGATAAGGTTATCAAGAGGGAAAAAAAGAGATCTTTGGTCAATTTTGTTCCTAAAGGATCAATTTCCATAATTAATACAGTTTCTTAGTTTTCATCATCCCGGTCCATTTGGGGACCAGTTAATGGAGACATCTGCCACAGGTTCAATATGCCATTTCACATTTGAGCAAAAAGAAATTGTCAGGCAGGCAAACATTCTAAATTTGCTCATTTTTGGTAGATATGAAACATGTCAGACATATGAATGAGTCTGTCCATGTACTGTACATATCATTTTAATTGAGTATTTTAATAGTGGGAAAAGGATCACTATTTCATTCATCCTCCTCTTCGCAACATAGTGAATGATATCGCTATCCAGTGACAGGCAGACGTAGATACCTAATGATGTGCGGATAATCTGCAACTACAGTCTCCTTAATGTGTGGCTTTTGTTTCCTGGTGATGGGCTTAAGGGTTTATATTGTCCAAACTTCTGTTTTCCTGTTGTCCTGTGGGTCCCACATTTTCTCTGGTTGCTTTTTTTTTTTTTTTTTTTCTTTCACCCAGTATCCAAAGAGTGCTTCCCTTCCCTTTTACCCTCTCCTCTCTCAGAAATGAAGCATTTCCAAGGCTGCTACCTTGGGTCGCTCATGCTTTTTTGTCCTTTTCCTGTTGCCATAGCTTTGATCTACCACGACTCTTTTTTAGGATTTTTATACAGAATGTAGATTTTCCAGGCAAAATTTTAGCTCATCCTTGGGCTTTCTATGGCCCTTTTGTCTTTTCTGTACTATTTTTCTGGACTTGCTAGGTCTCCACAATGCTTTGTATCAGGAGCTCAGGAGGGAGCGCTGCTAAAATTTGACAGTTAAGTCTTCCACTTATGGGAAGGTGTGGTGTGGGTTTTCTTTGCTTGTGGTGGTTGATTTTCTTTATAGTATAAATAGCATTGAATTCCCTGTAGTTTGTGGAGGGCAAAGCAAGGAGAAAGTCCTTGTGGCATGTTCCACTTCCTCAGTCCTGATAGCTGCGCCAGCATTTTACAAATCTTAATGCCAAAGGGGAGGACATTAGCAAGGAGTGGGGTAGGCTTAATGAGGGAACAGTATGCATGAATGCTCAGGTGAAGTCTAGCACCTATTAATGAGTCTAAAGTCCCCATTCTCCCACACATGTGGGGACATTTTGAGGTTGATCCTTAACCCTATCACTTGTGCAAATTCTTTTGCACAGAAGTTCTCAGAGCTGTGCTAACTGAAAAGAGAATCCATTTGCAAATCACGTTTTCTACAAAACTTTAAATAAGGCAACTTTCACCCTCCTTAAACCATGAAGGCTTAGTTCCCACTCCTTTATGGCAATCGTCCCCTGAGGGACAGCATACCGCCCTCTCTGTACTGTCCTTGGAATCACCAGCTACAATTCCACCCCCTCTTCTCATCTGCACAGAAATCAAGGCTGTGGCTCTGACAGAGATCATCCCCTCCCTCTCCCTGCCTGTGGTCCCCATCACACTTAGAAAGTCATTAAGGCCAATTCCAAGCCAGCTGCTTCCTCAGGCCCAGCCAGAGACCATCACCAAGAGAGCACAGTTATTATTTTCATTATGTCCAAGATTGTTTGCTGCTTTGGTGTATAACTATAGACCAGGACAAAATATCAGAACAGAAGCAGAATAGAAAATTCTGCTTTGACGAGTCCAGCACTGTAGAGTATTCTTTGACCATATGTTGTGTCCTTCAGACATGATACGTTAGTCAACCTGACACCCACTTCCAGATCCCTTAGTCCTCAGCAGCTGCCAGTGCACAGGTTTGCCCAGCTTCCCTTACCGCCTTGCATACCTGGTGACAGAATTCTGGGCAATGAAGACAGAGACTCTTAGCCAGGTGGAGGGGGAAGATAACTCCATGAAAACATATTCTTTCCTGATCAAAGGGGTATTTGTAGCTTCCTAGGCTTTAATGGGAGTTTTCTGGAGAAGCAAACAGAAAAGCAAAGAATTTGCATGGCGTCTGTCTGTTATTCCATGAAAAATGATGGTGGCAGGAGTGAGGAGAAAAGGCTAAGAAGACATCGCACGTGGAAGCTAGAATGGTTGTCTCAGTTTCCCCTCTGAGTTCCCTAAAGAGGCACATAATGTGTAAGAAGGAAGGCAAGTTTCAAGGATTAAAATCTGAGGGTTGTTTGTACGAATTACCCAGGGACAGAATCACGGAACAGCCCTTGCTGATTGGCAAATAAAAAAGGCCACAAGTACCAAATAAACTCCAATCATAGAAGAAGCCAGTGAGCAGGAATTTGTAGCAAAATTAGCAAGTAGATATGACATAGATAACAGGGGTTGCTAGAACTGGTGGGAGAGTCCAAAAAAATGGTGACCTCTACACACACACACCAATACAGACCCCCAAGGTAGTTCTTGGCATCAGGTCATCTTCAGCTGGCCCCACACAGCCACCTGGCCACCAGGCCCAGCAGCTTCCCACAGAGCCACGCGATGCCCAGGGTGACCACCAGCAGGAACAAGAGGACATTGAGCAGGTACTGCTCATGCCACGGCTGCTGGAGGGCGTGGAGCTTGAAGCGCACTGCACACCTGCCTGGAGGATGCGGTCGATCCAGCCCACTAACCAATAGAGATGGGGCCCAAAGGGTGGGTGCTTCAGATGATGCTGGCGGCCACCACGGCAGATTTGTACCTGTTGTCAGAGACGGAAGGGTGGCAGCAACATTAGATGGCAAGTTTTCAGCCTCTTGAGGCTGGACACAGAAGGCTAGTCTATAACCAGGCAATTATAACCTGGCCCTGAAATTTACCAGCAGGGTGCATATGAACAGTTCCATTTTATAAATCTGTATAAAATTCAACTTAATGCTGAAAGGTGGGATATGCCTAAGTCAGTCCCTGCCTTCATGGAGTTTAGGATCTACTAGACCAAAATATACTCATGGTTGCTAGTTGGGCTCATTAGTAACAAAGCGCCACTGTTTGTAGTCCTTTCTGTGGACAGAGGTAGGAAGCAAACAGTTACGAATATAGATACCAAGATTCCATATCTATTTCTGTACCTATAGATGCTACAGCTATGTCTATTATTTAGTTACTGAAAAATCATGAATTTACACTACTTCAGTTCAATACACCAATTCAGTAGGTTTTTCTAATATTCCCCATTCTTTCATTTGTAATTCCCTTTTCCAAAAGGAAGAAACTTGGTTCTCAACAGCAAATTATACCAACCTAATTTTAAAAATGGGAAAAAACTTGATAGAGCACTTTATGAATAAGTATATCCAAATTGCCAATAAACATATAAAAAATGTGCAAAGTATACCTCAGTAAGTATTGGGAAAAAATTAAATTGATGAGTCAACCGATAATGATAGAAGCATAATATTTACTAAATGGAGGCAAATACCAGATAAAACAGCAAATATTGTAGAAGTTGTTTGCACGTGGAAAATAGGGTGAGGGAGTGGGCTGAGCTGGTAAGCAATGAAGTAGGGAACTCTTTTTAAATTTTAAATTAGCCTAGTAGTACTTATTTACTTTTAAAATTATTTGCATATATCAGTTTGGAAAAGAAAATTTATTTTATAAAATAGAAAGAACATGGGTTCTAAAATAATTCAAGAATTTAATTACATTCAGTGAGCCTATGTTTTCTTGTCGGTACAGTGGAACAACTCCTACAACAAATAGAAAAGTAGAGAAAAAAGAACAAAATTAGATACCATTACACTCTTGTTTATTGAGACTATGTGAGATATTTACTTCTTTTCCCTTTGATAATTTGCATAAAATAAAATGCACAGATCTTAACTATAGAGATCAAGGATTTCCAGCATACATCTACTACCATGTGACCACAACAAAGACTGACATACAGAACCTTTCTTTCACTCCAGAAAATTCGCTGTTACCACCTTCTGGTCAATACTTATCTGCCCAGAGATAATCACTATTTTTACTTCTATTACACAGATTCATTTTACCTGTTCTTGCACTGAATATTACACAGTATGTACTCTCTTCTAGGGGGCAGGAAGGATCTGGCTACTTTACTTCACATAACTTCTGTTAGAGTCTTCTATATTATTGGATGTAGCAGAATTTCATTTTTTATTGCTGTGTAATATTTCTTTGTATGAAACCATAATCTATCCATTCTATTGTTAATGGGCATCTGGTTGTTCCCATTTCTTACTATAAATAAGGCTACTGTGAACATTCTTATGCATGCTTTTTGTTGGAAATATGCGTACATTTCCCTTGGTATAGATCTAGGGGTAGAATTCCTTGATCATAGGGTAGGGTATGTAAAGCTTCATTAGATACTACCAAAACGTTCTCCTAAAATATTGTACCAATGTTCATTCCCACCAGAAATGTATAACAGTTCTCATTACTTCTTACTTCTGGTATTGTCTGTCTCATTCTTTTTAATGTTAGTCTTTCTGATGGATGTGAAATGATATCTCTTTGTGGTTTTAAGTTGCATTTCTCTGATGACAAATGATGCTACACGTCTCTTCATAAGTTTATTGGCAATTTGGATATCCTTATTTATAAAATGCTCAATCAAGTCTTTTTTCCGTTTTAAAAATTTGGTTGGTATAATTTTTCCTATTTTTAATAGGAATATTTATATATTCTAGATCAGAGTCATTTGTCAGATATACATTGGGGAATATCTTCTCCCAGTATATAGCTGCCTCTTTATTCTCTTAATGAATCTCTTGATGAATTGCAGTTCTTGATGTAAGTCAATTTAGTTACCTTTTGTTTTAAGATTACTGCTTTTTTAGTGTCCAGTACAAAATACCTTTGATTACCCCAAGTTCAAACAGATAGTACTTATTTTCTTCAAGAAGCTTTTGATTTATCTATATACTTAGGTCTATGATTTATTTCAAATTTATTTCTGTGTACAGTGCTGGATACAAGTCAGGGTTCATTTTTTCCCATATAGGTATGCAGTTGCTCCAGCAACATTTATTGAGAAAAAATTTAAACCTTTTTTCCCCACATTAAATTGCATCACAGTTTGGTCATCAATCAAAAAATCATACGTGAAGGATTTTTTGTGAATGCTGCTAGTCTGTTCTATTGATCTATCTTTATATCTTTATTCCAATATGAACCTGCCTGGATGACATCAGCTTTTAAGTCTTAAAATTAAAAAGACTGACATCACCAAATGTTGGTAAGGATGTGTATATGGCCAAATGTTGGAGAACTATTTAGCAATTTCCTTAAAAGATAAACCCACATTTACCCTATGTCTGAGCAACTGCCATCTCTGCATGAAAGGTACCATTGTGAGGGTGATTCCTCACTTCCAAAAGGAGCTCAAAAGTTCTACTTACTTGAGGTGTTCATTCAACAGGTTTGGCCATTAAACCTCCAATATAAACAGTGTTAGGAAGCAGGAGCTGGGCAAAATCGAAGGCAAAATTAGAATTAACAAACCACAGCTCTGCTTTCAGTTGAAGATGGAATAACATTGGCCTAGAGCCTTCTGGGAAATGTTCCCAGGTAGTGTAACCAAACAGCGTGGCTATACCATTCCCCTAAGGAAGAAATGAAGAACATCAGAGAATTCTTCACTTAGCCCTAGAAATCCATGTGATCTGTTAGGGAGGAGTAGAATGCTGGACTGTCAGACACGGGCTCCGGCAGCCCCAAATTCATAATTCTAAATGTGCTAGTAAGGAGGGTTGCAAATGGCCTTCCATGTTTCTCAGCAACCAGGAGAGGGAAGCGATCAACAGCGTCAGCCACCACCAGGTGGAAACTCATTCTTTAAGGAGCCCGTGATATCTGCCCTTCTTAACAAATGACTACAATTAGTTGCATGTAATTCCATGATCTTGAAAAGGTTTGTGAATGAATCTCTTCAAAAAAAGAAAAAAAGACGTGAAAGATAATTCAATATTAATGAAAGGTGTTAATCTTAAAACACATGGACGTTTCTTGGCATCAGAAGAAAACATCTAGAAAGCTCTTCCAGCAGCAGCATCCCGCCTGCTCTGCTGCTCTCCCCTGCGAACTTTCTGCTCCAGCTACTGCTCTTTTCATGACCTCCAAATCCACCATGCCATTTCCTTGTTTTTTTTGTCATTGCTACAATTCTTTCTGGGTGCTTAGAATGTTCGTGCTCTCTTCCTTCTTCCATTCTTCCCCTCATCTCAATTGTACCCACCATCTTTCAGTGCTCTTCCTGCTCTTCCTTCAGCAGTTACGACTGGTGGCTCTGATCTCCCTCTCCTGGCTGAATGCTGACGCTCATCCATGATGCTCTCAGTTACCTTCCGTTATGTGCTAACTTTGCTCTCAGATGAACCTATGTGGAGCACTTGCTTTCTGGGGCTGTCAGCATCTTGATGACAGGGTCTTGAACACAAGTGGAGGAACAGCATTTTTTATTGAACAAACCACTCTAAAAGCTGTGCGCCAGCGACATCAGCCGGTCTCTTGGTTTCAACTATTGGGCCAACAGATGTCTTCACATCCCACTGGCAGCAAATCTTTCAAAAAAAAAAAAAAGTCACTGTTGCCTGGGCCTCCTGTTTAAGAGCCAGTGAATGAGGACTTTGTACCTTTGTCCACCCACAAGGGCCCCTTCTGTGATACAGATTCTTAAAACCTTGCTGAGGATTAATATCCTGTGTCAGCTTTTGCCTGAGGTTTTACTTTGTTTTACTGGGGATTCATTTATTTTTCTTTTAATAATGTTTAAACATTTGCTACAGCTTATACAGAATTTAACAAATGCCCCACCTAAGGGATTCTACACTGATGATCTCAGGACCCAGACTATTGGCTGAAAAGAGAGATTCCAACTTCCCATGCCCAGAAGTCAGTCAGCTGATGAAATGAATGATCAGCAATTGAACTGTATGACCTCATTTTACTAAAGTGAAGGCCCGACTAAAGTGAAGTTCTCTCTGAGAGAGAACTCTGCCCTGTGCCCTCTGGGGAGTGATGTTGGGAGAGACAGAGACATGGCTCAAGGCGGGGAGAATCTGTACCCTGTATGCTAGAACCCCTGGGAGCTTTGCAAATACATCTGTGCCTGGATTTCATTATAAAACATTTACATAAGACACTCTGAAATGGAACCGAGACATAAGTAGTCTTTCAGAATTCCTCAGGTCATTCTAATATGCAGCCAGTTTTCAGAATAACTGTTCTGGAGGGAAAGAGAAGGCAAAGAAGTATTTACTCTAACATAAGGACACAGGGTATATCACCACTCACATATATTTAAATGGTTCAAATATATTTACAATTGGTTCAGAAGAAAGAAGAGGGAATGCACTAATGCTGGGGAAAACATCGTTCAAACTTCTGTTTCAATAAGAAAATCCCTTCTGTGAGGAAAATTCCTGATAATAATTGGGAGCAAGTGAGAGGAAGTTGTTTCATCAGCTCAGCAGTGGAACAGGTAGGGCAGGCTTCTTTCCAAAGAATACAAAGTTATGAGGGAGAAATAAAGGTGACCAAATGCATGGTCAGTTCAGGCTATGGTATGTTTGATGAGGGGGTCTTCTGATTGGATCAGAGGGGGAAAAGCAGACAGCTAGCATAAGGCCAGAAAGAGACAGGCCAAGGAGGTCTTGAATTCAAACAAGCTTGTTTCTTTTCTCATTCTTAGGGCTTTTCTCTCTTATGATTATGGAACAGACAATGTTGAAGAGAAGTGGTGATGACGGCATCCTTGGCTTGCTCTGAATCGTAAAGGTAAAGATTGCAGCATTAAGGATGACATTCGCAGCACTTTTGGGTTCTTGTTTATACATATACATGTCTATATATATGTATGCAGATATGTATCCTTTATCAGAAAAAAAGTTTTAAATTTTCTTGTCTTTTTTATTATTTTTGAAGTGTACTTGATGTACAATATAAGTTACACATATATAATATAGTGATTCAATTTTTAAAGGTTATACTCCATTTATAGTGATTATAAAATATTGGCTATATTCTGTGTTGTACAATATATCCTTGTAGCTTATTTTATACACAATAGTTTGTATTTCTTAATCCATTACCCCTAAACTGCCCCTTCTCCTTCCCTCTCCCAACTAGTAACCTCTATTTTGTTCTCTGTATGTTTATATCTGTATCTGCTATATTCACTAGTTTGCTGTTTTTAGAGTCCTCCTAAGTGATATCATACAGTATTCATCTTTGTCTGACTTATTTCACTTAGCATAATACCCCCCAAGTCCATCCATATCATTGCAAATGGCAACATTTCATTCTTTTTAATGGCTGGATAGTATTCCATTGCATATGTATACCACATCTTTATCCATTTATCTGTTGATACTTAGGTTGCTTCCCTATCTTGGCAATTGTAAAAGATGCTGCTATGAACATTGGGGTGTATGTATCTTTTTGAATTAGTGTTTTTGGTTTTTTAGGATATACACCCAGGAGTGGAATTGCTGGGTCATATTGTACTTCTGTTTTCAGTTTTTTGGGAAACCTCCACACTGTTTTCCACAGTGGCTGCACCAAACTACATTTCCACCAACAGTGTAAAAGGTTTTTTTTTTTTTTTTTTTTTTTTTCTCTCCACATCCTTGCCAACATTTGCTATTTGTATTCTTTTTGATGATAGCCATTCTGACAGGTGTGTGATGATAACCATATCCCATTGTGGCTTTGATTTGAATTTCTCTAATGATTAGTAATGGTGAGCATCTTTTCACGTGCTTGTTGGCCATCTGCATGTCCTCTTTGGAAAAATGTCTATTCAGGTCTTCTGCCCATTTTTTAATTGGGTTGCTTTTTTATGTTTAGTTGTATGAGCTGTTTATATATTGTGGATATTAACCCCTTATTGGCCATATAATTTGCAAATATTTTCTCCCATTCAGTAAGTTGTCTTTTCATCTTGTCAATGGCATCTTTTGCTATGCAAAAGCATTTAAGTTGAAATAGGTCACATTGCTTATTTTTGCTTTTACTTCCTTTGCTTTAGGAGACAGATTCCAAAAAATATTGCTACGATTTAAATCAAAGAGTGTTTTGCCTATGTTTTCTTCTAGGAGTTTTGTGGTTTCTGGTCGTATATTTAGGTTTTTAATCCATTTTGAGTTTATTTTTGTATATGGTGTTAGAGAATGTTCTAATTTCATTCTTTTCATATGTAGCTGTCCAGTTTTTCCAGCACCATTTACTGAAAAGACTGTCTTTTCTCCATTGTATATTCTTGCCTCCTTTGTCATAGATTAAGTGACCGTAAGTGCATGGGTTTATTTCTAGGCTCTTTATTGTGTTTATTGTGACCTACATGTCTGTTTTTGTGCCAGTAACATACTATTTGATTACTGGAGCTTTGTAGTATAGTCTGAGGTCAGGGAGCATGATTCCTCCAGCCCTTTCTTCTTTCTCAAGATTGTTTTGCAGTAATTTGGGGTTCTTCTTTAAACATATGCATATCTTTATATATACATGTAGATATGCATTCTTTATCAGAATAAAAATAATGCTTTTTAAAAAGTAGAATTTTACATGCTGTGCATAAAAATTATTAAATGCTGTACATAAAAATAGAAATTTTAAAAATATAAATGTCAAATTTTATTAAAGTTTTCTGCATCTATTTGAGATGATCATGTGATTTTTACTTTCAACTATTTTTAGAAAACTTTTACATTTTGAAATGTAGATACATTCAGAAAAGTGCATAAAATATAAATGTATAGTAAATGAGTATATATAGAAAAATGTTTGTAAAAATGCCCAAGTACAAAAATCAAAACACTGAAAACACTGCTCTTAGTAACCCAAAGCCTGAGTGATACTGCTGAATATTCATCCCTATCAGAAGCATACTCTGACTTATATAGTAAATTACATGACTTTCTTTATAGTTTGCTCAACTATAAGTGCACTTCTAAACAATAAAATCTTAGTTTTGGGGTTATTTTTGTTCTTTTGCTCTTTTGAATTGATTTTTTTAATCATTCCATTTTCCCTCTATTTGAAGCTGTATCTTATTTCTATTCTTTTAATGATTACCAAAGAGATTAAGGTAGCATGCATCCTTCACTGAAAGTCTGGCTTAAGCAGTATCTTTACTCCTCCTGGATGTTACTATGAATGTCAAACACTATAATGCAGTTTCCTCCACTCCCAACTTATATGGTATAAGTTATGTAATTTAAGTCTCTATATATTTTAACTTTATTATGAAATAAAATGTACATATAGCAAAGCATGTACTGTTTAGCAATTCATTACCAAGTGAACACCTGAAAAACCACCACCCAAGTCAAGAAAGAGAACACAGGCAGCAATCTGGAAGCTTCTCTTGTGCTCCATCCCATCACTAATTCCCTTCCTCCTCCTCAAAGGTAAGCAATAGCCTGACATGTTTGGTAATCTCCTCCTGGTTTATTTTTTTATGATTTTACTACAAAGCATTAATCTTTTGACTCTACAGCTTTATCTTTTTTTTGAACTTAAAATATGTAGAATCACACTATGTTTTCATGTCTGGATTCTTTGGAGCCACATTATGTTTGAGTTTCATCCATGTTGTTGCACAGATGTAATTAATTCATTATCACTTAGTTATTCATATATATACTTATCATATTGAATAAATAAACCCATTCTGTTCATTGAGTTATCTATGGTTGAAAAAATTATGAATAAAGTATGAACATTCTTGCACATGTCTCTGGGTACACACATACACACATTTTTGTGTGATATATATACCGATTGTCAAGCCTAAGTTCACCTTCTGGAAGGTGGGAGTGGACCATATATGTCGGGAGTGGAAGAAACTGCATTAATAGTGTTCCAAAGTCCTGTAGCATCCAGGAGGAGTAAAGATACTGCTTAAGCTAGATTTCCAGTTAAGACTTTCATGTTTTCTCCTGTTACCTTCCAGAAGTTTTGTGTTACAGTTTTAGTTAATTTGAATTAATTTTTGTGATAATTTTGTATAAAGTCAATGTCTACACTTTTTTTTTTTTTTGCATGTGGTTGTTCAGTGTTCCAGCATCATTTGTTGCAAAGACTATCCTTTCTCCACTGAATTGCCTTTGTTCCTTTGTCAAAGATAAATTGACTATATGTATGTGGGTTTATTTCTGGGCTCTCTGTTTTGCTCCATTGTCAGTTTGCCCATTCTTTTGCCAATCCCACAATGTCTTGATTATTGTAGCTTTATAGTGAGTCTTGAAGTTGGTAGTGTCAGTACACTTTCAATATTGTGTTGGCTCTTCTGGGCCTTTTGCTTCTCCATATGAACTTTAGAATCAGTTTGTCAACATCCACAAAGTAACTTATTGGGGTTTTAATTGGGATTACATTGAATCTATAGATCAATTTGGGAAGAAATGACATCTTGGCAATATTGAGTCTTCCTGTCTCTCTCCATTTATTTTGTTCTTTGATTTCTTTCATCAGACTTTTGCAGTTTTCTTCACATAGGTCTTAGATACATTTTGTTAGATTTATACCTAAGTATTTAATTTGGGGGGGGGGTGCTAATGTAAATGGTATTGTTTCTAATTTCAAATTCCACTCCTCCATTGCTAGTAAAAGGGAAAGTATATGTTAACCTTATATCCTGCAAATTTCCTACAGTCATTTATTAGTTCCAGGAGTTTTGTTTATTTGGGGTTTTTTTTTTTTTTTTTTTGGTCAGTTCTTTTGGATTGCTATGTAGACAATCATATCATCTGCAAACCAAGACAGTTTTATTTCTTCCTTCCAAATATGTGTATCTTTTATTTCCTTTTCTTGTCTTATTGCATGCATTAGCTAGGACTAACATAAATGGTGTTGTATTTTTAATTTCAAATTTCAACTGTTCTTTTTGGCATATTGGAAAGCAATGCTGTTTTCTTGGTCAGCCTGGCCAGGTTTCATCAATTTTATTGATCTTTTCAAACACTCTGTTTTTGATTCCATTGATTTTCTTTATCGTTTTCCTGTTTTCAGTTTCACTGATTTCTGCTCTAATTTTTTTGTAACAATTACTATTTTAATTCTAAACACAAGATAAAGTAATGTGGAACCTGAAGTACAGACATTTAATTATTTACCTTAAAATATTTCTTTTGTAATACCTGTTAATAAATTTGTAAGGAACAAAAAAATGCCTCAGTCTACTTAAAAGTTTAATCTCAATGATGGTATGAAGTAAAACAAATAATCAGCAAAATTCTTAGTAACTTGTAGAAATGTACTTTATTTCATGCAAAGTTACATAATTTCTTACACTTTAACAGATAATCAAATAAACATTTCAAAAATTCATTACATCACAGTAAGTTAAAATACTACAGAGCAATTGCAAGACCATGAGTTTGTCAAAACCAAACTGAGAGAACATTATGCATAGATAAGGCCAAAGATGCTAACTTACTTATGGTAGCACTTTGCAGGTTTTTCCAAATTCATATTTGAAAATGTTGTGAGAATCTGGAGAGAAAAATAGTTAAATCTACAACGCATTGGTCAGAAAGGAAAACATTTGCCATTACATACCAAGCAGTAACAGCTGATTAAAGATAAATTTGGCATCATGCACCAAAAATGAACATAATGAACATTTTGAAAATTATGATCAGATGTACATTTGAAAAGACTTATCTTCTATTTCACCTAATCCACTGAATTAAATAAGTAACAAGTACTTTATTAATGCAACACAGAAATTAGGCTTTTGGTATGCTTTGCTTGGGTACTGGCACGTATTAAAAGATACTAAAGAGATTTATGAATATTTCAAATTCTACTAGACTACTGAATTTTAGAATACTGCCCTAAGGAAATAGGTTCTAGGCAGAACTTATTTGAGAAAGATTTTTAAACTACTTAAAAGCAATGCTACAATTAGTTACCTACAAAAACATTTTATAAAAATTAAATACCAGGAAGTAACAACATCAACATTAGAGTTCTTTTTTCAATGCTACAATGTATAAATATATATTAGATTACAGTAATTTAAAAGAAAGATCCACATGCTCTCTACCTTATAAATGAGAAAAATCCAAGTTGGTTTCAAAATATGGACAAAAACAAATCCATTGGATTGCTTAAAAAAAAAAAAAACACAGAATCTCTCCCCTACAACTTGGTGTACCAAATAGGGAAGACGCTAGCCAGTATTCTTTTGAGATATACAGCTTTAAGTGACTAGGTTGATAAGATTGATGTCAATAACTCAAAACAGTGTTGTACAGTCAGATTAACAAATTATGACCTTATCCTACATGTCTGCCACAGTAAACCACTCTTTCTAGTCTTTTGCACTAAGTACAATAATAATCTCCTTTTGCAAAATGATTTGCGATCAAGACAAAAGAAAAGATTTTCATGGGAAAAAAGGTTAATTCTTCCCAGGGAGGGTTAAAAACAAATGTCTTCTAGGATTTCTATGAGAAAGGAACATGCCAATATTCTTGCTTTATTAACAAATTCAAAATTACAGCAAGGCTTTGATCAACCTCAGTGGACAAATCTTTTGAAAATGGAAATAAAATTGTAGGAAAACCAGACTGAACATGAAAGGGATTAGGGGAAAGGGCATGTTCCCATTGCAGTGGGACCAGAGATGGACAGGGCTAGTGGCTATTCCACTGGTGTAGATGGCTCACAGGGCCTGGTTTCCAGGAGTTGGTACAAGGGATAACACTGCCTAGTCTTCCAGGTCTCTGAGCAGAAAAAAGTCTCTGAGTTGGAAAGAAGTACCCCACACAGAGCAAATTCATATTTCAGAATGTCTCCTGTAACCCTCTTGTATTGTTCCAACCTCTCTTAACAAAAACTTTGACAATGATGTATGTTATTTACGAATTCCTTTTCATAAAAAAGAGGTCTCAAGGTTCTTAATGTTTTGGGTTTGTTTGTTTGGTTTTTAACAATCACTGTTTTTGGAAATCTAATTTTATGCTGAAACATTACACTGAGAATAATTCATTTTACTGAAGTGCCCTACTTAAGTGACAAAAAAAGACAATACACTGAGCTAGCATGCATCGCATTTACATTCAGATGTTGCTTAGTTGCCTAGCAAAACCTGTTTCACTACTTTATGTGCAATACTGCTATTCAAGTCGTGGGATTTGTAGTCAGAACTACTACCTTTTACATGTACTCATCATCAAAAAACAACTGTGTACACAAAACAAATGGAAGAAAAATCTGTCAGCACAGTCTAAGTTATACTATAAAGAGAGGCATCAGAAAGGAAGGAAAGTATAAAAGGAATGAGAGATGAAGGAAGAAAGGAAAGATAAAACTCTAAATCCATTTACTTCTTAACATTTAGAATTCAATACAATATATTACACTTTGCAGATTCAAGTATGTTAAGATTATTCAGGGACGTGTTTTGCCTCTTAGTGCAAATATATTTATCCTTGTGATTTTCAGGCATGGCCCACTCAAATCACAAGCATAAAATTCACATTACTGAACAGTGTGAATTATAATTATGGAGAGTTTATTTTTCCTTTAAAATAGTAATCAACACAAAAATCAAGAACATTCCCTAAATCTACTAAAGGTATTTAAAAATGAGGTTTGCTACTGTACATCAATGAAACTTCTTCATTAATACTCTAAACTATACTTTAAAAAAACACAGACTTTCCTATCCACATTTAATTTCATTTGGGTACATATCCGGAGTAAATTTAAGAAATGACAATATAATCAAATAGTAGAGCCCCAAAACAAATCAAATAGCAACATTTTTTTTTTAGAAAGTTTCGATTGTCAAATTCTCTGATCTGTAAATAAATAGCCCTCGCATGTTCTGATTTGCTTCTTACTATTGTGAAATGAGGGTCTCTTGTGTGATGAAATTATTCCAAAGGCCTTCTATTCATTTGATAAGAGAACACATTCTGATAATTAGGCGTATTTTAATAATGATTTTTACAGAAATGCTCTATTGATAATAATAAATTATTAACGCAGTAACAAAAGTTAATTAGCAAATTATAGGTTAATGAAATTAACAGATTATTCATTGTTACTTTCTGCAATGGTTATTTTGAATTACTGGCTTATAGAATATCCTTACCTAACAATTACTTAGAAAAATAATTTAGAAAATTTAATCAGATAGCTATTGTTATGTAAGAAAGACATCAAAAGGTAACTGCCAGAAGTAATTCTTCAAGAAAGGTACTTTACATGCAAAGTGTATGAACTTAGTAGTAATGTTTTGCAGTAGATGTCATTACATTTTCATAAGTTTCTCAAAACAGAAAATGTCCGTTCTTACTACAGTTTTTTATACAAGGTGGCTTAACAAATATTAACTTAGTTCCCCAGCAATAAACTCAGTGGTTAAATCATTACCTTCTCAACACAAATGTACCCAGCCAGGTAACCTACCTATATGATCTGATCATATATGAAATCCTGCTAGATAAATTCTGATTGAAAAGTTGAATACTCTGGATCACTCAAACAACCAAAAATTACTTTGAAAATGACTCCAAAGTCGTAAAGGGATCTATACCATTTGTGAATTATTACATATAGTTCGATTATTATAAAAAAATTAATAATGAAGGAAAGTAGTACATTCCCATATTTCTATCGACTTATCTCAAGGTATTATGAGTTATAAAGTAATTGGATCATCTCCTCTCTTTTTCTGGTTCTATTTCTACAGTAGCATCTGAGTTTCATGATAAAGCCTGATGAGAAACAACATTATACTTAAGGAAAATATTCCAAAGTAAACCCAAAGACTAAATAATAAAACAGTATTATTTTCACAGGATTTTGATGAAGTATTCCAAAAAGAGTTTTTGCTTGGGGGACTTACAAGCTTCTCTGTAATAATAAGAAACTGGACCCCCTTCTGGGGTGATCCTTTTCCTATCTAATACCTTCAAATACCATTTAAGGAAACCAGAACAGCTAACAACTTATTTTGTCTTTTTAAACTCCACTATATAAACATCAACTCAATACCCTCACAATAGCTTTGTGAGGTAGATCAGGAGGTAAACAGCAAGTATCATTTTCATTTCGAAAAAGAAGAAATTGAGGCACTAAAAGGTTACATGACTTGCCCAAAGTTTCAATGGTCAATCATGAAATTACAAACAGTGTTAAATTATCTCTGCTCCTGGCCTACTGCTCTCTAATGATACTTCACAATAAAAGGCTGTGTGTGTGTGTGTGTGTGTGTGTGTGTGTGTGTCCTTAAATGGACAGCTGATATAACCTTCAAGAGTAAAATCTATCCACTGATAATTATTTTAAAGGGGATCTAATCTCAGAGATTGTAAAAATTTTTAAAAATCAGATAATTAGGATGATACGCTAGTCCTTTCAGTATCTGCATAGAACTGTGTCTTTTTAAAAATTTACGTGATAACACTAAGAGGAAAATAAAAAATTTAAATTATGATTCAGGGAAAAATTACCTTCAAGAAACATATAATCAAATTGTTAGGGTGACTATATAATTCACCTTCAAACTGGGATACTTAAGAGTGAAAATGAACACTATTAAAAGTTACACAGGATAATAGATGTTAAACTAAGATGGCCGTGGGCAAGTTCAAGTATGATCACCATTGGGTGAATCCACAGTACGGATTCTCTAAGAGCTGCAAATACTTCAGGGACATAAAAACTCTCTGCAAGTATGTTGTGCTCAACTACATCCACTGTGCAATAAAAACGCTGATGATTTAAAATATAACATCTAACTTTGGCTTAAACACAAAGTTTTAAAAATTCAATTTAAAATAATATATTTAACCAACAAGTTATTACACATCTCCATTATAATAGAGTTTTCTGTTCTCTGTAAACCACAATTTAAGTGTTAGTAATAACACTAAAGATTCACTTTGTAACATTTGAATAACCAGATGTTCCTTTTCAAAAGGCATAAAGAGGCACCTTTAAAAAGCAGAGAATTTTGTGGGGCTCTTTGGCTATTAAAAAAACCCCCACACTTCACCATTAATAATTGCAATTCTCCTTGAGTGGAATGATCAACACTTAAATCAGTATGCTAAATGATAAAGGGGAACACCTCTCTAAAACGAAATCTTTTACAAAGCAATACCAAAAGCATAAGATAATTTCCAGTTACTACCAGAGACTGAAAAAGTAATACACTGCCTGATTATAGTACACATGCTGAAGATACAAACACTATCAGTTGAAGTATAATCTTAATTATACATGCAAAAGCCTCACTAATTTACATACAGAGTTGAAAAAGCTTTCTACATTCAGTTATGTCTGGTAAGTAAGCTTTGTTTTAAGACATGGGTTTTGTAAATATGGTTATTATTTGAGGTCTCCATCTCTTTGGGAAACAGAGGATCAACACATCCTTTAGAAACAGCAAAAATGTAAATCACAATAATAAAACTATATAACATTATTCAGTTATGACTTATGGCTTCCTTGGACCTTTAAAACAACTTTCCTGAAAAAAATTAATCTGAAACAAATTTAACTACATATTTTCAACATATACGATCTTCATCATGAATGAAATCCTTCCACCGTAACTGTACTTCTAAGGCAGACATTTCAGGAATGGTATGTAATGAATCCTATTAGAAAAGATGACACTCTATTTCAGTGAACAATATAAACTATTATTAACTAAGATGTGATTAATTTTAGTGCCTTTTTTTATCCTGACACTTTTCACTGAGAGTTAAGTGTAAATTCTAGGGCATACAGATGTTCATAAAGACTGAACTTATGTGTTGATCTTGGTTAGTTATTCCATAAATTCATACAGACTTTAAACATCGTCAAATATTCTGCTGCGAGACATTGAGAGGTATCGTCCACCAGGCTGATACCTGAAAGGTGGATAAAGAAATGATCTGAGGCATCAAAAATAATAAAGGAGGAGAGAAAAATAAGAACACATTAAGAGGAAGTGGCTACATAGTTTGTAAGCACTGTAAAATCTATTCAGTAGCTGAAATCAGAAACTTATTCTCAAAGGATGTTATTCCAAAGGATTTACCTAATTACAAACCAACCAACAACTGTTTTAGAACCTATGCCATATGACTCATATGGCAGGGTGAGAGACGTAAAAAGAAAAGGGTGGGGAGATGCACAACAAACACATCACGGAACGTAAGAGATATTAATAGATATTCTAGATATTAATCTAGATTGTTGAATATAAATACACTATTCTCGCTTCCTTGCTATTTATAAGCAATACTATAGCAAATAACTTCATGTATATATTTTGCTTTTGTTTAATTATTTTCACATAGTATAGTGGCTAAAAGCACAGACTCTGTAGCCAGAGTTCCAGGGTTTAAATGCCTGTCATTTACAAGGTTTGTGATCCTGGGTAAGTTACTGAGCCTCTCTAGATTCAAATTCAATTGGATTTACAACCATAAAATACAATTATTATTGTTAAAGTGCTTAGAATAGTGTCTGACACCCAGTCATAGCTATGTAACTTTTGCTAAATTGGATACATTTCATAAATGGGATTGTCAGAAATAAGCATATAAATACTGTTAAGATTCTACCAATTGATTGCAATTCTTCTTTCTTATTTATAATACCACTAGTTGCTTATGAAGATACTTTTAATTGCCACCACTGTATGCTATTATTCCTTAACTACAAAAGCATCAGAAGGTATAAAAAGGTATCAAAGGTTGCTTAATATGCTTTTTATTGGTAGTAAAGATGAGTATTTTCCTTACGTTTATTTATCTTGTCAAGGCAGAACGTTATCAAAATTTCAGAGGAATGCTGGAGCCAAAATGGCACAGCTGGAACTTACCTTCCTGACTCAGATTCAAGAGGATCATCAGTGAATGTTTCTGCATTAAAATCCAAAGGTTCTGCATCTTGGAGAAGTTCTATTCGGTCCCTTTCACTCCTATTATTAGATCTGGTATATTTGGATGCTGCTGCAAAGGAAGAAAAAAAGTCCACTTACTATTGTCTTTGTGGGTCACAATCTATGGACACACAGAAAGAAAATTCAAGATTATAAAGAATCTTTATTTTGATAGTGAAGACAATATTAAGAAAAAATAACTACATGGTTATCTTAAAATCAGATTAAAATGATAAATAGTATGACAGAAAATAACAAAGAAAAGTTCTCCCTTTAGCTAGTCAAAGCTCAGAAGCAGCTACAGTGCAAAGACTTAATATGAATTAGAATTAATACTTAACTATGGTATCGTAACAGTGAAACTGTTCAAATCAAATCTAGTTTCAGCTGGTTTCACACAGTGAATCCAGGGCTGTTACATCTCATTTCTCAGCTAGGATTTTCTTTAAGGTATAATCAACTCAAACGCTTCAAGAAAGGCCTGAGTCTTTTTCCCACGAGGCAAGAGTTCAGGGCAGTAATGTCCAACAGAAATAAATTGCAAGCCCCATATTTACTTTTAAATTTTCTACCAGCTACATTAAGAAGAAATAGGTGAAATTAATTTTAATATATTTAATTCAGCCCAATATATCCAAAATATTATCATTTCAACATGGGGTACCAGCCATATTGCAAATGCTCAACTGCCATATGTGGCTAGTGGTTACTATCCTGATCAATGCAGGTCTAGAGAACTCTCTCTTTATGTGATATAAGGTTTTCTTCATAAAGAACCTAAAGTTTTCATGTTATTCTGAGCAGTCCAATAGCTTCAATAAAACTATGATACAATTCTTTTTGAAAACTTAAGGCAAGCCAATCTCTCACACCTTACGTTTTTGTCATCTTGGACTCTGTCCTTCATCATTTCCCTCATTCATCAGCAAACACTTGTTGCCTACCAAATGTCAGGCATCATCCTCCCTCTGTTTTTGAGTTTTAACTGAAACTTTAGCTTTCTTCTATTTCCTCTACCCTAAATATCATCCAACACATCCTCTCCTCTTCATCTTCAGGGTCACTGTTTATTTTATGCCCTCATCATTTTTTGACTGAATTACTAAAACAGATACTAAACTGGTTTCTGTGTCTCACTTCCCAGGAAATCATGCTTTTTATAGATGTCAAATTTGTCTTTCTAAACCAAAAATCTAAATCATGCTTCTTTCTAGATTGAAATCTTATCTTTGGGATAAAACCCAGACTTCTGAGCATGATAATACCTGTTTACCAACTATCTCTGCAGCCTCCCCTCTCATCGGGCTCCTCATACTTTAGGCTGTAGTCACAGAGAAAAACCTAAATTTCCCCAAAGGTTCTCACATGCCACTCATTCTTCCTTTTAAAGACACCTTCACCTGGCTAAGTACTACTCATTTCTAAACAGCATTTCTTTATAAAACAAATCCTTTCCCAATAAAGAATTCTTTTTCCATCCTCTGAGCCAAGTTCCCTCAGCATCAGGTGTGCACCCTTATACTACCTGAGCATTCCTGCATTTCCCCCAAAGACAAACAACCTCTGCCTTCTATTTAGTGCTGAATCCTGGACAAAAACAGGTTTCCTGTTGCTTTCCAGAAGCAGGTAGCAGGGTCAAGGGGAGGTTTCTTAACTCAACCCACCAGCAAATGTCCTCTGCCTGGTATCAGTCCCTCACTAAATTATGGGTATCCCAAGGGTGGAAATTTATCTTCTTTGTATTCCTGGGAAAGTACCTGACATATATGGGCCAGTCAGTAAATTATTATAAAAATGGCTGAATATCCTACACCTACTAATAGGAAAGTAAAGAAAAACATCTAGGTAAATAGAAATCAGTATCTGCCTAGAATATGACTGGGATAAGAATTGTTATTTAGGGTAGTACAATTACAACTATTCATTTGATGTCTCAGATGTCTCCTCCTACCAGAATGCATATGTGAGTTTCCCTTTCCTCCCCTATGCTGAGAGTTAAGAAGGGAAAGTCACTGCAGAACCACGTGTACAGTTCTATAAAGATATTTCTGGATGGGTAGCCTAATCCTCAGTCTCTATGCAAGCAAGCACAAGAAGAAAAATTTCTAAGAAAACTAGACAATAAACTACTTACATCGGTTGGTACTAATATCTGAGAAGTTTGATTCTTTTGGGTCAATATGAACATTTCTGTTCCTAGTAGAATCTTCTCTACTGTGCCCATAACGTTCTTTCCATTCCTAGCAAAGAAACACACATGAATATACGACACAAGAACTCACAGTGAGAAAATAATTCATCAGTGTTAACAGATTTAGATTATATATAGAAAGTAATAGGATCTAATTTCTTTTTCATCAGGAAGTCATCAGATAATCAATATAATTAGAACAGTACCTTTAAAACTCAGATCAATAATTTTCTTATCTCAACATGATTTTAAGTCACCAAACTTAACCTGAATGAAGACATTTATAGACATTTTTGCTAGCTATGACTATTTTTAATTATTGAATTCTTCTATTTAAAATGTCAAAATAATAGTAAGGTTACCCTGACCATATAAAAGTTATGATAACTCATAATGAGATGTTAACAAAATTTTCTTCCACCCCAATAAACTACAAATCTTAGACACCTGAAAAGTCATTTTTCACAGCAGAATTAAGAGTACTACACAAACATAATTAGATAATGACATATGGCATTGTATATTAACTGTGCTAAAACCATATTCACTGGAATTATACTCATTAAATTCTTACAGCTGAAAGGGATTTTAGAGGTACTAATTAAACCTCCAGTGCAGTGCAGGATCTCATTTAAAATAACCATGCCAGATGTTATTTGGCTGTCTTACTAGAAGACCTGGAAATTTCTATGTGTCATCCCATTGCAATTCTGGTAAACTATGGAAGTTTTCATAGAGAGGTGAACTCTGTCCAGTAACTTCCACTCTTTGGTCCTAGTTATGCCTTCTGAAATAAAGAATGAGTCTCCTCTTACATGACACACACTAAAATACGCAAAGATAACTATCATGTTTGCTGGGTCTTCACTTTTCCAGCATGGACACACCCAGGTGTTGAAAATTTGTGGTAACTGTGACTAGATTTTTCTCATTTTTTGCCTTTTCATTCTCTGGGAGGTCAGTTTGCCTCAGCAAATGAAGGACTAAAGAAAAATTAAAGAGGAATAAAATTAATGTCATATTACAAAAAAAGGCATAATTTTAAAGCAATCAAAATCACTTTAATAGCAGGATTACATAAATTTATTCACTTATTCAATAAATATTTACTGAGCACCTACCTTAGACAAGAAACTCTTAGATGTTAGACATGAAGCAATTTATTACTAATGACTTTTTAGAACAGGGCTGACAGGACACCTCACATGCATGTTTGCAACTATTAAAATGGCCTTTCTGTAAAAATATATCCTGTGTCACTTCCCTACTATTCTTTGGCTTTTAGCCAATTATTCTAAATCAATAAAATTCTTACGATACTTCACATTAATCTCTAGGTTACAGCAATTTAATAAGTACTGTACTTACTCTTCTTCGATTTTCACCTTCTTCTTGTCGTTGCCTTTTTCTCTTCTCTAGAGACAGAAAAGTGGTCTCAAATTTGGTATAACATGATTTAATTAGATATAGAATAACTGAAGTAAAGGTATCAGGCTATGACCAATTTCCTTTAAATTACTACCGAGTCAAAGGTAATAGGTTATTGTTGGAAAGAACCTTACAGGTCACCTAACTCTACAGAGAATACCTTCTCTACTTTTGTTGAAGATGGCCCTTTCAGCGCTATCTAGTTTTAGTGAGGAAGAAGTTCTTCCCCATGGTGACTTAAAATTTGTTTTTCTGTAACTTCTCTTTTTCTTTACATCTTATCTTCTAAACTAAGTTCATACTTCTTTCTGTATAAGAGTCTTTTCCATTCCTTTCTTCTGGCCATATATTCAGTGGTTCTCTCTCATAAGATATGCCCTACAGACTCATCATTCCAGCTATCCTCTCTAAATTCCTTCTGACTTATCAGTCTCACTCTTGAAAATCTTACCCAGGACTAGACATTATATTCCAGATGAAGTCTAATTAATTCAAAAAGCAGTAGAACTATTATATTAACTAGACACTACCTTCCTATGAGAGTATGTGAAGGCTAGACTGGCTTATTTTAGAGCCACAACACAATTTGGCTAATTTTTAAGTTAGATCACACAAGAACCCCAGACCCAGGTAGGGAGGGTATCTAAGAGCCAACATCCTAAAACTCACGTTTTGTTCTTCTTTCCCCCCAATTCTACCATCACTTGAACGTCAAGAAATTTGGTACAGTCAGTTTTGAGATTAGATTCTAGCAGAGTGTCATATATTCTACCAGGTTGTTAATGATCATCACATTCTAAAACCCAGTCTTGGCTTGAATGATTTCCTATGCAGCATTAAAATAATGATGATTCTTTAACAAGTTTTATAATCGTATTTAACTTGGCAAATCAATTTCAAAGCAAACAGGAAAATGACTCTAATACCAAACAAGGACATTATTTAGTTGCGGACATATTAATAATTTCTGCTGAATTTCTTACAAACAGATGAAACAATCATTTGTTTTTAAATTATTTTTGCTATGAAAGCTTTATGTAGAATTTTAGCTAAAATAATTAATTTGTGATTTCTTAAGATCAACTAGAAGTTATAAATTATACAAACATTAATTTTGTATTTTGAGTCTTAGTACTTTCCTTTCATTTATTTGAAAAGACAAACTTACCTCGTCTGATTAATTCTTTTCCTTCATCAACTAAGTCTGATGTCATATCATTATCTCCCATGAACTGCTGGAAACCAAGTAGATTCAAACAACGAGTTCCCAAACTAGTAAAGGTAGATTTTCAAAAAGATAACCATTATTTTACACTGTAAATGCTTAAATTATTCTTTAGTACTGTCACCCAAAAGAAACCTATGTTTTACTATTAGTTATCATGTCAAGTTACATAGAGTGACATTTGTCTTTCTTGAATAAGTGCTTATTTCCCTTTCTAGGATGCTTAAATGCCTAGTACTCCACTGACTAGGGTATGCACCATAACCAGATTTTTTCCTTTTATAGTTGACAAGGCACTATCCCACCCATCTATTCCTTGATTCATATAATAATCTAGTAAGAGAAAAAGAGATGCTAATCTTACCAACCTAACTACTAACATGATAAGACATGATTTATATAACACAAGCTCCTAATGTTCCGTTTGTAGTTTATAAACTTTTTAAGTGAAAAAGCATATAATCAAAATTTAGTTTTAGACATCCAAAAGATGATTAGTCTCTTCCTTTAATACACCATTTTCATAATATAAACCTCTGTTTTTTTCTACTTTACATAAAAAAATTGAAAATATTAGATTTTCTATCAGTTCATATTAACAGTTTTAAATTATAATCCTTTAGCTCCTTTACTTACAGTAAGGTAAAATATAGATGTTTTTAAAAATTCAATAGCGAATTTATTCAAACAATACCTGTCTGTTTACTCAATATCCTGATATTAGTACATATATAGTGTTTATGGTAACTGTATAATGGTATTGGAAGATTTAAATGAAAAGTGGTTAGATGAAACTCATTTTTGTTAGAAAAGCAAACTGATTGACATCAATAAATTTTTTTTTAAAGTAGCATTTTTGGTGTGTCATGGAGCACATAAGCAGTGAAGAGGATAGGCAGAGTACAGGATGAGGGCACCTGACACGTGGAATTGGGAAGACAGGGCACTAGGAAGTCAAACATACCTGTCCTTTAAGTCCTTTTGAGTCTTACCTCTGCCAAGATTCTACCACTTTTTCTGATCCTATAGAAAAAGCAGCCTCGTATGTACTGCCTGATTACAATTGCTCCTCACCTGCCCCATTGTGCTGGCTATGGTCTGAAGTATCTACAAACCCAAAAATGACCACGGGGAAAAGCCCTCAGAATAATTTATGCTACTGGATATAAGCTGGGCATGGAGGTGTTTTATAAGCTACACTGACTGCCAGTATCAAAGGTCAGGACTTGGAGTTAACATTCTGTAATTAACCCTATCACTTTGTGGTCTAAATACTTGTAAGAGAACAACTCTACCTCCCTTTTCTTGACAATATCTCGGGAGGAAGAACTTGACGCAATCATTCAAGCAATCTCTTTAAACTATCCCTGGCATCCCCAAAGCCACAATAAAACAAAGAACCAAAATCCAACCAGTGAATATTTAAAAGAGCTTTAAGGTTAGAAAGAATATCCAGATCAATCTAAGAGTATGTGGGAAAATAAGCAATGTTAAGTTTCTTACCTAAAATAAGTAGCAATGCAGAGAATCACCACCAACATAGGATAATATATATAGAACCCATCTGCAATAAAGGATAAAACTTTCATGGAACCCATAATCTGAGGAGCAAGAAAAAATTAAGTTAAATTAGTACAAGTTCTATATCTTCCATCCATTTTCATCATTAGAAAATTTGCCCAGAAACTGTTATATCAATAAATTTGGAGTTTTCAAAAAATGAAGCACTAAATAGACTAATTTTTAAGTTCTCATCACAAGAGAAAAAGGAAACTGTAACTGTGAGGTGATGGATATTAACTAAACTTATTGTGGTAATAATTTCACAACATATACATATATCAATTTATATTGTACACAAACTAATACAATGTTATATATGTCTATTATATCTTAATTTGCTTATTTATTAAGATTTTCTCCTAGATGAAATTAATATTTTATATTTATTACTGAAAATCATCAAATATGTTAAGACCATAAACAGAAAAGTTAATATTATTATAGGTCAGGTCTACTGATACTACTCAGCTGGACAACCTAAAAATATATATATATTTTTTTTAAATTGAAGTATAGTTGATTTACAATGTTGTGTTAGTTTCTGGTGTACAGCATAGTGATTCAGTTATATATATACACATACATGTATACATATTCTTTTCCATTATAGGTTATTACACACTATTGATTATAGTTCCCTGTGCTATACAATAGGACCTTGTTTCAAAAAATAATTTTTTATTAAAATCACTTTTATCCAATTATTAGTAATTACATATATAACTCTTTGAAAGAAAGTTTTAGTTATTTTATAAAGATCTAATAATGCTACACAACTTTTCTGCCAGCATTAAAGATAAATTTCACAATAATAGCATCCCATGTAGATAATGAATCTAAAGAACTCTTTTCTGAACATACTTACAGATGTATAAGCAGTTGGCTGTGTATTCTGGTGAGAGATGGATGAATCCATATGGGTCAAACCCAAGAAATTAAGACATAAAGGAGGAGTCAAACGGCAAAATAACCTGCAATAAGCATTTATAAACACAATACATAAGATTATATATATATCATAAAGCAGCAAAATACATTTTATATTATGTTGAAATACATTAAGAACATTGTAGATCATTGTAACTATTATTCTCATCTATTTGTATTTTGAATTCTAACTCGGAATTGCCCTTACTTACTTGGAAGACATTCTGAATATCCTATTAATCACATCCTCCTTAAAAACAGCAACACCTACATGGCAAAATGCCAGCCTCAGGACACCTCCTTTGGTGGTGTTTGCACTGCTTTATCTGAACAATTTGTAGAGGAGCTTTGTATGTACCTCTTCCAAGTCTACCATCTGTGCAATCTGTCTCAATAGCATGATAAGAACAGTAACATCCTCAAGGTGAACTGAATTCAGTACATAAAAGATCCAAACTTGTATCAAAGTATGCCACTCTGACAACTATAGGTATAAATAATTGTTAGAGCCCAGTTTTGACCAGATAAAAAGAGAACATAGCTGGAGATAAAAATGATGAGAGGGTATGAATACAAAGAGGTAATGTGAGGAGTTTTTTTTATGGTGATAGAACAGTTCTGTATCTTGATTGTGCTTGTGGTTACAGGAATCTACACTAATACACACAGACACAGACACAGACACACACACACACATACACACACACAAATGAATAAAGGATAAAAAAATGATGAGAACTAAATAAGGTCTGTAATCTAGTTAACCATAATGTATCAATGTAAATTTCCTGGTTTTGATATAGTACAAACGCCACATAAGATGTCTCTATTGGGGGAAGTTGGGTGAAGGTTAATAGGACTCTTTGTATTATACTTGCAACTTGCTTTGAGTCTCTAATTATTTGTGGGAAAAGTTAAAAAGAGTCTTAGAGATGCTTCAGATATTGATTTCTCTTGAAGTTCCCCAAATCTGGCTTTTATAAAAACCTAGTATGACTAATTTAACAACATGGACAAATAATAGATTGTGCAACCTAGTCCAAGCTAGAGCCATCTCTCTAAACCTCTGCTAAAGTTCTTAGCAAAGAGTATTCTTTTTGGTGTTCTTAGTCCTTCATAATTCAGTTCCAGGCCACTGAATCTCAGAATACTTTCTCGGTCTACCTTCATCTCTAAATTCTCAAATGTTCCTGTCATTACTAACTTACTTATTGACTCTCTTAACCGGTAGATCCAGGCTCACTATATCTTTCTTTTCCTTTCTAATCTAGCATACCTATTTTAACCTTAAACTTCAAGCAGAATTTAGCTAGCAATCGACAAGCATCTAATTAATACTAAAACCTAATCAATTAGCTCATAGAAATACAGGTGCTAGTGGAAGGTCCATAAATAAGAAATAAAAGAGAGAACCATGAAAAGACATGCAATGGAGACATTTTTCTTGTTTCTTAACACAATCTACTTACATGCCACTGAAAAGAAGGCTGTAAGCATCAGTCTGATGATGGGAAGCCAAGTAATAATAGTTAAATACACGAATCCTGAACACAGTAGAATAAACACAGATACTGAGGAAGAAGATGGAAAGGAAGCAAGCAATCTAAACAAAAAAACGAAACAAAAAACCCAGTTTAAGACTAAAAGACTTCAGCACTTTGTGTACAATCACAAGCCCTGTACTTTAATTTCAGCTAACATTTACTGACATTCTAAAATTTAAGCATAGTCACAATTTTTTAAACTCCTAAGAAAATGAAATTATGAAAAAATCTACATCTCAATTAGTCCCACATCCTATCCATAAGTTTCAAATCCACCTCCTGAAGTGAGCCTGTTCTCCCATTCCCTTGGAAACTCTTCACATGAAGTTATGAAGCTTCATTGGCATAAAGAGGATCAAGGTATTCTCATAAAAATATTTTGCAATGTTTTGCATCTTTTCATCTCTCCTCAAATACAGTTCTTAGTTTCTATAGTCTGAGAAAAATGTTGAAGCTCATTTTTAGAAGTCTGAATAATAACACTGTGCAAAACTTCACTGCTTTCATTATTACTAAAAGAAATATATGGAGAAAAGATACAACAGTTAAGAATTACACTATAAACTGACATTTATTTATGATAGATATAAAGTAAACTGACCTCAATATAAATATAATTGTATGTTTTTTCGGCCAGCTGTATGAAAACTGCAAAGAGGGATAAGACAGGTGTAGTGCTAAAGAATGTGCACTCTGACCACACAACAATCACGGAGAAGATGGACAACACCACAGCAAGTATCCTATAAAACCACGGCCGCAAAAGACACTCCCAGTACCACTCTGGAAGATAAAAGAAAAAAATGATTAGGAAAACCATAAAGGAATAACAGCGTATTCACGGTGTTTTGAAAAAATAAGGTAAACAGAAGTTCTAATACTGTGACACTGTGGTATTCTCATTAAGTTCTTCACACTAAATTTGATAATATTTATAGAAAATTTACTAAATAATCATAAAGGAGAATAAAATAATTATGACTATTGAATGTAGGTTTTGCAAATAGACTAATAAATGTAAATAATCAAAGAGGACATTTTAGGGGAACATTTTAGTAGTATATCAAGACTAAAGATGAGAGCCAAGCTTCTGATTTAAAATTGCTTAAAATTCTAATTGTTTCAAATACATAATATGTATATAAAATATTCTTGATATACTGCATATATTTTTGCATAGAATTTCGGTTATATGTGAAGTAACAGTGGAAACTGACAGATAATAAGTTATATGACAAGTAAAATAATTTTGGGAGGGAAGTTTATCAGACATATAATATTACCACTTAGTATAAGTTAAATGACACAAATGCAATTCAACTCTGCATTGGTAAAAAAAAATATACTACCCTTCAGAAAAATCATCATTGAAATTTATATCAAATTACATACCAATAGTAGGATTATAAAAATATTGAATAAATCTATTTTCTGGCTCCGGAGATTGAAAGGTGTGAACAAACTGACAAGTACCACTAGTTTCATTTTTTGCTACATCTTCTAGATAAAATGCTTGTTCCAAAAGAATCTGCCACTGTACTTGAGTTCGGCGGTGTCTCTGAACTGAATAAATCACCTAGAAAAGAGAACAGGGGTATACCCGTCAGTGTTCTGATCCAACAGCAGTCCAACTCCCCACTAAGGAGCATGTCTGGGTTGTCACAACAGTGGGGAAGTGTGAGTAGCATCTACTGGGTGGAGCCAAGGATGTTAATATTCTCAAATATATGTAATTATGCTCAGGGAATAATTCTCCCTCCCCAAATGCCAACAGTGCCCTTGCCGAGAAACACAAAGTTCAAACACTTCAAAGAATGATGATAAGGACAGGATCAAAGGAAGTTTCTAATACATATTCAGTCAAAATTTCTTTTTTTGTGGGCAGTAACTATGAATCTAACTAAAATTGTCAGAAGGTAAAATGGCTATAATTGACAGAGTTACCTGTTTATGTAGTTTTACCAGACTTTTTTCACTTGGATAGGCATTACGCTTTTCATCAAAATCTTCATAATCATCCATGTTCCTACCCATTTTTTCCTGATATTCTACAGGGCACTGAAAGGAACAGGTAGATCTTTAGAAATCTTATTTGCAAGAAGATAAAAATGTTATTTTGATTAAAAATCTGTCATTCTTGGACATTTCTAATTTTCTCACAAACATCTTCCTTCATTGGTATCTCTAAATAGTCGGATTTTTAGTTGCTGATGTTTTCTTGAAAATGGTTTTTAAGATGCATTGAGTTTCTTCCTACCTCTATTAATATTAATCTTTATGCTCAGATACACTAGGTGGTGATGGGTAGGGCAGGGTATCTTACCTACATAAAGCAACTAGCATTTGAAGATTATTCTAGGTAGGCACCTACTGAAAATGTCATTTATTTTCCTAGCTAAAGAATGAAGAAGAATCACAACAAATCCAAGATGTTAAATTTCTGAAGGGCATAGTACAGATGATTTGGAGTCATCTGCCCCACTATTGACAGTCATGTAATACCTATATGAACTTGAGTAAGTTAGTTAACCTCCCTCAATAGGTCTCAAAAGGTAGCAAATTTAAGAGAAACACTTAGAGACTTGATTTTCAAGACTGTCATATTAACCAAAAGGAACACTAGCTAATAATCAATATAATAGATTAAAATATAGGAAAATAACTGGACAGCCACATGCAAAGAAAATGAAACTAGACCACTACAGCACACCATACACAAAAATCAACTTAAAATGGATTAAAGACTTGAATGTAAGACCTGAAATCATAAAACTCCTAGGAAAAAACATAAGCAGTAAGCTCTTTGAAATTGGTCTTAGCAGTATCTTTCTATATATGTCTCATCAGGCAAGGGAAACAAGAGCAAAATTAAACAAATGTGATTATATCAAACTAAAAAGCTTCTGCACAGCAAAGGACATCATCAATAAAATTAAAAGACAGTCTACCAAAAAGGAGAAGATATTTGCAAATGATACATATGGTAAGAAGGTAATATCCAAAATATATAAAGAAACTAATACTGCTCAACAACAAATAACCTGATTGAAAAATGGGCAGAGGAACTGAAGAGAGATTTTCCAAAGAAGACATACAGATGGCCAACAAGTACATGAAAAGATGTTCAACATCACTTAATCACTAGAGAAATACGAATCAAAACCACAAGGAGCTATCACCTCACACCTGTCAGAATGGCTATTATCAAAATGACAAGAAATAACAAGTATTGGCAAAGACGTGGAGAGAAGGGAACTCTCCTATACTGTTGGTGGGAATGTAAATTGATGCAGCCACTACAGAAGACAGTATGGAGAGTCCTCAAAAAATTAAGGTTAGAGTTACCATATGATCCAGCTATCCCATCTGGGTATTTATCTGAAGAATAAGAAACACTAATCCACCTTGCAGCATAATTTATAATAGCCAAGATAGGGAAACAAACTAAGTGCCCATCAAGAGATGAATGGATAAAAAAGATGTGGTATCTATACAATGGAATACTATCTGGCCATAAAAAATTAAATATTGCCATTTGTGACATGGATGGACTTGGAGGGTATTATGCTAAATGAAATAAGTCAGACAGATAGAGAAAGACAAAAAACAATAAACAAACAAAAAAAGGAACAAACCAAACCAAATAAAAATGAATACATAGATACAAAGAACAGAGTAGTGCTTACCAGAAGGGGAAGGGTAGTGGGGAGGGTGAAATGGGTAAAGGGGATCAACTGTATGGTGACAGATGGAAAATAAACTTTTGGTGGTGAGGATGTTGCAGGGTTTACAGAAGTAAGAATATAATGTACATGAAAACTTACATAATGTTATAAATCAATGTTAGTTACCTCAATAAAAAAATAAAGACAAACATACAAATCTTTAAAGATAAATAAATCGAATTAAATACAGAAAAAGGAATAGTTCACTGGTTCTGTAAATGCAGAGAAGACAGTTGGGGAACTCATTCCTGGAATAATCATTTTTGGAAGTATATTTAATATCCTTAATGCAATACCAATACATCAAAACCTTAACTGTATGGTTTCTTATTAAATATCTGTATTAAATATCTCACAGTTTCATTCATTCTATGAAATATGAAATACAAAATAACATGTAGAAGGCTGATTGAAAGTGATCACTGAGGTCATAGTTTATTTTCTTACAGGAGATATGCCTTTAGAGACCACATTTAATGACATTTTTATAAACTATAAAGGTCTATCTCCATCACTAAGTCATGGAAATTATTCATTACTTTACATAACCTCTATAGCCACATTTTAATGGAAAATACTGCCAGTAAATAAGGTTAAGCTTATAATTAAAAAAGTATAAATTCTATGAACAAATTACTACTGGCTATGGTTAATATTTCCCTGAAAATGGAAAGCAGTTGGAAGACTTCAATCATGGGCTGTTCTCATACTTTTTTTTCTGATGCTTTTATTATGATGTTATATCACATAAACATATTTCAAAGGAAAATAGATGAGATATAATTTAATTACCTTTTTAAGTATTGTGTCCACACATTTTCTCAATGGGTGGTTATACTTGATGCTCTCATTCACTTTACGAACTTCCTATAAAAACAGTAAGAGAAATAAAAGTATTTCCATTTCCATAGTTTAGACACTTCTAATGAGGATGCTGCAGGTACTATATATATATATTCTCACAAGTTTAGTTTCAACCCAAATTACTCACACAAAGTTTCATTCACAGAATAAAAGTTATTAAGAACATAAGTCAAAACATAAAGTTATAGAACAGCTATAGCTATACCCTCACGCTTTTCATTACTTTCTAGATTTGCTGCCTTATCATTTGCTTACTTGGTAAACCAAGATGAATAAGCATTATAAAAAGCTATGAAGGATCAGGCAAACTTTGCAATTCTACGGGAACAGGACTGTGTTCTCTACCTTGCTCATCAAGCTCAATTATCTCATTATCTAAAGTACAGTGAAGAAACCAAAGGAGAATAGGCTAAAATGTCACAAAGCACCTGTTCCTTTCCAATGAGAGAGCACTCTACAGCAGTCACAACTAATGACTCACTATACTTTTTTTTCAAGTTAAGAATACACTATATGCCAGCACTGTGCTAGGTAAAAGGTCACCACAATCTACACTGGAGGGTGTGGTAGGAAGACATGGTGTTACAGGTCTTTCACTAAGATTACAGTGTGGTGATGAGATAATTAAACAAACACTTTAATGAGTGTGAAAGGCATAAAGGGGTTAGGGAGGGGAATCTTTAGAACCAGTAGTTCCCAAAGAGTCACAATATTCCATAATACTAATGAAATTTCAAAAAAATTGGAACAACTGTTCTAAGAAGAAGCAACATGTTCAACGGCTAAGGGGCAAGAGTGAACCTACCAGGATATTATAAAGAACATTTTGATTTTAGGGCAGAGAATGGCCTTAAGGGATGCAAAACTGGAGGCAGGGAGACCATCTGGCATATAGACAAAGTTATGAAAAAATGTAATTTATATAACAAAAATCACAATTCTTAACATATGGAGAGCTCTTACAAATCCATAGAAAAGTGGGAAGATAAAGAAATGCCATTGGCTAGTAAGTAACTGAAAAGATATACAAGTTCACTAGCAACAATTACAAATTTTTAAAATGAGAACAGTTCTCATTTATTTGGAAGATAATTTAGCAATATCCATCAAAATTTAAAACATGCAGACCTCATGAATAATCTGTACCAAAAGACATTGTTCCTGTCAAAGAGCTTAGCTTAGTGAAGAAAACAGACATTACTCAAACAGAAATCGTGTAAAAATTGCTGTATAATCTAAAGTGGAAGACTTTCTGATTATTTAAACTAAGATAAAAAGCCAAACTGAGGATAGGAATCAGCCAACCAACGGAAGACGCAAGAATATTCCAGACAAAGGGACAGTACTATACGAAGGCCTCCAAGTGGAAGTGAACAAGGAGTTTCAAGGAAGTGAAAGAAGTCCAGCGTGACTAAAAGGAATGGAGAGTGAGGGCCTGAGCAGCACTTGATCAGGATGAAGAAGTAAGAGCAAAGCACTTCAGAAGGCCTTAACAAGAGTTTATTCTGAGGTCAATGAGTAAGGCCTAAAAATGCGAATGACAAGACTTGGGGTTTTAAAACGTGCTCGAAGCATCATCACGTTACATTTCTAAGTTGCCTTAAAGTTTTATTGACTTGTTAGCATAACTTTGAATATAAACAATACATTCTGATTATATATTATATATGAAGATCCCATTTTTCCTTTAAATTCTTCAGCATATTAAACAAAAACAAGAACTGAAATAGTTAACTATTGATATTTACTATACCTTAAAAATTTAAGTTTCTTTCAAAAGTTTGTAATTTTTATAAAGTGTGGACAGTATTTGAAATACTAGCTTACTTTCCTTATATAAAATAATATAACTTTGAACTCTGTCATTATTGTGCCTAATCAATTCTTTACCAGAAAAAAAACATTAAGTCAGTCTGAGGGGCAATTTTCAGTGAAAATAAGTAGCCTGTTTCTCCCTCTCCAAAATCCTCTACCTTGAAAAATGATAGAAGGTAGAGATGACTTCTTAGACCATGTAGCAAAAAATCCTTTTGAATGGTTTGACATGGCTTGTAAGTTTTAATAATGCTTCAAAGAAAAGTAACAGACAGACACACAGATGTATACATTCACTCCACAGAAAACATATGAAACACTACGCTAGTTTTATAAAACTGCATTTGGGAGATTTTACGGATAGCTGGAAAACATAATTAATAACTACCAAAAAAACCCTAGGTAATTGAACTTTATGATCTGTTAAAAAATGTATTCAAAAGCAGTGTATTTTAAAAGTTTTCTCTCAAACTAAATTATTCATATTCTTGGTTCCATGCTTTATTTGATGCAAACCTCCATCAAATTGGTCATCCAAACTACAAAATGGATCATGTCTCTGCCTTGCGTGCAAGGTGTCAATGATTCCTCAATGCTTTCAAGACACAGCCTGGACTTTTCATTCTGACATTCAAAGCCCAGCTATCTGGCTAAAAACTATCTCTCAAACCTTACAAGCTTTATCTTTCCAACATAAACCTTATGCTTAATTAATTTGCTTTTAAAACCTCTTGATATCTGACTAGAATTCTGTCAGCTATGAAAATTCTATCCATCCTTCAAGGCTCAGGTCATATTTTACTTCCCCCATTTCATCTCCTTTTCTGATCACACCTCAGAAGTGAAACTTCTCTGCACTACAGCATGTATCATTCACACTGCGTTTATCATATACTATAAGGGACTGTACAATTTTCTACTCTAGGCAGTTAGTGTCCTAATGATCAATTCCATATAGCACTTAACATGGCAAGAAATCACTATTAAATGATGAAAAAATTTTCTCTACAAGTTTATAAATTTTCAGATATCCAGAAAAACAGAAGGGATCCCAAATTCTCTTGAAATATATGAATAAAGAAATGCATGTCTGATAAATCATGCGTTATTTTGAGGGAGGAAAAAAGGCCCGGCGTTCTCTTGCTATCTATGTGGACCTGCTGCTATTTTCAAAACAACCATTAAGAAAAAGAGTGGTTTCTTACAATATAAAAATGTGTCAAATTAACACTTGGTACACCTTAAATTTATACAATGTTATATGTGAAATATATTCAATAAAGAGTGATTTCTTATTTACGTGGAAAATTTTCTCTTATTTAGTTTTTCAAATCCTTCACATTTTAAACCTACACTAAAATAGCAAAGAAGGCATCAACTGAAGTCCTTAATTTTCTATATCCTATTCCTAAGTAGAGGGCTCCTATTTAACAACAACAACAAAATCTATCTTTATTCAGACACTGATGATTCCTCCTAGCAAAATCCAGACCTCGAATAATAAACTGGACTTAATTTATACAAGGAATTTTGAGAGAACTGGTGAAATCTATATTCCTTAAATCTGAAATAATTGAATTTAATATTAATACCAACTTTTGAGGTGAACACTATCAAATTTAAATAATCTTTTAATTATTTTATTACCAAGTATTAAGTTTCAAATATTTTTCAAAAAATTCAAATTTTCAAATATTTTCAAACATATAAAATATAAAAATTACCAAACATAATAATCTTCTTTTGAAAAATATAATAATATCCATCATAGGCTTGAGAAAATATAACAGAATGCTATTTATAGGAGATTTATATTTTGAATCAATGTTTTCTGCTATAATTCTTGCATTTTATAAATAAATGCTGAAAAGTCAACATAAAATTTTTCAACCATAACCAAAGAATCAGTATACATTCTTTTGTTCATTTATTCATGCACTTAAAAATGGTTGCTGAGTATCTAGGAGACTGAAAGACCAAGAAAAATGTTATGGGTCAAACTGTGGTCTCCCAAAATTCTTATGTTGATGTCTTAAGCCCCAGTACCTCAGAATGTAATCTTATTTAGGAATACGATTGTTGCAGATATAATTGGTTAAATTAATATAGGGTCATAGTGGAGTTGGGTGACCTCTAATCTGACTGGTGTCCTTATGAAAAGGGGAAATTTGGACACAGACAGGCATGCAGGGAGAATACCATGTGAATATGAAGACAGAGATCTGCAAGCCAAGGAATACCAAAGACTGTCATTTAACTACCAGAAGCTAGGAGAGAGGCATGCTACAGATTTTCCCCACAACCCTCTAAAAGAACCAACCCTGCTGACACCTTGATCTTGGACTTTTAGCCTCCACAACTGTGAGGCAATACATTTCTGTTGTTTAAACTACCCAGTTTGCAGTACTTTGTCACAGCATCCCCAGGAAGCTAACACAGAAGGCTTCTCTGAAGAATTCTCATTTATGCTGAGACCTGAAAATGAAGTAGGAATTAGCTAAAGAGACTGGAGAAAAGAGCATTCCAAGAGTTTGGGAACAGCATACTCAAAGACAGAAAGGAGAGACAATGAATGCAATGGTTAAGAGTAGGGGTTGGCAAACCAGATTCAATCCAGCCCATGACCTGTTCACATCCATGCTCATTCACTGATATATTAACTATACCTGCTTCCATGCTACAGAGACAGAATGAATAATTGCAGCAGAGATCACATGATACACAAAGTCTCAAATATTTACTATTTGGCCCTTTATGGAAAGTTTGCCAACCCCTATTAAAGTATGAACTAGAGTCAGACTACCTGGCTCTATCGCTCAGTAGCTGTGTAAATATGGAAAGCTTACTTAACCACTCTGTGTCTCATTTTCACTTATAAAATGAGAATTAAAAAAACTTCCCTCATAAGGTTGTCCTCAGAATTAAATGTATTAATATATATGAAGTACTTATAAAGTACTTAGAAAATCACAAGCATATTAAGTCTACATACTTGTTTGCTATTATCATCACCACTATTAAGTGTGAGGAACCAAAGTTGACTGGTGTGCAGAAGACAGAGGCTTGAGATAAACCTGGAGAGCTAAATGTGGGCCAAATTATGTGGTAGACCACATTACTACATTTTAGAGTTTACTCCAACATGAATACAAGCCTTCAATGTAAGGTTTTAAGTTTAAGAATAACATTATTGGAATAGCATATTTTCCCAGAAGAGAGAAATTTGAGGTGATCATGATAATCCCTTTTAAAATCAATAACCAAATTATTATTTAACAGCAAAATTTTACAATTTGCTGCAATTCTGGGGTGTATATTACTGAAATATATACTTTCAACAACTTTATGAAGTTGGTTCAAGTTATATTAATTTTACAAGTAAAATGAAGTGCCTTAATAAGATAACAGATAGGAAACAAAACTTATGGATTCCCATGCAAATCGTTCTTTAAAGAGGTTTCCAGACTTGATGGGATTACTTTAGGTCAAACCTTCAGGAAGAAGTGTCCTCTGATTGCTATTTTCACTTCTACTGTGTCACGGTAACCATGTAACTCATCATCTAATCTGGGAAACTTTTGAGTCTTTTAACTATTAAAAGTTTTCCCAAGACAGCAAGCATAACCGTGCACTGTTGAATACATTCTCCCTGCATCTTTGTCAGTTAGAAGATGGAAATATCTCATGAAGCCAAACTGCCAATAAGAAATCATTTGAAAGCATGAAATATTCTTAAGAACTGCACATGACCAAATTTTTAGTACAAAGCTCATTAGTGTGCTAGCAACAACAGAACCAACACTGTCGCCAAAAGGAGATACGCACAACATGATCAGTGTTGAATATAAGGTTTAAACTTGCTTACCTCCATGACATCTTCTAAAGTCTCTTCTGCATCTGCTTTCTCTGTCATCAATTTGGCTGCCTTAAAATAAGTTTTCATAAGTAGATAACCTTTTTTTGCTCCATTCCAGTATGATCGAGGAATTTCCACCAAGCCATACCCCAACAACAACACAAGAAGAAACAGGCCCCATGTATTTGCAGCAGCTATCCCAATTGTCTGAAGCTGGTTCCTAAGACAGAGAAAACATAAGCAGATAGCTGAGACAGATCATTTTTTCCGAAAAAAATGTAAAATGAAACTAACTAGTGTTAGACAGTTTTTCAGAAAAGTGCCCTAATGGAAGGCTAGATTTTTACATGAAAAAATTTGACCTTCAAATCCTCAGCTACTTTTTTAGTAACAGCAGATAATGTCTGTTTAAAAGGAAAGTTAAAGTATGACTGCAGAAATAGACTTTAACACAGGAAACGCTTCTATTATAGTTAAAATTAGACTCTAGGATAATTCATGGCAAAAATTATCCTGAAGAAAATTTATTTTTCATTAGGTGCTTTCTTACTCAACATTAACCAAGAGAAGCCTGAAAAATTTTAAAGCCTAAAAAAATTTTAACTTGTGTTGAGGAAGACCCACAAATCTCAAGAACGCAATAGTAAGGATTATCATTACTACTCTATTCCTGAACTTTTCAGATATGGCTCTTCATACATATTACAGATCACAAGTATCTTATAATGCTTATATCTAATGTTAAAGAGAAATATGCCATCAAATTATACTCAGAACAAAAGAAAAAGTATTCAGAAGTTCCAATGAAAAAGAAATCTAGGTATTTAGTCATATATAAGATTTGAAAGTCTATAAAAAAATCATGAGGGTTAATACTTTAAACATATAGCTCTTAGACGAAGCATTAGTCCTTCGTCTAGTAGGTATATTGAAAGATATTATTCCATATTTTCCACCTTAGTAATATTGATTATTAAGATATTCTTTTGGGGGAATCTATAAAACATATAATGAAAGGCTTCTCAATGAAGTCTGTTTACTTGTATATGAGATAAAAGTCAATTTTTAAAAATGCAAATGTACACAGAAACAATGTTAAGAACATGGCTTTTCTTACCATTCTAAGTGCAAATGTGGGTTTACAGCTACATAAATTAAAAATGCTCCAAAAATTAGCAAGTAGGTGCCATAATAGATTGCATTCTCAATCAGTGCAGTTTTGATCTTTCCAGTGATGGAAAACCCTCCTGATCTTGCATATGACTGCATAAAAGGTAACAGAATCCTAGAAGGTTAGAAAAAATATGATTAAAAAACACTTGATATGTCTGTATAATCTCAAAGTAACAGAAATATGTGAATCTCAATTTTAATGTGTAGTTCTTTTCATGAATAAGTATGATTTTGAGTAATTATTAATACTGAACAAACTATGATAGGTGACTGAATAATTTTAATATTAAATTTTGGGGAGAGCAAAGCATATTCCTGGGAGCAAAAGGAGGCCACAATGACCAGCAGAGAGTACAACAGTGTGAGCAACTAATAATGAATCTAAAAAAAGGCCTTTGAAACTTTTACAGAAATTTGGATTGCATCTAAAAATAATGAGGAATCGTTTTCTTCAATAGAAAGGAGATATGATCAAATTTTAGTTTTCTGAAGTTTTCAACATGGAGAATGGACTTAAAGAGGAAAAAAATTGGAACTATTTGGAGAGGGTAAGTGATGGTGGTGTGGTAAGAAGCAGAAGCGGGGAAAGCTGGTTGTCAGTATTTTGATTTTGAAGTAGCTACGACACATCCCAAAGGATGTGTTCAGAGTTCATGAGAAAGAATCAGAAATATACATAGATTTGGAGTCATCACCATAACAATGGTACTGAAATAACATCAGTAGATGAGATCTGGAAGAGTGAATATACAGAATGAATGAGAAGTAAATAACTGAGACTGAACTCTGAGGAATATCAACTTTTAAAGGTAAGATAGACAAAAGAAGAAGAGGCCAGTAAAGCAGACTGAGACAGAAAAGTACAGAGGTATGGAAGAAAACTAAGGAGTATATGGAGTAGAAACCAGAAGTATTTGAAAATGGAGAGAGAAAACAATAGAATCAAATGCTGCCAACAGGTCAAGTAAATGAAGAGCCTGTATGTGTGAGTGGAGAAGGAAGGGTAGAAAATAGGGTTCAATCGGTTGAGGAAAGAGTAAACAGTGAGCAAATGGAGACACTAAATATAGACAAGTCACTTAAGAAGTTTGGTTGGGTAGAAGAAACCACGGTATATTCATAAAATGGAGTATTTTACAGAAGTGAAAAAGAAAAGAATACTGAGACATACAATACAACATAGAAGAATCTTCCAAATATGTGAGCAAAAAAAAAGAGAGAGGCAAAAAAAGTACTTACTATGTAACTCCATATTTATAAAGTTCAAAAGCAGGCAAAACTAATCAATGTTGATGGAAATCAGAATCATGTTTACCTTGTGGAGTGTAATGACCAGGAGAGGAGTATGAGGGAAGCTTCTGAGGGGATTGTTAGTGTTCTGTATCATGATCTGAGTGCTGATTATATGGGTGTATTCACTTGGAAGAAAGTCAAACTAAACAACCTGTAAACTTGTCTGTACTAATTTACACTAAAAAAAAAGTCTCTAAAAATTTTTAGCTATGATAAGAAGTAGATCATTGAGGAGGAAGACAGAAAGCTGGAAAGGGTTGTCATCTGAGAGACTTTCGGTATTTTTTTTTTAAGGATGAGAGAATTCTGCTTGCTAGGTTGAAACTGGAGGCTGTAAGTATAGGTAACAAGAGCTAAAGGAGATGGGTCCATATTTCAGGAAGAGAGATTAATTTTAAGAGTGACTCTTTCATTCCTGGGGCGGCAGAAAGAAAGTGGGTAGTAGGTAGGTTTCTTGGTGAGAAGCTGCAAAGACCTGCCACCTGATGACTTCTTTTCTCATTGGGAGGCAGTAAGGGAGGCAGGAGAGAAGGTGACTGTCTCTAGGATGTAGGGAACAGCCGAAGTTTGCAGTGATTGGAAAGATCTGTTGTGGAGAATGAAGAGCAAGCAGACCAGAAGAAAAAAGGATGAAAGCCTGGCACTGTTGAGGGCCCAGTTGAGTTCCATGAACATACTATAGGGGCACTATGCTCTGCTGTGTGATTTTTCTCTTGCAATGTTCACTACCTTTAGTTTTAGAGCTTTGTTACTTGCATAATATATAAAACGCTCAGTAGGCAGTGGATAAAGTATGAGTCTGGAGCACAGCAGAAAGACAAAGCTATAGCAAGTAGAAAGAAAAATGTGGAATGCAACATGGGTCAGTGAAACTATGGCTATGATTAAAGTTATTGAGGGAGTCAGATAACAAGATGACCAAAGATGAGACTCTAGGGAACACCAACTTTTAGGAAACGGGCCACAGAAATGGAATCCACAAAGGAAATTCAGAATGTTGGGGTAAGGACATAGAAAGAAAACCAGGGGATAACGATAACCTTAGCGTGAGCAGTTTCACATAATAATGGGGCTTGAAGAAGGTAAAGAGAGAAGGCAAAAACTGGAAGGGAATGGTAATAAGGAGAGTTTCTTCTTTCTGTTTTTTATTTCTTGTTTGGTTTTTTCCTTTCATTTCTTTTAAGATATGAGATTTGAACTAGCAGAAAGCGAGAGGAAACAGATTTAAGGAAAAAAATAAGTGACAGGAATAAATTCTAAAATATGAAAGTTCACTGAAAAAATAACCACCTTTTAAAATTTAGCTAAAATTTCAAAAATTTTATCCTTCACACAACTTACCACGTTAAAAATTGTGATGTCCAATATACTACCCTCCAGAAAATTGGCATGATCCCATCAGGAATGTAACTCCATGGCTTGAAACACGGATGTTGGCTATTTAATAACAATTTAAAGCCAATTAATCATAAATGATTATTTAAAGGAACTATATAACTAATTTGTCTGTGGCAAAGTTCACTTACATTCAGATTTCAAATTACTGACTCTAACTTGTACAATTTCATAGAAAACTTAAAACTCAAAGCTGATTGTCAAACTAAAATAAGACACACAAAGGGAACAAAACAGTTTGTTCTAAAGAGGAATGCATTTAAATTTTCAACTTTCAGTGTTTTTAGTCACTGAGTAGAAAAGAGGACATAATGTTCTAGTAGTCTAGTAATGTGACAGTTTTTTAAAAGGAAATACATCATGAAATCAAACCTCTGATTTGATTACCTTTAAGGTTGATGATTACTTTTAAAATACTCACCCTATATGTGGAGTTGGTTATGGTGGGGGAAGAGAATGACATTAGGTATCCTAAAGAAACTGGAACCCTAACTAATCAGTGAGTGTACCATATCTATGGAGATAGATGTCAGCATATATAAATAATTCTGCTGGAATTTTCTGAAGATATGTGTATCTGACCATAGATTCTTCCAGTAACACTCAGCTTTCCTAGACTGTAAGGCTATTCTTTAGTCCAAGGGCTTTCACCAAAAAATTCACAATGGTGCTTCAAGAGGGAGTAACATCTACATTTTAAAGTCACCCATATCCAGCTTAGATCTAAAAATAAATAAGTAAAAGCTACATAAAGAAGCATGGAAATACTACTTAAAGCACTGGTAAAAGCTATACTTAATATTTCTTAATTTTTCACTTGAAAGTTTGATATAAATTCAACATAATCTTTTGATAATTTGAACTTTATTCTCAGTCTAAAACTATAATGATTTCAAAGGATGTGCAATATGAAAGGAATATCCTACATACAGAATAACCTCTTTGTCCTTTATCACAACCTCGTAAATTAGGCAAATGAGAAAATGCATGTCCCCATTTTTTTTGAACAAAGAGAGGCTGAGAGGACAAATAGCTTTTGAAGTCACATTCTTAGTAAGGGACTGAAAAATCAGGTCATCTTCAAGTTTCTCATTAGCCCCTACTGAAAGGCCTTGTGCACCAATAAATATTTAAAGTTTATTTAAGATTTAAATTTAAATAGAATACAAGGTAATTAAAAGTCTACTAGCAAAGGATGAAGGGGAGGAGGTGAGTAAAGAATGAAGATAATCTTTAATAAATATAAAATCCAGATGGTAAAAAACTGACTTTTTAAACAAATCAAATTGAATTTGAATATACAATAAAATTACAGTGAATATACAGTGGAGAAAAAGCAGTCTTCAATAAGTGGTGCTGGGAAAACTGGACAGCTACATGCAAAAGAATGAAATTAGATTCATTCTCTAACACCATATACAAAAATAAACTCAAAATGGACTAAAGACCTAAATGTAAGACTGGATATTATAAAACTCCTAGAGGAAAACATAGGCAGAACTCTCTGACACAAATCACAGTAATATTTTTTTCGATCCATCTCCTAGAGTAATGGAAATAAAAGCAAAAATAAGCAAATGGGACCTAATTAAACTTAAAAGCTTTTGCTCAGCAAAGCAAACCACAAACAAAACAAAAAGACAACCCATAAAATGGGAGAAAATATTTGCAAATGATTAGATCAGCAAGGGATTAATTTCCAAAATATACAATATAGCTTAGTATCAAAAAAACCCAGCCAAAAAATGGGCAGAAGACCTTAATAGACATTTCTCAAAAGAAGACGTACAGATGGCCAACAGGCCCATGAAAAGATGCTCAATATCATTAATTATTAGAGAAATGCAAATCAAAACTACAATGAGGTATCACCTCACATTCACTCAGAATGGCCATCATCAAAAAGTCTACAAATAACAAATGCTGGAGAGGGTGTGGAGAAAAAGGAACTCTCCTACACTGTTGGTGGGAATGTAAACTGGTGCAGTCACTATGGAGAACAGTATAGAGGTTCTGTAAAAAATTAAAAATAGAGTTATCATATGATCTAGCAATCCCACTCCTGGGCACATATCCAAAGAAAACTCTATCTTAAAAAGATACATTCACTCCAATGTTCACAGCAGCACTATTTACAATAACTAAGACATGGAAGCAACCTAAATGTCCATCAACAATGAATGGATAAAGATGTGCTATGTATACACAATGGAATATTACTTGGCCATAAAAAAGAACAAAATCATGCCATTTGCAGCAACATGGATAGACCCAGAGATTATCATATTAGTGAAGTAAGTCAGAGAAACACAAATACCATATGACGTCACTTACACGTGGAATCTAAAAAAATAAAAAAAGATACAAATGAACTTATTTACAAACTAAAAATAGACTCACAGAATAGAAAACAAACTATGGTCACCAAAGGGGAAAGGAGAGGGGAATATATTAGGAGTTTGGGATTAACAGATACACACTACTATATATAAAATAAACAACAAGGATTTACTGTATAGCACAGGGAACTATACTCAATATCTTGTAATAACCTATAATGGACAAGGATTTTAAAAAGAATATATATATGTATAAGAATATAATACATATATATATATTATGGGTATAACAGAATCACTTTGCTGTACACCTGAAACTAACACAACATTGTAAATCAACTATACTTTAATAAAAACAGACAGACACTTTTAAAACAATCTCCTCCCTACAATATTTTTTAAAAAAGGAAGAAATTACCTTGGCACTGGGGTAGCAGTTGCATACAGTCCTGTAATATTGCTACTCTCAGGAGGGCTCGAGTTCGCAGCAGCATGCTTGCACCGGTTGTATATTGTCTAAAGCAATGAATGGATGGTTTAAAAATGAACATCAAAAGGTTTCCAAATACTTAAGGGATACTGGAGTGTGTCAACCTATCTACCCAAAATTATCTTCCTGGCTACAGGAATTTAATGATCAAATTCATATAATAATGTTTAACTTCAAAATATGTTAAACTTTACATACTTTAGCTGTCTTAAAAACATATCTCAAACATGCTGTATGATTACAACTGTCTTTTAAATGGTGAAAATCATTTTCACCTCTTACCGTACTAACATCCAGAGGCAGTATGAAGACAATAAGAAAGCAGAGATACCAAGCCAGCAGTGTTCCAACAATTACAAGTCTATGCTGTTTCTTAAAGTCTCCATATCGATGAAGTAGGAATAATGCCAGAAAAAAGACAAAAACAATCTCGAGTCCCAAAGCTGCACCACTCATTATTCAAATGTTCACCGTGAACAACCAAAGTAATTCACATACAGATCTCGATCATATCTGTAAACTGGGGGGGGGGGGGGGGGGGAGAAAAAAAGCAGTGTTAACATAGGAAATGGCCAGTTGGAAATTTATTAGTGTATTCATAAACTTCTTAAGAAAACATCAGGCTTTATATTGGACCAAAAGTAAGATGAAAAGGATAATTCCTATTTTCAAGTACTTACGTCTTATTTTTTAAAGCATTTGTTGAAAATTTCATATAAATTTTGTCTTCAGGAAAAAAGCTATTTTAGCAAAAATTGTACTAGCTCTAAAAATATTATACAGTAAGAATATTAGATGTGAATAGTTTCAATATAGTATCACGTGGAGTTTGTTCCTTAATATTATAAATCCTAACTGAATGTTTTATATTAATATACTATTGACTGGATTCTAGGAAATTAGATATTTTGCAAAAGTTTTCAAGTCACCCACAGTCATTAATCAAGATTTTCTATCAGAAAAGGAGGGAAAGAAAGAAAGAGAGACCATTGTTTGATGCAGTATTTTTCTTTCTTTTGTGCTACCTACCTAACTTTCATGACTTGAAATTCTTATTCATTTGCTGTTTATAAAATATACTTATTAGTTTTCATCTATCTATATAAATCTTATTTAAATAAAGGAAAATTTATCAATGATTACTGAATAGTCATACATTTGAAAATATTTTTAATTATAAATGCTGATGATACAGACATCAGAAAATAGTTTATGTGATTATCTCTCTACTCTGATAAAATAATTTACCTTTACTAACTGAAGGCAATTTCACCTCTGTAAAATCAACATCAGGCATTTTTGTTTGTTATGAACTAATTACAATATTCCAAGGAATGAATTAATATCTTAATATAGAGAATCAAGATTATGATGTAACCCACCAAAATAAAACAAGGCAGAATCAATAAAATGCTTCAAGTCAACAAACACCTGCAACCAAAACTAGTTATTAAAAGAATAAAGAAAGTTTGGGTCCTTCAACAGGCAAAATTTAAATTTATATAAGAAATATCCCTATACGGAATATCACAAAGGAAAATCACATTTAATAAAGTATTTACTTCACTATTTCTTTATATTGTTGAGGTAGTTTCTTTCCATTCCTCTGTAGATTTCAACCAATATCTTCCTTTTCCTTAAATGTCTAAAAATGAACCCCGTTTGTCACTCTCTATTGTCATATCCTGCTATATTTTTCTTCAAAGAACTTATCTACCTGATACAATGTATAGTCTTTATTATCTTTATTGTAAACACCCACCACCATATACACACATACAGACTCCGCGAGAGCAGATTTGACTATTTTATTTAGTCCTATATCCCATGTCTCTCATACAGTGTCTGGCATAAAATGGATACTCAAAAATTACTTGTTGAATGAAAATGAATAAATAAAAAACATTACTGTATACTCTAGTATATACACTATTTTTTATTACTGCTGACATCAAAGGCAATGTAAAACTCTTGTTATAGTCTCCAAAATTGATTTTACAAATACTTATTACATCTCAAAAGGCTTCAAACTCTGCTCATTACTAACTACTACCCAAATTTTCAAATTTCATTTTCAAAGAAAAAAAACTTGTATCACCACAGGATCAGTAAGTCAAATCCTATTTTTAAGCCAAGAATAGATTAAGTGGTCAGATGAAAGCTCAATGAAGAATGTGCTGATGAAAACTATTACCATTTTCAGGATACAGCTTTAAAAAAAAATCATTCAATGTGAATATAATTATTATATGAAAAATCCTTTATGGTTTGACGTGGATATTTATTTTGCCTGAAGCTGTCCAGTGTAAGGAATATGACAATCACAGAAAAATATCAGATTAGCAAGGAAATGCTAAAACACTGCAGAACCAAATGATGGAATATTATTGAAGACATGATGTTTGTTAAGATTATTTAACAACATCAGAAAACTACTATAACGTTAACTGGGAAACTACAGTCACACATTTTTACATAATGTGCATAAAACTAAGAATGAATGAACAATGAAATCTATGGAGACATCAATAATAGTTAAGATTATGGGCAAAAGCAAACAACAAAATCAGTTATAAACTTGCCACTAGTTACTAATAATTTTATGATGGCTATCAATTTTTCAGTCTGATTCATGGTCAGTACTTTTAAATCTTATAGATGAATAAACAGAATTATGGATCTTTTATTCTAGTAATAAAGAAATGATTTGGTTACATCTCTTCCTATATTCACTGTCTGAGTCTCCTATTGCTACTGTGAAGAATTACTGTAAACTTAGTGGCTTAAGACAACACCCATATGTCACAGTTTCTGTGGGTCAGATGTCCAGGCACAGTATAGCTCAACTGAGTTCTCAAGATCGAAATCAAGGTGTCAGCAGGTTTATGTCCCTTTCTGGAGACTCTGGGGAAGAATCTCTAAGTTCATTTAGGCTGTTAGCAAAATTCAGTTTATTACGGTTATAGGACTGAGATCCCCGTTTCCCTGCTGGCTGTCAGCTGGCATTTTCCCTTAGCTCTAGAGGCTTCTTTCCAGTCTTTGCATGGGGCCCTGCATCCCTCTAAGCCAGCAATGGTTTGTCAAATCCTTCTCATACTTGAAATCACTGACTTAGTTGGGAGGAAGCACTGCTTTTAAGGGCTCATCTGATCTCACTGGGCCCACCTGGATAATCCAGTCATATTTACTGGTTCCTGGGATGAAGGCATAGATATTCTTGGGTGGGGTGTCTCTTATTCTGTTTACCACATTATCTATTTTTATTCAAACTGAACTCTTGTTTTATTATGACACCAGGTTATGCCTAGGGGTGTCCCATGAAACTAGAGTTAAAACTTGGGGTTTTCCTAACATAAGATAAGAAAATAATAGTTTTAAAGTCCATATGTTTGATCTTGTATGTAAATTCAAGTGAGGAATGATTTTTTCACACTCCAGAATGATAGTACTTTTCAAGGTTCCTTATGAATTCCTATAGCCTGTTTTGGTTATTTCAACTGAATAATTTTCTGTTCAAAGCTAGGGGTGCCTTATTCTCCATCTGATTTAGTTATTTGTATATTAAATTCATAAATAATTATCAATTAAAAATAAGCAAAAATTGGATAACTCAAGTTTGGCATATTAAAATAACTGTCAAAGAGAACAGCAATTTGGCAATATGTATCAAAGTCCTTAAAAAATGTACATACCCTTTGTCCTAGCAACTCTTCTTCAAATAACTTAGAGAAAAACATAATTGGGAACAAAGATTTATCTACAATATTATTTTTCATAGGAGCACTATTTAAATATAACATTGAAACAACTTAAATTTTTCTAGGAAATAGTTCAAAAAGTCTTTAAAATGTCCACTAGTCTCACTGTGGTCCATTGCCTTTTTGAGAAAAGCAGCCAAGGGTTTCATAAATCACTAATCCTACTAACCTGGCCATGACCCACAGGAGCAGGGATCACTACCTAGAAGAAAGACTCCAGTACAATGATTAAAGGAGCCAGCCAGATTCCTCCAGCCTACAAGGAAGGTAAGATCCAGAGGGGGATGCTTTAGAGATGTCAAATGAGGGTACGGGTGGGATCTGAGGGAGTATATATAAGAAACACACATATATCCATGGACGAAAATATATCAAAATGCTAACAGTGGTTGTCACAAAGCAGTAAAGAGGTGACTTTCTTCTTTGTGCTTTCTTTGTATATGCTTAACTCTAAGTAATAAAGATGTATTATTTTATAATTTTAATATTATTTAAAAATCAGTGCAGTTATATGAAAGTAAAACACTAGACAATGAAAAAAAGTTGCTGTGGTGTTAAGTGCCTAGAATTACAACTGTTGTAAAACACAAATGTTTTATTAAATCATGGTAAATCTGGGTTCCAAATCCCATCTCTAATTAATTATTGTGTAACTTTATGCAATTTAAGCTATTAAATGAGGATAAATGATCACCTCATACAGGTTGCTATGAAGATCAAATGAGTTACAAAAGTAAAACACCAAGTAAGAGTTCTAGAATGGGTCTTCAATAAATGCTAGTTGCTTATCTCTGCCTCCTCCATACCATCTGCTTTGAAAAGATAATTAGTTCCCTCAATGGTCTGAAAGCACAGCTTTACCCAAAATGGCCTTTTCCCCCTAAAAAACAAACTGTGAATGGATACCAAATGCTTTTTGCTTCTCATTCTCTGTGGTTACCACAGCCTGGGCCCTCACTCATTCCTATGAAACAAAAAATCTCACAGAATTGCTCCCCTTGCCTCTCTTGACAAGTGGGATTACCTTCCTAGGTCTGCAAGATATCCCAAACACACCTTCATCTGTCCTTTGTGTTTCGTCCATTGTGAAGAGACAGAACATATCTTAGAGCCATGTCAAGAAGGTGCACTTGACACACCAACGTCACGTAGAAAAGACAACATTATTCTTCTACGCACATGATCAAAATGGGGGTGAATCAAAATGGATCATTTGTTGAATTGTAATGATGTGCAGCTATGCAAAAATATACTTGGGGCAAAAGCGCAAATAAATATTCCTTTGACCACAGTAATAGTCCTTCTAATAATATTGTTCAAGTATTAAAGTAATGTGTTTAGGCTAAATGACAGAAATTTTAACAAATCTTAAAATCTGAAGGCAAATCAAAATTTAATTCCATGTGATTAGAAATGAAAGAGACATAAGGCTATCATAGGTGAGCATTAACACCACAGGAGCAAAGTTGATTTTACTCAAAATCAAAATATTAATTAATTCATTCGATCAAATTTTAGCACCTAATATACAGGCACAGTTCACCTTTCAGAATGTCAGTTCTGAAAGTCAAACATTTAAAATCCAATTCAGTGTTTTACCAATCATCATGATATTATACAATACTACTTTCAAATGCCTTAATTTGTTTGTTAACGTTACCAACGTGGAAGACTGTTTCCTGAATACTTTATGGTTGATAAAGGTTTTTCAGGCTAAACACGCTTTAAATGGAAAATTCAAAGGTTAAGATAATTTTGGAACCTAAAGCATGCCAAATATTTTCAAAAAAAAGAAAAAAGAAAAAGACAGGAAGGAAGGGTTAATAGCAACTGAACAAGAGAACACTGACAAAAATTTTGTCAAAATCTAAGATTCTGAAACTAAAGGAAAAAGTTTCCAACTAGAACCTAATGATTCATCAGACAGACTGTGTTAATTTAAATATGTATCCTTACTCAAATAGATGAATAAAAACTAGAAATCAAGTCAAGATCCAAATAATGAAAAACCAAAGGAATCATAACTAAATGTGAGTAATGAAAGTCAACAATTCTTTACCATCAATCAAAATTTAAATCTTCTAAAGACAATCATCCCATGTTTAACAATTTCAGGTATAGGGAGAATTCAGCTTATGATACAGATAAAATATCACAAGAAAAATGTAACTCTCACTCTAAAAATGCAAAAATGGCATATTTTTCGAAGCCATCTTCAAAACTGAGCTGAGTTGCAAACCAACCAAGTGAACTGAATTTCAAAGTCAAACAAGCTCTCTTGAAGAAAGACAAGCGTATACAAACCGTTCCACCTTTGGCAAGACATGAGAGAGGTAGCAACCATGTAAGTAGGTAAGAAGAAAACGACTGGAATTGTAATGGATTCTTAAAAGATTTCAGGTAAGGAGATTAAAAGACTTACTTTGGTTAATTAGAGAATAATCCTAAGAATCCTTCCTAATAACAAAATAATTTTTAAAAAGGAATAGCTAACATTTAGTGTGAGTTTACTAGATTCCAAGCATTGCAATAGCACTTAATATACTATCTTAGACTTCACAACCCAGTAAGGCAAGACTCTTAGTATCCTTGTTTATACAGGAGAAAACAGCACAGAGAAGTTAAGAACTGGGATTCAAACCAAAGCATCCTGACTACAGAAGCTGGCTCACAATTAGGATACCAGAGTCTTTACTCCAGTCCAGATGTACTTTATATATATTTTTTTTCGGTGGGAGGAGGTAATTAGGTTTACCTATTTATTTATTTTTAGAGGAGGTACTGGGGATTGAACCAGGACCTTGTGTATGCTAAGCAAGCACTCTACCACTTGAGCTATACCCTCCCCCTAGATGTACTTTCTTAATGCAATTTAGACTTTTTAAATCATTTCTTTTGTTCAGTTTTCATTTGTTCACTTCATTTCAATGAACAAAGTACAAATATTCTCCTATTAACTATTCCTTTAGACACATCAAGATAGACTGATAATAAAGTCATGTATAATATAGAATTTAACTAAGACTTTTTTAACTTTGCAGGTAAGACTCCCATAACTTATGACTCTAATCTACATGGGGAAAATTAAAAAAAAAAATAAAGCAAATGAGAATTAGGAAACAATCCTTCTGTTCTTGCCCCAATCTGCCCACAGAGAGCATTAAGCTACAGAGAATTAAAAAATCTACTTGAAAATTAATTGAGGGAACAGGAGGAATCTTTTGAAATTTGATTGATAGAAACTTCTTGCTATATAATTGTTCTTAGTCTTTTGTTCCCCAAAGCTAAATAACATTTAAAAAAAAACTAGATGAATCTTAACATTTACTTCATGCTATGATGGAACTAAGGAAAAAGTACATCATTCTTCTAGTTAAATAGAATATCTTTTGTCACATTTGATTTTCAAAAAGAACAGTAATACATTACTGAATATACAGAGAGAGCTTATAGTCAAATGTAATTTCCAGTCCTTCTTGGCCTGTCCTATGCCCTGATAATACTGATATCTTGTTAACTAACTATGCTTTTGCCCCTTGTATGATAAACATTTTCCCAATTAACTAAATCACTTAGAATTCTACCTGAAGCTTCCAAAGAGTACTAGAAATTACTCTGTCATCTGCAGATATTTTAAAAAAAATTGTAATTGATTTGTCCTAGATACTGAACTAGTAATTCTACTTGGAGAAATGTGGCATACCTCTCTCACTAAAATGGGACATGGAGTGTGGTGAGTAGATTAAATAAGCAAAATTAATCAGTAAAACAAAATAACCCACATCAGTAGCAATCACACAATGCAGTTCTTGAAAAGACCAGGCAGCAATCAATGCATAGCTAGTTACTCAAGTCTTCAGTGGGCACAGTTCCTCATATTAAAATACCAATGCATCAAGTCAGGCTTTTATTTACTGTCTTAAGAAAGCAGCCATGCTTGAAAGGAATGCACAGAAAAGTTATTCCCATTTTAAGAAGCTAAATTATTCCTGTTGCCAGGGCAAACTGTTAGTGAAATAGCTGTTCTACAATTTGAAGACATTGATTTTCAAAGTTGACAGGCTTTCTCTAAAGTCTCATAGAGGACCTCATGTCCACCAATTCAGATTATTTCAAGTATTCTGAAACTAGAAATGTTCCTTGGCTCTTAAGCAACTATAGCTAAATTCTAGTACAAGGCTATTTTTCATCTTTAAATTTATAATTATTCCATCTATTAGACCTTTACTATCTATAAGATCTGTATCTAATGTGGCCTCTCCCAATTACTTTGTATCTCAAAACTTTGTTTACTCTCATCATGGCATTTTAAATATTTTTTCTTGTTTATTCTTTCTCCTCCATTAGCTTATAAGCTCCCTTTGTCTTGTTCACTTTCCTAAAGGAGACTGTAACTTTTTTTATTAAAAATATTTCCTCTGAATTGCAATTTTAAGGGAAGGGATGTAGGTTTCAAGCAAAAGCAACTGCTTTCTCCTTAGCCAAAGTAACATAAAGGTAATTTTATGTTAAAAAAAAAATCAGAACATTGTATTTAAAAATATTTTCCATGTAACATTAGTTTAATGAATGGTGAACATTCAGCCTAGTATTCTTCACCTAGTTTCAATCAAAATCAATGTAAACAGATCCTTTATTCACACCAATTTCACTTACTTTCAAGAACAGACTGACTAAAGGTTCATGAATGCCTTCCTCTGTCAAGAGGTGGTTATTTTTCAAGATAAGCACCAAGTCTGAAACAATCACATACCCGAGCAAGGAAGGTTTAAGGCCAATATATTGCAAAGAATTCTTTTTTTTTAAGAATTAAGAAGATATGTCATACAGCATACTGAAATAATATTATAATATTTATGTGATGACGCTGGACTGCTTACTTCGGAACTTTACAAATCCTCTCCATTTTTATCAGAGTTGGGAATTTACTCCCCTTCTCTCTTCCACTGTTTTCCCAGGGTCAAAGTTACGGTATAGACGGCACAATGGATTTCGTAGGATCATCCCACCCAGGCACACTCTCTACTCTAACCATCTCCAAACTCTTCTTCGCAGATACAGGCTAAAGGCAGCCCACTTTTAGGAAGCAGGGCTACCAGAAGCAGCCGGTTGACAGAGAGCAACCGAAAGGCTTTACTGGTGGTCCCTAGTGTTGCATTGAAAGCCCTTCGTAAACACAGAGTCGCCTTATTTGCTCTCGGGCTACCATTCATGAGACTTTTCAAGTCTGAGAGGGGATGCTCAGCTTTTCCATCGTACACAGGAACCCCCGTGGTCTCCAGCTCCTCTCAAATTAAAACACCGCCTCCGGTTGCCACTGCGCTTTTGTTTGCAAAACGCTTTCACGCGCGTTTTCCGATTTGACCCCGACTCTAAGCCTGTGAAATGAGTGTCGTCGTCGTCGTAGTGCCTATTTTATAGATGAGGAAAGGACCCTATTCACAGACCCAGTCGTAAGGCCTCCCTCTCCCCACCGGAGGAAGCAGCTCCCGGGCAGCAGGGCGACCAGGTGTGATGCCCGCGGCTGCAGTCTCTCACCTGGCCGGCGGCTGGGGATGTGGGCCCCGTGGCGGCGGCCTCTCGGGGTCTCCAGGGTCACTCACTCTCGCCTGCGCTCGGTCCCAGACCCCAAAGCGCCTCACACTCTTCCCCTCAGGCTCACCGTCCGATCTCGCCGGACAGCGTCTAGACGGACCGGGAAACCCTGCGTCCGCCACAGCCGTCCAGCTTCTGGGACCCACACTCCTTGGCGACGGTGGTGGCGGTCCCCAGAAGGCCTACGGGTTCCCTGGAAAGGAAAACCCGTACCCAGTCAAGCCGCTGACATTTCCCCGTCAGCCGGAGCACCGCCCGCTTCCGCTTTCACGCCTACCCTGTTGGCCGTCCAGGCCCGCAGCCGCGGGGGGTTGTGGGTATCTCGAAGGCGGGCAAACCTGCAAGGAAAGGAAGTAGAGGCGAGCGCGCTGGACCGCGAGGAAACTACAATTCCCAGCAGGCAGCGGGACCGCAGGCGGCGGTAGCGGAGGAGAGCGGACAGAGGGCTTCTGCGCGCGCGGCGAGGATGGAACGTTGATAGAGTTCGCGGGTCTCGCTGCTGGGGGCCTGAGCCGCACGCAGTGCGCCGTCGCGCTCCAGAGCGGGAATCCGAGAGGCGGGCACGTCTGCAATTAATGCAAGCATTTAAAACTCCCGAACCTGCGGACGCCATGCATAGGTAAGCCGATTGCAGAAAAAGGCAGAATATGAATGGGCCGTCTTAAATCTTAGGCCGCGAATTTTGCTACTTGCTAATATTGTTAGTAATGCTGTATTGTGAATAGTTTCTCTCCCCTTCTTTAGGAAAACCTGGATGGGTGGATGCTTTAGTGCGATAATCAGCGTGCGGTTTTAATTGACTTCCCTTACTGGGCTTTCCTGCAGCTGTTTTCAATCACTGATTGCCCTCCCTCTTTCCTTGTCTGCTCCCTCCACTTTAAGAAATTCTTGAGGCCTTCTGCGTGATCGTAAATCAAAAAGCCTTTTCAATTTGTTCGGTTTGATCGGTTATTTTTTCTTTCATTCTTGGGAACTCGCCGCCGGCATGTAAAAATGCAATTAACTTAGCCGCTGTGAAAGTTTTCTACAATGTGTAATTTGCAATTTCGTTCAGGCCCGCTTTAGAATTATTTAGGGGTGTGTTTTTGAAAGAAACGGGGGCTATTGTGCATTCCTGCAGGAAACACCTCCAGGAGATTCCCGACCAGAGTAGCAACGTTACCACCAGCTTCACGTGGGGATGGGATTCTAGCAAGACTTCTGAACTGCTTTCAGGCATGGGGGTGTCCGCCTTGGAGAAGGAGGAGGTGGACAGTGAGAACATCCCCCAGGAACTTCTCTCAAACTTGGGCCACCCGCAGAGCCCTCCACGAAAACGGCTGAAGAGCAAAGGGAATGAAAAGGACTTTGTAATCGTCCGCAGGCCTAAGCTGAATCGAGAGAACTTTCCAGGTATGGTCTGAGGATAAAACTATCCGTCCAGTAAGCGGTGGATTGAGCTACTTTGTTGGTAAACCTTTGTTCAGGGATCTTTAGGATAGGGTTCTTTTAAAACCGCCTAATTCTGAAGTTATTTTCCAAAGAAATGGGGCAACTCATTGTCTTTGAAGTCTGCAGGAATGTTGGTAGGTATAATGGTGCACAACTGACTTTTAACCCATGTGAAATTTTAACCCTGTGAGAAGACATTCCTGTCTTTTTTCCTTAGAAGGGACTCTGCCTGATCAAAGGCCAGCTCAGTGTTGCTGACAAATGGGAACATAAGCCATGATCCTGTAGGATTCTTTTTGTCTATATTCTGCTGCTTTATAGCCCTGGTTGAGCTTTTTGCCCTAATCAATTTAGTTATTCGTCGAGGGACTGCTAAAGTGAATGTTGAACTAAGTGGAGGAGGCTTATCTTCCCAGGTCCATTCCCAAGTGGGATTCTTCTCGTATGTTCTGTCTCCATTACTACTAGTTTTATTGGTTCAGTTACCCAACCCAAAAACCTGAGTGTCAGTCAGATTCCCACTATCCCCCAACATCTAACCAGTCATTGAATCCTTCTCTCTTCTCTCCTGAATATTTCTCAAGCTGTCATCTTCTCTGGCCGGAATACTGGAATGGACTCATAATTCCAGCCTTATCCTCCCCGGATCCATCCCCCAGAGCTAGAGTGGACTGACTGAAATGTGGACCTCACCATGTCCTTCCTCTCTTAATAGCTCCCTATTCCCAGGCTTCTCAAGCAGATGATTAAGTGCCTCCTGGCATGGATCAGAGCCCCAGGAGTACTCAGAGCCATAGCGTAAACATAGTGCATTGACCTGGGGTTATCAGTTTTTCTTGCTGGTTAGCCATGTGAAACATTAATTCAGCAAATATTTACTGAGTACATTCTATGTGCTAGGCATTGTTCTAGGTGCTGGGGATATAGCAGTGAGCAAAACAAAAACATTTTCTACCCTCATGGAGCTTTTGTTCTAGAGAGAGGATGCAAGAAACATAAATCTGGTATGCAGAATATTAGAATAAGTGCTGTGACTAAAAACAAAAGTAGAACAAGCCAAGAGGGATGGAAGCTCTGGGGTGGGAAGCTGGTTTGCAATTTTAAACACTGTATTGAAGGAAAGCCTCACTTGGACAGTGAGCTTTAAGTGAAGGCATAAAGGAGATGAAAGACTGTGCCTTGCAAATGTCTTGGAGATAAGATCCTCAAGCCAAGGGAGCAGCTAGTGCAAAGACCCTGGGGCAGAAAAATGTCATGTTTGTTCAAGGAACAACAAGGAAGCCATTTTCCAAGAGTGAATGAGCAAAGGGGAGATGGGCTAGAGATGGCGTTGAGCAGAGTTGCAATGTGACCTTTTAAAAGGACACACTGATGTGTTGAGACTGAACTGTTGGGGGTTGAGGATAGAAGCCTGGAGACTTGTTAAGAGTTGCGGGAGTGGTGACAAGCAGTGCTCAACTTCTGGACGGAGTCTGACATTAGAGTGGACAGAATTAGGAGGCTTTGAACATGTCTGTAGAAGAGGTGCTCGTAGTCTACAACTGAAATTGGGTGGGTGATGATAGAAAAGAAGAGACAGATTCAGGAAATAAAAATGAGGTCTTGCAAAGCCAAGGTAGAGAAATATATCCCTAAATTTCCCCATCTGGGTTTCTTGGAGGATGGTTGATCGGTTGCTTGTTTGCTTAGCTTTTGACCCTTTCTTTGGGAAAGACTGTCAGGTTATGGTCCGGGGATCTGAATCAGGAGTTGAATTAATTAGAAAGGCAGTAAAGGATTGTGGTGAGGTCAGACAAATCTGACTTTGGATCCCAACTCTGCTGTTTACCAACCTTGGGAAGTTTTTTGAGCCCTCTGCACCTTAGTTCCTTTGTGAAATGCAATAATACCCGCGTCACGGGCTACTGTGAAGATTAAATGAAGGAAGATGCATAAAACCCTTAGCACGCTGCCCACACAGAACACACACACTCAATCAGTAAATCCAGTTAATTTGGTTGACAAAATGACCCAGTTGAGAGACTACTTCACTTTTTCTTTTGTCCTTCATCCCGTTAATCTGATCCTGTTAGTGTAGCGTTTTTTTTTTTTTCTTCAAAATTTAATGCCACTGCTATTTTTAGTGCCTAGAATGCAGCACGAGCAATTTGGTGCTTGACTAACCAAATGTGGGAAAGACACTTCCTGCTAAGATGAGCAGCTTTTGATTACTTTGCTCCACGCGGATAGCTTCTAACATGGAGTGTGGTTGCTATAAGTCCTTCCGCATCCACACACACTGGTGGAAATAAAAATGACGTTGTTTAAGCTGTGGAAACAAGACAGAAGGTCAAGGGGTGGTTGCTGTCTTCTAGGAAAGGCGAGTCAAGTTGAGGAAAGACAGTACACAGTAAGAAAAGCTCGGAGTGAAAGACGGAGGCTGATACAGCGGAGTGATGAGCTGTTCAGGCAGCACGTGCTGCACCAGGCCCGAGGGAGGGAGGTGCCCAGAGGACCCAGCTTCCCTGGTGATTCCCACTGGATGTGGATGAGCAAAGCGGAGGCTCTGGGAAAGAGAAGGATTTGGAAACGGTCCAGTCACGGAGTCTGAATTGTTAAAATTGACTTCAAAAAATAGTTATCTGAAGTGAGAGAGAAAAATAGTGACTTAATGTTTCTTACGACCTAACAGAGAGGCCGGGAAGGAAACCAGTTGTATGCTCTGTCTGTGCGTGGAGTTACACACAATGCAGATGGGTTAATTGAGGGAAGGGGGAGGAGGCAGGGAGGCTGCGGAGGGGCAGCTGGTGTAGCGGATTCCCTGTGGGCCTCCAATGGAGCTGGATCCTCATCCTAGCGAGTTTTGTCTGCAGTTGTCGGGACAGGTGGCTCACAGCTCTGCGGGGATTAGGCTGGAACAGGCCACACCTGCTTCACAGAGCTATCTGGTGACAGTGGGCCTGGGCTGTGTGAGTTTCTCTTGGTTCCTCACTTGGCAGTCTCTCTTTTCTGCCGGCCCCAAGCCAGGCTCACGTCTGGTGATAAATCCTCTTCATCTGTTTGTTTTAGAAGATGGAAACTTTGTGCCAGGACAGGTCTGATGGCCCTTGGGGTGAGTGTGTGGAAAGCATTGGGAGGAAATGGCCCAGTAATGAGGTCAGTAATGGACAGAAAGAAGACAACTGCATTTTATGCACTGTTATTAAATGCCCGTCCTGGTCCTAGTCTTCTCCTCCCCGCCCCCACCCCTCGCTCCGCCCAGACAGGGGAGACCCATGGAAAAGCTGTTGAACCACTTTGTTGATCAGCTTTCCCATGGCTGTTAAACTGCTTGAAATTCCAGGCCCCCGCAATGGTTTTCAGCCTGGAGACTCCAGAGTTTAAGAGTATGCTGATATCCCCAAGGGAACGTGTTCAAAGTGCAAAATTCCTGAGATTCTGATCCCAGGGGTCCTGCCTTGAGCCTGGGAATCTGCTTTTTAATACCCTAGAGGCAAACATTTTTCCTCTTTTTTTTTTTAAGCCATAAGAAATATATCTTGCATTGCATTCCTGGGTAGGTATCTAAAGGCGAAATTGCACAAAACTGGATTTCTCCTCCCTAAGATATTTCCTATTCTCTTGCATTCCATTCTTTCAAAACAACCCTCATCAAACTAAATTGATTTCATGACTCACCAATGAGTCTCAGCCTGCAGCTCCCAAAACTCAGCTCTTTGTGGGAACCTTCCCCGGGCATCCTTCTTTGCCCTGTAGGTTCCTTTCATTCATTCAGTAAATACTGATTGAGCCTCATTCTGGCGATCAGGGATACAGAGTGAATGTCACAGACCAGAGATCCTGCTCTCACGAGGAAGTTTAAGAGGCATGGAGGTGATGAGGCCAGAAGTGGGCAGCAGGGTTTGCACCTAAGGAAAAAGTGGAAATGGTAGTGGCTAAGGGTGATGACTAGCAGGTTTTTGTGATTCTGGCCAGTTTTCACCTTTCATGGCTCTGAAGTATGTGTAACTTGCTTCCGTGTCATTGAAGCCTGGAGCCCTTGGGCTTAATAATTACTTTCCTTTCTGTACAGACCTAGTGTGCATCCTGGGCTGGGGGCGAGGGATCAGAAGAAGTGAGGGGAGGAAGGACTTGCTCTGGACTTTCTCATCCGCCCTGGGCAGACAGACCAGGCAGCAGTGTGGCCAGGAATCCAGGAAACAGATGGCTGATGTTTTGAGAATTAAATACGGCAAGTAAAATTAGATTAAGCATATCACAAGCCTGGATCCCAGCCACGAGGGCGGCTATATGAAGACAGACTTCTGCCTCATCTGCTGGAACCATTCAGTTTCAGGCTGTAACGCCACCCACCCCTCCAGCTTTCACCCCCGGTGGGGGTCCCAGCATCAGTGTCAGCTGTCCCGTGTCGGCCCCATGCAGCCCTGAGTCCTTGGCTGCTAGCAGAGGCTGTGCATTCTCTTGGCCACAGCTCCTTCCGACTGGTAGCCGACCCACTGCTAACTCTCGGCATCTTTGTTTCACTCCCTCTCCCCTCCACCCCTCCCTTCCATGCCCTAATGGATTCCTTTCTCCATAGCGAGTCAAGTTGAACTCTCACCTTTTTGAAACTCGTAGAACCCAGAACAGGAGAGAGAATCCTAGGGTAGAAAGAGGGCAGGTTTTTTGGAGTCAGGGCTGGGTTTGAATTTGCACTCTGCCATTTGCTAATTGTGTGTAATTCTAGTTACATCTTCTCTTGAAGCCCCTCCCCCCATCTCCAAGCCTACGTACTGACAGGGGTCCCTACCTTTGTCCCTGGGTCTTGTTTTCAGCCTTCATCCCTCCTGAACACCTACAGGGCTGAGCCATTCCTTTGCAGGTACTGTGCCCCGCGCCACCTGGCCTGCCTTCAGACAGCCACCTCTGTGGCTCTGTGCTTTCATCTTGGGACATGGGGTTTGAAAACAGAAGAGACCCACATTTACCTCTTAGCTCTGCCACCTAATAGTTCACAGCACCTTGGTGAGGTTAATTAATAACCCCACTAAGAGAGGTTTGCTCACCTATAAAATGAGATACTGCTACTTCGGACACAGGGTTGCTGCAGAGATTAGAATCAGTGCACATTAATAAATGCCTGAGATTTTTTAGGGCTTGCAGTAAATGGCAGTTTTAAATGTCAGGTTATGCATTTGTTTATTAGTTTGTCTCCCCGTGAGGCCATCGGTGGGGGACTGTGCCTCACAGCCAGCTCTCAGCACCCATGCATTAGTTAGGCACCCAGGAATGTCTGTTGAAGTACAGCCCTAGGCCAACCTTGTCATTTTATGAATGAGGAAACTGGTCCTAAGAGGCCAACAGCCTTGCCTGTCTATAAAATAAAGCCAGCATTCTTCTCTCAGGTGTCAGTCATTCCTTTGTGAGATTATCAGATGAGCGCTTTCTAATATGCACTGCCAGGATTTGTCCTAGGCACTGGCTGTAGCGGTTAATTGGTTAAGGAATGTTAACCAGTCACACAGAGACCAAATTAGCACATTCACAGTTTGCATAAAGAGGGAGTAAAAGATATTATGCATTGAGCAATGATCTATGTGTCAGGTATCGCGACAGGTGCTAGATGTGCAAATCTGGGTGCAGGGCTGTGACGGTGACCTGGGAAGGCCCCTCTGACGAAGTGACAGTCAAGCTAAGATCTGAAGGAGGAAGAGGAGTTGGGCGGTGAAGATGGACACTGCAGTGCAAAACCCTCCTAATATTCAGACTTAGCTTACTCGCGTGGCTTCATTGCCTGTCTTTGTTGTCCTCAGCAGACTTCTGCATTCATTGCTGTGCCAAATTTTCCTTCTAGCATTTGATTTACCAATCTCATATTCTAATTGTTCCTGGTTTCTTATGTTTTCCCAATAAAATGGGAGGCATCAAGTTCATTAATTAATTTCTCCCACTCTGCACTTCACAGTAAGCCTCCCTGTTTCTTTTCCCCACCATCTTTAGTGTAGACACTTCAGTGCTCCATCCAGAGCCCCTTGAAGTTCTCAGTTCCTTTTTATGCTGATGGCTTTCTCTTCCAAGTGGGTGACACTCTGTGTTTGAGGGCTTTCTCTGGGCAGGTATGTTGGGGAGGCAACATTCCTGCTCCCTCCCAGAAGCCCCCAACCAATGAGCGACAGCAGTTGGTGGATTAGTGCTCCAACACCTGTGCTCTCGGCTGGGACAGCTCTGGGGCAGATGCTATATGCTTTCCTAGAGTCCCCTGCAGATTTGAACCCCAGCTCTCCATAGCGATAATCTGCTTATTAACATCCCCAAATTGGCCTCCTGCCCTTCCATGTCTCTTTCCACTCTTTCCAGTACTTTTCTGAGATCACTTTCCAAATAAACACTTTAATTCAGATCATCAAGATCTGCTTCTGGGGATCCCAGACTTAGATGGAGGGTGTTTTGGGGTCTTGACTAAATCACCTGATGCAGCCCTTATCCAAACCCTACTCAGACCTTAGATGTTTTCACGTAGCTGAAAATTCCAAGCAGCATTGAAAAGAAAAGGTCACCAAAGGAAAATGTACAGATTTAAAGGTGCAGGGAGAGGTGTGGAGGCAAGAAAGAGAAAGTTTGACTCTCTGCTGCTTAATCTTTTTGTCATAAGTTACTTAATCTTCACAGTGAACAACTTTGAAAGATAAACCTTTTTATTCCCATTCCTACAGATGAAGAAACCGAGCCCCAGAGGGATTGAGTAACTTGCCTAAGGTTCACAGACTCGGAGGCAGCAGAGCCGAATTCCAGTCAAGGCGGTGCTTCCTCCTCAGTCCCCTAGTTCACAGACTTGTTGGGGAGGCCAAGCACCCGGTATCAGGATGGTTCTCAACACATCAGATTCAAAGTTGCGCTAAGCGTGTAATTCTTTGCCAAATCAAATGGTAAAATCTGATCTCTATATGCAAAAGGCAGCAGAGATCAGGGAGTTAAGAATTAACGGAAGAAAAACTTGAGAAAAGCCCATTCATCAACTTTTTTCCAATTCGGGGAGCAGAGCAGGTACCCTGTTGGAAAACTTACATCCTCTGTCCACACTGACCTTGGACCAGGATCTTTGTTGCCACACTGAGGAGCTAGCTGCCTCCCCAGGTCATGGTCCAGGGTCTGCGTGCATGATCTGCCTTCATCCCTCCACCCCTAGGTTTCAGAGCCTCAGTCAGTCATTTACTTCTGTCCTCTAGGGAGGGAGGGGCGGGTCGTCACTGAGCAACTGCATCTCTCCTACTCATGTTTCCACTGACCACTGCTGTACCCCCACACCCTGCGCAGCACAGCACCCTGAACCCTACCACAGCCCATGGGGATGCTTTATTGACATTTCCTGTTTGTTTGTCTCTGCCTCTCATTTAAGCCACCCAGTTTATGGTATCTTTGTGATAGCAGCCCAAACAGACTAACACGGAAGGCCAATGAGAATATCTGAAGTCTGGATTATGAGATAGCTCCCATTTCATTGTGTTCAGTGAAGTTTTTAGTACACAAACTAAAACTCCATTAAAAACAGCCCATTCTGCAATCAAGATTTCATTGAACATGCAAGAGAAGTGCTAACAAGATGCCCGTTCTTAAAGAGTATGCACATCGTGGTAAGATGTAAACTCTGAGCGGGCCATGCCTTGTTCGTCTTTGTCTGTAGAGCAGACCCTAGCATGTAGCACAGTTCAATAAATGTATGAATGGATGAGTGTATCAGACATTGTGCTAGTTCCTCGGAATACAAAGGTTGATTTGAAAAAAAAAAAAAAATCAGGTTCTTGTTCTTAAGAACTCATGGCCTAGTGGGAGTCTAGACAGATGAGCAAGGAAATAATAAAATTGTGGTTAAAAAAGTGACTTGTTCTTCATGATATCATGGGAGGACTTCCATAGGAATGGGGGCATTAATGGCCACTTGATTTTAAATTACTAGCAGTCAGGGGTGGGCACAGGATGTACAGAGGCAGTGAGACGTGATGCCGAATGACTCATTCTAAAAATTACAAGTAGCTCCAAATGGCTAGAACATATTTCTAGATAATGAACCTAGAAAAATGAGTGGGACCGTGACATGAAAGCTTTAAATTTCTTGCTAAGCAGTGTAGACTTCAGGCTGAATGTTCAGGGGCACTATTGAAGGGTTCTAATCAAGGGAAAGATTGCCCAGGAATACTGCCTAGAGGCCACAGCTTGCCACATTTATCACTCTCCAGTGCCTTCTCCGTCATGGTCTCCACAGAGCCTGGTACAGGGTGCATGTTCAGTAAATACTGACACTTTTTAAATGGAGGGGTCGGGGGTGAGAATTAGGGTTCTCCAGAGACACTACAAATCAGAGATGTAAGGAGAGTCATTATTAAGGAATTGGCTTATGTGATCCTGGAAGCTGAAAAGACCCAAATGTTCAGTCCAAAGGCCTGAGTACCAGAGCAACAGATGGGGTAAGTTTCAGCCCAGGTCTGAAGACAGGAGGGGAGACCCAAGTCCCAGCTCAAAGAAGGGAGAGAGCCACTTCTCCCTTAATCAGCCTTTTGTTCTAACCTGGCCTTGGATTGGATGAGGCCTGCCCACAATGGGGAGAGCAGTCTGCTTTTCTCAGTCTGTTGATCAGATGTTACTTTCATCCCAAAGTGCAGACACACCTGGAAGAAGGTTTAACCAAATATCTGGGCACCCCTTGACCCAGTTAAGTTGGCACTAAAATTAACCACAGAGGGGAGAGGATTGCGCCAAAATTGGTCTGTCGGATCGATTGGAGGTAGACCAAGAAGGCAAGTTACTAAACTAATCTCACCACTCACTCCATATTTCTTGGTGCGTCCTTGTTTCCTTCTTGGCCATTGTCTTATTATCCTGATCTTGTAGGTTATTCTATACACTCACACGTAAGAGTTTAATACTGGTTGAATAGCTATTTAGAGACTGTTTTTATAAGACCAAGAAAACCGGTTTTCCTGCGTCCACCTTTTTCTCCCTCCAGTTTATTCTGAACACAGCAGCCAAAGTGATTCTTTTAAAACCTGCGTAAGATCCTGTCTTTCCCATGCTCAGAACTCTCTAGTAGCTCCTCAGCACCTTCAGAGTCAAAGCCAAAGGCCTCATGGCATAGAAAGTCCTGCCTGACCCGGCCCCCTCTCACCCCTCTGACCTCTCCATTCTGCCTGCAACTTACTCTGTTCTTCTCCACTGGCCTCCTTGCTGTTCCTCAAAAACACACCTCAGAGACTCAGGCTGGCTCCCTCTCTGTGTTCAGCCTTTGCTCACAATCGCCTTCCCTGACCACTGTGCTCAGGCTTTGACCACCATCCCCCGTCCTCTCCTTTGCCCTGCATAATATTTCTGCGTAGCACTTATATGTATTAACACATCATGTAATTTTTAGCATATTTAACAATTTTTAGCATATCACATAATGTTGTGTCATTGTTTTCCTCCCCCTAGAACGTAAGCTCCATGAAGATAAGGTATTTTTGTCTCCCCGACACCTAAGACGTTCCCGGGCACCGTAGTGAGTGCCCGGTACATGTTTTGTTGAATTAATAGATGAAAGTTCCCTTTGGATGTGGTTTTAGGTAAAATTGACTTGAGCGCTTTCTGTAAACCTGAAAGAAGAGGGAGGAAGATCCATTTGCCTTATTTAAAAAGGTCACTGCTGGTTAAATCCACTACCCGAATCCGCTTAGGAGAGAAACGCATTCCTTGGCAACCAAAAGCATCGTGATGTCTTAGATGCTGTTATGTGAGATCTGAGAAGGATGGGACCTGCTCTGAACCAGTTAGTCTAGTCCTTGCTCAAGACGGGCTGGCGGGGGCTGAAGGGAAGAATGTTATGAAAAATAATTCTTTTTCCTTTGTTTTGAAAAATTCTTGGCATTCTCTTTTCTCCTTTGCTGAGAAAGTCTGGTGCTCACTTCAGGGTACATAGGCAGTGGGTGAACTGAAAAACAGTTACGAGGATGAGTAATTCATTTAGCATTACATCCCTCTTTTAAGCTAAATATCGTGTCTCCTTTAGGTGCATAGAAAGACTCAGTAGACTTGATACGGCAAAAGAATGGTGATGAGAACACATTTTTTTTTTCTCTCAAAGGAGTTTCTTGGGACTCGCTTCCGGATGAGCTGCTCTTAGGAATCTTTTCCTGCCTGTGTCTCCCCGAACTCCTGAAAGTCTCCAGTGTTTGTAAGAGATGGTATCATCTAGCGTGAGTATTTTTCAGCCCTTCTGGTATAGGTGGGGGAGGAGAAGAGGAGGCTTATTTATTTATTCATTTGGGTCTGGTGAAACTAAACACCAGGAAAAGTGTAGTAGCACAAAGAAAACTAGCTATCTTCTCACTTTTATTACTAAATAGTGTCTTACTTCACACAGTGAAGGGAAGATTCTCACAGAGGCGACTTACCCTATTACTGAAAACCTCTTTTCCCTGTGTTTACTGGATGCTGACTCGGGGCCGGGGCCAGGGCCAGGGCCAGGGTGAAGGGAGTGATGGAGGTGCAGCAAGGCCCAGCCAGCAGCTCCTCACACTCCAGGTGGGCTGGGCGGTGAGAGCGATGGGGAGAGAGGACTCGGGGCTCTGGCATTAGACCTGAGCGGGAACTCAGCCTCTGCCACCTAGGCTTTGTGTGACCTGAGTGAGGTACTTGACGCTTCTGAGCCTCAGTGCCACCGTATGTAAAATGGGGATGATGGTACCTGCAGGACAGCGCCGTTGTGTGGGTGAAATATCAGGATGCTTGCTGGAGCAGTGTGTGGCTCGTGCAAGTGGTCAGCACATGGCAGCCAACAGTTGTGGGTGTTTTTGTTGGTTTGGGGGCAACACTTTTCGGGTATGGACAGTGAGCTGCACCTGGGAAGTCTTGGTGAGCTGGGAAGGCAGTAACAGGCCAGAAGCAGGAAGAAAAGGCTTTGCTTTTCAATTTGACTGTCTTTTGCATCTTCACGTTTTCTCATACTCATCCACCTGGCCACCTTTGCTTTGTGCTGAAAAGCCGTCTATGTCTCTTCTCCCTCCACGCATCCAGGACTCTCACGGAGTCCAGCAGGAGCCCCTTCCCTTCCATTCACAGGTGTGCTGGAAATAAGACACTCTGGGTATTTACAGGAGTGGGCGACAGTCATCCCTTGGTATCTACTGGGCGTTGGTTCTGGGACTCCCTGGGGGTACCCAAATTAATGGATGCTCAAGTCCCTTATATAAAGTGGCGTGGGACGGTCGGCCCTCTGTCTCTGTATCTGCGGATGCAGAAGCCGCGGGTAGGGAGGGCTGACTGCATTTGCTTACAAAAGCCCCGGAGAGGTTTGCACACCTGGAATGCTGGAACAAGTGGGTGGAGGTGGACTTTCACTTATCCCTGCCCAGGTGACCTCATCTTGATTTTCTTTTCCCAACCACTGTCCTCTCCATGCAGTCTATTAATCTTCATCTCAGTTGTCATACAAGTAGTAACTGACATTTCTTATAAGCACTTGTTATGTGCCAGGCACTGCAGTCCTGCCTTGTTAATAATAGAGGTCAGATAACACGTTGACAGTTTATTTATGCAGAATTATTTCAAAATCCTAGCCAGTGGTCTGCTTATTTCAAGTGGTATTAAAAAATAAAGTGCTAGTAAATATTTAAAATGTCCCCTCATAGGCTTGGTGTCATGTTTTCTTTTTTGTTAAATTGAATTAATCTGTGGATATTAAAGCTCCTTTACTGTGCTGTTCAGTACATTTTCATACTTCTTTTTTACTTTAGAAACACTATCCAAAATCTAAGTATTATTTTTCCCTTTTTCCTTCACATTAGTTCATATATATATATATATACACACACACATGTATTTCTGTGCATGTATATATATTTTTTAAGCTTAAAAGTTATGGTAAATCAGAGCTGAACTGTGACTTCTTTTTCCTAACAGAAGTCTGATAACCATATCTCATAGTAAAGCAGTGCTAACTTTCCTTCTTTTAGGTACATTTACCAGTTTTTTAGACTAATTGTGTGTAAGCTGTTCATGCTTTACAGAAGTGGCAGGTGAACTCATTCACGCCACGTTGAACCTGCCCATCTGTGCAATAATCCTTTAGGTGATTGGAACAAGCATTTTTTAAAGTTATCAGCTTGAATGCTGGAATTTTATTCTCTGGTTCCAGATCATTGCTTTGCTCGTTAGAAATCCGTATAAAGAGGAAGATGAAGGCTTATCCACAATTGGTCCAAGATAGAGTCAATAGTGCCTTAAGAATATTATTGCTAATTGTATAGTCAACTTAAAAACATAGGTTCCTTCAGAATTTGCTTCGAGGTGATTTAGTGCCCATGTCCTCTTGTTAGTAAGTGTTGAGGGCCTCCGGTGTCCAGTGCCAGACTCACCACGTGGAGCTCCTCCTCTCTTCCAGGTTTGATGAGTCTCTCTGGCAGACCTTGGACCTCACGGGTAGAAACCTCCACCCGGATGTGATTGGTCGGCTGCTGTCTCGAGGGGTGGTTGCCTTCCGCTGCCCACGATCGTTTATAGACCAACCGTTAGTTGAACATTTCAGGTAAGAAAGAAGAATTCCCCCCCAAAAAAAGAAAGAAAGAAAAGAAAGAAGAATTCCTAGAAAAATCTTGAGGTAGAAAACAGATCAAAATGTCTTTTTCTCTATGTCCAGGCTTACAGCCTGTGACAGGTCATCTGTACAGTCTGGGATATTAATTGCATATTATTTTATCATGTGGCCTTTGTGTTGAAACATGGCACGGGTTCCAGTGACACCATTTCTATTTTAACTCGGGGTTGCTCTTGGACTCTTCCTGGAGTCTAAGATGCATTTGGGGTCCTCAAGCAGATGGGCGTCCTGCATCCCAAGAGGTGGGAGCCGAGCAGAACACCCTCCAGCAGACACATGGCAGCCTCACTCTTTCCCGGCTGCCCATGTCTAAGAAAGAAAATATGTGAAAATGTGAGGAGGCTTTTGTCGCTCTGGGTTTCTGATCCTACCATGGACAAATCTGCATCCTGAAAAAAAATGCCCTCTTTTGGTTTGTTGTTTGGAATGCACTGAACAAGTATTTCTCTGTTACTGACGGTTTTGCAATATGGTTTAGTGCCATCTCACACATGAGCAGCATCACTGGATACTGAACAGAAAAATCAGCCAAAGACAGCAGAGCCGACAGCAACTCAGTCCTTTTCCCCTTCTGTCCACGGTCACGTGGTGGCGCTCCTCTCACTGGTGCTTATCCCTCTCCCACTGCTGCTCCTGGGTCTCCTCCACGTGTGTGCTTCCCTGTGTTACCCTCGAGTCTGTCCCTGCCGCCTTCTCTCTCTGATCCACACACAGTCGTGGACAAGCTGCGTCTTGTGCACCCACGTTTAGGCCAAGACTCTCAGATTATCATCTCTAGCCCAGCAGCATCTTTCAAACAAACTCGTATTTCTCATCACCTAAAGGTGTTGAACCTGAATTTCCTCCAAGGACCTCGAGATTAGCCTCTCATTACAAGTTGCCCTTCCCGTCTTCCCTGGTTGGGTAATCCACCCACTCACCCTCGCCGGTCCCTATCATGGCCATAAGCTCCTTGTCTCCCGCATCCAGCTCATTCTCCTGACACCCACTCACTACTTTCCTAAGTTGGACTATCCTGGCATAACATCTGGACTTGGCAGAAATCCTCTTGAATTTTAAAATGAATGAGGTTGGAAATTAGCTTGTAGCAATTTCTTTTATGACCAAAACTCTAGCGAGTACTTGAAATGTGTGTGTGGAGTCTTGTTTGCAGTTCTCACTTGGGGAGGGGAGGGGTTGGATTTGATCTGGATGTACTGTTCTGAACTAGTTCCTTCTGTGTCCAGCCCTTTTCGTGTGCAGCACATGGACCTTTCGAACTCGGTCATTGACGCGTCTACCCTCCGCGGGCTCCTGTCTCAGTGCTCCAAGTTGCAGAACCTCAGCCTTGAAGGCCTGCAGCTCTCAGATCCCATTGTCAAGTGAGTGGCAGCCAGAAGTGTGTCACAAAGGCAGATGTTTTTGTGTTGGTTCATTTTGTTGCCTGAATATCACTGGGGCGCCCTGTCCATGTCCAGATGGACTCAGAAAATATCCAGTGCAGTGTTCCAGCTTCTGCCAAACTTTCCAGGATTCTTGTAGGCAACCAGAGTTTGCGTGCTCACTGTATTGCCAGGCCTCATGCTAGGTTCTGGAAGCACAGGGATGAATCATGGCATGGTCCCTGCCTCCTTTGTGGGAGAGACAGATAATTTCAGTGCAGTGTGTTTGTAAAATGTGATGGCGTATATGTGGCAACACACAGAGAGGCCTAATTAAATTTTGGGAGGGCAGACTTCTCAGAGGAAGTGACTCTTAAGTGGAGTATGGAATATATTCTCATACTCATTCAGGATGGTAATAGCAGCTAGCATTTATTGAGCACTTACTATGTGTCAGGTACTAGGGTCTTTAAAAGTATTTTGATGTAATTCTCACAGCAACTCGATGAAATATATTCTTATTGTTCCCTTTTTACAGATGTGGAAACTGAGGAACAGAGAGGCTGAATAACTTGTCCAAGTTCAGTTAGTAGGTGGCAGAACCAAGATTTGGCCCTGGCAATATAGTATGATTCCAGAACTCTTGCTCTTAATCACTAAGTTTCACTAACATGAGGCATTTGGGAATGAAGAGGAGAGGGTAAATATAATTGAAAGACCCTGGTGAATTTATAAGTGGAAGTTTACCTGCAAGCTAAGTCCAATTATGGGTGAAATGGAAATATGTTTATTTCATTACTGGGTTGTTTTAAGTTTTTTTTTTTTTTCCAATTTAAAAAGTACATTGATCAGTGTTTCCTGTGTACTTACGCTGTGCCAGTCACAATGCGAAGCCCTTTATTATATTGTATCATTAAATTTTAACAACCCTACCAAAAAAGTACTGATACTGCCATTTCACAGATGAGCAAACTAAGGCAAAATATCCTGCTTGGTGTCATACAGATAGTAAGACATGAAATAAAGCTCACTTATTTTCCCCATTGTTATTTCACTTTTATTTTATTTTTTATTGAAATATTAATTGATTTATAATGTGTTTCTGGTGTACAGGAAAGTGATTCAATTATACATAGATACCTATATATATATATATATATATTCTTTTTCAGATTCTTTTCCATTATAGGTTATTACAAGGTATTGAATATAGTTCCCTGTGCTGTACAATAGGACCTTGTAGTTTAGTAGTGTGTATCTGTTAATCCCGAACTCCTAATTTACCCCTCTGCCTTACCCTTTTCCCCTTTGGTAACCGTAAGTTTGTTTTCTATGTCTGTGAGTCTGTTTCTATTTTGTAAATAAGTTCATCTGTGTTGTTTATTTTATATTTCACATATAAGTGATATATATTTGTCTTTCTCTGTGTCTGACTTCACTTAGTAGGGTAATCTCTAGGTACTTCCACATTGCTGCAAATAGCATTATTTCATTACTTTTTATGGCTGAATAATACTCCATTGTGTATATTTGTACATATCTATATGTATGCCACATCTTCTTTATCCATTCATCTGTCGATGGGTGTTTAGGTTACTTTAATGTCTTGGCTATTATAAATAGTCCTGCTGTGAACATTTTTCTGTTTATGTATCTTTTCACATTAAAGTTTTTGTCTTTTCAGGGATATATGCCCAGGAGTGGGATTGTTGGATCATATTATTATTTTTAATTTTTTAAGAAACCTCCATACTGTTTCCATAATGGCTGCACCAGTTTACATTCCCACAACAGTGTAGGAGGGTTCCCTTTTCTCCGCATCCTCTCCAGTGTTTATTATTTGTAGACTTTTTGATGATGGCTATTCTGACTGATACCTCATTGTACAAACTCACTTCTGACTCAGAGGCGTGTGTGCTTAACTACCTCACTGAGCTTCATGCTTATTGATTGAATAAGAGTGTCTTGCTGATATTCTTACGTCCTTGTTCTCTGTTTTCCAGTAACCTTGCTCAGAACACAAATTTAGTGCGGCTAAACTTTTCTGGGTGTTCTGGATTCTCTGAATCTGCCCTGAAGACTTTGCTGAGCAGCTGCTCCAGGTAGGAGAGATTTGAGATTTGATGATAGAACTGTTATTTCAAATATACAATTCTCTCTCACATCAGAATAGAACTGGGTAAAATTTTTAAGCTCTTCCTAACTCTCCGAGCTCTTGATTTGGGTAATGTAATATCCTTCGCCTTCCAAACTTTCTGTCCAAACTCAGGAGCCAAATCAATTAAGTTTGCAAAGGATACTTGTGTAGTGATCTCTTTTTTCCCCTGTTACTATTAAAATAAGGAAAATTTAGTAGTGTGTTTATCAACTGTGTGGTTGAAATTAATCTGTTTACACCTGACTGCATAGTCAGGCTTTTTTCCCCCCATAGCATCTATAGACCTAACTTAACAGTTTTGATTAAATTGGTTATGAATTTGGGCGATTCCATTAAAAATACCTTTTACATTGTGTAATAATGTCAGTATATAAATGAAGGCTACAGAGTTACAGAAATTAATAAATGAGGGGGTACATGGTTCACAGAATACCCCTTACTGTGTATGTGTGTGTCCTCTTTAATACCCCTTTGGTCTCTGTACCTGTTTCTCCTTAATGGTCTGTTGAAATTGCCTTTGGATAAGAATGTTATCAGTGAGGTAAAATGGCAGCCCTACATTTTCTCAGCAATGCCAGGGACGGAGTATGTAGTTTAATGGTTGGGCTTTTTCTTTGAAGCCCTCATTTTCTCAGTTAGCAGAGGCCAAAGAAGATAAAGTGGATTTTTGTAATGTCAGGGTCTCGTTATTAGGAATCCCCGGTACAACCCACCAGTGTTTTAAAGCATCTCAGATGATTGCTCATACTGTGTAGTTTTTGCTAACAACCTGGGAGGGTGAGAAAGAAAACAGGCTAGAATTTCTACATCTAGTCCTGGAGTGAGTTTGAGCCATCAGCCATCAGGCATCAGAATTGAGCGCTCCCCTCCATTTCCAGAAGGGGGCAGCATTCACCAAGCCCTTGACTTAGATGCCCTGGCAGCTTTCTGGAACAAACTAGAACAAGGTGGGAGAAAGCAATTTCAGGTGAGCAGACGTCGGAGCTGCTGAGAGAAGCAGAGGTTCTGTGCAGAAAATGGTAGGGACAGTCGAGGGCTTTGTGTTTTCTTTGCTTGCAGCCTGAGGCAGCGGTGCCTGGAGAACTCATTCCGGGCGATGGCTTCCTGCTTTCCTTATCACCCCTCTCGTGTGCAGGTTGGATGAGCTGAATCTCTCCTGGTGTTACGACTTCACTGAAAAGCACGTGCAGGTGGCGGTTGCACACGTGTCGGAGACCATCACCCAGCTGAACCTTAGCGGCTACCGGAAGAATCTCCAGAAATCAGGTGAGACCCTCCAGGCTGCTGGGCCCTTAACACTGGCAACCAGGACAACAGCAGGTCTGATTCATTGAGCATCTCCTGAGCGCGGGCCCCCAGAAGTTGTCTCCTACAATCCAGTGCATGTGTTCCTCTTCCCGTTTTTCAGATGAGGTGCGGCTGGTTAGAAGGGTTAGGTAAAGGCAAATGGCTAGTGGGATAGCGTCAAGGTTTGCATACAGAATCTAGAAGTGGAAACATTTATACTTTGAAACAATTTTTAAGCAGAAGAACTTCTTTTAATTAACTAAATTACTAGGTAAAACCCCAACATAAAAATCGATCGATGCAGTGTTTGATTAGAGTTAAGCAGTGATTCTCAACTGGGGACAGTTTTACCTGCAGGGGGACATTTGACGAGGTCTGGAGACATTTTTGGTTGTCATGACTACAGGGGGTGTTAACTGGCATCTAGTGAGTAGAAGCCAGGAATGCTGGCAAACAACGTTCAGGATGGAAGAATATCACACAAAAAAGAATCTGGTCTGAAATGACAGTAGTGCTAAGGTTGAAAACCCTGTTTATGAGTCCTCTTTCCAAGTTCATATTTATAGCTCTTACTTGGCAATTCAGTCTAAGAGGACAAAGAGATTATTTAGATGAACACAGGCATTTGAAGTCAGGTGTCGGGCGTGACAAGCGTAGCCTTTGTAAGCCTTAACATCCAGTTATGCTTTGTTTTCTTTGTCTGATGTTGACAAAATCTTGATTTGGCAAGATAAGTGTTTGCAAAGGGCAAGTTTTTTTTTTTAATTGAAGTATGGTTGCTGTGCACTATTACATATGTTACAGGTGTACATAGTGAATAGTGAGTCACAGTACAGTTTTTCAAGGTTATTCTGCATTTATAGTTATAAAATACTGGCTCTATTCCCCATGTTGTACGTATGACATATCCTTATAGCTTATTTTATACCTAGGAGTTCGTACCTCTTAATCCCCCATCCCTGGACTGTCCCTCCCCACTTCCCTCTCCCCACTGGTAACACTAGTTTGTTCTCTGTGTTTGTGAGTCTGCTTCTTTTTTGTTATATTCAGTAGTTTTCTGTACTTTTTAGATTCCCCGTATAAGTGATATACAGTATGTCTCTTTCTCCATCTGCCTTATGTCACTTAGCATTTTAGTGACTTTCCCTCACGATCTCGGGCTGTGGCCTCACATAGCCTAGTTATTTTACACCAGCCACACACCTCAGCCTACCTTCGTGTCCGGATGGTGTGTCAACTCATCCAAATATCCATGCTTTTGTTTATTATAGTTTTTATTATATGTAAAAAGATTTGAACCAAACATGTGCAGAACGTATCTTCTTAAAATCTAAGGAGTGTTTGAAAACTACTTCTCCAGGATATGATGCGTCCTCTGGTAAGTAAGTCAGATGTACAAGGCTGTAGTAAATAGCTGTGAGGTTCTCCTAAGTGACCAGGGGTTCAAGTCCTTTGCCTGTGCTTGAGTCCAGATGCCCATGTTCTCAGGCAAGGGGAATGTTTTCGTTAGAGATCTGTGAAAGCAGCAGTGGTGTCTTTCTTAACCACTCCCCTCCACACGCAGTATTCCTGTTCTCCATTTTTTCCCTTTGAACACAATTTCAAATCTGGTTATAGTCATTCTCAAATATACCTAAAACATGTAAAAACACAAAAACAAATCAACAACCTCACTAACATTTTGACAATCTTTTTCCTGTTTAAAACTGTGGGGGTTTTTTTGTTTGTTTTTTAGAATGGGGCATAGTGTATGGAATGCTTTGTGATATGTTTATATTTCAGAAAACCCCATTTCAGTAGCTACATGCAAATCATTCTCAGTGGCTGTGTGATATTCCATCAAATATATTTGGAATCATTTGTACTGATTCATGAATAACTTACTCAGTTGATCTCCTTGTAATGGATATTTAGAATCTTTGCAGTTTTTCCCTTTTATCAACAACCATGTCACAGACAGAGACGAATCTTTGAGTGCATTTCTAAGGATGAATTGCCAGGTCAAGGATTAGGCTCATTCTCAAACGCTGGCTAGTTCTTGCCAAGTTGCCTTCTGAGGATTTTAGACTGCCACCCGTGAGGATCCTCTTCACTTTGAATCCCACCACTGCTTCTTCCCTCTTCATCACTATGAAAAGAGAAGACAGTGCCCTATGTACATTTCTGTCCCATTTCAGAATTTCCCACTTCTCTCTGGAGAGTTTTTCTGTACTGAACTGAGGTCCTGGGTGCAAGGTCGAGAAACTCTGCTGTAGGCAAACTGCTGTAAATGGTGTCCAAGTTTGGCTTAAAACACTTTTCTTTGTTCCTCCAAAAAAGAACAGATCGCCTTTTTACTGAGTTTTGGCAGGAATGAGAGGTAGTAAAATCCTGCTTGCTAGACACATTCAGGGCAAGACAGAGACGCAGAGTGTAAGTTGAAGTGTGAGTTTTCTTAATTATCCAATGAGAATCAAAGATTTTTGAATGGATGTCTTTTTACTATGGCGCACACTATTTCACCATATAGATGATAATATAGATTTTTTTAGCTCCTAGACTGGTGCCAGGCTGCCTGGGTTCAAGTACCCACCCTGCCATTAACTGGGTAGCCTTGAGCAAGTTGCTTAACCTTTTTGTTCCTCCATTTCGTGATCAATAAAATGGAGATAATAGTAGAACCCACCTGTTAGAGTTTGAGTAAGGAATACATGAGTCAGTCCATGGACAGGACGTTGAGTTGTTTTTGGCACATAGTGAGAGATCAGTCATTGTTGGCTCTTAACTATTTCCCTTGTCCAGCCATCGCTGCCTCCCTGTGGGACAGCAGATGAGCACTGAATGAGGTCTTGGAGGACTTGGCTTTCGGTCTTGGGTTTGACTTTGACTTCTCTAGCTAAAACTGTCTCCCCTGTAAAGTGACAGGTTTCTAAGATCCCTTCTAACTCAAGTGAAGGGAAGGGGACAGTGAAGAGGAATCTTGGCAGTGGCTACTGTATACTAACCCTTCCCACCGAGGGAGGGCCACAGACAGAGACTAACCATTGTCACCCCCAAGGTTTCGTTCTCTCCCAGGTGGCGGCAAAATAAGACTGTATCTGATGATGGGTTTTGCGGACGGTTGGTTGGCTGGTGAGATGATGGATCACTCCAGGTTGTGTTGTGCACACCTTCATTTTTCAGTCACTCATGAAACAAATGTTTATTGAGCACCTGTAATGCACAAGGCCCTGTTCCAGACTTGGGACGTGTGGATTTGAACAAAGCAGATAAAGTCATCCTCGTGATGCTTCCATTTGGGTTGGGGAGCTAGATGATCAACAAGTAACAAAATGTTATGAAAAGAAGGTAAAAATGCAAGGAGGAAAAATTTAAAGCAGAGTGATCAGGTAGAGGGTCACAGGGAGGGGTCTATTTTGAGATGGATGGTCACAGAGAAGGCCTCCCTGAGGAAGTGATAACTTGCGCACAGACCTGAAGGAGTGAGCCATGTAGATAAGGAAGGAACATTCTAGAACTAAGGACCAGCAAGTGCATTGGGAGGAAAGTCTCACGTGCTACTTTTGTAATCAGAAAGCGAATTAATAAATGTTATTTGTTTTTTTAAATAGACAAACTTTATTAATGTTTGAGGTTTCTTCCTCTTGGAGCCTCCCCACACTGGGGAGCCAATGTGGGAGGGGGGGCAAGGAGGACAGTGGTGGGAGGTGAGGTAGCCAGGGGCTCTCTGAGCCAAGGCAAGAGCTCTGTTTCAATTTCTTCCTAAAATGGGAGGCCCCTGGGGTATTTTGAGCGGGGATGATATGATCCAACTCACCTTTTAAAAGTCTCCTTCTGGTGCTGTGTTGAGAAAAGGCTGCTGGAGACAAGGGTAGTAACATTTGAGGAAGTAAGAAATAATGCGATTTGGGGCGCATTTTGAAAGCCAGCCTAACAGAATTTGGTAACAGGTTGGATGTGGGACATGAGGAAACAGTCGAGGGTGACTCCCAGGCTTTTGGCCTCGGCCGGCCGCTGAACCAGGGAAGTTCCTACTTACTGAGCTGGCGAAGACTTTAGGGAAGGAGCAGATTTAGGGGAGGAATCAAGTGTTTAGTTTTAGGAGTAAATTTGGGTCTGTCGCATAGCCCAGCGGGTAAGCTGAGGAGGCAAGTTGAAAATGCAGGTCTAGGATTCCGGGGTGGGGCTGAAGACATAGCTGTGGGAAGGGAATAACAACTCGAACATTAATGAAAATTTGTCTATTTTTAAATAAATAACACTATTGATTCATTTTCTGATTACACAGTTAACGCATGTGACTTTCTCCCAAATTCTGAAGAGTTCTCTCTGTTCTCATCACCCTTGGTAACTGCAGTTATCGTTTGAGTGTATTTTCTTCCAGCCCCAACCCCCTTTCTTTCTGTGTGTGAGTTTGTGTATAAATATGAGTTTGTGGGTTTTAACTAAATAGAGATTATAGTGCATTGTATACATTTTGCTCTGTTTTCACTATACAGTATATCCTGAATATTTTTTTATGTCACGAAATGTCATTAAAAAGCTTTTTAAGAGCTACTGTTAGGTATTAGAAGGGATGGAGTTCAGCCTATTAAACTAATTGGGGGACCATTATAACTGTCACTATAATGAATGTCTTCATGAACATCTCTAATTATTTTTCTGAAAGTGGAATTACTGAGCCAAAGAGCAAAGTGTGTAATGCCCTGAACACTTAAAAAGTATATATATCAGTTCACCCTTAAAAAAAAATCAGTTAGTTCTTCTGAAAGGCTAAAATTAAATATCTACTTTTAGTATACGGAGAGGGGGGACCTGCTCTATTGTATTTCACCAATTCTGGGCATTGTAATAGGATTTGTTTTTCATTTGATGGTGGAAAAGTAATGTTTTAATTGTATTTTGCGTTTCTTGCTCCATTTTTATGATGTTTATTTTACGAAGTATCTTTTCATTTTCTTTGCCTGTGTTATTGGTTTTTTTCTATCTTTTTTAATACTTTTTATATAATAAAACCATTAACTATTAAAAGTATGTTGGAAACTTTTATTCTCAGTTTTCTGATACCTCTTTAATTCTGTTTGTGTTGCTTTGCTTTAACATGGTAGAGTTTTTAAATTTTGTGTAGTAAATTATCAATTATCAATATACCCTTTGTGTGTTCTTTTTTGTTTAGAAACTCCTTACCTATCCAAAGATCCAATGAATAATCAGTCACCCATATTTTTGCATTTAGAAATGTTTAATACATGTGGAATTTATTTGGATATATTACTTGAATTGGAGAAGTAGATTTTTTCCAGTTGAGATAGCCATATTATTTTTTAATAATCCATGATTTCCCCCACCGATTTTGAGGGCTACCTTCATAACAGGTTGTTTCCTTATATACTGTAGTGTTTGGTTTTGCGTTTTGCTGTTGTGAACGGGATTATTTTCCCCCTGTATTTCCAGACAGCTCTTGCTGCTACATGGATAAGCTATGGATTTTGTTAACCAGCACTTCACACAGTTAGTTCTCTTACTGTTTCCCGTAGTTTTTCAGATGATTCTCTTGTATTTTCCTGGTAGAAAGTTTTATATGCCAAGGTGAATTTTTTGTTTCTTTCTAATAGCATGTGACTCTAATTGCATTGTTCTGAACGTCCATCACAATGTTAAATGAAGTATTGATAGCACAAATCCTTGTCTTGTTTGTCATTTAATAAGGACCATTTTTTTTTTCTAGATGTCTCTACCCTAGTTGGAAGATGCCCCAATCTTGTCCACCTAGACTTAAGGTATGTTTTTGTTTATTTATTTAAGAAAGAAAGGAAAGAAAGGACAGGAAAGGGAAGGGAAGAAGGGAAAGAAGGCAAAGAAAAGAAAAGAAGAGAAAAGAAAAGAAAAAAGAAAGAAAAATCATGATTGCTAATTGAATGAGAAAAGGATCTTAATTCGGTGAATTGGTGAATTGAAGGAACTACGTGGTAGGCTGTTCCCTGTCTTCTCTGTCTAGGATTGCTGGAGAGGTTTTGAATGCTTTCTTCTGCTCTGTTACAGCGATAGCGTCATGCTGAAGCATGACTGCTTTCAGGAATTTTATCAGCTCAACTACCTCCAGCACCTATCACTCAGTCGATGCTATGACATAATACCTGAAACTTTACTGTAAGTATTTTTCTTTTTCAAAGCTAGCAGAAGGCAGGGACCAAAAGAGATGTCACGTGGTGTTAAAATCCATTATTGTTAACAGCAGATATTGAAAACTTAAACATCAAAGCAGTGTACCACAAACTGCTTAGGAAAGACCTGCAACATAGGAAAACCCAAGGCAAATTCTTTTTGCTTAAAATGTCTGGTAAAGTTGAGTTGATTGAGGTAGTTGACTAACCATTTATTTAGCTGTGAGCAGGTTTAACTGTTAGAATACTATATAGCACTTTTGGAGGACTTCTGAAAGAAGATAGCCCTTACTCCCAGGAAGCTCAGGGTACAAAGGGGGAGGCAGACCCTGGGCATGTTTGTGTATTTCCGAAATTTTTCAAATCAGTTCCATTTGATTCCAGAAATCTTCATCTGAGCTTAGAGGAAAAGTACTGTCATCTTCTACTGGTGTCTGTCCTGGATGGTCAAGGAATGAGAGAAAGAGAAATATTTAAGTAGTAAATATTATAAGAGTGATGCGCTCTTTGAAAAGGTGGGAGATTGAGGTCCAAAAGAGTGGAGTAACTTACCCAAAGCTAAACAGTGAGTTAATGGCTGAGCTGGGTCTACATTCTAGGTCTCCTGGGACACGTGCAAAATTATCTGGTAGCTTTAGAGGGGTTGATTTTGTACCTTAGCAACTTCCACAAAATCAAGGCAGTGCAAAGAAAAAAAGGAACCTGGTCCATCTTCCTTTTAAGAAGTGCTATACCCAATCATCCTGGGAGTAATAGCATCTCTTTAGTTTCAGAAAGTTCTCCTGTATTTCAAAGGGCTGGGAAATTCTTCCCATGCCAAACCTAGGTGTATAGCAGTTTTCTTGAAAAGCACAAGAAGTCAGTTTCTCGGATTTGGTCTGGTGCCCTCCTTTCTCATCCCAGCCAGTGTGCCCTCAGTGAGGCTGCTGACCTCGTGTAAGCTCACTGTCCACGTGAAGGTAACCAAGTTTCTGGTTCCTGCAAAAGAAGGGTGGTGAATTTGAACCAGGAATTTAGGTACTCTTCAAATTATTGGTTTGGACCTTATGAATTAGTTTCAAGAATTAAGGAATAAATCAGGGGGGAAGGTTATAGCTCAGTGGTAGAATGCATGCTTAGCATGCATGAGGTCCTGGGTTCAATCCCCAGTACCTCCATTAAAAATAAATAAACAAACTTAATTACCATCCCCCAACCCCCGAAAAAAAAAAAAATTAATGAATAAATCAGATACTTCAGTTCTACAGAGTTAACTAATAGGATTAGGGAATCCGGTGGTTATATTTTTTAATAGATCAGTTTAATTAATCTTGGGGTTTAGGGGCTGAGCTGGTATCTCATTTGGAAAAGCACTGCCTAAAAGAGTGGCTGGTATTCAGTTTGAGGGCTCTCCAATGTTGGGGTCTAAATTCATATACATGGAATTCTTATTAAAATCTCCTGCCACTTGAATTTTCTAGTGTGCAAAATTCCCAGGAGCCTGATGTGTCCACCCAAAAAGGTTTCTCTGTCATCCGTTCTTTTCTGTCCTCACCATCTGGGCTCCAGCTTCATTGCCTTTGCAGCCCGGGGAGTGCAGTGATCATTTTTTTGGTTGCTGTTCTCGAGATAATCTACCCATGTGTCACTTCTGTTCTTTCTCTCTAGAGAGAGAGAAGCTAAGCAGGTAATACCAAATCCTTTCTCCTGAGCAGAGGCTCAGGGGAGGCTCTGAGCCCTCCCACAATATTTTCATCCAGTGGGATGATAATGCCTGCACGGTGACACCTGCAGTGTAATTTGATGGCTCAGGGCTTAGGTCTGAAGTCACAGACCTAGGCGTGAACCCTCAATGCTTTATTAGAACTGATTTGCCTAAATATTGTCTTGAAATAAGGGAAACAGGGGCATCAGGAGTTTAGCTACAGAATAGAGTGAGGACAGACAGAAGAGAGTTGCTGTCCTTGAACTTTCAGGTAAAAGATTATGTTTTTTTTTTAGACATTTTGTAAATGTTGTACTGGTTTACCTTGTGAATCCATTAACATGAGCTTGCTGGTACCCTGTCCTTAAAAGTTTCTCAAGATAAAATGTTTTGCCCTCGAGTCTCAGTCATCCTGGCAGCTGATGAATATGAAATGCATAGTAAGAATTCTAGGATCTTCAACAGTAACTTCCAGAAAGCCACTTATGCTAAAGAGTTTTCATTTCTTATATCAGAAGTGGGAAAATAAAATTCAAGGGTCTTTCTTCTGTAATGATAATTAATGGTTTAAAATACTTGGGAAACTTGGTTTTTCTTCCTCAGGACATAACCTCATTGTATTTATCCTCTAACCCTTTTAAGTGGCCTGATTCCTTCCATCTAAACTTTCTTCTAATTAGTCTGTATTTATCCTTCAAGTAAGAAACCCAAGCCGGAGATGGTATAGTGATCTGAGATTAGGAGAGACAAAAAACTCTTGTTGGAGAACTTGTAGTTAAGGAATTTAGGATTTTATGAGGAAAACAGGATTAGGTAGATGAAGTAAGGGGTAAACCTGTGAAGGGGTTTTGTTTACTTAATCTTTTGTTTACTAAAACTAAACGGAGACACTTAAGGCATAATCAGTATCACTTTATTCTTCTTAAATTAGAAATAATGGCTCTAGTACTATATTCATTTCCTCCCCTTGTTTCCTTTTCAGTCATTTCCGTGGTAGTTTTATTTATTTATTTATTTATTTATTTATTTTTTTAAGATGTAATTTTTATTTTACAATTCCTGTACAAGGTTAAATTGGGTAGGTATTGGGGTTTTTTTTCTTTTTTTTAAACATTTTTTTATTGAGTTATAGTCATTTTACAATGTTGTGTTAAATTCCAGTGTAGAGCACAACTTTTCAGTTATACATGAACATGCATATATTCATTGTCACGCGTTTTTTTTTTTCGCTGTGAGCTACCACACGATCTTGTATATATGTCCCTGTGCTATACAGTATAATCTTGTTTATTTATTCTACATTTTGAAATCACAGTCTTCCATGGTAGTTTTTAAGAGATATTTGTGTGTGTGCTCTGTGGTTTTGTAGGTGATACACGTACAAAAGCCTTTTTTTTTCCTTCTGGTCTCCTGAAAATTGTAAAGACTTTCTGGTTTCTCAGCTTGGGAATGATCATTCATCCAGCATCCTGTCTGATATTACAGCTCTCCATTCTTACATATAACACCCGAGTGTCTTCCGTGAGTCTAGAGTAATTTCTTTCTTTACCAAGGCTCTTACCCAATGCTGTTGCAGGAACATTTCCCTTTCTGTCATCCGCCATTCCCCATTTTCTCATTACCCCCTGTAGTTTTTTTTTTAAATACTATCCACTGCAGAATGACTTACAATTTGGCTACTCTGGATATCCCAGAACCAAAATTCTCATGGCTGTTACCAAGTTCTCACTACTCAGATTTCACATAAGAGGGCTTTCAGGCAGGGGCGGGATTGCCTGAAAGCAACTAAGTGATAATAAGTATAAACATCTATGTATCTACCTTTCTCTATATTCCTGTTTATATTCCAGAGATTAGCTTCCTTTAAGAACAACAGCAGTTTGTTCCTCCTACTTTTTTTTATTCTGTTGTGACCTCCAGATCTTATTGCCCCCTTAGGAACACCAAGCACATTTATTTTATTTGGCTAGTAGTTTTGTTTTCTAAATTACCCTTCATCTTGTATGCAGCTAATATATATTAAACATCCATCATGTTTAAGACACTTTGTTGAGTGCAGAATACATACTCTTGGAGGAGTAGGAAGAGTCGGAGAGCAGGTTTAGCAGGGAAGGTCTTAAGGCCAACTGAACAGTCTGAGGTCTGTAAACACGAGGGAAGTAGCAAAGGTTTTTGTGCTGGGGATGGACAAAAGCTGAGCTAGGCTTTCTGAAGACACGTTGGACGTCAGGATGGACATGAAGCTGAAAGGAAGAAAGATTGGAGGACAGGTGACAATTATTGTAAGGAAAGTTTGTTTTTTAAGTAATTACTGGCTATATGGAAATATAAAAGATGCTTCTAATTCTAGGTCATGGATGTGCTCATTGACCTGCAGTGGGATTTTGTTGACATTCCAAATCAAATATTCCCTTTCCTGAGACTTCGTACTGTGTGTCCCAACCTGGAGCAAATACAGATCAGAGAGATGAATGTCTAAGCACACAGATCTGGGTTAAGAAAAAAGAATCATTACCCAAAAGTATTTGCTCTGGGGAAACAGGCTCCCTTTTATGGGGGACCAGAAGTTCACTGTTGACAGAGTTGTGTTTCACCTAATGTGAAATACCTAGGAAGGAAGAGGACTGCGTTACATGTGGCAGGAGAAAAATGATAATAAATAGAGAAGTAAGGTGGCTATTGCCCCCATCTACACAGAACCCTGCTTACAATATCGTTGTGAAGTCACCGTTAGGTTTCATCGAATATAATGGACTTGTTGAGTATTAGCCATTATTAAGAAGTTATCGACTCTGCTCACGTCTCCTTTTGAGAAGGTGAGCCTCGCTCAGATAAAGGTCAAGTCCATATGCTTAAATTGTATGTAACTTTTGGTGATTCCAACAGATGCCTCAGTAAAACGCTTACTTTTCCCATCACTAGCTTGCTAGCTTCTCCTTACAACGCAGTGACACTTTTCACTATAAATCAACAAATGGAGAAAGGAAGCGAAGATGGTTGTGTTTTAAATAAACCTTGGAGTTTTGAGGTTAGGAATTCAACAAAATGCACTTGGGTGTTTCTTAAGGCCATGTTGTCCGAGCTATAGCTTGTGCTTTGTGATTTGATTCACCTTTGCTGTTTTCTCAAATCATTGATTGCAAGTTACGTCTTCCGTTTGCATTTTATAGGATATGATACAACTTGTAAAAACTGGGTCCTGTAACTAGTGGAATCGTTACCATAGATACCGCTGCTCTGAAAAGTCTCTCTCTTCCTTTCCAGTGAACTTGGCGAAATCCCCACACTCAAAACACTACAAGTCTTTGGAATCGTGCCAGATACTACCCTTCAACTGTTAAAGGAAGCCCTTCCTCATCTACAGATTAATTGTTCCCATTTCACCACCATTGCCAGGCCAACCATTGGCAACAAAAAGAATCAGGAGATATGGGGCATCAAATGCCGACTGACACTGCAAAAGCCCAGTTGTCTATGAAGTATCTATTGCAGGATGGTGTCTCCTCCTTTCTTTGAACAGGGAAAATAGGCAGGAAGCCCAATTGCTGGAGAGCTCAGCTATTTTTATTCTTGGTTTTCCCTTGCCTTCTTTCTACAAGTATATTAGAGAACCATTTGAGAGAGAAAACTTTGAAGTCTTGCTTTTTTTAAAGGACTAAGAAAGCTTTTATCACTGCTATACCCTTAAAAGCCTAAGTTGATGGCCTTTTGTAATCTTAGGAGAGTAAGCCTGTAATTTCAGGATATCTTGAAGAGCAAGATTTGAGCCACCTCTTCCAAGTGCCCTTCTTATTAAATCTATTAAGAATCAAGCTTCAAAATCACCAGCAAATCATTTTCATAGCCTATATGGCAGCTGAGCTTTCTTCTATTTAATTTGTCAGTACTGCTTTCTAAGACATAGATTTGCAAGAATAATAAGCTATTTGTATTATAAGCTGAACAGAGTGAGACTCATAGAGTAGATTGAGGCAGTCTCTCCTGAGGATTGAAAGAAAAATGCTTTGAAAGAAATTTCAGCTTTGCCTTTAGATTTGAAAATAGGTTGATGGAAACAAATAGCCCTGGGCAATTCACCTTAAAACCTAAGTTTAAAAAAAGCAAACAACCAGCCAACCAGAGGTAGAGAGTTGGTAGAGAATTTGAAGGCTCAGGAGGCAACTTTCTATGACAGGTTAACCTGAACGATCCTCTAACGCACGTGAATGAAGTCTCCTTTATGTACTGTGTTCCCAGGATTCTCAATCAGCTGAGGAAATTTAATTGTGGACTTCTGTCTTTATGATCAAATTATGTTAATGTGTGTTCTTTAGCTTTTAAAATGACTTGCTTTGTTTTAGAAAGGTGGTAGTGACCGGTCAGTCTCTAATTCTTGAAATGTTGGATGGAAGGCTGAACTGAGGTTGCCTGCCATGTTCCTTTTTCGCTGAGGTTCTTGAAGTTATTTTTATATTACTCTGGAATCAAGTATTTTAAATTGTCCTTTTTTTTTCTTCTTAATGGTCTCCCACAATGATGGTTTGAAACTACCCATTTTATAAGGTTGCTGGACGTTGAGTTCCCTAAGAGGAACTGCATGTTCCTTTCTGTCAGAAACACACACTAGAAGTAGGTGTATGTCCCACACAGTTTCAGAGCAAGTAAGCACAACTTGCACCTACATAAAAGTGAAGACTCAGGTGTTGAACCTTTTGCTAACATCAGCGATTTTTTTAATGATACATAGAAGCAACAGGATTAAATTCTACTTAAAAAAAAAACAAAACACTAATTTCTTTTTTAAATTGAGGACCTCTCGTATGTTCAAAATGGAACAAAAGCCAGAACTCATCCTTTCGATTAACATTGCTTAAGTCAGATTTTTCAAGTGTTAGAAACAGTGGTATGAAGTGCCCTGATCTGTTCAGGCCTAAGGAAGGAAATTTTCAAGTAGTGTGCTACAGGGAATGATTAGGTTTCAATTTCGTAGTAGTTAAAAAGTGCTAAATACTACTTGAAATTATTGTTTACAGATTAGTGACAAGGGCTGGAGACAGGCTCCGGTTGGACTCTGACTTCCGGATGCCCTCAGACATACAGTACTTCCAAACTCAAGTCCAGCCATAAGCTATTTTGCTAACGTGTCAGAGTAATCTGTATTTTTGTATGTGATTTCTACTTTTATAGACTTGTTTTAAAAATAAAACACATTTTTATAAAAACGAGTACTTCAGCTAAGTTGTATTCCTTTCCTTCTCTTTTTTTCCTTGGGTACTGTGGTTAAAATTAGCATTTGGTGGGGTGTGTGATTTGTCTCAGCCCTCTGAAAAAGGCCCTTCAAAACAAGCCTTGACCTGGTCCTTTTTGCCCCATCTACTTCGTGTGCTTGTTGTCAAATTAAAATGTCTGTAATACTGTGACAAGGGGCTAAATACAGGCTTGTTGTGGTTAAAGTGCTTCTCAAAGAAATGACATTTATAAAACATTTAAGTGATAAATGATTGTTAAGTACCGTCAATAAAAGTTAGCTAGTAGCACTTTTTAAATACAAACTTGATCAGCTTATAATTGTGTATTTTAATCTCATTAAGAAACTATTTGGATGGCTTCCTAATACCCTGCATCCAGAGCTCTTCCAGGAACTCAATTCCTTTAGATCTCATCCATTCAAATGGTAGAACAGTGACCCAGTTCTTTGCTTTTTTTATATTATCACTGCTATGTTTCCTTTTTTGTTTTTAATTATGAAAAATGTCAAATGCAAAAGCTAGAGAAGAGGATGAACCTCATTACCCACTTTCAACAGTCATTAACTCATGGCCAACCTCATTCTCATCCATCGTCTCATCCATCTTCCACCCTCCTGCCCCTCCATCACACATTATTTTGAAGTAAAACCCAGAATTACGACTTCATAAATAGTTCAGTATATACCTTTAAGAGATACTTTCCTAAATTAATTCTGAAACATTAAATATCAAGATGGTGTTGGAAATTCCACAGCTGTCAAAAGTGTTTTATTGCATGGATTTGTTTTGATCAGGCTCCAAACATTGTTCATACGTTGCATTTGCTTGATACGGACATTTTCTTAAGTTTCTAAATCTTTGGGTTCCCCTTCTTTACTATCCTTACAACTTATTTATTGAAGAAACTACGTTGTTTGTCCAGTGTTCCACATTCTGGGTTTTGCTGATGTGATCGATCCCTGGAGTATTGTTTAACATGTTAATCTGTCCCTTATTTCCATAAACTGGTAGTTGGTTCCAGCAGCAGAAAGCTCCTAACCAAGAGTGATTTTGCCACCCAAGAGACACTTGGGAACATCTGAAAACAGTTTTGGTTGTCACAGGTGGAGAGGTGCCACTGGCATCTAGCAGGTAGACTAAGGATGCTGCTGACCATCCAGGACAGCTCCCCACAACAAAGAATTATCTGGTCCCAAACCTCAATAGTGCCAGTGATGAGGAACCCTGATCTAGAGGCTTATCCTATCAAGTTTTGTTTTGTTTGGTTTCACAGGGTGATACTTGATAGATAGTATTATGTCCTTCCTTCAAGAAGTGCATAACATCTGGCTGTCATTCTTTTTATGATGTTAACATCTACCTCTGGTCCTTGGGTCCTCCCTCTCCGATACCCTAGCCACAAGTTCCCAAGATATGAAGCCAAATGCAGAATTTTTATTTCTGTACAAAGTGATGCATTCCTTCTATCCTGGTGAACTCAATCACAATCCAGCATTTACTAATGATCTGCAGTGTGGATAATGTGTTTGAACAACGGCAGGGGAAGGTGCTGACCATAAGGAATGGCACTAAGTAGTGTCCAGGAAAACTAGAAGAACACCATTCCACAGGATACCCTAGCCTTGGAACAAACAAGAAGGCAACCTCCTTCGTTATCACTCCTCTCCCCATCCCCACCTAGCCAGGTATCCCGGGAAGTCAAAAAGCTCTCATCACCAAGGGACCAACACCTCACAAAACAGGTTGAAGTGCTAAAGCCCATACTAATCTCCCTTTATGGATTTGTTTTGCTTTAATATTTATTTTTACTTTTTAGTGAATCTAAATGTCAAAATGCTGATTTTTTGGTATTTCTTAAAGCAGGTGTCTAACTTGCACATTTGAGCATTAAAATCAGTGTATTTTAAGGTCTTCAGATGGCAGGGGCTGTGACTGATGAAAGACAATAAAGCAGACTTTTTCCATAGCTATACATTTTTAAATTAATAGGCACACTGGAATGTGTCATATCCCAACCATTACCATGCATTTATATTGGCTTTTAAACAAAAACTAGCACGTAGTCATTTATATTGGCTTTTAAAATTCCTTTTCACTCAAAACTACTAATTTACTACTCGGGATAACTGCAGGTTCATTTGCAGTGGTATTGCTCCATGAGCCGGAAAGCAGAAAGGTAGGACTTTGACAATAATACATTCATCCAAAACTACAGGCAAAGTGGATAATCCACAGCAACCCATTTAAACGACCAGTGAAAATATTTGAAAGAATGGTTTTGTGAAGAATCATTCCATCAACAAATGATGTTTTGAAGGAAAGATCTGAGGCAGGAGAAGATAGCTGTGTAATAAAACTTAATTACCAAAGGTATTTTAAATAGATCATTTTCTTGTGAAAGCCAAGAAGAACCTGACAAATTGTTCAAGCTCTCTTCAACCATTTAAAGAAAATAAGTGTAGGGGAAAAAAAACAAAGTTGCAGTTGGGGGAAATGTATTTAAAAGAACAGTTTGTAAAAAAAACCTGTTTCTCAAATACTGTCCTACTAACTTCAACTATCCAAACATCAGAAACTGCCCCCTCCACCCCCTGACAGACTCCCTAAGAATGTTTCAGCATAGTAAAACCATCATTTATTATCATAATAGGCAATTTCTTCTCTAGCTATGCCAGTTTTGAAGTATTCATTGTGAGAAGTTACAAATCAGAATTCAACCCCTACTCCCAGTGAACTCACAATCTACTGATATAAAAAGCTATGTATCTCTTCAACAGTCTTTTCAGGATCTCAAAATCTGAATTTTTGCTTTTAATTATTGATGTTTGATTTTTGAAAAGAGAAGACAAAATTAGTTATAATCCATGCCTTTGCTATCCTATAAAACATTCAAATTAACACATTCTTTTCTGTTTTTTTTTCTTTTGACTTCATGTTTAGTCAGTAATTTTCTTAAAAATCCATCATAAAATGAAGCTCATGACACTTTAAAAAAATACTCTTCATGCTTTCCTTCATGTAGAAAACTTAATAAGCCTTCTTATTGACTTACACTCTAATACTTTCATGGTTATTTTTAATGTTAAAGAATAAATTGCACTTGAAGTAATTCCTCTTTGTAGTTCAGCAGTTCATCAGCATGTTTACTCTTACCCTCCCCCTTATATTTTAAATTATATATATAATATTTTCACTGTATCATTTACATATCACGTTATGCCTGGGATCTTTTTTGCACAACCGTCTTGGTAGATACTATCCTTAAGTATAAAGATGCACATACTATATTGGCACAATGAACTAGTGATTTAAATTCTAAATTTACATCATTATTTTCACAGCAGAGCAATAGATAATCCTTAAATTTATATTGGACAACTTTTTCAACTCAAGTATTTTTCAATAAAATTTGTGTTAATGGTTCTTTGTATTTTATTCTTTTTTTTATATTTAAAAAATGAAATCAATGGAAATTCTTTATACTCAAAGGCTATATATATTTAGCAAAACATGTAACATGATCTGATTTACTGAGGCCATTAATATAAATACATATGGAGCATCAAAAATATTAACTCAAAATTATCTGAGGAGTCTATCTGCATTTACCAGGTAAGCACTGTGTCAAATATTAGCAGTGAATGAAGTCAGCAGGGCACAGAATACATAGCAGTGGGGAAAAAGGCCTGCTTGAAACAACTTGGGGGAAATCTGGTTTTCAAATGACCCATAATATGAGCTAAAGAAATAAATGAAGTAAAAAAGAAAAGATAAGAGTAGTTTCATTTTATTCACACACAATTGCCATTAAAAGATTAACTCATTCATGAAAAACATTTTTGCTATTCTAACATCCTTTGCCTCTCATCATCTCTTACAAATAAAACCCTACCACCGAGCAGAAATGTTAGAAGTTATATCACAAATGGAGCACATTAAGTATTTTTAAAACCTTTAAAATATGGCTTATGAACAATTTTACACAGCAGGTTACCTATTAATATGTTACATATTAATAGATCTATGGTACCATTTTGGATAATCGAATTTTCTTGATATTAAAGATGGAGCTGGAATTTTTGTCAAAAAGGCATTTTAAACCTGTTAGGGAGGTTTTATAGTGTGGAATTTTACTTCTTTATCAAGTGGCATCTTAAGTATATCATTTTTAAATCAAACCAGAAACTAGATCCATCTCTGGGAAAACACTAATTTTTACTGTATGCATCCTGTAAACTCCTTGCTATGAGTGTCTATGCAGATACTCTAAACTAAGAAAAGGAAAACAGATTCTTGTTCTGGATATACATCAAAACCTAAATTACCCTTGTATAGTAACATTTATATAAAAATGTTGAATTTGACAAAAACATGATAAATGTTGCCAGAACTAAGAGCACTCAATTTGATGATACCTTCTAGCTTTCAAAGAATTTACGTCTGAGCTCACTAGACTCAAGTTCTATCGGACAGAGTCTGTTTACTTTATCAGTGCATATCCAGCACCTGTCACGGTACATGGCACAGAGTGGGTGTTCAATAAATATGTCAATGACTCAAGAAAAATTCTAGCAGCAAGTAAAAACAAAACCAATGTAACTTTGAATAATTGGAATGAGAATACCAACTGTCTCATGATACAGCAAGAGGTGCTTTCTGTGATAATTCTAGGGTTACTTATAAGTAGATCAGGAATTAGGTAAAGAAACTGTCATAATAGAGAAAAAAGAAAAGCCGTAACATTTTATCTTCCAAAGCTAAAATGTAAAACTTGGAATATGAGCTAGGTGAAAGCTACCATGATATTAAGTAAGGCAATTCCAAAACTAGTATGTTTTGCATATTTATTAAGTAATCCATTTTCTCACAATACTCCTAACACTAGATAAAAATCTTTTTCAAAGGTTTTACCAAACTCCTAATAGAACATGTCTAATCAGTTCAGCCTTTGAATCTTTGAATCCATGTTAGAGAGTTTTAAATATGGAAGAGCTTTATTAGACTCAAATCATTTTTAAAAAATTACCTAAGACCTAATATAGTTGTTGGATAATTAAAACATCCTTAACAGTGTCATGATTTTGTCCAGATATATTTCACCCAGCATTGTCAAAATTAACCTGACAGTCAATTAAATGAAAACAGCTATAATTTCAAAAATGATTGCTTTAACTTTTAAAATCAATAGTCATAACAATAGCATTGTGTCCTGAAATTAGAAAACTCCTAGCATATATAAAAACACATTTACCTACTTCAGTTAGGTCAGTGTCAGGATTTATCAAAATTCTCCATCAACAAAGTTTTTTAAAAATCTTGATTTTTAGATACTATAAAAAATACTAATTAAATATGTGTTTGGTCTGACCAATTCCACAAAGTTAGGGGGGAAAGTAAGGGGAAAAAAAACTTGTACAGTTAAATTTCAAATCCTGAACATTAATCCTTTATTGGAACCTACCTCTCTAAATTTAAAAAGATACCAGCACTCTTGGAAACCAAATATGAGCAATATAGAAATTTCACTGGTATGAATTCTAATCAGTTTAGTCCATCCATTTTCTTACACAGTGAACATCTTTTCCATCAGAATCCAACAGAAGAATAATGCAAATCTCACTTTCTTGGTCACCTTTGAGCCCAAGGCCAACCAGTCTCGACAATAACCAAAAAATGTAGCTTTATGACCGGCAGTCTGTTTTTGCAGTAAAACTTTTTCCGGTAGTTATCTGTCATCTGAGGACACCCTTCACTGTTCTAGAAGCACAGTTCGAAGCTCATCTTCTTTATTGATCAACATTGAAGCAATTGCTCCATCATTAAACTCAAAAGAAGTTCCTCCATCCACAACCATGCAGGCATCCCAACAACGAGAACGAACACAAACCCTGAGCAGAAAGAAACATCTTTCAACATTAAGTATCAACAGTTTTCTTACCCCTAAATTATAGTTTCTTTAAAACACTTAATTTTTATCTAAACTAGCAGACAGATCATTTGGCCTTGATTTTAAAAAATCAAAGTTGCTCTTTGGTATGAGACAATTAGTGACTATGTGATTACATGGGATACGTTATCAAAACAACTTCAAAATTTAAATGTTCAGGATAGCTCCATTCACCCAAACATTTATCAGGGAACAAGTTCAGATCTGATGGAACTCATATGCTTTTTTTTGAATGTTATTACCATTACAATTATTTTAGGTATTGAGCAAGAATGTAACCTATCTTTTTGTGAAAATTTTACTTTCATGTAACATACAGAAAAGGTACAAATTATGAGGGTACAACCCGATAATCAAACATACACACATAATCACCACCCAAATTAGGAATCATATGTTACCTAGTTCCCCAGAAGCTCTCTTAATGCTCTTACTCCAATCCCCAGTCACTACCCCACCCCGCTTTCCCAAGCATATCCACTATCCTAACTTCAATCACCACAGCAGTAATAGCTTTGTGTATTCTTCAACTTCATATAAATAGAAGAATACAATAGGTATGCCTGTGTCTAGCTTCTTTTGCTTAAGATATTTATGAAATCACCCATGTTATTACATGTAGCAGTACTGTGTTGACTTTCATTACTGTATGAAAATACTTGCACTGTTTGAGAACACCAGAATTTAAGTCATCTCTTCTACTATTCATGGGCATTTGGGTTTCTGCCTATTAGGAATGTTGCTCCTGTGAATATGCTTGAGCATGTCTCTTGGTGCACACCTTTCTGTCAGTGTATCCATTCCTGTTGGATGTATATCTTGGAGTTACTGGGTCAATATGCCACATTCAGCTTTGGTAGGTAACTGCCAAACAATTTTCCAAACTATTCCTAACAGTAGTCTATAAAGTTCTAGTTGCTCCAGTTATCATCAACTGGTATTTTAGCTATTCTGGGGGGGTGTGTTTTGTCTGATACCATATTATGTAGTTTTAATGTGCATTTCCCAGATGAATAGTAAGATCAAGATTATTTTTGGGGTGTTTTCCTAAACTGTAGCCTTCCTTTATTCCTTACATGAGGGTCTTTTTTTTTTTAATTTTGTATTTTTGTTTGTTTTGGGGGGTGGAGGTAATTAGGTTTGTTTGTTTGTTTACTTAATGTGAGGTACTGAAGCCCATGCCCTCCTGCAATGTAAGCACTGAGCTATAGCCTCCCCTCAAGGATGTTTTTTCCATATACTTATCAGCCATTTTGATACCCTCTTCTGTAAAATGCCTGTCCAAGACTTTTGGCCATTTTTCTACTAGGTTGCCTGTCTTTTTCTTATTGAAAAATTTCTTGGACGAATTTTTATAATATATTCTGGATATGAATCATTGCTGGATACAAGTACTACAAGTATCTCACTCTGGCTTGCCTTTTTATTTTCTTAATGGTGTCTTGCTTTAACAAAAGTACTTCATTCTAATGTAGTTCAATCTATCAGTCTTGCTGCTAAGAAATATTTTCCAACTGCCACGGTCATAAAGCTATTCTCCCATTTATATGAGCAAACATTTAAATGAATCTTTATAGGCAGTCTCACCCAAACTGAGTATAGATTTGTTGATTAATCAAAATTAACTCTCAAATGCTAAAGCGATTTTTAAGTATGATGAGTTTCCTTTTTAGTGTCTCTCTTGGAAAAAATCAATTACGTATTTTCAAAACACACAGATGGACACTATAAGCAGCAATTTGTAATTAAACTGCTCTTTGCTTGCCATGAGATAGATGACATTTTTTCATAATTACAGGTTTTCCTGTTAGTTTGGATAATTGGGCAACTTTTACAAAATAAGAAATTATAAACATTTTTGTATATCCTCTTCTCAAAAAAAAAAATCTGAGAAATTCAATAGATGTGGGAAGGGGGGCTCATGTTAGGGAAAAGCTGAAAGAAATGACTTCCACTCTAAAGGGTTATTGCTATACAAGTTAGGTTTATATGCTTCTGTTCCACAGCATATTAAAAAAAGTTGCTTTCCAGTTTCCTTTACAATGATAATTTGATTTTGTTGTGTCTTAATATATTTTTAAAAAATAAAAAAGCCCATATCACCCAATTAAATAACTAGATCCTTTCTATTCATTTAAATTTTAGTTTCTCTAAAATGGCACAATAAGTTTTAAAGAAAATATCACTTTAGCCAGGTTAGCATGATACCTCATTAGCTCCACAGGTCCTACTTTTCCTTTTCCTTTGAATGAGTGAATTTAATGAAATTACTTTAAAACCAAGTATGCTTTATAATTACAAGAGATGAAAACAATCACAAGTCGGTTTTTGGAAGCTTACTTTGAGGTAAAACAGCGCTGACGACTGCTTGAGAAAACTCTGTTTGCTATTGGTTCTCGAATACTGAAAAGTATTTTTGGTTCTTCTGGACTGTAAAGCAGTGATTCATTATATTCATTTGTTACTATAAAAGAGAAAAGCAGAATATTAGCACCTTCAGTGAAAGACTTCTGAGTGTTTTACACTTCTGAGAAGGGTAAACGAAAGTGGATGCTATCACCAACTTAAACGCAGTTCTATTCCAAAGGTCTGTTTGGCAGGAAGTTTCTTGGAACTCACAATACATTCCATTTAAAAAACTAAAAAACAAAAAAAAAACCCTTATAAGTAAGGAGTAGGTTTCAAGATTAGCCCACAGAAGCCTACATCAACCACAATATAGAAGAAATAGCTACATTGTGGTGGGGGGGGGGGGACTACAAAGGTAGTAATCAAATGAAAATAAAGAAACTAGTTTGAGGCACTCAAAAATGGAACTTGAGTTACCATATTCCCTTGCTAATAAGTTCCTTTCCAAAATATCATGCCAAAGGGTTCCTAAATATAATTATAAATTAATAGTCTTGGTATAAAATGCAGTCTCAAACAATGACAGGCAGTATGCTTTCTCTAACGAAACTGCCATTACTCAAGATATTTTTAGAAATCTTAGAAAGGGACCTGCTTTCTCTCTAACCAAGAGGCACACAAGAGTTGGCATGCAGAGTACAAATTGGTTAAAGACAACTTGTACAAAGAAATTGGGCTTGAAAGAGTGTTTAATTGACCACATTAAAAGTCATTACTAGATTGTCACATAATCTACGTTATATACCCAAATTTCATTTGAATTATTTGGCTCTTAAATAAAAATATCTAACTCATTCTCAAAAATGAAAATTTGCCTCTCTGGGAACACACACACACACACACACACACACACACACACACACTCACACACACAATATGCTAGCTCTGAAGGAAGTAGCTCTAGAAGTGTCTGTAACAGCGACTGCCCCATTGGCATTCACAACTGCTTCTGAAGACAGTCAAATCTTCACAAGACTAACATTCCTGCAAGTAAAGTAAAGTGGTATGTTTACTAAGGGAAAAATCAATCACTGTATTTTATATATAGTGATTTTAAATTAGTTTATATACCTGATATAAATTTCACTTGTTTATATACATTATGCTTTAAGTTAAATCATATAATGAAGAGTCAATTATTATAAATGCCTAATTTTCCTTTCTTTGATACAGATTTAACACTAATCTTAGCTTATAAGAAGTGACTGAAATAATCTTTTAGGTCTTAAATTGAAAGAAGAAGAAAATAGTCTGTTTTAGAGGGCTGAAAGGGACCTCAGAGATTTAGTTCTGTTTACAATTTTAAAGGCAAACCATCTTGCCAACAAAGAAAGTCTTATATGGGAATTCAAAATATATAAATAGATTAACTGACATTGGTAAAATACTTTATCATGTACTGCTAAATCACTCTAAAGGCAACCAATAAGAACATGCCTTTTCTGATAACTCTCTCAAATGCAAATATTTATGGATGACAGTTGCAGTCTTAAATGTGCCAATATCTACCTTATGTCTTTATTTTGTTTTGATTGTGTATGTTGAAAAATTCTTATAAAGGTAGGTAGAGGCAACCATTAACAAGTTTGGATTTTATGTTGATTTTTTAAAATCTTAGGATATTCTTCAATAAAAATAATTTACCTTAAAATCTTAGGATATTCTTCAATTAAACAGAGACAACAAGATTTAGCTTTGAGGTCCATACTTTCAAAAATGATCCTGGTAGATGAGTAGACTTTAGTGTGTTAAAATTTCAGATGCAAATCAAATGACTATGTTTTTCAGTTTAAGAATTTAAATACTTTTTAAAATAAAATTTAAAAAATAAATTTCAAGAATTCCTATACACCAGCAAGCTCCTTCCACTTTCTGATTCAACAGTTGAGGAAATGGAGGAATGGAGTCAGTCTTGCCCATCATTTCACAGTGAGAGGCCAGTTTGTTCTGGGATTGGAACCTAAGTCTTCAAACTCTCTAGTCAGTATCCTTTCCCCAGCAGTGCTAGTTCTCTTAAAGGAGCCCCAAAATAACTGGGCGGAGTAAGTAGAAGGTTAAAGCGAACACAGTAGTGAATATGAAGATCAGCATTCACAGCTCAGAGTTCCTTCCCATTCAGAGGATGTTAACAGCAATGGAGTTTAGGTGTACATTTCCTATTTGTCAGATGTGTATTTTTCTACATTTTCACATCCCTTAGGATATGTTTGCAGTCACAATGAAATATAACATAGAGGTTTTATTTCCATGGTTAACAAAAATCATATATAAGACTCCAGCTCTAAACTTTTTATTGTTTAAATATATTTAAAGGGATATTATATTAAGAGCATGTTTGAGTCCAAAAAGCACTGTTTGCTAATTAGACAAGTACATTCACAATACTATCCTCAAAATCTACACAAAATTTAACTTAAATTGTGAGTAATTATGATCATTTGTCACTGACCTTTCTCTACCAATTCTCTGTTCAATGGAAGATCTAAATTTCCTTGTCGTTTTGCTATTGAAAAAGGAAAGGGGGAAAACATCTTGATTAAATAAAATATTCTGTAACATATATTATAGCTAACATACAATAAAATATATATATGACATAGGATATTATAATTACAAAATATAATAGCTATCTTGGCACTCACCAATATTTAGAACATCTTCCACAGCCTGAGTTGCAACCCTGTTAATATTGAATGACCTAGAAACAAACACCACATACATTTTAAATTTTAATTCTAAAAACATACTAAAATGAAAAAGGAATAATCCACATCATGTACAAAGAATTCTTATAAATTATCAGAGGAAAAAGCAACCAAAAGACAATAACCATGCCACAAAGTTTTAAAAAGTGGGCAAAGTACGTGGGCAAACATCTCATGGGCCTACATGAAAAAACGTTCACTCTTACTCATAGTTGAAGAAATACAAATTAAAACAAGATTTTTCTCAGATTTTAAGAAGTGAAAACTGATAAGTAATGCATTGATAGCGTATGGGAAAAGAAGTATTCTCATACACTTATGGAATTATAGAAACCACAGTTGGAGGGCAATTCTGCAATACCAACATTTAAAATGAGCATAGTCTTCACTCTAGTAGTTTATCCTAAAATACACTTGCACATACCATATGCAAAGACAAGAAAGGATATTCACTGAAGCATTATTTATAACAGCAAAGCAACTAGGAAGCAAATAATAGCAAAACCATAGTAAGCTGGTTAAATAAATTATATTATAGCTACTCAGAGTATTATGTAGATATTAAAAAGACTAAAATACAACTATACATAATGATATAGAAAGATACCCATATGTTAAAAAACCAAAGGCACTATATGATATACATATATAAAACTTCCCTATTTTATTGATATTAAAACATTATACATATATTGAGTGGTTGTGTCTCAAGATAAGTACTAGAAATTAAAATGAGAGACTAGCTTTTCATTGTATACCCTTTTGTACTATTTAACATATTTTTAAAACGTGTATTTCTTTAAATTATAAAATAGTTCTTGAAATGAAAAATCTTTTACCAGTATGATGCCTTGCTTAACCACAAGAACAAATGTTAACATAAACATGAATAATGTTTAAAAGTAGCTCTGTGCTGGGGTCCAAAAAGATGGTTAAGGAAAGGTTTAAAAACAAAATCTTCTAGGAATTTAGAATTCTTCTGTCTCATAACTCTTCTCACATGGCCTTAGTAGATAATTCCAACACCAGGAACAACACTGCATAGTCGCATCACTCTAAACCTCATTCAGTGGCTTTTAACACTTTTGAGGAGGAGGAGTAAGAGATACTGTGTATACCCGTCTAATCCTATACCCTCCAAAAACATTTCGACGTTCTCTTAAGAAAAATGCAGACACACAAAATTTCACATTAAAAAATTGGGGTCATTCACAGATCATGTCTGTATACTGGAGACAGATCTAAAATCTGGCCCTTGCCCATCCTATTTTTCCACCTTTATCCACCCTCCAATTTCACATTCCAAACACCGCAAGCTCATTCAGCCTCCGTACTTTTGCTCATACTTAGTATGTGGTATAAGGAAAAATACTCTGAGTGTGCTGACTTTCTTACTGCTTAGTACGAGGTTCCCAATACCGATCTCATTAGCATTACTGTCACACAAGATGCAAGACACTTAGGGTACTACCTGGCTCCAGGCAAGAGCTCAACACTGAATGAAAATGTCAAATGCAAGGAATATGTATGAGTCATATTCTATTTTCTCTGAATATATGCACTACTGAAAGATACTGTTTTGGAATTCTATTTTAAACGAAAAGTCACAAAAACAAACTGTTTATTAGGGTTCCACTGAATTAAAATATATACAGGGCAAAAGATATTAGTGATAATATCTCCTTACTATAGTTAGTCAATATTAGAGCAATTCATAAGACTTGCTCTAATATTCCTAGAACTTATTAGGGATACCGCAAATCAGCAGAAACTAAGTCCTCTAAATTGGGGTTAAATTAAAACTAATTCCTGTGGCTGTAATCTGAATCTCAGCCAATTCACTCTAACGGTTTACATTCTACATCAAAGACAAACCATATGCCAGAGCAGATGTCAGCTAGCACACAACAATTTTTTCTGCTTAGATCTACAAACTTCACCATTCTAAGAGTTCCAATTTGAAATTAGACATAAATTCTATTAAAGACTAACAACTTGAAAGACAAAGAGAGTCTCATATTCTCACCAGCTAGTAAAACTCTTACTTAAGAACACCTCCTCACCCTTAATTATGTCTGCCAGGACAGAGTGTATGGAGGAGGACTGGGAACAGCCTCAGGACTGCCTGGAAACGTAAACGATCCCCCTCCGCAGTGCTTTCCCTGGTGTACACTGCAAGTGACAGTTCACACTGGGAAGGGCAAGGAGGTGACAATGCAAAAATTCAGACACCTGCTATGCAACACAGCCCCTACATCCTATGTCTTGTGGAAGAATTTTTGGAAATGCAAAGATGAGACAGCTAATCCCCGAACTCATTTTCCCCACCTGGCACATAATTGGGCTGTATTTTCCATCCCTTCTTGCCATATAACACATAACAAAGTTCTAGCTAAAGGCATGAGAGTGGATATCATGGGCAACACTTCTAATCAAGTCTCATAAGCCTCCCACAAGGGACCCTCCATGCTTTTCCTCCTTCTGTGGCTCAGGAGTCTACAGTTTGTCCAGAATTTAAATCCTACCTTCACCATTAATTAGCCACTTGTCTTTGGGCAAGTCAGTTAACTTCTGAGACTTTTTATACTGTTAATGAAAGTAAAATCACCTAATTTCAGAGTATTTTTGAGACTTACTAGTGACAAAGAAAGTGCTCAAAAATGGTAGTGCGATAAATTGAAATCATTAATATACAGAACATACAGCTTTCCCTCAGCACCCTGGCCCCTAGGCTTCTCTTTCCTCTCTACTTTCTGAAGAGAAAAAGGATCAAAAGATAAATGGGAAATGCAATCATAATCAAAGAATTATCAGTAGTGAGAGGGAGGAGAGTAGAACATGTCAGAAGCAAGCAAGCTGCACAGGGCTGAGCAGAGAGGGAAAGGGACTGCGTAACCAAGGGGGCAGAGGCAGGACACAGAGAGACAGACACAGTGAGCTGGTTCTACACTACAGCACAGCAGACATGGGAGCCTCTAACAAGCAACAAAGAGAAGACTGAACTTCTAATCTAAGCCATATTTAAAGGCAACATCAACACAGGACTCAACTACACAGTGTGTGGCAGAGGAAATAAAACTCCATTTTAAACAATCCAAACTGAAGGTCTGATAAGCACTGCTTTAGCTGTGTTTGTGTACATGTTGTCATTCATTCAAAAGTATTTGAGTGAGTATGTATTAAGTACTGTGCTATGCACACAAAAAATGAAGCAGGAAAAAAATCACTAGTCACCATCCCTGTGCCTCAAGTTGCTCAAACTAACTGGGTATGAGCTTATCAGAATGTACTAATGTGCTAAGTGCTGTAACAGTGCTATGAGGAAAGAGTGCTGGGGAAGGACAAAAAAAAAGGGAGTAATTAAGTAGGCTTATGAAAGGAACTAGGTCCTAGTAAAGATTTCCTATAGAAAATGACATTTGAAGACGGGATTTTTCAGCCAGTGGATGGAAAGTAGAGAACGTTCGGGTATTCAACGCAGGAAGAAGTTGCATTGAGCAAAAACAAAAAGCCCAGAGAGAATATGGCTTGCGCTGAGAACTGTAAGTAGCTGGCCGTGTTGCTAGTGTGCGGATAGGTTAGAGGTCGGGCAGGAATAGGCCGGCAAGGAAGCTTAGGTCACATTTGAAGGGCCTTATGTAACAACCTGAGTAATCTGAACATAGTCAGGAGTCAATGAAAGCTTTAAAGCACACAAGGGAAATAGTGAGACATATCTATATTTCGGAAATATTACTCTGTGGTAGACTGAATGACAGCCTGAAGAATAAAGGGTGAAGCACAAATACTCACTCAAAAGATGGGGTACTATACCAAAGAAATAGCAGAAACTGAAAAGGGGGGCTAGGACTTCAGAAGTACAACTGATAGGATTTAGAAACTGGTGTGTGTAGAGGGGAGAACAGGGAGACTCAAAGATAAGAGCAAGGTTTTAGAAAGTAATGTGTTTTCTCTAGAATACAAAGTCAAGGTTAACAGTGACACCATTAAGACAGAGAACACAGGAAGAAACACTGATGACAATAAATTCAGTTTTGAATGTGTTGAATCTGAATTGCTATTAACATCCTATGTAGTAGGTAATTTTAGAATATGAGTTTGTACTCAAGAGAGAAGACAGCTACAGATAAAAGTTTGGGAGGCACGTGCATGTGTGTACTGAGAAGCAGAAGAGACTTTCCATAGAAAGGTCACAGGATAAACAAGTTACAGGATGTCCCTGGTTATTGCCAGTTAGGCCTCGAATACACAAAACTCCAGCATATTTTTGGTATTGTACTTTGTTTTCATTTCTTTACTATTACATAAAATATTCATTTTTAAAAAACACATAGTCCCTAAACACATTTCTCATTTTCTTTTTTCCCGTTACAAACCCAGTGCAGAAAGCTAAATAATGACCAAATCCAGGCTGCAGCTATAATCTAAGAAGTCAAAGCTGGACTCCTGGACCCAACTGATGAGCCAACCAACATAACAACACCAGGCTACCTCTTGGGTATTAGAGGCCTTAGATACACTGATATGAGACATCAAGTAAATTACATTACTTAAAATATTTCACAAAAGTTGATAAGGAACATCCCAAGTTACTCACCAGGCCTTTGATCCCGTTCCAGTACACAAATTAAGCCCCGAACTCTTCTGTTTTTCCCATGGACCATCATCAACTGAAATCTCGTAGTAGGAAGCCCTATAAATTGAGAATATAAAACTGGATCTGCTGAACTTCTGTCTCATGGTAAATAAGACAAACATAGTCTTTTTCAGAGCTGATGAAATCTAAGTAGGCAGCTTAACTTAGACATACCTGACTTAACACGCACACACATCGTGATGGTGATTCCAATATTAAGTAAAAGAAAACAAAAAAAAAAACAAAAAAACCTTTTTTAAAGTTAGCATGTCTGCCTCCCTCTCTGACCTATATGCTCCTTTCTAACAATACTTCAACATTTCAAACAGGAGCTTCTTGTAAATTTTTGCTGATACTGCTTTTATGGAAACATACAGAGCCTAACCTCAAAATTCAAAGAGAAAATATCATTTCTAGGTGAGTTTCATTCTTGGTAGCCAGCCCTTGATATACCTAAATCTGTATCTAATCCTTTAAGTCACCAATAGTTCCTGCTAAACTCTTGTTTCTTATGTTACATACTAATGTGCCTTTGAATTGATAGTAAGCTAGGAGAGATGATAAAGTTCTAAAGAAAATTCTCAACCAGTCCTGGATCAGTGGACAAAACTATTAGAGTATTTCATAAATATGGAATCAAATGAGTTTTCTGACACCAGCAAAAATGACACTATTCTTTAACTGAATGAATGCATAAACGCTTTTGCAACTATTCAAAGAAATTTTGACACACATAAAAGCCTATTTTGTGAGCTATATCTTAAAATAACTGTGTCACTAATCAACACTGGGTTACTTTTCTACAGCAAATTAAAAAATTAAAATAATCCCTTAACGAAATACATCTTTTCAAAACAATGACAATTATTAGATATGCTTGCAAATACTAGCACTCAATGGATAATTTAGCTCTTATTCTAACCCTTTCAACTTCTGCCAAGCTCTTAATCTGTGAAGGTTTTACATGATACAACTCTGTCATTTTCTCTCTGAAGTCAGCGTTCTTCATAAAAATAAAAGATAACAAGCCTGATATTCACATTTAGCCTATTTCATAGCCTTGTTATTTCCTCCTGGAAAATAAGAAATTTTAGGTACATTAGGAGCCTATTATACACAGACAAGCCAGCCAAATCCACAGGGACGGCTGCTATTATGACAGAATCACACGGAAACAAGAGATTAGGGGTAAGTGGGGATAGAAGAGGAGCAGAGGTGGAGAAAAGGAAAGGTCCAGTCAGGTGAGAGATGAACCCAAAACAATGAGCAAATTTAGTGTCATTCTCACATGCAAGTTTATCAAGATTAGTCACAGTCAACTCATAGAATTTTGGTTTCAGGGAAATTATTTTTTTAAGGCAGCAATAAAACTCACAGTCCCTTTAGAGTGGGTATACTTCTTCTTAAACTGTCCACTGCTACAGCCCAAGAATAAGACATTCTAGGTTAGAACAAATAGGAGAAAAGAAAAAAAAAATTGGGCTTTTAAAATGTTCTTAAGTTTAAGAACATTATAAATGAGGCAGGAACAATATTGCTGCAGTTCATATTTTCCAAGCAAAACACTTAAGTTTTCAGGAAGACTAGAATTCTATTGTATAGCACACTGAAGAAAAGCACAGGCTTACCCTGGCTTTGTTATTTATTAACTGTGTGACTTGGGGCAATTTACTTCAGCTCTCTGAGCCACAGACTTCCCTATAAAATGGAGATAATGAGAACATTTGGCAGGACTCATCAGCATTTATTCATTCCATAAATATTTATTAAGTGCCTAATATGTTTTAATAAACACTGTGCTAGGTACTGGGGACTTAATGGCAAATGTAATAGACAGTCTTCTTGAAGCTTATATTCTAGTAGGTAGTTTAGAAATTTTAAAGTAAATAATAATTACCATCTACTGAGGGTGCTATTTATTGCTTTAAGCAATAAGCAAGATACTATGTAAGAAATAATACAAGATGGCCTCAAGATAGCATTGCCAGTAGGAAAGTTTGCATAAGGAAGCAGCAGTTTAAAAAACAGGCAATACTTCACAAGTTTTATTCATAGTAACTCAATACAGGATCTGAAATCAGAAATGCTGGGTTTATATGATAGTTCTGATGCTAATTAACTAATTACATGACCTTGGGAAAATCAATCCAAATCTCAATTTTTTCACTGATAAATACAATTAACTACCTTTCTTACAGAGTTGCTATGAGGCTACATACGATAACATACACATATGCACAGTGCCTGATGTAGCAGGCATCCAGTAAATGCTCCTTTCCTTTTACTAAGGGTCTATGTCAATAAAACTTTAAAAATAAGTTCTAATATTTCCAGTAGTTAATTAAACCTTTTTCAGTAGCATCAGAAGCCAACCCATTGCTGTCCTTATCTTAGTAAAGATATAAGGTGAGGCATCAAAGACCACAAAAAGAACCAGCATCAGATATTAGGGGTAAACCAATCAAATCACTACTGCCACAGAAAATAAAAGCATTCTATCTAAAAATCTCCTAATGGGATTTCACTAAATTCCCAAAGTCTATCAACCGATCCCAGTTCTCTTTCTTTTGTAAGTTATTTTTTAGTAAGTACAAATCATAAAGCAATGCTAGTGCAAGCTCTCAGAAGTTACAACCTTTAAGATACACAAACAGAATAATGTAAGCCATTAAATGGCTTCCCCAGAGTTAAGTATAAACTCACAAAACATCTTTATCTTCATCATCTATGTATTTTAATGTAGACTTTCTCCAATCTCATTTTAAAGTTGTTGCTCTCTTCTGTCCAATGTCCTTAGCAATAATGACTAGATTATATCACTATATAGAGTTACATTTCCCTCCTTCTCTCTTATGACATAAATGTATCCATTATTCATTTTCATATTGCTTCAAAATTGATATGCAGCAAAAGCAAAACCTTTATATATAGCATAAGTCTTACTATATTAAAATAAACATCTTTATATTTTTATATTTTTGTATATATATTTTTATTGAAGTACAGTCAGTTTACAATGTTGTGTCATCACTTTACTATATTTTTAAGTCCTTTAAAAATATATTTTTATTTGATTTCTTTGAAGAATACATTTTAGTTTTAATGATTTTTAATGGTGTATTTTATTTACTATCTTCCAAAAAACTAAGATACCACTACCTTTATCTTATTCATCTTTACATCCCATAGAGGGTGCTCAATATATTTTATTGATAAATTTAAAATTACATGAATCAAAATAATTACAACAACACAAAAAGCACTCTGTTGAATCAGGCTTTGTACTTTTCAGTACTACCTGAATTAAGTTATTGGCTAAAATATGGCTTTTTTAAGACAAACTTTTCTCACCCATAATTAAACTTCCTATAAAATGATATAACTGATGATAAATAGAATATATGGAACTCTCAGTAAACTAGGGGATCATTCCATGACCTTCAAAGGGTCACGTGGTTCTGGTAGCAGGAAAGTAGGCTACAGATTCATCTCTAACCCTCACCCCTAATTTACCTACATCTACAAAAATGAGAATGAAAGTTCTAAAGTACTACCAAGAATCAGATTAACTTTACATTATGGCAATCATTTTATAACTGGTAACTAATGTCACACAAAGTTTTGCAAAAAATTCTACTGACAATTTAAGCCTAATTTATATTCAACACTCACAAAACAGATTTTATCAATAAAACACATATTATATTTCTATATTCCTAGTGAAGAACTTCACTGACCTTAATTTTTGGTAATAATGGTTACAAATCTTAAACTGTCAATACACTTGCCTTTTATTACACTAAGAAGGATCAATATTACCTATGCAGTATTCCTGCCAAAAATGCTTAGTCCTAATCTTATGCAGAGAAAAAAAATCATACAAATTCAAAATAAAGAACATTCTGCATAAGAAATTGGTTTAGACCATTCAAAAATGTTAATATCATAAATGACAAAACAGGGGTGGGGCTAACGAATTGTCCTTAATTCACTCTAAGGGCCATGATGGCCAAATGCATGATCCTTAACTGGATCCTGGATTAAAACAAGCAAACAAATAAATCAGCTTTAAAACACTATTAAGAGAGTTAGTAGGGAAATTTTAATATGGACTATTTATAATATCAAAGTTTTACATCAGTTGCAAACATATCATTCTCATAGACATTTATAAAGGTCCTATACGATAGATTAAAGGCTCTGGGAAATACTGCAGTAAAGAAGTCTGAATAACTTTGTTTATCCTAGGGTTTTACAAACCTTTTTGGTAATAAGGCCTTCTTTCCTCTTTAACATGTAATAATATGTACAGAAGTTTGGAAATATTTCATTAAATAATTCATTTCTATTATTTATACAGTATTAATTATTCACAAATCTTAGGTTGTATAAGTTGAATAAATAGCTTAAAAATTACTAAAATATTAAATTTCAAACTCAAGATCACAGGTTTAAAAGTACCTGGATGATAGACTCTCCCCAATGAAAACTTCATTTAGTGCTCTCACTGGCAAAAGCTGGGGTCCAGAAGCCTCAAACCCTGCAGATAATGAAAACAAAAAAAAAAATTCAAGATGTAATCTTTAGAAATGTTATCATATAAATTTATAAAATATTAAAGTATTCATATTTCTGTCTTAACAGAATCTATACTTTAACATTATTAACATCTAAATTAAGTATCTCTCATTTAAAGTATTCATAATTCAAACCCTCAAAATCACCTAAACATTATAGCTGCAACGAAGCCTCTGTCTCTCCAAAATAAACCTTAGTTCTCCTTGAAACAATTCTTCAAGAGTGATGAAATATATTTATCCATAGCATAAAATTCACGTTGTCAAAATTGACTTAGTTTTATTCTGGAGGCTTCAGAAGTAGAAATGATCAAGTACTCCAAAGAAGAGCCATTTTGGATTTAAGCAGCAAGTTACATGGATGGTTCATGTTGGAAACCAAATGAGTTATTTTAAAAATCAGATTTTTTTCAAACAGAAAAATCTGAGTGTTTTTTAGCAATGGCAGCAGTGGAGAAACAACCACATCTCCTTTTATGACTCCAAAAAGAAGTCATCTTTTTTTTACTCTATAAGGTTGTATGCACAGTTTAAGTAATCTTCCTTGATGATTATTTAAACATCACTCCATCACACAAAATCCTCCAAAGAATTCCCACTGCTTTCTGTATCTAACTTGTAATTGTCACCTTCAAATGGTTTCTCTTATCTTTCACCAGTCTCCAACTGGAAATGCCAGCCCCATCTTCTCAATGTCACCAATAGCAGATTCATTGCGCCCTTGTATCTCCTGTTGGGCAAGCACTATGGGACAAATTCCCTTTTCTGTCTCCTTCCCATTTTTTCCTAAGTCAAAGCTTAAAAGTCCACTTCAATTCTGGCAGCTAGCCTTAAGATGGTCCCCAGGGAGTCCTGCCTCCTGGTATTCACATTTTTGTTCAACTCTCCCTCTAACGTCATACCAGGATTGGTCTATGGGACCAACGTAGGGCAGAAGTAATGATAAGTCACTTCAAAGATTCAGTTAAAAAGACTTCTACATTGGTCACTCTCTCAGATCACTTGCCCTGGGGGAAGGTACTTTATGAGAAGTCCAATGGAGAAGTCAACATGTGAGGAAATGAAGCTTCTTGCTAACATACACATGAAGGGTTTTGAAGCAGATCTTCCAGTCCCAGTCTTGTCTTCAGATACTGCTGTCCCTGTAGACAGCCTGTCACCTCCTGAGAAACCCTAAACCTGAACTAACATGCTATGCCACTCCTGGATTCTTGACCTTCATAATCTCTGTGAAATCATAATAATTATGTTTTAAGATACTAAATTCTGAGGTAATTTGTCATGTTTTAAGATGCTACGTTTCAGGGTAATGTGCACAGGTATCGAATACACATTAGACACTTAGTACACTAAAAAAAACTTTCCACCATTGTCACCAGCACAACCACTGATCTAATATTCTCCTCTGACTTGTGGCCTATTACATTCTTCTGTTTATACGTTTATTGAACATTGATTGCATGTATCTCATTTCTTTTGGATTATAACTGCCTAAAGTAGCCCAACTATTCTTTTGATTATAACAAGTTACTACGATACCAAACAACTTTTGAAAACGTATTTGACCAAATTATATAATGGGTTAACCTTATCAGCTAAATCTCAGAATAATATAGTAGAAAGAACTTGACAGAAAAAGGTATATAAAAAATTTGATGTCTTAAATCAAATCTGATTTACTTAAAACTGCAAAATCTAACTTTTGAAACTGCCTTAATTTGGTACTAGATATATTCACACTTTCATACCTGACAAGTTTTATAAATTAAATAGCTAAAATTTATTGTTTAAATTATTTTTCTTTACATAGGGTAATTACTAATGGAATGTTTTACATCTCCCCACAGATTTTCTGCAAATGCTCAACTAACATTAAGTACTCACTAAAATTTTTTTTTTATTGAAGTGTAGTTGATTTACAGTGTTTCAGGTATATAGCAAAGTGATTCAGTTATACATATACATACATATATATTTTTTCTTTTCAGATACTTTTCCATTATGTTATTACAAGAAACTGTGCTTACAACAGGTCCTAGTTGTTTGTCTATTATATATAGTAATGTGTGTCTGTTAATTCCTAACCCCTAATTTATCCCTCCCCACCCTTTGGTAACCATAGTTTGTATTCTATGTCAGTACTCACTAAATATTACTAACCAATAAATCTAAAATCTTACCAAACTGTAACCGCATGTTTTTCTTTTATATGGTCTTGACTTTCTACCTCTATTCCCATTTTTCCTCATCCTAATTTTCATTTCCGTATTGCACTTTTATGATGTATGCTTGCTGAATTTCACCTAAAATCCTTTATTAAAGGAGGAAGAGATTATGTAAAATTGCTTCATCTCATTAATTCTGCTTATATTTTCTTTCATGCTAGTTGAATACCAAACATTATCTACTCATGAATTTATATGCTCATTTATAATCTGCTCATTTATAACTTGCTTCCATAGGACATGAAAAGATAGACTCAATACCAAGAAACAATTTTCTATTTAAGAGAATGGATTACAAGATTAATTATAATTTGTATTTTTAAATACAGACTTGTTATACTTGTGACAGAGACCATAACATTGTGTAATTCTCCCACACTATCAACTGTTAGACTATGTTCTACCCATGGGACTAGTAATGGCCATGGAATATGAGCAAAAGTAGTGAAAAAGCCCACTCCTAAACCCTCCGTAAGGGTCCTCCAGGCTCTCACAGCCATTTTCTCCCCACAAGCTCCAGAGGGCCCAACTGAAGACTCGAGGCCTTAGAAGATGGTAGGAGCCTTGTTTGGAGGTGGCCTGAACATCCATTGGACAATGAGATGAGCTCGAAATAAATCTTCAGTATGTTAAGCCACCAAGATTCTGGGATTGTTAATGAAATCAATTAACTTATCCAAATTAATACAATGAGCCTTGCAAATAAGAAAGTTACTAGTTTATGTGATTAAGATTTTTTTTTAAATAATAAATAAATCAACCCTATTTCCCTTGAAGGTATAAAGGTAGTAAAAACGAATTCTTCCTTAACTTGTACACAAATACAATCTAGTTAAAGGATAGATTACACTAGGTGAGAGGATACAGCTCAGTGGTAGAGACTGTGCTTAGCATGCTTGAGGTTCTGGGTTCAATTCTCCGTACCTCTGTTAAAAAAATGAAAAATAAATAAACCTAATTACATCTCTTCCAAAAAAAGAAACAAATAGGATTATCTCTTGGGATCGTCTTGCATCATGAAAGTCTTACAGTTACTAGCAAAAGTAGGAAAATATCGCTAAATTATAATCAAATTAGCTCAAAACTGAGAATTCACTTTAACACAACAAAAAAGCTGCATATCATATCACTGTATGCTAACATTCTCTTAGCATCTTACACAAATATTTGAAATACAAATCTTGAGTCTGGGATACAAAATTTTCTAATAAAAAAGTTTTAATAACTAGAACTATGGTAAATATATTTAAATATAAGTATATAAATGTGTAAGTAGTATGAAATCTTGCACAAATTAGTTCATTTTCTTTCTACCACTTTCTTTTTCCTTTTTGACATTTCAAAGATTAAGGCCAAGAATCTTTCCTGAAATATCAACTATCCTCTTGGACATTTTGTAGTCCTTCCCCAATCAACTAGTTTTCAAATTCACCCTAGAAAACATTTCTTATAGAAATATGCTATATTTCTTATTTCAGAATCTAATTATAACAAATTTTACAACTCAGGTAGTCCAATTGTACTTTCCTAAGTGTTGTCAGTGGCACCAAAATCCCCAAATAAGTTCATTATAAGTGATCACTTCTAGAAATTAGAGATTAAAGGAACTATAAATTAAATATCACCCCAAACACATCTAATTCCCAGTCCACCTACTTGCATCATGAACTCTCTCAATGTTGAAGGCTCTACTATGTTGATTCAAACTTAGCTGCTGTTCATGAAGGTCGACAGGAACAGGGTTGATGCCGGTCCCTTCAAGGTATAACCTGATTCGCTGCCTCCACAACCATCTTAGAAGAGTGAAGGGAAAAGCAAATTAACACAGAAAAAATTAACTAAGGATTATAATTAGCCAAATTAAAACACTCCTATTAAAAAACTAGTTATTCAATAAACAAATTATATCATAAATACCTTTGTACTGCTCAAAGACAAATTTAGGCGTTTATTTCTCTTCTCAATTATAACGGAACTATCTAATGTGTCTATGCAAAACTGCCCAAATGACTTGAATTAAAGTCAAATTCTTTATTGAGTATTCATTAAACCCAATATGCTGAGCTAAATACAGTTGTGTTTTGCTCATCAAAATGTATAACATATAAAAAAAAGCATTCTGAACTTAAAATGATACTATGCTAAGGTGGTCAGATTAGATAAAAATCCCTTAAAATCTATAACGATGCTTTTCCCTCTCCTAAAATCTGTAATGATGCTTTTTTTTTTTAAAGTAAGAGAAAGAAGAATAACAAACACTATAACACTTAAGATTACACCAAAACTTAAATGACATTTTTGGTAAAAGTAAAGAAAAAAAAAGAATCAGGTTTAACTTATTTCAAAATCAAATACTGATGCATCAAGAAGCCAACAGGACAGATTCTAGTAGATAAGTATACAAAAATATACTCCCACTTGGTAGCTATAAATTGGTTACTTGTAGAGATGCCAAACTTCTGAAATGACTAGAAACTGGAATCATTATTAACAAAACAATTCCAGAAGTCAAGAAGATTTAATACCATTTCACAAATACCTGGAGAAAAAGCTTTCTCAAACTATAAAAGCTAGGCTAAGTACTCAAACTTGGCTCTCTCTAACATAACTGGCCAACCTCATCTCAGCTCCCACCTCTACCCTCCTCTTTTCAGGACAGTCTGACCACTGAACAAATTAAGTGAAAGAAATATGAAAAAACACGTCCACTGCTTAAGAAACACTTAACATAGAGATAGCAGGAATCCCAGCATGGCTGGAGAAATTCCAACTCTCAGTCATTCCGGATGGGAGAAGATGAGGATAAAAAAATATACAAACTCAGAGAATTTGAACACTCAATTTTAGCCAACAGTTTTAATCATCCTTCTACCAAACTGCTAAAAACATTTAACAAGTTTAGGAAAGTAGAGACATGGCCTCTCTCTCACTGAAGGAGAGAAACCTCTATTTGCAATTACATTACAGGCCAAGTAGCATTTGGCAGGGTTTCTCCATACAGTTCCAGCTGGACTGGAAGAAGGCAAGTTAGATGTGTTTGTAACTCAAATTATGTAATATTTTTATGGCTACTGTTGAAACTGTAGACTAATCCAAATATTATCTAATTTGTTCTGTTTAACAGCAGTTTTAATGGCACACATTAGTAAGTACATAACAATAATAAGATTACTATTATCCTATTACCTTAATAGGGTATTTGCAGAATAACAGTAAGAAATTCCTACCTGAACTCACCACGATAGAACTTCTGTAAGGCTTCTGGGAAGGAATGCGTATATCGAACAGGAAGACATAAATGACCTTCAGATCTTTTTAAAAGGGATTTGGATGGTGCAAAAGGAAGAAGAAAAAAAAGTACTTAATTCAAAAGGTATCACTAAACTACAAAAATTAGATATAAATTTTTAAAAATTCTACTCTAGACTTCATTTTGCCACAAAATTGTCTGCAATTTCAACAAGAACAAACAAAAAAAAAAACCAGGTAGAAACAGTTGACATTCAGCTTTAATGACATAATACACAATACTACCTAAGTTTCCACATTACAGTGAATCTAAAAATGGCAGCAAATTTGCCACTGATTGATTTCCCTGCAAAATTATCTATTGGTACAGTGGTGTTTGCATCTTACCTTTAAGTTATTTAACTATTAACTTTGGGTAAGTTACTTTAGCTTAATCAGCTTCCTCATCTCTAACAGGGCAATAAAACTACCAAGCTCAAAAGGTTATTCTGAGGAATCAATTTATGAGAAACTGTTTTAAACCATAAATTCTTTTTAAATGTCATTTAAGATATTCCAGGTCAGTAAGAGAACTCAGAAAGATTAATACAATGCAATCCTTCATTTATTTAAAAATATATAAGGATGAACTCCTTCAAAGAGTTAATGGCTTTATGTAGAAGACAGAAATTTTTTTAAAAATCGTAAGTTATAAAGTGTTAAGATTGCCTACAGGTTGCTATAGAAGATGAGATGATACAGCATCTAACGTGAGAAAAAGGGTCCAGAAAGCCCAATCATCATCATTTACATGATGCTTCAATCTTGAGGGAAAGGCTGAAAGTAGGCCTGGCAAAACAAATCTTTACTAATGACTGTAAATTAACTTACAAATGTGAAGAGCAGAGAAAAAGGTTTTTACAAAGTTGTGACTAATCGATAATTTACCTGAGAGAGTCAACATTGAGGTTAAGAAACTTAGTCAGGGAATAGGTTTTTAAAATTTTTATATTTATTGCAATACTTGTACACAGTGCTAAGATTATAAAAGTTATCAACAGTCATCTGATAGTCACCTGACCTACCTGAGGTCAACTGCAATTCTAAAATACTCTAGAGAGAAGAATCTAGACTTGGCCTGGAGGATTCACGTTCAATGTGGCTTATTCTCTGGTGCTAGCTGCTGGCAAGAGGCCTCAATTCCCTTTGTATGAGCATCTCCACATGAGGGCTGCTTTGGTACCCTCACATCATAATGGCTGACTTGCTACAGAATGAGCAATCCAAGAGACCAATACAGAAGCTGCAATACCATTTATGACCTGGCCTTGGAATCCACACACTGTCATGTGATATTCTAATTGGTCCCAAAGATCAGCCCTGATTGAATACAGAAGTGGGAAGGGAACCACATAGGTGTAAATACTGGGAGGTTGGCTATCATATGCCTTCTATCCCATTTTGATTATTAAGCATTTAAATGTCATAATTATTTACAGGGGTCAGTATAGTGGTACAGAATACAGAAGAGATAACTAAAATTATATATTTAATTTAGAGGAGTCCATGTGAGTGATCTTAGAAGTAGATCCTCCAGCCCAAGTCAAACCTTCAGATGCCTGCAACCCCAGGTGACACCTGACTATAACCTCAGAGAGATCCCAAGTCAAAACCATGCAGCTAAGCTCTTCCTGGATTCCTGACACACAGAAACCAGGAGAAATAATAAATGATCGTTATTGTTTTATGCCTCTAAGTTTTGGGATAATTTGTTATGGTGCACTTGATAACTAATACAGAGAAGAAGAAACTTAAGTTGAACATTTAACTTCTAGGCTTATTTAAGGATTGTGAGACAATTCAGTGCTTATGAAAAAGAAGTCAGGCAACCTGTATTACAGCTAGGAGGCTTAATACATTTCTGCCTGGAGGCAAAAAGAGAAACCAAAAGACTTCTAGGACACATTATTCTAGGTAGAAATTAGAGAAGCAACACCTTCTACTTACCAGTTTCAAAATCCCTGCAAGCTAATGAGCATTAAGCCAGCTTTTAAAGGAAAATATATTTCAACAAACTGTATATAATGTGATCACTAAAGAATCTCTTCCTTTAATAGTATAAAAATATGCCATTACGAAGTTCTAAAATACACATGCACCAACACTAAAGGCAATCAAAAAATAATTACTGAATCAATGATCTCAATTACTTATGCCCAGGAAATATTTACCCAGCTAGCTTGGGGTCCTAGCCCTGCTCCCTAAAATCATTTAATTAATCATTCATTTTTCAAATGTTTATTGCCTACTCTGTGTAATACTGTGCTAGTGATAAAGAAATTAAAAGTCCTATATTTGGGTGGGAGGGTATAGCTCAAGTGGTAGCACACATGCTTGACATGCATGAGGTCCCAGGTTCAATCACCAGTATCTCCTCCAAATAGAAATAAATGAATAAACCCAACTTTTAAAAAAAAGTCCTATAATTAAGGAATTTATAGTGTAATGGAAGAGACAAATAAGCAGAAAATATATGAAAAGATAAGTGCTCTCTGATAGGGAATCACAGTCAGAGCCAGGAGAGGCACTAGTCTTGAATGAACAAGAACTACACAATGAGTAAGTGGTGTAAAGACACTCTAGGCAAAAGCATGAGAAGAACATGGGCCTTCTGGAGAAGTTGCACTTACTCTTTCACACCTTGCTATCTTAAGTTATCAACAAAGCTCCTCACCAGAGTTAAAGCTGCCACATGGGAGCCTCCAACCATGACATTAGGATGCTCACACATTACACTGCACTTAGAACAGCCTCCAGTTTAGGGGAGGAGGGACTGAATGAAGGTAGTCAAAAGATATAAACTTCCAGTTAGAAGGTAAGTAAGTACTAGGGTTGTAATGTACAACACAGTGACATAGTTAACACTACTGTATGGTATATTTGAAAGTTATTAAGAGAGTAGATCCTAAGAGTTCTCATCATAAGGGAAAAAAACCTTTTTTTCCTTTTTTTGTAGCTATAAGAGATGACAGATGTTAACTAAATTTATTGTGGTGATCATTTCACAACATGTGTAAGTCAAGTCATTAATCTGACGTACACCTTAAACTTATACAGTGCTTAGATACCAATTATATCTCAATAAAACTGGGGGAAAATACAATTAAAAAAAAAAAAGAACAGCATTTAGGAAAGATCCTAGAATATTCCTAGAGTGGCACTAGTTTTTTTTTTTTTTTAGCTGAAGAATGTATAGTGCCTATGGATAAATGAGGCTAGAAGAAACCAGAAAAGCAGACAGATAACAGATGGTGAAAGATCATATATAGTATGTTAAGGAATTTGCAATGTATCCTGAAAGTGATGGGGAAGCTCTAAAGGATTTTAATTAAGGCGTGGATACAATCAGATTTGTACTTTAGAAAGAATACTACAGCAAAGTATAAAGGATGGGTTGGAAAGAACAAGACTGGAAGCTACTGCTGTAATTTAAACAACAAACTAGAGAGGCCTGAGCTAAGTTTAATAGCAGTGAGGATGGCAAGAAATAAACTCAAAGGTAGGATCTCTAAAACTCAGAACTAGATCCCTAGAACAATTTGATGAAGGGAGGGAAGGACATTTTGTCTCAGCTTCAGCAGATGATCCATGCATCAAGATAGTATGTGAAAACAACAGTATTTGAGTAGTGACCAAAAAATAGGATCCTTCAAAAGAGATAGAGACATAGAGACAAAGAAGTAGCTACATAAACAGAAAGAAAGGGGTGTCATAAATGCCAAAGAAGTACAGATGCAACAAGGCACCAAAAATTTCCCAGAAATCAAGGAAGAAAAGGAATATCCAGTAAGTTCAGGATATCACTGTTACGTAAGGCAAAACCAGCGTCAATGAACCAGTGAGGGGAAAATCCAGAAAAGACTGCAAAGGTTTAGAAAATAACTGTGGAGTAAGAAAGTGGAGATACCAAGCCTGGGAGTAAAGGGAAGGAAAAGGGTAACAGCCTAGAGAAGAGGCAAAGGGTAAAAGATTTATTAAATTTTCTTGAAAGACGGCAGTCTTGAACAAGTTTTTAGGTTGTAAGGAATCATGTGCAAAAAGGAGACAGGAAAAAAGGGAACAAATGACAGAACAAAAAAAAATTTTTAAGGGGGAAAAAGTTGAAGTTCTAATCTGGTAGCTTCATTTCCTCTGAGATAAAGAAGGGTGTGTTAAAGGATGAAGGGTAAGGAAAGCAACGGATACAGAGAAGCTGAGAACCACTCCTGAAGTAGCTACCACACAGAATGGGGATGAGGGATGACCTGGGCCACAGGGAAAGATTACTGAGCAACTTTGAGTGCTCAGATCTAAGAGCTATAAATTACAAACTGGAAGTAAATTTGGGCAACCAAAGCCCAAACTTGGCCCCCAAGGCCAAATTCCTATGATTTCTTTTTTTCCCAGATGGCCTCAGCAGTGCTGATATAGGAACAGAAAGGATAATAGACTCATCTATGATTGAGCAGAAAGATAATGGTACAAAATATTTAAGAAATTTGTCAAGAAAGTGAATGAAGTGAGGGATAATTAAGAGAAAAAAATGGAGTGGATCGACACACTGAAAGTCAAAGAGCAGATTTACTAGGAATGAGGGGATAAAGACTGCTGTGTTGAGAGATGGAGACCTTCTAGATGATCGCAAAGTCCAGGGATGATCATGGCTGTGGGTGGCTGGAATACAATAGGGATAAATGTCAGTGAAGCTGAGGAAAGGGAAAAAAATGATAATAGAGTTTGGTCTGTTTATTAAGTCACCCAGGAAATCAGTGAAGGCATAATCAGGAATGTAGACAAGAGCTATAGGAAGGGTAGAAGATGGAACATCATCAACTCATCCATCTTCAGCAACACCAAAGGTCACCAATCCTCACCTGGGTCAAGGGCTCAGGTCTATTCTGCCAAAGACACTACTCCCAAACTATCTGGGAAGTCAAACATTGAGCACTTGTCCATCCCATATCATTTAATTATCATATAACTTTCTACATGCAATGCCAGCTAAACACATATATATTTCTCATACTAGGCTAAAAAAGAGAGCTATGTCCTTGAAAATAACTACATAGAAGAGAAATCTACTATAGATAAAGATCAATTCTACATGCCTAAATTTCATCACTAAAATGATTTTGGAACATGGTTCTAACATTCACAATAGCCAGGAATGGTGATGCTTCCACTTAAACAGCATGCACCATAGTAAACTTCCTACAGCAACAAAATGAAGAGCTTCCAATATTTAAGAATTATCATAAATAGACACTATGCAAAGCAAAGCATAAATGTCTGTATAGCACACACACACACAAAGTTTTCCTTACCGTTCTGGGTCAGTGTTAACTCCAATAACCGGTTTTAGTCTGTCCAAGACTTTACTTGCTGCCAAAAGCATTGTGCCATCACCTAAAGGACGTAGGACATAACCAGACTTGTTATAAAACTAGTTTTTAACATTTTCAACACTAGTTCTTTTAACAAGCACACCCTCACCCCCTCCTGATGGCTGCCACAGTCTACTCCACTTCCTTTCTACAAACTATCCCTTCTGTATTATCTCTCCCGCTCTAATGAAGAATTTCTCAACAGTGGTAAGATTGACCAGATAATTTTATGCCAGATAATTCCTTGTTGTGGGAGGCTGTCCTGAGCATCGTAGGATGGGAGGCAGCATCCCTGGCCTATACCCATTAGATGCCAATAGTATCCCCCAGCTGGGAACCACTGTTCTAATCCTACCACTTCTACTAGCCAGTCCTCTTTCCCTCTCTCATAACATCAGTCCAAATTCATAAATTATTTTAATGAGAATATATCCAACAATAGAGTCCAATTTTGGATTTTTCTCTCCAAAAAATGTGAAAGTTTAGAAAAAATGATCACTAAAATAATAATAAAGTTCAGGAAAAAAAATAAGTGTAAGTATATTGGGGCCAAAGAGGGACAGAATTTATCTAATTTCATTAAATTCTTAAACTCAACCTTTTTTTAAGACTGACATAACTAAATCAAAACACAGTTGTAAATAATCCTTTGAATCATATTTGAAGTTAAATGTACACATTAAATATACACAAGAAAAATATGCACAGAACCTCACAGTAACATCATTCACTAAAAAAGTGAAATGTTCTCTGAAGCGCATCTTTTTAAACCTGACCCTAAAAATCAAAAAAAATCTGTCCTATGGTAGGACTCCGAAGGCTTCACTACTGCTAGGCCACAGGGTATTTGGAAATATTAGTATTAAAGAGCACTTCCATATTCAAACACCTTTATCTCTGTAAAACTATTACCTCCTGCAGCTATGACAGCATCTGCCCATCGAACAGTTTCTTCGTCATATTCTCTCCTCTTTACTAGACGAACCTCAATTCCCTCTTTCCTAAGATAAAAAAAGAAAGACTATATAAAATTTCCACTAACATAAAGGAGTATGTTTTTTGAAAGGCAGATTATTATAATAAAGATTTAAAATAAACCAATTTATGTTTAGCTTTGTAAAGTCAGCTTCATTTTCATTTAACTACACAACCAATTAACTAAGCCAGGAAGTAATAAATAAACTATCCCAAATCTCCATGTGCTTTTAAAACATCTTTTAAAACCCCTGACAAACAGGAATATTGATTAATTACAATTTCATTTCATTTTCTTTCCTCTTTCTAAAGCTAAAATTCATTAATATAAAATGGCCCAGAAGACTAACCCAAAAATACTGAGTGCCAGATACTGAAATTGTGACTAAAGTATGTTCTAATTTGCATGTCCTCATACCAATTCTCTTGCATACACATAAACTTATGCATCGACTCATTTAGTCCTGAATTAACTGAGGTTTCTAAAATTACAATTTTTAGACATTCAAAAAATATTATAATGAACACCAATATAATTCTAAGAAATAAAACACTACTCATACAGTTGAAGCCTGCTGTGTACAAAATTAACTCTGTAGAAAAGGCACTTCTCAGGCAGACCAGATAATAATTGAAAAATCTGTGAAATTTTCAGAATATAATAAAAATTTCCTTAGAAATATTATAATATCAGTTCCGTGAGCCAGGACAATTTTTCAGAAAATAATTTTATAATGGCAAACTTTACTAAAAAATCTATGTATTAGCTGCTAGTAAAAATAGAAACTAAAAGTCCTAAATACAAAAGCCCACCCATGACCTGATCCCACAGACTTACCGTAAACTATCTAGAATATGTTCTACATTTTTGGTGTGAATATGATGTCGTTCAAGCAGTCCACTGTAGCTAGAGCCTTTCAATGCAAGCTGTTATCAAAATAAAACAAATTTTGTCTTATTATATGATATATATTACATATAAAAAAGAATTTTTTAAAAAATTTAAAAAAGAATTTTTTTGAAGGTACATTTTAATGACCACCTGTGAAACCTACAATTGTAGACTTAACTAGAAAGTCTGGTTCTAGGAAGTCAATTTGGTTTTAATACCAAATACAGCATTAGGTTTCCTATCATATATCAACAGGATCGCAAAAACTGTATGTTGTACAGCTTGAGTGTTTTATTTTTTAAGTGGATTTTTAACAAACTGTATATAGCTACTGAAGACCAAAGATGAACTAGTATTTCAGAAGGCAGTTAGATGACCTTTGTTCCACTTGGATTTGCAGCTCTCTTGTGTTCAGATTTATGAACTCTATTTGGAATTTACACAATCCAAACAAAGGATTTGTTAGCTCCCTGAGAATGGATAACTTTTAGATATAAAGATATACAGCCTTCAAGAATTGTCTTACCTAGTTATTTGGAGTGACATTTTATGTCATTTCTTATCATTAATATTTTTAAAGTGTATGTCTTCTGTGTAACCCATAAAGTTAAATGTTGAGAGAGAAGTTTCGAAACATCCATTTAATCATCAAGTAGAAAATATGTCCACTAGAGTGAATGCTAGAATCAAAAAACATGTTATTTTGGGGAGCACCAAAATTACAATTATTAGCAGAGAAACTATTGAGGAGAAAAACTGGAACACTGGCAGAAAAGATCATCTACAACTAAAGATATGAGAGAACCACAAGATGGGTAAGAGGGGCAGAGACACAATAAAGTCAAGACCCATACCCCGAGTGGGCAACCCACAAACAGGGAAAATAATTACAACTGCAGAAATTCTTCCCAAGGAGCCAGGAGTCTGAGCCTCACACTAGGCTCCCCAGCCCAGTGGCCCTGCACTGGGAAGATGAGTCCCCAGAACATTTGGCTTTGGATCCCCTTGATCCTAGCCCTGCCCACCATGGGGACACCAACCCCAGGGGAAAACCAGCCCCAGGACCACTACATCCCTACAGCTTGCTGTATCAGGACACAGCCCACTCACCAACAGGCCAACACCAGCTCTGGGACACCTTGGGCCCCTCAGCCAGCTGCCTCAGGATCTGGTGCCACCAACAGTAGGCTGACACCAGCTTTGGGACACTCCTGACCCCACAGACAGTCATGTCAAGAACCAGCCCTGCCCACGAGCAGGCGAATACTAGACCCAGGACCCCTGGCCCTACAACCATCCACTCCAGAACCCAGCTCTGCCCACTAGTGGGCCAGCACTAACCCAAGGAACCCCAGGGCTCCGCAGCCAGTAGCCTTGTGACCCAGCCCAACTCAACAGCAATTGGCAGCCATCATACAAGGCAAGGCCTGACAACCAACCAGACGTGGGGCCAGTCATGCCTACCAGATCATCACAACAGAAGGACCCATGCAGCCCACACAGGGGGCATCCCTGGAGCATACAGCTCTAATGACTAGACTGGAACACACAGGGCAAATGCACTAGAAGGGATCAACATTACATTAGATGATTCAGAGGAGTAGATGAGCAAGTTTTGCTTGTCTGTAAAACTTTTGATCTCTCCATCAAATCTGAATGAATTTAAGAGATTAGGAACTTTCACACGTATACAAGTTGCTAGATATAAACCTCAGAGTAGACACAAACCAAAAATCAGTAACAGATTCACACACAGAAAAAAGAAAGGAATCCAAACACTAAAGACAGTCATCAAGTCACAAGGGGAAAGAACAAAAGAAAGGAATAAAAAAGGACTACAAAAACAACCCCAAAACAATTAACAAAATGGCAGTAAGTACATTCCTATAAATAATTACTTTAAGTGTAAATGGACTAAATGTTCCAATCAAAAGACAAAGAATGGATGGATACAAAACAAGACCGATATACATGCTGCCTCTATAGATACAATGGAATATTACTCATAAAAAATAATGAAATCTTGTTTAAAATCATTACTTACTGAATTACAAAGTTAAACCAATTTTTCAATAGCATTTTAAATAATACATATTTCACTTTTTAAAAAAGGTTGTAACATGGAAGATACATATATGAAAAAATTAAAATTACATATAATCTTATTTATCTCCAGATAATTAATGTTAATATTTTGATACCTATCTTCCAGTCTTGTTTATGAATAATGGGTTAAGACTTAAAATAGTGTTGTCCTCACTCTATAATCTACAGGGAAATGTATGCTCTTCAAAAGAGGAGCTGAGGACACATTTGGCTATTTCAAAATTAATCCACAGATGTTAACTCACATATACAAGGGGAGACAGCCTGTACAAGTCAGACATATGCCTCATTATATTCAGAAGAGCAAACCAATGTCAAGAATATTTTTTAAAGGAAAGTAGCAACCAAGGTAATGATTAGATAATCATTCATTTACTTTAATCAACAAATCAGGTTTGAAAAACTATTCTGAGAGTGAAATTTCTGAATATGGATGAACACAGCATTAATACTCAGATTATTACTTCCATAACCCAGCCACAGATTAACTAAAACTGCACTAACCACCTCTCGATGAGTATGGATCACAATGATTTTCTTTTCTGCTCTTTCCCTGAGGATCTCTAGTTTCAAGGCTTTAAAACAGCTCTTGAATGCTAATGCTAATGAATCCCAATTGCTATCTCTAATCCTGTCCTAACTTTAGGGCTCCAAGTGAATGTACCCAACTGTGTATCTGTTATCTTTTTCTGGATATCTAACAGGCATCTCAAATTAATGTGCTCAATATCAAGCCCCTGATTTTTTGGCAGATTAGTGTCCATGGTATATTATTTTATTACAATAGTTACCTCTCATGAGCCCATTTCAAGAGTTAGCACTTCACATAGCTAGAAATTAAGCTCTAAAAAATTAAACTTACTCATAAAAATATCTGAGTGCCTACTACTGTGTTCATTTACACACTAGTTGAGCTCAGTCAAATGTATTAAATGCAACACTGAAAACTGCTAAGGACAGTGAGAACTAATTCAAATGCACAATGTTTACTAAAATAATTTCATCAGATTTACTGCTTCTAACCTGCAATAAATAAAACTTACGGGTAAATGTCCTTCGGATTTCAATTCCCTGTCCAGGCAATTGAATCTTATGCTACAATTTTTGGTTTGGACAATACAGAACATGTGCCCAGGAATAAAGGACATAAATCCTACATATGGGTACTGTTAATTCTAATTTGGTGGTTCAGGAGCTTTGGTTCCTGGCTCTCAAAAAACTCCAGAAAATTAAGATTACTCAGCAGTTGAATTTTAGGAAATTTTGGTTTGAGATGGCAAAGGACATTTGAATTTGTGGGGAAAATAATTTTGGAAAACTAACAGAAAACTAAGTTTTCCATGATTTTAATACATTTTGCCACCAAAACTAAAATTCCAAATCTAAAGACAAAGTTCAATGAACATGAGATACTCAATATTGGAGCAGAAATGTCATTTCATAAATTCTTGTTCCCATTCAAATAAATTCTTCTTGTGAATGAATTCTCTAATAACTCATGCTCAATACACTCATTTAGAGAATATAAGTTCTTATATTAATTATTTTTATAAATGATCTAGCTGTTTGGGCTAGTAAGCTGCATTAATATGAACTGGCTAACTAGGCAGATAAGAGATAAGGCATTTTTTAAAATCACTAATAAAAAGTATCATTTAGAAAGTCTTAAATCATTTATTCAACTGGCTCTTCTATTTTTAAAAAAGTTTTAATATTCAAAAGCTAGCCCTCTGAAAATAATAAGACTTCAAATATTTAAAAACACACTTTAATCAGACAAAAACAAGAACACATGAATCCTCTGTAAAATGTCTTACAATTAAGAGGTTAGAGAAATTACTGAAATTTAGAATACATTCTCAACTCTGCAATACTATACCTTACATATTAGCAACAAAGTCTTAAATATTTTCTTTCTTTTTTCTCAAAAAACTTGTTAGTTTTTATCTGCATTAAAAAAAATTTTTAAGATTACCAGGATACTTGAGAAAAAAAAAAAGTGTGAATATAAAAGATCTACAAGTAGATATATTTCAGTATAAGCAACACAATTTCTCCTAAAAATTTCCAAAAGCCACCATCACTTCTCCCCATTTGCCTCTGAGGTTAAAACACAATACAACATGAAAGGGAAAAAAAAGAAGATTCTGAAGACAGAAATTTACCACACCTTTTGGTCAAATGTGATAGTTACACTATTTTCTAAATGGCCCAAACGCTTTTATTAAAGTTTCACAGACATTTTTACATGACCAAAATTGAATCCATTACAAACACAAATTTCTTAAACTTGTTTTACGAGTCAGATGAGTGTACTATTTTGTACTCCATGTAATTTCCATGAAATCTCAGTAAGGGAAGGAAATAGGCGTTTTTAAACTAACACATAGGAAGTGCACACACTTATGAGGCAATGAGTTTGGTATGTAAACTCACTGAGCATAATTTAGGCACTCTTAGAAGAATACACTTAAATGGTATGCTAAGCACTACTCAAATTGCCTTAGAAGGATTAGTGCCACCTAACTGACAGCTAGAAAGTAAACTATTTACAGAGCATGATCAAGCTAGGTACAGGGAACCCTAAATATTTCTTGAGATATATTTGGTATTTACCTTGGATCATTTCAGTTCCACTTACCCTTTTTCTCAGGCACTCAGTTTTACTTTCCCCACTGTTCCCTTCCTACCTCTGCATTCCTCTTACTTCTGTTTACCTACCCCCTTGTATGTTGGGATTGCTCAAGGTTCCATCTCTGGCTTTCTTATCTGCTCCCATTTCATTTTTGTTGTCTCCCCACTCTAGGGGCTTGATCTACTAAGTATGCACCAGAAACTATGGAATTATACTGTTAGCTCAAGCCCGCTTCTTGAGTTATAGGCTCAAATTTTCAAATGCCTACCCTTTATATCCACCAAGAGGCAGACGGGGTACCTCTTTCCAAAACCATCAAAATCTGATTACATATTCCTCCTTCTAATTTGCCCTTAGGAATCCCAAAGTACCTCCATTTACCCAGTCAACAGAATAAACCCCAGGTGTCACCTTTAATTCTGCCCTTAAAATCTCCACAGTCAGTGAGGAAGACCAATAATTATACCTGTAAACTGTTCCTCCAATCTGTCCTTCACAGTCATGCTGCCACTGCTTGAGTTCTAGACACCAACAGCTCCTATCTGGTCTCATGCAATAGCCTGCCTCTCAAATTTCTAAACCAGGTTCTTCTTTTTAAAAAGGTATTTCCCATTCCCCCCATCTAACCACCACCACCACCACAAGCCTGCTTTCATACTAGTCCCATAACGGTGAAGTCTCAGAAAAACTGACCCATCACTCCACTCCTGTAGGGAAAGAGAGTAAGGCTAAGCAAGGGTTGTGTTCTGCTGCTAAAAGACTGAGAACCACTATAAGATAAAACCATGGCATTCAACAACTTTATAAGGCCCAGACTACCTGCTTAGCCTCAATAATACTCACTCTTGAGTAATGATTTTCAAATTGCCCTTAGAACAGTTACCACATCAATCTAATGGCCACAACCAGCACTATTACTAAAGAGAAAATAAACTATACTATATGTAATAAGGGTAAATTGTTTCATGTTCTCTTCTATTTCAAACATGAGTTTGTCATGATGTAAACTTTTCCTGACTGGGAATTAGTCACCAATGTTTGAGTTCTATTGGCAAAAAGATGAACTTTCCCAGTGTCTTGCTAGTACTGTTCCCTCTCCTTCACATAAAAATTCTTCCTTATTCTTCAATACTTAACTTAAACATCCTAAAATTAAAAGATGCAATTTCACTCTCATTACATGGGCAAAAAAATTACAGTCTATGGAGTGCTGATGAGAACGCAGGGATCAGGGAGTCATTCAATGCTTATGGAAACATTATTTGTACTTTAATTACAGCATTTTTTTAACTAGTGGAAAAATAGGAAAAAACCTAATTATCCAAACAATGCAATACTATACAGCTGTTAAAATGAATTCACATATATCAACATAGAAAACCAATAGTGAATAAGAAAAGCAAATTTCTAAAAAATAAACACATTCTAAAGAATAATATTATTGATGTAACTTTTTAAAGACACAAAATATTACACTCTTTATGGACATAGTCATATTAATAAATATATAATATGGATGAGAAAGATACAAACTAGTGGTTACCTCTGAGAAGGGAGAGTGAGAAAAAGTTGGAAGGCCAGGGCTTTAGTTGTAACTATAATATTTCCTTTAAAAATATCTGAAGACAACAAAATAATATGTTAAGTCTACATAGCTGGATACACAGGTATCTAGTTATGTTCTGAAACTTTTCTATGTGGTAGAAATGTTTCATAACTGAAAAAAATCTAAACTTTAAAAAGATCACTAAAAAGTCTACTTAAAAACTGAAAAAGCATTCAGGGGTCTTCTTTTTCCCCCTTGATCTCTGACCTTCCCCAAATTACTCTCCTTTCTGTATTCCCATGAACCACTTATAAATAGTTATGATTTAATGTATTTTCTCCACACATTTGGAAACCCTGTCTATTCACCATAATTCCCCAGAACTTAGCAGGATGCCCAGCACTCAGCAGGTGCTCAATGAATGAACTGGTGAATAAATATTTAAAATTGACACTTAAGACAAAGTAAGCCAATGAACAAACTTCCTGAAATGCTGGCAACAGTGACACTGAAAGCAAGCAAGTATTTCTAAAGCAGATCATAATTTTTATAACTCTTTTCTCCATTACAAAAATTGTTTTTAATGTAAAGTAAAAAATTCAAAAATTACAACCTCCTCTAAGAAATTGGTTTTTAAAAAATACTGAGCAGAGTCAAATTCAACAAATCTTCAGTTACTTCAGTGATTTACCTTAGTAAAGGAAACTATTTTGAAGCGATCAAATCAGTGCCATTTTTAGGTACATAATTTAATAAATCTAACAATGACATTCACAAAATCATTATTGTGGCTGTAAAATTAGAATTAGTTATGCTACTTTACATTATGTAAATATAGATTATTTACTATAATCTTCCTAAAAATCATGAAAAAAAGTAGATATTATTATACCTATTTCAAAGTCAAAGAGGCTGATAATGAGAGAGAGGTTTGGATATTTCCTCAAGTTTACAAAACCAACAGATTGATACCAGGATCACAACTCAGATCTCCTGCTCTTAATTCAGGACTTGCCCCACTATATTCTGCTAACATTCCTACATTAGCCATATATTTTACTCCTGCTTGAGAACTATAAAAAGTCATTAGGCTCAATTATAATGATTAAGTTACAAAGGCCAAGAAACAATTCTGTTCCTTATCATGTCCTAATTCTACCAACTTTCAGTTATAAGAGAGCCAAATGAAAAAAAAAAAAAGAGAGAGAGAGAGCGCGCCAAATTGCTGAACTTCCCTCGAATGCAAATGCTTTACAGAACAGAGGTTTGTCTAACTTGCACATTAGAATGCTGCACAATCCACACCTAGTGGTTTATTATAAAGAAGATATTATATGTGTGTGTGTGTGTGTGTGTGTATATATATATATATATAAAATGAATTTTCCTAAAGCATGAAAAAACTGGCACACTTGCTGATATTTTGAAAGGCACATTTTTGTTACATATTACAAAGTAAAGTGGCAGTGAAATAATCAACTTATACTTTACTAAGAAGACATTAACATGCACCAATAAACACTTTTCTTTACTCAGAGTATAATTAATATAATTAAAAACATAGGAAAAGTGATCACAGTAAAAAAAATCATGTTATTTACAATTTCATGGCTGGTCACATGTTTGTAGTTTTTAAAACCTCTCCCAGGTAAGTTTGATACAAAGTGGAAGTTGACTATCAGGGCCCTGAAGCATATTGGTCAATGATTCTGTTAATGGTGGAATTTCAGCTACTGTGATATTCAATCCTTTTACATCTTTATGAGTCTCCTATTTAACTGCAAATATTACGGGAGTATACCTTAACTCTCTATTTTCCAAGTTGTGTTCCACAGAATTTAAAACATTTTCTGCCAAAAAACATTTTCATCAGTAAAACTAAAAATAATCTTTTGTTTAGGCTCATGTTTCTCAAACATATTTAATTCACAGAAGGAATGGAAATTGACTAGAGGATGGAGGTGGGCTGCAAAAGTAAAGACACTGAGGGGTGCAAATCAAACCACCCTGAAATGCCATTTTTCACCTACCAAGATGGCAAAAGACCCCAAGATGTAATAAACTGTTTATGAAAAAACAAGCATCTTCATATGTTGCTGGTGAAGGTATACAATGGCACAGCCTCTAAGAGAAGCAATCTGGCTATGCTTATTGAAATTTCAAACACACATGCCTTGTGACTTAGCAGTTCCACTCTTAGGTATTTTAGAGCTTGATCCACATATCTATGAATTAACAAAAATGTTATTCATTACAGAATGTATTTTAATAAATTAAGGCATCTGTGCACAATGGAATACTGATTAAAAACTATTTAAAAAGAACAAGGTGCAGAATAGCTTAAATGATGTGTTATCATTGAGTAAAAGGGATGGGATAAAGAAAAAGAATATTTCACTGTGTTGATTTGTATACACTGATTATTTCTGGAAGGAAAACACAAGAAATTGATTAACATTAGTTACTTTCAGAGACAGAAACTAAGTGCACAGTGACAAGAATAAGAGAAGGACTTTTCATCGTATACCCTTCTGTATCTTTTACATTTTGAACAATTTTAATGTGCTAATCCACAGATAAATTTAATTAAATAAGCAAAACATCTAGTGGAAACTAAAGCAATTTGAAATCAATGGAAAATGACGTTCAAGACAGGAACTGATCAGAAATGAAACTCAAGAGGTAGATAGAAGCCAATTCATGAAGAGCCTTGTTTAGCACACTGAAGATAATAAAGGTTCACCCACAATAGTGTTTCTCAAAGTGTGATCTGGGGACCACTTGGAAAACTGGAGAGCTTGTTAAAAACGCAAATACCTGGACAAAGCATCAGCAACCTTAAAGGTATAGTACAGAGAGGCCGAGTTTGGGAGTGCCCACAAACTGAATCTGAATGTTGGAGCCAGGGTAGAGGGGGCTAAGGTTCAGGTACCTGCATTTTAACAAATTCCCTGGGTGACTCCACAGGTTACAGGGAGTTTTTGAGGAGTTCTAAGCAGAGGAGTAACGTGGCCAGATGTTCACTTTGGATAGACCCCTCTGGTTCCTGTGTCTGGAAGATTTGAAAGGAGTGAGTTTCTGTTAGAAGGCTCTGGCAACACTCCAGATCATGTTCTTTAATTTGATAAAAAGTCACAGTGCACATACTACACTCTCTGCATATGAAGTAAAAGTATTATCTGCCCCAGAACCGCAACCTAAGCTATACCATTGTTTTCAGAAAACTAGGTAAGGGAAACAAAACCCAAGACACTGCATCTCCCAAATCTGCCAAGAAGGCAATAACTAGGAGTAATTTAAGCCAATAATTGAGAGACTACTAAATGGAATTATTCTATTCCATTAGGAAACTAGTTTTTTAAAAAATCTAAAAATGGAAACCATTAAAGGGGGTTGCTTCCAGGGCTGTGAGACTTGGAGTGGGAGGAGAGAGGGGTGAAAATTGCTCATTTCTAATTTGGCATATATTAAAAATTTTTTAAATAAAACCTTCTCTTTGACCAATAAGGCATGTTTAGAATGTCAAAACCCTTTCCAATCAGCTTTGATTCATCTCAAGGTCTAGTTTGTAGAGTGTCATCAACCGTGGTAACATAAGTTCCACATCCACTGACAGCTACATCTCTTATGATACAAGTAACTATACTAATAGTTTAATTAGCCTTTGTAAAGTCTTGAGCTGGTAGAGGTACAACCCTGGACTAGAAATCCTCTATTCACAAAAAAAAGTCATTGATCCATTAGGGGAAGAGAAAAGCAAAAATTAAAATTAAAATGTAACCAATATGAAAGAGTAACTGAAAGTCAAACTTTGACCCAGTCTGTACATGCTTTATCAACTGAAAAGTATTTCCTCTAATTGTTTAAGTTTTTACAAAGTTAGAGAACCAACCATAAGGCTTCAGGGCATGAAATTATACTGGCATTTCAACCCTCATCTTCCATTTGCATTTTAACAAGTAACGTAATAAATCTATTTTGCCATAAAACCACCACCACCACCACCACCACAACAACAAAAGAGAACCCTCTGATAACAAAACTTCAGGTTACCATGACACTATAGACATAGCAGCCATGATGCCAGAAGACTCAAGCAAGCACTTGGCTACTTTCTTTTATACCCAATTCACATGACTCATATACCTTAGTATCTTTTACTCCAGCAAAACAGCAAACAATATCTATTAATCATCGTATCATTCCTATTAGAGTCCCATTTTAGAACAACTTCACACAGCCTAGTATTCTTTGGGCTGTTCCTGATCTCTGGTCTGGGCTCCACCTAACACTATTCCATTCTGAATACTGCTCTTAATATAAATGATAAAACTCAAATCAGTAGGAAATAAACCCAGTAGAATTTAATTGAAATGACAACAAAAACGACTATTTCAAAACTGTGTTCTATAGTCCAGAAGTTTTACTTCAAAAGTTTTCTTACTGCAAACAGCATACACAATAGGCAAATATTTACCTATTACAGATTTCTCTTTAGATACTCAGAGTGGCTGCTACCGGTAATTCGATTTTTAAAGACCTGATTCGCCTATCTTTAAAATGTTTTGATTAGTGGCAATCTAGTCCAGAGGTCCAGGAATTAATCTAATTCAGATGCCACCATTTTTCTTGAGGCCTTGAAAAAGTTACTTAGAGTTTCAAAATACCAGAAAAGGCCTTGGAGACTGTCTAGCCCAACTCTAGTATTTCACATACTGAACTAGGTGAAAGCACTTTTAAAACTGACAATACTACAAAAAAGTATCGTTTTCACCCAGGAGGCCCAAAGAAGTTAAAAGGAAGCAGAGGAAGTTAACCACAGAGAACCTTGGCCTGGCTCCAAGCTGCTGATGCCCAATCCCACATTCTGAACATGCCAATCAAGTATACGATTTTAAATTGTTGTGGAAGGCTTCCCTAAGATTTCATGAGGAACATACTTATTATGGCTATCTGGCACTTGACAATTTCTAAAAAGTAGATCTTGCAAAATTAAGAGTACAACCAAAGGGGCTCACCTCCTTCCCAAAACAGAAACGCTTCTGACATTACTCCCTGCCTCGCCCTCAATTTTACTCCCTAACAGAAATTCAACTACGCCAACCTCCCGCTCAAGCTGTTTGCTAACTTACTGTTTAAATGTCTTCTATAAACTGCTACCTTCAAACACTTGAGGAAAAGAAGAGAAATCCGCACCTAGCATTTCCATCAGATAAATACAGCGGCCCTCTTCAATTAACTCATTAAACAATCAAGAAGTTTAATGCTGAAAATAGATTCAGTACTTAAAGATGACTTACAATTTCATTTTGATACACCTACAAAATATTACCAAAAATTGCTGATGATTACTAACCAGGAGTTTACAATAGGCTGTCTATTCGTTTCCAGAATTCTACAGGATTATGGTTATAGGCCATTAATTCCAAAGCTTTTTGATGCAGTGTCAACAATTAGTGATTTCCAATTGAGATTTTTCTGGACACGGTAGCATCATTACTCCCCCTTCCCCAAAGTGGTGGGGACATGGGATCAGAAGCTTAAAAAAAAGAGTGAAGGCAGACAAAATAAGGGTTTTTTTTTTTCCTTAGGTGTATTTATATACTTTGCAAGATATTAATATCTATACCAAATATAGTCTATTGTGTTGGCACTGCTACATTATAGACGTAGGAGCTTTATTTCGCAATTACCAGGTTTACCTCCCTTTTGTTTATACCCTTCTACTTAATAAGATATTTTCAAAGTCAAACTTTCTCCCTTGCTGTTTCCAGCACCAAAGGTACGTGAGCTTTTAAAACAAACTCCTAGAATCTTGTCAGACGACTACGTTCCCGCACGGAAAAGGCTCACCGAGCCCGGCTTTCCCGAGTGCCCCCTTCCTCGCAATCCTCCGAGTTAAAAGGGGGTGTGTCCGCGGTATCAAGGCCCTCTTTTCCGCTGCCCGCTGCCTGGTCCCGGGTCCCCTTCCCCTGGGGCGGCCTGAGCAGCGGTCCCCAGAGCGTCCAGACCTCAGACACCGGCCCACCCTTCTTGGGGTTGCTGTTGCTACTCCCAAAAGAGAAGTGGGGGTGGCGAGGGCACAAATGAATCCCCAAACCTCTCCCACCGTGGGAGCCCCTCTTCCCCCATCCAAGGTTTCCTCGAGACATCCCCGCCTTGGGGGTCTCCGCACTAACAGCGACCCTCTCCCTCTCTACTCACACACACACACACACACGGAGGAGGGCCTACAAGCGAAGCCAGAGGGAGTGGCGGGCTGCCAGCAGGGCAGGCAAAGCATCTAGGACGCCTCGGGAAGCATCGCCCGAGGGGGCGCGGCCGCCCCCGAAAGTCGCGGCCGAGCCGGGGAGCGAACCAGGGCCGCACAGAGACACAACGGGCGGGGCCGCCGGGACCCACCAGCTGCTTCAGATCCTCCTCCGAGAGCTCCGCGTAGCGGTACCGCTGCTGCTCGAACTCGTACCGGGTTGTTTTGGCCACCACCACTACCCGGGACGGGCGGAAGCCGCCGTCCGGGCGGCTGCCACAGCCCGCCAGCTCGCGCGGCTGCCCCTGCCCCAGGTGCCGCCGCCCGCCGCCGTCACCGCCGAGCTGCGGCCGCGCGGCGGGGCCTCCCGCGCCCGGCCCCCTCAGCGCCGCTGCCCGGCCGCCCGCCACGCGACGACAGCTGCCCAGCAGGAAGCCTCGGTAACAAGTCATCCTCCGCCCAGCAGCGGCTGCAGGCCCGGGCTCCCGCCTCCGCTCTGCGCCGCCGCAGCCTCTGTGTTCGTGCTGGGCGGGCAGAGGTTAAGTGCACCGCGTAGCGTGGCCCGCGGCGCGAGGGGGACGTGCCTAGACGTTGACGGGGGCGGAGAAAGCCGGGCGACTCGGAGGCGGGAGAGCCCAAAAGAGGGAAAGGTAGGCGGAGAAGAGCTAGCGGCCTCCGGGTAGTGTGTTGTGTTTGCTTGGGTAGCCTTTTCCATCCACGCCTGCGCAGTGGCCGCTTCCCTGCCCGGGGGCCGACCTCCAGCCCCACCCCTTTCCCCGTGTTCTCCGCCCCGCCCCTGGCCAACCTGTCAGCCAATCAGAGCTCGTGGCAGTTTCGGAGGCCGAAGAGCTGCGGGAATTGGCTGCGGCCGGAGGACGAGCTGGAATTCTATTTGGTGTTGGAGCTGCCCAAGGAGCCCCGTTGGAACCGGTCTGAGGCGGCGTGGGGGCTGCGAGTGCGATTTTGAGCACCTGGCGGGAAAGCATGGACGGCAGCAGCTCCTTGCGCGGGGTCAGTTGTTTTTCGCTATTGCACATGAGATTAGACCCTTTAATTATTACACCTAAGACTATATACCCTTTGTTTACCCTTTCAACCAACGGGTATTTGATGGCCGGTATATCCAACGCTGGGCCTGGGGCTGAAGAGATGGACCCAGGACCAGATGCACAATTTGCGGGGCCTAGCGCAAAATGAAAACGCAGAGTGCCTTTTCAGAAATTAATTATTGCAATTCAGATAGAGAGCAGTAAGCCGAGTACCAGGCTCATCAAAGCAGGGTGTTCCGTGGGACTGCGCAGGTGGCAGTCCCTGCTAACCACCAAAAAACTACTACCCCAGAGAAAGATGGGTAGCCTTTAAGAAAGTTAGAGGATAATGGGTAGACGAGTCTGGCCAAGTGGAGTATTCCCATATATGGTTGAAAAAATTGATAGGAAAAGAATGAAGGGTTAGGAATGTTAATAATTTGGACCTTATCCTATAGGCAGTAGTTGGCCTTTTGAAGGCTTTTAACTGGAAAGAAATGAGTCCTGAGAAGCGATGTTTAATGACCGTTGATCTGATTTTGGAATATTGAAGAGCTTGGGAGGCAGGAGGAGGAAGGGTGACTCGAGCGGTGTTGAAATAGTTGTGCATGAGCCTAGGCTGGGGTAGTAGTGGAAATGGAAGAAAATGCTCTCGTTATAAGAGGAGAATCAAATGGCAGTGCACATCCGAGTGTTTATTCCTCTTGCTCTTTAGATTTATTTGCTTTGGCACCCTCATTGCGTCTTTGTAGTCCTGACGCTATCAGTAACTAGCTTTTGGACTTTGGACAGATTGCTTCATCTTTCTGGGCCTCAGATTCCTCATCTATAAAGTGAGGGAATTGAACTAGTGATTCCACTATTCTATCAAGCCCAAATTGATTCCAAATCTGTCACTTTTACTTTTCAGCAGGCCACCACCACCAGCATTCACTCATGAGTTCACTGAATATTTTGAGTCCCTACTGTGTCCCAGATAGTATATTAGACTGGAAAATACACAGTGGAGTCTGATAGATGTCTGCTTTTAGAAGGTCACTGATCCCTTCTGGACAGGAACTTTGCCTCACAGCAGCTACTAATAGCAACTTGTAGTGGACCCTTAAGCACACCCCAACTTCTGTGAGATGTAAGTTACTCACTTATAACTTTCATCATCCACAGGGTCTTTTCTGTTCTTACTATTTCAACACTTTATAATTTGTTAGATATTAGAAAGGAAGAAAAGGGAGCAGTCACAGATGACACTGAGGTTTGAAGTTTGGGTGACTAGGAGAGTGTCAGTTGATCGATTTGACAAAAAAAAAAGAATCTAGAAAACCTGTTTTGGATCAGTCTTTGAGTTTTGTCAACATATGCAAAAATCTCAGACCCCTTTTCTTCCTATTTCACAGGAAAGAACTCAAATTTTTGGATCTCCCCCCATTTCCGCTACAAACTACATTGACATCTCATTTGGAATATGACTTTGTCCATTGTTATTTTTGGGTCTTATCTGTCTCCTTCCAAACTATTATTCCATCAAGTTTTCCCTTTGGATACACCTTTAATTCTCCCTCTCTGTTGGACTTTTCCTCTTCACTATTAAACATGCTGATGTCTATGACATCTTTAATTTAAAAAAAAAAAAGCCTCAGCTTTTTATATATTGCTTGTCTTCTGTTTATAGCTAGGATTCTTGAAAGAGTAGTTATTCATCATTGTCACATCCCTGCTTCCCGTTCATTCATCAACCTGTTGTCATCTAGTTTCTCCCCACCACTTTACTAATTAGGGCTATTTCCAAGATGACCAAAGAGCTGATTGTAAACTCAGAAGATATTTTTCAGCCCTTCAATGACTTGGTCTTTCTGCAGCATTTGAAATGGTTATCATTTCCTTTCGAAATTTTTTACTCTGGCTCACAACACACCAGTCCCTAATAGTGTCCCTCCCATCTCTCTGTACCTTTTCTGTTTCCTTCTTCCTAAGCTTATCTTCAGGATCTATCCTTCCCTTGCCTTGCTTTGCCTTCCCTTCTCTCTCTCTCCATTCCCCTGCCTGAGTTTATCTACTCTTGTGTAACGAAAGGAGCTTGGGTTGGGGATTTAAAAAGACCTTGTTTCAAATCCCAGCTTTACTATTTATTGCCTTTGTAAACCTTGGACTAGTACCTTAACTTTTCTGAGCCTACTTCATTTACAAAATGTAATAGCTACCTTGTAAAGTTGTAACTATATGTACAAATGCCTAGCCGCATGCCCACTACAAAGTATACACTTGGCAAATATTAACCCTTTCCCTTTCCCATGACTTCAGCTACTCCAACTATCTTTAGCCCAGATTGTCTCAGGTGTTTCACAACCTTATTTCTAGCTTCCCGTTGGATAACATCCTTTGAGTCTTATATGTACAACACAAGTCTGTGGAGATCAAATTATGAGATTGCTTGCTATGGGCCAGACACCCTGCTAAGTGCTGGAGATAAAATGGATAAATAAAAGGTAGTCTCTCTCAAAGAACATAAAGTCTGTGCAGTGGTAAAATTATATACAGGGTGTTACAGGAATTTGGAGGAACAGGTCTTAACTCAGCCTAAGAGGAGTTAGGGAAAACTTTTTGGAAGTGTCTTAAACTAAGCCTTAAAGATTGAACTAGGTATTCGCCAGAATCAGCAGGAATAAGCAAGGAATTCCACAGAGCAAACAGTGTGAGCAAAGATATGGAGCAACAAAATAGCAGTTCTGAATTCCTAGAGCATTTAGAGGGAGGAAGGCAACAGTGGGAGGTGAAGCTAGAGAGGTAGACTGGGGAAAGACATGGAGAGTGTCACAGCCATGCTTAGGAATTTGGCTTTTACCCTGCCTATCCTAGGAAGCCACTAAAGGGGAAAAACAATACAGTTAGCTTTGCAAAGATTGTGAAAAGAAATTTCTTAGAAGAAATGCAATCACTTTCAAATATCTGAAAGACTCAACCTTATGAGAAATCAGAAAAAGGTAATAGTGAAATAGTCTTTTATATACACAAAATTGGCAGAAATTTTAAAATGTCGATAATCCTCTAATTGTTTGAAAGCTGTTACATCATCAAGTCTTTGTTAGGCTAAACATTTGCCAGTTACTTCAATAACTCCTCCAATGCCATGGTTTACAAATATCATCTTAGAAATTTCCAGTGTGTTCATGTATTCAAATTTGTCTGTTCCAAGTCTGATGTCAAAAATTACCCAGAACTGTGGGTATAGTGTGCCATTGCAAAACAAACAAACCAAAGTGCTGGCATTCACAGATTTAATATCAGTTTCAACTACCCTCAGACAACTAACATAATCTGTAATATTATTGAGTTTCAAACTTGAACTGTATCTATAACAAGGCTGGTGTGCTTTTCTAGTGTATAAGCATACCCAGCCACCTGGGTACCATGTCTCAAGCAAGCTTAAAATGTTCTCAAAATTTTATGGGAAAAATTATTTCTCAGTGTGATATTCACAACTTGAAGATTTACGAGGTTAAGATTTATCCTTCCCAATCCCTAGAATGCCCTCTAGTTTACTTCATTTACTTTCTGACTCTGTGAAAGATAAACATCCCCAACCCTGGCTTTTTTTTTTAAATGACATCCACATAATCTAAGGCCTGTATAGGATATTAGTCCCTGACAACTAAGGGTTCCTGGCTTTGGCAGTAATGGGTGTAAAATAATATTTTAAGAGAGAACATTTTGTTAGTTTGTAATTAAGCTGAGTAACTGGATATAAAAGTCCTGTTAATAGAAAAGAATGTTTAGATTATCCTAAAATGTAACAGGATATCATGTTAAATACACAGTTAGTATATTGGGGGACTATTTATCTAAGTAAATTTTAATAAAAGTAGCGCCTATGGAAGAAGATGTATGCTTTGAAATCACCTACCTAATAACTTATGAAAATGAAATATCATTGTATGATGGATCTCTTTACATTAAGAGGTGGGGGGGAGGGGGACAAAGGATATTAAAAAACCAAAAAGGAGAAGGCTAGATGAAGATATAGAATAAGAAGAAACTAAGATGTTTATATTTCTATTAGCCCCCCAAAATATTACTAAATATTTGCATAAAGATTATAAGAAGGAATAGTAGAGTGGGCAGGAAATGGATTGAAAGTCCTAAGCTAAAGATGTTTTTGCTGTTAGTAGCCATGTCATAATCCCCAAATTTTCACTCTTTCTCTCTCTGCCTTCCTGATATTCTAACACTATTTTTGGTTCTATTGCCCTGGCAATTCTACATAGATCAGAAATTCAGGTAGTCATAATTTTTTTTTGTCTTGTATATGCAGAGGAGTACAAAGAAAATCACAGATGAAAAGAATAAATTCAAGTTATATTAAAATGTTTGAGGCATTGAGAAAATTCATCTCTGCCATAAAAAGAGGACAGGAATAAACACGTCAAGAAAATAAAGAAAATCTCTGTTTTTCTGCTTGAGTTTAACAATTTAGCATAATCCCAGTGTTCCCATATCAGCTACAAGCTTGTAAGAGAACCAATTCTTTAATATCTCCTCCAGATGTCTCCCTGTTTATACTATACTTCTAATGAAAATTTTTCTGAGTTTGTTCTGCATCAGCCACTCGTTTAGAATTAAAAATAAAAAAAACTTAAAACTTCTGTTTTTCCATCCTTTGTAGTCTTCCTTTCATGTTAGAGCTTTTCTTTACTGTTTTTTTTTTCTCTTGATCTTTTCTCTCTTCCTCTCTCACATTAACTTTTCTTCCCATCTCCTGAGTCATTGCTTAATTTAGAAGTAAAGGATTTTATTTACTATATCTATTCTATAGTCACTGGAAGAATAAATGGAAGTTAGCTACTCTTAGTAGTGAAATTTTACTAAGTTTTAGTTACTGAATTATAGGGAAAGAGCAAAACTTTGAACAATTATAACATACTAGCTAAATTATAGTCTAAAAGAGTAATTCAACTTTCATATGCTAAACTTTTTTTTAACGTTCTTTATTGATTTATAACCATTTTACAATGTTGTGTCAAATTCCAGTGTAGAGCACAATTTTTCAGTTATACATGAACATATATATATTCATTGTCACCATATGTTAAACTTTTAAGCATTAGCTCACGTTTGACAATAAATACATATATGTAATTGCTTTTACTACTATAAATGGTACTATAATAATGTAACCTTTTTTTAAGTATGGTCACATGTATACTTCCAAATGAATATTGTTCTTCAAAGTAGAAATTAAGCTATACTAGTATTCCAAATATATTGTCGTTGTCCAAAACATTTTCAGAAATCATTTTGTAATTGTGAATCTTATTCCCTTATTACGGACTGAATGTGTGTGTTCTCACAAAATTCACATGTTGAAGCCTACCCCACGATGTGATGATATTTGGAGATGGGGCTTTGAGAGGTACTTAGGGTTAGATGAGGTTGTGAGAGTAGGGCCCTGGCCTAATAGGATTAATGCCCTTATAAGAAGAGACACCAGAGAACTTGCCACACATACTAGAATATTAATGACAATTTAATTACATAAATAAAGCAAACAACAAGTTAACATATTTCATTTTTTGCATACTTACTGTTTTGATACATAGGTTTTGTTCATTCCTTCAGCAACTTTTGGATGCTGACTGTGAGTCAAGCACATATAAGGTGCAATAGATACAAGTGCACCTTTAAAGGAATTCATACCATGAATATATAATCTTACAGAATTAGGAACTCCAAAGGCTAAATGAAAATATGCATTTCCCAGAAGAAAAAGATGATTTAATGAAATGTTATCATGCAGTTATAATGTTTTTCAAAGAAATGACTCTGGAAATTTTGTAAAAGAATTGTTTTATGGCTAGACAATGTATGACTGAAAAAAATAAATATTTTAGTTATTTATCAAATCCAGCAATTTGTAATTTCAACTATAGTATTCATCAATGTGATGAACAGTCCAAATTAATTCCAAATCCTATTCTAAATTAACTTCTTCAAAAATGATAAATTTTAAACTTCTAAAGGACATGTATTTCTTAAATTCTGTCATTTTCTCCACAATAATCAAAATATAAAACCTTAGAATGATAAGACTACATAAGAGAAACCCTTTAATTGCAACAAATTATATTTCTTGACCTTTTCTATAAAAACTACTCAAGGAATGAATAGGATCTTCTCATTTAGTTAGGATGGCTTAGTTTTTTCAGTTCTTTCTTTTTGTAGATGTTGTCATATTTATAGTAGGTAGCGCTCATGAACAGGCAACTGACTGTCTGTGGGTCCACCTGGAAGAATCTGTGATGTAAATTTAAAATAATTTATTATACAATATTATATTCAGTTTACTTTTTTTCAAAATTACTGTAACTACAATAATTTATTAATGGTAAAATGCATGGTTAAAGATGTAGATTGTAACATCAGAAACATAAAATGGGGTAAAATGTTAAAATATAACTTGTATTTTTTTCAGAGTTGGTTAGTTTAATATATAATTCAATTGAACATGAATACTCTCAAATATGCCTACTGGTGAGGAGATAAAATATATAGAATCCGCATTTTTATAAGTAACATTTGGAAATGTTACTAGTTTTAAATGTGACAGATAATTAAAACTTTCCTTGATTCATGGGCAACAAGTTTAAAAAATCAGACATTTGATTGCTTCCCTAACATTTAACATTTGTATACAACCCCTCCTGGAGGAGGTGCCCAGTGGAAAGGGGAAGAGGTAGCAGGGAAAGGGGGTTTATATGATGGACATTTACGTTGTCTCATTTCCATTGTTTCCCATTTTATATGAAGATAGCTGCATATCACCTCTTTCTTAAAGTGGAATATGGTATAATATGCATTCTATTCATAACCATGTGTCATTTGTTGATGAAATAATTTTGCCATTTAATCCTTATTGCAAGTTAACATTTTTAATGGATACCAACTCATTTTCTAAACACCCCATTTTATTGTTGACAATATAAACTTTATAATAGTATAAAAGAATTTTTTATTCATTTCATACATTTCAAAAAATACTAAGCCGTTTGTTTATGAACAACAAGAAAGACCGTATTCACTTAGTTCTCTGTCTCACTGAGTCTAGCAATTTATGGTCCTGCTGTGCAAGTTTTGTGCATTTTTCCTCTTGGTTACGTTTTTAGTATTAGGCCAAGGAAGCTGTTTCATCAAGTTCGGCACATGTTCTTTGGTAGATTCTTAAATTATGTATGATTAAAATAGCTGTAAGATTTAAAATGGTTAAAAATTGGGAAAATGCCTGGTAACTATTTTTGTAAGTCCATTGTCAGTCCTCGGTAGAGCAGAATTCAGGGCTAAATAAAACTGTTAAGACTGAAAATATTTGGATGACTTTATTGGAAAAGCTACATCTATATAACAAATTGGGCTGATTATTTCCTTGACAATGTTTTTCTCCAAAAATAATGATGAATTTAAGTTTTAAATTCACTCATCAGGACAAGCACTAAAACCTAAAATCCGTTAAATGGTGGTTCCCTTGCAGCCTTGCTCAATTCATGAATCCTGACGTAATGAAACAAATAGCACTTCGCCCTAGGCAAAGAAGGTCTTTGAAAATAAAGCAGTCAAATTCCAAAAAAGGGAATAAACAGGATTTTTCAATATTTCAAGCCAGATTTGCCTGCTGGTTTTATTATGAGTATCTATCATTTCTCCTACTATGGCCAATGATAGGAGGACGGGGAGAAGTGAAGAGAAATATGAATAAATGGTTAATTTCAGTGTAGCAATTAATACTTTACATTGTAAATACGGTCGTTTATGAAATGAATATGCAAATGATGTGCAGATACAGCAATGAGGCTGACTTTCGGTAAAATTCTAATGAAGGCCACATGAAGAAGGCAGTGATTTTCAAACCCACCTCTCAGATCCAAATATCGAGGGCTCTAACCCCAGCCCACTTTGAAAAGATAAGTTTCACTTTTTAAATGTCTATTTCATAGGTAGGGTTGTGAATAAGATTTCTTTCTTAAACCTCTGAACTGACAAAAGAAAAGTTCTTTACCTGATCTAGTTTTAGTGACTTGGATGAAATCATCCTCATCCTCATCACAGCTATCACAGTTAAATTGCTGGAGGACTGTTTCTGGCTGGCTTTCAGCTTGATTTACATCTTGCTGCTTGTCGAAGCTTCGAAGTGCAACAAGACGATGATGTATTGCTGTATACAGACATCCTGTATCTTTGACACTGGCCTGCAAGAGGAAAATTAAGTTGTTAAGAAAATAAGTAACTGAATAACAGCCACATTTTATAGATTTGTAATCTTTTACTATTAATAAGGAAGGGATTATGTGGCGTAAATCTGAAATGTAAATAACCATAAAAACTAAAAGGGCAAAGAGCCAGTTTATCTTGAACCAAATTGAATCCTAAAGCAGGTAATTTTATGAGGTCCCAATGTGTGCATTTTAAATGGAGAAAATGAAATTTTGTGATTTAAAATTTCTATATGAATTTAAGTTTGTTAAGACCATCCTTCCTCCACTGTTTTACACTGTAGAAAATTGTAGGGTTAGAGGGGGGGAAAGTTTTCATTTCCTTTACATCACTTGCTTAGACATCCCTGGCAAGCTGCACGGCTCTGTAGAAAAGCAGAGCTCGTTCAAATAGTCTGTGATATTGTACCATAAGCACATCAGAAGTCCTTGCTCTCAGTATTTTTCTATTTTCAGAGTTGCTATCAATATAAAAACTGATGGTAACAATAACATTTGCTGTTGTTATGTTCTTTAATTTATTCAATCCTTATAATAAAACCAAGATTAATTATTTCATTTGTGGTAGTAAAAGCACATAGTACAGGTACTTGTTTCCTCTTCCCTTTACAGGTGAGAAAATTATGGCTCCGAAAGGCACGACCTGTCTGAGTGTACACAGCTGGTTGGCGAATTGGCTGGGACTTGGTTTTTGTCGTCAAAGTCAGTGCTCTTTAAGGTAACATATCAGTGGTTTACATTTTTGTATCTTTTCACAGTTTCAAAGGAAATCTGGGGAAAATTTTTTCTCTTTGCTAATCCTTCAGAGAGCTATTGAGTCTTTCAAAGCCAAGAACTGAGAATTGAACCAACTACAATGCCAACATTTTGGGAGAGGGTCTTAAAATATGTTTTTTTGTTTGCATGTTCTTAAGTTGCCTGAATTATTTTTAGGGAAAAAAACTATATATTAAATATTTTTGTTTTTCATATTATATTAGATATTACATAATAGGTGTTGAGTAAATATTTGTTGATTTTTGACCAATTTAACTTTTTACATCATGTGTAAAGGTGTAATTTTTCTTCAGTAAGTTATTTAATAACAAATATTGAAAGAGTGTTGTAATTGAAATACAGATACTGTTCTGCTATTTTGACTTTCTTACATTAAATTTTAAATATGCTTTACACTAGTATGTATTTCCTTTTGCCAAATGCACTCAGATGTTTTCATTCAAGAAATTCAGAACAAGAAGTTAAAAATAAAAGCAGTGATATATTTTTTGAACAATAAATTTGCAGTATTTAAAAAAAAATTCCAAGAAGTACCATAAGAAAATGCTGGTGAAAATGAAAATTGGTTCAGTTTTTCTGGAGAGAAATTTGTCAAAACAAGTCAAAATCTTTTCCCAAGAGAATTAATGTATGTACATAGAGAATTTCTTGCAACTTCCTTGTAGAATTTGGAATAATAAACACAGTAAACTACCTAAGTATTTAGCAAAATGGGATTGGTGGAATAAATTATGGTACATAATAGAATTATTTTCACCTATGAAATAATTCTTGAAGAATGAACTACTGTTTAATAAAGGAAAACACTCATTTTCATTGATAAGTGAAAAGGTTAAAGTGTATTTCACAATCAAATACTAGCTATCTAATCTTAACCACTTTATAAAGTGTATTATTATTGTCTTCCTTTGGCAGATGAGTAAAATCAGGTTGAAGAAGGCTAAATAATTTGCCTGATGGTCATACAATATGTACAGTATGGTACATATGTATATACGTACCCACACATCCATATATATATACTAAAATATAGTTAAGACCAAAATGTTACTAGTGACCATCTCTGGGAGTGGAATTTTGGGTGATTTTTATTGTATTTCATTTGCTAATCTCTAAAAATTATCCGACAATTTAAAAAGTCCATGTGGGCCAATATCAAGCAGCAGAATCTAATGGTAGTTAAATCTAATCTAATCTAATCATAGTCTCACTGTCAGTGTCAGGCAGGCTCCTTTACCCACTCAAAGCCGGGGGGCTCTGGCCTAGCAGAGTATCCAGTATTACCTCCCGAAATGGTAAACAGAGTTTGGGTGTCTTACTCTAACATCTTAATACTCAACATCACTTAAACCTAACAGTGCACTTACTAGTAGTTAATAAAACCATTGGTGTTTCATCAGTGGGCACTTGCCAACTTTTTTTTTTTTTTTCATTGCTATTTGGAAGCCAATTTACTTGCATTGTCATCTTCTGCCTGAGTCACTTGGATACTCAGTCTTCTCCATTCTTCTGGGTCTCAGCCTAAGGGGGAAATCCAGCCTTTTATTCTGGCCTGATTACTGCCAGCTCTATCTCTTTTGCCTGGATCTTGTATTTGAGGTCAAGCATTCCTGCTGCCAGGAACAGCTACAGCTATGTTCCCATTCTGTTACCTTGGAGACTGACTCATGTCCAGAATTGGAAATTGCTGTTGGACTGGTTGTTTCAACTTGCTAGCCCTGTGTTTCTCTATTTCTCACTGGGTCCTTTCCAGTAATCTTGAAGCCTCCATTTCAGCATGCAGTATAAGCATCAGACTGTGGATTCCCCTGGCCTCCTAGGAGCCAATCCTGACAATAGCCTCTTTGATAACTCAGTAAGATTGTTGACATAATTTTAATAGTGAGGTGTGGAGGTTTGATGGCATATGCCAGTACAAATGTCCAGGGATGGTGTCAACTGACTACTCTAAATTGGTGTTAATCTCTAAATTTCATAAAAAATTTAGGTCTTACATTAGACTGCAAACAACCGTAATAAATGGTTGATTTTTTGCCAATGGTACAGGTTATTATAATAAAATGAAAAAAAAATTAGTAATTTCAGAGATCTATAAATATAGTAGGGTGATACTCTACCATTGAAATTTGTCACTTACCTGAATTAAAAACACTTTGATGTTATAATCTTCTAAATCAGTAGCTGTTATTCGTAAATTTTTGTGGTTTGCTCTTTGAATCTCCATTTGAGCCCAGAGTTTGCTATTGAGAATCAGCCTGAGGCTGCCTTGGTTGCGCATAACTGAAATAAGAAGGTGAATTTATCAGACTTCAGAACAGTTGATTCCTTAGTCTTCCAGAAGACTTTGCCATTTTTTGAAAGTAAATAAATCTTGTAGTTGTTTTTCAGACTCTGTCTTCACTATTAAATTGCAATTTGACTAGATTATAACTTGGCTTTCAAATTGGGCTTTATTATGTTGGAAGACTTTTTTTAGCTTAAATACTGGAATTACATTTTTTTAAACTATAATATTAAAAATAGTTATAATTTTAGAACTCTTTTAAGGACCTGGTGGTCTGAAGAATATTTATCCAAGAGTTGTTTACAATGGAGAAAACTGAAACAAAAACTTTAAGCATTTAAAAAATGGAATTAGTTAAATAAATGATGGTACAGCTATTGAAGATATTATGAACCCATTTAGGATACTGAAGAAAGATAATTAATGATATAGAAAGGTGACCATGGTATACTATGTAAAAGAAAAAAATCAAGTTACAAAGCAATATAAACACTATGAATCACAAATGTTTCAATATATTTTATACATTTATGGTATATAAAGTCCAGAAAAATATATTTTATTGATAGAGGCTAGCTACTACAGGAAGATAAGCCTATGAATAATTTAATTTTTTTCTTTTTGTTTATCCGTGTTCTCTGTCTTCTGTAATGAATGTGTATTACCTACAAAATTAAAAGAAACGTTTTGTTGGGTTTTTGGCAGGTAGTGGAAGGAGTAAAATTAAACCATTGTAGAAAACATTGTAGAAGACAAGTAGTACCTGCTTTGGTTGGATTATTTGGAAACCTGTTTGCCAGTTACAGAACTGAAGGACACTGTTCCTACTCTCTTAGTCTGAAATCTATTCCTTACTCTTTTGATCTTGATACCTGAAACTTTACACATATCCATTTACCAGCGTCTACCTGTGGTCTCCTCCACAATCTTTGCCCACCAAATATTGACCAGTAAACCCAGCCTGCCAATAGCTCTGCCTGTGCTTTCTTTCAGTCTGGGCCTCTGAGCAATGCCCAGTGTGTCTTTTGGATGCCAAAATCCTCCTCAGTCTTTCTGTTTGACCACATTCTGACCAACACTCACTCTGCCTGCAGGATTCAGTAACCACACATCTTTATTTACTTGGAAACTGACCCTTCATTCCAACCCACACACCATGTTTAGAATGCTAGGAATAAATTATAGGGCAAATATTCTCTTTTAGAAAAACTATTGAATTTAAAAAAAAAGTCATCCTATTCCTTTAAATAATAATGAGATTACTATTTAGGTGTGTGCTGGGCTCTGTCATAAGTGATTTACATGCATTATCTCACTGAATTCTCACAAAACTAGGTCATGGGCTACTGTTATCTTCATTTTAAACTGATGCAACTAGGGCAGAGGGAGGTTAAGTAACTTGTCCAAGGTTATCAGTTAGTGATGGAGCCAGAACTGGAACCTGTGTAGTCTGACCTCAGAGCCGACTTTAAGCAGGAAGCTCCAATAGTACATTGGAAACAATATTGTTTTCAGCAGTCTAATTTACTGACTTACAACACATCTCCAGAACATGATGTGTTCCTATATTGGAAAAATTTCCCTAAGAAATAGTGACTTGCTTTACGAAATAATTCCTTACTTAGTCTTGACTGGAATGTTCCACCATCACTGCTTGTTGCGTCATTCAGTCTCAAAGCTCCTCTGCCCCTTTCAATCCAGGACTGTGCTGTTTTGTTGAATATAAAAAGCTTGCAGTTGATCTAAAGGACAATTTTTTTAAATGTCAAAATATAGAAATTTTTCAAAATGATTTCTTTCCTCAGTTATAACACTTTTATTTGTCTGATATTTTATCAGAATAACCTTTGTTAATGATTTCTAAACCAGCTTTACAAATTTATCTAACTTCTAAAACCAGACAATTTTTGAATGGTCAAACATTAAAAAACAAAAAGATGCAAAGTGAAGAATACCCCACCAACTCTAGTTCCCAATCTTCCAGTTTTCACCCCCTGCAACGAGTAATCACTGTTGCTAATGTTTTGCTTATTTTTCTAGAGATATTTGTATGTCTATACATGCAAATATATGTATTTTCTCCCATTGTTTTCTATAAATGGTAGAATGCCATACATACTTCCTGCATCTTGATTTTTCACTTAACAATATGTATCTATATATAGCAGCTTTTAAAATAAACAATGTTATTTGAGCGATTTAATTTATCTGAAAGTAAAGGAATCATGGAACTATTGGTATACTTTAAAAATTTCAACGAATACAGCATTAGAACTAGAATATGATACCACAGAGTATTGTACTATAATTTAATGCTTACAAGTGGTTCTCAAATACTATTGGGTACAAGAATCACTTAGATGACTTGTTACAAATACAGCATGCCAGGGCCCCATCCTTAGTGATACTTCAGTGAATCTGGGATTAAATTGATATGAGAGTTATGTTTGAGACACACTTGTACAGTAAATGTTATCAGTAGATCACAGGGGAAGAAAATAGGAATGAAGAGAGTTTGGGATAAAAGCGGATGGAAAGAGGCCTAAGGGAACTCTGTGCTTTGTTGAAAATGATTAGGTTGTGGTAATTACATTTCATATGCCTAGACTGACAGCTATACCGCTCAACACTCAAATCCTATGTGTGATATTACATTCTACATCCATCAAAGTCTTGATTCACGTGAAATTCAAAACTTATTTCAAAGAACATTTAAAGGAAAATTTACAAAATTTATCTTGAACTGAAATCTATTCATCTTATCTGCATTTTAAAACTTTCAGTGTAAATAGAATTTTAAATCATATGATAATAGCACCGATTTTAAAAGCTGACATGAAAAGTATAAAACATAGGCCTGAAGTTATTTTAAGACAGGGTTCTTGGCTGTCTTCTCCCTAAGGGACTAATGTGAATGGTTGTGAACCCGGAAACCCATTTTCCCACAAATTACAAATTGTTGTAAGAATACAACAAAATATGATTTAATTTTTGGAAGCCTCTAACGTTTTTATTCAAACAGCTCAGTCTTTATGAAAACTATACTTCTGCCTTCATTTTTTTTATTGAACTATAGTCAATTTACAATGTTGTGTTAGTTTCTGGTGTACCACAAAGTGATTCAGTTACATGTATTCTGCTTTTATTTTTAAAGATGTCTCTGCTAAGGGTAACTTTACTCCAGGTATGTAAGTACTATCAGAAAGAGCAGTACGCGATATACAGACCTTTAACACGTTGTGTTCTGCTTCCTCCCCTGTTATAACATCAATTTTCTCCAGCAAAGATTTTGCTGATGGTTTAGAAGAGAAAGCAGCAGCTGATTCAATTAGGGTTATATTTTCATTAGCGTCTGTTCCTAAGAGAAAATAGGGGGAAAGAACACGTAAAAGGCCCCATTTTGTCTACTGTGAAAGTTCTTTCTTGCCTTGGTTAACGTACATCTCTCAGTAGCTTTTTATAACAATGAGTGTTTCCAGAAAATCAAATTGCTTGAGTTTAGGCAAATCTCTTTAATGATTCCCTATATTGTTAAGTCAAAAAATTTTAAAGCTTATACATCATGTAGCAATATTTATATGCTTTAATCTTCACCAAAACATTTTGAAACACTGGAATATTGTTTTTATATTTTATGGATATTAAACAAATGACATGGTAAAACAGGAAATACGCTAGTTGAATCCAATGTTTTACAAATGAAATAATTCTTACTTGAGTTTGGAGAGTTGATTGGAAACTTTAGAGTGAATTTGAATAGTTTTTCCTTGATGTATGAATCATTTTCAAGTTGAGGCTGGGTGAGTTTTTGAGAACCCTAGGTGGAAAAAAAAAGATATGTTACTTAATTTTATCCCATACATTTGCAGTAAACCAAGGGATACTTTTGTTCTGTCTCAACACGGCCAACAAACCCAACAGCTATATTTTTGTTTCGGGCTCCTGTTGTACAGCACAGGGAACTCCTCCCCATTCTTAGAAGACCTTGGTTCTGATCTCAGGAAACAGTCTATTTACCACCAGCCTACTTCAGGTGGGACAATGGGAAAATTTTTAGAGACCCAAAAGGAGGTAGCAGCTGTTCCCTGCTACGACCAGACTAACCTGATGCCTAGAAGGAGGTGCAATTCTTGTCACCTTTTCAAGGTATTCCAGTATTCCCAACAATCCACTCTTTCTATCCATTTCATTTAAAAATTTAAAAGTTGTCCAGAGAACTCACTAGTTGTCTCAGAGATCATCTTTACAGAAAGAATCCTAACTTTTCCTCTAAGACAATTTTTGCCAACAATCACTCTTAAGGCTGCATACCTGGGCTTTGCACATGTGTTGTAATCAAGGCCCACGTGAAAACAGATGAGTGATCGCCACGCCATTTATGAGGCCCCTGCAGAGCAGGGAGAATTGGGGATGATACTTTAGAACTGAGATTTATATCTTTTCCCATATGAATTCAAGATTCTTGCACATTACTTGGCATCCAGATAATCTGCTAACATTGGTAGAGATGGGTGTCATTTTCATTTTAAGAAAATAGAAACTAAAGCTTGGAAAGTTTAATGACTCACTCTAAAAGCACACGGTCAGCAAACAAATCAGAGGGCATCCTGGCCCCCAGATCACAGGGCCACAGGATTACAGGGTTAACTAGAGGACAAACACAGGTGATCTTTACAGCTCCTGCTATCCTGGGATGTTATCAATTTAAAGACACAGGAAGCTCGGTTTCCTTTGTAAGTCAAACTTGAAGTGCCTATAGGAAATGCATGCAGGTACCTCATCACAGCAAATCTGTAATCCCCACCGTAGTTCATTTGTGTGGGTAATTCTCTCTGTCCCCTTTCTAGACTATAAATACCTCTAGGGCTCAGGGTTAGATTTGCATAACCACTCACCCAGGTGGTTTTCAATCCTGGCTGTACATTCAAATCACCTCACACCTGTCCTCACCCACAGAGATCCTGACCTGGTTGGTTTAGGGAGATCACCAGGCCTAAGAATAGAGTTTTGAAGGCTTACCAGATGATTGTAATATGCTACCAAACTTGAGACCAATGCCAGTGTTTTATATATCACAAGCACACAAGACATGTTTGTTAAATTGAGTTTAATGTTAAAGTTGATCCTGTGAGGTTTGAAGAGTATTTTATTTGTGTCTGTGACATCTTAAGAAGCTGTGACAAATCTAGTGCGAAATGTAGGAATAAATGATATGGAAGGTTATTTATTCGTAAATAAATAATGTGCATAAATATAGTGCCTGGAACTTCACTCTGGGAGTTGGTCCATTCTGATCCAAATCCAAAAGTATAGGTCAACAGCTATACAGGATCGCTGGAGCTGCCCTTCATCTTGGGAGTGACAGAAGGGTGCCGCTAAACTGAAAAGCTGTGAAACTTCTCTTGGAATTGGGATTAAGCCTGAGGCAGCTGTAGAGTAAGCTAGATCTTAAAAGTGACTGATTTGTGGAAGCCCTTAAAATCTTGGAATAAACAGTCCTCATGAGTTGGTCCTTTTGTTATTCTGAGTCCTTGCACAGATTTTAAAACCTATACATCCTCCTTGCAATTAATTCTTCATGTAATTTATAGCCCTACGGCAAGATAGCTTCTTTGTCTTATCTCAGCCAAGATTCTGGTCTGGGTGAAAGTAGAAGGAGTATGAAGATGTGGTGGAGCAGATAAAACCGTGGGTACACTTGCTCCACGGCTTCCACTTGGCTGTATAATTCCCCACTGCAGTCATGCTCTGTTTTAGAAACACCCTATGGAAAACGGAGCAGCAACTGTCTCTCACCGGAGGATGCTCAGTGTTAATTAAGGCTGATGGTAATATTAGGTCAGGGTTTCCACTTGGCAAATACATTCCCCTAGGCAAGTAAAATACTATCATTTTCCTCTTACAGCTAGCAAAAAAAAAAACTTGTAATAATGCTTTTCAGTGTAAAAGTTTGAAGTGAAGGATTGTGGTTAATGAGAAAAATTTTGCAAATGATTTTAAATGCATCTTGTTATGAAAAAATGCTATTGAAAAACTGTATTAAAATATCATGACCAGTTGGGTTTATCTAATTATTGCAGATAACTCTGGGATTTCCTTGGGTACCTTTGGTTTAATGTAAGTCAAAGAACTATTTAATATTTCTTATCACTAATAATGTTATAATTACACAATTCCTTTCCTCTGTGAGTTCTTGTCTATTATTCTAACTAGAATTTGCTTCCCAGGAGAATCTTTCCAGTTTAAGATTTTTAAAAAAATGTACCTTTGAACCCAGCAGTTTAAAAGTATGCTCCAATTTAACATTGTTCTAATTAATTTGCCTTGAGAAATTTGAAGTGACAGCTCCCTATATAGTAATAGAAACATGTGCCAAAATCTTACCAAAACTCTTTCTACCATGTTTTCTCCAAAAACGAAATCAGAACTGCAGCTTTTAAAAGAATACTTATCTTCATTTGGCTGAAATCTAAGGAAAAGAAATAAGCATTTGCTATTTTAAATATAGTAACAGTGGATAAAGCCATTTTAAACCTTAGCACATGAAATAATCAGATGATTTACTAGACATATGTAAAGCATAAAAACATCTGCTAACTTTCGTTTATCTAAAGTTAATGAGAAATGAAGGCAAAACTGAGATAGGTGCTTCCAGGGATGATATTCAAAATGTTTGGCAGCTGTTAACAGCACCGGCCAAACCCAGTCGAGACAGGCCCTGTGCCCATCACTGTATTGACTGTGTGATCAACCAGGGGAGCTGCCCAACCCTTCCTTATCTTTTTGCTTTTCCAGCACTGACTCTCCAGCCTCCAGCCTCCACTTTCCTCCTCCCCAATTGGCCAATGCTTTAGCGATCTAAAGTCTCAGGGAAAAGCAAAGCCAGTCTATCTTGCCAGTCACTTGAGTGTGCAGTGGTTTAATTTGGTTTTTCCCTCCCAGAAACTTTTTTTTTAAATGTTGAAAGTGTTTTGCATAATGGGAAACTCAAAGACATGCAGCCCTCTATTTGTCAGCAGATGTGCTCTGGGATCCCCATAGCATCCCCAGCGTGGACAGGAGGTAAGCGCTAAGGCACCTGCATGGGCGCTAATCGTGAGCCCAGCTATATCCACAGCTAGTTGTAATCTTCTCTCAGACCAAACATGCCCTCATCAGAGGGGATACTAGTAAATACTAACTTTCATTTTGCACATTTCTACTGCTTTCTTTGTTGTCTCTCCAACCTATGTTAATAAGTCATAATGCCAGAAATAATTAAAAAGAAGGGAAAGAAAGAATACCAGGGGAAGAGTGGGGACGGCTAATCTAGTAGACAGATAATTAATGCCTAACCATAGTGAAAATTTAGCTGTACCTGTTTGTAACATTCTTACCCAAGTCAATGAGACAATAGAGATGACCCAGTATCAATATAGTATTTAAATATTAGAAACATTTTGAAAAGCATTTAAAATGTGTATTCTTTATAAAATCTCCCTTCAGACAGAACTTGGCAGTTTATCTGTACAATGTCAGAAAATTATTTTCCATAAGAGGTTATGATGATAAAAGAAAGCAAGAATGAAAGAACATTTCTGTTTCCTCATCAGTAACTTACCCCACTGATGTAGCACCTAAAACATTCTGGTTAGTAGATAGCTGGACTGAAATTCTGGCACTTGGTAAATTCTCACTTAGCAAATAAGAGTTTCCCTCAGAAATCTGAAAGAAAAAAAAAGTCCATCAAAAAGTTCATTTTAATTGCCTTACTATATATAGGAGCATCAGACAAGGAAACGATAGTTATAGTTAAATGTATTGAAAACTTACTGTGTTCAAGTACTGCCCTAAACATTGTATATAATCTCATATAATCCTTAAAACAATTCTACACACTTTGTATTTTTATTATGTACATTTTATAAGTGAGTGAACTGATCTATCAAGCTTAAATAACTGGGCCAGGCCTGGGCAACCAGGAAGGAGGCTGACATTCGAGCCTGGGTCTCCCTGACACCAGAGGCTGGGTTAATAGTCAGAAATTCCACCTCCTTTTGTTACTTTTACCTTTTTAGCCAAGCAGAGTTAATTCTCATTTCTAGATTAGTAAATATATCTCTCAGGACTATTTAATCCCTGGAAACACCCTAAGAGTTTCACCATCATGGCCACCCAACGTGGGAGAAAACTCCATCTCTTCCTCTAGAGATTTCCCACTGGTAGCTTAATCAGTGAGTTACTCTGTCTGATGTGTATATGCATATGCACTTTACCTGTATTAATGTACAAATGAAGGAGTGAGCAATTTTAGAACTGGAAAGAACCCTATCAGTCATCTGATCTAGTGTCCTCAGTGTTTTGTGGACACATCTCTTCTTCCACCAGGGATTTTCAGAGGTGTTGCAGGGACTTCATATCTTTAAAGTCTGTTTCCATTTTAATTTTATATCAATCAATAAAAATAATTTTGAGTATTTTTCTCTTTATAGCAATTTGAGAGCTGAGAAATATGTGTCAAGGGAGCATGTGCCTTTGGTTAGCAAAGATCAAAGTACATGCTTATGGCTCAGTCAATTAAATGATTTACCTCTCAGCCAAAATGGTAGCTTTTTACTCTTATGTTGCCTAAAATAGTTTTTATTAGGCATGTATAATTTAAGTTATACGTGAGTAACCACTGATTAGTGACAGGATGGATGAAAATTTTGATGTACAAGTTAATAAGGAACATAAAAATATGGGCTCTACAAAATTCACTTAGAGGTAATTTTCACTAGATCTATAGATTACATCATTTTGTCAAAATTCTGACATAGCATCTATGTCTTTAGATCTTCCAAAATCCTCGTTAACAGGGGAAATTCAATAATGGCATATCCAGTTAGGCTTTCCACTAATTAGAAATAAATTCTACTCATGCCCTTAATAAGTTATTCAAGAAGAAATGCTTGTAAACAGTAGCCTGAAAATTTCTTTTATGCTTTATTATTTAGGAAGAAAATATAAGCAATACATTAATAAATTTTATTTTAAAAACAGACAATGCAAGATTTTAAAAACAATCATGCCAAAAAATAAATATTTATCAACTTTTGGTATCATAATGTGTAATAAAAATTCTAATTTATAATTTATAGAATATGCCATTCCAAAATCAAATAAAACATTTAGAAATTAATCAATACATCATACTTTTTCTTAGATACTTTAGAATAAACAACATGCATCACTTCTTAAATAGGTAAATTATGTAATATGGTAATGATTATTAGATTATATTTAAATGAAAATGTTTAATAATATACTGGTTTGAAATTTAAAACATGTTTTACTTAAAAATCACATTAGGTATCACACATAAATGATGAAATGACCTTTAAAATTCCTAATGGGTTTCATGAAATCATGTCTTACAAAGAAAAAGATTTGGAAATATAAAAATATTGGCAAACGCTAACCACGTTCAACTCCCTCACTTCACTGAGGAAAAGGAGAAGGTTGGATGCTTTGTTTAAAATACAAACACAGATAGTGGCAGAGGTATGATTAATACCAATTTGATTTTTTTCACTGACTTGATTAAATGACTGTGTTTTTAACACTTCCGTGTGTCACTGTTCTCATGCTCAGTCTGGGAAAACAAAACAAAACTGGTTGATCAGCCCTCAGTAATTTAGCTGGAACAAATGATGGATGCAATAACTTGCAGATTCCAACCTTTTGATCTTGTGTTCCCTTCCTTTCAAGTGCCTGCTTCTGGAAGACACAGCTAGAAGTGTAGCAACAGAACATCACCAAGCCCATATCTGCATGGCCTGAGCAAAATGAGTATCTCCTTAGAAAGGCCCACCATGAGTGATTCATTTGGAAGAGTGAATTTGCCTCTGTCTCCAGAGGTTTCCCAAGCCCTCCCAGTTACACTGTGTAGGTGGTTCCTTGCTCTTGTTATCCATGAAGATGGATCTGGAGTGGACCCCTGATGTGACCTAAACTGGCAGAGCCACACCAGCATATCGACCAGTTGGGGATACAAAGAAATCTCTTTCTTTTTTTTGACTTCTGACTCCCAGCCCCTTCCACCTCAATGCTCCCCTATTTTTACAGGGGGTCAGTGCACCAGAACAAGACCCAAGGGTCCCTCACTACACAGGACTCAGCTTCACAGCTTAGGAGAGACCACAAGACTTGTTCCCAGGAACAACCCTCCAGTTTAGGAGGACAAATTTAATAAGGTTACTGAGGGCTTTTCACTATCTTGTCCAGCTGTCTCTCCAGCCTGGTGGCTGTTCCAACAACACACCAAGACTCAGGCAGCCCCTGATTCTGGATGTGGGCAATGTACCAAAAGAAGGATGGGGAATTGAGGTCAGTCCTACCACAGGAGGTTTCCTTATCTTATTTTCATCTTTTCCTTTAGTATTGCAGGATTCCAACACATTGCATCCAAATGATTTTCTTACTTTTAAACACCTTTGAGCTTGAGGTGGCTGTAAAATAGCAGGTCTTAGAACATGTTCAGAATGTTTCATGGGACCTTAAAAGAACAGAATTAAAGGGTCAATATATCTTAGTGAAATACTTCTTCCTCTCTATTTCTTACTAGTTTAATGCTTATTTTCTAAAGTCATGATTAAATGAGGAGTTAATATTCGCTAATCAAAGTCATAATAGTCAGTGAGTTGCCTACTTACTTCCTGCCTAGCTTTTACCCAATAACTATTTGTTTTGACCATGGGACTTGACTCACCAAATATGTTTCTTCATGTTTTGTCACTAAATCCTACCTCCATACCCGCAGTACACACACAGACACACACACACACACACACAGACACACACACACACACACACACACACACACACACACACACACACGGTTTAGATACAGATGGTAAAACAAAATTTTAAGGTACTTGTAATGAAGAGAAGCTGTATACCTTGTTCTGCACTGTTTGTATCAATATTCCTTTGCACAAAAGTTGATGTCATAAAAACATTATTTTTCTTCACTGTAAAAAGAAATTGAGAAAGTTTTAATTTTGTTTCAGTTCCTACAGTTTTAACAGTCCTGTACTGAACTCACCAGTAGATGTCGCTGTTAGCACTAACAGTAGTGGGCAGTGCTCAGCCGAGTGATGATTTGCTAAAAAAGTGTGATGACAGGATGAGTTTTGCTACACAGTCTGTTTACACTCAGAAAAATAAGTGAAAATTAGGTCACTAATGGAATAGGCAGTCTTCTTTAGAATAATGAAATTGAGTACTGAGAGAAATTCTACAGATTATGAAATCTGAATTGGTAATGAACCATCTGTGTGCACATGTATATATTTCTTATAGAGTGTTATAAAACTGTTAGCAAATGCTGCCCCTTCCCCACTCTTTAATGACGGGAGAAGAGAGAAGATAGCCATTATGCTAGGCTCTTTTTCTATAAAGTGTATTGATGGGCTAAGACTGTGGTCTTGGCTGCAAGAATAGAATTGTAGGCATGAAACAGATATTGCCAGTTGGGTTCCAGACTACCACCATAAAGCACATATCACAATTAAGCAAGTTACATGAATTTTGTTTTGGTTTCCCAGTGCTTATGAACGTGACGTTTACGCCGTACTGTAGACTATTAAGTGTGCAGCAGCACTGACGCCAAGTAACCATTTGGTGCAAGAGGCCTAGCTTTTGGCCTTTCTTGGCTTTAGACACACCTTCCTCACTAAGCTTAATGATTTCTAGTTTTTGCTTTAAAGTGGGAGACATTCAACTTTTCCTTTCACTTGAACACTTAAATGCCATTGTAGGGTTATTAATTAGCCTTATTTCAGCATTGTTATGTCTCAGGGACTAGGGAGGCCTGAAAAGAGAAAGAAGGATGGGGGAACAGGCCAGTTGGTGGAGCAGTCAGAACATCCACATTTACTGATTAAATTAGCCATCTTATATGGGCATGGTTCGCAGCACCTCAAAGCAATTACGATAGTAACATCTAAGATCACAGATCACCATAACAAATATACTAACATAATAATGATGAAAAAGTCTGAAATATTGTGAGAACTACCACAGTGTGTGACACAGAGACACAAGGTGAGCAAATGCTGTTGTAAAAATGGCTCCCGTAGACTTGCTTAAGGCCTTGAAGGTTGCCACAAACCTTCAATTTGTAAAAAGAACACAGTATCTGTGAAGCTTAATAAAATAAGGTATGCCTGTACTAAACATCTCAAAGAGATCATCTCTTGGTTGCAAACTGCAGAAACAGCAGCCTTTGAGCATTGGATTAATGGAGATGAGGAAAGAATGAGAAAAGAATAAGAATTGCTTCTTTGAAGTGTTGTATTATAAATGTTGGGAATAGAATTACTTCTGTAATTCAAAGTTCAGTTACATGCTTTGTATGATTTTATTATTGAAAACTAACAATGAATGGACTGTATAAAATTGTACTATTTGTCTTTGTTCCAGTACAGCAACATTCTACACAACATAAAATGGGATGGTGCCTACTAACATCTACGTTCTTTTATTCATTCTTTTGTGTGTGTGTCTGATGTTTAGAAAATGAATTGAAGCAGTTATACAGAGAATTTAAAGCCATCTCTTTGCTTTTTGCACAAATACAATAAAACAAATCCTCTGGGATTAGGACCCTTATTCCTCTTAACGTCTGTAACTTTTCAGTCAGATATGGATGGGGCTTAGCGAACTAGAACGTATCTCTTCTGTATCTGAAAGGTATCTGACATATTATTGCTCAGTCATGCTTAGAATTGTTAAGAAGAGTATAAATTCATTAGTTTGAAAACTCTGTGGTTCCTAGGTAGAATCAGTTAAAAGGAAATGAATAGTTTGTATATTCTATTTCTTGTGGTAACTTGGAAAAGGCAAGTTGGTTGTTCAGTAGAAACAAAAACATACAAGAATACAAATCATAATTTTAATGTAAAGAATGTTCCAACCATTTCAAATATTTTATTATGATAAAATAGTTTTACTTAGCAAAGCATTACAAACTTTAAATAAAAAGAAGCAATGTTTTAATTAGTGAAAATTCGAAATGAATCATATTCTAAACTTTAGAATATAAATTTAAAGCATAAACTTTAGAATAGAAATCTAAAACATAGTTGTATATTTTGAGTACTACATATAGTATAAACTGTATAGAGGAACAATAATAAGGGAAATAAAGCAAGTTACTTTATAGGGCTGCCTTATATAAAATAGTGCTATGATAAACATGAAATCTTAAAAACAAAATCATCAAGTTTCTACCAAAAATAAACAGATATACTGTCTGGACTTACAGGGCTGGAATTCACAAGGTATTCTTCCATGCATAGTTTGCTAAGGCCCCTATTTTATTTGCCACTAAAATGTCAGCGTTTTATAGTAGCTGAAAAAGAAAGCTTATCATTAATGAGAATGGAGTTTGAAAAGTCAGAATGTCAGGCTTGAGGTTCTAGGAAGTTCTTTATTACCTGGCCCAGAAGGCGGGAAGGTCGGGAGGTCCGTGAAGGGTGATGATCTTAGTCGCTTCTGGGACAAGGCTGACACTAAAAGCAGATTGCAAACTGAAGTCAGTGAGAAAAATGGGTTTTGATTTTCTTTTAATTAGGAAATTTTTGCTGTTTTGGAAATTTTTCTCTATCACTAGTTTAGAAAAATCTTTGGGTTTTTTACTGATAAAAAAGTGCACCTCTAAGTGAGGATTATAAATTAATTTCCATTCAATTCAGTACATATTTGAGTGTTCAACATGTGTGAGACACTATCAGGCATGAAGATGACCTCAGGGAACCCTCCGTGGAGGAGACAGTCATACACATGAATAGCTGTATGACAGGGCAGAGGGCAGTGTGCTCTGGCACAAAGGAGTCACCAGAGTGCTCTGAGTGTGGAAGAGAAGCAAACTAAGTTACGGATTTATTCAAAACATGTGATAAAGTTCTTAGAATAAAGTATCTTTTTAAAAGGCAGACATCTGTTTATTTAAGTCGATATTACTTAGGAGGAAGTAGCCATTTCCCCTAACTGTAAAGCTAATACATGCTAAAGGCAGAAACTTTGGGAACACAGCAAAATACGAAGGTAGGAGGAGGGCAGGGCACCAACTCACTTGTAATCCAATTATCTGAGATAACCATTGCCAACATCATGGCTTATGTCCTGTCAGCCTTTTTTCCAATGTTGATACATTGAATTTTTAAATAATAACTCACCATACAATCCGTTATAGACTGCTGTTTTCATATAGCAATATATTATAAACACTGTCCAATGGGTAGCTTTTTAAACATTACCTGTTGCAAAAGCTTCTTAGTAGCAGCACACTCAGAGTAAACGTAACAAGGAACATTCAGCAGTCAAGGCTCTACCTACCTCCTCGGGTCTGAGAATCTGCAGTATGCAAAGTAAAAGATGAAGACCGGATGCGCTTTCTTGAAAACCCATTACATTCTGTAAGAAATTCAATGTGAGGGGTAAAACTGATTGTGATAACAAAATAGCTTCAATCCATGAGATGGGAGGAGAAATAGAATTTCCTTTTGTCTAGATATATCTTCATCTGACAACATGTTAATACCTGAAGCACAACTTTAACTATTGGGGTTAATAACTGGGTGATTATAAACTGATAGGCGTATCATCCTACTCTGAAACAGTTAGAAGCTAGTGGCTTTGGCAAGAAATGCATATGAATTCTGAGATTACACAGAGAATATTTTTGGAAGGTTGAGGGACAGGCAATGGAGAATCATGGGATTTTAGCGTTGCTAACATCAGTGTTCTCAGGGACTTGCATGTCATCTTTCAAGACAAAAGCCAGTCTACGTGCATGCTTGAAAGCAAGAAAAGCCATTAAGTTTTACATAGTCTGTGCCACATGCAAAATGCTTGTGTCTGCTTATTTCTTGGTGTAAAGATTGCTTTTGAAATACCAGATGTAAATCATTACCAGGCTCTGCTGCTTCATACAGGGTGTCTTCTGTAGGTCTCTGGAAGGAAACAAAGCTGCCAGTGAGAGCTGAGTGTCTGCTGTTTTCACATCATATTTCCACCCTGTCACTTTATAGGAGAATTCTCAGAAACCAGAGCTGTTCAACTAGGCTAGGAAAAGCTACTCACCTTTACTTACTAGGTATGTATTCAAGAAAAAGCAAAGCCTAGTAGAGTGGTTATATAGTTCAGCGAGTGCAGAATCCCTTGTGGGAGCTTGTTGAAAATGAAGATTTTAAAGCACTAACTCCCAGGATTCTGAAGTGGCTGAACTGAGTGGGGCCCAGGAATCTACTTTTTCAACATAAACTTGGGGTTTGAGTTTTTCCTTAGTTAATTTTATGGGTAATAAGGTAAATTACCTTCATAAGCAAAAATGAATAACAAGAAAATACTAATTAAGCTAAAGTTAAAATGCTACTAACATTATCATTTGTCTTTCAAATCAAGTGATTTTAGTACAATGCTGAAAAAGCAGAGAGGGTCTTCAAAATCCCTTTTGAATCATATAAGGCAGTTTAGAACTTATTTTATATCCAGTTTCAAGCTGGGCCAGTGGTAGGGACCCATGGTGAGTCTTAGCACTCCTAAACTCTTTCAGTTCCTCCCCTTTCCAAGTCACTCCAAAAAAACAGATAATTCTAGAAAAATGGCACATTATCCATAGATTCAAGACAAAGCTTCTGGCTTCCCACTTCACCAAATTGCCCTACTATGTAAATATTGTGGAGGTGCTACTCTGCTAAGTGTAGAACAAGAAGATGAATTCATACAGCAGTGATATCATTTGGGATAGTTAGCTTCTCAAAATACGATTTTCTTTGTCAAAGTAAAAATCAAAGAAAAGTAGCTCCATCTTACCTTAAAAGTTTGTTCTCTCTTTTCAAAAACAAATATTGGTTGCGCAATGACAGATTTTTCTGTAAAAGAAAAGGAACATGCAAGAATTCTAACACTACTCTGACATTTCTAACACCAACTAAAAATATCTGAAGGTTTTTTTGGTTTTGTATTTTTCCCTGCCTTTGAGTAAAATCCAAACTGTTTTACATGAATGCTATAAATCACAAATTTACACATGATTATAACAGTTAGTTACAGAAATAAATACTTGGGGAAGTGATAGTATTATGTTTCCATAAACAGAGAGATCATCCCATTAAAAGAACATGCTTTAAGTGTTTAAGGAAAACAAAATACAATTACCTGCATTTAGAAACTCATCATGACATAGTCATTAACATCCTTACTTTTAGAATGAAAAATTTCAAAGGATGAAAAAATCTCATCTGAGAATAGTACTTCTATTGGAAGTTGGACCTCAAAATATAAAAGATATAGATGTACTTCATTCTATCCTTAAAATGATCCAGTAATAATTCGTATTTCCTTGACAAGAGTAGTCATATACTAAGTCATATTTTCAATATTTAGACTATGATTTAATCTTAAACAGTGTTGTAAAGTAGACAGTTCATCTTCAGCCCTGCCAACCTTATTAATCTTCTATATTTTTCTATCTTAGGTAAGACAATAGAGAGAAACTCATTCACTCTAGGGTATAAATGAGTGGTAACAGCTTTAAATATCAGCACTCCAGAATTCTTAGGGACCATGTTATGGTTGTTAAGAGTTTGGGCTCTGGAGTTAGGGAGGCGTATTTTTTTAAACATTTTTTTTTATTGAAGTATAGTCAGTTTATAATATTGTGTCAATTTCTGATGTACAGTATAATGCTTCAGTCATACATAAACATACATATACTCATTTTCATATTCTTTTTCACAATAAGTTACAAGATATTGAATATAGTTTCTTGTGCTATACAATATGAACTTATTATCTATCTATTTTATATATTATTTAATATATATTAGTTAGTATCTGCAAATCTCGTTCTCCCAATTTATCCCTTCCCATCCCCTTCCCCCATGAGTAACCATAAGTTTGTTTTTTATGTCTTTGAGTTGGTTTCTGTTTTGTAACTAAGTTCGTTTGTCTTTTTTTTTTTTCAGATTCCACATGTAAGTGATGTCATATGGTATTTTTCTTTCTCTTTCTGGCTTGCTTAACTTAGAATGACATTCTCCAGGGCTATCCATGTTGCTGCAAATGGCATTATTTTATTATTTTTTATGGCCGAGTAGTATTCCATTGTATAAATATACCAGAACTTCTTTATCCAGTCATCTGTTGATGGACATTTAGGTTGCTTCCATGTCTTGGCTATTGTAAATAGTGCTGCTATTAACATTGGGGTGCATGTATCTTTTTGAATTAAGATTCCCGCTGGATATATGCCCAGGAGTAGGATTGCTGGATCATATGGTAAGTCTATTTTTAGTCTTTTGAGGAATCTCTATACTGTTTTCCATAATGGCTGCACCAAACTATATTCCCACCAACAGTATAGGAGGGTTCTCTTTTCTTCACAGCCTCTCCAGCATTTATTGTTTGAGGACTTTTGAATGATGGCCATTCTGACTGGTGTGAGGTGGTACCTCACTGTAGTTTTGATTTGCATTTCTCTGATAATTAGAGCTAGTGAGCATTTTTTCATGTGCCTATTAGCCATTTGTATGTCTTCATTGGAGAATTGCTTGTTTAGGTCTTCTGCCCATTTTAGATTGAGTTGTTTGTTTTTTTATTATTAAGTTGTATGAGCTGTTTATATATTCTGGAAATTAAACCCTTGTCAGTCTCACCTTTTGCAGATACTTTCTCCCATTCCGTAAGTTGTCTTTTTGTTTTGCTTATGGTTTCCTTTGCTGTGCAAAGCTTCTAAGTTTAATTAGGTCCCATTTGTTTATTTTTGCTTTTATTTCTATTGCCTGGATAGACCGCCCTAGGAGAACATTGCTAAGATTTCTGTCAGAGAATGTTTTGCCTATGTTCTTTTCTAAGAGATTGTTAGTGTCCTGTCTTACGTTTGGGAGGCACATTTTCAAATATAAGTTCCACCACTAATTGTCAAGTTACTTTGGGAAACAATATATCTGTACCTTTAGTTTCTTCATTCAAAAAAAAAAATGAAGATTGTAATAGTACTTACTTTATAGAATTTATGTGAAAATTAAATGGGTTTTTAGATATAATTACTTAAATCTTAACAAGACAAAAAAAAAGCCTTTAAGAAAGGATATTATATATATGGCATAACAGCAATCCCCATTCCAAAACTCATAGCTGACATTGCTAACTTTTTTTATTGAGTTATAGTCATTTTACAATGTTGTGTCAAATTCCAGTGTAGAGCCCAATTTTTCAGTTATACATGAACATACATATATACATTGTCACATTTTTTTTCTTGCTGTGAGCTACCATAAGATCTTGTATATATTTCCCTGTGCTATACAGTATAATCTTGTTTATCTATTCTACATTTTGAAATCCCAGTCTGTCCCTTCCCACCCCCCGCCCCCTTGGCAACCACAAGTTTGTATTCTGTGTCTATGAGTCTGTTTCTGTTTTGTATTTATGACATTGCTAACTTATGACAACACTTTCTTGACGAGCCCAGATATGACCTCAGAGATGTTCTCATTATAGGTTTCCAGCAGCCATTACCAATATATTGTCCTGGCATACAAGCTGAGGTAATTTGCCATCGCTGGGCTGAATAAATAAAACTCTAGCTGAAGAATTTCAAGGAACTATTGGATAATTACATCTTATATACCAGAAAGGGCTTCTCCAGCTCCCTACAAGCTTATCCCATAATAGAGTGTCAAAACTCTGCCCGACCACCCTTTGCCAAGCTCCTGGGGTCCTGTGAACTTGGATACCTTCTTTCCATCCAGCGAGATAAACTGTTCACTTTTTTATGCTAATGCTTACTGTGCTGTCTGCCCTTGGAGCCAAGTGAACCACAGAGGAAAACGCTCAACAACATATCGGCATTACTACCCATATTTAACTGTGGCTCAATTCTTTCTTTCTCAGAACAAGCTCCTTTTCTAGCAATTACATTAGATTTAAGAAATGAGATCTTGAATGGCTTTGAAAGGAAATAGTCTTTGTGAATGTGCACTGGACTACTTATGAAGTGGAATAATAAACAGACCCCTTCTAAATTGGACTTAGGATAGTCATCCTTAAAATAGTATACCTTGACCTAACCCTAGGCAAATAACATGTTGACTTTTCCTCTATTAAATCATGGAGCTAAAAACGGGCAAAAGTGATCTTCAACGGCAGTATTAATTAGGAAATCATAAAGGCTTACTTTATGGAAGGCATATGGTAAAGTAGAAAAGCCATTTTTATTCATCAATTCAACAAATATTTATTGAGTATCTTTTTGTGCCAGCCACTGTGCTAGGATCTAGGCATACATTGTCTGATTAAAGGTATATTAGTCTTGGTGCAGCCACCTTCCCTCACAATGCCCAGCTCATTACTTAGAAAGCAGATAATCTCCTTACCTCCTCTTCCATTTATATTTTCTCCCCGTCTCCCAAGCCAGTCTCTTGGCTCCAAAGACAAAGTCAGAAGTAAACATTTGTCAAGCCATTGTGCTAATGGCGGCTTTCTTACTTGACCCAGTAGGGAAACTTGAAAATAAGAGCATGGACCTTAAAATGATATATTTTAAAATTTATCCTTCTTTCTAATATATTCATTAATCAATCCACTTATTCAACAAATATGTATTGAGGGGGACTACATACAAGATACTTTGCAAAGTAAAAAGTTCAAGATGAGGCTGAAGATGAAGTTGGGGCTTTGCAAAGCCTTGTAGGTTGTGCTGAGAAGTTTTGTTTTTATTCCAAGAAAAATGGGAAGCCAGTAAGAGACTTTAAGCGATGGCGTGATTCACTCTGATATACATTTTGTTTTTTAAGATCAATTTGCCTGCTGTGTGGTAAACGGATTAGAGGGGGAAGGCAGTGAGGGAGAGGAAATAAAGAATCTAATTAAGAGGCTAGTCTAAATTCTAGAGGAGAGCTGACAAGGTTGCTCTTTATTTCTTTCTTAATCTTGCATCCATGATTTTGTGAGGCAAATGGAATAAATAAAAGTTTAAAATACAGTCTTCTGTTAAAAGGAATGAAAGTGAGGGGATACGGAAAAAATTTTTAAACTTAAAAATTAATTTTTATGTTTTGTCTGTTTTAAGGTTCACGTAGCATTTAATGAAGCCCTATATTCATTGTTGTTTTCTGAAATAACTTCATTAAGAGAAGACATTCATTCATCCCACAAATATTATTCAAAGTTACACACAGGAAGGGCACAAATTACCATTTATATAATTCAGTCTCAGTTTACTTGTACTTCTGCAGTGGAGGTACACTGTGGCCAAGTGCTTTTATCCATCATCTTGTCTAACTTAATCCTTTGAATATATTTGTGGGTTAAATATAGTTTCTAGCATAGTTACAGATACTTACAGATGAGGAAACTGAGGCTATGTAAAGCAACTTGCTCAGTCATACCACTAGTAAGTGGCAAAAGCCTTTAATTAAACCCAAACCTGCCTCCTACGAAACCACTGCTTTTAGCTCCCACAGGTTGTACTGACGTATCTACAACTCTACCAGCGCAATGTCATGTTCTCAATATATAATATATACCATGCAGCACCACGCCCAGGAAAACTCAGTACAAAATCATGGCACTTATACTTTTTCAACTCTGTCAATGTTGATTGATGATACACATATACTTCTATTACAAGCAGTGGGGATGCTAAGAAGCAGCTTGGTGTAATTCCTGCAGAACCACCAAGGTCCAGGGACTGGCACTGCTAAGTACTTCTGGAAGCAGAGGTGAAGTTTGGCTAAAAATAGGAAGTAGTTTTGTCTGTTTGGGGACAAAGCGACTGTCCCCCTTCTACTCCAGCAGAAGACTGGGGGTTCCTCCCTGGAAAAGATGGAGCATCAGGCACAGCTTGAAGTGGAGGTTCTATATGGAAAAGCGGGGGACTGGGTGAAAGTTTACGTACTATATTAGTTTCCTGTTGTTGCTATAACAAATCATCTCAAGTCTAGTGGTTTGAGCAATACAAATTTTATTACCTTACGATTCTGGAGGCCAGTCTAAAATGGGCATCGGGTCTGTGTTCCTTCTGGAGGCTCAGGAAGGGATCCATTTCCTTTCCATTTCCAGCTTCTAGAGGTTACATTCGTTCCTTTGCCTGTGGCCCCACATCACCCTTCCTCTGCTTCTGCTGTCACATCTTCTTCTGTGACTCTGACACTCCTGCCTCCTTCTCCATCTTATGATGACCTTTGTGACTGCACTGTGCCCACCCAAGTAATCTAAGATGATCTCTCCATATCAAGATCCTTAACTGAATCATATCTGCTGGCAGTGGGGTTTGCCAGGCACCGGTACATACCTACAGGTTCTGGGCATTAGGGTATAGCCATATTTAGGGAGCTGTTATTCCGCCTACCACACATACGAAATGTTGAGGTCCTAAGCACTCTCTTTATTCAGTTCACCGAATGTTGGCAGCCAGGTTTATTTCCTCCAGGCAGGAAATTATAAAATTTTTCTCTGGAGAGTCTGACCAACCCAAAAGAAAAGACAAAAACATACTGACAAGGGAATTTCTCAGCGAGGGGTCAGAGCTCAAGTGCACACAGCTGTCAGTGAGCTTTGTAGTGAGCGCCCCTTTCTTACATACAAGCAGGCAGTCACCAGACACAAAAAGCAGTGCCTGAATGAGTAGACAGGAGGAAGATAAACTGGATGAAAAAGACTATGCAGAAAGTTTAATATATATTTTATAAAATCATGTACCTATAATTTATTTTCATTTATAACATATATAAAATTATATATGCAAGATATATAATTAATATCCTCAAAAATATGGAACATCCATGATGCAGAAGCAGAATACTATTTTTTTAAAAGAGCAACACAGAACAAAAATAAGCTTTTAGAACTTTAGACTTTAAAATGTGGTAGTAGAATCAATATTGATTTAAAAATTTAGAGAATAAAGTTCAGTAAATAGCCCAGATAGCAGAGCAGAAAGAATAGAAATGAGAAATATGAGAAAATTTTAAGAAGACTCAGATAATCAGTCCAAGAATCACTTGAATGTCTCACTACTAGAAGCTCTAGAAAAAGAGAAGGTAGAAAAAAGAGGGGATGAAATGATAAACAAATAGATCATTAGAATTTCTGAAATCAAAGTATGTAAGTTTCCGTTTTACAGGAGCCTATCCAATACTCAGAACGATACATGAAAATAGCCCCATACCCACGTACATCATGAAATCTAAGAATCTGCAGACAAAGGAAAGGTCCTAATAGCATGGAGAAGGGAATAAAAAAGGTTACATATAAAAGATCAGGTACGGAAGGGCTTTAGATTTCTCAACAACAACACTGGAAATCAGAAGGCAAAGGGAGGGGTAATGCTTTTGACACTCTGAAGGGAAATGATTTCCAATCTAGAATTATGTACTAATATAAAGTATTCACTAAATGTGAAGGCATGATAAAAAAATTTCCAAACTGTAAGCTCTCAAAATATGTATCCCACATGCACCCATTCTCAGGATGCTCCTGGAGGAGATGCTCTACCAAAAGAGCTGGTAAACTAAGGAGCCAAGAAACAGGGGCACCAACTCAGGAGAGATGGAGGCAGCCTTCAGGATGATGGTGAGGGGATAGCCCAGAATGACGGCAGTACACCCAGGCCACAGTGGGGGAGTCCCTGAGGAGACTCCAGAAAAGACGTCTCCAAAAGAGATGGGACTAGAAGCAGTTGAACACCTCAAGTAATTGAATATTTTAAAGGATATTTAGATAACTGGAAACAGTATGGGGACTGATTGGTAATCAGTATATAAAGAACCAAGAAAACAAAACAAAACAAACATATGACACAATTATGAAATCCAGGGAAAACAAAAAGTTGGGCGGGAAAGGAAAAGTAATCCTGGTATAGTACATGGTCACAATGATGTGAGTACTGAGTATTGATCTAATCAAGCTGCTGATACAATGATTTGGGGAAGGCGGGGGAATGGAAAGTGTTCATGTGTATAGTGGCAGTGGTTGCAGGAGTCACAGAAATCTGTGAAAGAGATTCTAATTCTTCCACAGTGGCCAACCAGTAGTGCCTGAAAATAAATAAAAAGAAATAGCACTAAATGCCTGATATTTGGACATGTGGAGGTTTGTACAAAAGAAACAGCTACATGAGTTGGATACTGTTGCCTCTGGGGACCAAGAAAAAAAAAAGAAAGTAGAGGAAGGGGCAAGGATATTGCTGGTTTTTTCCAGAAAAGTTTCATAGGACCATTTGGTCCCTTAAACCACATGAATATATATAACTGAAAAAATAAACACTAAATTTAAAAATAATTCCTTTCCTACCGTAGTGTCAGATGCCCATGATTAAAGGACACATCCCAAGCTCCTGGCCAAGGACAGACATCTTACTGAGTTATACTGCTTGACAAACATCCAATATCTTATTTCTTGGGCCTAACTATTCATAGAAATATATGAAAATAAAGGTGTGAGCAAGATGATTCACTGAGTTCAGAGTGCAATAAAAACACCTCTGAACAGCTGCTCTTTTTAATGCCGTCCAATCTGCTGAAATTCTGTCCTTCTCCTTTATTCAAAACACTCCTTCACATCTCCAGACAAGAATTCAACTATAACGTTATGCATAATGTAAAAGCTTTGCTCTTTAGGATTCTAAGGTGTTCTAATGGTCAGCATTAACAGTAAATATACACTTCTTTTCTCCCTGTTCTAATATATACCATAATTCTTCCTCAAATTTTGGGTAAGTTGTAAGATCTTGTTCCTACCTTTTTTAAAAAATATATTTAATTGACACTCAGTCTCTGATGAACAAACCTATTTGTGAAGGAAAGTAACTGGAGGATTTTCAGTCATCTCAGAGGAGGAGATTTGGAAGGATTGGCTGAGCTGGAAGGAGAGCCAAAAGAGGAGGAAGAGACTGAGAATGGGGTGTCTTTGGCTCAAAGTCCCAGTGAGCATGGGGGCAGGTAGCCCTAGGGGCCTCAAGCTTCTGCTACATAGCTCGTCCCTCCTAGAGTCTGGCAGACTGCTTCATCCTGCTTGGTAAGTTAGGGTAGTTAAGGTGAAAACCGAGTTCTCCACACTGGATAGAACCGGGCTACTCTAGCCAGGGCTAGAAAGGTTGTGGAAACAGTCTTGGCAGGAAAGATGATGGCAACCACCCCCCTGCGGAGGAACGGGCACTGCCAAATGGGTCACCTCTAATTGCTACCAGGACTGGAATTATCCACTTGGACTGCAGCCCTGGCAGGCCCTATATTTCCTTTCCCTTTCTTCCTGAATCTTCCCATGTGTCTCTGCCGCATCCTCTTTTCTAATTTCTTCCCCTGTGCACATTCTACCCCAGGTTCCAACACTGTCCTTTATGTCTCTGTCCTCCGCACCCTCTTTCACTGTGTCTGGCTCTCTGTCTGGTCAAAGTGTGGGTTGTGGAACTCTGAAGTCTAATAATCCTACAGCTGTGCTTTAAAAAAAACTCTGAGGCTCAGCTTTTTCATCTCTCTTGGTATATATGTTAAAAGGGTTGTTATGAGGATTGAAGCAATGTGTGCATGAGAGATGCCTGGTACAGCTTCCTCTTCCAACCTTTTTGGAACAAAGCAGAATATCTATCCATCCATTCACCCTCCATATATACACACATCTCTCTCTCTATATATATATATATCCAGAATATATATCCATGTATATGCATTTATAAATACATACCTAAACATATAGCAATGCCTCAGACCACAGTTTGCACAGAAGACACTCAGTAAAAGTTGACTTCCCTTCCCTCCTCCTCTCCTGTCCTGTGTCATATGCAGTCACCTAGCTGCTGTATGTTAGCTCTGGGGAAAATTCCTCATTATTCCTCAAAGGGTTTTTTTTTTTTTCCCTTTCACTCATTAGCTTATTCTTACTGCTAGTTTTCTTCTCACTTCTCCTTATTGCACTCCTACCTTTCTTTTCCCTTTTTAATATCAGGAAGTTTCTGAATTCAGGCCATGGCCATGGCCCAGAGATGGTTTTAGAGATCCTTGCTCCTCAAAGTGTGGTCCAGACAGACCAGCAGCACTGACTGGGGACTTGGTGGAAATGCAGACTCTCGGGCCCCACCCCAGACCTATAGAATCCACATCTACATTTTACAGGATCCCCAGGGGGGTTGTATATGCGTTTGTGTATGTGTATATATGTTTGAGAAGCAGTTCTCTAGAGCTCCTCCAGGTTTCTGTCAACTGAAACCGAACCTAGGAACAGGGCAGTGAAGACTCCTGGAGTTAGTAACTAAGCCTCCAGACGTTCTGAGTAACCTGAAAATTAATGAGAAAATAATCACTGCTCAAACTGCATTCTATGATTATTATGATACAGTGTGGGCTACTCTGAAGACTTAAAAGAAATGCTTGTGGTTAGGATATTGAAATACTGATATTGATATTGAAATCAGCCATTCAGCTGTTTCACTTGATGCAATTAATGATTTCTTCTCTGATGCAAAAGTTTGTCTTCCATTTTAATATAATATGTCTGAAATCTGACTTTTTCATGGAAGAAAAATTTTTAGAAAATGTCTCTGCCTGAGATTATTAAATGTCAATTAAAATGGGGTTTTTTTCTGCAAAGCAAAATTGTAGCCTGAAAGCATAAACTACATCAAAAGCATTTGTCATAGTTCAAAGATTTTTCAACAAGAATTTGAAACATCTGAAGTCTCAAGCATAACAAATGACATCTTCTGTAGAAAAGAGATAAATCCTGGTGGGTAACCTTAATCTCTGTATGGAACCCTGAGAAGAGACACAGAGGGTCTGAATCACAATCTTGGTTTAAAAGAAAAAAAAAAACCAGAAACACAAATCTATGTTAAAATAGTTGACAATAATTTTAAGAAATGACAAATTATAACTCCAGAAGAAAGAGGAATCTGTGCTAATTCACAAAGGAACTGCAGGCATAAGACGTTCTGTACGTGTTTCTAGCCATTTATGACGGAACTCTGTGAAAACACAAAAGGGATAAACCAAACAACAAATTATCCACCAAAATCTCAAAAGGAGGCGGTAGGGCCACAGAGTGACATTATTGACTGATGCGCCGCTCTTGATTCTATCTTATGAGATGCTGTGTACTGACTGGAAGGTAAAATAACCGGGACTCTAGAGAGAAACAGGCAGTTTACACAGGAAGTGGTCAGGATGAACTCATAAAGCTCAACCTGAGACACAAGATGAATGGACCCTGCTGGAACGACTCCAGCCTGCTTATCCCTGCTGAAGTTGTGACCAATTTTGTGTACTGTGAATACAAGCATGTTGTAATCAATACAGTATATGAAGTAAAAGGAGAAAACATTAGCTGTTTTCAACTCAATTCTGAAGTTTTTGAACTGCTCTAAGTTTTTGTTGGAAATGAAGTTATATACTGCCTACTCTAAGAAATCTAGCATTTCTTAGTTTTGATTCATTGTGAGCACACACTAGAGGAAAAAAATCAATATGAGAATAAAACACAGAGAGCTATTCCTCTTCTCATCGATACCATTCTGATAAAGAAGTTCCTGTTTTCAGAATGGGACATTCTGAATAGGACATTGGAGAAGAAGATAAGAAAATTTTCTCTCAACCTACTGAATATAACCATTAACACCCAGAACGTTGTCTAATCCATTCCATTTTCTGAACTCATCTGATTCTCATGCTGCTAGTCTTCAAGGGATATATTCATTATAAGTTTCAAAGATTCTAGACTCTTTCCTCCATTGGGTTGGTCTAGGTCTAGACACAGATCAAGTTTGAAAAAACAAGACATAAAAATAATAAAAGTATCTTATGTGAGCAAGAAGTGAAAAGAACCAGAGGTTGTGTCAAACACAGACTTGCTACCCTTCTAGAGGTAGGACCAAGCCCCTGAAAATTCTGGGTTGAATGCATTCTCACCCAAACTTCCAACTCCAAACCGCACTGCTTAACTCATAATCCAGCCATCTGTTGTAGTGGGCTATCGCCAGTGACTTAATTTCTTTTGCATTTTAGCATCTGAAAATTTGCAGCAGCAACCATTTAATTGAAGAAAAGTTCTTTTCTTTTCTTAACGTCATTTACTTCACTAATAGCATTATAAACAGAGAAGTTCACAGATTTTAAAGAACAGAAAATTTTCATTAAGTCCTTCGATACAGAACATCTGGCAAAATCACCCTGTCGATCAAAATACAGTGATGACGGAAGAAACTGGCTTTGTTTTTGAGAATGTCCTGTAATGAATCCCGAAAGACATGGTCGTGATGTACACATGCTTTGCATTTGGGGATGATCAGTGTGTAGAACAGTTTCATGAAGACCTTGTTTTTCAACAGACCTTTCTCAATAGCCATGACAGCACACACCATTAAATTTTACTATTGTTTCTGTGTCAAAACATGACTCTTTGAGTTATTTCCTTTTCTTTCTTCTTAAACAGTACCATATGACATGCTTATTCATGTCATGACTAATCTTTAACCTTTTGCCTTTTGAAATGTCTAACTTTATATGACCTAAAAGTTAGGCCTTGCTGATCACCCATGATGCTTCTTTTATGTACATGCATAATATAAAAATGTATATTTGAGTCATACTTTACAAACTATAAAACATGCTTAAATATGTTAATCTTTGGTGACTAAATGAATGACTACCAAGAGCCAGAACGCATAGTTTTAAAACTCTAAGGAAAGCATACTGAATTCAAGTTCCACCTCCTCAATTCACTAACTGTGAGCCAGGGCAGGTCATTTGATTCCTCTGAGCCCAAGTTTACTCATCTGTAAAATGGGGATAGTGAGACATACTTCACAAAGTTATAAGGATTAAGCGAGGTAATGTAGGTAAGGCACTAAGCACAGTGCTTGGCAGGTGAGAAATGCTCTGTAAACTGTGAGTCTGATTACATGATTCGATCCTCAAGAGGTAAGTTATTAAACCCTTATGTTATGAGAGAACTGTGGCTCCAAAATTACAAGACGTGCGCAAGTCTTGTCATACCACTAGTACCTGGAGACCTGGGACCAAAACACTTGAGAGGTGACTCTGAACCTCATGCCTTTTCCTCTAAGAAAGGCTCCCTCTTGTCTTCCATTGTGAGTTAAATGCCCATTTTACAGCTGCTTCTCTTCTGGAGCTGCAATGTACCTGTGCTGTGACAGCGCTCCTGCTTCTGTGGTCTGTACCAGCCTGGCTGAAATGTCATCCCAGACCGTGTGAGTCTTCCTGCACTTTTGTTTTGCCATCTATAAACATGCAAGGTGCTTCACTTATTTTTACCATTTTCTGTTCATATTTGACTTTTAAGAAGGTTTGTTCGAGAATGTCAGCAGGCACGTGGCGTGGTGAGCCTAGCAATTTAAAATCTCCATGTCAATATTTATTTTCAGCCACTGGCAGAAATGACTCAGAAGAATGTATTACTTTTGATGGAACATACCCATTTCTCCATAATTTGTGTGCTTCTGTGATAAGATTACCTGCAATCTTTGATTCCTCGAATATGTTTGTCAGCAGCAAACGTGGGCCCTCTGGATTGATAATGCTGGAAAAAGCTATTTTCTCTTTCTCTACACCATTCCTTCGTTTATGCCCCTGGGGTAATAAAGATGCAGAACGTGTCCTGGGATGTGCTTGGTCAACTCGGTGCCATTTGGAAATACATATTTCATTTGACAGCATTTATAAATCACATATTTTCCCCTCAGAATAACTTGCAGCGTGAAAATGCCTCCGTATGTTATAAGTGGGTCTCTCCGTTTTGGTGAGGGAGGTGGGAGTAGAAATATAGCCTAGGTTTCCTGACATGTTGAAGACAAGTATTGAGCAGGCACGGGTACAGGTTTAAAATGGTATCTGTTCAGGTTCATTTTAAGTAATTCTCTAATGTTTTCTGTACTGCTAAAATTAAAGAGGTGATTTTGACACAAAATACGACATTAGTAAGAATTAAATCACTCTTCACAAAGACTATTAATAAGTCAGTATGGCTGAAACACAGCTTCACATCTTGAATCCAGATGGATGTAAGCTCTTCCCTTGCAGCAAAGAAGCACACTATTTTTAAATTCCCTCCTGGATTCCAAGGACACAGACCGGATGGAGAAGCTTGATTGCAACTTCTTCCAATCCCAAAACTCCTTTCCTTAAACATATCCCCCTTTGTCCTGAGCCTTTGAGCAAGCAGGAGAAAAGGCTCCTTGTTTTGCAGTTTCCACAGGAATAAATGGATGTTATTCCACTGGGAACAAGAGCTCGGAGGCCTGGGCAGTAAGAAAGGAGCAGAGCTGCCACCCAAGGCACTGTCAGGCCCGGGAGGCCTGGACCATATTCTCCTCTTGGGAGCTCACAGAAGCCTCCAGAGGTCAGCATTCACCCTCACCTTACGTGTGAGGACTGAAATGCCCTGCTGGGCCTCAGGGCACAGAAGTGGAGCAGGGATGCTGTGCTGCCTGCCACGGATGCTTCTGCACACGTCTTACTACGCTGCGTTCAGACTAGTTTGAATTAGCACAGGGAACTATAATCAATACCTTGTAACAGCCTATAATGAAAAAGAATATGACAAGGAATATGTATATATATACACACACAACTGAATCACTATGCTGTACACCAGAAGTTAACACAACATTGTAAAGTGACTATATTTCAATAAAAATAAATAAAATAAAATAAAGTAAAGTAAAGTAAAATAAAAAGAACTAGTCTGAGAGAAGTAAAGGCCAGGTAGCAATTTGTAAACTTTACTAGAAACATTTGTTCATCACGCTAAGGGAAATTACAGGAGGAAAAATTGAACTCTTTTCAAGCATATATTTGAAAAATTCTTAAAAAAAAACAGGACAATCCTTTATATTTATTCATTTTCTTTCCTTCAAGCTTCTATGATCATTCAACTATTATGACAAGTCAAGATGAAAGGATTAGAGGAGATACTGTAATTATGTGATGTCTTTTTTAAAGTGTTTTTTTTTATTGTGGGAAAATATGCGTAGCATAAATTTTACCATTTTAACCATTTTAAATGTACAGTTTGGTGGCATTAGGTATTTTCACAGTGATGTGTAACTATCACCACCATCCATCTTGAGAAATTTTCCGTCATCCCAAACTGAAATTCTGTCACTAAACACCAGCTCCTCATTCCACTCTCCCTGCCAGCTCTCAGTAATCACTGTTCTGCTTTCTGATTCTGTGAGTCTGACTGCTCTAGGTACTTCATGTATGTGGTCATACAATATTTGTCTTTTTGTGTCTGACTTATTTCACTTAGCATAATGTCTTCAAGGTTCATCTATGTCATAGCCTGTGTCAGAATTTTATTCCTAGGGGGAGGCTATAGCTCAGTGGTAGAGCGCATGCTTAGCATGCACAAGGTCCTGGGTTCAATCCCCAGTACCTCCATTGAATAAATAGGTGAATAAATAAACCTACTCCCCCCAAAGAAAACTTTTTTAAAAGGATACCATCTAAAAAAAAAACAACAGAATTTTATTTCTTGTAAAGGTTGAGTAATATGCCATTGTACGTGTATACCACATTTTGGATCTTTTTTTTTTTAATCAGATTTTTTTTTAAATCAGACATTTACAAAGATAGAAGTTTGGCACATCTATTATGGTGTTTGTTTTTTTTTTAAGATTTGCTTTCTATATTTGCCTCCTCCTCCTTTCTTTGCTTCTATTTGACTCTGTATTTCTTTCTAACACCCACGTTTCCTTCCCTCCACTCCTCCCATTTCTCCTTTCCTCCTTCCCTTATAAACTCATCATTTTGTCTACATGCTAATATTAGGGTTATTATATGCCAAGTAAATACTTTCTTATGGGTATTTTTTTAAATGAGGATAAACTCATGTTTATCTCATCTTAATTTTTTTAACCATTTTAGATACTTTTAATAATGATGGTCCTCATATCATAAAATTATTAGATAGATGTAGTGTAGATGAAATATAGTCCTAGCTCTCTGCACTAACTACTGAGCAGGCTACTTCTCTCCTCTAGTTTCAGCTTTCTAATACATAAATTCAGTTGTACTTTGTGATCTTTGAAGCCCCAACATTTAATGATTTATGAATATCAGTCACTTGGAGGAACTTTTGGGGAAGACACATATTGATTTATTTGGTAAATAATTACCTGCTATATGAGAGACATTTACAAAGACAGAAGTTCAGCACATTTATTATGGTGAGTTTTTTTTTTTTAAGATTTGCTTTCTATATCGTTGTTTTTTTCCTCATCTTTAAATTTGTAGCTAGTTGCTTTCCACAAATCCCTCTAAACGTACTTTGCTTCATCCCACTATCAAAACAATCATTTCTACTAATTAATCTTAGCTTACTCAATTTTCAAAAAGAAAAATAGTGAATAACACCAAAACAAATCCACATTTGAGAATGAAGCCCCTTGTAACAATGCTGGTTTTGTTAAACAACCAACCTCATTATCTGTAGTGCTGGTATGTGTCTTACCCATGCTCAGTTTATAAAAACACACATCCACACAAATCTTCATCTGCAGCTTCATTTCTCTGTTTAACACAGCCAAACCCAGACCAAAACGGTCCATTTCCAACATTGCTAGATTTTTTCCTTTATTCTCTTCTCTCTAGATAACAGCGTCCCTCTTGTTATATAATACCTCCTTTTACCAGAACAAGAAAGGATTTGGTGCCAGTTACTTAAACCAGTCAGTATATAGGTCTGAAGTATGGTTTTTCCTCTGAGATGAATCCCTGCTCTACAGGCAGGATTAAGTTATTGAGCTGTAGTTTCTGGAGGTCTGGTAGGTTTTCAGAATCTGTTGAGGGAAAGGAATTTACATCCTCTTGGCATTCTTTTAGGACCTGAAGCCCATTCTGGGTAATATAAGACACTTAAAAAATTTCTTCCTTCTCTCTCCTGTGAGATTAAGTCCCATCTCCTCAGTTCCAGTTTAACCCCTGCCTGCCTTCTGGCTCAACTCACGGATGTGTTGTGTGCTCTTTTGATATTAGTTTAGTTTGTATCAAGATATCTTCAGCCCATCATCCCTTGCTAGAAGTCTAGATCTTATTCCTATGACTTCTGTCTTGCTTGTTTATTGCCACTACAGGCGGTGAGTTATCTGACCATTGGGTAGAAGGAATGCAGCTTCCTAATGAATATGGGTATTTATTGCATTTTGAATCCTGACTTTTGCTATTATGCTAGATTTGCCAACAGATTTCATTAAAAAGCAACTCAGGTGTGAAACTTACCTTGCCTAAATGTTGATTAAGATTTCAGGTCAGGTTAATGATTTAATGTAATGGTTGAGCCAGCACTTTTTCAATAGAGTCCTGAGTTTAAATTAAAAAGGAAATTACAACAATGACTATTATTTAGCTCCTTTTTAATTTGGAGTTTTAGATACCAGTTGTTTATTTTGTCAAAAGCACAAACTATTTCTCCAAGATCATATCAGTCCAGTTCTAAAAACAGTACATTGCTATCTTTCACACTTCATGCAGTGTGAGAGATAAGGTCTGTGCTGTTGTATAAATTTGAATGAAAACTGCTAGGCCAGCAAGCGGGCCACTTGCTCTGGGCTGATATGTTTGCATTGATACAGATGCATTTTCTTACCTGTTTGTCTTAGAGTCAGATAGCCCCTTTTGGGAGACAGTTGGATGTGATTAGTAGTTTGTGTAGAAATTAGCTGGTGACTTCAAAAACAACACATTTTAAACAACTGAACTACATATTGAGTTCAAGGACCAGCCATCACTCAGGCCCTTCACACGTGCTTAGCTGAGCATCTATTTTGTGCCAGATAAGAGGCAATGAGCATGAGTTAAAGCACAGGCTCTGAGTCAAGGTTCTTGGGTTAGGGTCTTACCTCTAGACCCCTGCTGTGAGCTCTTGGTCAATACCAGCCTCATGAGGCTTTCATAAAGAAACAAATCAATGCACAAAAAGTGTTTAAAACAGTGTCTGGCATATGACAAACACTCCATAAATGTAATTTGTTTATAAGTGACACACTAGCACTGTGGTGTAGTCTAGAGTATAAACCCAGTTAACTGCTCTCAAAGGACTTGTACAACACAGTTAAAGTGACAGCATCAACATGAACGAAATAATTATGGGCAAATCATAGAATCTTAGTTTTGAAAGGGATCTTCCCCTAGTGGAACTTACCATCTAAGATGTCTAGAGCATCCTCAGTAGATGGCCTCCCATAACACAGCGTATCAATAGGGGTTAAAATGTATGCTACTGCCATAGCTCTCCAGCCCATGTGTGGAAGCATGCTGGTTATGTGTTACATGTGTGCTAATAACTTGGTCCTTCATCCCACAGGGTCTGCCTCTTATCTTTATCTCTAAGGTGTTGTACACATTTGAGATTCATCTACGTGGTTGCAGGTATCAGTAATTTATTTCTTGTTACTACTGAGTAGTATTCTAGTGTATGAATACACCACAATTTGCTTCTCCATTTACCTGCTTGTATCAGGTTATTCACATGTCAGTGCTGGTAGGAATAAAATCCGCTATGAACATTCTTGTGCAAGCTTTGTGTGGACACATCATTTTCATTTCTTTTGGGAAAATACCTAAGAATATAATTGCTAGATCATACGTTTAGACTTAACTATATAAGAAACTGCAAACTATTTTCCAAAGTGGTACACCACTTCACGGCAATGAATGGGAGTTCTGGTTTCTCCACACTCTCCCCAACACATAATATCATCAGTGTTTTTAATTTTAGCCATTCCAGTGAATGTGAAATGGTATCTCACAGTGATTTTAATTTGCATTTCCGTAATGATGAATTATGTTGAACATCTTTTGATGTGCCTACTGGCCATTTGTAAATCCTCTTTTGATGTGCCTGCCAGATCATTTGCCCATTTTCTAATCAAACTGTTTACATTGGGTTCTTTACATATTCTGATTACAAGCCTTTTTTCAGATTTATTTTTCACAAATATTTTCTCCCAGTCTTGTCTATTCTCAATGTTATCCTTTAAAGAACAGATACTTTTAATGTTGACAGTCTGATTTATCTATTTTTTATGGTTAGCACTTTTTGTGTCTGTCTAAAACCTGCTGATTCTAATTTTGTGAAGGTATTTTCTTGTTTTCTTCTAGAAGCTTTGTAGATTTGCTTTTGCATTTTAGTATATTTCATCTCAAATTTTTATATGAGGTAGGTATTGAGGCTCATTTTTAGTAATATGTTTATCTGTTTGTTCCAGGGTTACTACAGAAAAGACTGTCTTCTCCTCTTTTGAATTATCTTGGTATCTTTGTCAAAAATCAATTGACCACACATGAATAGGTCAATTGCTGGGCTCTCTCTTCTGTTTCAATGATCAATTTTCTATCTTTATACCATTTTTATACCACCTTGATTATTATAGCTTAAAATCCATAAGTGTAAGCTGTCAACTTTGTTCTTCTTTTTCAAGATTAATTAGCTATTCTAGGTCCTTTGTATTTCTTTATAAATTTTAAATCAATTTGTCAAAAAAAAAAAAGGCTGCTGGCATTTTGATTGAGATGGCCTCGACTCCCTAGATCACCTGGGAAGGACTGACATCTTAATAATGTTTAGCCTTCCCATTTATGTATTTAATTCAATCTTCTTTAGTTTCTCTCTGCAAGGTCTGTTTTAAGTGTATAGGCCTTACACAAATTTTGTTAAATTAATCTATAAATATTTTCTTTTTTTTTCTTTTGAAAGAATACTTAAAAAATTTCAATTTCCAATGATTCTTGGCTAATATATAGAAATACTGATTTCATATCCTGTCACCCTGCGACCTTGGTGAACTCATTTATTAGTTCTAGTATTTTTGTGGTCGGGGGCAGGTAGATTCCTAAGGATTTTTCTACGTAGACTAGTACTTCTCTCTCAGTGAAAACAGATTTATCTCTTCGTTTTCAATATGTAAGCCTTTTATTTGCTTTTTCTTACCTCAGTACACTAGGACCTCCAGTACGATGCTGAATAGAAGGGGTTACAGCTGACATCTTTGTTTTCTTCCTGTTCTTAGAAAAGTGTTCAGCCTTTCACTTGATAGTAAAACTACGGTGTTAGCTGTTGCTTTTTTGTGAAGTTCTTTATCAGGTTGAAGAAGTACCTTTCCCTTCCAAATCCTTTTAAAATTACATTATAGGATGTTGTATTTTGTTCATTTTTTTCCTGCATCTTTCAGGCACTGTGTTGTTTATAATATTTCCTTATTATCTTTCCAATATCTGTGGGTTCTATAATGACACTGTCTTTCCTGATACTGATAATATGTTTTGTCTCTTTTTATTGATAAATCTAATTAGGCTCTTATTAATTTTATTAATGTTTTTAAAGAGATAACTCTTAGAAGTCAGGGATGAGCAGAATCTTCCCTCCTAGCTTTAGTTTTGGAAACAGGAAAATGAAAGAGGCGGTTTGGTTTGTTTATTTTTACTTTCGTTTTTGTTTTTTAAAGTCTAACTTCAGAAATGTAATTAGGGATGGCTTTGGGCAGCCATAGCTTTTAAAAATTGTGATAAAATACACGTACCATAAAATGCACCATCTTAACCGTTTTTTAGTGTACAGCATGGTAGTTTTAACTGTATTCACACTGTATAATCAATTTTCAGAACTCTTTCACCTTGCAAAACTAGAACCATTAAACAGTGACTCCCCACTCACCCTTCCTCCTACCCCTGCCCAGGCCCCTGACAACCCCCCTTCTACTTTCTGTCTCTATGAATTTGACAACTCTAGATATTTCACATTAGTGGAATCATACAGTACTTGTCTTTTTGCCTGGCTTTTTTCACTTAGCATAATATTCTTAAGGATCATCCATATTGTAGCACATGTCAGAATTTCCTTCCTTTTTAAGGCTGAATAAAAATCTCTTGTATGTATTTTGTTTATCCATTTATTTGTCAGTGAATACATACTTGCCTCCACCTTTTGGCTATTGTGTATGCAAGTATCTGTTTGAGTCCTTGCTTTCACTTCTTTCGGGTATATACCCAGAAGTAGAATTGCTAGATCACAGGATGATCCTTTTTAAATTTTGAGAAACTGCCATACTACTTTCCACAGCAGATGCATGATTTTACATTCCTACCAACAGAGGACAGGGGTTCTAATTTCTCCACCCTCTTTCCAATACTTATTTTTTCTTTTTTTGGTAGTAGCCATCCAAATGAGTGGAAGGTAGGAAATTGAAGTTTAAGTCACTACATTTATTTTCCCAATCCTCACATAAGCCAACTATTAGAGAGGCTTATTATGGAAAGGATTCCAGTCGTAGGTGGAAGCCTGAACATTGATAAAGTCTAATAATAGAATATGAGTTCTCCCCTTCCTAATAATTTGAAAATGATCTATATTTGTTTCTATCAATCTGTGGCTTTAAACGCTTTGCAGAAAGAATGCAACTACCTCTTTGAGGCTTCCTTTTGGAGGAAGAAAAGCAGAGATACGTGTAGTTTTCTTCCTTTAATTCCAGTCCATTTTAACCATATATCACCCAAGAGATGTCATGTTGTACACAAACTGTCACTACTTAGAATCACATAAAAAGGAAAGCCAATACAAATCTGTTTTGAGAAACGTAACATGTATTTTTATATTACGTTTTCATATAAAAGGCAATTTTCATTGTGTGATACTACTGGGTTCCCTTCCTCACGGCTGTATCTTCACTCCCCAGCACTTAAATTCTATAGGTGTTCTAAACTAAGTACACTCTTGAATGTTCACAGAATATATTTAAGGGAAATAGTGCATTTGCAGCAAACTAAATGTAATTTGTGTTTTATGGTTTAGATTCAGAGTAAATTTGATGACAGGGTAAACAGGCAAGGCTTAGCTTTTATACTTATATTTACTAAGATCTAAGTGAGACAGTGCCTTTTGAAACCCTCAAGAGAAGTGCAGCTAAAATACAAAGAATGATGATGAATGCAGCAAAATCAGAACACTATGGAACTAAATCACTTTTTCTTTAATTCAAAAAGTTGGAAAAATATCATTAGCTTGGTTTTTCTTACTGAATTCCTCAGAAAGCACATGATAGAAAGCAACGTTGGGGAAAATCATCTTTTAGGTATTCAATAAGAAAGCATTAGACAAATAAATAAGGGCATTAATCTGTGTTCCTTTACTTGCAAGTTTTTGACTTATAGGAAACTGTCTTGACATTAACAGAACACATGCAGAAAATTGTGGCCAGAGTATTAAATGTAAAGAATATAAAGCTGACCCTCTGTATCTGAGGGTTCCCTATCACCAGAAGCAACCAACCACAAAGTTCCAAAAAGCAAAGCTATTTACATAGCATTTACATTGTATTTATAACTATTTACACAACATCTACATTGGATTAGGTATTATAAGTCATCTAGAGATGACAAAGTGTACAGGAGGTTGTGCATAGGTCATATGCAAATACTGTGTCATTTTGTGTAAGCGACTTGAGCATCCAGTCCTAAAACCAATCTCCCACAAATACCAAGGGATGACTATACCTGATCTTTGTCCCCCATTGCTTGCACAGAGCTTCAAAAACCCTTTGAATTTCCTGACTGATATTTGAGTGTCTTTTTTTATGCTAATGAGGTGACTCTTGGTGGGCCCTTTGATACTTTCAAGGGAGGGGCTGGTCACATCAGAAAGACCAAGTACCTGTTTAGAGTGTTGGAACTTCCAGCCCTCTCCCCATTCCCAACCTCCAGGGGAGAGGGAATGGAGATAGAGCTTAATAATGGCCAATAATTTAGTCAATCATGCCTGCATAATGAGATTCCATATAAAACTCTGGACACCAAGCTCAGTGGAGCTTTTTGGTTGGTGAACTTAATGATGTTCTGGGAGAGTGGTGTGCCCAGACTCCATGGGGACAGAAGCGCCTGTACTCAGGATTTTCCTAGACCTTACCCTATGTATCTCTTCATCTGGCTGTTCATTTGTATCCTTTATAATTAAATGGTAACTGTGAATATAGTTTTCTTGAGTTCTGTGAGTTGTTCTAGCAAATTATCAAACCTGAGGGGGCTGTGAGAAGTCTCGACTTTGTAGTTGTTCAAGCAGAAACATAGGTGGCTTGGAAACACTTGAAATTTGTAGCTGGCATTTGAAGTGGGGCAGTCTTGTGAGACTGGGCCCTTAACTTATAAGTCTTTGCTAACTCTCGGTAGTGTTAGAATTAAATTGAATTGTAGGACACCCAGTTGCTGTCAGAAAGTTAGTGTCAGAACATACAAAGAAAATCAGGAGAAATCCAATGCCTCTTGGGTCTGCAGAGAAGGTTTTCTGATATGGACCAATGAAAAATGTTTGAACGTAACACTAGGAATCACGGATTTTATGAGACAGCTATATATAGCAGAAAGTGCACTAAATGTAGCTTTTAATAACTGTGTAACCTTGGAAAAAATCACTTGACCTTGAAGATTCTCAGTTTCCATATCTTTTAAAATGAGGATACTGATACTTACCTTTAAAAGTTAGTTTTATGTGTCAACTTGGCTGCACCATGGTGCCAGATATTTGGTCAAACATTCTGGATGTTTCTATGAGGCTGTTTTGAATGAGATTTACATTTAAATTGGTGGACCCTGAGTGAAGCAGACTGCCCTCCATAACATGGGTGAGCCTCATCCAATCAGTTAAAGGCCTGGCTAGAACAAAAGGAAGAGGAAATTCTGCCAGCAGACTTTTTTGGACTTCAACTGCAACATCTGTTGGATCTTCACATGGGGCTCCTAACTGCTGGCCCATGTAGCAGACTTTAGACTTGCCAGCCTCTGTAATTGTGTGGGCCAATCCCTTAAAATAATCTCTATCTATCCATATCTATGTCTATCTATCTACACACACACGTACATATAGAGTGTGTATATATATATATATGTACATGCTTTGAGGTTAACAAAGTAGTTTCACAGACATTATCTTATTTAATTTTCATAACCACCAGGTGAGGCAGTGTATTTAGTCAAGGTTCTCCAGAGAAACAGAACCAATAGGATGTCTACATATGTGACTGTGTACATATACATATGTATATATACACATGTGTGCATATGTACATATGTAGGTATGTATGTGTGCACACTCACATGTGTATACATCCTGTTCATTCAGTTTCTTGAAGGAGCCTTGAGACCACCACCTCACTTGGTTGTTATGAGGATTAGATAAGGTAGTAGATGTGAAACTACTTTGTGAACTTCAAAGTATTATAAAACATAAGGATGGTTAAGTCTGCCTAATACACGTGATGTGTACTGACCTTTGTGTTAAGGCTTTTAGAGACATATAAATTAATGTCTAAAAATGTGATCTCAGATCAATGTTATAGATAAATGGATTTGAAATATCACAGAAGAAGCAACAAATAGGAAGACAGCTTTCTGGACTTCTGTTCTGGGCTGGTATAGCATCTGTGGCCATAGAGTAGAAAGTCTGTGCAGACAGGAAGCCACACAGCTTGGCTGGCTTAGTTCAATGTACATACCCAGCATCTGGCCCAGTGTTTTGCATAGTCATTGTCCAGATAATTTCTGAAGAATAAGTGACTTTTATCTATGTGGTCACCCAAAAAGTACATTTTGTGAGTGACTCAGTGGAAAGAGTTAAATACCTCTGAGTTAACATTAAGCACCTTAGCTCTAGCATGGAGGGCTGGAAAGTACGTATGTGTTGAATCTGGTCATGGCTCAGAAGAGTTACGTGTCAATTAATCATGGTCTCTATGCTGGAGTCATAGTCTGGCTGGAGGTAGGCCAAAGCCACGAGCTCAGGGTACCTCAGTGAATAAATCCACAACCAGACCTCACTCTCTGAAACTAGTGCCTTTGCTTCCTTGGACCTCTGCTGATTGTCACATAATAGCAAGATGCAAATATAGCTCGGAGGAATAAATACTTTTAAACTCCAGAACAGTAACTGGAATACAAACACTACCCAGTGTCACCTGTCAATTCAGATCTCTAGATGGCATTTCTTGTAGCAGTCAATGACCAGTCTGGATTGCACTAGCATGCTTCCCAGCTTTATGGATTGTGGTTTATGTGGGCAGATATTTTGAGACTCGGCTGTGGAAGAGTATGGTTGCTTTCAAAACATTCTAGGCAAAAGCCTCGGTCTGTGAAAGGAGACCAGACTTCTAGTCTTGTTGATATTTTGGGAAGTATGTCATCATAATGATATTTCCAGGCTGCTCTGGATATGGCCAGTAAGGGAGAGGCCATCAAGACAGCCTGCCTTAAATTAAAACAACAGTGGGACACTATTTTCCACTTATAAAATTGGGGGAAATTTTTTAAATAATACCCAGTATTACAGAGAATATATCCCTATTTGCCCCCTCCCAAAATCCTAAAAACATGCATATCCTTTGATCCTCCCAAAATCCTAAAAACATGCATATCCTTGGATCCTACAGATCCAACTCTAAGGATGTATTCAAAGAAGATAATCTTATCTCTGCAATGATTGATTCATTAGTGTATGTTAAACACAGTGTTGTTTATAATAGTGACAAATTAGAAATCAATGTAATGTCTGGCAGTAGTGAATTGCCTAAAGGAATTTTGCTACAACCATATGAAGGAATAGTATACAACCGTTAAAAATAAGGCTGTAGAAGAATATATAATGACATGAGAATTTGTTCATAATCTATTGTTGAGTTAGAAAACAGTTTGCAAACTCTATGTATAAAATAAGTCTGTTTTTATTTAAAAATCAAGCAAAAGAATAATCTGTATATGTGCATAGAAAAGAAGGCTAGAAGACTACACATCACATTATTAATAACAATTATCTTTGGGTGGTGATTTTTATAGGTGATTTCTACCATCTTTATGCTCCCCCTAGCAAATTTTCTATAATAAATATTACAACAACAATTGTCGGGGCAGGAAGGTAGCTTTAAACATTTCAAACAAAATAAGCAGCAAATAAAAACCCTATGATGAATTAGGATTGACTATTAATAGAGAAGCAAGTACATTTTCTAGAGCTATGTTTAAACCCTGGCACATTCTAGGGCTCTGCATTCTAAAGCAGTTAGTTCAAAATAATTTATATGAGGCCTGATGGCACAGAAGGGTTTTAAAATTTTTTGCTGTTTTCATTTAATATGAAGTATTTTCTACCCACACTATACTAAGCCTTCTACAGCATTAAGTCCAGGAACTGAAGCAAGGAGGCGGCCTGACACATTCATACAAAGGTTAGCACACAGATGCCACCTTGGAAAGGGGAGGCTCCCAGCCCTTCAGCCAGCACTCCATGGCCACTGAAGTCTAAAACTGTGTCTATGGAAAAACAAACAAAGAGCTCATGGCCTAGATCCACAATAGGCAGGGGCATCACAGGGCACTGAGGGGAAGTTAGAGATGTCTGAGGTAAATCCTTAACTCGGGGGGTGATGTCACCCATGACGGCAACCAGCCTTGGCTATAAGTGTCCTTTAGTGTCCCTGACAGACTGGATTGGAGGGACCATCTTGTCTATTCGTGTAAACCATCTTCCCCTAATTGATGCAGCTGGCTGAGTAGTGGATTTGAAATTTTTAAAAGACTGATGGTGAAAGTGGCTGCATGGTAGAGAGTTTATTCTGAATGAGTGCCCATCATGTGAAATGTGACACTTTTCCCTGTCTGTCTCTAGCTGTTCCAGAACCATAAAAGATAAAGAGCCAAGAATATATTTATTTTGCCCACAAATGAATAAGCCAAAGGTCCAGACAAAATTAGGCTTAAACTTTAAATCCAAAAGGGTACCATTAGTGGTAGGACAAGGGAGAAAGTTCCAGACTAACTTAAAGCCACTCTCAGCAAATTCCCCCTGTAGCTGATTCAGCCTTGCCCAGATGGGTGTTTTGAATTACACAAAATCCAGAATACTCTAGAAAAGCACCAGTGGCTAGCAGTGTAAGCATATAAATTTCAGGGCGACAACTCCAAGGAATATGTATTCTTGATAGTCTTCCATAGTCCTTTAAAAATCAATAGTGAATCCAAGTTAACTCACCCTTACGAATCACTATTATGTCTATTCTCAGAATTTAAAAATGGAAGATTGCAAAGCATTTCACAACAGAGATTCTCCAGGTACTCCCCAGCCCACCTTCCTTCCAGGAATGCAAATGGACAGGTCACAGAACACACAAGCCATTAGCCTGACTGACTCACCTTGATGTTGCTGATCCTCCGGAAGCTTCAGTCTACAGGTGTGCAAACTGTTGACCAGGTGGCTGCTGCCTTTTCTTTGTATAGCAGACATGGTACTGGCAGTACAACTGTGGCTTCAGTATCACTAGAGTATTTCCTTCCCTCGGCCAATCACCTAAAATGGTCTTCATACGACACCCAGAAGCATCTAGGTACAAGCAGATCTCGTCCTTGCATGTAAAAACATTCACTTCTCTAATAAACTTCCAAGTGTTTACTAGTCATGACTCTTGAAATTCAAGTTATTTACCAACTTGTAACTTCTCCTACATATGAAGATGACAATTCATTTGGAGAAAAACACAACTTAATTCTTCTTTCATTTCAAAACACATTGAAACTGTCCCCACTTATAATAGTAGAAAATCCTGCAAAATAACTATGTCTAACAGATGACAGTTTTGCAGTTGTTGACTCCTTCTGCTGGCATGAAATCTCATGCCCTGAGTATTTATAGAGATGATTGCTAGAGTAACACATACACAAAGGAAGAAAGTGCTCCTGAGTTAAATCAAGTGATTTCTAAGCCTGGTCTGAGTTACCCTCTGTGACAGCTGAAAGTGAACAGTTCTTAAGGGAGGCTGGAAGGGGGAGGAGCCGAGTGGGCTAGGCTGATTAGCATAAAGAAGCAGGCAAGAAATGACATTGGAGTTGCTTTGAATAATAGTGACCAAAGCAGAGATTCTAAAAAGATACCCTGACGTTACAGTAATCACATATCTGACTTCTGCTGCTTTGTTTATAATTAAAACAAAAGCTCGAAGCAGGAGTTTATTTTACATGGATATTCACTTGTACGTGCAAAATCTAAAGGAACTGGTAATGAGCTCATGGAAATGTACTGCTGGAACTTTCAATTTCTGTAAACACCTCTGAGTCTTCAGAAGGGGGCAGTTTTAGAGCAGCCTGCCTGCCAAGGCAACTATTTGGAGTTCTGAAAGAAAAATAAACACACAAAACATTATCTTTCCAGAGATCTATCTCTGTTTCCCCTTAGATTCTTTATTGCTACTTCTAAGTCATAAGACAAAGCTATTTCCAGTGTTTTCTTGTGCAGAAATAGCATATTTCACTGAAATATTGAAAATAATTTATATTTCATTGAAACAATAGCATATTTCATTAATGTTTAAAAACAAACCCCAAAGACCTTTCATTGCACTGGGAAGCCTGCTACCTCTGACGTTGTAATGAATGCTGGATGCTGGTGGATCCTGTCCTTCACAATCCACAGCTCTTTATAGACTCAGAAGTGAGGTGGTGGGCAAGGACAAAGGAGAAAGGCAGAGCTGTTTAGCCTCAAAGTCTGGATCCTGCAGCTTCCTGTGCACATTTGGAAATCGGTGCTTAAACTTGACACCCTAACTGGACGGTTACCACCTAGCCAGATCCGGATAGGCGTCTTCTACTCTGAGGCAGCGAACAGTTCCTAAAGCCTACTCTGAGCTGTGAAAACTCTTACAAAGTGTATGACTGCTCTTTCATCATTCTTACGACTTTTACTAAAGTGCTCTTACCATAATCCATTGCAGTCTTAGGTCCCTCAGAATTTAACAGGTCACAGAAGTGTTTAGCTGCTTTGAAAGAGATTCCTGTTACAGAGAACCGTGGTTTCTGCTCTAGGTGGCTGGTATTTATCTCCTGCTTCACAATGGTCGTGGTAGGAGGCTGAGGTATTTTATTCCTGGATGACATAAAGCTGCCAATATTCTATCAAGTTGTGGTCCTCACTAAGCCTATTGTTACATAGATCAGTCACATACCCCAGAAAACTATAAGCCAGCCCTTGAGAGAAAATAGATTTTTTTAATGTTTTATAATGAGAAATTTATATTTTATGATTAGAAAACTCTGAATTCTAATCATAAAATATTGATTTTATCATCTAAATGCCCTAAGTTTATAGGAGGATTTTCTTTTTTCAAAAGAACCGTGTTTAAAAAGCATCCTACATTACATATGCATCGTACATTAGCTCACACGTGAGTTACCTGCCTTGTTTCAAAAGTATGTATGATATCTGGTCAACAAGTGTCTGTACTCTTGGAAGGTCCTTAGACTGTTGAATGACAAGTATTATATAAATACAAAGCGGTAGTATTGCATGTGTCACCCTCATTCCCAGAGCCTAAGATAAAAGACCCTTAACAGAATGCAAACACGAGGCCCTGGGCTGAGCCCAAAGCACTGCAGGAATTAAGTGGTCTTTGCAATTCAAGGCTGGTGAGGTAGTGTTAAGACTTTAGATTTTCTATTGATTTTAAATAACAGATCCCTTGCTCCTTTACTTCAGCCAACAGTAGATTTTTTTTTTTTTTTCCAAATCACTCTTCCTTCCACCAAAGACCCTGTAGGTGAGAATGCTGAGTTTCAGGATTTCACAGTGGCTTATGCAACACATATATCATAAAGCACCATCAAGGCAGGATTTTGAAGCTGTTCAGAGTTGTGTTACTCTAAGTTGCTGTATGTTTCTAGTTCAAAGAGTTTCCCATGGGGGCTGGACTCTAATGATTGCTATTTGTAGAAACATAAGAGATGCAAATGGTTGTATCAGAGATGTTTTACTTGGGTACTTGCTCCTGTCCTTAGATTCAGGAGGCTACACTGGCACAGCACCTTATCAGAGATGCTCACTATACTGAAATTGCTACCATTCAATGCCATCACTTGAGTCTTGGTTATCGGAAGTGTGGCCACATTCCATAAACAATTGCCTTGGCAGTTCAACCGAATTTTGGCCCTTTCACGGGTGAGCCTCAGATTTGGCTGCCATAGGGCTCCCTCTGGAGGTCAGCAGAGTCCAAGATCAGTTAGTAAAACAGTCTTGGCCTCAGAATAAACCCACGTCTTTTCATCCAGCACCCACAAAAGTGAGGTCTTGTATTTATGAGCTTAGAAAATGATTATCTGTATCTGAGATGGTAGAAAAATTACGTGATTGTAAGTGAAATTTGATCATTGCTGTGTGCTGATATTTAATCTCTGTAGCTTTACATTTTTCTGTCTTTATTGAAGCTTTTAGCCAAAGTGAAAACACAATAAAATAAAACTAGAGGTCAGAAAAATACGGAGTTTTATTTTGTTTGTTTTAAACCCAGACTACAGTGGTTCTGGTTCCATAATGTCCACCATCTGGGTAAGATCAAATGCTCCTACAGAGTCTGAATTCCATCTAAAAGTATTTGAAGTACAGAGACATCAGGGTCAATGGATTTGCAGCAGAACTGAACTCTTTGAAGGTAAATACTCAGTAACTGGGATCATTTCCAAAATAAAGCAGATTAGCTTGCACCAGATCAAACGTTTGTTACTTCATTTGAATTTACATTTACAGGAATAAAATAATAACCAAACTAGATTCCCTGTCTCTTTCTTCCATCCTTCTTTCCTTCCTTCCTTCATTCCTATTCTCTCTTTTTTTCTCTATTTCTTTTTTCATTTATTTATTTTATGTTAGGTGAAGTATAATATAATTTAATTAATTAATTTATTTATTCTGTATCTGGAATTTGCTTTAAAATAATTTAAGTGAGAAAGATATGGGGTTATAGGAGAAATAAGATTGGCCATAAATTGATAATTATTAAAACTGAGTGATGGGTACATGGAATTTATTATACTTTCATTTCTACTTTTTTTTTTTTTACATTTCCACTATAAAAATTTTTTGAATATAATTACTCATGAATCTCATTGAAAGGGTACAAGAAATAGGCAATGAAAAAAAGAATAAAATAGGCAACGTGCTAAATTTATTAAAATATGGAGAGAAACTTCACATTTCTTTACCCATTTAATTTTTTACTCCATATAAAATACATACAAAAATAAGAAATGTTAACATTCATAATATATTCATGTGGCAGCACAGAAATACAATTTATAAACAAACAAACAAAAGCACACTGGGGCACATTCTCAAATATCTGCTGTTGGCAGAGGGCCATGATCATCAGGTTCGGAGACTTCTGTGGCAGAGGAAGAAGGCTGGACCTTGTGTGAAGATGGCACACTCATGTAAAGAGAACCAAACAGTCATTTTATTCATTACTTCTCAGCTATTCAGAAGTTCCTTTCTATACCATTTTTCTTATATTCTCACTTCTATTTCTAAAAATACAGTTAGGTGGTGTCTTAGTTTGGGCTGCTATAACCAAGGACCATAGATTGGTGGCTTATACACAACAGAAATCTATTTCTCACAGTTCTGAAGGCTAGACATCCAAGATCAGAGTGACAGCATGGTTGGGTTCTGGTGAGGGTCCCTTCTGGGTTGCAGACTGATGATTTCTCACTGTGTGCTCACATGACACGAAGAGGATGAGAGGTCTCTCTGGGGCCTCTTTTATAAGGGCACTAATCCCATTCATGAGGGCCCCCTCCTCTTGATCTAATTGCCTCCCCCAGGCCCTTCCTCCTATTACCATCACATTGGGGGGATTATGACATAATAAATTTGAGAGGAACACGAATATTCAGTCCATAACAGGTTGAATTTTCAAAGATGGAGGAGAGTTTTCATCCAAATTCAGCTCCTCAGTGAGGCATTGAGGAAGAAATATCCATGAGCTCTTTGTATTCCCACATACATGACTTCAGAGGTCTGCCCACAATATTCAGTAAATATCCTAAATAGAAACTTTAAGAAGACAATAGAGAACAGATGTTTTTAAATTACTTATAGAAATGATTAATCAAAATGCAGGGTGAGCACACACTTCCAAATCTATTCAAATGATTGAAAAGGTATACAAAGAGATAAAAAAGATGATGTACATTACAAAGTTATCTTTATGTATCTACCATCAGTGGACAAGAAATTATGAGGACTTACAAGAAGATTAAAAAGAGATGGAATCTTAACAGTAAAAGTGAAATAAACCATGGTAAGAGAAGCAGCTTGGGTCAATAAATATGGGTACCATGAGCAGTCATCACATACTAATGAAAAAACTGCACATGGAACAGTAGCATTTAACCACAGTATAGATGCTGACAGTTGTCCTTTAAGAATGTGAGTTATCTGCTTGGAAACAGCTTTTAAACACGGACCAGAAAGACAAGCAGATCCAGAAGTGTCTTAGGACCACCCCCCTCACCTCCTGGATGGGAAGAGACATGGAGAAGAGACTAGAGAGGAAAGTAGATCTGCTCAGGAAAGAAATACACTAAAGGATTCCACAGCTAAAGTCAGCTCCGCCTTTGCAATAATTGGAGGATGTCTTCAGACTGCATGTCTGCTCTATATCCATGAACCCAGAAGTGATTCTGTCAACACAACCAGCATACTGACACAAAGTATGTAGTCAATCTTCAGGAGAAGCCTGCTAGGGAAAAAGACCCACACCTCTGCAGAAGAAAGTCATGCTAACTCCCCAAACAAATGACCTAAATTTTTGCTCATAAATATGAATGGCCAATGCAACATCATCAGATATTTGAGAATAGAAGAAAGAAAAAGGACCAGGATTAAGCAATCAGAACAGATAACTCTAGGAAAAAAAAAATAGAAATAATGCAGAAAACCAAAGAGAACTTAAAAAAAATTAGTAATTTTAATGTTCTCAGAGAGAGAAAGGATATAATCTATAATATAAGAACAGGTTGCCATGAAAAAGATGAGCCATTATGTCAGTAGAAATATTCCTGGAAATTAAAAATATTATTGACAAAATTTTTTTAAATTACTAAAAAACTTACCTGAGTAATAAACATGATTAAAGACAGAATTAGTCATATAGAAGGTAAAAATCAAGGAAATCTCAAAGATGCAGAGCAGAAAGACAGACAGAAATGTGTGAACCAGCTGAAACATGAAGTTAGTGTAGGAATTCCACCTATTCCTCCACTTACTAGCTGTGGCCGCAGGCAAGCTGCATAACTAGTAACCAGCCTTGAGTGTGGTTTGCTGTTTGCCAGTACTGTTCTAAGTCCTTACACATGATAACTCATCTAAACCACTCAGCAGTCCTCTATCTGTAGGATGTCTCTCTGTCTGGCATGATCTACGACATCCTTAATTTGAGGAGCAGGATGCTCTGTAGTACTTTCACCTGATAAATTAGTCTCTAAAAAATACCAGTTGAGTGACAGAGTCCACAACCCACCTTTCACCCCTCCTTCTAAATGCTGGCCAGAGATTCTCTCTCTGCAAATATTGCTATGCCTATGGTGAGGAAAAACATAAGGCACAAACATAGAAGCACTTAATCATGCAACCAAGAAATCTCAAAGACAAGATCCAACGCCAAAATGGTAGTGGAAATCCACTGATGTGTGGTTTTGGCTTGAACAGAATTTCAAATAATATTAAATTAACAATCAACCTTTCTTTTAAAAGACCTGTAGATTTTATATAAAATTCTAAATTATAGTTTCTTGTGACAAAATTGGAAGATGTGGCCCCCGCTTCCAGAAAAGCAACAAGTCCGCTAGTTAGGACAGGCTGTTGTAATAGATAGACTCTAAAATACAGTCTCTTAAAAAAGATGGAAATTTCTTTCTTTCTCACAGAAGGGTCCAGAGATGAGCAGGTAATCTAGATTGGGTAGGTGGCTCTATCTGAGGTCCTCCAGGAACCCTGGTGGCTTCTATTTTTTTGTTCCAAAAAGAGCATTTTTATTTATGATTTTACACAGTGAGTACCTTCACCAGAAAACAAATTCTTTGCCTCCTGCAAGTATTCAGATATTGAATGAATTAAAGCAAATTTAAATCTCCTACATCACAGATAATGAATAGAAATTTAAAAGCACTAGTATTTATAAAGCCCTGTTTTAAAGATTTTAGATAAAGATACGGTAAAAGAAAACAAAAACCAATTTTAAAAGTTCTCTGCAAAGCATATGTGACCTGTGATGACCTGCATGGTGCTAAAGAAATGGGAAAATATGCAATGCTCCATGTTCGTTAGAGCCCAGATGCCTCTTATGTACTAACTGCAAATGCTAATCTGATAGTCCCTTTGTATTCTTATTCACTCTAAAGTGGACATTGTTGAGTGCCTGCCCAACAGTCATTCCCTCCTTCCTCTTTGCTGGCAGCACTCTGATCTTGTGCAGCCATGTGCTTCAGGGGAGGTGGGCCTCATCTTCCTCATCAGGGATTGGTCTAACTCATTGTGAAGATCCCATTCTCCTTGCACTAAATATTTAAGGGAAAATAAGTGCTCTCAACACAGCCTTGCTCTAATTTGTACCATGTCTTTATAATGAGCAGAAATGATACTGATAAAAATTAAGCATTTAGTATCATAATTTCCAGGAGAGAGAAGTCATTCCATCAGCATGGACTGGCTTGATGCCATCCCTGCAGCTGCCTCACCTTTCACTATAACAACGCAAAGAGCAGCAGGACACTTGACTTTGGAAACAGCACACACATTGCCAATATCAATACAATACTTGTTCGGCTCTGACCTTTCCACATCTCCATTCCTCGTATTAATATTTCATATAGTAGTCACTGGTATAGGAATCTGCGGCCAGCAAAGTTGCTCCTGGGCTTCCCTCAACCGCCCTTTCTCTTGCCTATTCATTCCTCAAACTTAGCTCAAGCATCTGCATGAAAGATTCCCTGGTCCCACCTGCTTTGGGATAGAATTAATCACACCCTCTTCTGGGCTGGAGCTATATTTTGAATATATTTCTATTATTGTACATATCATATTTCCTGAAAATTACCTGTACATATATGTTTCTTCTCACTAAGATATGAGTGCATCAGGCTTAATATATGATGCTTTTAAATTAGGAATAAATGGAAGAAAGGAAAGGAGACCATAAGAAGGAAAAGAAGGGAGGGAAGGAAGAGGGAAAGAAAGAAAAATATGATGGTTTCTTTCTTTTTTCTCAGTGGGACCATGATGAAATAATTAACTTATGATGTATTTAGATACTAACAGATTATTCCCCAAATTGGGATAATTTCTCCTCCCTCCATGGTTAAGAAACCAAATGGAAAAAATTGCGTCCAAATTTCCTGGAAAAATTGTTTGGGAAAGGTAGATTAGATGACAGGAAAGAAGTGATTGAAATCCGGAATAAATAGAAAGAATAAAGTGCTACAGACCTAAGGAGCGAAGATAGACTTTAATATCGTTTAAATGAGATCATGATTATTGAGTTGGAAGGGCTCTGAAATCAGTCAGGCCTGTTGGAATCTGAGCTTCACCGCTTGCTAGCTGTGTGACCTTAAGCAACTTGCCATCTGCCAGCTTCTGCTTCTGCATCACACAAAATAAGTACAATAATACCTATCTCATAAGATCAATATGTAGTCTATGTTGGATGAGATAACTATACCTGCCTCAGTGTTAGCACAAGCCATTTAGATGTTTAGATGTTAGTGTCCTCCATGCATAGCAAGTACTTAGAATATATATATGCACATGTATGCATATATATATACACACCACACATATTTTTTCCCATTAATATATATGTACTCATACTTAACATATGTGTATATATATATACTTGGTGCATATTATATATACATATATGTATATATAGTTGACCCTTGAACAATGTGGTTAGGGGTGACAAAACCCTCTGTGGAGTGGAAAATTCTTGTATAATTTTTAGTTGTAGCCACAGTTCCCAGTATCCACATCCAAGGACTCAACCAACTGTGGATCATATAGTACCATAGTATCTACTGGAAAAAAGTTACATGTAAGTGAACCTGTACAGTTCAAACCCATGTTGTTCAAGAGTTAACTGTATACTTAGATATATAAGTACATATGTATATACTTAGAACAAACGTGTACACATACATGCACACGTTTGTCATGAGTTGGGGAGGACTCATGGTGGAAGTCAGGGTACTAGACCAGGATGAGGAGAATTGCTCTGGCTGGTGAGCAGGGAAGGAGTTGTTAGGGTGTTGGACCAGCTCAGACATATTCTGATTTATACTCTGTTGTGATTTATCTAGGATGAGTCACTTCTCCACAGAATGAATATTCCTGGACAAGTTGGTAAAATCGAGGTTCTGATCCATCTAATTTGAGGCCTGTGGATTGCATGGGCCTCAGCAAGGGGACATGAAGACTCTCTGAGGACAGGGACCATGTCTAATTCAACTTAGGGTCCCAAGTGTGGAGCACAGAGAACAGCACTCTAGAGGTGGCAATGAATTTCAGTGGAAGAATGAATTCATGAAATCACACTAAAGTCCAGCCTGAGCCTAACTGCTGAAATTTATGTCAACAGCAGAGCCCAGAAGTCCTTGCATATTTTTTCTTTGATGGCATCTTTTTAAAACCTGTATAACATCAAGCAAGATAGAGGTGGAGCTTCCTTCTTCCTTGACTTTCCTCACATTCCCATTTTCAGTGTCATGAAACCTTTGTCAGCTCTGTGGCTGAAAGACAGCCAGCCTTTCAGCTGTGGGGATTTTCCAGTTGCATGAGAGAGCTTCATTAGAAACCATCTCCACTCTCACCCTCCAAAGTTAAAAAAAAGAAGAAAAGAAATGATGATGATTCCAAAAAACAGATATTTTTGCTTTCTTTTTTCCTATTTTTAAGGGTTATTCACCATATGCTTAAAATTATGTCATTTTTATGATTTGTTAAGTTCTAAATAAAATACTATTTATAGTTACACAAAACAAAAAAGATGTTAACTAAACACAATGTAAAGATGGAGATAGCAGCCCAGTCTGAACTCAAGAGGAGAGCCCCTTTGGGAGCTGACTAACGTGATTTGCTTGGTCAGCACTTGGCAGCCCCAGTGAAGGACAAACACAGCAGATACCAAGTGGAAAGATCTACGATACATGTTAGAGAGTCAGGCGGGCTTGGTATAAGAAATAACATTATTTGAGGGAATTAGAACTATGAAATACAGTTAAGTATTATGTAAGTGGGAACTGTCTAAGAATTATTAAGTAAGATTTATAGTTTCCTCTTTCAAAGCTCTGTTGAAACAAACTTTATAAACATTTTGAATTGAGAAGTAGGCAAGCATTTAGTAGTTTAAAGAGGCTTATTCACTTAAATTCCAAAAGGCTGATAGATAATTAAGAGACCTGAATTGTCTACCAGAACATGTCAGGGATTTGGTTTGATAATTTTTTCAGTGAGGTATTGCATGCCAAAAAAGTCTCTTTGTGGTTTGAGAAGCTGATTCTTGGGCTTTGGAGTCCACCTGGTATTATGTTCTAGACCAAAAAATCTCATGGAAGTCATGAGAGAAGTGGTATCCTCCACCCCCCAACATGATGTAAAGCCTGGCTCACCACAGGCAGATGGTGAACAGTCCTTGGATGGACCCATAACAGCATAGGAGGGCCCTTATACACCTCCACTGGCAGAAGGAACTCACCAAGCAATTGGCCCTGTACCTGAGCCCATCCAAATTCTTCAGGGTGTTCAGGATCTGCTGAACAGGCCATGGAGAACAGAAGCAGGAGACATTCATTCCTTCAATGAGTAGTTCTCAACCCTGGTTGCACATCAGAATCCCCGGGGGAATTTGAAAGCATTCTGATTCTTGGGCCCCAACCCTCAGAAAATTTGAATATATTGGTTTGGGGTGGAGCTTAGAAGCAAATATTTTTATTGTTTATTATTTTTTTTTGGAAGGGGAGGTAATTAGGTTTATTCATTTATTCATTTATTTTTAATGGAGGTACTGGGGATTGAACCTGGGACCTTGTGCATGCCAAGCACACACTCTACCACTGAGCTATACCCTCCCCCTGCAAATATTTTTAAAGAGCTCCCCCAAATGATTCTAATTAATAGCTAGGATTGAAGAACACAGCTCCAGATTTGTAAGCTCCTTGAGGGCGTGCTTACTATCACTGCTCATCTTAGCATCCACTGTGACGCCTGGTCCATGGCCCATGATAAATATTGTTGGGGTGAGTGAAAGAGAATAAAAACAAAGGCTTATCTTCGAAACTAAGATCAGCAGTGGTGCTGCCAGTTCTCCTTTATGTTTATCTATGCACCTTGATGCACACCAGTGGGGCCCACAGCAGCTGTTAGCACAGTACCTCACTTAGACCTGGTGAAGTGGGGCCCACACTTTGGAGGGCCTTCCTGAAAATTTTCTAAGTCTCTTGCAATGCCCATGACTGGCCGCGAATGGCAGTGCCCTCTTGGTGTGGTGCCCTGTGCCCAGAGCAGAATCTTTGTTTCTACACTATTTTGCCTGTGTGCCCAGTCAGGAGCTTCTAGTCTCAGGAGAGAGGGATTTGACAGACAGCAATTCCTACGATTCTGATGGCCCCACAGATATCGAAGCAGATGTGGAGTCTGAAAAGTACAATTTCCCAACCTTGTGTTTTAAAAGCAGACATTAAACTTAATGTTACAGGGATAAAATTATATTCAGTTATTTTTATCTTCAATCCTGCCAAATAGATGCTTGGGAAAGGCAAAGATTCTTTACTTCTGGCTTTCCTGAATAGAATTTGTATTTAAATGACAAACACTTTAATATTAGGGTTTCTCTTCCAATCCTTTTAGTTTCTGAATGTCTTCATTCGTGGTAAGTGCAGGGAAGAGTCCTGTTATTGGCAAGATGGCAAAATACAGAACAGATTTTTCCCAGGGTGTTTTAAGAGACCCTTTCACCTAAACAAATAGTAGTGTAGAAGAGTCATGTTTAAAATCATCCTTCCTGGGGTTTTATTTGATAATATCGGAGGTCATGACTGATTCAGACCCATCATCCAGCCAGTTGTAGTGGCTTCCCAAAGCTGTTTTCCCAAAACTATCCATTTTCACTTCCCCTCCTCTTCCCTCCAAAGAGGGGTACTGGAGAAGTTGATAAGCTATTAATTGTGACAATAACTTGAGACATCAATCCACTGGTCTTACTTTCTTCCCTTTGCTACAAACCTCTTCCTGAGTCAGAGAACAGACGTAAATAGAGACGTGTAGTTTCAATGAGGACCAGCCAGGTGTGAGACAGAAACACTGGGGAGAATCAGAAGTCAATAAGATGCCCTACTCCATCTGCTGGAGGATGGTCTGTAGAGCTCTCTGAGAGAAAGACTAGGGTGGCTTCTTGAAGAGATCTTGGAGTGTTAGAGTTGGAACTCTTATTCTTTTCACACCCTCGCTTTCTTGAGAAAGGAGAGTACTTGCCATATATCCCTACAAAGAGATTCCCCAGAGAAGGTCCTGCGAAGCTCAGGGGAACACCTGAACACAGGGACTGGCTGAATGGCAGAACCCATCAGCACATTGGGGGCTGCCAGGCACAGGCGGAAGACATCAGAGAGCTCTGGATACAGGCAGAGGGCATCAGAAAGGGACAGAACAAGTCGGGAGAGGCCACAAATCACCTCCCAGTTTTCCACAGAGCCACGATGGTTGTAAGGGGGAGTCTAAGCTTCCCAGGGCCTCAGAGGTCCCATAAGATGGTTGGAAGCACAGGTCAGCTTGCTAAGCAAACCCCGATACCCTGATACACAGGCAGCAAAGGAACCAATACCAGCCTTTATCCCAGACAGAGGGGCTTCTGTCCTGGACCCCATGCTTCCACAGCCTCCAGGGATCTGAGATCAGAGCTGGCACAGGCTGACCTACAACCCTAAACATTTGCTCTCTGACTGACACTTTTCAGGCTCCAGGGAAAGCTTCTCCACTCCCTTAGATCCTCTCAACAGAAGGCAGCTGTGTCCAAAGCCCTGAAGGTTTGTGGGCTGTGCTTCTGCAGAGGCTGTCCGGGGGTGTGGGAAGAATTTTAGCAGTGCATTCGGTGGAAATACTTTGGGGGGAAAAAAAAGACAAATTAATTTATAAACTCTCTCTTAAATTAATGTTAATGCAGAGGATTCCTTTATAGTGAAATATTAGTTCCCTCATAGTGCCAGCTGTCCATTTTCTTCTTCCTCTTCATGTTTTAATTTGTACTTTCAGAGGTGCTCATGAATTTGCCCGCAGTTTTTCAATAGTTAACCTGATAGCTGAGAAATAACTGCAGTATTGTTCATATTACCCGTGAATGTGTGTATATATGTAGGTCTAGTTGTAACATGCATGAAGCATGATTCCTTTCCTTTATACTGGCAATTTCATGGGCATTAAATTCTAGAATTTACAAATAGTTTTATAACACTACTTAATAAGATTTAATTTAAATGTTTAAAAAATTTTAATTTTTAGCTTTAATGAAGTCATTTTGACTTAAAATTTGGTTAAAACAATGAATTGATATTCATTACAACATGTAGTTTGCCTTTTAATTTTAATAAATAATTTTAAATATTTTAAAAGAAGTCTCACTTTTGTTAAAATTAGGAAAAATAGTTTTATTTCTTTAGATCTATTTTAAATTTTCTTTAAAGTTCACTCAATTTTATACAATTTAAATATAATTGAATTTTATGTTTTAATTTATTTCATTACTACCAACACAAGAATACAAGTTATGTGTGAAAAATTTGATTATATCAACATAATTAGTAACTTTATTTAAAATGAGGGACAAAAAATTTAGATTCCAGGAAACAAATATATATTAATTTCTGAATTATTGCTCATCCAAACACTGCCAGCCTACCAGGAGAATGCCCAGGCACATGCAATATAAGTTAAATTTAATTGCATTCATTTGATAATTTGCTAACTCTCAGTTTTATATAAATTTTTTTCTGATTTGGTCTTACAAAGTATATTTTCAAGTTAGGACAATAGGACACATTTCGTTTAGCAATTTGTTAACTTGATTTATAATTCTTAAATATGTAGACTTATGGTATGTGGGCCTTCATTTGCCTCAGGCCTTGAAAAGCTTGGGAGGATGTGAAGGAACCCTGCCAGCTGAGGCTCATGGAAGACCACCACTCTGGAGTTAAAGCAGAAGTGAATCTCAGGATGCCAGGAGCATACAAGGACTCCTGAGCCAGCGGGGACACACCTACAGCCAGACTGGGGATGACACTGGCAGCTAGAATCTGCAGAGAAGTGACTATAACCAGCTATTCAGTTCCCTGCCCACTGAGCTGTACCAGTTAGCTCACTCTTCCTGACCGTCCCATCTGCCTGATGCCTTCACAAGTCAAGCATGACAGTCCTTCTCTGGAATTTCAGTAAAAGTTGGGAGTGAAGGCAGTTTAGAGAAAGAATTTTGAACAGGATAGTGATTGAAATAAATAATATCTGAATTTGACTACAGATATACTAAACTAGATGGATGCATATTTGATTGTACTATATTTAATTTTCCTGCTGTAGAACAGAAATGGGGACTTGTAAAAGGAAAATGGGCAGTGATACAAAAATTGTTTCGTATTTGCCAACATCTGATTTGCACTTTTCCAATACATATCTCTTACTAGTAGCACCTTACTGGAGAATAGGACACCTTTTAAATGGTAGAGATCAGCAAAAGGAGAAGGATGAGGATTATTGATTTCGTGGCTTGACACAGTAATTTGTGCAATAGAATTACTGAAGTCTTCAAAAGTATGCACATTTCCTTGCCCTGCCTCAGACTAATTGACTCAATCTCTGGATGTGGAGCTTAGTATGTATACATTATAAAAGCAACTCAAGTGATCCTAGTAAGTGGCCAGGTTGTAACCCACAAAGCAAGTGTCTGCCTGGTCAGCACTTTGCCAGTTTTATATCTGTTCCCAAATCCTGTCAGATTCACCAGTTAATGCTGCACTCTTTCTTCTCTCCCTGTCTGTGTTGTCATGGTCCAAGATCCTGCCAACTGATTAGGTCCTTTGCCTCAGGTGCCTTGCACAACAGCTTGTTTACTGAGGAGTGTATGGCAGCCACAGCAGTGACCTGGGAAGTAAGCCTGTGTCAAAGCCAATTAGTCTCACTGTTTCTATTTTAATGAAGCAGATCAATTAAGAGGGCTGCACTGGAAAATTCCTGGGCCTGCCAGACCAGCAGTCCTTGGGTATTATACGATTAGGCACTAAATTCATTCATTCATTCATTAGGCATCTATTGAGCACCAACTATGTGCTAGACACTAGAAATAAAGTGATGAATTAAAAAATACAATCTCAGCCTTCAAAGAACTCAGTTTTTTATTTGTTAATTTAGAAATCAATTCTGTCTTAGCCACCTGGAGTTTACCTGTTCTTAGTCCCAAAATTTGCCACTGTTTTCTAGACTATGGAATTTGATCATAGGCCTGTACTTTTTTAGTTGGAAGAGTCACTAGCTTTTAATTTTACAAGGTAGAAAAAATCAAATGGAAGTCTTTTTAATTTTTAAAAATTTTTTATTGAAGTATAGTCAGTTTACAATGTGTCAATTTCTGGTGTTCAGCATAATGTTTCAGTCATATGTATATATACATATATTCCTTTTCATACTCTTTTTCATTATAGATTACTAAAAGATATTGAATATAGCTCCCTATCTTTTTAACACACAAAACTTAGCAAGTATATCATCTCAGCATAAGGAACTGTCATTTAAATGATATACATTTAGCTTCACAAAAAACTCTACACTACTTTTTCTCATTTTGCTGCCTTCCAGCAACCTCTTTCTACAAGATTTGTTTAAAACCAAATAACTTTCTTTCTTTACTTTTCTTTTTCCTTTCTTTCCTGACAATGAATAGTAACCATTATCTTTCTCCAAATAAATATTCTAGAAACTGTATTACACTCTGGCCAAGATGGAGTAATAGGACCACATTTATCCTTCCAGCTTAAACAATCAAAAAGTGGAGAAAATATATGGAACAATAGTTTTCAAGTCACTGGATATCATGCAATGAGTAACCATGATTCCTAAAAGGAGACAAATGAGGTGAGCCCTATATTTATCCTTGCTTGCTGTCCTAAGAGAGATTCCAGTCTGTAGTGCAGGAAAGGGGAAACCCAGGTAGAGCCTGGATGATTCCTTGACTTGAGATGGAGATGAAATTCTGGGGTGAACAAGGTAACTGGTGTTCACAGGAAAGAGTACTGGGAAATAAAGAACTATACAGACAGAGATTTCTGAAGACCTACACAGTTTCCCTTGAATCTTCAGCTGAGTACTGACTAGCAAATGCATGTGAGGAAACTGCCTCAGGGACAGAATCACGTGGAATGGGTAGAGGAAGAGTGCACTCATACAGGGTCATAATAGTGCTTGTGCTTAGAAATCGCACTGGAAAACCTCAAGATTCATGGGGCAATGGGTAAAGTACTCAGAAGTGTGTTGTCTTGGTAGTGGGGAATAATTAGCTCTATACTGAGGACTGTTCTGATCCCATAGATCATAAAGCAAGAACTGAGTCAAACTGTTTCCACATAACTGTTTCCCACAACAAAGTGCAAGAGTATTTATGTAAATATCATCAATGTAAAGCACATAACAAGGTAAAACTGACAATGACTGGTATCCAATAAAAAATTACCAGGCATGCAAATTATTACTAGAGATCAAGAACATGTAACGCCATAGTAAAGTAAATAATTGATCAATCAAAATAAACTCAGAACTAAATAGATGTTAGAATTAACAAACAAGAATATCAAAATAGTGATTATAATATGGAGAATTCTATATGTTCAAAAAGTTAAAGAGACATGAAAGAAGTAAAAAATAGACCCAAATAGAAATACAATGTCTAAGATGAAAAATACACTGGGTGTGATTAGCAGAAGATTGAACACTGGAGATGAAAAAATTAGTGAATTTTCAGGTGGACCAATAGATACCATCTAAAATATAATGTACAGGAAAAAAGATTTTTAAAAAAATAAATAGAGCATCAGTGAGCTGTTGGACAACAAGTGAACTAATATATGTGTAACTTGAGTAATCAAGAGATGAGAGCCAGGGGAAGGTAGAAAAAATATTTGAAAAAGTAATAGCCAAAATTTTTCCAAGTTTGATGAAAATTATAAACTCGCAAATTCAAGCATAAGAAAAATAAAGAAAACTATACCAAAGCACATCATAGTCAAATTGTTCAAAACTAATGATAACAGGAAAAATTTTTTAAGCAGTCAACAAAAACATATATATAGCACATGTTATATACAGAAAAACATAGATAAGAATGCTAGCAGATTCCACCTTGGAAACAATGCAACTAATAAGACAATGGAGCAATGTCTTTAAAGTATTGAAAGAACACTATCAACCTAGAATTCTACTCCAAGCAAAAGTATTGTTCAAACATACAGGCAAAATAAATATTTTAAACACAAAAAGCTAAAAAAAAAGAAACTAATTATCAACATACCTCTATTATAAGAAATGCAAAAGAAAGTCCTTCAGGCATAGGAAAATTGTATCAGTTGGAAATACATATCTACACAAAGGAATGAATATCACTGAAGATGGTAATTACATAGGTAAATAAATAAGATTTTTCTCATTATTTAAATATATTTGAAGATAATTGTTTAAAAAATATTAACAATGTGTGCAAGGTTTATAACATTTGCAAACATAAAATCTATGACAACAATAGCACAAATATCAAGAGGGAAGAAATAGAGTTATAGTATCATGAGGTTCTTATAGTATAACTAAAATGATATAATATAATTAAAGATAAGCTATGATGGTAAAAGATGTAACTTATAAACCCTAAAGCAACTATTAAAATAACAAAAGAAAAAGTTATAACAAATAAACCAACAAAGGAGGTAAAATATAATAAGATGAGAAGACAAGCCAAAGACTGGGAGAAGATATTTGCAAAAATGTATCTGTTCAAGGAATGTTATCCAAAAAATACAAAGAACACTTAAAAACTCAATAATAATAAATGAACAACCTGGTTAAAAGAAAGGGCAAAAGACCTGAACAGACATCTCATCAAAGAAGATACACAGATGGCAAGCAAGCATATGGGAAAATATTCAACATCATATATTTTAGAGAATTGTAAATTAAAGCAATAATGAAATGCCACTACACACCTATTTGGAGAATGACCAAACTTCAAAACACTGATAACACCAAATGCTGATGAGGATGTGGGAAAACAGGAAGTCTCATTCATTGCTGGTAGGAATACAAAATGTTACAACCATTTTGGAAGAAAGTTTGGCAGTTTCTTACAAAACTAAACATTTTTTATACTGCATGTTCCAGCAATTGTATTCCTTGGTGTTTACCCAAAGGATTTGAGAACTTATGTCCACACACAGATGTTTATAGCAGCTTTATTCATAATTGGCAACACTTGGAAGCAACCAAGATGTCCTTCAGTAGGTAAAGGGATAAACTATGATACATATAGCTAATGGAATATTATTTAGTGTTTAAAAGAAATGAGCTATTAAGCCATTAAAAGACATGAAGGAGACTTAAATGCAGATTATTAAGTGAAAAAAGCCAATTTGAAAAGGTTACATATTATATGATTCCAATTGTATGAGATTTTGGAAAAGGCAAAACTCTGGAAGCCATAAAAGAATCAATGATTTCCAAAGGGTTAGAGGGGATGGAGAGATGAATCGGAGAGATGAATGAGCACAAAAGATTTTTAGGGCAGTGAAACTACTCTGTATGATGCTACAATGGTGGATACATGTCATTATACATTAATCCAAACCCATAGAATTTACAACAATAAGACTGAAACCTAATGTAAATAATGAACCTTGGGCAATGATGTGTCAATGCAGGTTCATCAACTGTGACAAATGTACCACTCTGGTGCAGGATGGTGATAGTGGGGGAGGTATGCTAGTGTGGGAGTAGGGGATATACAGGAACTCTCTGTACTTTCCACTCAGTTTTGCCATGAACCTAAAACTGCTCTAAAAAATATAGTCTATTTGAAAATAAAATAAACAGTAAAAACTATGATCAATCCAAAAGAAGGCAGAAAAGAAGAAAGAGAACAAAGAACAGATGGGACAAATAGGAAAAAATAGCAAGATTATAGATTTAAATCTAAGCATATCATTGATCACATTAAATATAAATGGTCTAATACTGGCAGATTGTAGATTATATTAAAAAGTAATGTTCAGTTTTGCTTCCTACAAATGCAAAAATACAAATAGATTAAAACAATCTACCATGCTAACACTAATCAAAAGAGAGCTCCATTGGTGATGTTACTATCAAAGTAGATTTTGGATCAAGGATATTCCCAGGAATAAAGAAAAGCATTTCCTAGTAATAAAGGGGTCAGTTCATGAAAACAACATAACAATCTTAAATGTTTATGCACATAATAAAAGATCTTCAAAATATATGGAGCAAAAACTGAAAGGATTGAAAGAAGAAATAGACAATTATGGTCAAAGATTTCAATACCTCTCTCTCTCGATAATTAACAAAACAAGTAAAAAGAAATCAGTAACTATATAGAGAACTTGAACTATGCTACCACACAACCTGACCTGATTCCTTTATAGAACATTTCACCCAACAACCCACAGCACACATTCCTTTCAAGTGTACATAGAACATTTACCAAGAAAAATCATATTCTAAGTCATCATATAAAGCTCTGTATATTTAAAATAATTCAAATTATACAGAGTAATTCTCTAACCACAATGGAAATAGAAATCAATAACATAAAGATATCTGGAAAATCTCTAATATTTGGAAACTAAAAAACACATTTGTAAATAACCTATAATCCAAGGGAAACCAAAAGGAAATCAGAATGTATTTTGAACTGAATACAAATGAAAACATAACACGTCTACATTATAAAATTACAGTAATCAATGCAGTGAGATGTTGGCATCAAGATAGAAATATAGATCAATGGAAAAGAATAAAGAACCCCCAAATAGATGAACACATATGTACACAGCTGATTTTTGACAAAAGTGCAAGTGTAATTCAATGGGGGAAAGGATGATGCTGGACGTTTGGATATCCATAGGCAAAAAATTGAACTTGGATCTATATCTCCCATCACGATAAAAATTAACTCAAAAAGGATCATAGACCTACATGCAAAAACCCAAACTGTAAAACTTCTAGTGGAAAATATAGGAAAAAATCTTTGTGACCTTGGATTATGCAAAAATTTCATGGATAGCATATGAGCGGCTTATAGGTATGTCATGAAATAAATGATATGATGTTATGACTCATAAGCATGAGTCATAAAAGAAAAATTTGATATATTGAACTATGTCAAAATTAAAAACTTCTGGTCCTCCCTACTTCAAAAAGACACCTGCACCCCAATGTTCATAGCAGCACTATTTACAATAGCCGAGACTGGAGACAGCCTAAATGTCCATCAACAGATGACTGGATAAAGAAGATGTGGTATATTTATACAATGGAATACTATTCAGCCATAAAAATGACAACATAACGCCATTTGCAGCAATATGGATGTCCCTGGAGAATGTCATTCTAAGTGAAGTAAGCCAGAAAGAGAAAGCAAAATACCATATGAGATCGCTTATATGTGGAATCTGAAAAAAAAGAACATAAATACAAAACAGAAACAGATTCATAGACATAGAATACTTGTGGTTGCCAAGGGGAAAGGGGTGGGAAGGGATAGACTGAGAGTGCAAAATTTGTAGATACTGACAGGCATACGTAGAACAGATAAACAAGATTATACTGTATAGCACAGGGAAATATATACAGGATCTTGTGATAGCTCACAGTGAAAAAAAATGTGACAATGAATATATTTATGTTCATATATAATTGAAAAATTGTGCTCTACACTGGAATTTGACACATTGTAAAATGACTATAACTCAATAAAAAAATGTTTTTAAAAAAACTTGCTAAATAAACAGGAAAAAAAACTTCTGGTCCTCAAAGGACACTGTTAAGAAAATAAAAAGACAAACTACAGACTGGAAGAAAATATTTACATATAATATATCTGATAAAGGACTTGTATCCAGAATATAACAAATTCTCAAAATTAAATAACAAGGAAACAACCCAATTTTGTATTGTTTTAGAATTAATTTCAATTTTGCAAAACAAGTCTTTTTTTAAAAATAAGTAATTAATTAGGAAAAGACATAATTTATAACCAGAATTTCTGTCAAATAAACTACCTCAATTTCCAAGCCACTGGCTACAAGAGACAGATATATAACAGATAGAATTGGAATTAAACCTAAATAAACAAGTATATATCTACTCACTAAAATGAAACTCTTAGCCAAGTTAGTTGTAAAGAAATATGCAGAATATTTCTCGAATGAGTTGTATCTTAAGATATATTCAACAATATCTTATAATCTATTGGCTACTTAATAACCTGATGCCAAAAAAAATTAAGAATAGAGGAAGGCAGATGGACTGCACATGCACGACACTTTTATTTCCTATTTATGAAAACATCAAGGTCATCTCCTGAGAGTTGGGGAAAGGAGGCTATCAGGCAACCTGTCCAGGAAGTGGAAAATATAGAGAAGGCTGAAGTCATCATATGCATGATATACATATAAATACATTGAGAAATTCCAGAAAACCCAAATTGAAATGCTTTCCCTGTCTGACTTACTTCAAATATCATATGAAATAACTTATACGTGAAATCTAAAAATGATACAAATGAACTTATTTCCAAAATAGAAACAGACTCACAGATATAGAAAACAAACTTATGGTTACCAAAGGGGAAAGCAGGGAGGAGGGAGGGATAAATTAGGAGTTTGGGTTTAGTATATACACACTACTACATATAAAATAGATAAACAACAGGACTTACTGTATAGCACAGGGAGCTATATTCAATATCCTGTAATAACACATAATGGAAAAGAATCTGAAAAAAATAGATAGATAGTGAATCACTTTGCTATATACCTGAATCTAACACAACATTGTAAATTTACTTGAATTAAAAAAAGTTATTAAAAATGCTTTGATCCTATCTTCTTAAACCAATGAGAAATTTCTTAAAATTGCACTTTTTTGACATTTAAATTCACTCTTCCAAGTTGCCTCTTGAGTCTAGAAATGAGATTAAAAATCCTTGTTAAACTAGTGTTCTCTCTGTCACTCTTGCTCTCTCGTGTTCTCTTGGTGGGAGGGAGGGAGACGATGTGTTCAATATATAGCTAAGAAATCCTCAGGATAGTAAAGTATGGTCAAAAAGCCAAAAATCAATAGCTTCAAGGGTAGATCTGTACTGAGAGTATGTTTGACCTAATCAGCCATTAGTTGCAGTTCTACATTATTTTATGAGGACCACATTTTTTAAGAATAGAAACCCTAAGGCAATCCAAATATGTATATCAAGTATATATACGCTCTGAACCAAGAAACCAAGACCTAATTTTCCAGCCAGAACTGATTACTGCTTAGAGCATCCATGATGAGTTGTAGTCTTCAGTTAATAGACTCAGTGGTCTAGGGGGTCTTGATTCTCCTGTGCTCATAAATAACACAAGAACTTCAGACTTCATCAGATGTCTTATTGATGAAGCTTCTGGGATTCCATACAGATCATGCTTGTGGATCTCTGAAGCAGCTACACAGGTCTAGTGAGCTATTGAACTCAGATTTGAAGCATTATTGGGTGAAGTAGGACCAAATTCTCCCAAAAGAAGGAATGACTATTTAAAGAGAAGCAAATTCTAGGACAGCTTTTAGTTCTTGGCTAATTTGTGTGACGAAACAATCACAAACCCATGAAGGAATCTACGTTGTCTGTTCTCCTGGAAAAAATACATTTTAAAATATTAAGTCATTCAGAATACCATATGATATCACTCATATGTAGAATCTAAAAAAAGAAAGAAAGACAAATGAACTTATAAAACAGAAACAGACTAACAGACATAGAATACAGACTTGTGATTGCCAGGGAGGAGAGGGGTAGGAAGGGATAAACTGGGAGTTCGAGATTTGCAGATACTAATTGGTATATATAAAATTAAACAAATTTATACTGTATAGCACAGAGAAATATATTCAATATCTTATAGTAGCTTATGGTGAAAAGAATATGAAAATGAATATTTGTATATTCATGTATGACTGAAGCATTTTGCTGTACACCAGAAACTGACACAACATTGTGAACTAACTATACCTCAATAAAAAAAAAAATTAAGTCGTTCATGCCCTTCTAAAAAACACCAAATGTATCCGTTCACACCAGAATGTCACCTGTTAAGTATTGATGACCAAACAGTTTTAGTTAATACTTTTTCATTACATCTTTAACATCTTTAAGTATACTTCTCCAGATATTTTCTTTTCCTGGAAAAATGAGAGCAATTTTTGCCTTTGTCTTATTTTGTTAAGATTAAATTTAAGCCTGTATAATATACCAGTTTTGCTGTTGTTACATTATCAGCCAAATGCAATGAATTGGACCTTGAGGAATAAACTAAGAAATATTGTTAAGACAGAAAGTAAATTTTACACAGCTTGAAATACCCACCACCCTCTGCTTGGGATGGGACCATATCTTTTTTCCCATCTTTCTCTGGCTGCTGACCAGAACCAAGAAATACAGATATGCATACAATTTTTTTTAATTTAAAAATTAACAAAATTTTAGTGGCTAAGGAAGGGGGCTACACAAATGGCCTGAAGACCTTAAAATATTTTTGACGAAATAAATTCTCATTTTAAGTGGAAAAGGTTTCTCACACACCTTCTCAAAGAAGTCTTAAAAAACCCATTCTAGGAGAGGTAATGTCAACATTACTCAATTATAAATAAACTCTGAAGATGAGGTATTTGGCTAGATCATTGCCTCCTGTTTTTTGCTTTACAAAGTACACCTTTCAAATATTATTATTTTGATGTTCACCTTGTCCACATTCAAAGACGTGAAAGTATTCTAATGAAGTTGTTTGCTATTTTCCTTTGCCCTTAACCTATATCGCAACTCTTGTTCCTTTAAACTTATAGAGGCATTCATGTACTTTACCTATGGTTACCAGAATTCAGTTTTTATCAAATTAAGAGTGTTTATACCAGAAAGAAGAAAAATAAAGCTTATTAGAAGACCATGACCTTCGTACTATTTTTCCAGCTGTCCCTCTTAGAACTTACTGCCTGTTGCTTGGAACAACATTTTCCTTCCTGCCTGTGAGATCCTGAGACATTGGATTTGGTGTTTGTTTATATATTCTTTTATTCAAAACATCAAGAACTACATCTTTGGGTGATTAAAAAATTGAGGAGACAGCAGTGAGCAAACTTCTGAACTTGTACTAGATGAGGAAGGAGTGTGAAGTGAAAGTCTAAGTAAGGAACAGCAGGTTAGAAAGGGATCCTTGAGTGTTCATTTCCTGTCTTGGGGAGCCTTGTAAAGTGGGAGGATCCAGGTCTCTGAGGAGGCTGGCAGATAAACTCTTGGCGAGTTGGACTTGGGCTGGTGTCTTACCTTCCTCAGCGCTGTTTCACATCCTGGTTCAGCCACGATGTGGTTCAGCCATGATGTGGACCACCTGGGTTCCTACTCTCAGACTCTAGGCAGACTCTTTGTTTTGCCTTCCTTTCTTTCCACCAGCCCTTGCCTTGTTACTGGAGTAAAACTTCACTCCTCTCTCTTTCATTCTTCACTTGCCTCTTCATTTCATTTTATTAAACCTACTGATGACTTTTTGAAGAGTAATAAGAATAAAACATTTTATTAAGCCCACGTAAAACCCTATGGTTTGAAATGAAATGGGCTAAAATTAATAAACAGTGACAGCAACCTCTCTATGAAGCCCTCACAGGCACTTAGAATTCTTTAGGAAGTCTCTATCTGCCTTCGCATCCTACTTTAATTTAACTCTTCTTCTGTGTAGTCCCTCCTTTCCCCTAAGCTGGGCCACTTAAATTAACCTGTGGTTGGGTTATGCCCTCTCCAGTCCAGAACGTGACCAGTTCAGACTATAGGTGGACAAGATTTAAGGAATTCCAGCCACACTCCTCCTAAAAGTCATGTTTTACTGGTGAATGAGAATAAACACCATTAGGTGGACGTCTGGGAGCAAGCATTATTATTGTTGTTGTTGTTTTTACTTTTAGAAGACTATTCCAGTAGCTCCAAGACATAAACTTAGTTTATGAGCTTTTGCAACAAAGAATATCCCTCAAAATGAGACTCCAAATGAACTACATCAGAATCACAAGGTATTTGTCATTCAAAGTATTAAAATGCCAGTATCCTAGGCCTCACATCATAGTGTTCAAAATCTCAAGGGTTGGGCCTTAGAACTCTGTATTTTAATAGCTCTCTGTGCATTTCTGATATTTACTCTAGTTTCAGATCCTTACAGTTCCCAGACACAGTTAAAATACATTTGTGTGTATACATATACTTTTTTTTGGAATTGCCATTTTGTTTCTCTGAGTAAATAGAACCAGCAGAAGTAGATTCAAAAGAAATCGCTTTTTAAAAATATCACTTTCTAAAGGAATTAGTATTGTGAAACTTTGTATTCATGTGACTGGAACTTTAATGATGTATCTTTTCCACATTTGCTTGATTAATTCAAGTCCTTCTTTATACTTTAACCTAAACTTAGGCTATGTCATTTCACTTCTAGTTGATTCTGCTGAGCAATTACCCACGTATTTATTCAACAAACAACTATTGAGGGTCCTCTATGGGCCCAGCACTGTACTGGGACTGGGGATGCCTTTGAGGACCTTACAAATGAGAGCTGTGGTGGAGAATATTTGAGTCAAATAGGTAACTAGGAAATTAAGATGCAATGAGGCAAGCATCATGAGGGGATGTGCACAATACCCAGGTGAAATAAACTACGTGAATAAGCCACATTCTAACCAAAGCACTGATCTGAATACCGCAGCTGTAGAACCACCCAGCCATGGGCATGGTCTGTGGTTCCCCACCACCGGCAGAATGCTCAACTCGGTATCTCTTTTAGTAAGGCTGCTGAAAAAGGAGCGTATATACTTACACAAAAGAAGAGTTTAGACATAATTGTAACTGGAATAAAATATCCCCAACCTTAAGGGACTTTTTCTGAGCAGGGGGAGTCAAAATATTTCTACTGCTCTTTCTACTTTAAAAAAATTAGTAGGTTATTGTATTGCTCAAAAATCAAATTAGAATATGCTAAAGAAATGTTTGCTGACTCTTTCTATTGCTAGGGGTGGAGTGTTGATGTAATTGGCCCACTGTTTAGCAGAACACCTAATCAGAATCTGTATTTGCAGACATGCCCTGATTCTAGTTTGGTTGGGGTGGGTTGGAGTTAGATCAGGGTTTCTCAAAGTCTGCCCTACTGACATTTTAGTCTGGTTAATTCTTTGTTATGGGAGGTTGTCTGTACAGTGTAGGATAATTAGCAGCATCCATGGCCACTACCCATTAGATACTAGTAGAACCTCCCTGCTCAATCAGGCCAATCAAAGTGTCTCCAGACATTGACAAATGTCCCCTGGGGAAGGGGAGGTAAAATTGTCCCCAGTGAAGAACCACTGGGTTAAATTGCTCTGCACTAGAAAGTAACAGGAATTTGTGGGTTGTTAAGCTGACATCTAGGAAGAGAGAAAAGGGAGAGAGTGCGCCCAGTAGCATAGCCACAGACTTGGCTTGAGAAACTACCAGTGATAAGGAAGACATTGGACTTATAAGAGTCATGTCTAGTAAAATTGTAATTTCAAATTGATTCCTGTTTTGGGCTGAACTGAATTTTCTCTTCTTTTTTTCTCTTCTTTTTTTTAAACCCACAAACAACCAATAAAATTCTATTGCATAGCAATAACGGATTTGTAGCCTACCCCCCCACCCCCACCGCCGGTGAAATCAGTTGACACCATATTCCAGAATTCTAAGCAGTGACCAACAGAGAAATGAGCAGAGGCCCAAGATGACTTGAGGAGCTGTAGGTAAGAGTCAGAGAACAATGGGGAAGCTGTGCAGACTTACTTCAATGAAGACTTGAAACATACTTTCCCTTCCCCAAATACTGCAGGAAGGAATGCAACCATTTTGGGAGAGATCAGCAGACACAAGAAAGAATAACTGATGGCAGTAAATTGTGTCTTTCCCTTTCTTGGACATGTCTTTAAATACAATAGCAGGTGAACATATTTCAGATGGATCAAGCACTATATTTTATATATTTATGGGAAAGGATTAGACAACCTCTTGGAAGATATTTTTAATTGATGATTTTAAAGCAAGATATGAATACCGAAGCAATGAAAACTAAGTACTTTTGAATTTAGGTATTTTTTTAAATGAATGATTCAGGTAAAAAAAAATTTAAATTTATTTATTGAGGAGAAACTCCAAGAGCACACAAAAGAAGTCCTTAGATTTTTTTTTGCACATGGTTGAATTAGGATGGTGGGGATATGGGTAAGCCTTTCTTTAGTCAATTTATTTTCAAATGTGGTTATTATCATTTTAGCTAAAAAATACATGTATCTGTATATGTATTTGGTGTATGGATATATCAGTAAGTTAGTCAGGTGACCTCATTACAACTAAGAAGTTTAAGCAAATGGATTCAATATAAACCAGATAAGATTATCTTCCTGCAGGAGTCCCTCTAATGAGGTCGAATTTCTTTAGGCTGACTATATGGATAGGACATGTTATCAAGACTTGAACAAATGTGAAGGGAAGAGAAATAGAGCCCAGCATTTTTTTAATTTCTGTTAGTCCTGAGATGCTCTGAGAAGTAAAAGGTGCTCAGTAAGTCTGAGGCGTGCCACATACTAGATTCCCTTCTTGGAGTTTCATGATTGACATTAATGCATTAAAAACTTTGAGAAGTCCTGCAGCAATAAATAGTTTAACTTCACTTAACCCCCAAATTTCCAAGTTTACTTCATTCTGTGGAATACACTTTGGAAAACACCACTGTAGGCTGATTAATTGTTTTAACATCTGAAAAAAAAAATGAGTAAACAGAAGTGTGTATGGTAGGGAAGGGGGAGGTTGGTTTGGAATCAAGAAAAGGGAAAACTCCCAATATTAAGAATGTGTCAGCTACCTTTAGCTGTGTGTAGGGTGTAGGAGAGTCTGACTGATGAACACAAGTGTTTTGGTTTGATTGGTAGTCATGTACCCAGGCTGGAGATGGATATGCCAAGCCTTTTGACTCTGATACAAGAGCCATTAAGACCATTCAGATACTCCCCTGATTCCATGCTCAGCAAGCAGCCTTCTGGCTATGATTTGGCTTTCCATATAACTTTATAGGTAGGGAGAAAAGCAATGACATTGTTCCAGTGCATTTGATAATTTCTCTTAGCAAATTATTCAGTAAACCTCTGGCATGAGTCTCTTGTGAAATCAGCTGAGTAAGTCCAGCTAATCCTAACTGCTTCAGGAAACTCTAGAAAAAATCAGCTTTGCACCTGCAAGCTCAGGACTGATCTTGAGTTTTAATGATTCTTCCTAGGTACTAGCACCTTCCATTCTGAGACCAACTTGAATTGCCTCCGTTAAAAATAGCCTCTCTTCACTCCTATTAACTATAAGCAAATGACAAAGGTGAGTTTTGGAAAAGAAAGATCTTAAAACGATGACAACAACAACAAATCTCATTGCATACACCTGCGCTTCTCAAAACTGAGAAATGCATGTACACAGCAGTGAGCAAAGATACACACAAAGCCTCAAGACAAACACAGCAAATCTTCGAGGAGTACTCATTTTGTTCAATCTAGAAATTACTTTTATATTGAAACAAACATGAATATACTTTTTAAAAACATTTTTATTGATTTATAATCATTTTACAATGTTGTGTCAAATTCCAGTGTAGAGCACAATTTTTCAGTTATACATGAACATATATATATTCATTGTCACATTTTTTTCTCTGTGAGCTGCCGTAAGATCTTGTATATATTTCCCTGTGCTATACAGTATAATCTTGTTTATTTATTCTACAATTTTGAAATCCCAGTCTATCCCTTCCCACCCCCTGCCCCCTTGGCAACCACAAATTTGTATTCTATGTCTATGAGTCTATTTCTGTTTTGTATCTATGCTTTGTTTGTTTGTTTTAGATTCCACATATGAGTGATCTCATATGGTATTTTTCTTTCTCTTTCTGGCTTATTTCACTTAGAATGACATTCTCCAGGAGCATCCAAAACATGAATATACTTTGGAATAGAATAAAAAATACCCCTGAAATGTTAGGATAAAATGTGAAGCATCAAACGTTTCACACTTGTGGAGGACTGGTTTTGACTTTGCCCTCAAGACTGTCCTGGAAGGGGAATGGTGGCATGGTAGTAATCATCACTAACCTTGAGGGGAAGCATGGGAGTCATGGCTTAAGCAAAATTTAAAAGGAAAGAGGAAAAAAAATCTAACATTTTTCAAGTGCCTACTATGAGCCAAGCATTTTAGGTAAACAGTCACAAAAAAACTCAGCACTATCAGGTAGGCATCTTATCCATTTGTAAACGAAAAATATTAGCAATGATGGAGCCAAAATTTGGATCCAGATCTCCCATCTCTGTGTTCCAGCTACTACATCAGAAGTGTTCTAAACAGTGAATTACCATGACAGTGTAGGGTCTGAAAACTTGTTTCATAGGTAAATGGTAAATATTTCAGGCTTTGTGGCCATTGGTCTCTGTCACAGCTACTCAAGCCTGCCTTTACAGTGTCAAAGTACTCATAGACATATAAATGAATGAGTGCCTGGGTTCCAAGAAAAATTTATGACACTGAAATTTGAATTTTTTTAATTGTTGCATATCACAAAATATTCTTCTTTTTCTCTTTTCCAAATATTCAAAATCCATTTTTAGCTCATGGACCATATAAAAATTTGACCATAGTTTGCCAACCTCTGCATTAATGAGTTGTAAAACTCAATTTAATGAGTTGCTTCCAACATTAAAAAGTTTAAAAATATACAAAATAGAACAGAAAAGAAAAATCACAGTATACCATGTATGGTAATTGTGTCATGAAACATTTATTTTTACTATATTTTATCAAATCTGAAACCATTATGAGAGGTACCATGAATTTATGTATCTCCAGGAGAGAGGAAAATAAGCTGACATTTATAAATGCAAGATCTCATCAATTGTAACATGTATCTTGGTTTTAAAGATATTAAAATGTGAAAATTATGTCTTATAATGACAATATAATGAAACACAATTTACATATGTGTGTGTGTGTGTACGTGTGTACAGGCACACACACTAGTTGAGGATATAAAATATATTCTTTGCCATAAGTCATGGCCAATACCACAAAGCCTCTGCTTGTACCATGCCTTTTGAAATAAATGAAGAAGTGAAAATAAAATTTTTAAAATGATTCAGATTTTACCATCTTTAATTATTTTTCCACATTTCTTTCCAGTTCTTGCTTTCTGGCTTATTTCAATTAGAATACATGCCTAATTTTAACTTAGCTGTAATCATGGAAGAAATACAATTTATATTCTGGGTTTTTTTCTGTATATTTCCAGGTTGCTACTTAATTTTTGCCATTGTCACTTTTAATGTCTGCATCATATCTAATGATTTTGGTAATTTCTAATGCATAGTTTACCAAGCCATTTTCCTATTAACTGTTAGGTTGCTTTCTGTTTTTCCATGGGTCTGTAATGAACACCTTTGGATTCTAGGCTATTCTTTTCTTAGAATTTTGGTTATTATGTTAAATGGTACAAATATTTTCATGACTCTTTAGACATATTGCCAAACAGTTTCTTAAATGGAAAATAATAATTTACATGTTTGATACCTCTCAGCATTGTTTTAAATTTTGAAAATAAATGCTTAAAGAAATAAAAATTGATGCTTTCCTATTACAGATAATGAATTTTACATCTGGAACTTCAAAAATAATGATTCTTTTTAAAGAAATAAATCCCAGGAATTAAGATTTAGCCTAGCTGAGAAACAAGTGGAATGTAGGTCCATGCCTTCTCAGTTGATTTCACTCTGCCAGTGAGCAGCACGAGTCACAGGTGGAACTACTCCATGCCCCAAGACAGCTGGCTCGGCAGGAAAACCTCTGTGGCCCCAAAGGTCCCACTGGTACAAAGGGAGACAAATGAGACATGGTGTTTGGGTTCTGCATGGAATCTTGCACTGCCCAGGCTACCCCTATCAGGTGATAAGTCTCATGCTTGGTCAATTGCATCTCATGTTGCTGACCTTGGGGAGAAAGTCAGTCTCGCCTAGTAAAGATGGTGATCAGGGCTAACCATTCCTTGCGCCACTGTCAGGCTCAGTGTAAGTCACTGCAAATTGATGGAGTTGCTGTGACTATTAATCAGAGTTCTCCAGAAAGACAAAGCTAGTAGGATATGTGTGTATGTATTTACATATGTATGTTTATATATAAAGGGATTTATTATATAAAACAAGGTTTATTTTAGGAAATTGGCTTATGCAATTGTGGGCCTGGCAAGTCTGAATTTTGCAGATCAGGCTGAGAGGCTGGAAAATTGGGAGAATTGATGTTACAGCTCAAGACGGAAGGCAGTCTGGAGGCAAAATTCCTTCTTCCTACAGGGACTTCGGTCTCTTTTTCTTAAGACCTTCAGTGTCTTCAAGGTCCACTCACATTATGGAGGATAATCTGCTTTATTAAAAGTCTACTGACTGAAATGTTCTTCACGTCTTAAAAAAAAATACCTTCACAGCAGTATCGAGACTGGTGTTAAACCAAATACCTGGGTACCATAGCCCAGCCAGGTTGATACAAAGTGGACCATCATACCCCTTACTAATAACCACACCTCATCTTTTCTAGGCCTCCCCAAATAGAAGAACAGAAGTGTCCCTGAGAGGCATACTTTCCAAGTACTTCTCCCTACTTCTATCAGCCAAATTAAGATTTTCCTCAAAAGGAAATGTAGCAGTCTGAAAAATTCTTTGAATTTAAGGGTTTCTTTTTCTTCAGGAACTTGGAAATAATCAGTTTAAAAGCACAGCTTAAAATATTTCAGACCATAATTCTAACCATCTTTGTAGGTTGTATTGAAATAGCTGGCAACTACTTCCTTCTGCTTAAAGTGCTGTGGAATTTCTGGCACAAAGGAACAAGCTATGGAAGGAAATACAAATTTTCATATTTGCATGCATATAGATTTCAATTTTCTTAACTGCAAATTAAGGGGATTGGACTAAATTATCTGAAAATATTTTTTATATCTAACTTGTAACCACAATAAGCATATATCCCTAGTGAGTATAGTCGCCATCTGTCCCATGGAGAGGGGACAGTGAGTGCAGGTGTGTGAAGTGGAGGGGCATGCTAAGTATTCACACATGGCTGTGACTCACAACACCAAAGTATGGACTTCCTCTTTCACTTTGTTATCACACCCCAGCCCTGCCCCTGCAATTTCATCATGACTGCCAAGAACAAAGAAACTAGGTTCTCAACAGCCAGACTCAATGGGGACCTTGCCAGGTGTTGAACAAGATTGATTTGAGCAAACCAGAAGATCTGATTTGTGACCTTTGCAGCTATGATATATTAAAAGTCTGGGGATGGTGAGACTAGCTCTTTTTGGAGAAATTAGAGTTTGGGGAGCTTTCCAGTGTTATTGAAGAAGGCAAACAGTAGACCTGCCCAACCTTGAGTTAGGGACACCAAAAGAATCTGCCCAGTGAGTTTTGAAGGAATCATTCTGGAAGATAGGGCTGATGTGTGTCTCTCATCTGGAGCTCTCTGGAGGGCCAGTGATGCACAGAGGTGCACATGTCAGCCAGTACAGGTGAGAAACAGGGGAAGAGTTTCTGGGGATAATTCAAGTCCCCACTGTGTGGTATGGCAAAGGTGTGTGAGTTTTCCATGGGCTCAGTGTGGATTCTGGAAGGTGATGGGCACAGAAACTGGCTTGCTGCCCAGACCTAGGTGGCCTGATGAAGGATCAGTGTCATGAGAGACTACAGACGAGTTCCCCGGGCTGAAGGAAAGGAGGTGCATTCCTGTGGGAGTGTCTATGACCAAAGATGTGCAAAAGGTCACAGCAAGTGCACCACAGATTAGAGCTCACAGCAAATGAGGACACAAGCAACTAAACCAAGCTAAGGAGTAACTACAAACCAGATGCAGAACCTCTCCTCACCAACATTCAGCCAGAGCCCTGAGGTCTCTCCCTCCCCTCCCTGAGGCTGAGACTGCCAGGTATAGTCAAGATATGGGCCCCTGAGAGCTTAAAGTTCTGACATGAGGAAGGGGTGAGCAGAAGCTTGGAGAGATTATCAGACTAGATGAAAACTGGTAATAATAGCAGTAGTGATAATAATCCTTGGATTTGACTGAATATAAACTGGAGAGAATCATGTTTCAGTTAAAAGAGGCTAAAGAAGTTACAGGTGAAGTCTGAGTTTTCTAAATTGTCTTGAATTTAGATTTCAAGAAGATATGGGGGCTAGTCAAAGGAATACACACAGAGATAAAAATAGAATGAGATCCATATTTGCTCATCACTGGTCTGTGACTTTTCAGTTCATACATTCCACATAGAAAGTTCTAGAATCAATATTCTTTTAAATCTAGCATTCTCTTTCAAAGGTGATATTAAGACATAGCAAGTGTTTGCTATGTCTGTTCATGCCTCGTGGTTTTGTATGGGTTGATTTAATCCTGCCTGAATTCAGATTTGCTCTACTGATTGTGAAACCTTCCCAATGGAGAGAAAAGCTGAGATGATTGGAACGGGTTTAGGGAAAAGAGAAGAGGATGGAGTGATCATTAGCAATTCTGTCTAAAGACTACTAGCTTCTGCTTTTTAGAGAGATGATTTGACCAAGGCTGTATTGGGCATGTTATTTTTTCAGGAGAGATTATATTGTAGGTGTAGTGCCCAGCACACTGGTGGTACCAGGAAATGGTAATTACCTCTGTCCTTTCCAGATGCATAATCATTCATTGCATTATCACTGCTAAGAGATTGTCTCTGAAAGTGGCTCAGTAGACTTCATACCTGAGTTTCTGAAAGAAGTTGGGCAGCAGGCGTGACTGGGAGACCTTCTAAGTGTGCAGGGCATTGCTCTAGGCATCCAGGTAGATGCTTCCTGCTTCTGACCCATTGGCTGCGTTTGGGTGTGTCCAACGGTGTTGCCTGCATTTTTGCCCTGGGAAATTCTTAGTATATGCTAGGAATAGGGAAGTTTGCTTTTCAGCATTTTCACTCTATGAAGCTTTTTTCTTCTTCATTGGTTTTTGATTCCTTATTTCAGAACTCCTGTACAAGTAACCAGTTACCATGTCTACTTACTGGTTGGTTTTTTGTGCTTCTCATGGCAGATAATCTACTTGGGGGGCAGGTCACCTGATTTTCCTTTCTTGAGGTCAGCCAATGCATCAAGAACCCAGATGAAGAGTTCAGGGGCTTTTTGAATCTGAATTAGCTTTCCTCTCAGGGCTATGTACTCTGAGCCTTTTTAGTAGTGCAGACGGAGTACAAATGAAAGATAAGTCACCCTATGTAAAATGACTATAACTCAATAAAAAAAAAGTAAAAAAAAAAAAAAAGTCACCCTACAGATAAAAAAATATACCAGCAACTACCATTTATTGAACATGTGTTTAACCTTCAGTGGTCCCAACAGTCCTCTGGGATGAGGTCATTTTTCCCATTTTACCCCAAAGCTTAAGGGGATGAAGTAACTTGCTCAAGACCACACAGCTAGTAAGTGGGTTTGAACCCAGTTCCATCTGACTTCAGAGCCCACATACTTGCCTCTGTGCCAGATTGCCTCAGAAGTGTCCTTGGTCAAAGAAATAACATACATTGGTTCCAAGGGGTATTTCTGTTAACCTAAGCAATTTATTTTCTCTTATCAAAACAAAAATATTTAAAACAGAGTGATGTGACTTAGTTGGGGAGGACAGACATGGGGTATTTGAGAGGAGTAAGAGTTAACTAGGTGAAGAATGTCTCAGAAGACCACTCCAGGCAGAGGAAACTGCTTGTGCAAAGGCCCTGGGGTGGGAGCAAGGACACTTGGTACATAAAGGACAGAAAGAAGGCCACTATGATTAGAATGAAAGGGCAAAGAAGAGCCTCTGGAGATCACCAATGGCTTGTAAATGCAGAATTTTCAAGTTCCTGTTCAGGGGAGAATTCAGTCATTTGGATTTCTAGAGGTAAAGTTTCACTGAATGACTGACATGTATGTCTTAGAGGTTATTCCTGAAGAATGGTGCCTGAAAACCACAGATAATAGCTAATCATCATTGAATGCTTACTTTGTGCTTAGATATGGTATGAAGCGCTTTATGTTGATTCTCCTGTCCAATCCTCAAAACATTATGAGGCATTGCCAGCCCCTCAATAACAGCATTGTTTATTGCATTTTTAAGATGAGGAAACTGAGGCATAAATAGAAATGTTAAGTAACTTGCATCAAATCATGCAACTAACAATGGTAGAATGAGGATAGGACTGGATTTTCTCTGTTCCTTCCTCAGCCCAAGGTTTTGTCACTGTTATCTGTAAATATTCTTCTACCTAGTCTATGGTTTTTCCATTCATAATTTAGGGAAAACATAAAGAATTTGCCTAGAGTAGATGTCCAAAGTGAGCAAGGTGATCCATGAGGTATGGGGAGAAAAGATTTGAAATTCTATTTTTTAGCTCGTTGCCTTCTTTAGTTTCCTTTTATCTGTGTTACGGTGTTGATGAATTGGTACAGTAGTGCATAGATGTGATCTATAAAGAAGTTAATAGGCATTATTGGGAAATAAATTTTCACCATTATTTTACTGACAAGTATGAACAATGAAAATGTTTAGAAAGCAGTCGTCTAGAGAAGAACTTAAAAGCTGTCCAGGAAGAGTAGACAGTTGAAGAAGGGAAGACAAAAGAGTGACATGTCATGGCACAGAATCTGGAGAGGATTTTGTGCTGCTCCAGACGGTAAAGGTAGAATCACAGGGTAGAGCCAAAGGGAGGCAGATTTCAGATCAACATAAGACAAGACTTCTAACCATTGAAAGTAGGAAAAAAAGAAGACTTTATGCACTGCTTTTGAGCCAGTGAGCTCCTGATCTGGAGGGATTCATTCACAGCCTCAGCATGTGTGGATCAGGGCCACAGTGCTGAACACTCCTGCTTTGGCAGAAAGGTTGGACTGCACAATTTTCCAGGTCCTCCAAACTATAAGCACCTATAACTCCATAATTATTAGAGGATGTGTTGCAGATAGTGTAAGCGATGACGTCTCAAACATGGCAGGCATATCTCAGAAACTGTACTAGGCCCACTCTTGTCTTAGGGTTTTTGCACTGGCCCTACCCTCTGCTGAAATGCTCTCTCCCACACAGTTACATCATGGCTAGCTTCTTTCCACCTTCAGGTCTTTTCTACAAGGCCTGCCCTGACCACACTACTTAGAATTGCCCTGCTCTCACTCCCAATTCCTCTTGCTCTCCTCTACCTACTTTTTTAATAGCACTTGTTACCATCTAACATACTAGGTCATTCACTTTGTTAATTCATTAATTGTTTATTATCTTTCTCCCTCTGCCAGTTTTATGGGGTCAAAGATTTTTGCCTTTTATGTCCAAGCACCTAGAGCACTTCCTATCATATCGTAAGCCATCCATAAATATTTGTTAAGTAAATGGTGGAAGGGGGTTGGGCAGTCTGAGCTCAGGCTCTGCCAGGACTTGGCTGAGTGACTTTTAGCAAATCACTTAATCATACTGGGTCCTTGTTTTCTCTTAAGGCATGTACATCTCTAAAAATAACTGTATGATTTTAAAACTCAGTTTTGGTGGTTTTTTGTTTGCCTCTTAAGAATATGTCAAGCAATTTCAAATGAGCACCAGCACAAATATAAGAAAATACGCCAGTCATCCCTTCTGAACCACACTTTGTTCTTTATGTAGCTTGGCTGCTAATCTGAGCATTTACACACTCAAATTCTTTGTTGTTCTGAGAACCATTTATTAATGGAAACACACCATTAAAAGATAAAGCTAGTGACCAGCACATGTTTACCACACTTCCTCTATGAACCTTCTTCTATGAACCCTCTGTGCTGGGGATTTTCCACTGCTAGGTTACTGCTTAGGGGAAAATTTTAGAGCAACAGAAAAAAACACTGAAAGTCTGCTCCTGTTACTGGTATAATTTATCCTGATTGACCTAAGAATACTGGGGACATTCCAGCTAGTACTGATTGTTTGGTGGCGTTTTTTTTTTTTTTTTCAATCTACACACATTTTATGAGTTTTGCTAGCATTTTCAGATGTACTTTGATGGCTTCACATGAACATGACGGAAGCTTAAGAACTATATGAGAGTATATAGTGATTAGATAATTGTATATAATACATATATTTAAGGAAGCACAAACATGTGGTAAACTCAGGTAGTATTTTCCCATAGAATAAAAAGCTTCAATAAACTAGCAAAATAAAGGCAAAATAATCCCAAAGGAAGGAGAAGGAAGGAAATAATAAAGTTATGAGCAATAATCAATACAATTGAAAATAGAAAAAAAAATAGAGAAATTCAGTAAATCAAGAAGATGGTGTTTTGAAAAATCAATAAAATTGACAGACTCTAACAAGACTGACAAAGGAAAAGAGAAGGTAAATGACTAACATAAAAATGAAGTAGGGGATATTACTAACCCAGCAGGTTTCAAAAGGATAGTAAGAGAATACTAGAAACAATTCTACACACAAATTTGACACCTTAGATAAAATGCACCAGTTCCTAGAAAAGCATAAGTTACCACAACTTGCCCAACATGAGAGAGATAATTTGAGTAGTTCTATAACTATTAAAGAAATTAAATTAATAATTATAAAACTCCAACAAAATTCCAGGTCCAGATAGTTTCACTGGAGAATACTACCAAATGTCTAACAAAGAATTAATATCAATCCGACATCATCTGTTCCATAAAATAGAAGAGGAGGAAACACCCCCCTAATATTGGGCTAGTTAAGCTCTGAAACTGGCAAATATTTGAATTATTTAGGTTTTTAAATTCCCTTCATTCTTTAGAAACTAGTAAGTTTTTTCTCCTTAGGTTATTCTGACACTCATAGTAGGTCCTTAATAACTATCTACTGAGTAACTTTTTCCAGCATGTTGCCTATCTACACATACCTACAGAAAAAGTGGAATCAAGTTCTTTTCTCTGTGCTGCATTACTCTCTAGTTTACTTATTCCCAAGCATCCTGGAATTGTTTTTGTTGATGCCATCCTGAGGTGCAGTTAATAAAACCTGTTAATACAAAATAGCTAGTTGAACTAAACTTCCTGCTGGGACTTTTTGTTTGAGGATTCTTCTGCATATCTTGAATGTTCCAATTACAGCTCACAATGGTGTTAGTTATCCATTTCTAAATAAATAAAACAAACCTCCCCAAAACTTGATGGCTGATTTTGTGAGTTGAACACAGTTCTTCTTCCATCCTTGTCTTGGGTGCATTTAGTTGGCAGGTAGGCTGGGGCTGTGAGCTGTGATGCCTTCATTCTCCATGTGGCTCGTCTGTATGGTAGCTTGGGCCTCCTCACAACATGGTAGTCTTTTCTCTTTAAATTGAAGTGTAGTTGATTTACAATGTTGTGTTAATCTCTGGTCTACAGCATAGTGATTCATTATATATACATACATACATATATTCATATTATTTTTCATTATGGGCCATTACAAGGTATTGAATATAGTCTTCCCTGTGCCATATATATATATATATAACCTTGTTGTTTATCTGTTTTATATATAGTAGTTACTATCTACAGATCCTGGACTCCCAATTTCTACCTCCCCACCCCCTAGCCCCCTGGTAACCGTAAGTTTGTTTTCTATGTCTGTGAGTTTGTCTCTGTTTTCTAACTAAGTTCATTTGTCTCCTTTTTTAAAAAATTCCACATATAAGTGATATCATATGGTATTCTTCTTTCTCTGTCTGGCTCACTTCACTTAGTGTGACAGCATGGTGGTCTTAAGGCAGCATTCCAAAATGGCTTCATCACATGTCTGGGACTTCGGCTGAGATGGCTGGACTTGCTAGGGGCTGGCCATGTGGTCTCTCCAGCAAAGTAGCTGGACATCTTGACTTCTTCTAATAAAGCAAAGGTTGCTGATTCTTAAAGAAGTTTTAGCCTAGACTAAACTAGCACCACTTCTGCCACATTATATTGAACAAAGCAATTCACAATGCCAGCCCAGATTCAAGGAGAGGGAAGATAAACTGCATCTCTTGATGGAAAGAAAGCATAGAATTTGTGACTATCTTTAATAATATATGGCTCTAAATTATTTATATTCTTCCCAAATGCAAAATACACTCATCCCTTCCCAAGATCTGTAGGCACCTCATTCCATTATGGCATCAGGCAGGCTTGAGATCTAGGATTTTGTCATCTAAATCAGGTTCAGATATGAATGAAGCCCCTAAGGCAGTTCTCTGGGTACAGACCATCATTGTGGCTTCTCATCACCTATAGATCTGTGAATTAAAAAGATTAATTTTCTGCCTCCCCAAACACCCAACATACAAAAGTGAGACAAAGAGAATCACAATAATGCCTATTCTTATTCAAAGAGGGAGGAAAGGAGCGTATGTAGAAGTCCTTGATCCATAGTAATTTTGAAATCCACAGATTGTCAGGGTCTCCTACTACAGTGCAGAGAATGTTTCTTGATTAGGGCCCAGGTCTGCTCTTTTAGAGTCTCTTTCCAATCTACTGTTCTTGGTATCTCTTGGTTATACCGTTTGGATCTTGGCTCTATTCCCTAAGAATGCCCTTCTTTTCTATAAGGCCCGAGCTTACAGCTGAGTTACTTTCTTTGCCTGGTTTCTGCCTATACAAATTTTGGAGTCCAGAAGTCTCATTTTATTTTGTACTGCCCCTGTCCCTTTTAGTCCAAATTGGTGATACTTTTGCCAACACAATTCTCTTTAAAACTTTGTTTTTTAAGCATCATATATTCATTTCATTAAATAAAAGTCACACACGTAAACTTTTTCCAAGATAGGCACCTCTTTTCTTTAGACTGCAAGTCAGGGTTCTGTGGAACAACAGTCTTAAGATTCTTACATCTTTCTGAGGTCTTAACAAAAGGATGCACAACCACAAAGCAAGGTCATACAACCTTGATTAGGTCTTTTCTTCAGTCCCTCTTTTACTGTCAGCATCTTGGATTTGATCTCTACCCTGAGACCATTTCTTCCTTTTGACACATGAAAAGGCTACATATTTTCCAACCTAGCAAGTCCAGGGTAGGAAACATTTCCACTAACTTCTGTTTTAAGAAGGAATAATTTCTTCTTTGGCTCATTCATTTCCGTCTTACCATACTTCATCATAGATGGCTAAAACAAATTTTCACTTTCAGCATTTCGCCTGGCAATATTCTTTGCCAGATCCATAAATTCATTGATGTATTTTCTATCTTCCAGGTTATCACAGGCAACAGTGTTGATAAACAATTCAGTACTACACAATATGAGTATTGTTTTCTCCAGCTTTCAATAGCAAGTACTTTACTGCTGTTCCAATCTCCGCTACTAGTCTCCTTGCTACCCTTCCAGCTTCCACCCACTACCTGTTCTATAACCTATGCCCCACATATTTTAGATTTTCTTTGTGGCCACATCTCACTTCTAGTTACCAATTTCTGTATGAATTACATTTTGCTGTGTAACAAACAATCCTAAGTCTTAGTGACAGGAGAACTTTATATTGCTGTTCATGATTCTGAGTGATTCTTCCACTGATTTCCCTTGGTCAGTCATGAAACTATATTCATCTGGCAACTGAGCTTGGGCCACAGGCTAGAATGCCTTAGTTCTCCACGTGGCTTCCCCACATGGCTAACTCGAGTTTCCTCGCATGATAGTCTCAAGGCTACACTTCAAGATGGCTTTGTTCACATATATAGCACTTTGTTCAAATATCTGAACAGCCAGGTATCTCCCTCTCCATGTATTCTCTCAGCGAGGTAACTGGACCACTTCACATGGTGCCTGAAGATTACAAGAGAACAAGACAAAAGCTGTCAAGTTTCTTAAAACCTCAACCTTAAAATCTAGGCCTACAACTAACACTGTTTCACTTTTGCTGCATTTATTGAACAAAGAAGTTTACAAGGCCATCATCATATCATACAAAAGGAGAGAAAAATAGATATCACTTTTTGATGGGAGGAGTGTCTAGAATTTGTAGTCATCTTTAATCTATCAAAATGACAATGAACTCAAGGCAGTATAAACCCTTCGTGTTTCTTTTTTTTTCTTTGCTATGAGTTTATGTGTTTGTTTTTGAAGTATAATTGATCTATAGCACTATGTTAGTTCCTGTTACACAGCATAGCAGTTCGATATTTCTAGACATTTCAAAATGATCACGATAAGTCTAGTTACCATCTGTCATCATGCAAAGTTATTACATAATTATTGAAAGTGTTCCCATATTGTATATTTCATTCCTATGACTCATTTATGTTGCAACTGCAAGTTTGTCATTCTCTGCAGTGTTTCTTGATTCTTAGATTTTTCTGTATATCTTACCATTCTACCTTCCACAGAAAGACTTACAGTTCTTTGAGAGCAAAGATTAGAGAAGACTAATTTAAGTAACCCTTTAAGCCCCTTTCTTAGAGTATGCCACATAATAGGCATTCAAGAAATGATTTGTGAGTGAATGTTGGCTGAATGAGATGTTCAGTCTGACTTTCATAATATGTTTATTATTTTACTCTAATTCCATGTAGAACAGATTTCCATGCAAGCTAAACTTGCCAACTTTCATTAACTGAGATATTTGATTATCAGTGGTGGAATATCCCATAACTGTTGCTTTAACAGCAATTTTACTATAAATAGTAAAATGAGGTTTCTCATAAATAGAGTCTTTCTCAAGGGCAACAGTTCTTAACCCTCACTGCATAATAGAACCATCTGGGGTGCCTCTAAAAAATGCCTTGCCAAAGCTTGTCTCCCTAGACTAATTAAATCAAGATCCCAAAATGCATTAGGATTTGCCCATAGGTGATTCTAATCTGCAGCCAGGATGTGAGACACTTTTCGAGGGATAAGACTTTTAAATTGTGTCTTGCAACTCAAGGAGGTAACTTTGGCCTGTTGTCGCTCAGCTTCAATCACACTAGTCCAGCTTTTCTATCTGCTATATAGATATAGACATAGACATAGATATAGAACAATTTAGTCACCAAAAGAATTTGATGAAAAGATAAAGTTTGAAAGCACTAATCTTGGACTCTTGTCTTTATGAAATAGAACAAGCAATCATTAAGATATTTTTCTTGGCATTTCTGTGGCTGATCTACATGAACAACTTTGAAGTTTTAATTGTTTAATAAAAGGCAGGATCTGCCTTCCAACACCTCCAGAGTGTTTCTCTGTTTGTGTAAAGACTTCTGACAACATTGCAGAGCTGAAGCTTATTGATCATCTTCTCTATTTTCCCAAAGGTTATACAGGACCTAGTCTCTCTGTACAGCAGATCAAAAGACCCACTCCTTGCCTCTTTCCTAGGTGCTTTGCAAGACTCAATGCCTGACAAGTCCCCAAAGCTTGTTTTGCTTTGAGGAAGAATGCCAGATCATTTCCCTTGAGCCCTCCAGATCTAATGCTTGTGGGGAATTTTACATGACAGAGAAAGGCAAGAATTGCTATGGAGAAAGTTTTCAAAAGTATTATTTCTCTAAGAGCTAAACAATATTTTTAATACTCAAAGTAGAATCAAGGTTCGAACACTCTGTGATTTGGATACTTCCTCATCTCAGATCAGGCAGCTCAGGTCTGAAGATAACCTCTACAATTTAGCAAGACAGGGTCTTCAGGAATTAAAGCTTATGAACAATGTCCACATGGGTCATCATGCTAAGGATCTTGTAAAGCCAGTTCCATCCACATTTTCTCTCCTCCTTGTCACTCCTCAATCCCTTGCAATCTGGTCATGCTCACACCATTCTATTCTGTTCAAACTTCTCTGGTAAACATTGCCAAATCGGTGGACAGTTTATGGTCCTTAGATGACTGCACTTCTCAGCTGTGTTTAATCAGGTAACTCTTCTCTAAATTTTCTAAATTTACTTTCTTACCTTCTCCAACAGCACACTCTGCTTGTTCTCTCTGACCATTTGATTGTACCCTTTAATGGATTTCTTACCTTCTCTCTCGACTTTAAACATTGCGGCCACTCAAGTGTTTTTGATGGCCCCTACTCTTTTCATGTTACATGTTCCAGTGATCTTGTTTATGCTATTTGTTTTAACTATTAACAACTACTGATGATTCCTAAATCTCTTTGGGCTCAAATGTTACTAACTCTCGAACTCAGCAAATATTTTCCAAAACACAGTCACAGTACCAGTGTGGATTGGTCTGGAGGGGCTTCTAGCAACATCCTCATGTTGTGCTGTAACCTCCACCACAATTCCTTATGCTGATTTCTTTACACTTCCTTTCCTCCATTGGTTGATTGATTGATTCATTGATTGAGGCCTTTACATGCCCTTTCCTCCTTTTCCTGTCCCTGGCCTTCAACCAGACATCATTATAACATCTCAGTGTGAGATCTAGAAGCTGGCATGGAAGAAGAGAGATTTACAATAAGATTCACGAGTGCACCCTTTCTGGTCAATTACATGCTGCTCTTCGGGGTATCATCTGAGTGTCTCTTTCTTTGGATTAACATGCAAGTTTTGATTTCTCATTTTGTATAGGCAGAAAGCTATTTGAAGAAGACATCTTTTCCTTTTGCTCTTTCCTTCTGTTTTTGTGTTGTCACACATTCTTCATGTCATTTCCAGCAACTGTAGTCTTACTTATTTAAGGAACTTGACCTTTCATCATAGACTTTAAGCAACAATTTTGGTAGCTCTTCCCTGTTCCATGTCAACCAAGGGTGCTTGGAGAAGGCAGTGAGGTATTACAGGTCTTGGTAGTTTACTTCATGGCGCTGTTTCATATGGTGATTAATGTCCCCTACAGGGCCCGATGACAGAAACATTTGATCTCTTTCTTCATGCACAGACCTAAATGACATTTAAGGGCTCTCTTGAGTAGCTCAACAGATAAAGTGATATAAAACACACTCATATGTTCTGTATCTTTCCTGCTTAAGACATGTAGCTTGAGTTTTAGCTTTCTTGCTCACTGGAGACAATCCTGATTCCTGCCAAAAAAAGACCCTTGGGTATCAGCTCATTTCTGGTTATTTAAAACTATCCTTGACCTTGATAAGGTTGCTGTTATAATAATTTGAGGTGGTACTCTGTAAGGCAGTATCCAGGTCAGGCCTCTTTACTGCTCTGTCTCTGATATCTAGCACATAGTAGGTGCTCACTAAAGATTTGTTGAAAAAAGGTCTATGAATGACTATATCCTTATACCTCTTAGCTAATAATGTAGGTCCCTCTCGCTTATGATGGCTGAGGCAGATGTGACATATTTCTTAGGCCACCAAGAGTGTGGGTTTGGGAATTCTTCTTGACACCAGGCAATTTTTGGTGATTACAGAGTAAGTTTTTCTGCTCATGTCTTGTGCTGTTGTGTTGAAGGTCACTTAGTCCCTAAATCTTTCAAAGAAGAGCCTGGCCTAGTGGCTGAGCACAACTTCCCGGACTGGTTGCATAATAACTTTACTTTATCATTAGGTTATCCTGCAGTTCATCAAAGGGGATTAGTTCAAAAACAGATCCGAAAGGCCTTTTAATGGGAATAAGAACTAGGGAAATAAGAAATCTGATTTCAAGTAAGCCCATGGAAATTTCCCATAGGAAGGTGGGTCCCCAGAGTGGCCCCAGAGACTGACACATCATGATGGGCATCTTGTCCAGTCTTTTCAGATTCCTTTGGAAAAATTCTCAGATGGCCGAACTCAATGACAACTTCTACAGCTATAAAATATCAAGGACACATTTCTCCCATCCAAAGACCTCCCAAGGACCCTGGTAAGCCAACCAACAACCTTTCTCAGAGAGGAATCAATGCCACTGCATTAGGATCACAAGGAACCCAAACAGTTGCTCTCTTCAAACCTCTGTTGCATCAACATTTCTCTTCAACACCTTGTAAGTCTCTGATTTTACATTCAAATGTTGAAAGCCTACACACTCTACCCAACATTTTCCTATGGAACTTTTTGTAGTAATAGAAATGTTCTATATCTGGATTGTCCAAAATGGTAGCCATTAGCCACATGTGACTACTGAGCTCTTGAAACATGGCCAGTGCAGCTGAGGCACGGAATTTTTAATTGAATTTAATCTGATTACTTTAAATTTGTATACTCACATGACATTAGTGGCTACCATACTGAACTGCACACCTCTATACAATCGAAATATATACAAACACAAAAAAGAGCACATGGAATTATCTTTATTCTCAAATTACAAAAGTAACATTGTCAGTAAGTTTAAAAATTTAAGCAGACAAATGTGGGGAGAAAACACTAAAAACACTCATATCTCAACACCTAAATGTAAGTATTATCTACATTGTGGTGTGTCATGTCGCTTCTATTATTTCTCTTCAGTTTGATGTAAGAAGGGAAAATAGTGCAAGCTAGCCAATAAACAGTTAGAATCTTCAGGAGACCAGCATGAAAATCCCAGGTGAACCTGGTTTTAACTGATTATAGTGGCTGTGCCAGGATCTGTCTCCTGCTCAGACTGGTAGCTGCCTCTGTGGGGTGAAGGGCCACTCTTGTCCTCACACAAATCTCTCCCCCATAAGCTGTCTATCATGCCCAGAATTCCCACAGTATTTAGAATGATGCGTTTCTGTTAACAGTTAAATGTTACGCACAGCATCTCATGACATTTCACTCTTCAGCATCTCCCAGGAGCATTGTCTAGGCTGTCCGACCCGAGGCTGGGGCATTTGAGGGGCCTGGGCAGCTAACCAGCAGTGTTTAGCCACTGGGACAAGGAAGGAGAGCCCCTGGAGGGAAGAGTCTGGTCAGAGAGAGATGGAGAGCTCCATCCTCATACTGTAGTCTAGGACAGGATCACTCATACTGAAGACATACATTCATTCATTCATTCATGTGTCCATTCCACAAGTAATTTGTGAGTACCTCTTCCATGTCAGGGTCTTTCGGAGGAGAATGCATATATTGGGGCAAATGGAGTCATGTTCATGCCCTTGTGGGTTCCGGAGCCTAATAGAGATAGGTAATAAACGGAGCAAAAAATTTTAGGTACAAGTTGAGAAAAGTGCTCTGAAAGAAACAGAATGTAGAGATCAGAGTAAAGGAGGAAAGACTCTCCGTGGATAAGCGCAGCCTTCTGTGAAGAAAAGTCCTTTTTACAGATAGAAAGGAAGGAGCTGGTCCTGAGAAGCATTGCGTGTGTGTGTCTGTCTGTCTGTCTGTCTGTCTCGTTGGAGAAAACATTTGCAAAGGCCTGGTAGGGAGCAAGCTCAGAGCACAGTGAGTGAAGGAAAGGTGGCCTGGCTCGCAGCTGGAGAAGTATGCAGAGGCAGGTGACGCAGACCCTTAGACCACAAGAGGGCTTCACTGTTTTAAAGGAAACAGAAGATATTGAAGATGCGCTCAGGAGGGTGGCATGATCATTAGCACCTATTTCAGGTGAAACTCTATTCTCATTACTGCAGACGTAGCATGGAACTAAACCAGCAAAAATCCTTGTCCTTACGGAGCTTATGTTCTAGTGGGAATTGAAATCATAGTAAAGGTGAGTTTAGAGAAACTGTTGAGAATTCAGCCATAGCCTCTGAGGTGACTGGAGACACTCCCTGAGGCAGATAAAGTTAGACAGGTGTGACTCCACCTGCAGCACGGGTATCTGTCTCCTGTCTCAGGAAGGACTTTTCACTGGATCTCAGGCTTCACCTTCTCCCAGTGTTCCCTTTGGAAACCATTCACTTGTCTCCTGGCCTGATAAACATGGCTCTCCTTTGAGGCAAATCAATTATCTTTTGGTCCAACAATGTGTAAGGGTGTGGTTCCGGTATTGTCACTCACTTACTTCCTAATTCAGATGAGTATGGGCTAAAAATTTCAAGCCAGACAAAGTCAAAAGCTTAACTGTAAGCTAGTGGCAGGTTAAGTAATGAATACTCCTTTTGGGGAGGAATTTCATCCACTGCTTAAGCTGCTAAAGAGACACAGCCCAAATCTAAGCAGTCTTCAATTTACTCTCCACTGACTTCTCATAGAGAAGCCTCAGAAATTCACAGGCCAGCGGCCAGCTGTGCCACAGACCAGCTGCTCATCCTTATCCTTGTGACCAGCCATCACCGCTCCTGGAAACACAGCACAGAAGTGTAGTGAGGCATAGCATGACCCTCCGAGGGAAAAGACAGGATGTCCAGTTCATTTCCGTTTCTAAATGCCATTCCCAGACAGGTGAAATGGGATGAGGTTTTCTGTTAAGTACTCCCCATCATTTGGCTATGGCTTTGTATAAAATTGAAGGGAATGCCAAAAAAAAAAAAGAAACAAAAAAACCCCCCAAGAACCAAGATAAATAATATTGTAATGTGATGTTTTAAAACTCAAAATTTATGCAAAAAAGTCCATGATGGATGAAATATCATAATTTTACCTAAAGACAGTACCCACTAGGGTGAACACCCTTGGCTGGGCTTCAGTTGACCTGAGGCTTTCTTCAGCTGTGAAACACGTGGTAAGTTACTCACCTCTCTGCTCCCAGTTTACAGAGGAACAAACTGAAACCCAGAGAGTGGTAGCTTTTAAAATTCTGCCCAGGAATTCTAATGTGCACTAGGGTTAAGAAGAACTGAGCTGGAAAGTGACCTGGTAGGCCTGATAAACTAATTGCAACTCAAGTGTTAGTTGCTAAGTATGGATTCCTGTATTTCTCCTGCCACATGTTGCCAGCACTCTGACAGTAATACTCTCCCAGTTTAGGGCAGTGTGACATCAGGGCAGGGTCATGGGGAAGGCTGAGCCCCTACTTCCTCCTAGTCATCATGCTGGATGCTTGTCATTTGGTTTAATTCCCCACCGCCATCTCCATTGAGGAGAAGAGGAAGCTGATGTCTGCAGACAGGGAGGCCTTCCGTGCAAACCCTCAACGAGCCTCACAAAGCAGATTCATTCAGTGGGGCACCAGATGTGCTCATTTCACAGATACATGTCTGCAGCCAGCAGTGAAAGTTTCAGCATCAAAGAAATGCAACTTTCTGTCTAAATAATTGGAGAGCCCCACATTCTCCATCACCTTGAAGGGCACTGGGCCAGAATTCAAACAGAGGTTGAACTGGCTCTGGGGTCTGTTGAGGATGGGCCGTGTCCAGACAGAGATGGCCTGAGGATGTCTGTTTGGGGGAAGACTAACTCCAGCCCAGATCGTCCTGCTGGGGAGAGATTTCCCATCCCCCCCTTCCCTTCCTGGTCTCATTTCCCCCACAGTTAATATGTTTTGAGCTCTAACTCTGTGCCAAGCACTGTCCATCCTTTGTATAACATATTATTTTCAGTCTTCAGAACAACCCTATGTAGTAGGACTTATGAGATCCTCTTTATTGATGAAGGATCTGAGACGCAGTGATGTCAAGTAATTACCAGGCTTCTTGCGAGCACTGAGTAGCAGACTTAGGATTGGAAACCAGGTGTCCTTAGGCCAGAGCCTGCACTGTGAAGCATGGTTTGTACTGCAGACCCTGGTACCTTTCCAGTTACGAGCAACTATTTGAAAAATGGTGGGCTAGCGCCTTCTTAGTCAGCTGTCCAGGGTATGGTGCAGTGGGTGTCACTGAAGACCCAACAGTTTCCCACTGGTAAATAACATAAAATTTCCACCATCTGGGTATTTTCCATTTAAGGAGGCAGCATCTTTTCCTGGGTCAAGTGGTGGTTTACTCACAGCTCAAGGAAACGCTAGAAATTAGGAACTCTCTATAGTTTACCTGACCTCAGCCCAGAATTATGTAAGCTTACTTCTGAGCAAACTAGTAACTTTCCACTTCAGTCCAGACTGGAAATATCCCCCACCTCCCAAAACCTGGGTGTATTATTCTTGCAGCATCAGTCAGAGGATGCAAAATGACAGCCATTTCAGTATTCAGAGCTTTTTCTTCTCTCATATTTAACTCAAATATACCATTCATCTTTTAGCCCCATTTCATTAAAAAAAAATGGTACCCAGAGAAGATGTTTGAGGCCAAAGACTGTGTTTTATCCACCTTTGTATCACCAGCACATAATACAGTGCCTGATGTAATGTGGGCTCCAAGAAGTATTTGGTGCACAAGTGAATGATGTGCTCTGACTGTGGAGAAGGGGCTGCCGAACCACCATTGACAGGACATAGGCAGAGACATTTTTTTCTTGAAGTGCAGATGGGTTTTCAGTAAGCCACCATGTAAGTCATCCTCTGCCCTGCTTCCCCTGCTTTTTCTAAGCTGCTTCCCTGCAGCTGGATTTACTGACACATCTCCCTTGTGGTCCCCACCCCACAAAGTCTAAAGTTCATCAAGTTGGGGACAGGAAATGTATCAAGGGCTTAAGGCTCCACCACCTACCGGGGTGTAAGGTTAGGACAAGGTCCAAGAGCAGAATGCTGGGTTCTCTGCTTCATCTGCCAGTTCACCTAAACCCTCGGAGTCTGCTAAGGCATCTCACCTAATCCTCCCAGCAATCCAGTGAGGGAGACATGTGCACCTGCTAGGACTGGGCTTGTCTGCATAAAACCAGCTCATCCACACAAGACTTTCTTTTCCTCGCCTGACAGGAAGCTGCAGGACCATTCAGGGCTGGTCCTGGGGCTCCTGGTGCCAGTAGGGTCTTAGGCTTCACTTGGCTTTCAGCTCCGCAAGGCTTAGCTTGTGGCTTCATGCTTCGTGCTCACTTGATGGCTGTTTCTCTTTCAGCATCCTGTCTGAGTTTCAGGCATTAAAAAAACGGGAAAGGATGAAGGACAAAGTGTATGCCCATAGAATCGACCCCTTTCACGTGTTTTGCCCTCAGCCCCTCCCAGGGGTTTCTGCTGACAAGTTACCAAACACACCAGGGACTTTGGGGATATTAGTGGTTTTAATTGATCACACTGTTTCTGAAATGATATTGGGGTCTTTTTTATAATGATTAAGGAGAGGCAAGACTGGCGTTTAGTAGTGTCTTGCTACCACACAGCAGAAATTGGTGCTACAGGGAGGAGCCCTGGGGGCCCGTGGATGTGGGTACGGTGCTTCCTCCCCACCCAGTCCATAGCACCAGGCTTCCGTCTTGCTTCCTCTCTCCTCACACCTTCCCACACACCTCATCCTTCTCCAGAACTAGAGCCCTGCCCTGAATCCCAGCCATGTCCCAAACCACCTTTCTTGCTTCTCCATGAGTCCCTCTCACCACTAGCAGAGTCCTTCTGTCTGCCAATCAGATTTCTAGCTTAATGGACAGCATCCTTGCCTACAGCCCCTTGGTACCAGGATGGACCTCCCTAAACTTGAGTCTGTCCAATTTATTTCTGAACTTGTCCAGGGGATGACCCAGAGCCTGTTCCTATCATCAGGTTAGTTTCAGTGCCCAGACAGTCGAGAGGAAAAGGAGCTAGGCTCCTGTGGTAACAAGGTCCCCAAATCCTTGCACTCGGTCCCTCTTGAGGCTAGATGTACCATACTCAGAGCTGAAGGGAAGCAGCTTTCACCTCCCTTTCACATCGTCTGACCACTGAAAGGACACTGAGGACGTGTTTCCCCAGCATAAAAAGAAAACAGCTGCAGGGCTGTTACAGGAGGTAGGATTTAAGGACGCTGGAGGGCACGTAGCCATCATCTAGGCTCATGGCTGTGCTTTTTTGAAGAGAAATGGAGGTCTCGAAGGGTGGAAGTGACTTTTCTAAAGAGGGCAAAGCTGCACCCACACATATTGGATCTCAGCCACACAGCCCATGGTAAGTGTGTCAGGGTGAGCTAGGAGTCTGAGGCCAGCTGGTGGGGTACTTCCCAGAACTCTCTCCCAGCCTCCTATTCGCAAACCATCCAACTAACTACCAAGAAGGCAGAGAGAGGAGACAGTGGGTAGCTACAGGGAGGGTCTCTGTTCTAAACCAGAAGAACATTTTGGCAGAGAACTGGGAAGGCAGATACTTCAGGAAAGTCAAATGCTGAGTGGTTGAATAGAAAGAATTTCACACATTAATAGTTCCAGGCACAAATAGGGAAATGGGTCTGGAGCAATGATGTTCAAGGACATTGTTCAAGGATGCTTAGGGCTGCAGTAACAGACAATAGTGATGGCAGCTAAGGTTCATTGCCCTCCTGTGGGCCAGGCATTCTGCTTAGAGTGTTATCTGAATCAACTGACTTCATCATTGCAGCAGCCCTGCGAATTTGCTACCAATGGCCCACAATTTCGTATCCAAATTTCTTGAGGCCAAATGTGTTTCCACTTTAGAATTTTTCATATTTTAGAAAAAATGTTGTGGTGTGTATGCTGCAGTGTTATGTAATGTTATGGGATTTGGGGCAGCACCCAATAAACAAGCACATTGACATTTCTCCACCAAGTGGGCTAGACAAAGACCCTGAAACCCTCATGTCAGTCTTGCCACCAGGTTCTTGTGGATGCCCCAGTCACAAAAAATCTTCAAGTTTCTAGGGGGAGGGTAGAGCTCAGTGATAGAGTGCATGCTCAGCATGCAGCAGATCCTGGGTTCAATCCCCAGTTCCTCCACCAAAAAATAAATAAATGAAGTAAAAATGAAATTTAAAAAAATTTTTTAAACTTTAGGATTTTTGAGCTTTGGTGATTTCAGAGCTATAAAACTGCATCATTATCATCAGTTTCCAGAGGAAAGAACTGGCAACCTGGCTCCAGAGCTTGCACCATTAGCTATTTTGTCCTGCTGCCTGGTAATAATGCACATCTCTCATATTTTATACTTCCAATATCACTGTGAAGGGTGTAACCTCACCCAGTCCTTGTAAGAATGTTAAGGAAGAGGGAACAAACTGAGCTGCGTCTCTTTAACAAATGGGGAAGCAGGTTCAGAAAAGGGGTGTCTTGTTCGAAGGCACAGCCTGGATGGATAGAGGCAGAATCTAAATCAAAAGTCAAATCCACAGACTCTTGACTCTTCTGACTCCACTCCTGTGCCCTTTAAGCACATTTCTTATGAATTATTTGAAGGAAGAGTAATAGGAAGAGAATGGCATTATTTGTGATGGTTTGAAGTGGGAGCAGAATCAGAGTAGAAACATGAAAACATTTGCTAACTCTTTGAAAAGATAGTCAAAGAGGAGGGTGTAATAGCCTCCTTATCTCTCCCAGATGCCACAGAGCAAGGTCCTGACCCGCTGAGGAAGGGGACGTGACAAGGACAGCCCACCCGTCCTGCAGCTGGAGATAGATTTGTTCTCTGAACTGAGATGATCCCTCCTGACATTAGGGTTATCTGAGGTCCCCTGTTCATCTCCAAGGTCAGTGAAGAAAACAAACAAGCAAGCAAACAGTATCCTGAACATGGGGAGATTTGGGCAGGAGGTTTCTGCTTTTGTGTCGTAAGGGCTCCAGACCAAATATCAGAAACCCACAGCCACAGGGAGTCATGAGAAGTGCGGTCTGTGATAGTCAGGAGCGGGGCAGAGGGGGCGGCTGCAAAGTCAGCCTCTAGAGCAGGTAGATGAGGGACAGAGAGGGTGCTGCCCAGCTCTTGTGCTCAGAATATTTGTAGCCCCTATCACGGGCTGGAGAGCAGGCAGGGGTGGGGCAGAAGGAGAGGCAGTGGCCCTGGAGGATTCTGGGAAGGATGGAGAGATGAGGGATATGGGAAAGACTCCTCCACCGTCTCATGCCACCACATCACAGAGCACTACCTCCAGCAGGAATCTCTGGAGAAGGTTCCACTTCGGGACACAGCTGTAATTTTTCTTAAATTACCAATTGGCTATTAACGGCATGGTCTGCAAATATTTCACCATTAGAGAAAGTCCTTTGTCCTGATGAATTCTCCAGAAGACACTGTGTGCAAAGATTCTGCCAAAGAAGTGCCTAAGCACATGCCATCCATCTGTCTGGAATGTTCTCTCCTCACCTTCCTGTCTGTTAAATTTTCTCTCATCTTTCAAGCTATTCCTTGGACCTGTGCCTCTTCCCTGGGTACCCCGATAGGTTTCTTATGTACACAGCTATTAGAACTATGGTCACTCTATAGTATCATTACATGCTTACAGGTTGATCTTCCCCAATAGATGGTGAGTATAATAATATAATTCACAAAAGACTAAATGGGGCAGTGAATGTGATGTGTTTGGGGTAGGCTGGGCACCAAGCAAAAGTTAGCATTTCTCTCTCTTTTTTCTGTCAATTCTTCAACTGAACTATTTCCAGAATTCACTTCTTTCTCTCCTGCTTCATTACCACCACCATAATCCATTCCTCTGTCACTTTAAAGGCTTCCTAACTGCACACAGTGCCTCCAGGGTCTTTCTTTTAATATACCCTACAAGCTGCTGACTAAAGAATTTCCCTAAGATGTCTCCATCCTTGTGTTCTTCCACATTCAGGACTGCAGTGGTTTTTAGGAGTCTACTGCACCAGTCCCAACAAACACCTAGCAATACATCCAGCAGTACCATTTGTTCTTGCCAATCATGAAACTCCTTCTTAATAGAACATGAGTGTTATTCAGGTTTTGAGCCAACCATGTGTGGAGGTGTCTCAGGGGAGGCTGAACCTCCCTGGATGGAACTCAGTGATATCCTAAAGGGCCCAGGCTCTTTCCAAACTTTTGCTTCACTATCCTTAGTACCTTGGCTTTTCATCCTCCCACTCACAGCCCATGACCTCTAGATGGCTGCTGTCTCTCCAGCATCATGAGTGGTTCAAAGACAGGAAACAAGTGGGAGTGTCAAAGGTTTTCTCTTCTCAGTGCTTTGTCTTTTTGTTCAGAAAGGGAAGCCTGCCAACTGCCTAATTATCATGTCTGGACCCCTCCTCTGGGCACTATTGAACCCCACTGAACATTTTACCCTTGTCTGGACACCATTGTCCCTTACAGTATGGTTGCTATATTTACTAAATAGAAATATGACACCCAGTTAAAATTGAATTTGGTAAACAACAAATAATTTTTAGTATAATTATGCTCCCAAATGTTGCATGAGATATACTAGAAAGTTATCTGTTGTTTGACTGAAGTTCAGATTCAGCTGGGCACCTTGTATTTTCTCTGGCAACCCTTCCTTACAGGCACTGCCACAACTCCCACCAGGTATCACTGTTTCCCTAAGGAACTGATAGTATGCCTTGAGTCCTCAAAATGCCATAGTACTGGGATGTTAAATGAGAAACGTGGCCCAAATGCCTCTCTGTGCCTTTTGTTTTACACTCTGTTAATGGTATCCCAAAGTGGGTGGAAGGTGGAAGAAAGTGTGTTTTCAAGAGACTGTGGGGAGCCCAAGACTAAAGCAGGGATTGCCTACTATGGCATCATGGAGAGGAGGTTGAGTAAATTCAGGACCACATTATAGAAGACGTTGGAAACAGGAAGGACAGCACACTGGATTTAGTAGGAAATCGAGAACCTTCAGAGCTCCTGGATCAGAATGAGTGACCGGGTGAGAGCTGCACTGTGATATTTGCTGATTGATTCAGCCATACAAAGAGAAATCCCATGCACAAAGAAGACTTGCACAAAACTGAAGTTAGAAACTGTGTTAGAGTCATAAGACTTTGCAATCCAAAAGAAATATTTCAGATCCCACAACCTAGGCTTGTTTTCACATTTCCCCTCATCATTCCCCAGTGTAAAATTGAGTCACCTAAAGAGAAACCCAGCACATTTTGTTGGAGGTATGCACTCCTCTGCCAGTTAGGAACTCTGAACCTTTAGAGGAATTTTTACTCATTCTGGTTAAATTATTTAGCTCCTGGACTTAAGAATAAGACCATCTAATATTTGAGAAAAACATGTATTATTAGATAATCAAATTTATATAAAGTTCACCTTGGGCATAAGGATGTCCCAGGGCAAATTTGATCATCACTAACTCTCTGACAGCCACTTCCTTCCTCCTGGCCAAGGGCTTGTTTACAGGAGATGTTCTGGGTATGCATACCTTTATTCCTCCCTACACACCACCTGCCAATAAAACAGTCCTGCTTCACTCAGCTACCTGCCTACCCACCACGCACTCAGGCTTTTCCTGTGTTCTTGACAAAAGAATTAGGTATGCCCTGTTATCTAGTTACCCTGTTCTCAGAACAGTACAATTGATCTGGCCCAAGGTAAATCCTTCCCCCTTTTGTACTTTGTCTCTCTGGATGACCCCTTGTTCACCCAGGGACCTGGGGGCCTCTGTTCCCTCCATCCTGCTTTAAACCCTATCCCAAAAAGGACCTGGAAAACTATTTCACATGATGCTTGGAGATGTTCATTTGGGGGTGGAAGGAAATCTGGAAAGTTGAAAGGCAAAATAATATAATGCAGTCCTTTTCTAAGACATCTTCTTTTCTTCATCTTCTTCAAAAAACAAACAAGCAAACAAAAAAGCTGGTTTGGAGGTGGAGAGTGTCTTTGCTATTACTTCTGTTTTCTTTGGAATTTTCCCACTGTGACATTTCCGTGTTTGCTAAGGTAGAAATGGTCACCAAAGCTTAGAATGCAATCCTTCCTGGAAAAAAAGGAAGGCAACTATTTCTAAAATAAGTGAAGCCCAAATCAGCATCAGCCTTCCGAGGAGGCAGCACTCCTGCAGGCCAGGGGAGGCCTTTCCAAGATGAGGAACACGCTTTGTGAAGGCCCAGGTGGCTCCTTGCTTGGTCCTTCTGCTCCAAACCCTTTGCTCGAGTTGTCAGAAGGGTCATTCTAGTTTAGGATTACACTACTTTTCCATTTATCTATTCATGAACAGATAATCCATGTACATAACACAGAATTAAAAGTATTCAACCAGTGATTGAGTGAAAAGTTAGCCTCCATCCTTCTCCTGCCCTGGCCACTCTGTCCTCCCTGGGGGTGATCTGGGGGTTCAGTGTCTTCCGTGTCCTCTTTCCAGAGCTCATCTATGCATTTTCAAAAATATGGAGTTATTTGAAGCTCTTTTATTGGTTTATTTGCTTATTTTTCAAAGCTGTGGGTCATTCACATGGGTCAAAAAATAACAAATATAAAAAGTGATCAGTGAAAAGTCACACACACACAACCCTGTTCTCTGCCATCTCCGTGGTTTCTACTCTCTACACCACCCCTTCCCTACACCCTACACCATTGAGTTTTTATGTTCCTGTGAATTATTTCAGTCTTCTTAAAGGAACACACAATCAAATATAATTCTTATTCTTCCCTGCAAGAGCCTATATAAAGACAACAAAAAGATTATTTGAAAAAGCAAAATATACATTAATGGAATTAACTATATGCAGTTGATGAAGCAGTCAATTTGATTAATAATATATATACAATAAACTATAAATAATAAACAAATTTAACTGCATGGAGTTTCCTTGCTTCAGGATATTGTGATCCCCTTAAAAGGGACCCCCCTTTTCAAAAGTACTTAATAATCGCTATGTCCTGGGCTGGACCAATCAGAATCGCTGCCAGCAGTACACTATACCAGGTGTTCCAGTACACTATACAGGGGTGTCCTGATAACTCAGCCTGTTTGCCCCTGGGTCAGTCTGTGCAATGCTGGGGGCCAACATGACCTACTACCTAGGTTGGCCCTGCGGTTTTGCCCATCACACACAGGGATGGTGTTCAGGGATCGCTGTGGCTCTTGATGGGAGGAAGAAACATCTGCTCTGAGCCCCGCCATTCTAAGGTCATTTTTATTTGAGAGGTTCATGGGTCCTTCCCAGCAGCCTGGAATTTTACTGTGTAATTAATTGCGTTTTCTCTCACGGTTGGGCGATCCCAGCCCCCATAACAGCTGTGTAGGTTATTGCCTCATTTACCTACTTGGAAGGCCGATACAAAGAAGGATGTCCCAACTGTAGGCTCCAGAACCTAGCTGTGTCCTGGCTGCATGTGGTCCTGCTGTTTCTTCTCCTTGCAATACCTTCTCCATGCAACCCTAATAAAGTCCCACCCATCCTTGAAAATCCAGTTCAGCTATCCCCTGCAAACAACCCAGGTCTCCCATTTAAATGTCTTTCCTCGAACACTTCTTGCTGTTTCTATCATACAACCACACTCTGCTTATAGCTGTAATTCCATCTATAATTATAGATATGCTTTCCCCACCACAGGACTATAAATTTTGTGACCTCGCCATTACTGTCTCTGTAATCCCCATGGCATAGCTTAGCATGGTACCTAAAAATAGTAGGATCTCAATAAATATTTATTAAACAAAATTGAATTGTTTGGTTTAATCCTCACCCTTAACCCAATTGGTGGTAGAGGGTGCCGGGGAAGAGGAGTAGCATCGAAAACCTCTTACTTGATGGGTTCAAAGAGAAAAGGCTTTCCAGGTTGACAATGAAGCAGGATGGTTAAGAATTCAGTCTGTGCATTAAAAACAAACTTACGGTTACCAAAGGGGAAAAGAGGAGGGATAAATTAGGAATTTGAGATTAACACCTACACACTACTATATATAAAATAAACAAGGATTTATAGTACAGCACAGGGAACTATATTCAATATCTTGTAATGACCTATAATGGAAAAGAGTCTGAGAAAGAATAGATACATGTGCGTGCGTGTGTGTGTGTGTGTGTAACTGAATCACTTTGCTGTATACCTGAAACACTGTAAATCAACTATATTTTAATTTAAAAAAAAAAAGAGAGAATTCAGTTTCTGGCTTTAGCATGACCTGAATTCAATCCAGATTCTGCACTTATTAGCTACATGACCTCAGGCAAGCTACTTGACCTCTTTAAAATCATTTCCCCAAATGTAAAACAAGGATGGGAATACTAGCACCTACCTTACAAAGCAAGCAGGGAACATTCAATCATTACCATTTTTAATAGCTTTTATTGAGGTGGCTGTCACCATCATCTGTTTCTGGTCAGGAAGCTTTGACAGTAGAAACTGAAGTCAGGAGCTCTTTGAAGCAAGGTTCTGACCACTTCCACTTCCAAACTGCATTTGCTTGGAAGGAGGGAAATAAAAAAAAACCATGAATGAAACTTCAGTGAGCCTTCATTTCCCACTGGGAAAGCAGGCTGAATAATTATAATTGTGAATGTCTTGTCTAAGTCTGTTTATCGGTTCAAAAATAAACATTCTCATTTCCAAACTGATATCAGTACTGAGAGCCACAGGGCATATTTTTTATTTGTTATTTGGTAATAACCATAGGTGTTCTTAAAATTTTTTTTAAGATCTGTCCAGTTATTTCATTGTAGTCTCAGTAACAAATAAGTCAATAGCAAATTAAATATTAAGAAGTTTTCCAACATGAAACAATTAGAACAAGCACTCAGCTGACAACAGAACATGGAAAATTTACAATTTCTGAATTAAAGTTGATAGGTAGCCTGCAGATACCATGAATCTTTGCAAAATTCAGGAAGCAGAGAGTTAAGGACTGGAAATGGTTTATTAGTGTGCTGGAAATTTCCATTGCTTGTTTTGTCAGCTATGCAAGGGTTTATACATGGAGAAGAGCTGTCTCCAAGTGTGTGTGTGTGTGTGTGTGTGTGTGTGTGTTGCCTCTTCATAAACCCTTTGCAATGCTAAATCACGACCTATTTTCTTTCCAGCTTTCTTTGTTTTCTAGCCTTCTCTGGAGTCACCAGAGGGCCCCCTTCTGGCTTGTTTATTGTATAACCAGTGCCCTGCTATACATGGTCTTACACACAATCTGACCTATTAATAGTTCCCTTGCAAAGGCATTACTGGTAATACTTGTTAATGGAATGGTTATTTATAAAAATGCAGGTCACTTGAAAGTTTATGAAAAATGTTAGAAGTTCAGTCCTTTAGAGCCAAAAGGGACGTAAAACTATACTTGAGCCAACCCCTTTTTAAACTTTGACATGATGAAATTGCGGCACAGAGAAAAGAAGCAATGTTCCTAAAGTCACAAAGCTAATTGCAAAGTCTGGCTTTCAGACTGACAATGTATGGTCAACCACATAAAAAGTAGAAATGGAGTGGTTTTTATCATCATGACCTGCAAATTAACAAGCAGTGCGAGCTTTTAGGGGGTCATGTTTGGGAAACAGAAATAGCAATATGGCACATTTAAATCCTGTTCGTGAAGCAGCAGCACTAAAACAGACATTGCAGGATTCAAGTATCAAGATGTGTGGATGAAAAGAATTGACATGCCTCCCCACCTGTCTACCTTTCTTCTAGGAGAATGCAGACCCAGGGGGAGGAAGATGGCTAAGTCCCAGGTGCGTGGGTGTGGCCAAGGATGGAGAAATGACACATCCTGAGACCCAGGTGGCTGGTCTGTCTAGGGCTGACCCATGGGCCAATCTGATGTAGAACCATGGAGAAATCTGGCTAAAGGGGAAAGGCATGACCAAAGGAAGAGGCAGGAAGACCCTTGCTTGCTGTTCTGGTGCTGCTGTTTTGACCCTTGGGGGAGTCTCAATGTGCCTAGAGAGTTTCTGCTTTTCCCTCTAGGCAATTATCACATGAAACATCTTCTGGACCTTTTCACTTGGTGTTTTTTTACAGCAATGCAAATAGTGATGACTTCAGGCAGACGCTGTGCTGAACTGAAGCATCACTGCTCTTGTCACGTGGTTCTCTGTACTTGGGAGGGAGGCTGGAAGCTTTCTTGTGGAGGTTGAGGAGGGCTTCCCAAGCTTTGCAGGGGCACAGCAAGGAGGACTCTCTGGAGGCACATTCAGTTGGGTCCATCCCCAAGAGAGGGACATGTGACAGGATCAGGCCATCTCTGCACGGGAATGGCCCCGGACAAGCACTCCAGACTCCGTAACACCAGCTTTCAGGCTTTCCTGGCAGTCATGTCAGGCTCACCAGCTACATGACGGGAAATGCCTTGGTCTGGAGTTGTCAGTGGACCTGCCTATTAGCCTTTCCCAGACCTCCCCTCACCACCAAAGGAAGAAAATATTCGTGTACCACCAGCAGCATGAACCTGACCTCTCTCCCCTCTAGACTTCCTGGGCTTATGTTTATCTCAAATTTCCAGAGGGAAAAACTGTAGCTCAGAGAGGTTAAGTGACTCTGAAAGAATCAAGGTTTGGATCTGGATTTGCAAACTGATGTTAGCAATTTTGGGGGGTTTGATTTGGGTTTTTTGCTCACCAAAGCATCTTCTCTTATCCCTTCAATGAGAAAGAGTTTATCAGGTCAGCTCTTGTGTCTGAGATGGATGTGGATGGGCAGGACAGGGACACTTTTAGTTAGAGGAACACTAGAAGCATTATCTCTGCCTGAGCTACGTTCGGCTACAAGCTTCAGCTAGGTTTCTGAGACACAGAGCAGGGTGGACAGGGAGTCTGGAGGGACAACTAGAATGTATCCAATGGGCTACTAGGGTTGGCATCCCTGCCAGAATCCTATAGATATGGGGGTGGAGCAGCTTGGCAAAGGGAAATCAGATTACCGCTGCCTTCAGAAGGGAGAGGAGAGGAGAGGAGTAAGCCATCCAACACAGCAAACGTCCATCACAAACCCCGAGGGGCAGAGCCTGTGCCATGGCTGTGCAGAGAGCACCTCACACCCTGGATGAGGACTGATGCTGGAGCCCACCGCAGCTAGGGGGAGGTCCACAGGGCCGAGGGCCTGGTGCCGGCACAGCTCTCCACCCCCAGAGCCCACCTCCTGCTCCTCTCCTCCCCTCCTCCCCCCACACACTGAGGGCCCCTCTCTGGGTACTGCCATGCGCTCGATTGCATTGCTTGTCTTCTCTTTTTGCATCTGTCTTAATTCTCCAACTAGATCCAAACCTGGCATCCAGCCCAAGGATCTAGACCAAACAGATGTTTGATAAATGTTCAGTGATAAAATATCATGGACTCAAGGTAGAAGAAGGGTGTGAATTTCCTTAGTCCTTTAAGTACTATGTCTCCCCTTCTATCCTCTCAGTGAATAAAGGGAAGACGGAGAATAAAATGAATCTGGTTTGAGGGTTGGTGAAATGGTTTCGTTAAAAATATTGAAGCAGTGGCCTGAGCATCAGGAGACCTGGGTATTTGTCCCCACCCAATAATCTGTGTGGCACCAAGGCGTCTCACTCCATTCCTCTGGGTCTTGGATTCTCTTCAGTATTAATTGAAGTGCCTTGTGACTTATCAGCCTCAGCACCATTGATATTTTTGGCTGCACAACTCTTTCTTGTTGGGGAGGGAGCTGTCCTGTGCATCGTGGGGTGTTTAGCAGCAACCCTGGCCTCTATTCGCTAGGTGCCAGCAGTAACCTCTACAATGTGACAATGTCTGCAGACACTTTCAAATGCTCCCTAGGGGACAAAACTGTGCCTCCTCCGTTGAGAATTACTGGGCTAGATGGCCTCTTCCCCAGCTGAGATGTGGGTTTCGCTTCATGTTTCTGAGACTGAAAATAACGAAGCCTAATACAAGATGGAAATTAATTTCTCTCATATCAAAGTCAGAGCTTGGAAGACAGCTCTGCTCTGCCAAGTTAACAACAACTCAGACTCCTTCTATCTTGTTGTTTTGCCATTCATGGGTTGTTTCCCATGTCTGGTTCAAGTTGCATCCACATTCTGGTTGGCAGGATGAAAGAAAGAGGGTAGAGGTGAGGATGGTTACACCCCTGCCTGTAATTTGCATTTGTAACCACTCTCATCCCATTGGCCAGAAATTAGTCGCAAGACCATATCTAACTGCAAAGGAGTTAAATATAGTTTTTCTTTGCAAAATATATAGCAAATATAGTTTTTCTTATGGCTGCCATGAGCCAAGTTGAGTTCATTTAAAACCAAAGGTATAACATTTCTTTTCCTATTTTAAAAAAAAAATGTTGGTTAGTGGGGAAAAGAGTTTGGGAAATGTGTCCTTGGCTGACTTGGGGAGGTGGGAAGCAGAATCCATTTCTCTCCGTGCTCCTTAGTTCCTTTGTCTTGTCTCCTCTGACCATCAGAGCCCCGTAGACCAGCTGCCTGGTTCGTAGAATTCAAGGAGCCTTGCAGACCTGGCCGTAGAGCCCAGAGGTGGTTGAGTTCATAATGAGGAAAACTCTGAGGATCAACCCTCAGTTTCTGAATAGTTATAGAGAGAAGCATGTCACTGCTGAAGCCTCTGGGAATGTGTCTGAAGAGCCGTGCTTAAACCAGCTTGTGGGAAAAGAGAGATATAAGAATATCAAAGAATAACAAAGCGAGTCCTAAAGAGTCAGAGATCCTGCCCAGAGCTAGATGACTTCTGACAGCAATGGAGGGAGCAGCTAGAGGCGAGTGGGGAATCCATGCTGTTTGCACACTGATGGTGGCATCATTGGCTTTGTCTCTGCAATTGTTACCTACTGAACTAATTTGTTATTGATTGTTTTTTTTTCTGGACTGGGGAGTTGTATATGATAGTGTTTCCCCTCTGTTAGCTGATAGCCAGCATGGCAAAAATCATGCTTAATATCCCCAGCACTCTGGAAATAATACAGATAGTTAATTACTGACATAATTACCCAATGTAATAGATAATTACATATTTGTAGGATTATCTAATTAATGGCATTTTCCCTTGGTACACTGTTTTTAAAATAAACCAAAAAACAAGGACACTCAATATAGGAAAAAAATAGTACTAAGTTGAATTGCACTCAGTTCCCAGGAAAGCCAGGATGAATGAGAAAATGTTTTTCTCTCTTACACCAAAAAAAATGGGTCCTTTAAGTTAGAGTTTGTTGATTTTCAAGCTCTTTATTTCATATGTGTTTTAAGCAAGCTATGGCCACAGTGATTGTATTGTTAAATCTTTTTGTTGTGAAGTGTCACATACAAACAGAAAAATACACAAAACATAAGCAAATGATCATAAAGTGAACACTTATCCATCCATCCAGGACAAGAAATAGGACACCTACCACCTCGAAGCTGCACTCTTACCCCTTCCCAGTCACCACTCCATTTCTCCCAAAAGATAAACTCTGTCCTGACTTAATAGTGTAGCTTTGTTTTGCCCATTTTGAACTTTATGTAAGTAGAATCATATATTTTCTTAAGATACATGTTTTTAGAAGCAAAAATTGGGTACTTATGTATATCACTGGGTCAATGGGATATTTGACATGGGGACTGCCTCAAAACCCACAACATATGGTCAGTGGAACTTTGTGTCTTTATGAGAGTTTATCTCTTTGTTCCATACTAATTCCTCCAGAAGCAAGAACAAGGCTGATTCACCAGTCCCAGAGACCCAGAAGCTTTCCTGGGAACCTGCAACTTACACCCAAATACAGTAGTTATGTTATCTTTGGCAAGAATCCGAAAAGGCTTTTCAAGCAATCAGGCACTGTATTTTTTAATTATTTTAGGAGTCATCATTAAATAGAAGCACCCATCATAAACTTGTATTTTTGATTGGCTTATATATCAATAACTACTTGAACCGAGAGAGAGGAAGACAATTGAAAATGAAAGTTAGAGTGTACATTAGTCAGCTTTCACTGAGTTTTGCTGTGTAACAACCAATCTCTAAATATCAATAGCTTAAAACAAGAAAGGCTTTTTCCTTGCTTAATTTACTTCAGCTGCTGTAGGCTGCCACTCTTTTTCCTCATGTCTTTTTCTTCTGCAGTGCAAGCTTAAGGAGCCGTTTTGATGTGGGACATATCATTCTTGAGGCAGAAGAAAGAGAAAAAGAGGTGGCAGAGCCACTCAGTGGCTATTAAAGCTTCTACTTGGACCTGACATATATCACTTCTGTTTAAATTTCATTAACAAAAGCACATCACTTGGCCAAGTTGACACTAGGTCTTTCTGGGAAGACAAATACTTGAGAAAAATGATCCAGACTTTTTACAGGGGTCATTTTTTAATGAAGATCAACTAGAAAGTATAATAGGAAAATCAGGGGGAAAGAGAAGAAATTCCCCCAAATTCAATGAACACAGAATCTATCCATTGTAGTGGATCATTTATATAAGAAAACCCACTGGCCAATTACACATGTTTATGAAGCCCATACAGTTCCCAGATGAATAATGACCTGTCTAGGAAACATCTTTTACTCAATGCACTGGATTTCCAATAAATTATTTGTTTTCTTGGAAAACTTGAAGAAGTCTTAGGGTGCAACTCAGGTAAAAGGAAGTCGCAGCCTAATCCCTGCTTTGTACCCAGATGCCTCTGCTTGTAGGCTGGGTCTTCGGCGTTTCTTCTGTTCTATAATCCTCCTCTTTATGGAATCCTCGTGAGGACATAAATTACCCATCTTTAAGCAAGAGTTGACTGTGGTGTATTTTCAGAAATTTCACGATGTCTGATTCTTACTGACAACATGAATCCTGTCTTCATACTGAAAAGACGAGAGAACAATTTCCTGTTTCTTCATATCTTTTGGGGGGGATGCATAAAATTTCTTAATTCAGACAGCACTTTCTTAGTCCTTGTAGAAATTATTTCCTTGAAGCTCTTTGTTTCTCTTTGAAATCAGCATTTTTTTGTCTAATTTTCAATGACTCAACCTGGTGGATTATCTGCCTTAAAAATTAAGTCAGGAAACATTGGAGAGATTATAGCAGTAGCTGGATTTCAGTCTTCAGAAATGCAAGTCTGACACCTTCTGGAAAGCATGAAACTGTCACACTCACAAGTAGTTCCCTTGTCAGGGACAGTAAGACGAGTCCTAGGAACCTCATTTAGAGGAGGAGCTGCTGACCGAAGTTGGATTCAGGGCTACGTGAAATTGGATGGGAAAAACCTTGCATCTCTATTTCCACAAATTGCTATTTGAAATTTAGCACTTTTTTTTTAACTACAAATATAGGCAATCATCTCTGCTAGTATTATTAGTGATGTCAACAGTAGAAATTACAAGTATTTTCTAGTCACATTCTAGCTATGGCAGATATCTCAAAGCATTGTTTATGCTCAACATTACTTTGAAATCACAACAGACCTGCCACCAGATTTTGTTATTTAATGTGTTAGTAAATAAACACATGTATTAATATCTCATACACTTGATTTTTTATATTTGGATTTTTAATGTTTCAATATAATTGGTTTCCTTTGAGATTTCATGTATTTCATTATGTACCTTTACAGGCTATTTTAAGAAGGGCTTTATTGTTTTCATCAGCCAGCTCAGAGTTTATAGCATGAAAAATAAGAATGCATGTTCTAGACGCATTCTAGATAAAAGAGAATATAGAATGATTCCTCCTTCACTAAAGTGATCATCTTTATTTCTTGTGTATAGAATTAAATGACAAGCTTCTTTGATGTAAAGGGATGTTTTATATCATATTAATTATAGATGTGCAAAATTTGTGCTTTCTTTTTCTTCTCATGAAATTGGACCCTAAAACTGGGGTGAGAAAACTTCTTCCTCTCCGTACGCTCCCCTCCCTCCAACCACACACACATGAATACACACACACACACACACACACACACACAATGGTGTGTATGTTTAATTCTCTAAAAATACCTCTTTAAAAACCATGAAGTTTGTTTTCAATTTTTGTATCAGGTGATATTTTCTGGACACCAAATTGTAGTCAAAAAGGGAGTAAGAAGAGCAGACTGCAGCAAGTTTTCAGCTGTTCATTGAAATGGTTCTACATCGGGAACATAAGTAACAAGCCTGAGCTCCATGGCGCTCTCGATCCGGGAAAGGAGCAGCTGTTCAGCACAGTCCGCTGGCAGGGCTATTCGTTCGAATAGAATGGACTGGAGAATTGGCTGTCAAGCCAGAGTGGCCTCCAAGTGCTTGGTATATTTTCCAAGGGAGCACAGGATGATCCATTAGAAAGTAGACAGTTGAAAAAAGGTGCCTTCATTTTGTCGGTGTGTCAGAAGGTTGTGTTCACCTGAAGGACATGAGATGTCCTTGGGAAGTGAGAACGTTCCACAAAGCAGTGGGGTTGACAGCCCCCCTTCTTTTCCCTCTGCTTTTGGACACTGACACAGTTTTTGTGTCCCCAGTTAGGTGGCTTCATAGATGACATTTTCTGATTTACCTCTTTTTGTTGAACTAAACTCTGCTTCCCGATAGCTTGACTTACTGCTCTGGTTCTTCTCTGGAGCCATACAGGAACATTGTAAACCCCTTTCCACAAAATCAGCCCTTAGCTTATGAAGACAATCACTGTGAGTCTCCCCCTGATCAGGCAGTTCTTTTTTCCACGCCAAAATGACCAAATAGCTTTCAAGAAACAGAAAGGAAGCCTGATTTTCATCTTTCCGTCATAGATCCTTTGCCTTATCTCGCCAGAATGCTCTTGGGCTTCTAAGGAGCTCAACCCAAAGGGCATGCATTCCTGGCATTCTTTTATGCATCAAAACATGGCAGTGAAATCCCTTGGCCCTTGCTCTTCCCCTGTGAAGATTCACTTAGGCTGGTAACCACCGGGTGCAGACCTAGAGGAGGCTTGTGACTCATACGATGCCTCGAGTGGGCTCTGTGGAAAGTACCTTTATCAGTTTCTCTCGAAGTGCAGTCTCTCCAACCTGCATCAGAGTCACAGGAAGTCCGTGTTAAATGCAGATTCCTGGGCCAGCCCAGCGCTCCCAGATCAGAATTCCTAGGATGAGACCTGGACTCCTTACTCATTAACGACACTCCCTCCCTTAGTGATCCTAATACATACCCAAGCTTGGGAGCCTCAGGCTAAAGCAAAGCTGGGTTTAAGTGACAAGGAGGTTGAGTATTAATGTAATCCATTTTGGTGGATGGCAACTGAAGTCTGTCCATTTAAATAAGGAATATTTTTCTAAGTGGGATTGTAAATATTTATATAAGAAAAACAAAGGCATCTGCCAAGGGAGATGAGCAGCGATCACACATGAAATCATGACAAAAAGACGGGCTGACCTAACAACGTAAGTGGGCATCTGCACCAGCAGATGCATCAGATGGAACATGGGATCCCACTGTTAGCTTGGACCCCTCTGGGTACTGGGTTGACAAGGGACAAAGGGATTTCTACCAAACTCAGTGTCTCCTGTGGAGTCTTCATTGAGGCTTTGTGAGTTGAATGTATCTCTTAAGGATTTCTGAAGTATGAAACAACCTTCCATCTCCACTCCCAACCTCCTTTACTAAAAGAAAAGATATTTTGATCTAAACTGAATAAACCCTAAAGTTCTTCAAGGCTCAGATAATACTTAGACACATTTAAAAAAAAAAAAACAGTCTACAAATCAAAAGTAATGAAAAGACATTCCATTTTCAGTTGTTTTTTAAAGAAAGTAAGAGAGATTTAAATCTTGTCACTCAGCAATAATTAAAATCCCCTTTCCCATTGTTCTTTCTCTCTCATACCTCTTAGCTGCCCGAAGGCTCTTTCTTTTCACCCTGATTCTCAATTCTCTCTCTGAAAGAGCCTTCGTACTCAGTGGGGCTGAAAGGTCAAGTGTAGGGGAAGGGAATCCACAAAGAAAAGCCTTTGAAGAAATTGTGTCCTGAATTCTTGGGAATTCTTCTCTGAGAGCCATTGTGTGACCCATCTGGGATGTTTTCATCTTTTCTAAAAAGGAGTCTTACTGTTTGTGAGGTCATTTCCATTACTGTGTTTTCTTTCTTTTCAGCCTATGGTCTTGCATGTGTTTGAAACAGAAGCCACCAGACAGGCCACCAAGAGGGTAGAAGTTCATGAACAGGGCAGTTTGTGTATTTGACTTGGACGATGTAAAATGGTTAATTTTCTGTGTCAACCTGACTAGGCTAGGGGATGCCCAGATAGCTGGTACGACATTTCTTATGGGTGTGTCTGTGAGCATGTTTCCAAAAGAGATTAGTATTCGAATCAGTACCGATACAAGTGGGCATCGTCCAACCTGCCGAGGGCCTGAATAGAGCAAAAAGGCAGAGGAAAAGCGGATCCGCTGTCTTTGCTTGAGCAGGGACATCCATCCTCTCTACCCTCACACGTCAGCACTCCTGGCTCTTGGGCCTTTGGACTCCAATCCAGACTTATACCAATGGCTCTTCCAATTCTCAGGCCTTTGGTTTTGACTAAATTACAAACCCCCCCCCAACCCCCGCCACAGGCTTTCTTGGTTCTACTTGCAGATGGCAGGTTGTGGGACTTCTCCATCTCCATAATCACATGAGCTGGTTCCTCTAATAATCTCCTCATATGGATGGATGTATATACATCTCTCTCTCTCTTTCTCTCTATATATACTCTATTGGGTCTGTTTTTCTAGAGAACACTAACTAATACAAATGGTAAGCAAACATTTTATTCTCTTAATGCCCACTGTTTTAGTAAAACTCAGAGCACCCTTTTCTGGTGAACTGCCTGATTCTACCCAGCAGGTGAAAAGACCAGAGAACATAGCAAAGAGTCAATAGGGGTCAGCAAATGATCTCATTCCCAGATGAGATCAAAGAGCCTGGACTGTGAGCTCAAACCAAAATATTTACAAGCTATCTTGCTGAGAACTTCAGCATTTCGAAGAAAGACATTAGGATGTAGGGGACAAGAAAAAAATCACTGGAGGATCTTGGTGAGACAGGAAGTGGGCAGGGCACAGCCATTCAAGGAATGCTACAGCAATTAACATCAAAATGGTGAAAGATTCAACCCCCTGTAGGCCTTGAGGGCCCAGATGGTGGGAGATCTGACTTCTAGTAGTAGACCTTGAGCTTATTATATGCTTATTGTAATATGTTAGCGTGATGAATAACATGCCCACAGGCACCATGGCAGTCCCAAGGCTAGCCACAAATGGTCAAAGAGTGGGAAAGGCCAACCTGGGAATCCCAGGACTAGTTAGACTGGTCCTTTCACTTATTAGCATATAAAGCCACCAAGCCCATAAAACCTGGCAACGTGGTGCCTCGCAACCACTGCCTCTCTCTCTCTCTCCCCCCGTTCAGAGACAAACCCACACTCTGTCTATGGAGTGTGTACCTACTTTTACTTTAATCTGAGCACCCAACCCCTACACTTTGTGGCCTTTCTCTTGCCTTTCAATGTATCTCTCTGAATAAATCTACATTTACTCAACAGTGGCTCGTTCTTGAATTCTTTCCTGCATGAAGCCAAGGACCCACACTTGGTGGGGCACGTCCCAGGGGCTCAGCCGAAGCCTGGGACATGGCCCTGCTCACACCCCATATCCGTTTTTCCTGCATCATTGAGGATAACCTGGGATAGGAACGGATGAGCTAGAATGTTGACTTAGATTTTTCCAGCCGTGATTTCTTAAGGAGCCGTTGAGCTCAGAGGCTGGACAAATTGCCAACAATGCAGGCCAAATCCCAGGATCCCAGTCTACTGAGAAGACGGTCTAATTCTGTCTCTGACTTACCATTCCCGGCAACAGTTGTGCAAAAATACAGATTATGTCTCAGTGCCCTAGAATTTCTTCACCATCATGACCCGGGATGAATTCTGTATTAAGAAATCCAGATTTATGAAAAGGCAAATCATTTATGAAATAATACACTTTTTTAAATCTTTCAATTTAGACAGTCACCACTAGGAATACTCATGAGTGCATTTGGAAAATATGACTCCAGGTCTAAAACTCTGATTTGCCCTCAGCTTTTCTGGAACGCATCTCCTGCATCCCAAGAAACACTGCAAGAGTCCACAGCTCCCAGCCACTTATGGCAGCTGAGGGGTCCATCTGGGAAATGACTCCGGAACTCCTTCAGACACACTCACCGTGGCAGGGTGACCTGGCAGTCCCTGATTCCCTGCCAGCTCATTTGCGGCCAGTATTTTTCACAGATGCTCCCTGGTGAGTAGCAATTTCCGGATATTTTTCAAATGATTCTCATTCTGCCAGCTGGGCACTGTTCCGGGAGTACAGCTTGGGGAACTCAGCCGGATGGACCAATCAAAGACGCTTGCCAGCCCGATCTGGATTAGACTGGATCGTTTGAGCCTTGCCCTGAGATTGGCGCACCCCCTGTTTTCCTCCCCTGTTGATTTCCATCTTCCACCCTTCCACTTCCCTATGCCCCCCTGTGCCTGCTATGAACTCACTCTTCAGCCATCTCATCCCCTCCCAACTCTTTCTCCCCAGGCTGGCACCATTAATGGGCAGGCAGTGGGACCAACTGAGAACAATAGTCTAAGAACAGGAAAATTTAAATTGAAATCTAGTCCTAGTTCTGCTGCTCACTAGCTGCATGGCCATGATCAAGTCACTTAACCTGTCTCGATTTTAGTTTCCTCTTTGTTAAAACGAGAGTCCATCACAAGTCTCACATAAGGCCTTGACCAAGTCATTCAGATCATTCTATGAACTTGCACAAATGATGACAACCTACACACCATCCCCCCATTGCCAAGTGTGTTTTCAGAGATATTTCAGGACATAGGATTTCAGAAGAAAATCTGTGTTAGTCGCATGAGCCTAGTTCAGCGACAGACTGGGGCAGAACATTAAATTTGGAAGAAGATATGAAATCTATTATTAATGCTGCTTGGGGCAAGAAGAGACTGAAAGAAATGCAGCAGCTATAAAAATCAATGGTGAAATGGAATTTATCACCTTTGTGTCAGTCTGACTTCCCAGGGCTTTTCCTCCAGGGTCCCAGGGTCCCAGGGTCCTGAATAATGAATAATGAATCGAAACTTGCTCCTTGTGACCTTCAGGAAGTGCAAAGATGGAAGGATGATGAAAGAATAAAAGAAAGGAGAAAAATTCTGGAAGGTTTAACTTTATTATTTTACTCTGAATTAAAAGTAATGTTTTCTCTGATTACGAAATAAATACAGAAATTTAGAGACCACTGAAAAATATAAATCATAAAGTAAAATCACTTATAGAGATAAGCACTGCTCACATCTTGAATTTCCTTTCGCCTTTTCTCATCTGGACACTGTAACAACAGTTTCCTTCATTATTCTGAAGTGTCAATCTTATCCTCAACCATCCTGGCTCATGGAAATCTCTGAATCCTAGAGAATCCAAAGCATTAGCACTAATTTTCATTTTCTTTCCCATATTTCATCCTAACCCAAAATGAAAAGTAGTGCCAGCGGGTGATCGTGTGAATATGTGGCAGGACTGGGGATAAATTTAGAGGGTTCCTGATGCTTAGCATTTGTAAACAAGCCTTTGTCTGTGTCCCTGTTTCAGTCTGGAGTATAAGGCACTTCTAATACACACATTTTGCTTTTAAATTCTTCCATGGTTTCCCATTGCACTTTTGATAAAATTCACACTCTCCAGGAGGACCGAGACCATGATGGTCAGACCTCTGCCTCTGCCTCCTGTATTTGTTCATACCTCTCTCGCTACTCTCCCCTAGACTCTCTGCTCCAGCAAGACCAGTGCTTGGTCCAGGCTGTCCTGCTTCCTGAAGCACTCTTCCTCTGCCCATTGTTTGGCTAATTTCTAATTTATCCATCTGACTTGGTTAGATCCTTTTGCTATAACCCCCTGTATTCTTCCCATGTGAGCACTCACTGCATTTCAGCTATGATTTACTTTTTGCCTTTCCAGCTAGACTCTAAATACGTTGAGAGCAGTGACTAACTGCTCGCTCACCACTGTCTCCCCACCCCTAAGCATGGAGTTTTTGCAAAGTAAGTATTCAACAAACACTCTTGAATATACCAGTGAACAGCAGCCTTCATCCACATTAATCAAGAAAGCTCTTCAGGAGAACCTATACATATACCATTGTCTTTCAGAGTGGGAGATTTTATAGGTGGTCAGCCACTATGAAAAAAGAAGGAGAGAAATACAGTCGTGCCCTTTTTTGAAGCTTTGGAAAGCCGACATTGAGACCTTTATACAAGGTCGCTTTTGTAAGGGCTACTTTGACTGTTAAACTTCCACAGAGTAGGATAGGAACTAGGGAGATGACCAGCCCTAGCCCTGTGACCTGTGACCCCAGAGAGCACCAGTAACATTTGCATTCTACCCTCTGACTCCTCGGAGGGTTAGCAGAGGCAACCTCTAATATTCATACCACAAATCTCGATGATGCAGTCCCCTCACTAGCACTGAAACCTGAGGACAATAAGCCAAGCATGCAGGAAATTTCCATTATCACAGAAATAGAGAACTGGGACTCAACTGACAGTAGCAGGAAAACCAAATTTATACATATTTGGTACACTAGGCATTTTTCTATGAATGCAGCAGCCCATGCTGTCTTTACAATGGTAGTAAAAGAGCTTTCGTTCTTTGGGTGATTAGCCCCTTACTTTCGGGGACAGGGTCAGAGGAAGACCCAAATAATGGAAGCCAGGATGAAGAAATCTGCCTTCATCCTACCTACAAATGCAGTGGCCCATTGCTCCAGCCAGACTAGCTCTCTCACCACCTTCCAAAAATGTTGAGGGGGAAGCGGGAAAGGACATGCTGTATCCTAACATCCTTAAGGGGTGGAGGGGGTATTTTAATCATTCTATCATATGTCTGATAGTTGCAGTTACTTATAACAAGCAACATAAATCATGAAACTAAAATATGGTTCTATTCGTTCTGTTTAAAGTGTAAAAATCCCCTCCTTTATCATTACAGAAAATAAAATTATGAATAAACACATCTTAAAGAGATACTTACCTCTCCCCATGGATCCATCGAAATTCCATGACCATTCTTTTCAACCTCTGCTTCCGTATTCTTATCCATGTCATGTTCATTCCCAATTCCAAGCCATTGCTCGTGCTAACCAGATACCTAATGTCTCTCTTGACTCCCTAGTGGATCTCAAAGTCCCTAGAAGGAAGAAACCATGACTTAAACTTTTTAGTGTTTTTATTATAGTACTAGCCACACAAAAGATGTTGAAAGATGTCATAATTATCGAAACCATCATGAGACTAACAGTGAACAAAATGTAAATCATAGTAGTAAAATCTATAATGTGTAAGTATGGCCAGTTAGGAAAGAATTTATTTAACAACACATAGACTAAAGATCGGCCAGAAGAACCCATGTTTTCCAGATTTTAATGTGAAACTACTTATGAACAATTTTCTTTAACTAGCTGATTTAAAACACAATTAACTATTTGTAGTATACAAAGATATCTGATAAACTTTTCATAGTTCAGTGTTGCCTGAGTTCTCATTGCTTCCATTTTTTTAGTAACATTTCAAAAGATTTAAGATATTTACATGAAACAGATTAAAATTAACTGTATGAGCAGCTACCAAAAACCTACAGCTAACATCATCCTTAATGATGAGACTAAAAGATTTCTTACCAAGATCGGGTACAAGACAAGGATGTCCCGTCTCACCACTCCTTTTCAACATTGTCCTGTCAGTCCTAACTAATGGAATGAGACAAGAAAAGGTAATAAAAGGCGTAAAATTTGGAAAATAAGGAACAAAACTGTCTTTGTTCATAGATGACATGATCGTCTATACAGAAAATCTGAAATTGACAAAAACACCCTGGAACCAATCAGCAATTATAGCAAGATTGCAAGATACAAAGTTAATATACAAAAATCAATTGCTTTTTTGTATGCTAGCAATAAACAAGTGGAATTTGAATTTTAAAACACAATACCACTTACATCAGTACTTCTAAAACTAAAATACTTAGGTATAAAGATAACAAAATATGTATAAGATCCACATGAGGAAAACCACAAAACTCTAATGAAAGAAACCAAAAAGAACCAAATAAACTGAGAGATGTTACGTGTTCATAGATAGGAAGATTCAGTATATCAAGACGTCGATTCTTCCCAAATGGATCTATAGAGTCAATGCAGTTCTGATCAAAATCCCAGCAAGATATTCTGTGAATATCTGCAAACTGATTTTAAAGTTTATATGGAGAGACAGAAGACCCAGAATATTATAGGAGAGCAAAATCAGAGGACTGACACTGTCCAATTTCAACATTTCTATTACTTGTACTTGATTATACTATAAAACTACAGTAATCAAACAGAAAAAGAAACAGACAAATAGATCAGTGGAATAGAACAGAGTCCAGAAATACACCCACATAAATACAGTCAATGGATCTTTGACAAAGGAGTAAAGACAATACAATGGAGAAAACGTTGTCCTTACAACAAAAGGGGCTGGAACAAGTGGATATCTACACCCAAAATAATGACTCTGGACAAAGATCTTCTACCCTTCACAAAAATTAACGCACAAGGGTTTATGGATCTAAATGTAGAATGCAAAACTATAAAACTCCCAGAAGATAACATAAGAGAAAACCTAGATGACCTTGGGTATGGCAATGACTTTTTAGATACAATGCCAAAAGTTACAATCTGTGAAAGAATAATTGATAGACTAGACTTATGAAGATTAAAAACTGCCAATGTGCAAAAGACACCATGAAGAGAATGAAAAGACAAGCAACAGACTGGAAGAAAATATTTGCAAAAGGATTATCTGATAAAGGGCTGCATTCAGAATATACAATGAACTCTGAAAACTTAACAATAAGAAAATAAACAACCCAGTTTTTCAAATGGGCAAAAGATCTCAGTCTCACCAAAGAAGATATACAGATGGCAAATAAGCTTATGAAAAGATGCTGTATATCATACGTCATTAGGGAATTGCAAATTAAAATAACAATGAGATATCGCTACATACCCATTAGAATTGCTGAAATCCAAAATAATGGCAACGCCAAATGCTGGTGAGGATGTGGAGCAACAGGAACTCTGATTCATTCTGGCGGGAATGCAAAATGATACAGTTACTTTAATAGACAATTTGACAGTTTCTTGCAAAACTAATCATACTCTTACCACAGAATCCAACAACTGTGCTTCTTGGTATTATCCAAAGGAGTTGAAAAGTTATGTTTACACAAAAACCTACACACTGATGTTTACAGCAGCTTTATTCGTCATTGCCAAAACTTGGAAATGACAATGATGCCCTTCAGAAGGTGATCAGATAAATAAACTGTGGTAAATCCAGACAATGAAATATTCAGTGCTAAAAAAGAAACAAGCTACAAGTCATGGAAAGACATGAAGGAATCTTAAATTCCTGTTACTAAGTGAAAGAAGCCAACTTTAAAAAGCTACATACTGTATAATTCAAATATATGACATTCTTCAAAACTATAGAAATTGTGAAAGGATCAGTGTTTGGCAGGAGTTCGAGGGGAGGGAGGGATAGATAGCAGAGCACAGAGAATTTTTAGGGCAGTGCAACTATCTGTATGAGATATGGTACTATAATGGTGAATATATGTCATTATTCATTTGTCCAAACCCATAGAATATACAACACCAAGAGTGAAACCTAATCAAAACTTTGCAGCGTGGGAGACAACGATGCAGCCTCATCTACTGTAATAAGCGAGCTAATCTGGTGCGGAGCATTGTGTATATACAGGAGGGAATCTATGGAAAATCTCTGTACTTTCTGCTTAATTTTCCTGTGAACCTAAAGCCACCCTGGAAAATAAAGTCTATCTCTTTAAGATCTGGAATGAAGGTTTATAAAAACATAAACTGTATATTGATCTTAAGACTTTTTTGCAAGTTCTCATACAGGAAAGGAAACTGGGTCCCTGCGGCCTAACGAGAATCTTATCTTTCCTTCCTGAAGGTGGCGTTTGTGTACTATGGTCAAAGAATGCTGCCTTTATTTGTTAAGGGGAAAAATGAAAAAAAAAACTTTACCAGACAGTAAAACAACTCATAAAAGTGTCATGAGTAATTCCAGCAGCTGGGCTGAAATGAAAGCCTCCTCACAGGACCTCTGCTTCTCTGTGACGGGGGCGAGCCTTTATGGATTACGATTATAGACTTACCTGTGAACACTAAGACCCGTAACTCAATTTACAGGTGCCTTAGAGCTGAAAGAGTATGTGCAGAGCCTACTCTCCGGGATTTGTCACAGGCACCAGGAACCTCATGAGCTGTGGAAGGCCACCGCTCTGGCTGAGACAGTCCAACAGGAAGGAGAGTTCTCAGTCCTGCACAGAACCTGTGACCAGTTTACTCCCAGCCAACGAACAGTTGCATTGTAGGAACTATTTGAACTGGAAGGGGAAAATCCCCTCATTAAAAGCTTCCCAATCTCAGCTTCTGCATAAGAATTCCTTCTAGAGCATGTTAAACACAGGGGTTTCTGGACTTCAGCTTCAGAGATCCCAATGTCAAGAGCATCAGTGGAGCCCAGGAGTCTATATTTAAGAAGCTTTCTAGAATGAACAATTACTCAGCTATATAAATAAAACAAACTACTGACATAAGGAGCAACAGGGGTGAAATCTCAATATTCTGAGCAATATTCTGAGCAAAAGAAGCCAGACACAGAGTAAACACTGTATCATTATGATAATATATATTGTATATATGATTATATATGAGTGTGTGTGTATATATATGTGTGCATTTATATATATATATATGAAGTTCTAGAATAAACACAACTAATCTGCAGTGATTGATAGAAATAAGACTGGTGGTTGCATAGGGCAGAGGGTTAAATGGTGAATTGGTTGCTGTGGGGCATGAGGGAACTTTCTGGTAAGATGATCATGTTCTATATTTTTATTGGAGTCATAGTTACACAGGTGTATACATTTGTCAAAACTCATCTAGCTATACGCTTTAAATTGCATACACTTAATAGCATATAAATTGCACCTCAGTAAAGTTGATTTAATAAGATACCTCCTAAGTGATTCAAATGTACATCCAGATTTGGGTACCACTGGCCCTTTGCAAATGGAGAATGTTCAGTTCTTAAGCGAACTTGAGCCATGTGGAGTCCAGGCACCTTCACTATCAAGTTGTCTGCCTTCTGGATTTCCTACATGAGAAACTGAAGCTCTAAAAAGTGGAGAGACTTCTTCAAGACCACACAGTAAAATATCGTCATGTATCGTAAGATCCTGTCCTGACAGCTTCTTTTCATTTCTCTCAGTATCACGCTGTATTCAAAGGTCTAAGAAAGGAAGTGGCTAGTAGATGTTCCTTGCTCTAATTTAGCTTCATCCTTCATTGTCATGTGTAAGATGGAGCTACTTGGTTACCTGAACCCAAGAAATTGAATGTTTGAAAGACTCATTTCAGGTTTGCTCCTTGACTCATTGAACTAATAATCAATGAGTATTTGTTGAGAGCTTGCCAGCCACAGGTCTAGTACAAGAGATTCAGTAATGACTAAGAGGGACAAGATCCCCACCTCAAGAACTTATATTATAGTCAACAATAAAGAAATGATGAGCAAGACAACAATAAAGAAATGATAAGCAAGACAGTGTGAACAGTGCTTAAAGAAAACAATGCAGCAATGTGAATGGACATAGAGATTATTATCATATTGAGAGATGTAAATCAGACACAGAAAGACAAATATCATATGATATCACTTAAATGTGGAATCTAAAAAAATTATACAAATTCTATTTACACACCAAAAACAGACTCACAGACATAGAAAACAAACTATGGTTACCAACGGGGAAAGGGCAGAGAGGGATAAATTAGAGGTTAGGGATTAACAGACATACATTACTATACATAAAGTAGATAAACAACAAGAACCTACTGTATAGCACAGGGAACTATATTCAGTTTCTTACAACATAAAATGGAAAAGAATCTGAAAAGAAAATATATGTGTGTGTGTCTATGTATAACTGAATTGCTTTGCTGTAAACCTAAAACTAATATTGTAAATTAACTATACTTCAATTAAAAATTTTTTTAAAAACCAAGGTGATGGATAATATAACTAAAAAGGAGGATCTCTGGCAGCCGAACATGTCACTGCTCTGAGATAGTGACGCTGAGGAGCATGAGATGAGTGTAGGAATGGTGAGACTGGAGGCGGCTCTCTCCAAAGCTTTGAGGCTGTCACGTGGAGGAGGAAACCTGTCTCACGTTGACTCAGAAGGTGAAGTGAAAACCAATATGACTAGAAGAGACAGAGTTTGTCCTGAGATAAATTTAGGGAAGAACTTTCTAACCTAGTAGAAAAAGAATTAATATTTAGTTGAGGGCATACTATGTCCTTGTTTCTTTATTTGTAATATTTTGTTTAATTCTTACTTAAAAAATCTCTGGGTGGCAGGTGGAACTATGCCCCTTGGATGGATAGGTTTCCTGCTCCCAGGAGGTGTGGACACTCAAGAGGAAATTGGAAATTCTGGAGAAGGGAATCCATCACTGAGTCCTAGACAATTCCTAAGGTCTCTTCTAGTTCTAAGCTAGCTGAGGTCTGAACCAAATAAACACGCCTGTGGCTCTTAAAGGTTTAGCTGCACTGAGTGGTATCTGCTGACCTACAAAACATAATGATCTTCCAAATAGCCATGCCCTGGCCCAGAACTGGGAGCACTGAAAATGCCCAATTTATGTTGGCTGAAATGAAATTAGCTCCCTGGCTAAGGTAGAGACAGGTGAATTGGGGCTCCTCAACCTTGTGGCCCTCAACCCCTGCAGGTGTTGCCCTAATTATGCCATAGAAACCATTGCAAAAAGCAAGAAACAGTACTCCAGATTCCAGTGCAGGTAATGGAAAGTCACTAAAACTTCTTGAACAATGATAGAGTGTTTCCAGTTTAACTAAGCTTTAACCATAATTTCTCAGGAAGGCCTTTTGCTGAATATCTTCCCCAGGAATGCAACAGAATGGCATTCTAATGCCTCCTTCAATGAGAAACAAAAATATGGCCAAGAACTACCCTCAAGAATGGATTAGCAGGAGCAGAAAGGGCAGTGAGGTACCTGTGATCTAGAAATTCTGCCTGGCTCACTTCCCTTCCTTAAGAGAAAATCTGCCTGATGTACTGCAAGAAAATAAAGGCATATATGAGAAAGCAACCTTGATTGGAAGGCTCTTAAACACATGCCTTTCCAGAGAGACCGGTAAGTCTCTTCCACTAAAGGATCCATGTGGAAAAGGGAAAACATGGATATCTTGGGTTATCTGAGCATGACCTTGAAGACTGGTACAAGGAATAAATGAGGTGAGCGCAGGATTCCTTTGATCCTGAGTCATGGCTTTGTCAAAATTACCCATTTACTGACCCGCTTGGCTTTGTATGGAAGACAAAGTTCAAGCTACAGTACAGGCAGCAAGAAGATTGGAGTAGGCTGTGCAAAATACGAAATTCCCACAGACATTCCCATCACCTCTGGATGTCTGCTCATCACACTGCAACTGTGTCCTCTGTCGCTCGTCTACCCTACATGATGGTTCTATGAGCCCATAAACCGCTCGGGCCCAGTCTCCCTGTCTGGAGGTGTGCTCCCAGCACAGTGCCCAGCACAGACACATAGAGGGCACTTGACAAGCTCTGATGAATGCATGAAGTTTCATAGTCTTTCTTTCCAGTGCCTGATCTCAGCTAATGCTCCCTGAACACCTCTGTGAGCCAGGCCCTGTGCAGAACATTTTAGAGATATTTCCCCATTTAATCCTTAAACTGACCCTATGAAATAGGTATTACCATCGTCATTATTGTTTTAACAATCACTATTTTCATAAGGAGAAACAGACCTAGCCTGGAAACCACTATGCCGTGTTGCAGATTGGTTTTAACTCAGTGGATGTTGTGGGTGCAGGGGCAGGCAGCGTGCAGAAAATGCAGATTGCTTTGTCCCAAATCAGAGTCAATGTCCCAGCTTACACGACAGCCAGTTTCTTAGCAATCTTAGAGTTGATTTTTAATACAGAGGGGAAAAAAAAAGCTAACAAACAGGAATGGCTGTTCTGTCTCTCATCTTCCCTTGATCTCCTCTCCTGCTTTCCAGTGCTGACAAGGGGTGTTTAGACTAGAGCCTCCAATTTTACGTCAATTCATAACTTGTAATGACCAGTGTTTTGAGGGTGTTTACAGTGGCTGCCTAAGGCTTTGAGAGCCACAGCAAGAGATGTTTCACTTCTAACTTGATAAGGTGTGAAGGCTTTTAGGACTGTGCATGTGTATCCTACATCTCAATTTATTTTGAAAAAAATAAGTGACCACTTACTGAGAGTTCATCGTGCACTGTGCTCAGCCCCTTGAATATATTATCTCATTTAATTCTCAGGACAACAAATGCTCCTACTGATTTAAATTGTTTTCCTTTAGCGTCAATGTAACGTATCGGTTTGTGGGTAGGTGAGCAGGAATTGATGACAGCCAAGGGCTGTGTATTCATCTATAGAAAGGAGGAAAAAATACAAAAGCTTTGGCAGATTTTTTTTTTTTTACAAAACAAGGCGAAAAGAATTGTCTCCTTGAAAACCTGCCACGTCTATCTCGGTCAACCCCAAAAGAACCAAGACAGACACGACTTCAGAGTCCTGTGTAGCCGTGTTTGTGAACTCCACCTGGCCCTCTAAGCTAGCAAATCCTTCATCTCACACAGTTCATAAGGCAAAAGAGGGGGAGGATATAGCTCAGTGGTAGAGCATGTGCCTCGCATGCATGAGATCCTGGGTTCAATCCCCAATACCTCCCTCAAAAAGTATAAATGAATAAATAAACCTAATTTACCTCCCCCTATTAAAAAACCTAATAAAATAAAATAAGCCAAAAGGGCCAGGGGTCATCTATTTTATGGCAGGGGAAAAAAACAGATCTGGGTTTGAGTATCATCTTAAAAAACTAGAATCACTGGTCTTCGCTTCTCCATCAGACAGGGCCATCACTAACCTGAAGACCACCTTGGCTTGAAATAGAAATTGGCGCCCCCTAGAGGCAAACCTGGTGACTTCGGTGTAGTCCTAGGTGAGGTGATGGCCCCTTTGAGCCCTATCCTCCCAGAGTCTGCAGCTCTGTGCCAGGCCCCATGGCTCACTGAGAAGGGCACTCACTCCCTCAGCAGGTGCCCCAGAACAACATGCATAACTATGCGGCAGAGCCACCATCAGCAACAACACAGATGTCCCCAAGTGACAGTCCATGGACCCCAGCCCATTCACAGATGTGTTTTAGTGTCCTAATCATGTTTGAAAGAATTTGAATTGCTTGCCAACAGTGAAAATTAGAAAATTTCACATAAAATCGAGATTTCAAGCTTTTCTTGAAAAATTAGAAGTTCTGGGAACACTGGGTCTGCATTCCTGCACAGCAAATGGATTGGAGTTAGATACGCTGCCTACTTCAGGTATTTACTTATTTTGTCTTCTTTTTAATTTGAATAACACTGTATCTTGGGTTGCATTCCACATTAGCACATAAAGAGCTACCAACTTCTTATTTTAAATTTTTATTCATATTTAAGTTTTGGAATAGATAATACTTGTATCAGATAAAAAAATTCCAAAGATATCAAAAACTTTAAACATTCTGTCCCCTCGCCATGCAGAGCTGCTCCCCAGAGGGAACCACTGTTACACGTTCTGGTGTGTCCCTCCAGAGACAGCACGTGCACACACAAACAAATGCATATGCTGTCTCTTTAAGACACCATCAATTGCAAGATACACCATTACCTTGTGTTCACTAAGTAAGAAAAAAAAAATCCTGCTAACATCATGACACCATGATGGTCCTGCTCAATCCATAAATTGGTTGTCACTCCTTATTGCTTTGAAATTTGTTTCATGTGGTCCAAAGCACTGGAAATTTTCCCCTGCCCTTCTGTTGTGTTGTTTGAAGTATGCCAGGCAATCCTTTTAATGTAGCTGGGTTAAAAAAAAAAAAAAAAGTAACATGACTTTGTTTATGTACCAATATAGATAACTGATTGCAGCTAATCCCTCAATTTGTTTTGGAGTTAAAAAAATGAGGTGGGAATCTAACTTTATTTTTCTCCAGCTTCTGTGAGTTCACTACAGGTCCCACCACTTCCTATTGTCTTACCTTGGATAGATTTACTCATATGGCTTGTTTGACCCCTGTAAACATTTGAGTTCTCAACACCTAGACTGTTGGACAAACAGCTGGACAGGGCAATGAGCAGTTTCAATGGCAGTCCATTTGCTGTGAGGGGTGGGGCGGTTTCAGCAGAGGTAGCAAAGCCCGTGAGTAAGATCCATGTGGCTGTGCACACAGGTTCAACTGGGAAGAGCCCTTGAAGAATCCGCCCCGTAGCTAGAGCTGCTTGGAGTTGCCTGACCTCGGGGCTTCTGATCCTTGGCTTGATTTGCCTCCCACCTCCTTGCAGGTGATGTGTTTAGGTCACTGGTAGGGGATGTAAGGAAAGCAGGTAAGATTTATATCAATACCAGACAGCATAATGAAAAGCAAAGTTGAAATCAAAGTCTGGGCACAGGTTTCTCTGTTTACAGAAAACATGCAAGAGCTTTGGCGTAAACTGACGTGGTTGTTTTAAGACAGGTGTATCTATGACCTCAAACTATATTTTGCAGTTAGAAGATGTTTCTCAGACAAATTTTTAAGGCATGAGTTCTAGTCCTTACTCTGCTAGGACTGGGCATCTTTGAATAAACCACTCTCCGGACCTCAGTTTATTAGTCTAGTCTACAGAGTGGTGGGTTTAGGCCATAATCTGGATCTAGGTTCTTGAACTTCTTGCACAATGCGTGCATTTGAAATACACTTAATTTTGCATAAAACTGCAGAGCATTCACAGACTCCATGATATCCATTCATTGATTTGCTTTTTGTTTGTTTGATTATTTTTTTTTGAAATACAGATGTACTGTATTATGTTAGTTTCAGGTGTACTGCCATCCAATGATTTCTGTACGTCACTGTCCAATGCTTGTCTTTCCACATATTCTGTTTCCCTGGTTTTCTCTTGAGTCATTTTCACGAAGACAGTATTTGATGGTGCTCCGCAGCTATATATTAAAGATATTTCCCAACTCTTATTCCTTGAAAGAATATTGAGAAAACAGCGCTAGGATCTGAGACAGAGATAGAGATCTTTCACTCCCAGAGTAAATATGCCAAGTAATCACCATCCCAACACCTTTGCAGCTACGGCCGGGGCCTCAGCTTTGTTTCTGCCCTAAATTTAGAATTAGACCCAGGTGATCACTCACAGCCCATTCTGGGGAGGGTGGCCACGGTGACAGCAGCTCCACCACGTCCGGAGGCAGCAGCAGTGACTGTTTCTGAGGCAGTGCCCGGGTCTACGTTGGAGATGCTGACTGTGTGGTCTGCAGCATCTGGACCTAGTGCCAGCGACAGTGGTGTCTTCATGGAACAGGCTCACTGTGGCATTTTGAGCTGATTCCTGGGCCTGACCCAAGATTCTGTGAGCTACCAGTATCCTTTAGTAAGTTCTTTCTCCTTAAATTAGCCAGAGTTGATTTCTTTTTCTTGCAACTAAAATGCCATGACACCAACTTTAACCGTCTTGAATGAGAACAGTGACTTAGAAATTCTTTTCCAACAAGAGACTTCTTGGAGAGTCAGCTGTCTTGGGGGAGAGGGTAACAGAATGATGAAATTGCATAACCTAACACAACTGTGATACCCTACTTCCCTTTGTAAACGTGGAATAGTAACAGCAACAAGAGCGAATGTAAATCACTAGAAACCTCTTGGGTTATTCCTACACTGTTCCATCAATTACTTTCAAATAATGCATTTATTTAAACTTCATTAGTCATATGGAATTTGTCAATAAAACATACATACATTTTTGAGTGCCTACTATGTGTCAGAAACTCTGCCTGATGCTGGGGCAGATTCATAGAAGAAAAAGATAGGTTTTCCCTTTGAAATAAGGGAAATAATCTCAAGATAATGTTATCAATGCTACAGCAAGCCTATTTGGGAAGAAAAGGTTTAATATCATCTGGATTGAGCTCTTTTCAATAGACTGAGTTGTGATCATGTTGTCTTTGAGAGTGTGTGAGGTTTCCAAGGCAATAAATAGTGGAAAATTTAGACCTACCTTGGTGATTCTGAAAAGTCACTGTGACATCTACACCAAGCTTTCTTAGTATTCTCTAAATTTTCTATTCCAAAGGGGCTAAAGGATTTTGTTTAGGTTCTAGCAAATCTAAATTCAGTTGGATTTGATTATTGTCCCCCTAATTTGGCATGACTCCCACCAAGTTAAAATTTTTCATCCTGCTTTTTGCTTTGTGTATCATTGCCTGCAAAATGATCCCAGAGTGAGAACTTGGCTGGAGAACAGGTGTTCCTTCAGGTCTGATGAGAACAGTGGGACAGAATCGATAGACGCTACTGATGGGACAGAAGCTCTCCTGTAACAGGAGCCTGACTTCAGATTTGCCATTTGCCAGGTTTAGGAATTGAGGGAGACTGTGTGTGGCGGGGTGGGGGGAGGGTGGGGACGGTTCACCAAGTGGTTCTGTCGCCAGGGCCGCATTAACTAGGAGGCAGGCATTCGCAGTGACAAGGTGCAATGTTTATGGTCTTGTTTCTGCTTCTCCTGGTGGATCAAGCAGAACACTTCTCTGGCATCCATCCTCACCTACGTTTCCCACACCAAATACTGCTTCAGTTTTAAAAAACCATTTTACATTCACATGGAAAAAATACCCACAAGAAAATAAAGGAAACTCTTGTGAACAAAACCTGAAATAAAGGATTCTGCTGCTGAGAGTTAAAAAAGAAAATACAACTGTTTGGGAAGTTCAATTTAAAAACAGTGTTTGGAACAGAGAGTACATTTTTTTCACAGTGTCCTCCTTATAAATGGTGATTGGGTTCCCAGATGAGCCCAGAAAGGATTACTTAGCTCACAATGTCCCTGTAAAATTAATCATGTTGTCTTAGCCTTGGATAATATTTTCAGATCACTTGCTTTTTTTCCTTTTTTTTCTTTTTTAACTATATACCTTTGTTTCCTACCATGCAAGCTCACTGAAGGGAACTTTAAAGGAAAGAATAGAAACTATGCTCTATACCAGAAACTGACACATTGTAACTGACTATACTTCAATAAAACAAACAAATAAATAAAATATATAAAAGTATAAAGAATAAAGAAAAAATACAAAAACCCCTGAAGTCTACCATCCAGAGCTAACCACTGGAATACATTTTATTCCAGTCATTTAAAAATTTTTAATAAATTTTTTTAGATGTAATTGACAAACAATAAGCTGAAACACTTAAAATGTATAATTTGGTAAATTTAACACATGTGTATACCTGTGAAACCATCACCAAACTCAGTATAAAAAACATATCCATCAGCTATGCCCCCGAAAAAAAGTCCTCATACACCTTTGTAGTCCTTTCCTCTGCCCCCGACTCTGCAGCAAACACCAATCTGCTTTCTGCCACTATAGATTAGATTGTATTTTCTATAATTTTATGTAAATGGGTTCAGATAGTATGTATTCCTTTTTGTCTGGCTTTTTCAATCAGTGTAATTATTTTAAGATTCATACACATTAGCCTGTGCTAAGAGTAGCCTGTATTAACTGTTTTCATTGCTGAATAGTATTCTGTTCGGTGCTTATACAACAGTTTGTTTCCCTAGTCATCTACTGATGAATTTTGGGGTTTGTGACGTCTTTTTCCAACACCAATAACCAGTTCCCAGTTCTCCGGTATCAGCCTTGTGCCCAGTAATTCAATTCAGCTCTGACACTCAGCTGTTGCACAGACCCCAGAAGTTGCACAGACCCCACAGGTTGTGGGCTCAATCCCACAAGACTGTCCCCATTTCAGGCACCAGCTCCAAGCTGGGTCTCAAGGCAGCCACACTTCTGCCTGGCTGACTACGAATTCAGAGCTTACCACAACCCCTTCTTCAGTCTCCATAATTTACTAGAATGATTCACAGAACACAGGAAAGCAGTTTACTTATGATAACGAGTTTATTATCAGAGATACAACTCAGAAGGTCAGAGAGATGCATAGGGCATGGAATGGCAGGGAGAGGGGGTGGAGCTCCCACCCCCTCCCCAGGAGAGCCACCCTCCCAGCATATCCATGTGTTCACCAACCAGGGAGCTCTCCAAGCCCCATTGTTTAGGGGGTTTTATGGAGGTTTTGTTATGTATTATGATTAAATCATTGGCCATTGGCAATTGAACTGAATCCCCAGCCCTTCCCTGACCAGGAGGGAGATCCAGAGGTGGGGCTGAAAGTTCTAACACCCTAATCATGTGTTTGGACTTTCCGATGACCAGCTCTCTTCCAGAAGCCAGCTAGGGGCTCCATCACAGGATATGTCATTAGCATAAACTCAAGCATAGTCTAAAGATATTTGTGGTATCAATAAAAATAAATAAATAAATAAATAATTAAAAGATACTTGTGATAAATTTTAAAAGACACTCCTATCACTAAGAAAATTCCAAGGATTTTAGGAGCCTTTGCCAGGAACCAGGGACAAAGGCCAAGTACATTTTTTTTTTTAAATTATACCATGGGGTTGTTTCCTATTTGGGGCTGTTATAAATAAAATCATTAAAATTCTTTACAAATCTTTGTGCAGACATATGCTTTTATTTCTCTTGGGAATATACCTAGGAGTGGAATGGCTGCATCATATAGGGCCTGTATGTTTAACTTAAAAAATTCCAGATTTGTTTTCCAAAGTGGTTGTAGCATTTTACCTTTCCACCAGCAGGTATGAGAGTTTCAGTTGCTCTAAATTCTCACCAAATCTTGCTACAGTTGGTGTTTTAAATTTTAGATAGCTGAATAGATATGCAGTGCTATCTCAATGTGGTTTTAGTTTGCATTCATGATAAAGAGCATCTTTTTAGGTGCTTATTTGGCATTTGTGTCTTCGGTGAAATGTCTGTTGAAAGGTTTTGCCCATTTTTTAACTGGGTTGTTTATTTCCTTATGATTGAGTTTTAAGGGTTTTTTATATATGCCGGATGCAAGTCCATTATCAGATACGTGATCTGAAAATATTTTCTCCCAGGCTGTGGCTCATCTTTTCATTCTTTTATTTCAAAGACCAGAAGTTCTTAGTTTTGAAAAAGTTCAATTTATTAATATGAATCATGCAGTCTATCATATCTGTGAAGTCTGCTTAACACAAAGTCCAAAGATTTTCTCCAGTGTTTTCTTCTAGAAGTGTTCTAGTTTTCATTTCACATGTAGGCACATGATCTATTTTGTGTTAATTTTTGCATAAGATGTAAACTGAAGATCTAAGGTGAGGTTTTTGTTGCTGTGGTTTGTTTGTTTGTTTGTTTGTCTGTCTATGAGTGTCTAAATATCTCAGCACCATTTGTTGAAGAGGCTTTCCTTTTGCCCCTAAACTGTCTTTGCCATTCTGTTCAAAATCAGTTCACTATTTCTGTAGTTTGTTCCATTGAAATGTGTGTCTATCTTTACCACGTTGTCTTAGTAACTGTAGCTTTATAAGTCATGATATCAGTAACGATAGATCTCCACATTTGTTCCTCTTCCTGAAAGTTGTTTTGGCTATTCTGGGTTCCTTGCATTTCTGTATGAATTTTAGGATATGTTTGTCAGTTTCTATAAAGATGTCAGCTTGGTTTTCGATAGGCATTGTGTTGAATCTGTAGGTGAATTTGGGGAATACTGTCGTTTTAACAATATTGTCTTCCAATCTATAACACAGGATATATTTTCACTTACTTAGATCTTCATTAATTCTTTCAAAAACGTTTTGTAGTGTTCAGTGTACAAATCCTGCATTTTTGTTGTTAAAATTATTCCTAAGTATTTCTATGCTATTGTATTGAAAAATATATACAAATACAATTGATATTGAATCTTGATCTTATATCTTGAAACTTCACTGAAATTGTTCATTAGTTCTAAAAAAATTTTTTTATGGATTCCTGAAAATTTTCTATATATAAGATCATGTCATCTGAGAATAAGGGTTATTTTACTTCTTCCTTCCAATCTGAATACCTTTTATTTCATTTTCTTGCCTGACTGCCCTGGCTAGATCCTCCACTACAATGTTGAACAAAAATGCCAAGAGCAGATATCCTTGTCTTATTTCTGACTTCAGGGAAAAGTACTCAGTCTTTCACCATTAAGTGTGATATTATTTGTGGGTTTTTCATAGAGGTCCTTTGTCAGGTTAAAGAAGTTCCCTTCTTTCCTGTTTTGTTGAAGTTTTTTTAATCATGGAAAGATATTAGAAGATTGATTAACTTTTGAAGATTAAACCAGCAAAATATTTTGTAGATGTGGACAAGCTGATTTTAAAACTTACATAGAAGGGCAAAGTAAATGAGACTAGAAGAAGAGACAATGAATGAGAGACACTAGTCTATGAGCTTTCCAGAATCTCCCCAATCTTCCTGACTCTGTGAAACAAGTAGTATTGTCTTCATTTCATAGATGTGGATATGGGGCCATAAGAAGTAACATAATTTGACACTGAAAGTAAGTGGTAAAAATACTTAAAAGAGTCTGACACATAAGAAGTCCCTAATACGTGTTCATTCACACAGGAACATGACACCCCTCTCCCCAGAAGTAGAGATGGAGTCTCCTTAGCTTCTCAAGAAGTGAGGACAACTTTTTTTGTCAGAGATAAAAGATATTTTGAAGGACAGTATTAATACCATGATACTAATATGTATCAAACTCTTAATTATCTGATTCTTTCTTTTATTTTACCTAAAATTCAGAGGAGGTCTAATGGCAATCTCCCTCAATACGCAGTAAGTTTTCTTACAGCAAACCATCTACCAGCTTCTACCACGTGGCTACCTAAAGCCTCCTGCACTGACTTTTCTAAAGCATTGTCTTTTTCACGTGGCAGCCCCTCACTGGTATCTTGTACCTCCAGGGGAAATGGTATAGAATTGAAATAAGAGCTTTATTATTGTAGTGAAATCCGGCCGATACATGTCCTCTTTGCATTCCCTAGAGTTGTCCCCTACTTATGAAAAAAGAGAGAGAGCTATTGTCTTTCAGAGTCAAAGGCTCCCTTCTGTGCTCTGCCCTGCATGTTCTTTGTCCTCTGGCTCAGTGGTGGACTGTGGCTCCGGCATCATTGGGAGAACCAGAGGAAGACTACGAGGCTGGAGGAGGCAGGAGGAAATTGTTCCTTCCTGTTTTCTTCTTGCTCGGCTTCTACAGGCTTTATGGTCCTGTCAGCAGCATCTGAGCAACACTTCCTTGCTCCAGCAGCACCAGCAGAGCAGTCCTCTCCTCGAAGTTTCTATGTTCCGGTAGCCCCAAGCTTCTCCTGTGCTCCACAATTCTAAGGATGGTAGCTGCTTCCTGCAATTGCTGCTCTGAGCTGCCTCGGTGTTGTCTTTTTGCCTTTTCAATTCTTCAAGCCCAGTTAACAATTATTTATTAAATCATCTCCCTTTAACAAATTGGTGTAGTCTCCTAACTGGACTTTGAGTGATAAGGAGGGGACAGGAGGAAATAGCACCAGGAGGTTATTTATTAAAGATGCTTCAACAGCAAATTTCCATGTCCTGTAGATGGGGGCCACTGAGTGGGATGGAGAGCTCTGGTCCCTAAGTTACAGAGGGGACTTGCGAGAATCTGAGCTTGAGGCCCAGGGGAAACTGGGAAGACTCCCCACCTCTGGCTCTTGGCTAGCCTTTAAACCTCCAATGTCCATTTTAATTCATCCTGGTACAGTCCTGCCAGCAATGAAGGATGCATGAAAATGGTGACCCCTGGGTCACATTTCCCAGACACCTTACAGTCACTGGCCCCAGAACCTTCAGCTTCAGAGAGAATAGGTAGCCACCAATCCTCGCTCCAAAAGAACTGGCATGAGCTTCCTTGCCTTGAAGAAGAAACCCTCAGGAGGAGGTACAAGGAGTGCCCTACACTCAAGGGAGAACAAGGCAATTAACTTGAACCTGGGTCAGGACAGAGCAGATGTGCCCCCTCTCAGGAGAACCAGGGTCCAGAACTTACAGTTCATTCAACCTCTGGAAGTTGATGGGGTCAGTAAGAGCATGGGTCCTGGTGCCAGACGGTCCAGACTCAGCTCCACCACTGCCTCTTACTAATTGTGGGATTTGGGGCAATTTTCTCAACCTTTCAATGCCTCAGTTTCTTCATCTGTATAATGGGGATAATAAGAGTACTTAGCTTATGGCGTTTTATAAGGATTTAATGAGTTTCTTTATCTGAAGTGTTTAAGAATAGTGCCTAGCACATGAAAAGCAATATGAAATTAGCAGCTATTATTATGATCTGTGTATCATAAGCTAAGCAGGAGAGAGATGATATGTATGGAGGAATTGTTTTGTGTCAGAAAAGCTATGGCTTTTAAAATATTTTAAGTTGAAAGAAATAGAAAATGCTAAGACAAATGGCTTAAAACAGAGGAGATTTATTATCTCAAAAACAAGAAGTCCAGAGTAAGACAGGGTCAATGGCTCAAGGATGCCATCAAGGACTCAACTCATTTTCATATTTCTTTTCTGCTGTTCTCAGCAGAATGGCTTTTTCCTGGGGCTTGTCCTCTCGTGTTTTCAAGATGGCTGTAACAGCTCTCAGTATCACAGCCTCCAGACAACATGAAGAAGGGCATTCAGAAGGACTTTTATTTCTCCAGCATATTTTTCAGTGATAGAGGATGACCTTCCCCAGATGCCTCCCCACCCCCAGCTTATTTCTCCTTCATTCTCATTGGGTAGATTTGTTTCACTTGCCAGTGCCTAAACCAATCACTGACAAGGAGAATGGAACTCTGAAGATCAATTAGACCGATCATGACTCACAGCTGGGGAATGGAGGTACAGCCCACCTCCCCTGAAGCACCTGGCTGCACAGGAGGCACATATCCAAAGTCAGGGTTTCATCAGAAAGAAGAGAGGGAGAAATGGCTGATGGGTTGGCAGCCAAGGGCGGTGGCTACAATGACCTTCCCAGCACCTTGCAAATTACACAGCCCTTACCTAGCCTGTGCATAAAGCTGACCCTGTGTCAACCTGGCCGCACTGGACATTAGCAGAACTTGCAGGGGAGGAAGATACACTTCTCCCACCTCATCAGGGATATTGAAGCAAAAATAGATTGTATTCTCCTAGATCCCAAACACACACACACAATTTGGGGAGTGTTGGTCACTTAGGAGGAGTGTGAGGAATGGAAAACAGTGAGGAGAGGAAGGGGAAGGCTAGTGCTGAATAAACTGGCGAGTCAACAAAGGATGGGGGAGAGAACACTAACTAGCAAGAAAGAGAAAGGATGGGAGCTGGAGAGCCCCCAAGCACAGAAGCTGGGGAAATGAAGGACAAATTCAGGAAAGAATGTTATTTAAACTGTGTGCACATCTGAGGAGCAGAAAAACCAAAGGAGCCGCACAAAAGGCTGAACAAGAGAGGGGATCCTAGGAGCAGGGGTTGAGAGGAGGGCCCTTACGAGAGCGAGTGCAAAATGGTGTTATAGCTTCAACAGCAATGACCCAGCACCAATTCTGTTTTTTCCTAACGTCAAATCTCTGCTGTCCTGAAATTACACGACTATAAAACTACTATTTCTTTGAAGCAGGAAAAAAGCAAGGAAAGGGACCCAGTCCAGCAGATGCGGGGACAGAGTGGCAGCCCTTAGCCAGAGACGCACACGGACCCTCACATGAACAGCTCCTGATGGGGAGGAGGGCGAGAACTCTGTTGACTTTTACATGCCCAGACCTTCAGGAGTCCTTTGGACAGTGTTTCTGGAGCCCAGACCTCACTTTTTGTATCCCACAGCACTAAGGCTCAGGGAAGGAGGTTTTAAAATATCTGGAACCTCTCTGACCCCCAAGTTAGTGGCTGCATTCTCTGATGAACACTTATAATAAATGAATCCAGAGATGGCAAACTCAACCTATCTGGGTACTGATACTGTGAGAATAAAGCGAATTCCCTGGAATTATTCTTGGAGAAAACATGGTACTTGTTTAGAACACTTTAGTAAGTCACTTAAGGTGGACGGTGTGTCCCTGAACCATCCTCAAGCCATGGACGATGCTCTACAAGCTGTTATGCAAGGGATGAGGGAGCAATTTTTGTTGCTTCTAACAGAAAGAGGATAGAGTCTTTGGCATCCTCTGCATGCCAATTAAAAGTAGTATATAAGTAAAACGTCTCTTCATTTTCCCAATAAATTTTAGTTTTTTCTTATCCCTCTAGACATCTTCCATAGTGGAGTCCCCAGTGGATGTTTTGGATCCCTGGCTGTCACTAGCACACAGACTCATGCACGAGGACTCTGTGGTCATTCTGCATAATGTGTAGAAGAAGATGGTGCTATGCTATACTCTGCCAGTGTAGCCTGAGTGTTCAGTATAAGTCTACCAAGACTAACCCAACATTTAGCATGAATGGATATTTTTCTGAAAACTGGAACAGAGGCTGAATCTTGCTCCTGAGATGGAGTTGGGGTGAAACAGTCAGGATGTAAGCCTATGAGAGTCAGAGGGACACCTTTACTGATGTCTGGGGTCACTTCAGCAAAACACTCCCTCAGCATCGAAAGTAGGTGCAGTCTGGGCAAATGCCAGTCAATCAATCAACCAATCATTAAACCAACAATGGGAATTCATTAAGTTTTTGTTTCTTGCTGGACACATAGGACAGCAGATATGACAGATTCAAACTATGGGAAAGGCCTGGCCTTCAAGGAATTGACGGTCTAACATGCACACCAAACTTGAGCCCAGAAGATGTGCAATCATGACCATGATTACAATAGAGATCAGAGAACAGGGAGCCCAGCAGTGTCAGAAGCAGTGAGAGTTTTAGGAAGGAGGAGGGATTGAAAGCAGAGACGCATGATCTAGCCAGAGGGGAAGATGGGAAGGGCAGCATTTCAGGCAAGGGACTAACCGAGACAATGACAAGGAGGCAGGGGTGAGCATAGCAGACATGAAGGGCACTTGGTCCTGCTGGCATGAAACTGGGCACTTCTTAATGTGACGTCAAAGGAGGAAAAAGGGACCTTCAGGGCCAGTGCAGTCTCCATAACTCAGAGAGGGGGGAATCCCCACATGAGCCAACATGGTCACAAACTAGACAGGGTGACTTTTCAGAGTGGGGAGAGGGGCTTGAGAGGAGGTCCTTTCTGTGATTTATAACTTGGTGTGACCTAGACAGTAGTGGCTCCAGGCCCCAAAGGGCCACTACAGAGAGCAGAGATATGTTTCTTCATAAAAATGTGATTTTTCACCTTTTTGCAAAATCAGAAGTGGACCAAAAGGAGAATTTCTCGTAGAGACCCCTGGCTTCCCACCTGGGTTCCTGGGGCTGGGGGTGGGGGGTGTGGGGGGAGTAGGCGGGGCGCCGTCCCTGCATCCACGCCTGCAGCTATTCAGCCTCTGCCTGGGTCGGGGACGAGGAAATTACCAATTCCAGTCTCGCAGGAGGAATTAAGCTTGGAACAATACAGTATTTTACAATCCGGTACAAGCTGCATTTATCCAGAGCTTTTCATGCGTGGCATCTTAAAGCTCTTTATGACCCCTTTTTAAAAGGGGAAAGAGGAAAAAAATAAAGAATTTAAAAGAGAAAACCTTCTAAAAACCCAAACCCCCACTGAACTAAATGAGCCATTGAGAGTGAATAGGACTTAACAGTGGCCTTCAGAATGGGAACAGAAGTCCCGCTCGGACGGAACAAGAACAACAGAATCAAAGGAAATCACAGCTCAGAGAGGGCTGCATGGGGCCTGAAATGGACCCTCGGCCCCTGGGCACTGACGGGTTATGCCGTCTGCCACTGGCACAGTGAGCTTTGGACAGGGGTCAGGAGACGGGTGATGGCTCCCATGTAAGTACAGACAGGACCAGAAGGCCACCTCTTGGCTCCGAAGATGGTCAGTGCCAGCCCCAATATTTGCTCTACTGAACCGAGCATCACCCTCCCCAGTGGCCACCGCACACGAAGTGCTTCTGCTGTGTGCCTTTGGACTCCATCCTGCTCATAGCTTCCCTGCCCGAGACCCTCATGCTGGGTCTCTGAACAGCCCTGGCCACACATGCCCTTCCTGGAAGCCCGTCGTGCTTCGCACATCCTCCGCATACCTCCTCTTGCTCCCTCCCACCCTGTCCCACCAGACCCCTTGGCCCTTTTTCTTGCACCACTGGCTCTCTGCTTGTTGCAATCTGATCAGTTCATTCCTTTAGGGGTGTTAGAAGATGATAATCATTTAACATGATATTTATCTTGAAAAATGTATTATGTCTTAAGGAGAGCTTCAGTGTTGTGAGCAGAGGAGGGACCTGGAACTTGCATGGAGGTGGTTGTTGCGGACTAGAGGCGCCCAGGGTTGCCTTGGTGCACTAGAGGGGTTTCTTCATGAACATGGGAAACGTAACTAACTCGCCTTGAGCTGTTGACAAAGTAAAATGTTGGGCCTCATGAGTCAGTCCTAGGCAACTCAGTTACTTTAAGTTGACAACTCTAGGTTATGAATTCTTTTTTTTTTTTTTTTCTGAGTGAGAATGCAGTTCCAGAACAAGATGAGACTGGTGACTGGAAAAAAAAAATCAAAGAACACTTATTTTGAGGGGATAAAGTTTGACTGCACTATGACACCTACCTTCCAGAGACTTCGTGAAGAGTAAGGAGATACCTCCGAGCCCCAAAGCGTGGTGTTTGGCACACAGTCGGTGCTCAGTGACTACTGACTCCCGTGCACTCCTTTCTGGCCGGCTTCCTTCCCTCTCCACCGCTTCTGTCCTGTGCTCCCATCCTGTGCTGGTCCAGTTCTGTAACACATCGTACCCGTACCTCCTGACGGTCATTTTCACCGGCCCCTGGCAATGGTTAGGGTGAGCAGCAGTGTGGCTGGAGAGATAGGCCCAGGGAAGCACCAGGGGGCCTTCATCCCGTCCTGACTGCCCAGCTGTGTGACCTTGGATAAATCATTTCATTTCTCTGCTCCTCGGTCTCATTATCTATAAAATGAGCTCATTGATTCCCAATTTTTAAAGATTATGGTTCATTTAAGATTCCACATATAAGTGATATCATACCATATTTCATTTAATAGTGTTTCCTGGGTTCACTTCCCAGATGAACTATTTTCACTAAACTCCATGATTCAGTCTGCTTCCAGGGGAAATCTAAACTAAGACAAGTGGTTTCATTCAGTATCTCATTTATTCATTTGACAAATATTCATTGTGCTCTTATGGGATCAGGCGCTGAGCCTAGTTCTGTAGAAGATCTGTAGATGGGTGCTTGGCTGAAAATCTTCCATGACAGGAGGGGTTAACTGCAACCAGGCAAGGGATTAAGGGACCCCCGAGGTGCCCACCCTTGCTGGACTGCGATCTCTGGAACTTACTATGGGGCCAGATGCACTGGCTGGCTGAGGACCTGGAGATAAAAGATCTAGCCCTGAGCAGTTTCTCATCCAACATGCACTGTCTTCTCCAGCCCCCAACCACACAAAAGCCTCTTTATGTTACGAGGCCTGAGAAGATAGTTCTAGCAAATTTCACTCAGGGAAATGAGTAGCAGGAATAAAGAAGCACACGGCATCCTGTGTGTTTGTCCAGGTGTCGGTTCACATCAGAGGCACTTCCAGCGGCTGACCTGCCACAGGAGCTCATCCGGGCCTTTGAAGCCCACGGCCCTCTGGTCAGCAATCCTGCCCAGCAGCCTGGGAAATGGACGCTGCTCCAAGGGTGAGCCCTGAGCATGTCACAGAGGGCAGTTACCCCCACGGGGCGAAGGGAAGCATGCAGACCTCCCTGCACCATTTGGGGTCTTGAAGAGAACCCGAGCGTTTTAAGAAGAAACATCCTGTAAAAGTGGCAGGCCTTCATTGCTGACAGACTGAGAACCGCGAAGCTGAATAAATGCCATTGGCGGGTTCACCTTCCAGGAGGCCCAGGGAATGCTCATCACGCCTGAGTCAGAGGTGCAAAGGGGGCCTCCAGTCCTTCCCTCAATGCTGCAGACGCAGATGGAGGCTCGACCTGAGTGTGGGGAGCTTCCCAACCCGGTTCAGAAATTTCTTCTTCTGAACCCAAGCCCAAAGGACATTCCCAAACCTCAATTTTAATAAACATCAGTTACCGGGATCACGAGTTAAGCTAAAAGCTAATGGAGTTTAGTATTCAAATCAAATAATAGAAATGCCATTTAAGCACATTTTTGTAACTCTCCATATAATAAAGAGAGAGAGAGAGAACTGTATTTTTGTCTGCTTCTTTTCCTAAGTGGCTTTTTTCCATTGCTTTGGATTCTGCCCTAAAGCCAGACTGTTTTATGCTGGGCAGCACTGGGGAGGCTCCTGGGGATGGAGGGGAGGAGGAGCAGGAGATTTCCTTTACTGTGTGATGTGTCCTCTTGGAGGGAAGAGGAACAGGCCAAGAGGGAGTCCACTGTGAGCTGTTTCTGCCACCAAATCATGGCACCACGGACCTGGGTGGCTGTCACTCTGCTACTAATTGCCCCATTAAAGATGGTCACAGCCTGAGTCTGTGTCTCCTAATGAGAGGATATGTGTTCAGAAATGAAACATGATCACTTATTAATGTTATAAAGTGGACTTTATCAAATTCATTTGATTTTTTAAATTAAAGGTCAAACCTGTAACAAATTAGCTTTTGGTACTAAAGTTTAATATTAGTAAAGAAACGGTGTGAGCAGAGTAGGTGAAACTAGGAACATGGTCTTGAACTGTGGAGTTTATCTCTCTCAATAAGAACACTGATGCTGACTGTGTGCTAGGCTTTGGGCGTAATACAAAATGGAATAAGACTCCTACATAGAGCAGGGGAAGGTATAGCTCAGCGGTAGAGTGCATGCTTAGCATGCACAAGGTCCTGGGTGCAATCCCCAGTGCCTCCATTAAAATAAATGGAGTTGCCTACCCCCACCAAAAGATAATAAAAATTTTTTAAAAAGACTCATACTCAAGGAGCTTACACTCTGACTAAGGGGTTAATGCAAATCTTAAAATAGTAGAGTATAATTTAGACTATAGTAATTCACATAAGAGAATAGCCATCAAAGTGGTATAGGAACTTAGAAGAAGTAGAGGCCATCTTGGTTGTGGGAAATACATTCATTCATTCATCCATTCATCCACTAACAGTCAACGGAATAGACCCCCCTCATGGAGCTTACAGTCCAGGAGGGAGAAACAGACACTAATCAGTATGCACACCAAATAAGTAAATCAACTGTTTTTTAAAGAGGTCTTACGTGCTAAGAGAAAAAGGAAACAGAGCAGGAAAAGGAAGTAGTGCACCTGGGTGGGCTTCTGCAAGGACCTTGACTTTCACACTGAATGGAGGGGGTTCGGAGCAGCAGAGTGACATGATCCGTTGACATTTGAATAGGATCACTCTGGACTGAGAACGGCTTCAGAAGGTGTTTGAAGCAAACATTAAAACCATCACAGCCAGTGTCTGTTGAGCAAGTCCAACATGCCAGGCACCTGGATAATCAAGTATTGTGGATTTTCTAGTGTATCCTCCTATCAATGCTATGGAGTAGATAGCATTATTACCCCTAATATACCCACAGGGAAACTGAAGCTGAAAAGCTAAACACTTTGTCCAAAACCTCACATCTGTCGAATGTTCCAACCCCTAGCCTCCCTGCTTCCAGACAGCTCTGTTACACTGGGTCTCAGGCTTTCTACAACCCACTGTCATGATGTGGATTTCCTACTCAAAAGCCTAAAAGGGTTCCTTTTTGGAAGCCCTCATTTGGGAACTCTCTGTTCCACCCAAGCCAAGAAATACTTGACTGTAACGGTCAAGGCACTACTGAAAGGAATGCAAATAATAACGCATATCAGGTCAAAGATTTTGTAATGTAATACAGCAGGAGTTACAAGATACGTATCTGTGTTTAAAAAAAATAAATTTTAGGCGAAAAGAATCAGGCAAACAAAATGTCACTTGAGTTTAGAACTCTCAGCTCCTTGCCCTTCAAACATGCCTCGTTCATGTGTCAGTTTATGCCCGGCTCTTGCACACTGGCCCTCACACATCTTTTCCTCCTTGTAGGACACAGCTAAGCACTGATTGCTATCATCCCCAATTTAGAGTTGAAGAACCAGGCTTAGGTATGAGTAATTGCCAAGGTTACCCAGCAAGGTGCCATCCTGGAATCAACACTGTTCCTATTAACTCCAAATCCCATAGGCTTTTTACTATATCACGTTGTCATTAGAGTAGAGGGAGAGGAGAGGGGAGAAGAGAAGAGAGAGATTGTCTAATACAAGGAATGGATGATGGCCAGCAAAGTTAATGGCTGCCTAAAAGAGCACCCAACTGGGTGCAGGGGGAGGAGCCTCTTACCCAAAGGTGAGGAAACCAAAGCCAAATACAGCAAGAAGTACCATCTGAGTATGGAATGGGCCAGGTGCCAAGATGGTGGTAGGTCCAAAATCAGGGGATGATTTGGCCAAAGTCTGGGTATGAAACCCAAACTGCAGCTACTGAGACATACAGCAGAAGAAGTGGGGAGAATCTTAGGAAGAGCATTGGGAAGTCAGGGTGCCAGATAAAAGAGAAAGGTTCATATAAAAGAGGAGGGCACAGGATGTCACTGAAGGGACTGACAGCCTCTCCTGAGTAGAAGTACAGGGGAGGGGCAGGACCTCTGTGAAGGTGAGCCTCTGCCTTAGACCAAATGCCAGCTTCATGCAATGGAACAGGATGACAGACAATGCTAGGGCATCGGTTGGCGGAAGACCTCTGTGGTAGTGGACTCTGTGGAGTGGACTCCTCCCCTATGCTCAGACAGGGGGTCAGGGCCGTCTCTTCCACAGACCCCTGCCAAGGCCCTGAGGTATTTTGGGTCTGGGGTCTGAGGACCGACACTTAATGTCCAGGATGCCTGACCAGACTTAGCCATACGCGTCATTATTTAACTCACCCACTTTCGGTGTTAGGGGATCCTTACAAAGACAGTGGTTTATTTATCTAGTAAACTGAAGTGACTTTTCCCTGTGCGGAACTTGTCTCTAAAATATATTTTAGATGAAATTTTGTAATATTTTTTTATCCAAGAGTCCTTTTCTCAAGCATCGGATTTGGGGAGGTCAGAGGATTCAGATGAATTTCTTCCACATTCTGCTCTTTTGTCATATATGGATGATCTGACGATCTTTGAGGAGCAGAGTGTATGATTCTTGTAAACTTACATTTCTTGTTTTGAAACCTTGACGTTATTAGGGCTGTATCTCCTCAGCCCCAAATGATAAAAAGATTTGGTAATTATTTACTTTATATTCAGCATCATTGCATCTGGCATTCAGGGTTCTCTTCTTCTGTCAACCCCTCAACTGCTGCTAGGAGCCCATGTGATCATGTGGCAGCCCTGGAACGAGGCAGGGAAGATAGCAAAGTGGGGTGAAGAGTGCCTGGCTGAAGTCACCTCTTTTTCCCTCCTCAAAATTGGATGAGTACCAAATCTCCTACTTCAATGCTAATATAATACAAGCTGAGGTTAGGATTTTCTCCCCTGCGCTAGCTGGGTGGATAAACTTCTCAAAGGAAAAAGCTAGAAGGGAAAATTAAGGCACATTTAAATTTCAGTTGCTGGAAACATGAGGACAAGGCAGGGCTTGATGGATTGGTATCAAATTTGTCTTTAATGACTCTTATCCTACATTCCTGTCTTATGACAGGCAGCTGCAGGAGAACCAGAAATCCCAAATGCACCTTAAAGGGCACAGGAGGATTAAATAATGCTTGAAGGATTTCCTGGTCTGTCAGACAAATTTTGGAACAAGCAGGACATGGCTCAGGGTCTCTGGAGTGACAAGCCCAATGAGCGGTATCACTGACATTCTGAAATCTTTTTTAAGGGAAAATCTATTTCAGGCTTGAAGGCTTTTATTTTCATTCTATCGTATTTCATGGTCCAGAGTTGCACTGTCAAAAATGATGGCTACTGAGCACTTGAAGTGGAGAATCAGAATTGAGATGTACTGTATGTGTTAGAAACACCCCGGACTTTGAAGACTTCATACACAGAAAGAATGTACGACAGCTCACTAATAATTTTTATACCAATTACATATTAAGATGATAATATTTTGGCTATATTGGGTTAAATGAAGTATATTCTTAAAGTCAATTTCACCTAGTTCTTGTAGCTTTTTAATGCAGTATCTGTAAAATTTTAAATTATGCATCCGGCTCACATGAGTGGCTTGCATTACATTTCTATTGTACAGCGGTGATCAGAAGAACACGTCTCTCTCAAGAATGTGAAGTGTTTGTGACTTTACTCCACTTGCAAGCTAAGAAGCCATCCAGCTACAGTTTAATGGATGCTAGTAGAAGATACGAGACTTCTTGGTTTATTTCTCACAGCAATAGCAGTAGCCAGAGTATCAGTGTATTTGCATCAGTTCTCCAAGCCCCAATTACACAGGGTGGTGTGCAAAGGGCCAGGGAGGACCTCACAGGAGAGGAACTCAGAACTTAGAGAACTTAGGTCTTTGATACAAAGTGCAGCAAGCAAAACTGCCATTTGCTCCAGAGGAAGACACGATCTCTATCTTGCAGGCTGTTAACAATGTGAATATCCTTAAAAATGTACTCCAGAAAAAAGAATAGTCAGTGCATTGCTTGCAAGATATGCAGAAATGTGAGACATCCATGGAGAATTGTCCACCAACATTCTCATTTCCTTTATCTTCATAGACTATACATTTCTCTTTGGGGGTGTTATAATTCTACAGACTAATTAAATATATATATATATAAATGTATGTAAATTATACATTTAAATATAAATTATATAAATTTATATAGATAAATTATGTAAATATATATAATTTTAAATATATATATATATATATATATATATATATATATATATATAGTTAAAAAGCCAGTAGTAGTCCCTAACTCACTGTAATTTTCCAAAGGGTTTATCATTTCCTTATTGAATTGTACACTATGGTAAATCTTAAGCCTCACTTCCCTTCTCTGAAAAAGAACCCATTTTCCTGAAATCATGACATTCAAAATTTACTTACATTGGCAATGTTATAGAAAAGTAATACAGGAATCAGAAAACTCAACTAAAATAGGCCACTTTTCTGGGCACACATACTTAAGAAACATTTGGAAGCACTGGCACTTTAAAAAAAAAAAAATTTGTTTAACTAAATAGTGATTGAAAGTCTCCTCAAAGCCTAGACTCTGGAATTTCAGCTCCATGACAGCAGGCAGGTCTGAACAGGCTCTGCCTCACACCCCGGAATGTTGCACCTTCAAAGCCTTTCACCAACGTCAAGTAATTGGTTTTCACAGTGCAGAGGTGAGCTTGATCATTAAGTACTATTATCCAGATTTGACTGGCTTAATTCACTAGCCTCAGGCCCCAGCAGCCAAAGTCAAAACCAAGAGATGGATCCAGAATATCTGGCTTCCACGCTGTATTAACATCCTTGGACCATGTCTATTTTTGCATATAAACACTCTTCCCTGTTCTTTTAAACACAGACAGTAAGTTACAGCTCATTCTGTAATACTATGTTTTTATTCTGTTGCTTAAAGACTGTTTTATTTTAGTCCTTTTTAAATTATCACTGTTTCACTTCAAATTTTTCATTCATTTGAATAGGTAACAGATGCACACGCAAAAGCAAAGAAAGAAGGAATGGATGCAGTAAGAGAAGTAGTCCGCATTCCTCCTCTGTCACCCAGCCTCTGGCTCTCTCTGGAGGTCATCCTCCTTATCGATTTCTTGTCAATTCCTCCAGCGATAGACCATGCATTTACAAATACGTCCCTTATGTTATGCGATAGATAATGCACGCTATACATACTTTTCTGCATCTTGCTTTTCTCACTTCGTTATTAACCTTGGAGATCATTGCGTTATCAGTTCCCTCCCTGCCTCATTCTTTGAGCTGGACCATATTACATTTAGTCAGTTTCCTCTTGGGGGCATGTAGATTGTTTCCAACCTTTGCTATAATAAGCAACACTTATTTACTTATTTAGCCAACGCTTACCCAGGGCTTGCTTTGTTCCAGGCTCTGCAGTGAATATCCTTGTACTTACATTATTTCCTGCTTATGCAAATAGGTGAGAGACACAGAGGTTCTGCTATTTTTCAGCTGTCCTTGGCAAATGGCTTACTCTTTCTGGGCCCCAGTTTCCTTATTTACAATATGAGGATAATAGGACCTACCTCATAGATTTTTTGAGAGGATTAAATGAGTTAAATACATATAATGTCTATGTTTATATATTTGTAAAACATGGTATCTAATAGAAAATGTGTGTTCATTGTAGGTATAGTTTGCATTTCTCTAACCAAATTAATTTGAGCATCTCCCCAATTGTCTGTTTATATCCTTTGCTGTTTTGTTAATGCATCGACCTTCCACTTACTGATTTGTCAGGCCTTTTAAAATTTTCTGTGTGCATATATGTGTATACACATATAGTCAACATTGTAGTCCCTAAGCTGTGCCCAGGGTCCTGACCCACAGAAACCATGAAATGATAAATAACATTGTTTAAGCCATCAAGTTTTGGCGTATTTTGTTACACAGCAATGGAGAATACTATATATATGTATATATCCTTTTAATATATATAATGCACATTTATATATGTAAACACATATCTTTTTATACTATATATTTATATACATATATCCTTTGTCTATGTACCAATTAAAAATATTTTCCTGGCTTGCAATTTGTCATTTCACATTGTTTATTATTTTTCTTACCACGTAAATGTTTTTTATTATTATATAATCAAATTTATACATCTTATTTGTATGGATTCTGGGTTTTGTACCTTACTTGGAAAAGTCTTTCCTATTGTGAGATGATAAGAAAAATGATTTTCTTTTTTTCTCTGGTACTTTATAGTTTCTTTTCTCTACAGTTAAATCATTGGCCTATCTGCAAATTATTTTAGTCTTAGGTGAAACAAGAATTACCTTCTTTTTTTCCAGCTATATGTTATAACTTGATTCCAATACCATTGAGACAATTTAAGAAAAAAATAGTTTAATCTCAGAGAGTTTTATCACTTACTAATAGCACAAAATTTATTTTCTGCAGTGTGTGTTCTTTAGGAAGATGAGAACAAGCATGGCCTTTCTCATCCAGCTCATTATTAGTAATAAATAATTGTCCTCGAGGGCCAGGGCACAATTAGCCTGTCTATTTACAGATCAAGGTATACCAGCACTCAGTCACAAAAGAAAGATGCCGGGAGCCCCAGAGCCAGAGGACTGAACTAAACTGTGACCCACAGAAACTACAAGATGATAAATGACATTATTTAAGCCACTAAGATTTGGGGTGACTTGTTACATAGCAATAGATAATACAATGAGCATAGATCAGAGTAGGGAGGTCTATGTAGAAGTGGACCATTGGCATTTCTTTTCTACTTGCTTCTATTTTCTCAGTGAGGAAGGAGGCAGGGTCATTAGCTGAGAGTGAGGGCACAGCGAGAGGTAACCAAAGTTTGAAGAGAGGTGAGAGGTCTAAAATAGGAGCCAGGGCAGAGTTAATAGACCAGAGAAGCACAGTGTGATCGACAGGTGTCATTCAGGCTGAGTGAGATATGTAGTCATGAGTGTGAAGTGAGAACAATCAGCCTGGCTGCGTAGCTCTCTGCAGCCACACTCTCTTGAGTGGGTGCAGGTCCAGAGCCAGCAGAGGTCTGGCTGTAGTCAGAACTAGGGTTTTGCCAGATGAGCACAATAAAGAAAAGCAAGGGTGTATGCAAAGGAATGAACATAATGACAGGTCACAGACTCCATGCTGGGTCGGTAGGAGACTGAAGAGACTAAAAAGGTGGTATGATTCATGGTCATAGGTCTTAGTGATGGCAGAGAGTTTTTAGTGTCAGAACTTCATAGAAGTGACCTGGAATAATAGGAAGTGATGTACAACCACTTTAACAAACAAAACATCATCATGTGAATTCAAACATTCTTATGCTCTTTGACCCATCGATTCTTCTCTTAAAATCACCCTTGCAAATATGCACCAGGAGATACATACAAGCTATTTATAGCAGCAGAGTTAATAATATTAAAAAAAACTAGAAGTAGCCGTGGAAGGAAAGAATACATAAATTCTGGTATATTCACACCATGGAATATTATACAGCAATTATACCAAACTGCAGCAAGGCCCAACAACATGGAGACATCTTATTTATAGAACAGTGGGGAAAGGCGCAAGTTCCAATGATGACATGCAGCATAATATCATTTCCATAAAGTTCCAAAAAATTGACTAAATAACATACCACTTAGGAATGCATACATATATAATAAAATCATTTTAAAAATCAAGGGAATTAAAAGCACAAAATTGGGGATAGTGGTTACTTCTGGAGAGGAGGCAAGGAAATGGGGTGAAGAAATAAGACACAGGTAGATACAAATAAAATAAAATAAATAAGATAAGAAGTAGCAGTCAGAGAGCCAGTTAGAACAAGAAGGCGAAAGAGACGTTAGGAAGAAGGAGAATTCCTGATATACACTGAGTGGCAGAGGCACAGAGAAAGTCTTGAGAGTTAGAGGAGGATGAGAGACAGGGTCTGTGAAGGAGACAGACAGATCTTTTAGAAATGAGAATCTGGGGGATAAGGGATGACCAGGATGTCTTGGGTGTCTGGTGGTAACTGAGTTCTGCAGAGTGAGGTTAGTCCAGAGGATCTCAAGGAAGATAATGCCACTGAGATTGTAAGTGTTAATGGACGGAGAAGAGTGAGTGTCTTGCCAGAAACACGCAAGAATTTCTAAAGTCTGGGAGTGTCTTCAGTACTCTGATAGAGGCAGGGAGCCTGGGGCTGGGTGCCCCCTACTCCAGTCTCCTGCTGAAATAGTGAGCCAAAGCAGAGTTAGGATGGTTCCATTCAAACTCTGCTTCTGTATGTCAACCACATCCCTCTCTCATGCTTTTCCAGAATCACAGCCAAAAGCATTCAGAGCCTGCCAGCTGTTACATAATACCCACCATTCTTTTTATTTGTCATTATCCATCAAACCCATTGAAATTATACCCACTGGCCAAAGACCTTAGGCCTATATTCAAAACCAAAAAACTCAAGAATAAAACAAGCAAAAGACCACTCATACAGAAGCTGTTCCTCAGGGTAGGGGGCCCACCCTGTGGGACAAGGAAGGGGGCCCAGAAGGGAATTACTCCCCTTGGGCATGGATTCAGGCAGGGGGTCAGGGTGAAGGAGACCACCGCAGGGGCGGACAGATTCCTCTAGCTGTCCTTCACCCTCCTCATGAGGTGCTTTACACAGGATCTTGGCTTTGGCTGGTGATTCAACCCTAAAAGGCCCAGGGTAATTACATCATTCAGTAGTGTCCGCCCACAATGGGCCACAACCCTCCTGGATGGTTGATGTTTTTAAAAGTAATAATAATACTTGGACCAAGATTATGAAACAACTACATAATTATAGTCCCCATAATTGGAAATAGCCATTATTAATCATATGTCATGACTCCTTCCAGAAAGAGTAAAATTGTGTGGCTGTACACTGGTATAAACTTAAAATCTGACCATTATCCCTATTTTAACTCAACGCAAGAAATATCTCTTTTAGTGTCTCCTATACGCCTATACTAGGTCCTTAAGAGATAAGAGAAAAAGATGGCTGTGCTTTCCATGTCTTCATGAATCTTACAAGAGAGACAGATAAGTAAATGGAGATCGATAGTATAGGGAAGAGTGTTTTCCTGTTTGGAGTTCTACCAGAAGTAGATTTTGATACAAATGTTCAAGCGCAGGTAGTTGGGAGGTGAAGGAAACGTTGACAGAGCAGTAGGAAAGTGAGACAAGGAGGGGAAGGCAGCCAGTAAAGGGGTTATCAAACCAGCCACCACTGTGGGTGACCGAGCTTATTCCCGCTGGAGAAATTCTGGAGGCCACTATTAGACACATGCCTCAGATTTGTCCCAGGAACTGGGATATTTATACACCTTCTGATCATCATCGGTTGAGGGCTGCTTCTGACCTGTGTTAATTCCTCCATCCTTTCAGCCAACAGCACAGGCAAACAAAACCAAGCTAATTGGCCAGAAAAAGTCCTAAAGGGAAAAAAAATGCTATTATAGCAGCTGGAAGTCATAAATTGAAGTAAAGGTGAGGAGACTTGGGAGGGCTATGAATCATACCTGTTACAATTATAAAAACTCAGTAAATATGCAAGTAACATAACTGAGAGACGGAACAAAGAGACCTAATTCTTGCTGTAGTTTTAGAGAAGGCTTCCCAGGTGAGGAGGCTTTTGAGCTGGACCCCAGTTTAATGAAAATGTATCATTCTCATTTGGGTCTCCTCTATTTGTATACTATTTCTGTGAGGTGGGACTGCCCTACTTTGTAAGTCTGTGCCTCCTCAAGGGGGAGCTAACACCTTTTTCCCAGCCTCCCTTGTAGCTGCAGAGTAGACATGTGACTGCCAGTCTGATACACCCACGGTAAGACTTGACTTGGAGGCTCATGATGCAAATAAGGCACCGATCTAGCTAGTCCTAATGAGGATGGTGGCAGATACCTGCTTCCAACACAGCAGCAAGAGAAGGTCTAGCACCCCCTAGTGTCAGAGGTGGAAACTGGCTGCAGCAGCACTGTCTACCCCGAACTAATCAGTCCTTCAGAGTGGCCTTCAAGTCAGGTGACCGCCCTTCCAAAGCTTCTGTGAAATCGTCTGATAGTCTGTATAAAGTACTTGTCTGCTAAAACAAACTAGCGTGGTTTCTATTGTTTGCAACAAAAACCCTGATATAATTTAAAGGTTTTCAAAGATTTGTGCAGTCAGAGAATCCTGGGCAAGGAATTCCAAAGTCAGGGAACAGCACAAGCACAGGTGTGCAAGTGTGAAAACCCAGAGTGTTAGAAATATTGGCTGAGTGGTGTGGCTGAGGAAAAAAGAACCCAGAACTCAGTGGTGGATGGCTCTCCCGGGTTCCTGGAAGAGAACTCTATGAAACTGAAGTCAAGTTTTGAGGAATAGTGGCGTGTGTCAGAATTGGATACTGGCTGGAGTAAGAAAGACAGAAGTAGTATGAGTGAATTTTGCGGCTTCACATTGGGTGGGGTCTTAACCAAAAGTAGAGAAATAATGAGCTGGAAGATGAAGGCAGAGGGTCAGCATGGACTGGGCTTTATCACACTTCAGACCTCAGTTTCAATTCTGGGATCACTTGTATTCTGTAACCCCTTGTATGCTTTATTTAACCTTCTTGAGCCTCAATTTCCTTATCTTTAAAAAACAGAAATAATAAAACCTACTGTCCTAGCCTAATTTGCTTACACATTCCAGGACAAACCTAAAGGCCAACAGAAACAGATTTATTGATCCATTGCCAAGAGGGAGACCACACCAGAGAACCATGGGTTAGCTCACCCAACAAAGGAAAAGATAGATTTATCATAGGGTTTGGGAGAAGGGTAGAGTTAAGTAAAATTTAACTGAAGTAGTATTTCGATAGACTCAAAGAGTCAACATCAAACCTGGACTGCAAAGTGCTTTCCCAGGGTCCTGTTTCCTTGGAAACTACCAAGTTAGGATGGAACTGAAATGCCGAGTTCAGACACCTCTTACCTCAAGCTCTGTACCTGGGTTAGAAACCAAAACTGCTCCTCCATGTCAAAGCCACTTAGATCCTCTGGGCAAGAGTGAGATGTTTTATTCTTAACCCATCTCATTTCAAACAGCGACGTTTCTCATTGAATAAGAAAAACAGCAATCACTCAAAGAAAGGAGTTACTATGATGCTTTGTTGTTGAAGCATATCCTTGGGAGAAATACTACTTTCTATTAACTCTACAACTAGCTTTATCTGGGGTTTTTATTTCAGTCAGATGACAGGCAGGACAGATTCTTATCCTCCAAGTTAATTTTTATTTCTCAGACTCCCTGCATGACAAGATCAGCCTTGTCAGATATTATTCTGTGAAATCCAGGTCTTCACTATTGTCCAGGTTTGACCAACTATGTGGCTATTTGAACAGGTGGACTTAAATCAATCCTTTAAATGTTTTCATTGTAATGTGAGTTGTTGAGTCATTTGCTATGACAGTGGGTTCATCGTAGCACTTACGACCCTATAGATCACAGAATTTGAGCAGTGAAACACAGACAAATATGGAGAGAAATATTTGGTCAAAATTTGTAGTACACTTGATCTCAAGATCACATGGGCTAACATCATATATAGTCATTGTAACAAAGTTATACAAAATTTGTTAATATCTGAATATTCACTTTCAAATATAGTTAAGGATTCTAAGTGCAATTAGGAGTAAAACTCTCCTTGTGTGCTTTGCATATTGAAATTATACCAACAAGCTGAGACTTAAATGCATGTTTATTTTTCCAAGAATAAAATGCAACAATAATTAATGTGATTTCTTGGGTGTATATAATTCACCAAGCTGTACACTTAAGATTAATACACTGTATGTTTGCTACATCTCCATTAAAAGTTTTTTTTTTTTTAAGAAAAGAAAAAGAATGAAAGAATGTCATTGAGGACATTTCCTTGCCCAAGGTTACACAGTGTTTTATTGCAAGGATAAAATGAAGCAAAAAAATTACTGTGAGCCTAATTGTGAAGATGTCTTATATTTGAAAGTTTTGTACTGTGTACATGAAAGTAATAATGCAAACACTCAAGAAATTTCAAAGCTAAGAAAATAAGGGGAAATGTTGGCCATACATTCAAACTTTTAAGGGGTTAGGTTATGATTTGGACCCGGGTTGTCTGAATTCACAGCCTACACAGTCAACCATGAAGTTACATTAAATGAATACAAAACACATAATTAACTGCCTAGTGGACTGTGAACATCTTAAACATAGCCATCCTTTTAGAAAAGTTGACTTGCTAGTGTAACGGGTAGAAGATGATAGCCAAATTCATTAGAAAGGCAAAAAAAATTAAAAATAAAAAAATTGATCTTGCATTCAATGAAGAAAACCTGAAAGGGAAGCTTGACATTTCTCGGGGTTTTTATGATCCCCAAAGGAAGAAATAGCTGAGAGCAGAGATAAGTGGCCTTATATATTTGAAGGTTCCCCAAATGCCAAGTCAGGAAATATCACATCCCAGCCTGCCACTGGTAGATCACATAATACCACAGCTCCTGTGGGGACACATTCTTGTGGTCTACTCAGTGCCTTTTTTTGCTGAATCTGAAATTAGAAGTACATCTTCCCCTAGTGGCATTCTTTACAATCTACTAAAAATTTAGAGTCAGTCAGGGTAAATTAACATCCTTGGGTCACATCCCCTCCCACCAATGTCCATCAGAGTCCAGCCTTCTCCAGTGCCATGCATCCAAGGTTTAAGGGCCCTGAAGCTGAACTCATCACTGACTGAAAGCAGGGTCCACCAGTGGTCAGATACATGGAGCATGCTACCATTTGTGATGTCCCACAAGACCCCTCAGAATGACAGTTTGGGGAACAAAGTCTCCACTGCTCACAGCTGTTCTCAGTGTCCCTCACCACTCCATCAAGTGGCTCATGGAGCTAGGCTAGGTCTTCCACAGAGAGAGCTACCTAAACACAGGTCCTCTCTTCTAGACCAGGGCCTGCAGCCTCTCAGGGCGCCATGCTGATTCTTCTCTCACCTTCAGTGTGGAGGGGCCAAGGTGTGCACAGAGGAAGAGTTGAATTCTGAAGTCCCAATGTCCACTAGAGGGCACAACGGAATGCGGTGGCGGCTGTCCTACCCAAGGAAGGGTCTCAGACCCCAAAGAAACACACCTAACAGCCAACTTCAGAGCAGAGGAAAGGGCTACAGTGAGCACGACCCCACCACTACCGTTTGTGGGCCCTGGGCATGAGAACCAGTGGAGGCCTGCATGGATTCTTACCACTTTAACCAGTAGCACGAAATTGCAAGATTTTGTTTAATCTATTTTATTTAACCTATTGTATTGTTGATAATAATTTTCTTGCTCAATTTAATTCTTTGATCAGTAATTAGAGAACTTCTCACCTATTAAAATAACTATATTGAAAGAAAGAAGCCAACCAAAAAAAAAAAAGCCCCAAAACACCTCACAATACCAAGTGCTAGCAAGGATGCCGAGCGAGGGAAAAGGCCTACACTGCTGGTGGATGTGCCACTTTGGAAAACCCTGGGGCAGTTTCTTACACAGTTAAAAATACACCTCCCCTATGATCCAGCAACCTACTCCTAGGTATCTACACAACAGAAGTGAAAGCACAGCACACACACAAAGACCTCTATAAGAAGGTTTATAGCAGCTTTATCCATAATCTCTTCAAACTGGAAACAACCCAAATGTCCATCAACTGGTGAATAAGTAAACAAATTGCGTAGTACCTGCATAGAATGGAATCATATTCAGCAATAAAAGGGAGAGATCTGTTGACACTTGCAACAACATAAATGGCTCTCAAAAGGACTATGCTAACTGCAGGAAGCCAGGCATAAAATATTACATACCGTATGAATTTGATTTACATGACACCCTGGAAAAGACAAAATGATATGGACAGAAATCAGATCAAAGGTTGCCAGGGGCTGGAGGCTAGGAGAGAAGTGGGAAGGGAGTTGACTACAAAGGGGCAGAGGGGGAACTTTCTAGGTTGATGGAAATATCCTGATTAGGGTCATGATTACATAATAGCATACATTTTGTCAAAACACATAAAACTGAATGCCAGAACAGGGTGACTGTTACTATATGTAAATGATACCTCGAAAATCTGATTTCAAAAGAGTTTGTAACGTCCTATTTGCAAAGTTTGTGTGGGTCATACCCAACAGAAGCCTGCTGACTTTTCTTTTTCATAGTTTTAAAAAATTTAAGCAGACTGCTTCTTTGAAGATTTACTTATTTTTTCCTTTATAGCTCTTTCTCTCTTCTGAACTTCATGTTTGTATTTTCAATTTCTATCACAATTGCAAATTGTACTCATTCTCAATGACCTAAAGGATTTTAAAATTTTTGAAGTAATAGTCAAAATTTATAAAATTTAAATGTATGTCTATCAAATTCTGTAAATTCAAGTAAATTCAAAAAAAAAAAAAACTGGAAAAGTAAAAATGGTCTTTCATAAGTTTTCCAAAGAAGTTATTTTTCTCCTGAAGTATTCAAAATCATCTCTTAAAATTAAAAGATAAAATCTAAATTAGAGTTGAACTATTGACATTTAAAATTAAAACTCATTTAAATAAAGCTGAAATTCCTCATTTAATTTTTTTAGATTTTAAATAAATCTTATTAAATATTTTTATGAAAACAAGCCTTTGCTATTCTGGAGTTCAGGATTCATCTAGGAGCTAGCAAAAAAAAAAAAAAAATCACTGTGGTGCATCACATATGCCACGTCTAGACTGACATAAACACAGCTTTGAGTTACACGGATTGTTTGATGTTGCAAAATGTTCTCAGTTGCCATTTACAAGTGCTGTAAATATCGTGCTAATCTGTGGTACCTTCACAACCACTAATTGAAACATAAAGAAGAGGCAGAAAATGGATGTTCAGCTCTACTGGGAAACAGTGCATCTCTTGAATTCCTGCCTTCAGGGTGGGAAGATGGGAGGCACCCAAAACAAGCTCCAGGACTGTGGAAGGTTGACCTTGCCCTAAAAGTCCTCACATGTGCCCCAGGCAATGGGTTCGGTAAAGCACAGATGTATAGAGAACCTTGGTGTGAAGTCTCATGAATAAAACACAGAGGAGAGTCACAACATTTCACCAAGATCCAGCGGTTTGAATAGAATTAGAAGCTATTGTATGTTTGGGATGGAGAGAGAGAAATATGTAATCTGTATTTTTCAGATAATTAAAAGTATTTTAGAATGCCCATTGTTCACTTAAAAGTTTTAGTGCAGCGGGATATATTCTTTTGTGGGAGGGTCCTTGAAACATAAATTCAACCCTATCACCCTCTCCATGAAAGTCTCTCCCAACCCCGTACCCCTACCCACCGGCCTCAAGAGTTCTCAATGACTACTGGCAGGTACACACTGACTGCCACCCCTCCCCTCATCTCCTGGCCCTCATGAGCACCATGGGCCAACCACGTGATCTTCTTTCAGTTCTTTAGCAAGTTGCTTCCTGCAAATGAACCATTGATCACGCCCTTCCTTCTGCCCAAAACAAACATTCTTCTTCCTTGTCTTGGCACAGCCAGCTCCTTATCATCTTTCATCTCACTTTAAATGTCCTTACCGCAGAGCATCCTTCCCTCCTGGTCGCCTCAAGTAGGAAACACCCTCATATACATCTTATTTTCTGTCTCAGCTCCTCCTCTCTTCCTTTAATGCGCCTGGGTCAATAGTTCTTATGCAGTATATTTACTTGTTGTTTTGCCTAGCTATCTTAGAATGTAACTTCCGTGAACATGTCCTATCTTATTCCCCCTGGTACCTTCATTGTGTCTAATGGAATTCCTGGCATAAAGTAGGGAGACATACTTAATAAATATTTCATTAATTAGAAAGTCCAAAAAGAACTGTAGGGCCATGGAGGATATGTTATTGACCTAGGATAGTCCTTAAATGCATTTCCTTCCTTAGGTAAGCTTACAGAGTACTGAACAGGACTCAGTGGCAAAATGAAATGCATAGAGTCATGAGATCTGTGGGAAATGAAAGTTTGAAAGCTGTGGGTTATGGCCACAAAATAAGTAGTGTCTTTTAATATCAATGTGTCATTTTAATATAGTGGAATGGAATTCACTACTGCCTGGATTTTCCCTATTCTGATAAGTTAATAACTATTAGCCTGGCCACCCATCCTTTACTTATTTTTAAGCTCTGTAACTCCTCAGAGCTTTCCACATGCTAATACATAATCAGAACCCACAGAAACCTTATTCTTTTTTGAGTACAGATTAGCATTTCCTGGAACTAGTGTTCTCAGCACACAGTTTGGGAAATGCAGTGCAATCATCGCTTTGCCTTTGAAAGAAGCTGCAAGACCAAATTATATGCTGCGGAAGAAAATACTACAAACTTGGGTGGAGAAACAATAGCCCACAGTCAACTAGAACATTGGGTCCAATTTGCCTGGTATGGTCCGGATTCCCTCCACTTCTCCAAAGAACATCTCTCCTGCATTTACTGCTTCTCCACAGGTCTTTGAACTAGGGACAGCAACCCTGGCTTATTAAAACATGCAAAAAGATTATACAAATATCTTCCAGGTGGTCAAGATCCTGGGGGAAGGTAAGGAACCCCCACAGACTTTCCAACAGGGCTCCTTTTTTACAAATAATGTATGGGAAAGTGTCCAGAAATGAAAGTTCCCATCCTTTTTCTGATTGTAAGATTGAGATAATCTTCGTTCATTCAATAAATATTTATTTGTTGAACAGAATTTCAAGGTATTATTCAACAGATATTGGAGTATAACACACATAGAGAAGTACATAAGCTCAAGCAGGGCTTTTAGAGAAAACTTTGAAGTTTCCAATCTGACCACCAACTTTGAGAGCTTTGAGAGCGCATGCCAAAATGAGGGCAATAAATTCTTGGAAAGACATTCTTTTAGGTACACATGGAACCTCTCATTAATTCTGCGCCTGGCCTTCCAGAGTTAGAGATCATAACTGCTCCCCACACCACAAGAATGACCGCCTTGAGACATTCCTTGCAACCAAAACCTTACTATTGCTCTTAGGATTGAATAGCCAAAGATGGAATGTTTGGGCTGTATTTAAAAGAACTCACAAGTGTTAATTTTCCAAAAAGTAACTGCTTAGAGCTATGAAACTCAATCCCTTTACTGTTTGTTTGTTTTTGTTATTTTGTTTTGTTTTTGGATAGTAACTTTACTCTGAGATGTCCATATTGTGTACATGGAGTCAGTACACCCATTCTTGGGGGAAAAAATAAAGCACCCGGCAGCCTAGAAACTGAAGAGACAAATGGCTGAATTTCTTCTTCTACTTCTCCTTCTCCTCTCCTTTGCCATCTCCATCTCCAACACCATCTCCATCTTCATCTCCAACCCTATCCCATCTTTATCTCCAACTCCTTCCCCGTCTCCATCTTCAACCCCACCTCCATCTCCATCTCTATCTCCATCTTCAACCCCATCTCCATTTCCATCTCCATCTCTGACTCTATCTCTATCTCCATCTCCCTTCTCTCCTTCCAGGACTAAGGGTCATGAACCATCTTTATTCTGATTCAAGTGCATCACAAGGCAACAGGATGGAAGCAAACCAGAGGTTTGTCAATACTAGGATGAGAGATGAGGGTGTCTCAGTTTTCAGAGTAGAAGATTTTCCTGTCCTCTGGCCAGTGTGAAACAAGTCATCCAATAGAATACACAGACCAGAGAGCAGGAAGAGAATTAAGGTGCTCTCTCCAGTTCCCTCTTTTTATGGATAATATCAGGATAGTTTAGGGACTCATTCAGGGTTACCCAAGTGGTTAGAAACAAATCCAGGACTAAAAATCCAGATCTCAGGGCTCCAAGCCCATGCTCTTTTCTTTAAACTACACTGCTCCCCTTAAAAGCTCCCTCTCATTTTCACACAGTCCAAGGCTTGTGGCAAGCAGAATATGAAAACAAAAAAATAAAAATAGTCGAAATAATTATTGACATGATATTATCTTATCATAATTGCTATTATTATGATAGCTAAGAGTTATTGAGTATTTAGTGTATATTAGGCACTATGCTAAGAGTTTTACATATTTTAACTCATCGAATCTTCACACTGACCATATCAGTCAGTACCATTATTATTCCTATCTGGGGGCCGAGAGATGAGATATCAAAGTTGGTCCATAAGAAGTGAGCCATCCATGGTCCATCCACACAACGGAGTACTACACAGTCATATAAAAAGATGAAGATGATCTCCATATATTGATAAAGAGTGATGTCCAAGATATCTGTCAACCAGGGTCCTGGCAGGAAACAGAAATTTGAGCAGTAAAAGGAAAAATTACTATAATTGATTGTAAAATCCTGAATAAATAATATCCATCAGTTTATATTGACATTCAAAAGTTGCATAAAATGAAAAAAGAAAGGAAAAAACTCATTTGCCATCTTTGGAGGTGATGACCATTCCACTAACCCATATTACTCCAAGCTGATTTTTAAAGGGAAATGGTTAAGCATCTTTCTTTACCTTACCTATTAAATCAAGAAGTAGTCATGAGTTTACCCACAGTTGATGAAGAAAAGCTCTGCTTTATAGAACAATTCTATAAGTGAACTGCCAGAACTTTAACCTGAAGATAATAAAGTCTTGGCAGAGAGGGAAACAGCTCAGTGGTAGAGCACATGCTTAGCATGCATGAGGCCCTAGGCTCAATCCCCAGTATCTCCACTAAAATACATAGAAATGAATAAAAATGTTTTTAAAAGATAATCAAGTCTTAGGTCTAATTGTCAGTTTACAGAAAATATAAAACATAAAGGACCAACCTGAACAAGATCATGAGAAGGCAATCAGGCAAATCCAGAATGGAGGACATTCAGCAAAACAACTGAACTCATCTCTTCAAAATGAGAATGTTACTTTTAAAAGAGGGAGGCTGTTCTAGAGTGGAAAAGATTAAGAAGATTTAATCAGATACAATGTGTAAACCTTGATTGAATTCTGATTTAAAAAAAAAAGAACTACAAAATGCATTTTTGGTAATCAGGGAAATTTAAATAGGGACTAAATATTAAATGAAGTTACATAATTACTATTAACATCCTTAGGTGTGAAAATGATATTGTCTTTGTGTAGAAGAATGCCTTTATTCTTAGGAAACTCATGCTTAAGTATTTAAGGGTGACTTACGATGACATCTGCAACTCACTTTTTCAAACACCCATATAGAATTCAACCAGTATGGCAAAAGGTTAGGAAATGTTTGATTCAAAGTGGTAGGTATTTTAAAAAAATTTTTTTAAGATAGGGGATGGGTATACTCAGTGGTAGAGCACATGCTTAGCATGCATGAGGTCCTGAGTTCAATCCCCAAAACCTCCTCTAAATTTTTTTTAAATTAAAAACAAAGTAGTAGGTATAAGAGTGTACACTGTACTATTCATTCAACCTTCCACTATGTTCGAATATGGTTATAATGAAAAGATAGATAAAATACATAGAGAACAAGCAACATACACTTGGTAAGGACAAATAGCTATGGAGGAAGAGGAATGGAAGTGGGGAGTGTGGATACAAGGGAAAAGCAAGCCCCACACCAAGGGAGGAGCCTTGTACTGACATGATCATAGAGACTGTAAATGATTCAACTTTCCACACCTGAAAAAAGAAAAGAAAAAAAAAAAAAGATGATCATCAAGTCAGCCAAGTGAGTCCGTTCCCTCAGAGCTGGGAGAGCAGAGCTGCACGAGGGTGAGGTGTTTGAGCCCAGGGGACCCACACGCATGCAGCAACAGGCTGAGCACCTGGAGTTCCTAGCATTGCAAGCTGAGTCTGGATACTTTCAAATCCATTTGGTAACACGGAGTTACCTCCCTTATGTAATGAAGGCTTATGTTATTTGATTTACAGCTTCTCTCATGATGCCAGATTTGTTCAATAATCCCCAGGATTGTAACTAAACACCCAAGGACATATTTGTTCACTTGGCTGTAGTCAAGGTCCCAACTCAAACATCTCTATCTCCTCTGGTATGAAACTTTCATTTGTTTCGAGTGGCTCAGTGGTAGAGCTTCCAAGCATTCCGGGAGATCTCTTCTGTGTGGCCACCCTGTGAGTCAGGTAAAAAGAGGTTGTGAAGGTCCCTCAGAACTCTTCCTGGGTGGAGGAAGGGAGTTGCTGAAGTGGCTTGACTCTGATCCTTGGCAAAATAGCCAGGACAAAAGTCCAGGCCAAGAAATGCCCCTGCCAGTCCTGATGACACAAAATCGAGAGACTGTTTCTCTTGGGAGGTCTGCAGAGTGATCTTAAGAAGAACATGTGGATAATTCCAATAGAGTGGAAGCTTCCAGAGAGCAGGAAAGACATCTTCTTATATCTCAATGCCCAGCCCAGTTCTAAGAACACGATCGGTGCTCAATACACATTTGTCAACTGAGTAAATGAATCAGTGAATGATGGAACAATGCGTAAATCTTTCAGCCTGGAAAGGACAAGCAAATAGATGAGAAAACCATGATGCTTTTTTCTTAAACTGAACAAGGGAATGATTTGAATTGCAAACAAGAAAAATATAACATTCCGGCAGATATCTTTGGTTAGCCATTTGCTTTATTGGGTTGAGATAATGTTTAAGTAAACATAATAAATAGAAAGAATGTTTCCCATGTGAGTGAGATACAAGTTAAATGACTAGAAACAAATTGTTCATATGTACTAGAAACCAAAATGTTACCTTACAAAGGTCCAAGGCTGATGACTCTTAAAATATCAGTAGATAATTCTGTGATATATCTAGTCTAAGAGTAGCAGCAATCCTGGATCCCAGTTGCATCAACCACAAGGGTTTCCATTTTACCCCCAGAAACATGAGAAAATTCTTCCCTAACTTCTCAAAACAAACTATTATTTTAATTTTAATTCACTAAATTGTTATAAAAACAAGGTAGTAATGGAGAAGAGAGTGTTGTGAAATCAAATAAGCAATGACAATTCTCCAAAAAAGTTCAAAGCTCCTCTCTCATCTAGACAGATAGTTGTTTCTGAGAACACCACACTCCCCAAATGTAGAAGTACAAAGTAGAAAGTTTTAAAAATTCCCCCTGATTTTTGTCCCATTCTTGTAGGGCTTCTACTGGGGTTGATTTTTCTCTTCTCCATAGCACAAAGAGATGAGTCTTGCCAGAGGACACAAGCCAAGCTTGTGGGGGCTGGCACAAAGCAACCTTTTGGCCTTGCCTGATTATTTTAAATCATCGAAAACATTATTCCGATGGCTAGTATCACAAGGCACCACACAGTGAACTCAGGGGAAAAAAATCAAGGGTTGTGACCTGATATTCAAACCTGGTCTAAGTAGGTGATGAAAAGAATTTGAGCATTCGAACTTGGAGACAATTGCTGGGTTTTAAAAGTGGGAAATTAGAGAGTCTAAGTCTGCTTTGCTCCATTTTTACTTACCTCTTTAGGTAAACCCCTTTCTGTGCTAACAAGGAGTTCCATCTGCCTGGCTCGCATCTTCATGGGCCCTTTTCTCCAGGCTTCCTCACAGAATCAGCTGGTCTTGACTCTGATGCTGCTATATATAGACCCCACTGCACCCCAGTTCCTTCCTGTGCTTACCTCAAACAGAGCACCCATTCTTGGCCTCTGATTATGATTGTGTTGGTCCAGTTCAATCTCTGATTCAACCCCCAAGGCTGGGCTGGCATCCAACTCTGAGTTAGGTACAGTGCTGGAAACCATCTGCTCTTTTGTCAGTGTTGGACATTTGTGGACATTTGTCCAGTGTCATGGTCCTAAGAATTAGATTAGAAGAGAGCTTGCTTTGTGCTTTTCCTATTCATTTTTCTTTTTCTTTTTTGGGAATGAGTTTCATCTTGCTTTGAACATTATTCTTTTCTTTCTGGTCTTCCAGGTTCAAGCCATGGAGGCCCCAACGTCTAGTCATCCAAGAATAAAACAGGCTGAAATCCATTTGGATTTATATCTCCATTTCCTAGAGTTTTTAATCCAAATTCTCAAACTCAAATTCCTGTCATAAGCGAAGAAACTTAACATCATTTTTTGGACGAAAGGAGCTGAGGCAGAAAGAACTACTTCTTACCCTGAAGAGTTAATAATGCAGAATCCTGGGTCTCAGCCTTAAAGATGCCAATGCAGTAGGTTTGTTGAAAGACCAAAAATTGGCACTGTAACAGGCATGCTAAATGATTCTAGGCAGGTGGACCGCATTTTTGATAAAAGAGGTCAGTGTAGCAAGAGCTGAAAATAGCTGGAATTGGGGAAGAAGGTCCCAGGGAACTCGGTGATATGTAGCCACCTGGTAGGTAGAGGCAGGGTGGGGGTAGGGGGAGATGGTGGACAAGGCTGCGGAGCATGGAGACAGCTGAGCTCTGTTGCTCCACCTTTGGGCTGCTGTTCACTGCTTGACCCCAGGCAGCAAGGAAAGGGGAATAAGCAGGCTTTGATTTCTCAAACTCCGCTCCTGTCACTCCTCACCTTTAGGGCCCTTTCATGCCTCACCTGTAAACTTAGTCTTACTCTCAGGTGCCAGAACTAGCGATCGGAAGTGGGATGCAAATCATCTCCACCCGCCCTTGGTTGCTTGGTATCTTCACCAGAGGTACCGGTCAGACTGGAACTTCATGTAACAGAATAGTAATCCTCAATCTGTTTCACTTGGCATCCCTCAGAGCAATTCTTTAAACAATCTCACTCATTTCTAAGTTGATGTCTAAATTTTTCATCCTAAGTTTAAATAGTTGTAAAGGATTACTTTCTGGCATGTTGTATAAGTTGACACTTTAAAACTGCACTGTCATGTGACTCTTAAATGTACTAAATGGAATCTAAAAGTTATGATTTGGTGCTCACCATCATTCACTGATCTATTTAAAATATGTAAGAACAAGTCCTTCTATAACAGTCAGAAATTTTAAGGCAGTTTGTTTTCCTCTTAAATTCGTATTTCCATCTGACTTCCCCATATAATTTATTCCTTATATGATATATTTCTATTCTTTTAGTCTTTTATTGATAACTCATACTTACTTTCTCTACTATATATAATATATTTAGATTTAGATATATTTATACATGCTTACATATAGATATAGATATATATTCACACAAACACACACACACATATATATACTTATATTCTGATATTAAACATGTTTTGTTTTTAATTTCCAATGACCAGAAAGATCCAAGAGCTGAAAAATGTCTTCTGAATTTAGTTATCTATAATTTTGGTAAAACCAACATAAATATATTATAAATCATTAAACATAGAAAGTGAATATTATTGGAAATGCATCTCTAAATGGATAAGACTTCTTCTAGTCATTCTATAGGTAAATAACACTTAATGTTTGAATGAGCCAGAGTTCAGAATCAATTAGGTTAATATTTTCCATTTTTATATATTAAAGTCCTGAGAAATCTATTCATGTAAATATATCAAAATAGAAGGGGCTTGTTACAGCAATGCAATTCTGTTCTCTGAATTCTTTCTGAACTAATTTTAATTGTTTATCAGCTGGCAACTTGATTATATCCTGATTTTTCTTAAAGCAAAGAATCAGAAATCATATTTTAAAAAAGAAAAAATCGTATGAGTTGCAACAGGTTTATTGCACAATCACAGACTCATTTAATTTCTTCCATCAACGCCAGGATTTCAAATAGTTCCCTGGTACTCTCTAGGTTTTTACGTTCTTGGGCATGTTTTCTTGATGGGGCCAGAAACTGGTTCTTGAGGGATGAAAAAATCTTACTTTTTTTACGTATGAAGAACAGGTATGCATACAGTACACGAACAAGCATACAGAGTATATATATGATATTAAATTTTTATGGTGGGAATGATTAGAATGACTAAAAGGCTCCTTAGGAGGCCATGATGAAAAAAAGTTGAGAAGCAACGCTCAAAGTCAAAGCTTGACTATATGATTCGGAATGCAGGAGAGTTACACCTTAGAGCAGAGAAGGGCATTTGTGGGAGGGGAGTGAGAGAGGGAACCAGCTTCAGCCGCAGGCTTGTTCTACGACAGACTAGTTTTAGGAAAGAGTACATTCAAGTTAAGATATGATAAAGAGATTAGTATCAGCAAAGTACTAGAGCATAGTTATTTGCTAAATATGAGTTATTATTATTGTTGTTTGCACATTTTGAGCATCTGGACATTGATTTCCTTAAAACTTTAAGTCTTCAGATGGGGGATGGTATGGCTCAGTGGTAGAGCATGTGCTTAGCATGCACAAGGTCCTGGGTTCGATCCTCACTACCTCCATTAAATAAATAAATAAACCTAATTACCTCCCTTTTCAAAAAAAAAAAAAGAAGTCTTTATTTCTCATGGAGGATATTTATCCCCCAGGGAAACTTATACCTCACTTCCAAACCACTAAGTTAGGATAGAATCAAACGCCTATAATGGAGACCCAAAGTAATAATGGTTACACTAGATAGAAACTTACATCTTTGTCACACAGAAGTTGGAGCTGGTAGTAGCTCCTCTCCAGCTGGCCAGCATCCCAAACTCCTTATATCTTGTCGCTCTGCCAGTCTCTAGGATTTGGGGCTTATATGCATGGTCACTCTTACCTTCCTCCCTAGGCCCTGGCAACCACCATTCTACCCTCTTCTTTTAAGTTTCACATAAAAATGAAACCATGCAATACTTGTCTTTCTGTGTCTGACATATTTCACTTAGCATAATGTCCTCTAGGTTCATCCAGGTTGTCACAAGTAGCAAAATTTCCTCTTTTTTTTTTAAGCTGATAATATTCCATTGTGTATGGGGTAACTCACAACCTCTTCTATATCCTCTCATACTACATTATTAAAAATTATTTGTACAAGTAAATCTGAAAGTACTGATTGACTGCTCTCCTAATGTCTTAAGACCTAGAGGGAAAGGGAGGACAATTTAAGGAATAGAATTCACATGACTCTTAAGAGTATATTATATGGAAGCGGCAAAATACATTGCAAGCAAGCATATGAAGCTATAACTGCCTTTGAGTTCTAAAAGGCTATGGAGGACCCTAAGAAGAGCTGATGTGTGATGTGATATTATTTGATGAGAAACATGTGTAGACACATGTTATTACTCTTGCCAGTTAGAGGGAGAGGCTGATTCTTGTGGCAATAGCTGTGTCTAAGTAGAGGTAAATAATGATCAGGGGAAAGGGATAGTTTGAATCCAGCTGACAGTTAAAAAAAAAAATGACTAAAAAATATTTTGTAAAAAAATAATACTAGTTGATATTGAATAAGTAAAAGAAAAAATGTCAATCAGGATGGGTTAGATTATGCTGCAAAAACAAATAACCCTTGTTAAATATCTTAACAATAACAAAACAGAAATATTTTTAAAAAGCTCTAATCGTGGTCACATGAAATATAGGAGACTTGGTGGGTTTTTGTGTTTCAAACAATACAGTGTCAACATCTAAACAAAAATTTCTGCACTAAATTTACAGGTAAGGAGAGGGAGTAGGGGAGGGAAGTTCTACCCTCAGCACAACAGGCTTTCCCAGTGGAGATGGTCTAAGGGCTCTGGTCCAGAAGTCTTGATCTTCTCTGGGCTGAGCCCAGGCAGAGACACAGTGTCTGTTGTGGGAGGGGAATGGTGAGCAGAGGCAGCATCATGGGGGTCAGGTGGCTGAGACATGAAGATAAGTTATTTAGACAGTCATTCATAAGTAGTTTTTGGCCTCCCACGTGGTAGGCACTCTAATGGCACAGCAGGAAGATACCTAGTAATTACAACAGATGGTGTTATTCTGATTCCAGAAGAAGAGGACCACTAATAAATTTTGGGGTGATGTAGTGCTTAGGAAGTGCCTGACACAAAGTAAGTTCTCAGTAAGCCACATCATAGGGCTTGGCAGATGTCCACAGGTGACAACTGACAAAATTATGTGGTCTCCTACCTTTGGTCCAGATGAGCACCTCCAAAGTGCTGATGGGGCTACTCTCAGCCAATCCGGTGGACTCACAGGACAGCGCCGTGCCTTACAACTGCCTCTGGGTACCATTGTCCAGGGAACACTCCCCTCTCAGCTAACCCTCTTCACCCTTCAATGCCTGATTGTAGGCACTTTGAATTTTAAATTTTCAAAAAGAAAATTTTCATTTTAAACTTTTTAAAAACTTTAAAAAAAATTTAAAGAATCTTTTTATTGAAGTATAACATATACACAAGTATGATAAAATATTGAGATCATAATCTGACCTCTAATTATGTTTGACATATTTTTCCAAATTACCTTTCATGTGTATGTATTTTTTACATAGGTTTACTCAAGGAATATTCCTGTTTTGTGTTATATGTTCATTGAACATTCTATCATGTATAATTAGACCATAAAAATGCTCCAAAGAGAATTTTAGTGGCTATTTTATATGTCATTTTATTTGTGCCACAAAATCTGCTAAAGCATTTTCCCAAAACCTTCTCTCAAGAAATAAGAGAAAAGCTTTTGCTGGATTTTCCGATTTCTCCCTCTTAACTCCCAGTTTCTTTCTTATATGAGAAAGAAGTCATGACCACTACCATACTTCATTGACTCTAAAATGTAAGACACACCCATTTTATGCTCTCCAAAAGAGCACAGCTCTTTAACAACAACTGCAACTTGTGGAAATTCATCTGGAGTGAGGTGGGCTTTTAGGCATTATGGAATTCTTTGTTCACAGAACTTCGGAATCCATATACCAGAGGTTATAGAATTCCTCCTCTGCCTTTCTTTCCAGCCCAGCCCTAATGCACGTTTAGAAAGATCCCACACAGCAGAACTGACAGACGGGGAGAATTTGTCCTGAAGTTGGGGCTCCTGCAAATTGCAGTCTGTCCTGACAGCCCGTGTATCTGTTAGAAGGTCTAGCTTTTCCGTGCCCCGGAGCCCCTATGCACATGGCCTCTGTTCCTCCTGCCACGCTCCCACTTCCAAATGTCCCTTGAGGCCCCCATCTCTTCTCCCCTAGAAAGGATTCACTCCCTCTGCAATGTGATTCCTTTGAATGTATTTGTGTCCTTATCTCTTCAATGTCTATTTCTAACGTGGTTTTTGTTTTAAGTTTATCCAGTTTGGTTTCAGTGTTATAGAGAAAGCAATGGTCTGTCCCAACTATCTCGAGCCCAACAGGAAGGATCACCTTGTAGACATAGATTTTGTCCTCGCTGGTTAGGCTCATGTAGTTGAAGTGAGGCTGGCTGTTAGTCCACATTCCGGGTGGTTTTTTTTAAGTATCGTGTGGGTTTTTTTTTTTTTCTCTCATGTACTTTAGTTGAAAATCCAAACTCCCTGAAAATGATTATGTAATACAGAAGGCGCAGACTGGTGGCTATTATCTGTAGATAGATATCCTTTGGCCTGTGCTGTATTGGTATGTACACATAATTTGAATTTTTTGCTGTATTTAAACATTAAAAGCTTTCACATGAACACTTCTATGTGTGCACTTTCAGTTATCAAGAGTGACCTCTGAAAGCACTGGCTTGCCTCCCTGCATGGCCATGGTGACCTGGAGCTTGAATGGCGGCCCTTACCAACAGAGAAATGACCCTCATTACCTGCCTGTAGGTCCTTAAAGTGGCAGCTCCTGACCTGATGAGTGAGCTGGAGCTGACATGAGGGGCGGCCCTACCACGCACTTAGAGTAAGCCCAGGAATACACCCAAGCCCACGCCATGACCTATAAGACCCTCCCTGCTCTGGGCCCTGCTCTGCTCTGACTCCTTTCCTCCCTACAACTCACCTCTTGCCTCCTTGCTGCCCCTAAGACAAGCCAAACACACTCCAGCTTCAGGCCTTCCCTGCCTTTCCCTGCCCTTCGATTTCCCCCCAGACAGTCCCACAACTCAGCTCCTAACTTTATCCACATCTCAACTCACACATCTTATTAGATTAGATTGCTGGCTTGCTGCCAATCATCCTCACCAGGAAATGGGTTCTGTGAGGAATGGGTTCTATGACTCTTTTTTTTTTCTCCCACTTCTGTACCCCAGCAGCTTCTTCTCTACCTGGCACATAAATATTGTCAAATAAGTGGATGCCTGAATGGTATCTTTTTTCACTCATATCATTGGTTTCATGGTTTTCCTCTTCAGAGCAATGAGAAAGTTGAACGTCATCAACTCTAACATCATTTTGAACTTAAATATTTTGTTCCTCTCACCATAAACCTTATAATGGTTTGTAGGTTTCAATCTAGTCTCCTTGTCCTCCTGGAGAACACCCAAAATGCCCATTTTACAGACAGAAGTAGAAAGAAATGTCAATAATTTAATGCCGAGTGGTAAAAAGAAAGACTGGCTGCTTCACATGTAAGAAAGGTGAACCAAGGCTGACATGTTCCCGGGAGGGTGAGATGGAGGAAGAGTGAAAAGAAGTACCCTGACCTGAGGTCACCAGCATCCTGATCAAGATTTGGACAAAAAAGGCACTACTCTCTCTTCAGTCTGTAGAGGGGTATAGCAGGTAAGCTGAAAATGCCTGACTCCATTGCAGAAGCCCCAGTGGCTACAGGACTAGATCTTCCTGTAGGTCCAAAACACCTGACGAACGAATGGATGGAGAAATGGATAAAAGCAGATTTTTAACTCTAGTAGAATCTGTTCAGTGGTGTGGGCCAATGTTGACTTGTTCTTGCCCTAGGTCCAGATTTGTGCTGTCCAATATGGTAGTCACTAGCTAGGTGCAGCTTTTTTTTTTCAATCAGCACTATTTACAATAGCCAAGTCATGAAAGCAACTCAAATGTCCATCAATACATGAATGGAGAAAGGCAATGTGGTATAGATACATGATGGAATATTACTCAGCCATAAAAAAGAATGAAATAATGTCACTTGCAGCAACATGGATGGACCTAGAGAGTATCATATTAAGTGATATAAGCCAGACAGAGAAAGATAAATATCATATGATATCATTTATATGTGAAATCTAAGAAAAAATTATACAAATGAACTTATTTTCAAATTAGAAATAGACTCACAGACATAGAAAACAAACTATGGTTACCAAAGGGGAAAGGGATGGGGCAGAGACAAATTAGGAGTTTAGGATTAATATATACACACTAATATATATAAAATAGATAAACAACAAGGACCTACTGTATAGCACAGGGAACTATATTCAGTATCTTGTAACAACCTATAATGGGAAAGAATCTGAAAAAGAATAATATGTATGTATATGTATATATATATACGTGTATATGTATAACTGAATTACTCTGCTGTACACCTGAAACTAGCATATTGTAAATCAATTGTGCTTCAATAAAAATAAATTTTAAAAATGTTTAAAGCTAGCTGTAGTTATTTAAATCATTTGATTGGGGGTTAATTAAGTTTTTATTTCTTTATTTTTAATGGAACTACTGGGGATTGAACCTAGGACCTTGTGCATGCTAGGCATATACTCTACCACTGAGCTATATCTTCCCCCTTATTTAAATTAAATTAATTAAAATTAAACATAACTTCAAAGTGAGCTCCTCAGTTGCACTAGATACCTTTCAAGTGCTAACAGCCACATGAAGCTGTTGGCTACCCACTGGGCAGTACTGATCGTAGAATATTTGCATAAATCCTCCTGGACAGTTCTGACAAGAGGTAGCCAACCACCTGGCTTCCCATTAGCCAGCTCTATATACCAGTTACTTTCAACTGGGATTCCCACATTCTCCCTTTCTTGCTGTAAGAATTCCCAGTCTGTGAAAACATGACCATTAAACAAAGTGTAGGCAGTGAAGTCCCGATAAACACCCCAGGATTTGCTACAACGTTTTACAGTTTTTGAAATGGCTGCCAAGTTCCATCCCAGACTCACTTCTTTGGGACTGTTAGGAACTCCAGGGCATCAATGTGCCCTGGGAGTTCAGGTCCTTTTCTGTGGCCTCCCGCTGTTCATAGGAGCCCAGACACATTTCTCAACCATGTCCTGTGGAGCATTACAAATCACCTTCTATCTTTAAAAAAAAAAACCCAAAACCCAAAAAAAACAAAGAAACTGACTCACTGGAGTTACTCCAGTTCACTTTCTTTCTTGGAATTCAAGACTTCTTTTGATGTTTATCAATACATCACTTCCTGAGGTGCTTGCCAAGACCATGTCTAGGTTTTGGTGATGTATCATCTCCCCATGGCTTATTGTGGAGAACTTCTCACCGCTTTTGGGGTCCAAAAGATCCATGAGCAGCGTAAGACAGCAAGATGCCAGGAAACAAGGAGCTCTCAGGTCAGCATCTTATTCACAAACACAGGCTGCTTTTGAGAGTCAGTGCATATTAGGGAAGAATTCCAGGAAGAAAGATGTATGGCTTTGGAATAACTACAGAAGTCAACTAAGTAAGTTAAATAAGCCCAGAAATCATAATTATGGCCAACACTAGACAAGGTGATGAAGTTGAGAAGTTTTTCTTTGGCTTCTCTCCAAACACCCCTGAGAAACTTCTCTTTTGTTTTTCCCCTTTGTCCCCTTTCCTCAAGCCTGCCCAGGACTGTTTTACTCTCCCGTGGAGACTTAGTTTCATGCCCATTAGACTCTGCTGGTTAAGATCAACCAGCTAATGGGACAAGCTAATTTACTTAAAGATGGACTCCTCTTGGTTCCAAAGATGGGCTTCAGAGGGCAGCGAAGATTACAATTTACATTTTTAGTGGAAAAGAATGATAGATCTCATCAGATTCTAAAGTATGTCCATGAACCCCAAGGTGGTTGAAGCCACGCTGGTGAATATTAATAGCTGATCACTGCAGGGGGGTTTCATCTCAGATAATGTTTGCTTTTTAACCACAGTGTGATGGAAAAACCACTGTCTGTTAAATATCTCTGCCTCAGGAAACAATAATAGGAAAGTTTTTAGGCTAGAGGCAAGAGAGGTAGGAAAGACTCTTTGAGGCAAGAAACAGCCTCTTATTGCCTTAGGGATCACATCAGCCACATCCACTTAGGATCAAGGGACACGTCTCTGGGTTGCATAGTTTTCCTTTGAATACAAAAGTTTTCCACTCTACATAAAGAAAATGTATTTCTTTTAAAAAAATTTTTTAACTGAAGTATAGGTGATTTTCAATGTTGTGTTAGTTTCTGGTGTACAGCATAGTGATTCAGATATATATATATATCCTTATCATATTCTTTTTCATTATAGGCTGTTACAATGTATTGAACATAGTTCACAGTGCTATACAGTAGGACCTTACTGTTTATCTATTTTATATTTATTTATTTATTTATTTTATTAGTTAATATCTATAAATCCTGAACTCCCAGTTTACCCTCCACCTCCATCTCCCCTGGTAACCACAATTTTGTTTTCTATGTCTGTGAGTTTCTTTCTGTTTTGCAAATAAGTCCATTTGTACCTTTTTTTTTTTTTTTAGATTCCATGTATAAGTGATATCATAGGTATTTTTCTTTTACTTCACTTATGCCAATCTTCAGGTCCACCCATGTTGCTGCAAATGGCATGATTTTATTCTTTTTTATGGCTAAGTAGTGTTCCATTGTGTGTGTGTGTGTGTGTGTGTGTGTGTGTGTGTGTGTGTACCACATCTTCTTTATCCCTTCATCTGTCAATGGACGTGTAGGTTGCTTCATGAACATTAGGGTACATATATCTTTTCAAATTAGAGTCTCCTCTGGATATATGCCCAAGAGTGGGATTGCTGGATCATACAGTAAGTCTATTTTTCATTTTTTAAGGAGTCTCTGTACTGTTTTCCATAATGGCTGCACCAAACTGAAAATGCAGGTTTTCTTTAGAAATTAAAAGAAAAACTAATCAGGGTTAGGAGACAACTTATTTTCTTCATTACAGATAAATTCTATGGAGAAGCGGCAGCAGGGTGTGGTGAGGGATGGGGAGACAGTTTTCATTCCCCATCTACCAGGCATTTGCTGAACAACCGTCTGAGAATGGCTTGGCCTTTCTGGGCCTCAGTTCCCTCCTCTCTAAAAAATCTGGGTAATGCTCTCCAGTTCTCTGATTCTAAGAAAGCTGCCTAAAGTCGACTTTAAATCAAATTTTTATGCTGCTCTTTTATTGAGACGGAGCAGTTGTTTTCATATTTGGGGGTTGGGGGAGAGTGGGGACTATCCAACCAAACACTAAGTTGTTTTCTTCCTTTTTAGTGTGTTAGCATCTTGTCCGGAGTAGCAAAACCTGCTCTTGAAAGGCTCAAAACAGTTTGTGGTGGGATTGGAGTTCTTGTCTCAGAAAGATTAATTGGAAACAAACTCTAAGGAAGAAAATTCAAAGCCCATTTCTATGCTTCCTGCCTTTTAGATCTTCTAACATGTAAATGGACCATTACAAAAAGGATTAGTTATTAGAATGGTCTGCGTGAAGACCAACATTCAGCTCCCAGTTTGTTCCTCGCCAGGGTCCTGGGTGACCAGCATCCTAATGGCCTTCTTTTCAGTTTGCAGGAGGATGAATTGCATACTAACTCCAGATCCTGTGTCCCCAACTTTAATTAGCCACCGTCTTAACAAACTGGAGACTCTTCCCCACCCCTAAATGGTGTTTAAATCAGAACAAAACGTGGTGGCAATGGGCACTCCAGACATCCACACTTAGGAGCTGTAATTTTTTTCTCTTTAATTTAAGAAAGCTGCCTAAAGTCAACCTAGGTTCACTGGATTCTTGTTGACCTTTCCCGTATTTGTTTCTGTTATACTTCTTATCTCCTTCATCTTTGTATCCTAAGTACTAGTTTTTTTGGGTTTTCGTTTTTATTTTCTTGGCAAAATTCCCTAGATGATTGCAGTTTTCTGATTGTTTAATTCTGCCCCATCACTGTTCTTTTTCCCCTTCCTCTCTTCTTCTAATACAGGGACCCCTCCTGACTGAGCAATCGCAGGTATTTCAACATGACTGAGAACCAGGAAGCAAGTATGCAGCACTACTGAATAGACTACATGGACTTATCACTGTAGTTGTGACAAGTTAACTTCACTCAAACTAGTTCCCTTTCACATCACATATAATTCTATCTAGAAGAAAACATGCAAGACTCAAGCATGTAATTGTGCAACAGAGGGGAAGAGCCAGGCAGTCATGACGGAGGGGAAGGCTTTAACCACCAGTCTGCTGGGCAGTGAGACAGGAAATAGAAGGCTGTGAAATACTGATAAAAGGGGGGGATCCAAGGATTTTTGCAGTCTAGGTTATTTAATAGTGAGATAAACAGAACTATGTACCCCAGCGGTAACTCATCGGTACTGAAGCATATCTAGAATGGGAGTAGAAATGGATTATCAATTTAGCTTAGAAGCAGCTAATAAAATAATAAACTGATTGAAAAAAATGATTTTGCCTAATCTCCCAATAACCACTCTTCCTTTTTAATTTTAGCTTAACGGCTGAGTAAATGACTGCTGGGACTATTTTTGCCATCCTCTCTTGCAGTTGAGTGAGGCCAATGGGATGTGCATGGATGTGATATGGACCACATCCAGGTCATGACCTTCTTTGAAAGGCAGGCTCATGCTCTCTAGTCTCCTCACTGGCTGGCTTCCATGTGGACCTGGTATTGGGAGGCGGGACAAACAACCACATGTTGAGGACGGCAGAGCAACAGGAAAGTCTGGGTCGCTGACACAGGAGATCCACCATATCACCTTATACTGATTATGTTTGCTCTGTTTTTTGATAAAAATATAAGCTTGTCTTGTTTAGGCCATTGATATGTTGGTTTTTAGCAGCAAAACCTACATCTTAACTAATCAACTAATGAAACTTCTAACTCAGGATATGATGTGGGGGAACCCATTGATATGACCTCACATTTCGCTTTCCCTCCTCTCCTTTAGCAGTGTTCCTCTGGTGAAATGGAAAAAGTGGAATTTGAGGTCCAATCTTGGCTCCACTAGTTACTTAATTTTTTTTTTAAATTTTATTGAAGTGTAGTTGATTTACAATGTTAGTTTCAGGTGTACAACAAAGTGATTCAGTTATACATATACATACATATATTTTATTCTTTCTCATTATATGTTATTACAAGAAATTGAATATAGTCCCTGTGCTATACAGTAGGTCCTTGTTGTTTATCTATTTTATGTATAGTAATGTGTGTCTGTTAATCCCCAACCCCTAATTTATCCCTCCCTGCCCTTTCCCCTTGGGTAACCATAGCTTATTTTCTATGTCCATGAGTCTGGTTTTGGTTTTTAAATAGAATTCGTATATATTTTTTTAGACTCTAATTTTCTTTCTCTATAAAGTGAGAATCATGAGAGTTAATATTTAATAAACGCTTCTGCTCCATGCTTGCTTATCTGCGCTATCTTATCTAATTCTCACAAAACCCCTACGTGGTAGGTACTAATATTATTCTAATCTTATAGAGTCAGTTAAGCATCTTTCCTAAGATCTTTCAGATGGTAAGAAGCAAAGCAGGAATTTGGACCAAAAGAGTTTCTTGAGAGCCCACAGATCTTACCAACTCCCCTCTTTACCTTTCTGTGTTGGTGGGAGATTCAAGGCTAAATATAGCACCCAGAACACAGTCATTTCTTTACAATTGGGGGTGACTATTGGATGATGCTGGTGGTGTCCTGACAGAGTCTGTCTTTTGAGCTAAGGTACTGCATCACCTGCCAACCACCTCCTCTCTGTAGAAACATTCTTCCTTTAGCAAAAGGAGTTAAAGTCTTTGATTAAAGTAGAGTAAATCACTTCATTAACCAAGGAAATTTTCTTTCTCCCCCTGTTATAAATTCATTTTTAGTCAAAATCTCAGAGTCCTTGGTCTCTTCAAGGCTACAGTCCCTAATGATCCTTCTGAGTCACTTAGAAAAGTTTACATCTTGTTCAAAATGCTTTGGAAGGCAGGACAAGTACCACGATGACAAACTCACATGCAGAGAGAGGGCCCCCCAGATGAGGGAAACAGACAAACTTCAGCCCTCTGGCCTTTCTTTTCTCACACAGGCAGGAGAAAGAAGAAATAAACACTGCTTGGTGCCAAAAAGGAGACTAGAAATTGAAGCTTGTCACTGTTCAGAAAAGGAAAAAATTAACAAGAAATGCAAATGTGAATGGAAGGAGGAGAAAGAGGAGAAAAAAAGAAAAAAGAAAAAAAAGAATGTAACCCACAAAGATTTCCTCCTAAATGGGTAAAGGGAAAATCAGGAGTTCTGTTTTACTCACTCAGGATCATTCGGCTCCCACCTCACACTGTATAAATGTGGTAAATGGGCTAAAGGCAGGCGAGGTGATGCTGATGTGAGAGTCACTCCAAAACGGCCATGGGCACTGGTGTAAGAAAAACACATCATCCCATTTCACAGACAAGGAAGTTGAATCTTGAAGATGACAAAGAACTTGTCCAAGATACATAGATATTAAGTGGTAGACTTGGGATTTTAAGCCCAAGGCTGTTAAATGCCTGAAAGGACAAAAAAAAAAAAAAAAAAAAAAGGATTAATTTGATAAGTAGCTCCAGCGTTCTCCTTAGATTACTTTCTATACTAGCTACCTATGGTTTGAGTGTGTGTCTTTTTTCTTTTTTCATTTAACATTTACTAAGCACCAGCTACGTCTGGTTGCTACGATATAAGGACATGATTCCTCCTGACATCAGATTTGCAAACCGACGAAGGTGGCAAAGATGAACCACACGAGAGTGTTACAAGTACTACAGCGAACGTCCTGCAGCAAACACTAACAGCAAAGGTGATGACCACTTACTGGTGCTAGCTTCGTGCTAGGCACAGTGCTGAGAGCTTTGTCTCTGGTAACAGAGAAGTGAGACAAAAGAAAAAGGAAACAATTTTACTGAGGGTGGAGTTAAGCTTGCCAGATTTAGCAAATGAAAATATAGAATCTCCAGTTAAATTTTAATTTCAGGCGAACAACAAATGCTTTTTCAGTATGTCTCATGCAGTATCTGAGATATAGTTATACTGAAACATTATGCATCATTTATCTGAAATCCAAATTCAGCTGGGAGTCCTGTATTTTATCAGGCAATTCTAGGTGAGAAGAGTGAGTAGCAGAATATGTCTTATAAGCAAGGTATCTTGAAGACAAGCAGTTTTTCTCCAGATTATGAGTAGTGGGAGGGAAGAAAGGGTGAGAAACCAGGATTGTTGAATCTCTAATCTCAAATGGATCATAACCATAAGAAAATATAAACTTCCAAAAGATCAATTGAATTGCTTTCATAGGGTTGTGTTAAGCCAAAATCATTTCAAAAGCATTTCTTTTTTGGAACTAAGTGGGAGATAAATTAAAACATATATTTAGTTATTTTGTAATTATAAGAGCTCCCACTGAGTTAGGTGGAGGTGGAAGTAAATAGGTCCAGTGAAAAGTTCATGGTTGATAAGCAACCACTCAGGATGCAGGCTCCTCCTCTTCATGAGTAATGGGGATGCTGCGCTTTAAAGGAATACCTCCTACCCACTCCAAGAGAAGATCAGAGTTAAAAAAGAGTAGGTTAGTGTTGTGGAAATCACAGTTACCTCACTCGCCCATGCCTGGCCAGGTGATGTGGGTTAAGCTATTGCCCCCTGTTTGTTTCAGCTTCCTCCTCTGTGAAGTCACAAGGTCCCCCTACTTGACATCTAAGGCCACCTCCAGTCCTCACAGTGATGCAGTTTTAAGTAGTGAGGCTGAGCCATGCCAGCTCTCAGGCCAGTCACATGAGGAGGCAGCTAATTTCTCCAGCCTTCCTGACAGTTCTATAAGCTCCCAAAATTCCTCCAGAAAACAAACTTTTGCTCTTTTTAGCAAGAGTTGGTTTCTGCTGCTTTCAACCAAAACATCAAAGAACCTAGATCACCACAGGAGGTGGGGGGAAGAGGGGTACCAAGGTCAACTACATTTTTGAAACTCGGGGTTAAACAAAACTACATAATATTCTTTACTGCAGAACTTCCCAGCTCCTTGAACACAGTCGTGTCTTTGTGACTTTCAAAAGAGTATAGTATTTGGAGTTTCACAAATCACCTTTATCGTAGATTCTTAGAGCCATTTGGAGGACATCTAGCCTGCGATTCCTGATTCCTCAGACTTTTCATCTTGAAGTGTTAGATGTGTGTAAAGTCTGACCTGCCAGCCAATTTTACGATCTTAGGTGAAGAAACTAAATCTTCCTCTTCTTCACCCGCATGAAGTACTAGACATGAACTGATGACTTCAAACTTCAAACTTATTGCAAACCAGCCATCCCATAACCACTGAGCGGCTGAATGTGATTAAAGTCACAACAGATCGCAGAACGCTCTTCCTGAGGCCAAGAGAGCTGACCTGTGTCACTTTGCCAAAAAGCAATTTTCCTGATTACTTTCTGCCTGCCCGGGATTCCTGTGGTTTCCACTGGTAAGGTGATCCTTCACTTCCTGACACTGTTGGTCTCCCACCGCCCCTGCTTGCACTGTGTCACGGGACCCCTGGCAGGGCTGGCTGCCTCGCAGATAGAGGAGTGCTCTGGGCATGGCAAAATGTTGATTGTCCACAGGTGGTTGAGCTGCAGATCCATCGGCAAAGTGTAGTCATCAGTGACTTGATTGTTGGCACTAAGGGATACTCTGTTCAACCCCAAGTTTTACTTAATTCAAAGTTTTTGTCCAATATGTACCAAACCCATACCATATGCTAGGCTTTTTCATATCGTCTCAGACTTTCTGTTTAAGTTTTACCCCACATGACTACATTTTAACTCTTTATGAACTTCTGGGACATATAAGCTCATTTACTATATTGTCTATAAAATATGGCACTGACCCAAAAGAACTACAGATTCCAACTCATCGGAGTGACCTCTGGGTATCACCAGCAGCAACTCCTTGGCATTCTACCTTTGAATAACAAAAACAGATGCACAAAAAATGCAGGCCATAAAGGCTTCAAATTATATATTAAAAAAATTGAAAAAAATCTGTATAATAAAAAATTTGATCTAAAGTTTGGGCTAGAAGTTATCAATTTCTAGAGACTTCCTTCAACAAACAAAATTTATTGAATGCAAATTTTTTGTTCACTGAAAAGAGGAGGAGAATGCATGCTGCTCCTTAGGCTTAAAGACAAAGCACTTTGCGAAGGGAGTTATATGCATGAATTATGTGCACATTTTTATATGTAAAATAGGCATTGCAAGTTAGGTACTTTTATTATTATCCTCATTTTACACAGGAGAAAATTAAGACAGAGAGGGTTACAAAGCTTGCCCAAGCTCATATAGTTAGCAAGAAGCAAAGCTAGGATTTAAATATAGGACTGTCTGACTCCAGTGTTTATTATGCCCATAACTATTGCGCTGTACCCCTAACAGTTTTGCGGAGACATCGATCCATCAGACCTCTGGGGGTGGGGGTGGGGGGGCAGATGGAGTTCTAAGCCTGGGTGACTCTGGGCACAAGCAGTTGCATCTGTTCATCCCTCATCTGTCCACCTCCCCCCCACAACCCTGAGCTGTACAAACTACTATCATTTTCCAAAGATGCCATGACATGGAAAATGTTGGGAAGTATTCATTTACCCACCTAGGAAATCACTTATTAAAAGGTGAAAGGCATTGCGTGGACGGAAACTCAGTGAGCACCCACGTGCTGAGGGCCTCCCTCTTTCCTTCTGACAAGGAGAACTAGGCTGAAAGGTCAGGAGCCGGTGGGGTGGGGGTGGAGGAAGGCTGCCCGCTGTCCAAGTTCTTGTGCGAACCTGGAAGGGGAATTAGACTAAGTGCCCCCAAGTGGTGAGTGAGAGTTGCTGACATGGCGTCAAGAGAGTCTTCACGAACGTGGTCAGAAGGCTGTGTCAGTCCAGGACAGGGTTTGGTAAACTGACCAAACCTGTGCGCCAAATCCAGCCCATGAATTTGTACAGTCCATGAGTTAAGAATGTCTCTTACATTTCTAAAAGATTGTAATAATAAAAAAAAAAAAAAAAAAAAAAGGAGAACATGGAACGGAAGACCGTTTGTGACTCTCAAAGCCTAAGATATTTGCTATCTAGCACTTTACAGACAGTTTGCCAGCAACCCCTGGTCTAGATCACCAGTGACCACTCTGTGATCACCCCAAGAAAGTCAGGGGCCAGTGAACTCAGAATAAAGCCAAAATAAAAACCATTGAAGACTGCAATGGCTGCACTGACAATTGTACATACAGCCTTTATGAAACTTTGTCACACAGATTTACCTTAGACTTTGGGAACCAAGTTTCGGTATGCAATGGGAGAAGAGAAATGGGAAAATAACCTGTTTCCCAATTTTACACCTTCCAGTTTGATAAATGTCCAGGTATTTTGTAAGCTGTTTCCAGGCAGATTCTGTGAGAATGAACAGCTGTAAGGAGATGTCTCCAAGAGGCGACATGAGGGAACTTAATCATAAAGAAGAAAGAAACCAATTATTGAATGTCTACAACATACCAGGAGCTTCCACACTTGCTGAAGCAAAAAGCCCATGCACACAGCCTCCAGTTTATAGGTAACACGCTGGGTCTCGAAGGGACTAAGTCACTCGTCCAAGATCAAACAGCTGGTAACTGGCAAACCTGGGCTGCAAATCTGAGTTTTCTGATTCCAAGTCCAGGGCTCACTTTTCTATACTAGGCTCCAGAGAGTGAATTTGAATGTGTTCCAGATGAAGAATCCAAAATCCAGAGTCCCAGCTAGAGCTTGCTTCCTCATTTGATTAATGAGCATATAGACTGGAGGATGGCAAAGTCCCTCCCAGCTCCATCCTTCTGTGTTTGTTTCTGAGAAATGAGGCAAATGAAATGGAAAAAGAAGTGGGAAGGGTATAGCTCAGTGGTAGAGTGCATGCTTAGCATGCACAAGGTCTTGGGTTCAATCCCCAGTACCTCCATTAAAAAAAATAAGAATAAATAAACTTAATTACCTCTCCAAAAAAAATTTTTTTTAGATAAAAAAAATTTTAAAGAAACATTTAAAAAGAAAGAAAGAAATGGAAAAAGAAACTCAGGTAGACAATTTTCTGCTCCTGGCTTGTCCAAGTTCCTTGGGGTATGAGGTCAGTGGGGGTTGCCCAGATTAATTTAAGTGAGAAATGCATGACCAAAGTAAGGTTTTCAATGCTGATAGTATAGCAACCTGACTCAACAAAGACTCCCTCCCACTACAAACACATGTAAACGTTGGATAAATATTTTACAACTTTAAAATCCATAGCCTGAAAGAAAGCCAAGACAGTTTCCAGGTGCCAGAAACAAAAAGGAAATTCAAAACCAGAGATGTAAGCTCCAGCTGACACGTGAGGGACCAGGAAAGAACCAGGCCTGGATACAGGCCCCACAGTAAATTTGGCCTAGAAGCAGTTCAGACTGGAACTGAGGCTTCTGCTTAAAACTGGGACTCTTGAAAATGCTTCCAGGACTTTAAAGAAGAACTAAAAGAACACTGTCTACTGCCCAGAGAGGCAAAAAGGAAGTAAAAGCTGCTTTTCGGGGCTCTGGGTGGGAAAAAATATACAACCTGTGAAAAATCTCAAACCCAATCTGGGTATGGGGTATGAATTTAAGCTATCTACATGCTGTCAGAATTTCAATTTCAAGCAAGATATTAACATAGAACTTCTAGAACTGAAAAGTATAATCATTAAAAATTTTAAATCAAATTAAATAGCAGATTAGATACACTTAAAAAGAACTAGAGAATTGGTAGATTGATTTAAGAAAGTCATCCAGAATGAAACATAGAAAGATAAGAACACAGAAAATATTAAAGATAGTTTAAGAAGCATAGGGGGTGGGGGAGAGGTGTTGACTAATATATTTGGAATTTTACATCTAAATCAGACATCAAGTCCAAAAGAGAAAGGAGGGAAGGGGGTTAGAAGAAACTCAAAAGAAATTATGATTGGGAATTTTCCAGAATTTAAGAAGTGCCACTGAGTCCTAAGCAGCATAAAAGAAAAACAAACAAACAAACAAAAAAGTCACATGGCTACATACATTGCAGTCAAACTTCTGAACAAAAAAAAGAAACTCTTAAAAGCTCCTGAAAAGAGAAAGAACCTAAAAAGAAATGACAATTAGGCTGAACTCAGAATTATCATTAGCAACAATAGAAGAGTTTCTCTTATATCCAACTAAACTATTGTTCCAGAAGATGAAATAAAGATATTTTCAAAAATAAGGCTAAAATTTTTTCACTGACATCCATTGCTGAAAAAACTACTAATTTGATTTTCAGAAAGAAGCCAAAATTGAAGCCCTAAAGAAGTATGAAGAAATCATGAGCAGTAAAATAAGTAAGCATTGACTTAAAACAACAGCAGTAATATGAGCCAATATGGAAGTGACAAAAGCAAATTAAATTATAACACTAAGGAACAATAACATGGAAAATGCGAGGAGGTATTTTAAACCCTTGTATTTTGGGGAAGGAAAACAAAGAAATATTGAATGGCTAGCAAAGTATCCATAATAGAAGTTTTACTGTAGCCAGTAAAATATTTGAAATACAAGAAATACTTTCAAGCTAATAGAAGGAGGTGGAGGAACAGTGTAATGAAAACAAACAATAAAAAAAAAAAAAGAGAGAGAGAAGAAAATAGAAGAAGGATGAAAGAAGGAGGAGAAGGAGGAGAAGAAGGAGAAGGAGGAGGAGAAGGAGAAGGAGAAGAAGCAGCACCACCAGCAGCAGCAGCACGTGGGCAAGGAGTTCTGGATCCCCTGAGAGGATCAAATTCTAAATTCATCTCAGTCCCTGTTAAGGTTTGGCGCCACCTGCTGGTGACTGTCTACTGGGAGATTTCTGGGTGGAGGCTGAAGACCCACCTCCATTACCTGAGGTTTCACCTCTGCCCAGCCCCCTCCCACCTACACGATAGATGAGAATTTTAATCCACCTTCCTCTTAAGAACAGGGCCTGAGCAGACAATGGGAGCCCACACCAACAGTAGGACAAAATTCGTGTTTTGGCCAGGATTTACTGCATTTAAAAAGAATGAAATCTGACAATTATTATTGAGCATTCAACTCAGAAAATGAAGTATCTCAAATATAGCAGAAGGAAGGAAATGACAAAGATAAGTGAGGATTTAATGAATTAGAAAGTAAACAATTAAGGTCAACAAAATCTAAGATTTTTTTTTTAAGGTAAGTAAAATCAACATCTGACACAGAAAAAATATATAAATATTAAAAATTTTTTAATGAGGCATGACTAAGGAAAAGAATTTTTAAATGTAGAACTAATATTATGCAACTAAAGTTTAAAGAAGATTAAATGAACAATGTTATTTACCTTTTTAATATTTAATCATTTTACTTATTTTTACATATATCAAAACATATACCAGGCTATGCATGTAAATGATTACACACTGATTATATACATGGTTTTTTAAGTGGTCTTACATTTTCTTTTCTGTCTGGACTTACCTCTTCCCCCACATACACACCCATGCCCAAAGATGTCCTGTGTGTATGATAAGATACACATTTATTATGAGCAAAACAAAAGATATTTAGTTTTCTTGTCATAATAAAAAGTTCTGGAGATACTCTGCTACTGCCAGTTCTTTGGGTCCATCCTTCATGGCCTCAAGATGGCTGCTGCAGCTTCATGCATCAAGCCCACGTCCCAAGTAGGAAGCAGGAGGAAGGAAGTCAGGACAACCAGTAGAATTAGCTCTTATTGTTGCTGTTTCAAGTCAATGCTTACTTATTTCTCTGCTCATCATTTCTTTCATACTCCTTTTGGGGTTCAATTTAGGCTTCTTTTTTAAGCCAGAACTGTGTCCCATGGCCATCCCTGGCTGGAAAGTGGCTAGGGAAAAAGGAATTGGGAATGGACTTGGATCAACAAATCAACATTATCTGCCATACCACATCCACAAGTTAATTTGTATCCTTCCATCTTTTTGTTTGGTTTTATAATCCTATACAGATATGTATGTATACATATTCTTATGGTCACAGCTGTAATGCTGCAAGGAAGTAACGAGAGGTTACAAATGTAACCTTCTTGTGTAAAAGCAGTCCTACCTCCTCCTGCTGCTCAGTCACTGTGGCAGCCATGAGAGTGCAGCCAGCTGAAGTCCAGCTACTGGTGGTTTAACTGACCATGCGCCCTGGCTGCTGGCTCTGAAATCTGAAGCTGTGCTTTCCACAGGCTGCCCCTGGTCAATGACTGAGCACGGCAGGGACACTATGGAGGGCACTTCTTGGGATACATGGGACTCCTCTGATGACTGACTTCAGGTCAAGGGCTCCCCACTGGCCTTGTTGAAACTTCCTAGGACTGCACAGCCATCTAGGACTGTCTCACTTAACCTTCGTTCTCTCTGTTTCATTCAGGGTCACATTTACATCACAGTCTGATCACTCTCCTGGCTTCACATGACTATTTTTTTTTTTTTCCCTAGACTTTTGCTCCAATAAAACCCTACATGTACTGTCTTGGTGTCTGCTTCTCAGAGGACCCAAACTAATAGTCAACTACCCCTGTCAGTATGATGACTTTCTTCTTGCCTGCTGGAACTTGGCACAACTGTAACTTGTAGTTCAATGGGAAACTTGTCCAATGGCAAGCATCCCCTTGGGGAACCAGGATCTTCAACCCTCCAGAAATCAGACTTATAGGGACAGGAAACACAAAATCCACAGAGAGCCACTCCTGTTCTGCCCCTTGGTTCCCAGACCCATTTGTTCTTCCTGCTGAAGACACAGCATCATACAGAGGTCTATGACTTAATGCATACACTACATGCTGAAGAATGGTACCCCATCATCACAGAGTGTTGCCTCTGAGTTGGATCATTAACTGCAATCTTAAATGCCTCTTCCACCTTTCCAAGACACCAGCTGCTTCTGGACAGTGCAATGTGTGATACAAAAATGAACCCCAACATCATGGTCCCACTCCCACACCTCCTTCACTCTGAAGTGGGTCCCCTGGTCAGATGCTCCACTGTGTGGGGTTCCATACCTGTGGACAGGTATTCTGTGAGTGCCTAGATAATGGAGGCTAGATAAAGGCTCTGCAGGTGGAAAAGCAATCTTAGACCTAATACAGGTATCTGTGGTACTCCGTCTCCACGATGGCCCCCAATGATTCTCTCCTACTCACAGTCATACCTCGTGGAGTTTCTCCTATATACTAAGGGCTGACCTGTATAACCAATAGGATATTGCAGAAGTGACATGTGCCATGTCTGAGGCTGTGTCATAAAAGACATGTGGCTTCCCTCTCTTAGATCGTTTGCTCTGGGAGAAGCCAGCCACCATGGATTAAGACACTCAAGGAGCTTTATGGAGATGTCTACATGGTGAGGAACTGAGACCTCCTGCCAAGAACCAGCATCTGACTGAAATCTCACGAGGTGCCTTAGCCAGAACTGCCCAGATAAACTAATCCCAGATTCCTGACCTGCAGAAGTCATAAGAAATGGTAAATGATTCTCTCCCATTAAGCCACTTAGTTTTGAAGTAATTTGTTATGCAGTATTAGATCAGTGAAATAATCCCCAAATCAGCCCACAGTTTTGGGCGTCAGTACCCACCTGTCTTCTGAACAAATCATCCTACTTTTTTCGCTATATAGAAGTCAAAATCATTTTAACTATGTGCTGAGATATCCTCTACAATTAATCTGATTATTCTTTATGATTATTTCTATATAGTGCTTCATGTCTGAACTCTCTAGAAATTACAGAAGAAGGTAATTCAATATCCTGGGTTATTGAGTAAAGAATAGACATTTGTCCCATGGAGTTTTTCCAAATGTAAGCATACTAAATATACTAAAACTATTAAAAAGACAATAATCACAGAGTGACCAAAAAAACTGATGCCATTAATTGCCATCTTCCATCTTGATTTATTTTTTGGATAAATCCAAGATTCTCTAGCCCACTGCAAACACTATTGTTCTAGAAAATTTCTAGTACTTGAAAACATCTTCTGATTAGTGGTATTAACAAATGTGATATTTTGACAAGACATAATAAATATGATAGCATTTGGAAAATCAGAATGACTTAATGAATCAATATTTTCCGCTAATATATCTTTTTTACAAAATTATACATGGGTAAAAGATACATTAAAAGTTCATCATAGAGTAATAGATTGTAGCGTAAAAAAACATGAAAAGCTTGTTGATACGCTTCAGATTCCACAACGCAACTAATCTTTAATAAGTTCTCACTTTTCAGGCTTTGTGCAACATCAAAGAAAGATAGCCACAATTATTTGAAAAGACTATGAAAAATTATTCCTCTCTTTTCTAACTAAATACCTGAGTGAGGCCAGATTTTCATCATATACTTCAACCAAAACAACATATTGTAGCAGATGGAATGCAGAAGCAGAGATGAGAACTTAGCTGTCTTCTAGTGAGCCAGACCGGAAAGAGATCCTCACAAATGTAAAACAATGTCACACCTTTCACTAATTACTTTTTGTTTTGAAAAACATGCTAATTTTTTCACAAAAACATGTTATATTAATATTTAACGGTTTTATTCTTGCTATATTTAAATGAATACGTTTTAATGTTCTTATTTTTAATTTCTAATACAATATGCATTAATAGATATGACCCTCTGACCCACAAAGACAAAAGTTCTACAGGGGGTCCTCATTAACTTTTTTTTATTGAAGTATTGTCAGTTTACCGTGTTGTGTTAATTTCTGGTGTACAGCATAGTGATTCAGTTTTTTATATATATATATATATATATATATATATATATATACATATTCTTTTTCATAATAGGCTATTACAAGGTATTGAATACAATTCCCTGTGCTATACAGTAGGAACTTGTTTATCTATTTTATATACAGTAGTTAGTATCTGCAAATCCCCAACTCCCATTTTATCCCTCCACCACCCCACTTTTTGCCTGGTAACCACAAGTTTATTTTCTATGTCTGTGAGTCCTCATTAATTTTTAAGAAAGTAAAGGAGTCATAAAACCAAAGAATTTGAGAACTGCTGACTTTTTACAATCCCATAAGGCTGGAACTTTGTAATTATTGCTATTCTAGACATGAAGAAACTAAAGTTTAGAGAAGTTAAGTGACTTGCTCAGGGCTGTGTAGAAGATGGCGAGTAGCAGGGGCAAGGCTCTGGGCTTTGGGGCCCAGGTTCTTCACCTCTGCACCATCCTGCTGAGTTTGGTCAGACAGTGCTGTTCCAATAGCCCCAAGGTTTGGCTTTATTATCACCATCGATTTTGCCCATTCTCAGTGGCAAGTAGCCCCATCGTTGGTCTCCCAGGATTACTGAAAAGGCAGCATAACCTTTCCCAGGATAGGCCTCAGAGAGTGGAAGCAGACTGGTGATTACAGCGGTCGGTACCATGCAGGGTGCAGGGAGGGGTGGAGAGGTGGTCAGTCTCACGTGCCGTCCAAGTTGTTCTAGGTACATGTCCAGGCTCTCCCAGCTCTTAGACTTGGTGTTTCCCAATGGGGTTGATGAAAAGTGACCTGATCCAGGCCCAGGAGCTGATCAAGTTCTTCCCCGTCTAGTTCTGCCTTACCCAACACACAGACACTGGACTCATATATAACTATTTACATTTAAGTTCAAGTTAGTTAAAATGCAACAAAAGGAAACGTTTGGTTCCTTAGTCTCACTACTTACATTTCAGGTGTTCAAGAGTCACAGGCTGTCTCCATATCTTGCCAGCACTGGGGTCCTTGGAAACTTACAGGGTCTAGTGGGGAACTAGTTGGCTTTGCAGTGACTTGAACCTGGACCATTAGACAGTGCATATTCTCCAGATGGGGCTGGTGAGGGTGATGAAAGGCTCTGAGGAGCAGTGTCTCCCCATGGAGCTGACAAAGGTTGGATTCTCACAGCGTAGGCTGTCGACTTTCTGAGCCAGAGTCCCAGGTGGGCCTCAGCTGGGCCTCAGCCAGAATCTCTAGGAATAGGGGTCAGAGGTTCTGCCTTTTTGACAAGCTTCTCAGATAATGCTTAAGTACTCCAAAGTCTAGAAGAACCGGGATAGATTAAGGCTGTGGTAACATATTAAACATCCAGACAAAAGAAGTCAGAACCTCCCGCTCTCCAGGACTTTTATAGTCCTGAGTGTCCCAGCAAATATCCCCACCTCAACCCTCTACAGTAAATTCTAGTCCTTGGGAGTTTGATTCCAGGGAACATAGCCGCCAGGTGGGGAGACACCCCCAGCCTCTCCAAAGCACCAGAATTCTCAAGGCCAGGCAGAAGCATCTTTCCTCTGAGAAGGGCCTCACAGGCCTCCTGGGGGGCAGGACCAAGTTCCAGCTGGACTTCTACCTGCTCTGGCTGCACTCACACATGCCAAGCCAAGTTCTAGCTGGGAAGACTCAGCCTTCTCCCATCACCAGCGGGATTTATCATTTCCCAGAACCAAAAACCCTGAAGTCTGTCCCTGTTCTCTAGAGGTACTGACGCAGGGCCTCCGCCCTCTCCTGGGTTAGTGTTTGACAGGCTGAGTCCGAGATGGTAAAGCAAGTCATGAGTCTGTAACAGCTTGGGCCTCTCTTTCATTCACCATGTTGTCAGGTTTCCTTAGGAACTCTTTGGGGTGTAAACCCAAGGAGGCATGGCCACAGCCAGGTGTGTGCGCCCTCTCCCTAGGAGCTGGGGAGGAGACTGGAATGCGGTTCTGAGTGAGTGGGGAATCTCATTAATCAGTGTGGGTGGGGCTGGTGGGGAAATAAAAAGTTTTCCCCACATGGCAAGCTCAGAAGACTCAGAGAATTTTCTGAACTTCTCTTCAAACACGCAGTTGGGTGTTTTCATTTCACCGGAACTTTACTATAACATGACGTTCCTTGGCTCAGAGGACAGGGTTACAGAGGCCTTCGCTGGGTCCCAGCCAAGTAAGTCAAAATAGCAGAAATACCAGAAGAACACAGTGTCACTTAGAACTGGGGCCTGGAAAAGCTATCCCAAGGGCGGTTCTATTGCAGGGTTCCAAGCTACAGCCGGGCCAGAGGGGGAACATGCTGATAGAAGATGCCAAAGCTCGTGGGACCAGGTGACTGTGATGTGGGCTGAACATTCTGGATCCCAAGGCAAAGCTCACACAGGCAGAACTGCTGCTACTCACAGACACCACCCAGGAAACCCACGAATGCTTCCTTCCCACAAGGACATCACCAAGCAGGCATCTATGAAGCACCTGGTATGTCAAAGGAGCACGTGTGGTCCTGCAGGGCGGGGCACTAGGAAATACACAAAACACTAGTTTCTCGGCCATGAAAGACGTTTATGTTCAATTATAGGTCCAAAGCGTGGCTAAGGGGAAAAATAAGTCAACATGAAATCATCTATGTATGGTACAAACACATTAATGTGGTTTAAGGTAAGGCGATTATATTTTAAGAGGATGCTTAAGATGCACAATCTAAAAATTAATTCTTGGCTAACTTGCAGGCTGGGAGCTGGCAAAGAGGTGTGTGTGTCTGCGTGTGTGTGTACACACGTGTGCATCCCAGAAGAGTGAAAACTGAGCCACAGCCCTCTCTCCCTCTCTACTCCAGGTTTGCATTCTCACTGAAGATTTTTTCTTGCCTTTCCACTCTCTCTTCGTCCCCTCTGCCTTCATTCTTCCTTTCCCAGGGCCCATGGCGAGCTTGCGATTTCACTGAGGAGGGAGATTAGAAAGCATTCATTGTCTCCTCCTGACTCTGAATTCTTTCATCGCCCTGCACCCCTCTGCTCCTCCCACCCCCTTACCTCGCCAAACCTCAGTGGCACATCTCGCGCCGACTGTTTGGGATTATTTCCCAGTGTGTGGTAAAGAGAGTTTGAATGCCAGGCAATGCTGTGCCGTTTCTGGATCCAAATAAGTTGGCAGCCAAAGGAACGCAGGCCAGTGTGATCAAAGCTTCCAGGGAGCCGGCCGCTCGGATCGGCCCACAGCTCCTAGTCACACTGCGCCCCTCACTCTTGTTTCCTTCATCACAACAGCAAACAGACGATGTGCTGGTTCCAAGCACGGGCCTGGTGAGGATGCGGAAGCCCTCAGCACTCCTCTCGGCACCTGCTGCTTCTCCCCAGGACCTCCCTGGCTGGGATAGATGTGGCTTTTCTCCTGTGAATGAGAGTCCAGGCAGGGACATTGTGACCCAGTCCAATCACGTGGATTAGAGGGGCTCCTTGTCCCTGGTCCATGTCAGTTAGGCCCTGCATGGACCTTGCTCGGAGTCCCTGCTGCTATTCAGTAAATACTAGTCCAGCAGTTGTTTGGTGTGGGCTCCAAGGATGAGCCACGGGGGAAAGACGTCCTCCCCTTCCAAAGCTTGCCCGCTTCCTGGAAGATTGAAGAAGTTGCGAAACGTCAGTGGTTATGATGTCACTGCTGTTCTGGTCTGAGTGGGTGGGTCCACTTGGCCACACTCACTGGTTCTAATGACGTCAAGGGTTACTCCCCAAAAGGCCAGCAGCCAGCTTTGCACAAAGAAAAGTGTGCTGCGAGACCCCGACTTCCCGCGTCCTCGGCCAAGGACTGCAGAGTGTGGCCTCTGTCGGGTGGCAGCCTAGAAGAGGCTGGTTTAGGTCTTGTTCGTCCTGGAGACTTCAAAGGAAGCATCCCACCGAGGGCTACCAGCAGCAGCAGCAAAAAATAAAAGCGAGCACATTAGCATCATAAAACTGTTTCCTCTTCTGAGCCTGAGCTTTTCACCCACGGAGGAGACCCACATCAGTGCTGCCCAAATCCCTTTGGCAGATGCTCCTTTGATGATTTTCTTGCTTACATCTGCTTGTCTAAACAAAATCAGAGACAGAGAGCTGCTCTCACACATGCCCACAGACGGGCTGTGGGACCTTGGGCAGGTTACTGAGCCTCTCTGAGCCTCAAGCTCCTCATTCATAAAGTGACAGTATGAAAGCATCCACCTCACAACCCTACACTGTGACACTCAAATTAGATAAACAGGCAGAAGTGCTATGGCAGTTGTAAAATGATGTGAAACTGTCGTCCTTGTTTCTCAGGCGGAGTCCGGCTCGGGAAAAGAAGCCATTTTCAAATGCTTCCGGTTCAGCCGTCAAAACCAAACTCTCCAAACAGCTCGAAGGAAGGCTTGGTGGTGCTTCTAATCCAGATGTGTGCGTAATAATTGTAATTATCTGCATAGGAGCCAACTAAATCGAAGTCATCACAAGTGGACTAGGTTTACAAACTTTTTAAAACTCCTCAGGTAATTCTGAGGGAAACCAGGTAGAGAAGCCCTGGGCCGGCCTCTCCATAACCACCGCCCGTTAGCCTAGGGCAGAAGTTCTCTGACCCCCCTGAAGATAAGGATCATCTGGGATACCTGCTAAAAATACAAATTCCCAAACTCCATCACAGACTCTGTGAATCAAATCTTAGGGAAAGACGCCTAGAAAGTAGATGAATCTTATCACTGGGAAGTTGGGAAACACTGCCCAAAGTTTCTCAAATGTTTAATGTGTATAAGAATTAACTGAGAACCTTGGGGTTTTTTTTTAATTTAAGTGTGTATATACATATATATATATATTCTTATATATATATATATTCTTTTTCAGATTATTCTCCGTTATAGGTTATTACAAGATATTAAATATAGTTCCCTGTGCCATATGGTAAATCCTTGTTGTTTATCTATTTTATATACAGTAGTGTGCATACGTTAATCCCAAACTCCTAATTTATCCCTCCCCCTTCTCCTTTGGTAACCATAAGTTTATTTTCTGTCTGTGAGTCTGTGTGTTTTGCAAATAAGTTCAATTGTATTATTTTTTAGATCCTACATATAAGTGAGATCACAGAATATTGTCTTTCTCTGAGTTCACGTAGTATGATAATCTCTAGGTCCATACATGTTGCTGCAAATGGCATTATTTCATTCTTATTATGGGTGAGTAGTATTACACTGTGTGTGTATATTTGTGCATGTGTGTGTGTATATATACATATATATATACATACATATACTCCACATCTTTATCCAGTCATCTGTTGATGGACTTTTAGGTTGCTTCCATATCTTGACTATTGTGAATAATGCTGCTGTGAACATGGGGTGCATGTGTCTTTTCAAATCAGAGTTTTCTTCTTTTCCAGATATATGCCCAGGAGTGGGGTTTTTAGATCATATGGCAACTCTATTTTCAGTTCTTTAAGGAACCTCCAGACTGTTCTCCATACTGGCTGCACCAGTTTATATTCCCACCACCAGTGTAGGATGGGAGAACCTTGTTTTTTTTTAAAGTGAAGATGACCAGGCACTCTTGCTCCAACTCAAGAAATTTTAATTTGGGAAATCTGGGGTGAGCCCTGGGGTTTTCACTTTTAACTAGCACCCTAAGTTGATTGCCAAGCCTGCTACACCACAGGAAATGCTACCCCAACCTCTGAAATGGCCCCAGAAAGTGAGGGTCAGTGCTGGTGTTACCGGCTTCAGCTCTCATGCCTGGACTGAACACTCTTGTTGAACTTCCTGGCGGCCTTTGGGAGGATTGACTAATTCTGAGAAGGGACAATCCTCAGCTGTGCCAAGTCTTGGCAGTGAAACCTGTGAAGTGGGGCACATGGTATGAGATGCCGAGACAAGCATCCGGAGAAGCTGCCTCCCTAGGGCCGCCTCTGCAGGTTCCCTTCCCTCTAAGCTGCAAGTCAACGCAAACGTGCCACTGCCCCCAGGAAGAGCTCTCCTGCCCTGGCACCGTGGGTGTCTACAAGGGCCCACCAGCTGTCAACACACCTGGGAAGCCACGAAGGTTTTCCTTTGGCCCCCATCCTCTCAGCTCCCTCCCTGCTGCCATCTGGGATCCAGGCCCACAGAGTCTGCAGACTCATCCATCACCCAGGGCCCACGTTGAATGAGGATGTCATGGGCACATGACGTAGCCCTTGCCTGAGTGTATTTATGTCCCTAAACAAGGAGCCATCAGTTACAGAGAATGTGAAGGGTAGGGGCATATACTTCTTAAGTTCCTGTTAACACACAAACTAGAATTTCTGCCTTCTCCTATGAAATGAAGAAAAGGCTGCTAATTTCTTGTCACCTCTTATTGGCTTTTCCCTAAGTCATAGTCAGTTTATCCCTGTGGGAAAGCAGGTGGGAGGGCTCTCACTGGGCCTCTGCTCTGAGCTAGAGGCATCTATCCAACGGAGAGTGTTACCCCTGTTATTCTGCATCCCGGAGATCCTGCAACTTTCTCCCTTGATGATAAGAATCTTAAGATACAAATTCAGAAAACAGTAGGTAAAAACTTCCTTCAAAATAGAGGAGGGACTGGGGGTTCACTATTTGTTCCTAAAAGATGAAGGGGTAATCTTATTTTTGCACTCCCACCTCCCATTTGCTTTAATATCTCTTTATTAAAAAAAAAAAAAAAAAAGAAGTTACTTTTAACTTCTCTTTAGAAACTAGGATCAACTAAAGGTGTTGTGACCAGCTTATGTGAGGAATCCCTGAGCCGAGGAAGCTGGCCTTTCTGAGACACTGATGGGCAGAGACTCTCCACTAAACACATATCCCACTTACATTGGCTCCTACTGTTAATCTTTTCTAGTCACCAATTAAAGATAATTTTTTTAAATGGAGAAAGGTGAGTTCTTGTAAAATCTGTAGGCTGAACACAGCCATCTACTTTCTTTCTCTCCCAAAACACCACTAAAAATACCAGCAAAGAGATTATTTTCTTGAGACATAGATCTAAAAAGCTGGTAGTCCATGAGAGGAAAAACTAAGAGCAAAATTTCAAAAAGTGAAAAATATAAAAATGCATTCCCTAAGCCGGAAAGCTGAGAACCAGTTTGATTTGCATCAAGAAATCTTCAAAAGGTTTAGAAAGTAACAGCACGAGGCACCTTTAGAAGTAGGTGCCGAGCAGGGTAGCTGAAATCAACAGGACTGGTTGAAAGTCTGTATTTTAAGCTCAGACCCCCAAAGCTCCTCCCAGGACAGTCCTATTATACAATTTGCTGTTTTTCTAAAAAATTGTATAGACCTCTCTGACCCTTTAGACTACAGGTATTTATTATTATTTTTTAATGAAAGGAGGGAAGGAAGGTGGTTAGAAGGGATTCTCCATTGATGAGCGTGCCGAGGGCTAATTTTCCTCTCTCTCCTTTCTCCCTCTCCCTTAGGGATCTGGCATGTTTAAGACCAGCACACACTGTCGGCTCAGGGTTCCAAACAAATTGTTACAGTGTGAGGAGATTTCGTGGTGAGGATGGCTGAGTGCAGTGGCTCATCACTTAGTAGCCTGGCTTCAGTTTAAAGAATGCTTTAAACAGGTCCTTTCAGGCACTCCCGATCTGCCTTCTTTCTGCAGGTCCACAGTCCCCTACTGGAGGTCCTGACCCTCATGGCCACTGTCCCACTGCCGCCAGCCAAGGCTGAGGTCATTCCTTTGGCTCCATCTTGATCCTGAAGGAGAAGACCCTTTCTCACCCTGACCCAGGTCTCCTTGTTAAAATCAAAGCCTGCCGAGTCACATTCCTCACCACCTACCTGCTGGAAACCCATTTAAAAAAAAAAATTTTTTTTTAACTGTAGTTGATTTACAATGTTATGTTGGTTTCTGATGTACAGCATAGTGATTCAATTATATACATATATTCTTTGTCATTATAGGTTATTAAAACTTATTGAATATAGTTCCCTATGCTAAACAGCAGGTCCTTGTTGTTTATCTGTTCTGTATATAGTAGTTTGTATCTGCTAATCCTGAACTCCCAATTTATCCCTCCCCACCCCATTCCCCTTTGGTAACCATAAGTTTGTTTTCTATGTCTGCAAGTCTGTTTCTGTTTTGTAAATAAGTTCAATTGTGTCATTTTTTCCAGATTCCACATTTAAGTGATAGCACATGATATCTGTTCTTCTCTGACTTACTTCACTTAGTATGATAATCTCCAAGTCCATCCAAGTTGTTGCAAATGGTATTACTTCATACTCTTTAGGGCTGAGTAGTATTCCTCTCTCTCTCTCTGTGTGTGTGTGTGTGTGTGTATACACCACATCTTTATCCAGTCATCTGTTGATGGACATTTAGGTTTGGAAGTCCATTTTTTCCTTCAATCATGTCTACATACTCTTGTCAAGGTGCTTCTTGCTTGGAGTTACCCAATCTCTCCATTGCCAAAATGCTCATTCTGGATTAAATATACACTCATCCTTTCTTCTGCAAAATGGCTTCTTGCCAGCTCTACCTCAGGCCAGCCCTGGGATCCCATGTCCTGTTTAAGGCTTTTCTGCTCCTAAACCCTCAAATCTCTCCATTTTCAAGATCAAGACAATGAGCTGACTCTGCAAAGCCTGGTGGACTAAAGTCAGGACTCTCTAAACTCTTAGGATTCTGTGTCATTTGCATTTTAATGCATAAACCTCTGGGACCTGCCTGAACCCTTGTCATCATATTTAGAAGAGGGGGACTTGTAAACAGACTCTAGAAGCACAGTTACCTGAAATAGGAGCTTTGTGGTCATTTTTTTTTTTTTTTTTTTTCGGGACTCTGATGTCTCTGGATGCTTCTCCGTGGGAAACCCAACCTCACATCTGGGACACTAGTCTACACTCTACTGGAGCACCTGTAAGACACATTAAAGATCACTAATCCACACCTATTTTTCATATTCTTGCCCTGGAGCAGCCTACTGGAAATGGTTTCCCGCAGCACTGTACACTCATTAAGACTGTATGCTCTGAGGCGTTGAATCCTGGCTGTGTGACCAAGTTAAGAAGTTAAGCAAGTTACTTAACTTCTCAGTTTACTATCTCAGGATAGTAACAGTATTTGTCTCAGGCATTTGTTTATTACTTAATACATGGGTGTACTTAGAATGGTGCCTGGCACAAAGTAAATGCTCAAGAAATACTATTACCATTAGCCCACACTGCCCTTCAAGGAAGACTGAGCTGCCCCAGTTACCCAATCGCTCTGCTAAACCTCCCCTGCAGGGCCTGGTGCTTCTGCCATTGCCCCCACCTTCTTCCACCACCCTGGACAGTGACCTCCCGATGACAAAAGCTGTATCTTAATCATCTTTATAATCCTCAGTGTCTGGCAATGAGCTCTGCATTTTGTAGGTGTACAATAGCTGTTTGCGGAATTCATCCTAGCGGAGAGGGAAGAGCAGGCAGTTCTGAATGACTTAGCAGAAGGCTTGACGACCTTGATTTTCAGAGAACCCAGAGGGAGTTAACGCTCTGGCCACACCCCTCGGGCACCTGGGACATTTTCTGGGACCTTGACTTCTTTCCCGCTGTTAGGGAGGAGTGGTAAACCCTGCAGGGAAGGGGGTGCTGGAAGCAGCAGGGAGGGAGAGAACTGAGTCAGCTGGGTGGCTGATCTCCGTCAGCAAGGCAGCCCATTCCATTGCTTTGTGTTCTATGACCTTTTCAAGATGTCATTTTCCAAAACTTTCCCAGCAAGAGCACCCTGCCTCCCCTAAACTTCCCTTAGTATTGTTGTACCACCCCGGAGTCTGTTGACAGCAGAGTTTTGTTTACAAATATTATGGTAACCCCAGGAGCTCTGGCAAATCTGAAATATCTTGCCAGCAAATAAAGCAGGGCTGGAACTATCAAAGCCCTCTGGGCTCCCAGCCTCTCTGATAGGGTATTAAAGACATCTGTTTTATGTTCCTGAGCAGCATTACACCATGATTTTCAGGGAATTTTTCTCCTTCAAAAGTCTCATATCTCTGTCCTAAGGAATATCTGAAAAACCCATTCTTCTTGCCAGTAACCACATTACAGTTTAGCTCCAGAGGGGATTCTCAGCTTTCTTTCTGATGCTCTCATTTTAATGGGACAGTACCTCAGATGTGATTTTTCATTGTGTCCCTATTGTATCCCTTTTCCTGCTTAGTTTGGTTGCAGATCCTGATACAAGGATTCAAGGTTTTGGGGGTGGGGAGGCAACCCCAGGAAAGAGAAGGCAGAGAATGAACAGCACATGATAGAGCCCATTTCTGCTGGGAATAACTCAAGTATAGACCTCTTGGGGGAAAAGGAGTCAGAACATGTGCCTGGAGGTTACCAAACCCAAGAATTGAGGGAGCTGAAGGATTTATACCCCAACTTTCACCAGTCGTTGATTAAGGACTGCTGGGTGGGGAGATGGGGCTAATCCACAGGCTCGTCTTACCTGCCGAAACGGTGTGAGAGGTCTGATATTCCAATGTTAAGACCAGAGAGGTTACACACAGGGCACCCAAACAGGCCCTAGGTTCCCCTCTTTGGTCCGTTGCCCAGTTTGAGGGACTGTGCCCTTTGCACTTGAGTATTTTGTTTTTCTCATCCAAGGCAGAACAGCCGTTGGTGAGATGCACATGAGATCTGTCCTTGACAGCAGTTCCTTTCCTACCACCTGTGGGTCACATCTAACTGCATGTGCAGAACCCATACGAGACTGGAAAGAGAATTAGGTCTTGCAAGCCCTCCACACCACAGATGTCTACCTTTTATTTCAAAGCTCTTTAAATTGTTGAAGATGAAGATCTTACCTTGCCACATCTTTGCTTCTTCAGATTGAATATCCCCAAATCCCTTTTGCGTACAGTACAGGAACACCACCTGGTGTTTGTACACTGCTTTACTTCCTTAGGAATCACAGAATGTGGTCATACCACAGTTGCCACTCACTAAGTCCTCCCATTCCCCACCCCTCCATGGGCCCCTCCATCTCTGCCACTTTCTATAAGTTTGGGTCCTGCTGGTATAAGGAAGCATCGGCAAAATGCCTGCAGCTTAGGTAAATGTACCCTATTTTACTGTCAAAAACTGTGAAGGATCTGATATTTTACCCTCCTTGCCAGCAAGCAAGGTTAGCCTGCCACAGTTTCATGGATGCTGCCAGAAGAGAGAAAAGAGATTTTCTTACTCATGGCACAGCAAACAGCAGAAACATCAGAGTATCTGTGTCAGTTCTCCAAGCCCACATTCCCACATGGCAATGAGAAGAGGGCCAAGTGACACCTGCACATGCAGTGGGTTGCTTTACAGGAAAGTTTAAGGAAACTGAATCTTCTATCATGGCCAACAAGCAAACCGACCTAGACTTGGCTCCAACGGAAGACATCTTTCTTATATGAGACCATACGCAAACTTGTCTTCTGCTCTAGAAGGAGATATTATCTCTATCTTCCAAGCTGTTTGCTATATAGACACTGGAGAATATAGTAAAAAACAAAGGTTAGTTAGTGAAAAAAACAAAGGTTAGTTAGTCAGAAACATAAGAATTGGATCATTATCTCTCAATATTTACATAATAGGTTTATAAGTATAGGTGAGAACATTAATTATTATAAACAGGACTCTAATTTCCAGTTAACTTCCATTCTTTTTTCAGAGGTGCTTCATTTGCATTTTGGGAAATGACATCTTCTATTTTTGCTCACAGGTTCTAGCCATCAGCCTCCATCAAGTCCCCTAAGGAAGGAAATGCACAAACACTTCAAATATAATAGTGGAGTTCCTACTTAAATAAGCAGTGAGTTTTTAAAAAAAAATTTAAGTAAAGGATTGTAGAACTTCCACTGTGAGCTAAGATGAAGTGATATGGACCAAAAGTACTTTCCCACCTGAAATGACTAATAACTCCAGACAAAATATATGAAACATTGGTTTCTAAGACACTGAACACAGACAACGAACACTAGAAGATGAAAAACAAAGTGAATCCTACAGTTTTCACAGCTTACTGCCTAGAGAAAGTTTCCAGAATGTGGAACAGGAATGAAGAATGTAGGTGGAGCTGGCATTGTCCCCAAGTTGAGGCGATGGAGCTGAGGCTCTAAGGAGGCCACCGTGGGTAGAGCTCACACAGGAGAGCACTGGGAAGAGCAAGGCTTCGTGGAGAGCTCTTACTACCTGCAGACGGTCCACCAGGTCTTCAGTCGAGTGCTGAGCAGTATTTGTGTGTGAGGAAATGACTCAAGGCAGGGGGGAACACCCAACAAGATTAGAGGAAACAATACCCAAAGATCACACAATGCCAAAACACAGCTCCTGGTTCCATGAACCAGGGGAGAAAACCTCATAAGTCATGGTTTTCAGGTAGCACATGTTCAAGGGTTTTACGAAAAACTGTTCTGGTCCTGCCTAACAAAACGTAAAGCAAGACCCAAGAGGATTGCACTGTTACATTAGTAAACTGTGTGACACTATAGTAGAAACTATTCACAATGACACTATAATAGAAAAAAGACTGAAAAAACCATGAATAGAGCATCAGTGAGACGTGGGACAACTTCAAGTGGCCTGATATATGTGGAGTGAGAGTTTCTGAGGTAGGAAGAGGAAATAATAATCTATAATGATAAAAAATAATGGTCAGAAACTTAATGAAAACTGTAAACTCACAGATCTAAGAAATTCAACAAAATCCAAGTATAAGAAACTAACCAAAGTACATCATAATGAGACTGCATAAAACCGATGATAAAGAGAAAATCTTAAAAGCATGTAGAAAGGTCATTGTGTGACCTTTATGAACTAATGGACATAACAAGGTCATTATGTGCAAAAAAATAAAGATAAGAATTACAGCAGACCTCTAGTGAAACAAATGCAAGTCAAAAGGGTCTAGAGCAACATATTAAAGTACTGAAACAGAATTCTATACCTGGCAAAAACATCTTTTTAAAAAATCTAAAGTAAGGATTTTTTTCAGAGATACAAAACCTGAAGTAGTACATTACCAGCAGACCTTCACTATGAGAAATATCAAATGAAGTACTTCAGGCAGATAGAAAATTGTACCACATGGAAATCTCAATATACACATGGACATGAAGAGCACCAGAAAGTCTAACTATGTAAATATAAATGTTTTCCCTTATTATTTAAATCTCTTAATGATAATCAACTGTAAAGAAAAAAACGTGTTGTGAAGTTTATAATGTATATAAAAGTAAAATTTAGAACAACAATAGCACAAAGCTCAGAAGGAAGAAATGGAGATATTCTAATATTGATATGAAGTGGTATAATATCACATGAATGTATATTGTGATAACTTAAAAATGTTAGCTCTAAACCATAAAGCAACCACTACAAAATACAGCAGATTTATAAATAATTACCTGAAACTAGAGATAAAATAGAATCATAAAAAAGTACTTAATCCAAAAGAAAGGTATGCTATGGTCTGAATGAATCCTCAACAAATTCCTGTGTTGAAATCCCAATGCCCAAGTTGATGGCATCAGGAGGTGGGGCCTTTGAGAAGTGATGAGGTCATGAAAGCAGAGCCCTCACCACCAACGGGATTAGTGCTTTTACAAAAGTCAAGACTCCAGAGATATCCCCATCCACTTCTACTGCGTAAGGATGCAACAAGAAGTCTACAACTGGGAAGAGGACCTTCACTGGACCATCCAGGCACCCTGATTTCAGACTTCCAGCCTCCAGAACCATGAAAAACAAATTTCTGTTGTTTATAAGCTACCCAATCTGTGGGTTTTTTTATAGCAGCCCAAATGGACTAAGGGGAAAAAGAGAACAAAGAATAGACGAAACAAACAGCAAGCACAAAGCAAAGGGAAGATTTAAACCCAACTATATCAACAGTCATACTGAATGTAAGGAAAAAATGGGTTAAATGTGAAAAGATGGTATGGTAGGCTGAATAATGCTCCCCCCACCCAAAGATATCCATGTCCTAATCCCTAGAAACTGGAAATATGTCACTTTACATGCCAAAAGGGATCTTGCAGATGTGATTAAGTTAAGGATCTTGAGATGGGGAGATTATCCAGGTGGACCCAATGTTATCACAAGGACCTCATAAGAGAGAAGTAGGAGGGTCAGAGTCAGAGAAAGCTGTGTGACAATGGAAGCATAGATACCTAAGGGGCTGTAATGATCCTATGCTGTTGAATTTAAGGGTGGAGGAAGGGGCCATGAACTAGAGAAGCAAGAAAAGGCAACGTAAAGACTTCTCCCCTAGAGCCTCCAGAAGGAACCAACCCTGATGACGCCCTGACTTTAGCCCAGTCGTTTTTAAAATTTAAAAAAGACTTTAGCCCAGACTGATTTTGGACTTCTAATCTCTAGAACTGTAAGGTAAATTTGTATTATTTTAAGCTGCAAAATGTGTGGTAATTTGTTACAGCAGCAATAGGAAACTAATACAGATGGGCAAAGATATACCCTGTAATACTGATCAAAATAAAGCTAGTATGGCTATTTTAATATCAGACACTAGTTTCAGAATAAAGACTACTGCCAAGGACAGAGAAGCTCATTGCATAATGATAAAGAAGTCAGTTCATCTAGAGGACATGACAATTCCAAAAACATATGTACCTAGTAACAGAACTTCAAAAATGCATGAAACAAAAACTGATAGGACTTCAGAACAAATTCTCCAAATCCATAATCATATGTGCAGATTCCAATGTCTATTTCTTAGTAACTGACAGGAAATCAGTTAAGATATAGACATCGTAAATACTATTTATCAGCTTGACCTAATTGGTATTTCTAGAACACTCTACACAACAACAGAATATACATTCTTTTCAAGTGCATACAGAACATAGACCTATTCTGAGCAATAAAACAAATCTGGGTCAATTTAAGAGGATTCATATCATACAAAGTATTTCTCTGACCACAGTGGAATTAAATTAGAAATTAATAACAGTTAGCTAGCTAGAAAATCCCCAAATATTTGGAAAGCAAGTAATATACACTTTTGGACAGCTTTATTTAGGTATAATTGACAAGAAAACGCATATATTTAAGATGTATTAAGTAATACAATTCTAAATAACCCAGGGGCAAAATAAACCAGAAAGAAATTAAATTTTTAAATTAAAAACAAAACAAAACCAAAAAAAAAAACACATCAAAATGTGTGGAATGCAGTAAAGCAGTACTTAGAGATAAATTTATAGCAGTAACTACCCATATTAGGAAGAAGTTCTCAAATTTATGACTTCAGCTTCCACCTTAAGAAATTTTTAAAAGAAAAGCAAATTAAACCAAGGAATTAAAATAAAGCAGAAGGAAAGAAGTAATAAATATCAGAGCAAAAGTTAATGAATAGAAAACAGAAAAACAATAGAGAAATCAATGAAACCAAAAGCTGCTTGCCTGAGATCAACAAAACTGAAGAACATTGTATGCAGAATAATCAGGGCAGGGGGAGGAACAACAGAGAAAACAAAAATTAATAATATTAGGAATAACACAGGTGACTGCACCTTAAATTTTACAGACATTAAAAGAATAAAAACAAAATTATGAGCAACTTTATGCCAATAAATTTAACAACTTAAATAAAATGGACCCATTGTTTGAAAGATACAAACTAATAAAGTTCACTCGACACAGGTGAATCTCAAAATAATTATGCTGAGTGAAGAAGCCAGGCCCCCAAAAGTACATACATATGATTTATATACTTTTCTAGAAGAAGAAAACGAATCTACTATGAGAGAAAGCAGATCTGGGATTGTCTGGGGAGTGGGGTGAGGGGTGCAAGGCAGGCAGGAGATGAGGAGAGGGATGAATTACAAAAGGAGCAAGAGGAAGATTTTGGAGGAGATGAATATGCTCTTTACCTTGATTGTGATGATGACTCCGTGGGTGTGTACGTATTTGTAGACTTAACAAATTGCACAGTCTGAGTACATGTTGTTCATTTTATGTCAAGTGGTAAGCCAGTTTTATCAATGAAACTTTTTTTGCATTAGAATTATTGTTCTATCAATCTGTTCTAAAAATAAGCACTAGGTCTGACGGTTTTTAAAGCCTGAATTTGAAGGACCATCCAGCTATTTGAGACCCACTTGAAAAAAGGAGATCTATGCCTACGGTGCTGCACGTTTATCCTGAAGAGAAATCAGGGAGGAAGGCCCAGTGATGCGAAGAGGCGCGGGCATGGGTAATGAGCTTTGCTGAAGCAACTGAAGTGCTACCGACACAAAACCCGCTTCACTTGCCCACCCTCTCCCCAGGCAACACGCAGGGTACAAAGTAAGTGAAACCCATTTTCTTTACTCCTGGCCTGACATAGATATTCCCTGGCCTGAAGCAGGAGAGCATGTTCCAGCTAGCTTGCTGGTTACACCATCCCGGCCAGGCCACACGCTCAGCAAGCTCAATTCCAAGTCCCTGCGTCCTGGCTCAGCCCCCAAGGGCATTGCTCCGGACCTTGCTATAGGCAGGCCAAAGATTTGCATTTTTGTAGCTGGGGGACTTTACGGAGGGGGATCAGTCCGGGTGTCTGCAGCACACAGTGAAGTTTTTGTTTGATCTATTAAGGCAATTGAGATGTTGTAACTCATTTGCAACTGGTTTGATTTTACTCCAAAAGTATTTCCCTCCAGCATAGACTTGGCTTATGCATCTTGGAAATCAAGAGAACTGTATGTGGGTAAAAAGTAATGAGGTCCGGTGGGTGACAAGAAAGGAACTCAAGGTCTCCCTGCACATGAATATTTTAATTACTGTAGAAGTCACACCTCCCTCCATCCGCTGGTCAGCCGGTGGCATTTCCTTCCACTGGGGCGGGGAGCCGAGCTGCTGGGAATGTTGCTGGGGCTCTCAGAAATGCCACCACGGTTGCCACTGGCAATCCTTTATTGTGCAATGCCCTTTCTCAGGAAGATGAATACAAACTGTACATACCGAATGTCAATCAAACACTCGGCAACCACCGGTCTCATTAAGTAGAAACTGAAAGGACCCGAGGAAAAAATAAATGCCACTGAATCTGGAGTTCTGGGGACAACGGAGCAAGGGAAAGGAGCTTCCTGCAATGCGGGGGCCACTTCCAGGCAGAAACCTGAAGCCGGGTGCAATGCATTCTCCTCCCTCCCAAGGGGGAAGGCTACTCTAAATTCCATCTCTTTGTCAACCCGTTTCATCAGTAAAACGCCTCATCTGGGAGCCACAGGCAGAAGGACTTGCCAAGGGTAAAGGTCTCCCGTGCTGGACAGCACAGCACTTGTTTCTCTTAAAACAGAAGATGCATCTGTGGAAAGGATGGTGTACCTGGGTTTTTCTAAGCTAGATCCGCCTTGTAGGGGAGGAAAAATCATTTTCCCTCTACCCTTCTGAGTTCGTAGCTGAGACCCCTGTAATAAAAGACTGATTAACAAGAGAAAAACAAGTTTATTGGCCTGTATACCTCCTGTATTCATGGGAGATGCCCAGGGGAAATAAGTAACTCAGAGAGGTGGCTTTAGACTTTAGGATTAAATACCACCTTAATCGGGAAAGGGGAGAGGGATGTAGACCCCTTAGGGAAGAGTAAATCGTTTGGGTAAAAGACCAATGGGCCCTTAGAAGAATATGCAGGAGGCAGGATAGTTTGTGACAAAGTGCGTCTGGCTGCAGCATCAATTTCAAGTCTCCTCTGCTGTGATAAAAGTCAGTCTTCCCTGAATGACGAAACTCCCAGGGAGGGGAGATGACAGCTGAGTTCCTTTTGGAGCATCTGTCTTCCGGCAGATAAGGGGAGACTGGGGAAAGCCTCGTTGCTAGTTTTCAAAAGCCTACAGCTCAAAATAATCAATATGCCAAAGCGGCATATTTTAGGGTGGCAAGTCCTGAACTCCCACAGTTACATTTTAGGGTGTCATGTTCTGCTGCCCTTCAACCTTGAATTAATAGTGAAACATCATGCAAGTTGCTTTACCTCCCTGGGACTCCGTCTATCCATCTGCAAAATAAGAAGATTGCACTCTGGTTTTCAAGCTATATGGTTTCACAATCAAAGGATAAAATCCACTTTGCCTGTTCTCTGCAATTCAGAGCTCATAAAAAAAAAATCAGTCAGAATTCAGCAGAAAATAAAAATTGCTCGCTAAGGAGAGCCATTCTGCTTGGATTTGTTTTTGCTGCATTTTACCTTTTGTGTCATATACTTGGCACATACTGACAAACGAAACAATCGATCTGAACTACAAGTAGCCAAAATTGCAAGGGCAGAAATGATTTAATAAGAAAAACTTCTCTTGGCCTTGTGCCCAAAAATACTTCTTTCTGTGTAAAGTTTTCAGACTTTGAGTAGAAAGAAAGAAATTCCTATTTTGAATGTTTCGTGCAGCATTCGAGACTTGGTCCTACACAGATTATCTTAACATTTACTGTTATTGCTTCTATTTGTCTGGCCTTAATTCCTTATTATAACATGAGGCAAATATCATACAGCAAAATGTCACTTACCCGGTGTCGTGGAGGTTCCATCAATCAATGCTCTTAGCTGCACATCAAAGAAGCCAGGCTAGCTAGCTTGGGCTGAAGAGGAATGTCTTTCTTTAAGGATATCACTGTGGGAGGGATTTTTCACCTGTGACCTTGTGATCAGGGACAGTATCCAAATCATACCATCAGACTTCTGCTGCTGCTACCTGGGTAAACCAAGTCAGAGGAACATCAGCTGGCCTTTTCTTTATTTTCTCCATTTTCATTGAGCTATAATTGACACACGACACTATCTAAGTTTAAGGGTACAACATAATGATTTGACACATGTATATATACTGAAAGGATTATTGCGATAGTCTTATTGAACATCCATCCCCTCACATAGTTGCAATATTTTTTCTTATGATGAGAACATTTAAGATCACAGCCACATACAAATATACAAAACAGTGTTGTTAACTACAGTCATCATGCTGTATCTTACCTCCTCGGAATTAATCAGTCTTATAACTGAAAGTTTGTACCTTTTGACCAACTTCTCCCAAGTGCTTATCAAAGACAGAGGACAGACTCCTATAGGCCAACTTGACCTCAAGTCTCAGGAACCTGTCTGGGGAGCCAGGCGGCTAGTCCAGGGCAAAGAGGGCAGATCATGGGACAGACAGTCAGCAAGGTGGAGCCAATTGGGTGCGGGACAGAGCAGATCTGCCATAAATGGCTGGTGTAAGGAATAGCCGAGCATGGAGGAATACAGAGCCAACAGAAAAGGCATAAAGATGAAAGATCAGAGCCAACTTTAGGACAGACAACACAGACACTGGAGAAGTCCACGAGAGCATCACTTCTTAACAACCAACTGACATGCATCGCAGTCCCAAGGGCTGCTCCCTCTTGGTGCAACTGTGTTAAATACGCTTTCCCCATTAATGACAGGTTTGGTTCCCATAAGGTCAGGCTTCTAAATTCATCCTCAACCCACATTTTTGCATCAGAGGAGAATCTTATCTCCCAGCCTGAGTTGGACTCCAGTGGCACTCCATGCCCCAGCTGTATTATATCCAACTTAGTGGCCAAGCTCTAGGCTCTCTTCTCGCTTCAGTTAAGGTCTCACAGCTTCCACCTGCATGCTCAGGCTTGCTCTAGGCTGGACCACTTCTAGCCTTAGAAAGAAAGATTTTCAAGAGATTTGGCTTAGTGAATTACATTGCCCCAGCCAAGCCCGTGAGATGATCCATGCTTTGTGGAGCTGGAAGCAGATACAACTTCAGGAGTTCTTCTTAGTAAAAATGATGCAAATCAATGAATACAAAATTAGGTATAGGGCCTGAGAGGGAGCCTGAGCAGGTAAAGATGCCTTCATTAACTTCATAATAAGTCTACCCCTGCTCAAGTAGAACACACAACAAACAGTTTCAATTTCTTCTTTTTCTTCATTCCCCCTATAGCGCATCCATCAGTAAGACCTGTGGCTCTATATGCAAAGTATATCTCATATGTGCCTGCAATTCCACATTCCACCACTACCTCCTAGGTCAAGCTTCAGGCATCCCTCCACTCCTTACTGGTCTTCTGGCCACTACTTTTGTTCTCCATAGTTAATTTTCCACAGAGAGAGTTCTTTTTAAAATGTAAGCTTGATATGTCTCTCACTTACTTAAAACGCTCCAAAGTTTTTCAACTGTTCTTAAAATGAGATCCAAATCCATTACTATGACCAGCTCTATGACTGACCCTTGCTTTTATTTCCAAATTCATTTCTACCACTCCCTCTCTTCCCTTCCTCACTCTACTTATTGGTCTCTTTCCTGGTCCTCATTCCCATGCTGTTCCAGCTGTCTGGGATGCTCTGACCCATGGCTGACTGCTTCTTGTCACTCAGGTATCAAGTCCAGTATCGCCTCCTGTATCAGTTCTCTATTGCTGCTGTAACAAATGACCACAAACTTAGTGGTTCAAACAATACAAATATATTACAACAGCATTACACTCTGGAAATCAGAAGTCCAAAATGGATCTCACTGGGCTAAAACCAAGGTGTTGGTATGGCTGTGTTCCCTCCAGAAGCTCCCAGGGAAAATACATTCTGTTGACTTTTCCAGCTTCTAGAACCCTCCTCATCCCTTGGCACATGGCCCCTTTTCTCTATCTTCAAAGCTGGCAATAGTGTGAAGTCCTTATATGGTTTCACTCTGACCTCGTCTTTTTTTTTTATTGAAGTATAGTTGATTTACAATATTGTGTTAGTTTCAGGTGTATAGCAAAGTGATTCAGTTATACATATTTTTTTAAGATTCTTTTCCATTATAGGTTATTACAAGATAATGAATATAGTTCACTGTGCCATATAGTAAATCCTTGTTGTTTATCTCTTTTAAATATAATGGTGTGTATCTGTTAATCCCATGCTCCTAATTTATCCCTCTCCACCCTCTCTTAACTCACAGGTGGAAGGCAAGAGGTGCATGTGCTAGCCGGAACTCTGTTCCCTTCTGCTTCCATCTTTCTTTTTTAAAAACCTATGTGATGACCTTAGATTCATCCAGGTAGTCCAGAACAATCTCCCAATCTTAATCTACCTGCAGGCTTAATCTCTCTATGTCATTTAAGGAAACATATTCACAGGCTCTGAATCACAGGGCCATTGTGGGGGATCCTTATTCTGTCCACCACATGTCCTCGGGCTCCCAAACTACCTGCTGTGATGTAGCTAACAGTCTTCACCACCACCCCAGTTACTCTTGATTCACTTCAGACCACTTAGTATTTTCAGAGATAATTCCATCCCATTTTTTGCCTGCTTCCCCTTAAGAGGTAAGCAACATGAGGGCAGGGGCCTTTCCATTTATCACTTCTGTGGTAGAATGCTTAGTTCAACACATAATAGGGACTCTATAAGCATGGAATGGATAAACAAAAGAAAGAATTAGAAATATGAGGTTTTTAAATCATTATTAAAATGATCACTAGTAAAACTGCTTGTGGGCATGGTCAGTATTTTCACTTTCTCTTTCTTAGAATCTCTTAATGGAAGATGCACTTATTTTTAGGAAGAAAAATGTGTGTGAAGTACATGAATTCAATCATTAAAATGTAATTAAATAACTGAAAAAAAGAATTATAAGATTTGTTTTTAGTAATAATAAAATACTAGTAATAATATCAAACAGATGAGCACTTCACATATGCTTTCTTATGCAAACTTTTATGGCTTAGGTTTTGGAATCAGAGCTAGGATGGAATCCAGACTCGCGGACTCACAAGTGTGCAACCTTGAGCAAGTTACTTTACCTCGCAGGGCCTCAACTTCCTCATCAACAAAATGCATATAGTAATAGAACTTACCTCAGGGTTTTTATAAAGATTAAATGAGATGTTCCAAGTGCTTGGAGTGCCTTGCACAGCTAGCTAGTTTTATTATCATTCCTTTTTTTGCAGATGAGAAAACTCAGGCCCAGCTATTATGGGGTAGAGCTGGGAATCTCATCCTGATCTATCTGATGACAAAATCCACGGTCATGTTAGCTACTGTCTGTCCACACTGTCCTGCTGGAATAATGGTCCTGAGCTTGATCCGTGGAAAAGGGCAGAGTTTGTGTCCATGGCTCTAGGGATGATTCAACTGAAATGTAAAACATTCCTAAGGCCAGACCATTATTAGGTCACAAGAAAGACTCAATATACTTTTTAACTGATTGAAATTATCAAAGTATCTTCTCCTACCACAATGGAATGAAGCTAGAAACCAATAATAGAAGGAAAACTGGAAGATTCAAAAATACGTGGTGGGAGGAGGGATATAGCTCAGTGGTAGAGCGCATGCTTAGCATGCACAAGGTCCTGGGTTCAATCCCCAGTACCCCCATTTATATATATATTTATATATATAATCACTTAATTTCCATATATCCATATAGAGAGAAAGAAATTGAGTGACGCACTTTTAAACAACCAATATGTCAAAGAAAAAGTCACAAAGAAAATTAGAAAATACTTTGAGATGAATGAAAATGAAAACATAAGATGCCAAAATTTGTGGAATGCACTGAAAACAGCACTCAGAGGGAAACTTACCCCTTTAAATGCCTACACTGAAAAAGAAGAAAAATCTCAAATCAATAACCTTACACCTTGAGTAGCTTGGGGGGAAAAAAGGAGCAAAGGAGCAAATTAAACCCAAAACGAGCCAAAGAAGGAAATAATAAAAATTACAGTAGAAATAAGTGAAATGGAGAATAGGAAAATCAATGAAAGCAAGAGCTGCTTCTTTGAAAAGATCAACAAAATTGACAAACTGTTAGCTAGACTGATCAATAAAAGAGAGAAGACACACACCCTTCTTTTCAGAGCCCACAGAAACATGGATTAAAAGTACCACCAAAGAATCAAAGTGTAGCCTGGAGGGAAATCACAAACTTGTCTCAGATAAGAGGTGTTTTAATTTGGATTTTCCCCCAAAGCAGCCCTTGAGATAAGTATTTGTATATAAGTGGCGTATATAGAAAGTGATTCCAGGAAGCACAAGGGAGGAAGTAGGGAACCGACAAGAGGGAAAGAAGAAAGGCCAGTAAAGGGGGAGCAATGGTATTGATCGGGTTATGGCTATGGGAAACTGAGGCTCAGGATTCTGGGACCTTCTGAGAAATCACATGGAATGCACCTCAGAATTGTCCCACTGGAGAACAGAAAGACTAGGGCATTGAGAGTATCAACTCCTTCCTCCCTGCCCACAGTTGCGGGTCAGAGGGAAATAGGGTTGCTATCAACAGCATCTGCTACAGGCATCCTTAGCAGTGCCCAGGTCTCCTCATGCCCCACTCTGATTCCAGTCCCTTAGTGATGCTTAAACGTGAAAGCTGTGAAGACTTAAACATAAGATAAGACACCATAAGCCTCCTAGAAGAGAACATAGGCAAAACATCTTCTGATACAAATCATAGCACTGTTCTCCTAGGGCCATCCACCCAGGCAATAGAAGTAAAAGCAAAACTAAACAAATGGGATCTAACTAAACTCACAAGCTTTTGCACAGCAAAGGAAACTAAACAAAGTGAAAAGACAACCTACGGAATGGAAGAAAATATTTGCCAATGATGCAACTGACAAGAGCCTAATTTCCAGAATATACAAACAGCTCATATAACTCAATAACAAAATAACAAACAACCCAATAAAAAAAATGGGCAGAAGACCTAAACTAACATTTCTCCAATGAAAACATACAAAGGGCCAACAGGCACATGAAAAAAATACTCAATATCAACAACTATCAGAGAAATGCAAATCAAAATTATGAGGTATCTCCTCACACTGGTGAGAATGGCCATCATTCAAAAATCCACAAATGATAAATATTGGAGAGGGTGACGAGAAAAGAGAACCCTCCTACACTGTTGGTGGGAATGTAGTTTGGTGCAGCCATTCTGGAAAATAGTATGGAGGTTCCTTAAAAAACTAAAAATAGACTTACCATATGATCCAGCAATCCTGCTCCTGGGCGTGTATCCAGAGGAAACACTAACTGGAAATATACATGCACCCTCATGTTCATAGCATCACTAATTACAAGAGTCAAGACGTGGAAGCAACCGAAACATCCATTGACAGACAAACGGATAAGGAAACTGTGGTATATATTTATACAATGGAATACACTCAGCCATAAAAAAAGAATGAAATAACACCATTTGCAGCAACATGGATGATGGACCTGGAGATTGTCATACTAAATAAGTCAGAAAGAGAAAGAAAAATACAATATTATATCACTAAAAAAAAAATCACACAAATGAACTTATTTCAAAACAGAAACAGACTCAGACAGAGAAAACAAACTTATGGTTACTAGGGTGGAAAAGAGAAGGCGGAGAAATAAATTTGGAGTTTGGGATTTACAGTTACACACTACTACATATAAAATAGATAAACAACTAGGTCCTGCTGTATAGCATAGAGAACTATATTCAATATCTTGTAGTAACCTACAATGAAAAAGAATATGAAAAGGAATATATATAGGTATAACTGAATCATGCTGTATACCAGAAATTAACATACTGGAAGCCGACTATATTTCAATTAAAAAGAAAAGAAACGAAATGAAACTAACCCCAAGGGGAAAAAAAAAGGGGTGAAAGCTGAAGTCCCTGCTGCTTTAGCCAAAAGGATTGATGGGGAGACCTGAAGCCCCTTTGGCTTCGGCTAAACTCAAAGTAACTGATTTTATTTCCTCCTTCCCCTCTCACCCATTCTGATTTTATCTCACACTCAGTCAGAACACTTGCTATCTAGGTTGCTTTCCTTTGAGTTAATGCAGACTTTCACCTCTGCGGTGCCTGAGTTCCTGGTTACCTTGATCTCATCAGTTCTTAGTTGCTGAAACCGCCCTTCTATCAGGCACAGAATTATCAAAGGCTCCCCAGTGGATTCACTGAGTTCGAGACTACACCTGTTGTAAGCGAAATGTTAGATTCTCATGATTATCAGGATTGATTATCCCCACCAGTATATTAACTTTTTTTAGCCTGATAATCTATTGACATGCAATTCCATAAATGGCCCTGCAACAGTCACAACGTTAGCTTCAGTGGAATCCTAATTGTGTCCCTTGGTAGAAATGTTACACATCTCTGCCCCCCTCCCCACCTCCAGGGATCAGGATCTTTAATTCTGAAGACTCTAAAGTCTTAGGAATAGAAAACAAAAATTTCCTAATTAGGACGGTGAGGGTGAGAGGCGTCAGTTCAACTTCCACCCTCTGGTTCCACCGCTGAATTTAACCAACAAAGACAAAGCACTGTATTATAGCCTACTGGAGACACAGCACTATGTAACACACCTTTACCTTTAAATATGTTATTCTCCAAGCAAGACCTTTATCTGTATCTTTAAGAGGGCATTCCAACTTTTTATCTTGCCAGCAGCTTCCAGGTGATGCAATATTTGGTAAGATCAACGAATTCTGTGGTCATTGCTCATTGTTACACCTCCTTACGGTAAAGTAAATACCTGGGTGCCTTGATCCAAGGCAACATTAGGCAGGATCCTTTAATGGTAAATCAGAAATTCCACCTTCAGTTAGTGGTGCTGGCCAAGACATCGTGGCAGAGGCAGCAAACTCCTACTGGGAATACTTATCAATCTCAGGTACAAAGAACTACTTTTCTTCCAGCATGGAAGGGGTCCAGTGTAATCAACTTGCCACCAGGTAACTGGTTAGTCTCCTTGAACGATAGTATCAAACTAAGTGCTCAACAGTGTTTTCTGTGCTAACATGTTGGACATTGAGTAATAGCAATTACTAGATCAGCCTCGGTGAGAGAGAGCTCATGTTGCTGGACCCATACCGAGTCTCCACACTTGACACCATTGCTGCACTGTTCATGGACCCATTGTGCAAGCACCAGGGTGGCTGAAAACAGAGAGAGCTGATCTCTAACGGCTGAGTTATCAGATCCACTTGTCCAGTATCTTTTCCATGGTTGATGCTCTCCAATGAGGATTTATTCACTGACTCTCATCCCCTATCAGTTAAGGGTTTCCCCCAGGAGCATAATTCCACCCATACTTCTGGAGTGTGCTTGCACACCGTCAAGCAAATCCCCATGGTACCAAAGAAGGCCTTCAGGCAGTAAAGGGGAGAAATGCAGGTGCTTGAGAAGAGAAGCTGTCGACATGCCAGGAACTGTCGGCAGCTGCAGGTATACTCAGGTGAGTGGAGGTAATAGGGGATGGGGTACTAAAAGCATCTGCTATAAATGGGAAATGTGTCAAGGCTCATGCTGTATTACAGAAAACAGAGGTTTGGACAAAAGCATCCCAGGCATAAGCAAGATTAAAAGAAACTAAATCAAAGGTATATACAGGTACAGTGAAAAGAAGATAAAGAAATACAGCATGCAAAAATAAATGAAGGACAAGAGTGGAATAGAGCTCAAGGAACAGAAGCAGATTCCCTTAGAATGTGTACTATAGAAGAATTTAACAAGAATATTACTTCAATAAAATAAGAGTGCAAAGGCCAGATGGTATAACAACATGGCAATGAAAAGAAGGTGGAGAATTTTAAAAAAGGGCACATTAAGAATACAAAAACAACATTGTAAACTGACTATACCTCAATAAAAAAAAATTTTTTAAAGAATACAAAAAAATACTTACCATTTATATCAATAAGTAATCTAGATCCAGCAAGGGATAAAATAGATATGGCTGAAGATTAAATTCATGATATAGAAATAAAAAGAGTGAATATATAAGAAAAAGAAAAGAAATGAAATGAATGAAGTCAATAGAATAGACATAGAAGACAAAGACAGTTAAACCTAAATATAGTTATTTCCTTGAAGAAAAAAAACAATGATATTCAAAGATATCTAATCATATAAAATTCCCCTGAAATAAAGAAGGCTCAGACTCTGTAAACTTGAACATGCACAGGACATACCAAGTAAAGTTGATGACAACATAACATCGTGACATAGTTTGGTTAAACTACTGATCTCCAGAAATAAAGGTATCTATATGTGCACTATATTCCATAATAAAACATGTAAGTTAAAAATTAATAAAGACATCCAGATAGGAGAATAAAGTAATAAAGAAGGGCAAAAATTCAGGATGATCACAGGCTTGTCCACAGGAAATTTAATTCCAGAAGACACTGGAATCATGTGTACCATGATATGAAGAAATAAAAAGGTCCAAAGATAGTATTCAGACAAGCTGTTAAGTATAAAAATGACAGGTAGAAAATCACAAACATGAAAAATCTCAGGCTCCTTTTTTAAGGCACATTTTCAAAGAAACTATCTGATGGTGAAATCTAACATGCAAGCAAGGATTCAAAACAAAGAGTTAGGGAATTGAAATGGTGTAATCAATGTAAAAGAATTAGTGATGGGCCCCAAATATATTTAAAGTAGCTCTCAGCAACCAGATAAATACATTTTGTTCCTGAGTAAAACAGAAATATTGATTGAACAATTAAACAAAAATCAGCAAGGATGCAGTGAGCTGAAAACACTACAAACCAATTTGACCTAACTAATATCTATAGGATACCAAATCCAACAATAGCAGAATACATACTCTTTTCGGTGCATGTGGAATGTTTATGAAGAAAGGCCACGTACTAGGCCATAAAATAAATCTCAATAAAATGAACAGTACTAAAATCATGCAGAATAAAATCTGTGATATATTAGAAATAAGTAGAAACTAGTTAAGGGAGATATCTGAAAAACACCCAAATGTTTGGAATTAACAGTATATTTCTAAATGCATGGGTAAAAGAATAAATCACAATAGAAATTTGAAAATATTTTTAACTGGATAAAAATGAAAAAGCAACATAAAATTGTCAGATGAAGCTGAAACAGTCTTAGAAGGAAATTTAGACAATTTTAGTTGTTTAAATTTTTAAAAAGTTTAAAGTCAATAAGCAAAGCTTTGACTTTAAAGCCAAGAAAAAGAAAAAATTAAATCCAAAGTAGAAGAAAAAAACATTAGAGTTAGGAGCATAATTAGGAGTGATGTTGCAAAGAGAAAAATCAATAAAAACAAAGGCTATTTCTTTGAAAGAGTAAAATTGATAACCCTCTAGCTAGACACACAGCCATTAAAAAGCTAATAAGGAAATATTACAAATAATTTTAATCTCATAAATTTGACAAAATGGATGAAATGAAAAAATACACAAATTATTGAAACTTAGCCAAGAAAAAGTATAAAAGTGTAAATTGGTGTGGCCACTATGGAAAATAGTATGGTGATTCCTCAAAATATTAAAAGCAGAACTACCATATGATCCAGCAATTCCACCTCTGGGTATTCATTCAAAGGAAATGAAAATACTAACTAGAAAAGACATCTGCACCCCCATGTTCATTGCAGCGTTATTTACAACAGTCAAGACATGAAAGCAACTTAAGTGTCTGTCAATGGATGAATGGATAAAGGAAATGTGGTATATGTACAAAATGGAATATTATTCAGCCATAAAAAAGAAGTAATTCTTGCCATTTGTGACTGCATGGTTGGATCTTGAGGGCATCATGCTAAGTGAAACAAGTCAGACAGAGAAAGAAAAATACCATATGATCTCACTCATATGTGGAATCTAAAATAAATAAGTAAAAAATAACTCAGAAATACAGAGAACAGATTGGTGGTTGTCAGAGGCAGAGAGTGGAGGGTAGGTGAAGTGGGTGAAGGTGATCAAAAGCTACAAACTTCCAATTATAAAATAAATAAATCCTGGGATATAATGTACAGCATGGTGACTATAGTTAGTACTACTGTGTTGTCTGTTTGAAAGTTGCCAGGACAGCAAATCTTAAAAGTTCTCATAACAAAGAAAAAAAAAAGGGTGTAACTATGTGTGGTGATGGATGTTAACTAGAATTACTGTGATGATCATTTCCCAGTGTGTATAAATACTGCATCATCATGTTACATACTCAATACTAATATATAAAAATAAGTAAGTAAATAGAAAGATAGCTATCCTACAAGGTATCTTCTCTGACCACAACAGGATGAAGCTAGAAATCAGTAACAGAAGGAAAATTGGAAAATTCACAAATTTGTAGAAGTTAAACAACACTCTCTTTAACAACCAATGGATTAAAGAAGAAATCATAAAGGAAATTAGGAATACTTAGAGATAAATAAAAACAAATACATAATACGCCAAAATTTATGGGACACAGTGAAAACAGTACACAAAAGGAAATTTATAGTTATAACCACTGACATTGAGAAATAAGAAAGATCTCAAAAAAAAAAAAAACCCTAACTTTACAATTTAAGCAAGTAGAAAAATAACAAATAAAGACCAAAAACTTCAGAACACTGGATATGGCAACACCAAAGGTGCAGGTAACAAGAGGATAAATAGACAAATTCGACTTCATGAAAATTAAAAACTTTTATGTATCAGAAGATACTATCAACAGAATAAAAAGGCAACCCACAGAATGGGAGAAAATATTTGCAAATCATATCAAATAAGGGTAATATCCAAAATATACAGAGGACTCCTAAAACTCAACAACAGTAAAGCAAACAACTCAATTTAAAAATTAGCAAGGGACGTGAATAGATAGTTCTCCAAAGAAGATATACAACTAACAGACATATGAAAAGATACTCAATGTCACTAATCATTGGAGAAACACGAATCAAAACTGCAATGAGATACCAGCTCACAGCCATTAGGATGGTTACTATCAAAAAACCTAAAAATAAATGAGAGGATGTGGATAACTGGACCCTCACTGCTGGTAAGATGTAAACTGGTACAGTGCTATGGAAAATAGAATGGCAGCTCCTTAAAAAATCACCAATAGAATTACTGTGTGATCCAGCAGTTCCACTTCTGGGTATACACCTAAAAGAACTAAAAGCAGAGTCTTAAAGAGATATTTGTACACCCATCTTCATAGCAGCGTTATTCACAATAACTAAAATGTGGAAGCAACCCAACCAAATGCCCATCAACAAATAAATAGATAAGCAAAATGTAGTCAACACATATGATGGAATATTTTTCAGTCTTGAAAAGGAAGGAAATTCTAACACAGGCTACAACATGGATGAACCTTGAGGACGTTAATGCTAAATGAAATAAGCCAGTCATTATAAAAAAACAAAAAAAAACTGTACGATTTCACTTATGTGAGGTACTTGGTCAAAATCAGAGAGACAGAATATAGAATGGTAGTTGCCAGGGGCGGAGGGGAGGGGTGAATGGGGAGTTACTGTTTAACAGATAGAGAGTTTCAGTTTTACAAGATGAAAAGAGTTCTGCAAATGGATGGTGGTGATGGTTGCACACCATTATGAATGTATTTAGTACCACTGAACTGTACACTTAAAAACAAGATGATACATTTATGTTATGTATATTTAATCACAATAACCAATTTGGAAGAAAAAAATGGAGTTTGTGTGGCAATTGGGAAAATTAGATTATGGAATGGATAAATGATGGTATCGGTAAATTATAGTTAACTTTATTAGTATAATAATGATATTATGGTTAGGGGAAATGTTCTTATCTTTTAGAGCTGAGTGCTGATATACTTAAAGGTGAAGTGTCGCAATGTCTGAAATGAAGTTGTGAACGATTTAGCAAGAAATAAAAGATAGATGAACAGATAGGTGGTAGGAAAAAAATAGATGAAGTAAATGTGGCAAAACAGTAACAAGAGTAGGATATGATTATTATTACGCACGTCAAAGAAATCTGGATTTTCTAAAGGATTCTAAGAAGCAGAATTGATACACCGACACTTGCTAATACCTCAGTGGCCCAGCATCATTTGGAGACAAACTAGTTTGTGTCATAAACTTTTCTGATAACTGAAAATTCTCACTGCCAACCCAGTGATTACATTGTAGTTAATACAGGGATGAACTCAACAGCTTCAGGCTCTCATGCTTTGTTAAAGTTAGATCTGCCTTTTGTTGCCCTGTAGGTTGTTCCTTTTTTTCTATCAGAGTCACCTCTCTCTAGCAGCACCCCACCTCTGTGTCTCCAATTTACTTCCACTCTACTGGAGCATAGGAACCAGATGACCATGCTTGTTGAATTGTGCCCCAAATAAAAACCTAGGGAAATGCTGGGTCATCTTCCTTAGTTGTCCGCGTGCTACGGCTTTGGAAGGTCTAATGGCTCTTAAAAATGATTCTTGCTTGGTAGGGCTGCCTAGGAAAAGCTCAACATTCATTCACCCATTCATTCATTCAACAAACAGTTATCATGCACCTCCACACTCCATTTGGTCTTCCAGACACTAGATGTACAGGAGTAAACAGAGCAGACCCCCAGTCCTTTGCATGCACAGACTTTAAAATCTAGTTGGGCAAAGGGATATTGTGAGGAAAGCTTCAAAAATACCATGAGAACGTGAAACAGGGGAATTAATTTATATCGATGACTCAGGATTCCAATTTCAAAAAGAAAAAAAACCCCTACATTTCAAAAAGACAACTTAGCAGCCAAGAAACCATAACAGTCCTATTAGAGTCATGAGTCAGAAGCTCTTCAGGGAATGAGCTGTTTCTGGCAGCGGGGGCCTGTTCTGGAAGCAGGTCCGGTCCCGTGCGCGGCCTCACTCTCTGGGGCTACAAGAGACCTGCTCCCAACCCCTCACGTTCCCCATCCCTCCATCCCCTCAGCTGCCCTTCAGGCTGAGTCTGCACCAAGCCCTTGTGCTCCAGGAGAAGGGGGCGAATTCAGTAGCCGAGGGGATTGAATTTGCATCCATATCTGGCTGCACCAGGCAGGAGAAAGGTGCTCTGATGCATGGTTTCTCCTCCAAGGGGTTTCGGGAATCAGCCAGGGAGGCCTGCTTTCAAAGATGAATAAAATGAAGGAATATAGAGCTGGCTCCATTAGTTTCAAATTTGAAAAGACAGCTAACAAAAAGAAGTGTGAACATTTCCATGAGGGGAGCATTACAGTTGCTGATAGAAACATCAAGTTCTCAATCGAGTTTAGGAAGACTCGAACCAGTATTTCTATTCTTCTTTCCTTACAGTTCGAACTTGTGTGCCAGCAAAGTGAAAGGTCCTACTCCCCCGACCCCTGCGCCTCCCCAAACCTCCCACTTTGTGTTTGCTTGTGAAAAAAATACGAGCAGTTGGCCACCTCTAACAACTCTTGACAATAAGCAGAACAATGGGCTAAATGATTTTAAAATGAAAAAAAAAAAAGAACTTTTTTGGAAAAACATTTAACAAGCTAATGGGGTTTCTGACGTGTTCCAAAAAGAGAAGCATGAAAAAGAATGGCCTCTCTGCTTCCTATTCAAGCAGGAACTCAAGATATCAAGTCCCAAACCAGGGCCCCCCAGAGCAGTAGGATGAGGTCACAGTTGACCACATGAGTGGACCTTATCCAAGAAAACTCTTTGAAGGTATCCCTTCTGGTGACTGAACAGATTGTCCCCTGAGGTTGAAGCAAATACAGATAAAAACACTCGGGAAAAGCCACTGTGCATGGCACGGGAATGATAAAACGCCTGCTGATTTCAGCTACTGACTGCAGGCTTTCAACCATTTTCCCTTAACTCATTCCTACGCTCACCCTAAGCTCCAGAACCTTCATTCATGAAGAAGACACTGCTAGGTGTCAAATGAGTTGGCTTAGCATGAAAATGATACAAAGGCTTCCTTCCACTTCATAAGAACCCAGGAGTTGAAAATGTATATATAATCAGAAACTCTTAAACTCTCCATCCATCAGAATAATCTTCCTAAAAAAATCACTTTCACTATCCAATGCTCAGAAGCCCAGTGTCCCTACACATGGGATACAAATGCTTTATCAATAGCCTTGCTGACATGAGCCTTGTCTTGAACCATAAGCACTCTGTTCATCGGAGGCCAGTTGTGACACTTCCCCACCAATGTGCATCTTCTTAATTTCCTCACCTGTGCCTGAGCTCAGACTATCTTCTCTGTGAGGTGGACCTGCTCATCCCAACTTACACCTCAACTTGAACTTGAGTCTTGTCTTTTTCATGCAGCCCTCTCTTCCACAATTGACAAACACTTGATTTCTACTCAGTTCTTCATGCATATCCTTACCGCAGGGAGCTGGGAACCTCTAAGCCCCAAGTAACACCAAGGTCATGGGGTCTGTGACCTAACAACCTGTAGAAAATGAGTTGTCTGAAAACTTGTCCAGGCTCCTGAGTAAGAAGGAGGGGACGGTGTTCACTCATATCCAGTCTTCTCACCCTTCCTAGGATCTGCGGACATAGAGACCATTGAAGAAGCTGGGGCTGCACGGGTGTGAGTGATCCAGTTGATTCTAATGCTGAAAGAAGTGGTCTGTGAGTTCCCTCCCTCACCCATCCTCCTCAGCCCATCTCTGAAAAGTTTCCATAGAGATAATGATACAATGTGCAACTTTCCACCTGTGTCTCCTTCCATGAGGGGTTCTGGCCTTGGTAGTGTCTTTCACACTAACTTACATCCACCCCATACACGTTTATACTTCCAAGTTTTTGCCCTCATTCTTCCGGGTACTTGGAAAATCCCTGCCCTCCTTTTCTATCTGGTAAATATCTCCCCTGCCTTTTCAAGTTCCAGCTCAAATGGAACACTTCTCCACCTTCTCTTTACTGAACTCTTAGACACTATTAACTACTCTCTCTTCCCTAGTCCCAAGTTATGCTATCTTCACTCTGTGTTAGAGCTTATCAGTTGTGTATAGTCAATGGTTAACACACATGTCACTCCCAGCCCCTGGGAGAGAAGGGCTGTCTTATTTAATCTTTATATCCCCAGTTCCTAACCACGTGCCAAGAACATAGTTTCTGTTCTGTAAAAACGTGGGACTGAATGTGAATAGCCTAGAGGCTCTTGGAATGGACCCACATGCACACTGTCCCACACAGGTGGAAGTCCAGCCTGGGGTAATATTCTGCTACGTCTGACGCTTGCTAGTGGCCCCTCCAACTATCCCATGTCCACTGCCTATTTCTTCTTCTAATCCCAACTCTGACACTTGCTTCTGGTTATGCTTCCTCTGAAGGCTCCACTGCAGGCTCCCTTTCTCTACCTTTATTTTTTGGAACACTCTCCGCACAAGCCTAAGAACTTGCCTGCTACCTCTGAGCCTTGGTATCCTCATCTGACAAAACTTACTGGTGGCACTATTGTAAGAGGAATATGAGATTTGTATGTAAAAAGTGTTTTGTACTGAACTATCAAACAATAGTGCACATAAAATAAAATTTAATTGCATATTTCAAGGTAAAATATTTCTAATCAAAAATAGTAATGATAAAAAAACTCACAGAATATAAATGGAAAGGAGTCAGAAATATATCTGTGAGTGGCCAAGTAGACCAAGAATGAAGAAAATTATAACAGTGGGAATATAACTGAAAAAATATACTAGACTGAAAAGTTGCTTAATATTACCAGTTGTCAAAAGAGAAAAATTCTTCTTATTCCATGCTTAGACACCTATCATTATCTCCCCATAGACACCTCAAATCCAATATGTTCAAAACTAAACTCAGAATCTCTTGGAATTTGCAGCAACATGGATGGACCTAGAAATTATCATTCTAAGTGAAGTAAGTCAGAGAAAGACAAATATCATATAATGTCAATTCTATGTGGAATCTAAAAATATGGCACAAATGAACTCATTTACAAAACAGAAACAGACTCACAGATATAGAAAACAAACTTATGGTTACCGGGGGGAAGTGGGAGGGGATAAATTGGGAGTTCAGGATTTGCAGATACACACCACTATATATAAAATAGAAAAACAACAAGGTCTTACTGTTTAGCACTGTGAACTATATTCAACATCTTGTAATAATCTATAATGATAAAGAATATATGTATGTATAACTGAATCACTATGCTATACACCAAAACCTAACACAACATTGTAAATCAACTATACTTCAAATTAAAAAATAATAATAATTTGACATACCTTTAGGTAAATATTTCCCTGAAAAAAAAAAAATCCCCTACCCACTCCCCTTGACTAACTTGCTTCTATTTTTATAGTCCTTCTTTTGGCCAGTGCCACTACTATCCATCACCCCTAAAACTCCCCATGCTTATTCCATCTGGCCGTCCTATTCCAAGCCAACCCAAGTCCTGTGGGGTCTAAGTCCTGAAATATCTCATCTCTATATCCTCTTATACAAATACATTGCCCCCACTTTTAGGCCCTTACAACTTCTTACCTGTTTGTCTTCCACTGTGTCCCATTAGATCTTCCGTCTGCAATTCGTCCTCCATAACAGTACTAGGGAGAGCTTTCAAAGATATAAACCTTAAATGTGCCACTTACAAATATTCTATGGCGCCTCATAATTCAGACTAAAGACTGAATTCCTTAACATGTTATTCAAATTCATGATTGGCCCTCTGTTTATCCTTCAGTTCATGCTTCTGTGCTTCTTTAAAGTATCTTCTAATATAGAAAATTGTCTCCCATATGCCCCATAACACTCTGTGCTTACCTTAATTAGAACACCTGTCTCAAACATGGTCATCTGTAACTGGGTATCTTTCCTGCCAGACTATACCCTTTTTGCTTGTCCCCTAAAATTTTGACATGATGAGATTAAGTGGAATTCTTCCATTGTCTCCTCACCCAGGCAGGCAGCTTATGAGTGAAGTGACAGGAAATAGAACAGAACAACAGTAGGAATGATGGAACGAAGATAAGGTTGGTCCCAACATTGGAGAGGGAGAAGTATGGGGCCTTGGAACCTCTGTTGGTGGATAAGGAAAGAAAAATACTCAACCCACCATGAGCTTGCCCACATGACCCCAGCAAGGATCAAGGAATTTAACCCATGATATGAGTCATCTTCAAAGAACACAGACAACAAGTCTCCCTATCAGGACCTCTGGAAAAGACAACTGACTTTTAGACAAGCTCTTGCCTGACTGATACGGACTAATCCCAAAGAACAAATGTTTCATTGTGAATTTTGTCTTGATCATTTGCCAACAGGTGATTGTATTTAACAAGCTATAGAGTTTTCTTAAGAGTTCTTCAAATGTTCTCATCATTGAAATCTCCAAGGGCAGATAAACACTTCAAAATCAACACACTGGCCCAAAAAGAGTAAAAACAGATCACAAAAACAATAACTTCTGGTAAACTGATCTGGTTAAATTTAGTTCTCTGTGTTCCTCTCTCCACACAAACATCCTCATCATTGGTCTCAACATCTCACCAAGCCCAAGTTTATACCATAAAAAATTGGACAGTCTAAAAACTCCACCTTCGTTAGGAAGAAGACTTATACAAATGAAATGAGGATTTTATCCACTTAGTAGATGTGTTCTCAACCAAACTCTCTGCACTAAAAGCACCAAGTTTGTAGAGAACATAACACAGAGAACATATCATAGTTCTTCCATTAATGTTGATTCTGCTGCCTGCAGTTTTAGATATATTCCTTAGCTATTTTTTGTGACTGATATTCCCCTCTTTACCAACATGGGATATAAAATAAGGCTATCTTTTAAAAATATTCAAATTAAGTGACTATGCATCCTACTCCTCTATTGTGGAAAAGTACTGTCTCTCTCTTCAGGGCTGTCTCATCCCCAGTGCCAATAGAAAAAGCCCAAGACATCTTACTCAGCCCAAGGGGTCAGTCCTGGTTTATCATCTTCATAATGGGAGAAACTGGAAACTCTCAAGGAGTCCATCCACTGAAGGATGCCAGGAGTTGTGGCAGTTGCTGCTAATGGAGTATCTATGAAAAGTGGGTAGTCTGATGGTGAGATACAACACTTGCTTACTGCTGTGGGAACCGTGGTGTCTCATGATATCTGTGCTGGTCACGAATCCATTGAAGAAGAGGACTTGGATACCAACCCATGGCTATGCTACTGGTCTGGCAGGAGTTTTGCAAGGTAGAGTATGGAAAAATAGAAAGACATGCTAAGACCAGCAATACTCACTACACAACACAACCAGTTACCTGCTTGTTCTAAATGATCAGACACAGCTGTTGTTCAGAGGCATGTCTACAGTGCCGCAGGAACTTGCAGCCCTGGCCATGTGCTGTGCTCCAAGCCAGACCTTTCTTGTCCTTGGTTCCCTTCCTTGACAGGAAATGTCCCTACTTTTCAGCCGACCTCAGTCTAAGCTTTCTTAATTCATCAGAGATGGTCTGTTAACATTATCTGTAAAACAGAGGGTATGTGCGTCTCCATCCTAATCCTCCTAGGAGGCTCCTTGGATCTCTGCAAATTGCTCACTCCTGCAACCCATACACACATCGTAACTGAAGGGGGTGTCTTAGTCACAGCCCTGACAGCAAAGAGGTGGCACACATGTCATTTAAGGATAGTCATAAAGGGATGATTTAAAGTTGTGTGGGCAGAAAATGCAATATCATGCTAATAACAAAGGTCTTCAGGACAATGGGACAGAGTAGATACCAGAACCTAAAAGAGGTAGCAGTAATGAGAGAGCTACCTGGCAGGATCTGTGGCCTTTAGTAGAGGGACAGAGACACAACCAATCCTCAGTGACCCATTAAGAAAGAGCTACAGGAATAAACATGCCAACCTCGCTCTTCTCCTGCCCTTCCATTTCCTTCTGGTTGTCTCCATTGGCCAAATGCAACAGGAAACTAGAAGGCAAGATATACATACTAGCTTCCTGAGGGCAGTGCAGAGCAAGAAGGGTGAAGAATAAAACTGGAGGTGGGGAAGGAGAGATTCCACCCAGAGTGCTGGGGGAGAACGTCATGTATGTATCAGTGCTCTTCACAGCCAGTCTGTGATATGTTTGTGGCTGAACTGCTATGAGATAAATACAGAAGTGGAGAGTATGCATTTAGAGACCTTGACAGCACAGTATGATGCTGCCACTACACTCAAGTACACAACTGTAGACTCAGCTCATTAAATAGCAAATAGAGAAGTTCAGCAGCTGTTGACTCAGGAGGTGAACTGCATGTAGCATGAGCTACATTCTAGTGATGCACCAATATGCTCAGGTTAACACATGAGATATCTTAAGCTAAGTCTGTCAACTGTAACCCAAATACTTATTTAAATTTTTAAATGTATTTATTTTTACAACTTTCTATTTTATCAATTATTTTGTATTATATATTTTCATATATGACATATTTTTCCTTTATTAGGTAAATTAGGCAATAATATTTGTATTACTGTTTCCATATCTGATATTGGCAAAGTAGCTTGTAGTTTCTGCAGATAATGCTGGAAAAAATATTTTAAAACAACCATTCGAAGGCCCTGGAGATCAATCAAAAGCAGTAGAAACTGGACTGAAAGAGAACTAAATTGGATAAAATTTGTGTTTATATAGCTTTTTTTGCCTGTGGGTATTCCTTAGTCCACACAGGCAGAAGTCAACTGGAACTTAGGCAGAAAGTCCCAGTTTTATTGGTTTGAGGAATCAGAGTATGGAGTTGGAAAAAAGGGTAAGTGAATTTAATAATGGGTCAGTAGGAAGTATCCAACAGAAAAAGAGGGAAAAAAAGATTGAAAAAAGATGAACAAAACTTTAGAGACATATAAGACAAGGTCGACAAGACTAACATACTTAAAATTAGATCCCAAAAGAAGAAAAAGAAGAAGAAAAACTACTTGAAGAAATAATGGCCAAACAGTACCAAATTTTATGAAAAACAGCATACAGATCTAAAAAGCTCAGCAAACCCCCAACAGGATAAACACAAAGAAAAACACACTTAGGTACATCATAATCAAACAGCTAAAAACCAAAGATAAAAATAAAATCTTGAAAACACTAAGAGAAAAGAGAAATATTACTAAAAAGAGAACAATGATGTGGATGATGGTAGACTACTCATCAGAAACAACAGACGCAATAATATCAATCTTACATAGACAGGTTCTATCAAAAAACTATGTAATCATCCAGCCACTGCAATAAGACAAGTAAATGAAATAAAAGGCAAAAAGTAGAAGAAGAAAAAAAAACCTAAAACTGTCTCTAATCAGAGATCTCATAAATGTTAAGTTCTTAGAATAGAGCCTTAGAATAGAGCATAAATATATTTGCATTAATATTCAACATGGGTACCAAGGCAATGAAATGAGAACAAAAGGAAAATCTTTTCAATGTAGGGTACTGAAACAACTATACATATGGGGGAGAAATGACTCTCAACTCCTATCTCACCATTCACAAAAATTAATTTTATAGATGTAGCAATTAATGCTAAAACTAGACAATTTTTAGAAGGATCTAGAAGAATATCTTCAGGACCTGCATATGAAGTTCTAAAATAAGCAAAACTAAATTAAGGTGGTTTTAAAAAATCAGAAACAAAAAAACAACCTTTGAGTATGTGTGCTGTAGGAGGGACTTCAAGATTTTGAGGGGCAAGAAGGAAATCACTGGTGTAATAAAAACACTCTTTATCTTAAGAAGGGTGTGATACACAGGTATATCTATTTGAAAAACCCCATCACATTGGACACTTAAGATTCTGTACTTCACTATATGTCATTTTTACCTAGTAAAACTGTTAACATGAATTAAATGCTATTAGTAAGTTTGCTTTTCACAGTGGTAAGGTTGAGCAATTTTGAAGCTATTTTTGTGTATTCTAAGCATAGGCAAATGAGTATTTATATACTGTAGATATATGATATTGGATTGAATTGGAAGTATCAGCATAAATTCATGGTTCCATATACATACATACAGAGAGAGAGAAAATTTGCATATGTACGTGTGTGTGTGTGTGTGTGTGTGTGTGTGTGTGTTAGAGCTACCATTGAGAGGGCTTATAAGCAATGACACACGTAACAATAAGCACACATAGTTCTCAGATCTTGGTTTATAAATACCATTCTTTACCAAAAAGCCAGGGCTGCTTGGAGAAAAAGCTGATTCCAGGCTTAGAGCAATAAGAGCACAAGATGATCCTATAATACCTTGTGCAGAAAATTAAAGAAATACCTAAATAGGAGATGGCATCAAAAGAACAAGGAGCCAGCTGGAAGTTCACATTGATCACATCTAGGACAATTGATAAAATCTACTAATGTTGTATAGTGGGTAAAATTTTTATTTACACGATCTCCAAGTAATTCTCAAAAAAATATCTCTGCCTTCAGGGAGGAGATCTGGTGGACACCACCACATCCAACTATTCTATGTCAACATCACTAATATTGGGGCAAATTGACATGGTGGAGAAGGACGTATCACTTTATCTCTGCCAAAAATGCACGGCCTGAAATTAATCACACCCAGATTGAGAGGCATTCTACAAAACAACTGACTTGTTCCCTTAAGAAATGTCAAGATTAAGTAAGACAGAAAAACTGAGGAACTCTTTCAGCTTAAAGGCTGCCAAAGAGACCTGACAATAACTGCTACATGTGATAACTGCACCGGATGCTGGACCAAGAAAAAAATTGCTATAGGGAGCATTTGAGCCAAGAGATGAAATTTGAATGTGAACTATGGGTTAATAATAGTGCTATAGTAATGTTAAGTTTCCTGAATGCAATATCCTTATTTTCAGAAAATTTACGTGAAATGATTTAGTAGAAAAGGGGCATGATGTTTTGAACTTAAACTGAAATGATTCAGAAAAAAAGACTTTGTGTACATAAACACATTGATATGAGACAGAGAAAGAGAAAGAGAAAAATGCTAAAGGACTTGTAATAATTATCTAAACATAAAAAATAATAAAAGTGAAATAATTATCCTTGGTACATATTTATGTATTTAATCAACTTCTTAGCTTTACCTGTCTATGACACCATGTCACTGTTGTTTTTGTGAAGAATTTTTAAAATATAGAATTATATTTTATATGATGTGAATATTTTTATTTGAGAAACTACACTCTGCACAGGTGCTGATCACTCCACAGGCAACTCTGAGCAAAGTCTGCTAAACAGAGCATATTCTCAAATTTTTATTTTTAAATTGAGATCTGTAAATATTTCAACACAAATATTTTACAGGTAGTTTTTTTTTTAATCCCAGACTACTTTCTTCAACAAATATTTCTTACAAGATAAAACTCCTTTTAAAAGTTGTCCTTTTTATAATTCTTTTAAAGATTTAATCAAATTTAGATTATAAAAATCACAAGACGTCTCAATTTCAATTCACTCCAGAATAGGATAAAAACTCAAATTGAAAATAAAATATTTTCAAAGGATTTTTTCCACATGTTGAGCTATTCCACTGTTTGAGCACTTGTTACCTAATTTGTTCGCTTCTTCCCTTGCTCTTATAAGGATAAATACCAATATCTCCCTCTTCGCAATCTTTGTGTTTCATAATTGCAGTTTTCTATAAACTTTAAAAGCTAAAGGATTAGTTGTTCCCTTTATTGACTAATTTGCTCAAACATTTTCAAATGATTTTAACAAAATGTACTCAAAAGTTAGAGGATTTCATCCCCATGGTTGACATTTAAGTTGATTTTCCAAGCAATTCTTCAAAAAGCCCTGACATTTATAAGATTCAATTGATGATGTATGACACAGAGAAAGCACATACTGCTATGCTGCAGTTTTTCTTTGTTATTTGAGCTTCAGCTTCACACATACACACAAAATATTTTTAATTCAGTTACTCTGCATGCATATAAAAATATTTGTAAAACGTAAACACTAACAGCTTCTACTTCGATTAGTAAAATATTAAAATTTGTTTGGATGCAATTGTGAGTGACGTGTGCACCAAAATCAATTTCAAGTACATTCCTGCTCCATAGATAGCACGATTAGAACACAGTTTTTACCATGGTGTTATGCTCTTCTAAAATTTATACTCATAATATCAACACAGCAACAAATAATCTCATCATCAATGTCAAATTTTTAACTGAATTTGTCACAGTGTTCACAGTGATGTCAGATGTTTTGCCTTCAACAGATGAACCTCTGAAAGCTTTACTTTGATTTCATGAATTGTCAGATGGAAAAAGAACTGAATAATTAACTGGAATTAACTGATTTCCTCTTTGAAGTATGCAATGACCCTGGCGTACAACTAGAATTATTTAACTGTTCGTAAAATTTTTCTATTGATAATGGAGCCAACACTTTAACACTGCTTTGTACATGCACAAAAAATCTTGAAATTGAAAATGATTGAAATTAATTTAGAAGAACAGACATTTGATCTAAATGAAAAGTCACTAAACATAAGACAAGACACTACAAACCTCCCAGAAGAAACCATAGGCAAAACATCCTCTGACATAAATCTTAGCAGTGTTCTCCTAGGGCAGTCTACCAAAGCAATAGAAATAAAAGCAAAAATTAAAAAATGAGACCTAATTAAACTTACAAGCTTTTGCACAGCAAAGGAAACTATAAACAAAATGAAAAGACAACCTACGGAATGGAAGAAAATATTTGCAAATGATGCGACTGACAAGGACTTAATTTCTAGAATACACAAACAGCTCATACAGCTCAAAAACAAAAAAAAAAAAACAACCCAATCCAAAACTGGGCAGAAGACTTAATTAAACATTTCTCCAATGAAGACATACAAATGGCAAATAGGCACATGAAAAAATGCTCACTAGCTCTAATCATCAGAGAAATGCAAATCAAAACTACAATAAGGTATCATCTCACACCAGTCAGAATGGCCATCATTCAAAAGTCCTTAAACAATAAATGCTGGAGCGGGTGTGAAGCAAAGGGAACCCTCCTACACTGTTGGTGGGAATGTAAATTGGTGCAGCCACTATGGAAAACAGTATGGAGATTCCTTAAAAAACTAACACTAGACTTACCGTATGATCCGGCAATCACACTCTTGGGCATATTTCCAGAGAAAACTAATTCAAAAACATACATGCACCCCAATGTTCACAGCAGCACCATTTACAATAGCCAAGACATGGAAGCAACCTAAATGTCCAGTGACAGATGAATGGATAAAGAAGATGTGGTATATATACACAATAGACCACTACTCAGCCATGAAAAAGAATGAAATAATGCCATTTGCAGCAACATGGATGGATCTGGAGATTGTCACACTAAGTGAAGAAGCCAGAAAGAGAAAGAAAAATACCATATGATGTCACTTATATGTGGAATCTAAAAAATGGCACAAATGAACTTATTTACAAAACAGAAACAGACTCACAGACATAGAAAATAAACTTACGGTTACCAGGGGCGAAAGGAGGGATCAACTTGGAGTATGGGATTTGCAGATACTAACTATTGTATTTATAAAATAAATAAACAACAAGGTCCTACTGTACAGCAACAGGGAACTATATTCAATACCTTGTAATAGCCTATAATGAAAAGGAATATATATATAAGGCATATATACATAACTATATAGAGAGAGGGACTCACTATGCTATATGCCAGAAATTAATATAACATTGTAAACCTACTATATTTCAGTAAAAAAAAAAAAAAAAGAAAAATCACTTCAAAGAGTGATGTGTAAACATACCTTTCCACAGCTGCACATGTTAAACTGTTTGCTTTGGGCACAATCCTATTAAAATAACTTCTAACTTTGAAGTAGGCACTTTGCTTCTTCAGCAAATGTGTGTCTTTGCTTTTTATACGTTTAGTGATATCACTAAAACCCATGATGTCACCCACCATTTTATGCAAGTTTTATACTAGTCATCAACTATCTTGACAGATGAACATTCAGGACCTTATTTTTCATTAAATATGCTCGTTCAGGTTTTTGGTTCAGTTTTGCATTGTTGTTGTTACTTTTGTTTTTTTACCTTTTTCTGGTGAAAGTACATATTGCAAAATTTTTAAATAGAGTTACCAGGTAACAAATGACAACACCATTATGGCTAGAGAGTTCACACAATTTTCTGTGTATCTCTCTGTGTCAGGACCACTCAGCATTTTATCTCCAGCATATTTTGCATACACCTAGCCTGTAATTTCCCATGTTTCCCACTGATAGACAATTTCATGGTTTTGTGAACCTCCCTGGCCATGGCACATACCTGGGCACCACTGGCTGGTAGACCAACTGGCCAGCAGAGGCAGCCACCCATCAAAGGAAAAAAGGAGTTAGCTCAAGTGTGAATGCACTTCCTTTTAACAGCTAGTGCTCTGCATGCTACTCCTGAAAAGGAGGGGTTCATTACATTGCATCTGGAAACAGTCGGGGAAAGAGATATGAGTTATCATTAGTCCTCTTTCCGATTTAACCAGATGTCAAAGTAAAAAGTCTACTCGCTGCACATGCGTCTTACACGTGACTAGGGCAGAAACTAAAAGCACAAGGTAGAGGGCTACTCCACTAGTGTTCTGTGCTGCGAACAATGTGAATGGACCAGAGAATGTCAATCAAAGTGAAGTAAGCCAGAAAGAGAAAGAAAAATACCACGTGATATCACTTAAAGGTGGAATCTAAAACAAAAAAGGACGAACGAACATATTTACAAAACAGAAACAGACTCACAGACATAGAAAACAAACTTACAGTAACGGGGGAGGAGGGGGTGGGAAGAGATAAACTGGGAGTTCGAGATTTGTGGATACTAACTGGTATATATAAAATAGATAAACAAGAAGTTTATACTGTATAGCACAGGGAACTATGTTCAATATCTTGTAGAAACTTACGGTGAAAGAGAATATGAAAACAAATGTATGTATGTTCCTATATGACTGAAGCACTGTGCTGTACACCAGAAACTGACACAACATTGTAAACTGACTATACTTCACTTAAAAAAAAACTCTACCAATAAGAAATTTCGTTATTATTTTGTTAAGACAGTCAACACAAATTTTGGTTGGCTTCTTATGCTCAGATCTTACTTTTTTGATGCACTATGTTCCCATTTTCTTTTTCAGCTCTTTGTGAGTATCTAAATCCATGCATTTACCTCCAAAATGTTTCCTGGGCAGAAAACTTCTCTTCAATCCAGCACCAAAAACAAGCATAGAGCATAGCACTATGGACACATTGGGGTTTACGAAGTATTTGACGTGATGCTCTTTCTGACAGCAGGTTAAAATTTACAGGATATCTTCTAAGCACAGATATGTAATTATAACCATAGCCAACACTGCAGAGTCCTTACCATGTGCCAGGCAGTTTTCTCAGTGCTTCACGTATATAAAAACTGATCTGATCCTCTAAAAATCCTACAGCTGATACAACTATTATCCCATTTTACAGACAAGGAAAGTGAGTCCCTGGAAGGTTTTCTTGTCCCAATGGCAAAGCCAGGTTACAAAACCAGAGAGCGTGGCGCCAGAGGTCACATTTTTAACATGCAGTTATTTTGCGTCTCTGCTGCTTCCCCAGGGATCGAATCAGGTACCACTCTCCCCTGGAGGGAGCACACTGGGACAGAAATCTGCTGCCTTGGAGAGCACGCGCAGGAAACACATTCCTAGCTAACGCATCCCAAAAGGCTGCAAAGGCTGCAATTTTTGGTTATTCCACTCAAAAAGGCCGCCTATTTCAGCTCCACACACACAGCGAGCCTTCCATACACCAGGCAGTAACGTACACTGCGCAGCTTTGTTTGCAGAGTCCCTCTCCTGTCCTGGAGCCTCGCAAAGGTACCCTAGGATATTATCCTATGTTTTCCTTCTCGGAGCCCACTTTCTCTGTCTTCTGCGTTGTTTTCAAAGCACCCTATACCCAAATGCATCCTCTCTCTCCCTGTCTGTCTGGGTGGACTTGGGGGAGGCAGGAAGGAGGGGCTGGTTCCACCGGACCTCGTGCATCATGTTTGAACGCGGAACAAAGTTCAGTGCTTCTCCAGGCACTTCTTCCACCTGCACAGGCCGCTCAACCCAGCTGTCCATCCACTAGTGTCCAGGCAGCCCTGCTTGGTTTATCTTTCCCTTGCCCTACTTTTTTTCTTACAGGACTTTCATCACAGCTTTTCCCTTATCCCTTTTAGAATACAGCAAGGAGGGGCAGAAGTGGAGCAGGGATGGCCACTCCTTGTTCATCTCCTTGGTGCTAGGAAGCCCGTCCTTCCTGAGCAGCCAGCCCATCCCCAGATCCGCCCTGCCCAAGCGCCTCTTCCCTGCTGGCGCTTGGGCCATCGGACTGCGATGTGGTCAGCTGGCCTGTTCCCCATCCCCTCTGTTCCATTTCCCTTTCCTCCAAGTGCTTTCGCCGCCACCACCACCGCAGTGTCAGGCCCTGTTCCAGCAACTGATGCTGCACATGCCCATCTGCCAAAGAGCCAACCCCGCCTTGCGAATGCCAGAACCTCCCTTTAAAAGCCCACTGGAGAAGTCCACTCTTTAAGATCCCAGCTCATGTCCTTCTTCCAGAACCGCAAAAATGCTCGAGCATGTGCCAAACACCTCCATACTCGTTTCTTGTCTACACTCCTTCAGGGAGGAGCACTGCTCACACCTTTAGGATGTACAAACTGAGACTCAAAAAGATTAGTAACTGGAGGAAGGGAGACAGGACCACACTCCAGCTCTACATTCACTATCTCCAGGAGAGTGTCCCTGGGGCTGTTTACTGATGCTCACAGCTATCAGGCAACTCATCCCAGACCCAGGAAGGGAACCTGCCCTCTCCAGCTCCAAACCCAGCATTCTTTCCACTAAGCTGGAAAGAATGCTTTCCCCAATCTCTCAGTAATAAAATCGCTCCCTCCCCAGCTCTCCCAGAGCACGTTGTGGAAATCGCTCCCACATCCCACAGCCTCAGTTACTTTCATGGCTTCCCTTCTCCACTGGTGTCTGGGAGGGTAAAACCAATGTCTTGTTCATCTTTATAGTCAGCTCCCCCTCTCCTATCTTGGAGGTTCTCAACAATATTTGCTTTATGGAGCTATTGTAAGACAGACCAAGGTGTGTCTCATAGGGAGAGGGATTTCATGAATACTCAGGACCAGAGGGTTGGGGAGAGCTAACCTTTTTTCCTAGGTGATCTGTTCCTAATCTGACCCACCACCCAGCACCATTAAAAACTTAACAGATATCTCCTTCGTCTGCTCTTCTGTGGGATTTAGTAATAGCCTCTATTACTGGTGCTTATCATATGGTATCAGCATAATTTTTTCATCGTCTTATTTGCCCATTAGACTGGGAGTTCTCAAGGACAAGAGACCATGCACTTCACCTCTGTCATACATGAATGGTAGGTACAATGGTAGGACAAATGCTTCTTGAATGAATAAATGAATAGAAGATTGCATAGAGTAGATTCTCTGCTTGAAATAAGAAGTGGGGTAGGTTGAAATTGGATATGAGGTGGAAATGAGGTTGTCAGAGTCCTAGGTCTATGGATAGCCAGCATTTAAAGATGCTTTAGAAGTGAAGCCCAACTCTTCGTTTTACCTAAGGGGAAGTCCAGGAAAACTAAGCAACTTGCCCAAACTCACACACTCAGCCATCCAGCTAGAACTAGACCTCAGGTCTTCCTACTTCAGTGGGTCCCAACCATTTGAGAATGTGAAACAAAAAGTCAGGAAGACAGAAATCTCCCAAAGTGTCCTCCTTTCACCTGCAACCAGGCTCCCTGAGAAGCCAGCCCATTTCTCAGACGCCTTGCACCAGAGGTGGTCACAGGAGATATGAAGAGTCTGTGCTTGAGACAGGTAAGGAAAACTCTTCCTTTTCCTTATAGATTCCTTCCTCTTCCAGGAATTTTCCTTCACATCAAAGGTGGACAAAGTTTTATATCCAAGTATCTTTCATCACAAATTATTTACCATTATAAAAAAATTTTACATATGAAAATGTCATGTAAGTGTCCAAAATAGGGGAATAGTTAAATAAATTATGATAGTTATACACTGACATAATATGCACTCATTGACAAATCATGCTTTGATAATATAATGAATTCATGCATAACATGGAAAATATTAACTTTGGCTAACAGTTAATAAATGCTTACCATATGCCAGGCACTAGCTAAGAGCTTTTTATATATTATCTTATTTAGTCTTGGCAGCAATCTGGTGAAGGAGGTACTATTATCATCTCCATTTTACAGATGAGGATATTGAGGTTTACAGACGTTAAGTAACTCACCCAAGTTAACAGGACAAGTAAAAGCAGAGACAGAAATTTCAGAAAAATGTTCTCATTATAAGGTTAGGTTTGTGGGGGAAGTTATAGCTCAAGTGGTAGAGTGCATGCTTAGCATGCATGAGGTCCTGGATTCAATCCCCAGTAACTCCTCCAAATGTAAATAAATAAATAAACCTAATTACCTCCCACTCATCAAAAATAATAATAATAAGGTTAGGTTTTAAAAATCAGATGCACAACTTTATGGATTATATTATTCCAACTACCCAATCTTTTTATTAAAAGAAAATACCATCGAAGGTAGCTAGGGGAAGTACCCATAGCTTTTGTTTTCTAAGGATGCTCAGTATTTTTCAAGTGTTTTATGATGCATAACGATTTCTCTTACTTGTTTTGTTTATTTATTTAAAGACTCAGTAAAAGCTCTTCTAAAAGTATTGCTCCCAGGGAAATGGCAGCTTCATTACCAGTACTATAAAAGAGGAAAAAGGATACCTCAGGAAAATCTCGTGGGTAAATGAGAGTGGCTGAGACATCCTGTTGCCTGCACGCGGTTCCAACCTCCTCCAAACCTCCTCCACAAGATCTAGCTCAGGTCCTGCCTCCACCAGTAAGAACTGTCCCAACTCAAACCCGGAATAGGGAGGCAGGAGCTGCTGGCCTCATAGTACCAACCACCTAAACACCTCTCCTAGGCATCTCCCAAAGAATTTCCCTCAGGAGGGAAGTCCCCTAAAGCCCCCGCTCTGAGCTGTATTTTCCATTAGAAAGTAAGAATCCACGTCAGGCCTCTTAGCTCAGTGAAATCATCCAGCCCCTGTGCTCAGCATTTCACACGATTGCACAAGGGATTCTATGGAGGCCAGCAAGGTCAGAGGTGAACTCGAGAATCCCTTGTCCATTTCCTTCCCTGGGTCAGCTCTGCCTCGTTTTCCCACAATGACCTGGAGTTTGGGGAATGGCTGAGAAAGGGACAGTTTGAAATGTACCTCGCTTTGGCGTCACTCAGTTTGAGGCTTGGGCGGTCCACACGGGTCCTTCTGAAGCACTAGGACTAAGCGGCTCACTTTCGGTGGAACACTCACTTCTGACGTCGACTCCCCCGCGGGAACGTGCGCGCGCGCGCGCACAGACACGCAAGCGCACGGAGCCACCGCCACCGCCACCGCCATCGCCACCACCGCGACCGCGCGTTCCCAGGGCGGGGCACACCGGGTTCTCATACGGGCCCGTACGAGGAGGAGGGCAGGCAGATAGGCAAGCTTCTGAGACGCCACTTTCTTCTCCATCTCCTTTCCAAGATCTTCTTCCTCAACCTGAACCCTAAGGATTCAGAGCCCCAGGACTCAGTCACTGTGCGCCTTTTCTCTTACCCAGATACTCGCATCGCAATAGATGCCGTCCAAACCCGTCAATAAGCTGACCATTCTAGCCAGGACTCTAATTCTCTTACAAGTCAGCAGTGTTTACAGACCGCCCAACCATGGGGAGCAAATGATGAATAGGTAGCGCAGAGACTTTAAAAGCTATCTTCAGGAAATTTCCACTTTAACTTAGGAAGCAAAGTTATCTCCATCCAATCTTTCTTAAAAAGAAAGGAAAAAGAAAAAAGTATGCTTTAAAATATTTTGCAGAGAAGTTTAAGAGGGGTCAGATGAGCAAAGTAGAAAATGAACTTTATGATGTGGACAACTGTAGTAACAATAAATTGTACATTTATGGAGTCATTTGTTTATTTATTTATAATGGAGGTACCGAGGATTGAACCCAGGAGCTTGTACATGCCAGGCTTGTACTCTACCACTGAGATAAATCCTCCCCCTGGAGGCATTTATTTTTGAAAGCCCTTTCGGATCTGTTTTTTCATTTGATAGCCCTACACAGCAAGCAGATGAAATATTTTCATCCACATTTATCCTGTGAAGAAACTGAAGCTCAGGGAAATAAAGTGATGCTCAGAAGATCATAGTAGAAGTTTAACTTAGCCAGAAATGCAGCTTTAATCTCTTAAATCCAAGCCTGGGACAGGTCAACCATACTTCATTGCCTCCCATTCCCCTCCTGGAGTCTAACACTGATCATCAGCCCCTGGGAATCATGGCAATAGGAAGAAAAGAGAGGAGCAGAAAGGAAAGAAACTCCACTAAATACTCTGGATTTTTTTCTTCACTGAAGACCCTATAGATCTTATAGAAAACAAATTTATGGTTACCAAAGGGAAAAGACAGGGAGAACTGGGTGCAGGGAGCTGGGGGGGGGGGGGGGGGAGAAATTAGGAGTTTGAGATTAGCAGATACAAACTACTGCTATATACAAAATGGATAAATAACAAGGTCTTACTGGATAGCACAGGGAACTATATCCAATAGTTTGTAATAACTCATAATGAAAAAGAATATGAAAAAAATACATATCTATGTATAACTGAATCACCATGCTGTACACTAGAACTAACACAACATTATAAATTAATTATACTTCAACAAAAAATTTAAAAAAAGGGCATGTCTTAGAATTAGGGCCACACTAACCATAGAATAAAAGTGACTCCAGTCTAACTTTAATAAAACTTAAAAACAAGCCTCCAAATGATGAAGCCGATCTGCCAGTAAATTAATTGCATGACACAGCAAATCTATCCAGTCTTCCATTAAAGGAAAATAAAAAGATCTAGCCAGGAAGAAATGGACCACAGTTTTTTCAAGTGTAAAGAGAGAGGAGTGGAAGTCAACCTAGAATTCTATTTAAAAAAAAAAAAAAAAAAAAAAACCTTCAAAAATGAATTTGAAAAAAAGACATTTTCAGACAAACAAAAGCTGAGAGAATTCATTGCCGTTGTTAAAGGAAGTGCTTCAGGCTGAAGGACAATAATTTCAGATGGAAATTTAAACCTCTGGAGATAAATATAAAAGACACTTATTTATCATTTTTTAAAGTCTTTAAACAATAATTGACTTTTAAAACAAACCAAAAAATGAACTGTGAGATTTATACCCTAGGGAGAAGTAAAAATCTATCACAGTAATAGAGCAAAGAAAGGGCGGGGGAAGAGGAAGTATATTGCTATAAGGTTTTTAAATGTTATGAGAAATAGCATAGAATCAACTTCTTACTTAACTCTTACCCAGCTCTTACCCTGACACTATCTTATCCCATCAAATCCTAATGAACCCAATCTTTGTCCTCATCCTTACTTCCAGTTCCTACTCTTCTACTCTACTGGCATCATTCCCCTGCCTTCTCACTCAGCAGGACCCTGTGGCCACAACAGACACTCATAGATGCTATAGTGCTAAGGGTCAGACATCATCCACTGCAAACTCCTTACTTTCTAGATAAAGAAAGAGAATTAGGACCTACAGCTGCTTTTCCTGCAGTGATGTTCTTACCATGACCCTTTGCTTCCATGACCCCATGCTCTGTTTGCCTTGCAATCCCCAATCCCTATGCTATGCAAACACCTCCATTTAATATCTCCAACTTCATCTTTTTATACTTATTGCAGGTAATTGCATAAGAAATCATTAATAGTACCAACGGCTTCTATTGCCATTTTCTGCATCTAACTTCAGCCAAGCTTTCAACATTGTTCCACATTCTTTTTGCCCAACTCTATTTAGTTCCCTAGTAGAATTCATTTCCTTTTTTTTTTTTTTCTTTAAATGGAGGTACTGGGGATCGAACCAAGTACCTCATGCATGCTCAGCATGTGCGCTACCAACTGAGCTATACCCCCACCAGCCCCCACCCCCCGTAGAATTCATAATTTCAATCTCAGATGCTTATCTTTTAGTTTTCCTATGCCTCTGTTTGTCCTCTTTCTTCCTGTAGTGGCCGTGGTAAAGTTTTTGATTTCCCAACATTTGAACCACCTGTACACCTCCCTAAGTTTGGGAAACTTCCCATTGTGGGAAGCAGATTTCTAAAATAGCCTCCAAGATTCCTGGCCCTGGTGTACATACACCTGCTCCCAGTTATTCAGACACTATTGCTGTGAACTCCCAGTTATTCAAACACTAATTTCAGATGTAACCATGTTCCCAAATCAATTGGCCTTAAAATAAGGAGATTATGCAGGTGAGTCTGGCCTAATCCTGGTAGCCCTTTAAATTTGGACCCAATGGTCAGAGACAGAAAGTCAGAGAGTGTGAAGCATAAGAGAGGAATTCAATGAGGGAGAAATTCTCCACTTCTGGCTTTGAAATTGGAGGGGGCCACTTGACAAGAACTATAGGCTGTTTCTAGTCTCTGAGAGAAGCTCCTTGACAGCCAGCAAGGAAGCAGAGACCTCAATATTACAACTACAAGGAACCGGACTTTCTACAACCACATGAGTTTGGAAGAGGACCCCAAGCTCTAGCTGAGAATGCGGTCTGACCAACAGCTTGCTTGGAGTTTTGTAAGACCCTGAGCCATGATCCCAAGACTACTGAGGTACAGAACTATGAGCTAATGTGCAAGTCTTGTTTCAAGCCACTAAGTCTGTGGTAATTTGTCAGGCAGCAGAAAAAAAAAAAAAAAAAAAAAAAAAAAAAAAAAAAACCTACTATATCACCTTTACCTTTGGGTAAAAGCAGAAAACCAGCCCTTTGCAGGATGAGGACATATGGTTTAGCTATGCCTCTGGAAAAACAAGACAACAGGCCCAAAATGGAGTCACTTATGCTAAGCCCCATGTCACAAAACTGATTTAATTATAGTCTCGGCTCTCCCAGAAATGGAATCTTAAACCAGTCCATTAGGAATCACCTGATCAGCAGAAGTTAGGCAATCTGCCTGATAGACCCCTGCCATCTCCTAAAGGAAAGTAACTTTGAAATAACCAGCCTGCTTTTTGGCTTCATATAACTTCCTTCTTCCTGTTCCCTTCTGCCTATAAAGTCTTTTCATTTTGTACAGCTCCTTCAAGCTCCGTTCTGTCTGCTAAATTGGATGCTGTCTGATTTGAATCGATTTTTGCTCAAACTCTTTTAAAATTTTTAATATGTCTCAATGTGTCTTTTAACAGTTCTGGTATCAGAAAAGGGGATCGAAGGAAATCCCCGCCAGGATCAGACAGAGGCCCCTGGGGAGCCCCTTGACCTCGCTGCCCTCTTGCTGCCCCTGGAGGTGGTGGGAAAGACCCTCTCCCCAGTTTTTCAGCTATGAGTTTTCAGGCTTTATTTAAACATTTCTTTTTACTGACTAGGCTCAGAAAGTGACAAAGTGGTTTCAACTTAGAAACCAGTCTGCATTGGACCAGGTCTGACTTAGAAACTGGACTGGGTTCAGGTTCAGACTGGGGTCCAACATAGGAACTGGGAAGCCTCAGCTGAGCAAAATGTCTTTTTAAGGCTGAACAAACAGGCTAACCTTACCAAAGATAATCTTGAATTCCAGTGGCCAATGTTTAATCTTGATAGGCTTATCTATGAGGTGCCCCTAGAGAGAAAGGGGTCTCAGCCAAGCACTCACCACCAAGGGTAGAAGGAGAATTATTTTTCCTCCTCTACAGTTTTTGGTGACCAGGATGAGACCCACTGGAACACCCAACTCAATCCAGAACCTGCAGACAGGATCCTGGGAAAACTGGCAGAAGCCTGCAAAGGGTGAAAATTCTTAGCCAAGTCAGTGCTCCCAGTCTGTGGTGCCAGCTCGGGAGAGAAGGTAAAGTTTCATGTTGTCCTTTCCTTTTAGATTGGCGGGCAAGAAAGAAAGAAAGAAAGAGAGGAAGAGAGGAAGGAAGGAAAGAAGGAAGGAAGGAAGGAAAGTAAGAATCAGATCTTTAAATTGTGACTTGTGAATCTGCTTTCAGGTACCCGTTGGCTGTCCATCCTTTCCCAGAGGCAACTATCCACTTCTTATTTGTCTCTTTTTTGTGTCCTGAAAACTTGACTTGACAACTATTAGGTTAGAGGCCCCCAAAATATAGCCAGATAGAAATTTGAGTTGCAATTCATTCGCAGCTGGGATTCTACAAACTGTTGCCAGCTCTCAGGGGAATTATCTGAGTCTTTCTTTTGATTATCTGGGAGAGGCTCTGGATCTTGGGAAGGGCATATATTTTGCGACCTCTTTGGGAACTCCTCTGTGTTCATGGAGTCATTTGGTACCGCCAGGAATATTTGCCCTTTGTACCAGCTGAAACCTGACAAGACATTTGAAATGATTTTTTCTTTTACTTTTATTTATTTATTTATTTTTATTATCTCTGTGTTCTGAAGCTGGGCAAATCAGTAGCTGATATTCAGAGCCTGATAGGAGTTTTTTTTGAGGTCATCTCCCCTAAGCTAAAATGAAACTATGTACCCAGCGGGAAAGAAAACCTTTCTGAAGACTTTGTGGAAGGATTCACTAAAACACTCCAAAAAAGTACTAAATCTAGACACAGCTCTAAATCTGGAACATAGGAATCTTTTGATTTTCATCTTATTTTAAGATCTTCTCCCAGATATAAAGAAGCAATTTGAAGATGTCTAGTTGGATGTGGGGCAGCCTCCCTACCATCCAGGTTGCAACCTAGTTCCTTAAGAAATTAAAAACCACAGCACTTGTCTTACAAACTGAGTCTTTTACAAGAACAGAAATGTAGCTCTAGAAACAATTCAAAGCCCACATATTCTTTTTTTTAATCAGTCCTAAAACCTCCCCTATTCATCTCAAAAGACTTGAAGATACTGTAAAAGATCTGGACTTAGGAAACTAAAGTCCTTCTTGGTGGAACTTACCCTCTTTCTCTGTGCCCTTTGAGATGTAGGTGTTCTGCTGGTCTTTTCCAGGAATTGAGGTAAGTCTTATCAGAAGGAGGAAAAAAAAGGAAAGGGTATTTTGAAAACTAGGCCAATAAAAATAAAACTTAAAAGTCTCTTTTAATCACTCAATCACCATGCTATACATTAGTCTCTGGTGTACAACATTGTACAAAGCACAACGGTGTAAATCAGCTATACTTCAATTTTAAAAAATCTCTTTCACAAACATTAGCAAAAAGCATTAGCCATCTGAACAGGTAATCTTAACTTCTGCCAGAAATACATTTTGGCTCTGTTATTTTTTGAACTGGAGAGTTTTGTATCATCATACTAGTCTCATGATTAAAATTTTAAAACAAAAGCTGTAAGAGTTCTGGTTGAGTCTGTATGTTTATGTCTGTCTAAGTATGTGTTTATAGATGTGTGATATTTTTCTACCATGGGAAGGTATTGCCAAAATTAATTTGTAAAAATCTCTACTTAATAGGCTTAAAGACAAACAAGCACTTACGTATATCATGTGCACTCTCAGAAATGTAGAAACTAATTCAAATGTTCCTCAAGTTCATGTGATCCAGGATAATCTTCAATAAATAAAAGCTAGTTTTGAGTTTGTTGACTTAATTAAAACGTTGGTCTTTAAAGTTATCAGCATTAAATAGAAGACCTTTATTCTACCTAGGTTTACCAAGTCAAATAACCTCATGCTATCTCTGTTACAGAATTTATCTGCCAAGAGAGAGAACTTTAAGTGATGATTGGCTATTTAATGTCTCATGAAAGTTATATGAATAATCCAAACATAATTGTTAAGAACAAGTAAATTAAATAGACATAAAAGTCTATAAATAAACTTTTCAACAATTATTATGCTTTCTGGTAAGTCTACTTGAACATAGTTTCCATAATCTTTTTGGTAACTTGAAACCTTAAAGTTGCACGGAGATAAACTAAATGATGAATACTCATTGACTATCTAGATCTTTTCCAAATAAGATGAAATGCTGAAAGAATAACTACTGAACACAGGTTTACCCATGTCACCAGAGAATTATATTACCGAACACAAGTTCATGTGCCTGACACGCTGTGAGGCCAAACAAACCAAAACTTTGGAGTTTGGAGCAGAGGAAAGTGTATAACAGGGCCAAACAAAAAGAATTGGTGGCTTGTGCTCAGAAAAACCCCAAACTCCCTGATGGTTTTCAGGGAGAAATTTTTATAGGAAAAATTTGAGTTGAGGGCTGCCAGGCGTGTGACTTTCTTCTGCTTGGTTGATGGTGAGGTAACAGGGAGATGCTTCAGGGATCCGTCTGTGCTCAGCCTGAAGTTACTATCACCCACCTGGGGGAAGGGCGGGCTTAGTTCCTGCAGAAGAACTCAAAGATACACAGTTATGTATATCCCTTGAGGAGGAACCAGCACCCAGCTTTAATCGCTGCACTATTGTTTTTTGATTGCCCCTCCTTTGTTTCTGCATTCCCTTACTTCCCTGATTAGAAACTCTTTGAATCTGCCCTTTGCAATTCAGGGAAGGTGGTAGGAGGCTGAATGAAGTCTGTTTCCTACAAACAAGAAACCGTGGACACGGAAAGGATTTGCAGCCAGGAGGGCCCCGCAGGGCATCTCAGATCCCCCAGAGATGGAATCTTCAACCAGTCAACCAGGAATCTCCTGATCAGCACCAGTCAGGCAATATGGCCCTTAGACCCCTGCCATCCCCTAAAGGAAGTAACTTTGCAATAACCAACCTGTTTTTTGGCTCATAACTTCCTTCCTCCTACTCCCTTGCACCTGTTAAAGTCTTTTGCTTTGTGCAGTTAATCGGAGCTCCTTTCTATCTGCTAGATCAGGTGCTGCCTGATTCAAATCAGATTTTGCCCAAATGAACTCTTAAATTTTTTTAAATGCTTCATTTTATCTTTAACATCTCTCAGATCCACTTGTGCCATATTCAGGAGCCGGTAGCCCAATAAAAAGGAATTGTGATGTTCCCACTCTCCCAGTGTTATTAGTGTCAGCTGCTTAAAATCAGAATTTCCCCATGTAGAAGTGATGGTGCACAGGTGTGAGGCTAGTAATGAACAGCAAGAGCCAACGTTCCCCAGTCCTTAGCCTGGATATTCTGTGGCACTGGAATGGACTGATTTTTCTCTTCATTCTCTTGTTCAACAGACTTTCATTGACCACACACTATGTGACTTCTTCCATAAGCATTAACAATACAGTGGTTTAAAAAAAGACAGGCCAGGCCCCTGACCTCAGAGTGTGACAGCTTAAAACATGTTCACAAATTCTTCACCAGTCCTCTCATCAAGCCCTGGAACATGGGCTGGCCTCAGTGATTCACTTCTAATGAATCGAATGCAGTAGAAATGCCGCTGTGTGACTTGGTAATAAACAGCGATACAGCTTCTCCTTGGCTCTCTCTAGGATGTGTGTTCCTGGAACCCAGTCACCATGCTATGAAGAACCCAGGCCACATGGAGAGGTCACAGTCACATAGAGGTATTCTGGCCAACATTCTCAGCTGAAGTCTCAATTGATAGCCACCATCAACCAGACGTGTGAGTTTTGGGGATGATTCCAACTCTAGCTCTTTTCTGGCTAGATCAGAGAGATCCTGAGTGACAGTCACCTAGCTGATTCGAGTCAACCTTCAGAACCATGAGAGATAATAATAATGAAGAATTTTTGTTTGCTTTATGCCACAAAGTTTGAGATGGTTTATTGTGCAGCTGTAGATGAGTTTATAGTCTCATGCTCTAATGTCTAGAGCAGACATTAAACAAGTACCCAAAAAAATAAAAGTAAATTCAATTATAAGGGTACCATGAAACTCTCTCCTTCCCTGGCTCACAAGATGCTACCCAATCCTGGCTCTTCTCTCTCCTCCTCCCAGCTTCCCTGTCCTTGTTCATGACATCGTTGTCCTGACAAAAGCCAAGCTGAAAAATCTGGGTTGTTCTTGACCCATTTTTCTCACACCCATACTCAATCAGTTATCATATCCCTGGTGATTCTGTTTCCAAAGGTGCCTCCCCTCCAGTTCTATCTGACCAATCCCACCACCACCTTGGCCCAGTTCAGGGCCTCAAAACCTCATCCCTGGTTTACTGAAATGACTTCAACAATTGGTCATTCACCTCCTTGCCTATTCACCACTATCAGATATGTGTTATTAAACCACATCCCCTCTCTCTTCCTCCCTTCCAAAAAAAAAAAACAAAACCAAAAAAAAACCCTTTCTCTCTCTTCACTGCCTGAAAAATGCAGTCCAAGCATCTCAGGCCCTTCGTGGGCTCTGGCTTTGCTTCGCACACATACTGCTATTACACTGCAGGTAATCTGGACTTCTCAGTGTGCTCTGATCACACCCCCTCTCTGTTGCCTCTGAGCTCTGTCTCCCTCCATTGAAAATGTTTTTTCCTTCTCCTGTGTGTCCAGGAGTCTACTTTCTATGACTTCTGAGGCTCCCATGGCCCTATGGCTGGGTAACACTGATAGCTGAGATGGTTCGTGGCCAGTCGTTTCACATAGCGTAAGTTATAAGTTTTAGCTGAGCACATGGCCAGCCAGACCTTACAATTCTTGCCCTTCTAATGCAGCTTGACACCATCAGATGACTAAATTGTGGCACATGTGATGTTACCAAAAATGGAATGTGCCATTTCTGGGTTATTCCCTTAAAAAGAAAAAGCAGGGCCTCTCCTGGCCTTTTCCCTTTCTTGCCAGCTGGGATGTGATGAGGGCTGGAACAACCATCTGGGTCTTAGAGATGAAACTACATTTTGAGAATGGCAGAGATATCATTACAGCCCCAGACCTCTTAACTCTGAACAGAGAAAATAAGTTTCTATTATGCTATGCTGCTGGATTTGGGGGGCCTCTTTGCTACAGTAGCTTAGATCATATCTTATCTAATATGATAGCTGATCTCTAGGTTGAATGTTGATCACGTAGCAGGCACTGTGCATCACATAATTTAATTCTCACGATAATAGTATGAGGCACATGATATTAGAGATAAGGAAACTGAAGCTCAGAAAGGGTTCGCAACTTGCCCAAGGCCACTTAGCTAGTAGGTAATGGAGTTAGAACTCAAATGAGGGCCAGTTGCTTTCGGAAACTACACTGTTAGTCACTACTCATCCCTTTGCTCTGATCCACAGTCTTAAAGGCATACACAGACCTCACTGAGGTTTGCCAACTGTCCCCATAAACACTTAGAAAAATGCTTTGTATGAAGTAGGTACTCAATAAATGTTTGTTGAATGAATGATTTATTGGCTTTAGGTGAATAGGCTTCTTGAAGTTCTTAACTACAGTCCTATGATACAGTTAACTGTTTCTGGTCAGCCAGCAGCCCTATATCCCTACTGTATACAGAACACCCTCCTGCGTGCTTAATACCAGACAATTTTCTCTCTGAAGAATGCCATGTATTGTTGCACTTTGGGCCCATGTCTTCACCCACCCTGCACGAAGTCACAGTCTATGTGAGTGTAGCAGGCAGCTGGGGAAGCGTGCAGGCGGTTGCAGTCTTCTGTATTTATTTACACAGCTGCTCTTCCCCCTGTTCGGGCAGAAGACTCGGGCCCAGAAATCAGAGACAGAAATAAAATTAGGGGGCTTTTTGAGGACTGCTGCGCAGTATCCTGCATCCTGGGCTCTCAGCAGGGATGTGGGGTCCAGGGACGTTCAAAGCCTTCCTTTGTGCTGGGTTAAGGGTACTAGTACAAAGTGAATAGTGCTTGGGGCTGTGGGAGAGGTTATTATAAAGTACTGATGTCCTGCTGTGAGGACTGAATGTGTTCCCTTCTTCAGGGCTCTTATCTGGAGCCCGAGGATAGAAAAGAAATAAGAGAGACCGCCTGAACTGTTCTAGGGTTGCCTTCAGCCCTCCCCTGGGAAAACTTTTAGCAATAAACACAAATCAAGGGGAACCAAAGAACGATTTTTTTAAATGGGTCTTCAAACAGCCAGGCTTTATTTTTTCAAGTGGGGGTACTAAAAGAAGAAATTAAAGCCAACTTTCTTTCTAATTAAGTTCCACGGACCTCCCAAAATACAACACAGATGCTGTGACGAACATTACCAAGCTCTTCAGCAGAGTGTGCTTGAACTCAGTAGCAGCACTAAGACAGAGAATAATTTTTAAAACTAAAAAAAAAAAACACCAAACCAAAAACCACCACACACAGACAGAAAGACCATAAAAGCCTGTTGTAATCATGACTTTAGGAGGTTATGCAATAAAGCTGAATTCTTTTTCATCAGTACATTCAAAAGTAAATTCATTCTTCTCCTTTGGTTCCAATAATGATGTACATTTAAGATGGTTCTCTCTCTTCCTTTGGGCACCTAGCATATTGATATATCTATCTAAAAGTAAGCACCAGGGTTCAATCTCCAGGACCTCCTCTAAGAATAAATAAATAAGTAAACCTAATTATCTCCCCCCACCAAAAAATAAATAAAATAAAATAACAATAAAAGTAAGCGTTATTTTGTTTCAGAACGTATGTTTGGGAGTAATGTCCCTGCCCTGGAATTCCGCAGAGTCATGGTCTCAAGGGTAGAGTGCAGGGGTTGGAGGGGTAGGATGGATTTACCACCTAGAGGAACATGTAGATTAGGAAGGGCTAAGTCATCACTGAAGAAACAAGTTTGATCCACTATGTTTGATCAGTTTTGGTGCAGCCAATCCAGTGGGAGAGAAGTAGATTGGGTATAAGGTAGAGGATTGGTTTTAGGTAATTCTAGCTTCAAATTCAGAAAATTGGAGGATGCTGGGTATTTCTCCTTCAGTTTTAGGGTCCACAGCAATAACCCCATAGATATTGTCAAAGGTATGAAAAATACACAATGGAGAAGAAACTGTGCATGGAAGTTGGCATCACTTTGGGGTTAATGAATATGAAGTAAGGGTCAGACAGAAACAAGCTATGTGATAGATGCCAGAAAGATAGATGATACGGTCCTGGAACTGAAAAGAGTAGATCTCAATGTCAGAATTCCAAATGGAAGTAGTTCAAGGTCGGCTTGAAGATTATTTGGATTATTTATTGTATTAAGGATTATTTGTAAATCTTGTCAATGAAGAAAAGAAACCAATGGAGAAATTTATCTTTATGATTTCTACTATGTTTACATGGGAATGAGAGACTCTAACAACATAATTAACGTAGGGGATTTGTTGAAGGCAACAAAGCTTTGCATACAGAGTGAACTGAAGTAGAGGATGGAGGTTTCTGTGTCTCTTCTTAACATCTCTGTGTACTATGTATCTCATCTAAAAACGTGGAATAATAATTTACTCTGCCCAACATCAAATTGTTAGAAGAGAAAGCCTGAGCTTTCTTTCCTGTAGAGGGTTAATTTTCAAGGCCTCTTTCTAACTCAGTCCTCCATCCCCTTCTCTGGCAAATTTGGGAAGAACGAAGTAGACCTTCTTGGCTCCATTCCTTTCTTTTTCTTGGAAGTGAGCGGGCCACAAGGATCATGATTCCAAGAGTCTTACCTGAACAGTTCCCATTTCAAGAGGCCATCCCCAGTCCAAGGTTGCCTGTGGCTTGGGGACATATCTGCCTAATTCTAGGTTCAGTTCACAAGGCCATTTGGAGGTATATTTGGCTATCCAACTCAGCCGTAGTCTCTAATAAAGGTTATATTTTATTTCCCATATGCCTAATTCTTTACCTTTATTCTTACTTTGTTCATAACCTGGACAGAGAAAAGAAATGCTATATATTGGGCTCCCTGGGAAATCTCAACAAAATAATGAGATACTGGAATACATGAGCTGATGTTAAAGTACTCGTGGGAAAATAAGCAAGCAAGAATAGCTAAGACAATTGAAAACCAAGAGCAGTAAATCACAAAGCTGCAATAACTAAACCTGCAGTATTGGCACATATGCAGATAGATCAATGGATCAGAGTTAAAACTCATGACACAGACATAAATATCTGTGGAAATTTAGTAGTTATAAAGATGGCATTTAAAATCAATGGAGAAAAGAAAATTTATTTAACAAATTGTGTTGGGCAGTCATCTAGGAAAGAAAAATTAAGTTGGGTCCTTATTTTATGGCATGGTAATTCCAGGCAAATAAAACATTTAAATTCAAAAAGTGAAATAATAAAAATACAAGAAGAAATCACTGGAGTCTTTTTATAATCCTGCAATGGGAAATGTTTTTCTTAGTACCATAAAATCTCCCAGAAACCACAAAAGGAAAGATTGATCATTTAAATCCCATACAAATGAAAATTTATGTAAGGCAAAAGTGATCAAATATCAAAAGATAAATGACAAACTGGTCAAAATATTAGAAGCTAAAATCACAGAAAAGGCCAAAACTTCCTAACACATACCTTTTATAAATCAGCAAGGAAAGACTAACAATTCAATAGATAAACAGACAAAAGATATGAAATAGAAATGGCTCTTAAAGATATGAAAAGATGCCCAGTACCATTCATCAGAAGAAACATGTAAATAACTCTACAACGACTGGTCATCTTTTCGCCTACTGAACTGGCAAAAATAGAAAACCTGCACAGAACAATGAACAGAGGAACCAGCACTATCGATGTATTGCTGGTAGGAGTGTAAACTGATTTATCCTCCACTGAGAATAATGTGATCATATCAGCTACAAATGTACATACACTTTGACCCAGAAATGCCTCTTCTAGAATTGTATTCTACTGATATATTTGCATTTGTGCAAAATGACATATATAGGGTACCCACTAGAGCACTGTTCATAATAGCAAAAAATTAAAAACTATCTAAATATCCATTATTAGGGAGCTGGTTAATAAACTATGATTAATCTCATTAGAGTATAAGCTCTACGAGGGAAAAAAGGATTTTTGTTTGCTTTGCTCACTGATATATTAGAGCTTAGGAAAGTGCTTCACATGTAGTATGTTTTCAGTACGTATTTGTTGAGTATATCCATATGACAGAATTCTAAGTACAAGTAAAAGAGAATGAGGAATCTATTTAAATGATGTCCAAAATACATTGGTGAGGAAAAACAACATGTATCATATACTGGTTTGTGTATGTACAATATATATATTTGCTTATATATGCATAAATATTTCTATTTTTGGATAGTCAGTCTTTTCCTCACTTACATTTTTAGCAGTTTTCTGATGTATAATTGATATATAGTAATGAGTATAAGCATAAATAACTGTCTCTGTGAGGATACAAAGTAAACTAAGACACTGAAATGACAATGATTGAAATGAACAGTTGGGGCTGAAATTGGTTATGAGTAACAAAGAAACTTTTTATAACATAATATTTTGTCTTTAAATTTTGAAACATGTGACTTCATTAACTATTCAAAAGGTGAATAAAATTTAAGATATTAAAAAAACAACTATCTTGATCACAATGATGGTTTCATGGGTGTATACATATGTCAAAACTTGTCAAGTTGTACACTTTATTAACTAATTAATTTATTATTTTTTAATGGAGGTACAGGGGATTGAACCCAGGACCTTGTGCACGCTAGGCATACATTCCACCACTGAGCTATACCCTCCCCCTAAATTGTACACTTTAACTATGTAGAGTTTATTGTGTATCAATTACACTTCAATAAAGCTATTAAAAAAATATGGTAAATGAAGAAAAGATTACCTATTCAATAAATGGTGTTGGAATATTTGGCTATCATTTTAGGAGAAGAAATATAAAAATTAGATCCTTGCATCACAGAAGACATAAGAACAAATTCCAATTGGATTAAAGTGCTAGGTGAAGAATGAAACAAAACAAAAACCCCATTAAAATGTTGGAAGAAAACATTGGAAAGTACAGTTCTTTTATAACTTTAGACTGGGTGAAGGCTTTTCAAGAAATACTCAAAACTCAGAAGCCATGAAGAAAAAAGTAACAATAGCAGACTTCTGCCTAAGATTTCAAACCTCAAATGAGAAGAGACACGATGAACAAAGATAATGTCACTGACCAAGATATCCAGTAGACTATCATTACACTATTTTTAAGAGTGGGATGTGGTGCCAAGAACTAAGAAGTACGTGGAAAGAAGGATCAGAGACAGCAAGCGCTCTCCACCTTTCTGCACCACTGTCCCCTTCAGCAATCTAATGGCAGCCCTTCTCAGAATAAAATAAAAAATACAAGTACATAAGATACAATGCAAAAGATGACAAAGGGAACCAATTATATTGAAATACACTTACATGGACATGTGCTTCTTAACTAACACAATAAAAAAGATACAGAGTTAGCTCTAATAACGACTGCAATTATGAAATAGTGAGGAGTGTAGATGACAGGCTGAGAGATCTGAATTGTCAGGCGATGTAATAATGTCTGTTCTTTCTATTGGTGACAAAGGCCAGGAGTTGCTAATACTAATCTCTAGCTACACTCACCCTGTGGACATGAAATCCATGTTGTTAACACTAAACTGTGCAATAGCTTTAAACACTCTCTAGAGGTTGATAACACTAAATTTGATCTGAAACCAGACCTCTCCCCTGAATTCCTTCTCTTATATCTGACAACATATTTAGCATCTCCACTTGATTGTCTTTTGATTTCTTGCCCTGACCACACCCCACACATTCATAAGTGAAGGAACTGCTGCATTTCAGTTAATATTAATTCAATTAAAGTTAATGAAAATAAGTTCATTTGTATCATTTTTGAAAATTCCACATGTAAGTGATATCATATATCATAAGTGATTTCACATACACAGAAAATAAAGTTGTAATGTGTTTCACATCCAAGTTCACAGGTAGGCCTGGGTTCTATCCACAGAAGACTCTTTGGACAGCTCCTCCATCCTTAGGTTCAGAATTCCAACGAAAGAGTTTGACTTAACCTCAAAAGATAAAGAAACGCAAAGTCCAGTCAAGTGCTGTAGCTCCTCTGTGGTTGCTTAAAGACTCCAACATGACTTAAATGTTAGGTAAAGAAACTCACGCCCTGGGAGTTGAGTTCTGTGACCACCAGGCTCTCTACCTTCAAACTCGTGACAGAGAGACTTAAAGAGCACTTCAGCATGGCAGTCAGGAGTTAAGAAGACACACCCTGACATCTGCCACTTCACCTATCACCCCCAGCCAAAATCTCTGGTCAGTGTGCAACACTGATTAGCTACAAATATATAGCTGGAAACATAATTCCAAAACATTCGTTTGAGAAAGCCACCCCCAAATCATTTGAATGACATAATTATTTTCTTAGCAGGCAAGGATATAAAATCCTGGGGAGATTTAGAATTAAATACAGAGACCATGTCCTCTCTGCTTGTGTTAAATTTAAAAAGAATCTGTGACTGTTTGATATTTTAAGTATTTGTAATGTTTAAAATAATTTGACGTTATTAGGCAACACTTCTCTGCTTTTTCCTCCCTCACCTCATTGTCTCCCTTCTAATTCCTCCATATCTTTTTCATCTCTAGATATTGGAGAGCCCCCAGGCCCAATCTTGACTATCTATTCTTGATTATCTCTCTCTAGGTACACTCACACCCTGTGGGGATGAAATCCACATTATTAATATTAAACTTCGCAATAGCTTTAAACACTATCCAGAGGTCAATAACACCAAATCTGATCTCAAACCAGACCTCTCCCCAGAATTCCTTCTCTTACATCTAACAACCTATTCAACATCTCCACTTGATTATCTTTTGATTTCAGGCCCTCACCACACCCACACAAGTCTGTTCCCAGTCTTTCCCAAATCAGTAAACTACAACCACAATCTTCCAGTTTCTCACGCCAAAAACCTTGGTGTCATCCTTTTTTGAGCCAGTAGATGCTTATAAAAAATTTGGCTAACAATATGGGGCAGAATAATAGAGATTCCATTAGATGGAATTTCAGTCTTTGAAACAGTGTTTGGTGTACTAGCATGTATAATGTTAAACAAAATAAACTGGGCTATTTCATTTTCAGTGATTCCATTCCATTTCAGTTACGAATCTGCTGCTCTGTCTCCATGCGCTCACACACACACCCTTGGCACATTCGTGCAGAGCTGGTGCTTTTAATCCCATGTGTGTGACAAGCCCCGAAAGTAGTCTTCCAGCTTTCTGTCTCTCTTGACTACCACTGCCACCTGGCCATCTCCACTTGGAGATCTGGAGGGATCCAAAAGGGAACTCTTCATTCCCCTACAGCTAGCCTGAGCCGTAGGCTTTCCACCCCATTTCAGTGAGAGTCTATTAACCCCATTTCAGTCTATCAAGCCTGAAACGTGAGTTCTATCCTTTGCTATTCTCTTTCTTTTACAGCCTTTGTCCAATTTATAATCAAATCCTGACAGTTCTTTCAAAAGATATCCCCTAACAGGACAGCTCCTCACCACCTCTCTGCTTAGTCACCTGAATCCTAGCCACCATCATCTCTCCTTGGGGCTTTTCCAGTGGCCTCCAGCTAGTCTCTCACCCTACTAACCATTCACCAGGAGCAGCCAGAGTTCGCTTTTTTAAAAGGCTATTTCACTCCTCTGTGCTGAGCTAAGACCTACAGTGGCTTCCTATCCCACTCAGTGAGGTCCAAAGCCCTTTTCTGAAGCCATGTGCATTTCTTTGTTTAATAGGGGTGCTCTGTCTCCCCCCACTAGAATGTAAGCTCCAGGAGAGTCCAGAACCCTTCTCCTTTCTTCCCCACACTACTCACAGCACCTTAAACAGTGCCGTGCATGGAGCAAGGACTCTAGAGAAAGTTTTTGCGTGAAGAATGAATAAACTGCTGAATGTGGAGTGAAGATTGGGGGTGTGAAGACATATAGAAGGGCAACACTTACATTTTACTTTATAATTTTTACTCTTTTGTAAAGAAAAAAAACATTTTCAAGACCTAAATGCTCAAAAATTTTAGAGGAAAAAAAATTTTGCTTAAAAATGTTAGCAAGTCCTAGCTCTCTAAATGGACTAAAGAATGAGAGAGAGAAATCTACAGGTCCCACGCTGGTGGAGACGAGGAATCTGAAAATGTTAAATCAATCTTAAGAGAAAGATCAGAAAGAAGCCTGCCTCTAGTCTACACTGACTTTATAATGAGAATCAAAATCCCAGCTCTCACCATAGCCTGTTTCCATCCTTTTGAAGATTATTTGTGCCCTTGCCCACTCTCTTCTCTTGTTTATTCTTTTCCTTTTTCTCACCCTAATCACACTGATTTGAAATCAGACAGTCACTGTGCATTTTTAAATCTCCAGGCAACTCTAGCAACCCCAGACCAGCCTGAAGGAAGGCCCTTCTTCCATAAAGCCTCGGTATCTCAAATACAGATTGCAGCAAGAGAACAGTTCTAAAAGGCCAGCAAGAAAGCAATGAATTCTCTGTGATAAAAAGTTGGGAAGACCAGAACTTGTAGGTGGACAAAGGAATGCCAGAGGCATAGCTCCAGGACTGACATATATATATTGACCATATTCCAGGAGTAGGCTTTGCTTGGTCCCACCCTGATACTGAATTTGTAGTAAAAGACAGGTCAAAAGGTTGTTCATCCAGGGGAAAATGTACCCTTCAGTATGCCTTCTTTCCCTAGTGCCAACCCCACACATTTCAACCCTGAGACAAACCCTGGGCTGAAATTAGGTTGGGATTACATGTTACTCACTAAACTGCTCCATAACAATTGGCCTCACCTGGTGGCTCCAGTTTCCTGGAAGAATTTGAAAGCAGGACCGGCAGTTCTGAGTCACACTGAATCTGGTGAAAAAATCATCTAAGCAGAGGAAGGGAAACTCCAGCTACTGTGTTAAGGATGCGAGGAGTGAGTTCTGTCTTTAAAATTACATTTGAAAAGCTTAACACTACTTAAACTTAAACTAGTGTATAGCACAGGGAACTATATTCAATTTCTTGTAATAACATATAATGGAAAAGAATCTGAAAATAAAAAATATATATGTATGTACATGTATAGCTGAATCACTTTGCTGTACACCTGAAACTAACATTGTAAGTCAACTACACTTCAATAAAAATTTAAAAAAAAAAAAAAAAGAAACTTCACAGGCATCTAAAAAGGGATTCCAACAGATTATCTAATAAAATCATTCAGTCTCTTCTATATGCTGGTGAAAGCTGCTTTTTCTAGGCTTCTCAGTCTGCCATGTTAATGTTAGCAATTATTATCCTTTCGTAGATTGATTGCTCCCAAGACAGATCTCCTTGAATGCAGAAGAAAAATCAAGATTTTGACCAGAGCATGGAGTGGTGTGGGCTGGGGCAGGGGTGTAGGTGAGAAGGTATTTTGTTTCTGCTGATAAGGATCCTGGAATATGAAAGAATGTTGGCCACCAGTCTTTGTTACATTTGAATATACTATTCTTTTTGGCTCTTGTAGATCTTGGGAGATCTTAGAGGCTGATTTTGCAGTGGTTAGTGTGAATGCTGGTTTGGCCAGATTCTAGAAAAAAGGACTTGAGCATTTTACAAATTGCATTAATACAAAGCTACCTTTGTTTTTGAAAGTCACATCTACAGACTTCTTTTTTTTTTTTAACCCAAGAAATGCTTGTCAAGAAAGCAAGGTATCCAAGCCCTTTCCAACTTCTTGCTTCCCACTCTCCTCTTGTCCAAAACATGAAATGCTCTGCCTCTTCAACCTTTTCTTCCACCTGCACAATGTATGAATAACACTCTGCAGTCCGTGCTGTGTCCTTGCTCCTGGGTTCTTCCAGGAATGACTCTCCCTTGGAAAAAAATTCATTTTTATAGAGTTTCTTCTGAAATACTTCCTCTTCTGTGCAACACTCCCTTACCCTACCCAAACCGGGAATTAATCTCTCTCCTGTCTACAATGTTTGATGTTTCAGTCTCCTCGGGTCTTATTTCGTCATTTATCTCATCATGCATATGTTTCCCCTGCAGGATTGTAAGATCCTTGAGGACCACAGCCCTTTTGATGCAGGAAAATGGATGTGGGTCATGAGAAGGGCTATGTCCCAGGTCTCAGTTGATCCCCCGGGACGTGCCCCGCCAGGTGTGGGTCCTTGGCTTCGGGCAGGAAAGAATTCAAGTGCGAGCCACCGTTGAGTGAAGGTAGATTTATTTAGAGAGATACATACCGCATACAGCATAAGGCAAGAGAGAGGCAAGGAAAGAGGTGTGGGAATTGGGTGCTCAGTAAAAGTAGGTACACACTCGATAGACAGAATGCGGGCCGTCTCCAAAGGGGAGAGAGAGTGCAAAGGGCCCCTAGGCTTTTTATGATCTCAGTAGCTTCACACGCCTACAGGTGGGATCAATCCAACTGCCCTGGGGAAGGGGCTGGGATTCCCAGGGACTGGGCCACCACCCATTCTTTGGCCTTTTGCGGTTAGCCTTGGGGCTGTCATGGCGCCTGCGGGCATGTTATTTGATCACGCTGTTACAATGAGCATATAATGAAGCTCAAGGTCTACTAGAAGTTAAACCTTTTAATCTTCAAGGCCAACTAGGAGGTGAATCTTCCACCATTTTGGTTGCTATCATTCCTTGAGTGGCTGTGCCCTGCCCCCTTCCCTCCTGTCCCACTTTGGCCCGTCTCTGTGTATCCTACCTTCCCTCCAGGGCCTTCCAACCTAGTGGCATGTGTAGAACTTGGAGGGCAGTATTTTCACTGGGAGCGCACATTCCTGCACAGCAGCTTTGTGTGGCCCTCAGGTGCCTGAGCAAGTGGCCTGGGGTGGAATCTCCGTCCAACCACTTAACCAGCTTGTGACCTTGGCTGGTTGCTAATTCTCTCAGGAGCTCAATCCCTTCGTTGGTAAAGTGGGAACAATAAAACCAAGTAACAACAGGGTTGTTGTGACAAGTAAATGAGGCATATGTAAAGCACTTGGCACAGTGCCTGGTGCATAGCAAAGATTTCATAAATGACAGCTATTTTTATTATTACTACTATTACCATTAGCATTAACCTCTGGGCAGACCAAACTATTCTCACCATGGGCTGATCTATTTAAATAAATTGGAAGAGAATGGGCTGGGGAGGAGATTTTGCTAGCTTGGCCAAGTCCAAGAACTCCTCTATAGGGATAAGTTGGGAGTTCAAGATTTGCAGATACTAGCTACTATATATAAAATAGATAAACAACAAGCTTCTACTGTAGAGCACAGGGAACTATAGTCAATATCTTGTAGTAACCTATAATGAAAAAGAATATGAAAACAAATATATGTATGCATATGTATGGCTGAAACATCATGCTGTACACCAAATACTGACACAGCATTGTAAACTGACTATACTTCAATAAAAAAGAATGCAATTTTTTTTAAAAAAGAGTAATTACTTTATAACAATGCTGTCCAATAGAAAGACAATGCAAGTCACATATATAATTTTAAATTTTCTATTAGCTACATTTAAAGAAGCAAAGAGAAAGAGGTGAAATTGTCCTTCATATATTTTTAATATATTTTACTTAACCCAATATCTAAAATATTGTCATTACACATATGTAATAAATATGAATAATTATTAATGGGATACTTAACATATTTTTGGATTAAGTTTTCAAAATCCAATATATCCTTTACACTTACAGCCCATCTCAGTTTGCTACTAGCCACGTCCAAGTGCTCCCTGGCCACGTGGGACTAGTGGCTACCATATTGGACAACACAGCTTTATCACATGGGATTTGGAAATAACTGCCTCATAAATGAATCACATCATACCAGGCTTTCACTGAAAAATGTGTCTCTGAAAATGGTCAGGGCTGGAATTGTGAACACCGGGGTCTGGTGCTGACTTTGACATTCACTTGGTTGACTCTGGGCAAACATTACTTGGGCTGTGTTTCATTTTCCCCATCTGTGCTGGGGCTTAGCAGCTAAGTCACCAGGCCATAAAAAATACGACAAGTCCCTCAGTCCAATCCGTCTCATCAACACCCACCCTCTCCCCTACCCCAGGCCTGGGCCTGAGCCCTGAAAAACATACCCCCACACATCTTACCTCTTTTGAATTAAGTAAAACAAGTCATGTCTCTATAAGATTTATTAGTTGAGGCATCACTAACACTGTGGGGTCGTTAGAGTTTACTTTATGTCTTTTGTCTTTTCCTCCGAGGTTATCCCAGCTTATGTTACTCTTAGAATCTGAGTACTTCGACTTACCTGATCCTGTCATATCAATATGCTGCCCTGGGAACCCACTCAGGGTCCAGGTGCTGGTGGTGGAGACAAGGCAGGGGAAGCCAGAGGCAGGGCAAATTTAGTGGCTCTGAGCATCCTACCCCTACAGTTGGTTTATCCTTGATCATCATATTGCCGTTTGTTTCATCATGAGATTTTATTTGAACAAAGGGTTTGTCACATGACAAAATTAATACAATTTAGAAATGAGTTTGATGTCCTTTGTTCAAGGGCAAACAATCCACAGACTGGGGGAGAACAGTGCCTCCCAAGCAGTGGACCACCCATCCCGAGGGATTCTGGGCAAGAGTGAGTTTACAGAGCTTTAGGAGAAGTCACCCTGAAACAGGGCATGATTGGCCAGAAGGCCATTATAAGGCTAGCAGGTCCCATCCTCTAATGGGAGGTAAGCTAGCTGAAGCTGAGTTGGAGGTTTGTAGTTGGTGTATGTTAGGTTTCCATGGGCAGGCTGACTCAGGTTTAAATTTGTGATATGGGCTGATATAAGAACTAACTTCATCCATTTAAAAAATGTTGGAAACTCAGCTCCTGTCTCACCTTTTCTTTGGAGGGGAGGATCACAGTATTTGCCCAAGACCCCAGCCTCAGTGTATTTTTTCTCCAGTGCTGTATTAGCTCCCTTAGTTTCACCTGTTGATATTAAGAGATTTTTGAAGAACTTAACGAACTCATGCAACTCTGATAAAAACACTCTTTTACAATTGAGGTCTGTCGACAGGAGTGAACTGGTCACCCTGGGTGAATTTCATTTCAACAGATGTGATGTTGGGTGGGGAGGCAGCAGGGTGCAGGAGGAGGCTTGGCTTTGCCACTTCTGTGACCCAGAGGTGAACTGCCTCCTGAGGCCACAGAAGGTCCCCTGCCCAGCCAAGGACAGGAAATTGGTAGCATTTTGGAGGCTTTTTTTTCCTGGTCTATCGCTTTAGAATCAGTCTTTTGTCATGGCATTAGCAGATGATAGACTTTGAAGCACAGCACAAATCTTGAATGTATGTTTTAAAGCATAAAATAACTTTATTTTGACCTCACTCCAAATTACTCGCACAGCATCTGATGACCAAAAATTATTTCAGTGGTTTAGATTGATCTGTGAGCAAGACCCAGACAGTTTCCACCATTCACCCTGTTTTCTCAACTCAAAGCTGCATTTTCTCTTGCTTAAAAAATTTGCATATTTTCTCAGTGCCTGTTTCTGACTCACAATAAACAATGCCCAGACCTCCTGCCAAAAAAATGTCCAAATGTGAAATAGTTGCTATAATAGTCGTTTTTGTGATGGCAACTTTGAGCTGTGTGCTTTTAAATTATAATTTCTTTTTTTCCTTACAAAAGATGTGTATCTGTCTTGATTGCTGTAATTATGAGTCTATACTAGGAAACACTTATAAAAGATTCATGTCATCATTGTGCTTCATAAAACCCGTGCCCTTCAGTAAGCTTCCTTTGGTGACTGTTTATATGTTTGTGTTTAATTTGTGGCAGAGAAATCTAATGACAAGCCATTAATCACTGAGTGAATATAAAAATTTGTGTCCCTTAACTAAATAGACCAAAGTGGAGAGGGCAAGCCCATTATTGGCATGACATGATTTAGAATCATAGAATGTTAATAGGGAAAGCAACTTGAGCAAAGTAATCTAGTCTAACCTCATTTTACAGATGACATTCAAAATTGGGAGGGGAGGAATATGTGGTTTAGTGATTGAAAACACAATGGGAGCAGGAATGGGGCCCCCTAAATTCTAATCCTGGACGTGGCACTGAGGAATCCTGGGACAAGCCAACTTGACTTCCTCATTCATCCTTGTTCTCAAGCATAATAGGTGGAATCCATGGATTGAAGAGAGCCCTACCTGAGGAAGAGAAAAGGGGGTTACTGAGATAGGTTCTGCCCCCCCCACCTCCCACCCATTCCATTACAGCAGCTCCAATGGGACCTATTCTATTGTAATGATTGAAAAAGGAATCCATTGGCTTCCCCCACCCCCCACCTTTTAACGTTGATGTTTACTGATGTCTTTTCTCCAAGTTTTAGGATTGGAGATGGGTTGATATAATGTCTCATATTCTTGGTTGTGTTGTATCCATTTATTCAGGCAGTGACCCTTAACTGAGCACCTTTTGTCCTGGTGACTGGGTATGCAGTTATAAATGCAGGCTCTGCTCTCAAAGAGCCACAGTCTAGAAAGGGAAGGTTCCAGAACAGGGTGGTAATCACTCTGGAAATTTAAGCCCAGGGTGCCTTGAGAGCACACAGGAGGGGCAGTCAACCCTGTCAGGAATTGGAGGAGGAGGAGAGGGAAGGGGAGTTTAGGATTGACTTTCCAGAAGAAATAACAGATGGCACACCTTTCTTTTAATGTTCTTTTCTTTTCTCTCTGTCTTAATAAAAGCTACCGGGGACTTCTCTGGAAAAAGATGAGAAACCAAAGTTCAGAGAACTGTTAAGGACTCTTGTCACTCACTGACTGTAATCCTGTGAAAATTGCTTAATCCCTATGAAACTCCATGTCAACATCTGGATCTACAGGACTGGTAATGATAGGATGTACCTCAAAGCACTGTCACAAGATCAAATTAGATCATGTGTGTACAAGTGTTTGTAAAACTATAAAGCCCTATAATAACATTGACTATCGTCATTGCCAACACTCTGCCGAAAACTGTAATTCCAACTAACCTACCCAATCTTTCCCAACTACACTAAGATTCTTGTCCTTCAGAGGTTTGACTCATGTTGAACAACTGGGAAAAGAGCCATTTCTCAATGTGAGTCATAATTAATAGCACTAACACTTGTGAAATCTTCATTAAAAAGCAGATCCTCTTCAGTTTAGGATGGAGAAAATGTGTTAAATTTCTTTCAACCAGCATTATGGCCAACTCTTAGCTCACTGGTCATAGAATGGTTGGTATGATCTCTCACTACCTGTGGATTTCATGAGGTGGTTCCTGTTCTTCTTCCCTCTTATGTTGGAGTTTCCTAGGCTTCTACTCTTGCTCAGACTGCTTCTTAAACCCCTTCAGAGGTCAAAACATTAGAATGTGCTGAAGGAACATGCTGGTAACTAAAAGGAGAGAAGAGGGCGGGCACAGTGACCTGGAGAGGAAGCACCTTTAGTGGAAGTGGTCTCAACTCTATGCCAACCTATCCCTTGAAGGGCCTCAATATTGTGAAGTTGTCTGTATTGTTCAGTGGCATCTTTTTTTTTTTTTTAAATATATGAGCAATCCCAGTTGCTAAACACTTCTCTTCCCCCTCAGCTTCCTAACTCAAGTCTTGTTCCCTTAAAGAATTTACATCAACCTAAAACTAAAATCACTCCTCTGCTTAAGTCCTGTGCCTCCCTCTTGCCTAGGGATAGAGTTCAAGTTCTTTAATTTGGTGTTTTGGGCCCTCTGTACATACGGTGTTGAGCCAGGCATGTCTCCTCTAAGGAGCTCTGTCTCGTAGGGAAACTTGGTAAATAGGCTCCAGCACAGAGTTCCCGTAATTGTCTGTGGGGCTCTCCCATTGCCCGCAACATCGTAATTACAGGTGTGTTTGTGGGCTCCTTGAGGAAAGGGACTGGTATTCAGAGCACAGTACTAGTTCAAGGTTTCTTGAATAAGTGGATATGATAAAGTTTAATAGGTTCACTTTTACAGTTGGGTTTTTCAGGCTTCATATAGGCTTGAGATAAACCCAATCAGCTAAGAATCTAACTAACCAGAATTCACTACCAGTTTTTTGTTGTTTTGCTTTTTACATTCAAACCTAAGGAAAGAATTTAAGACAAAATGAAAGCCCAACTTCCGGAAGTGCCACTTCTACTCCTACTATGTCTAGCACTTTCACTTGGGTCAAGTCGAGTCCCCTCCATTGTCTGAAGATTCTAAAATTTCCAAAGTGTAGAAGGAAAATTGACATTCCTTCTGATGATCCTAAAATGCATGCTATTTAAACAAGGAATGACGAAATCTCCCATGAAATTAAAAATTAAAGTGGAAAATATTCCATAAAGGTTAATAGGGTTTCTAACCATTTTCTTCCTCAGTTTCGGGAATTCCCTTATCTCGAATGCTGAAATCTGACTGTTCTGTTCTATGTTACAGCACTTACTTGTTAATCATGAGCCCTCATGCTTCAAACTAATGAATGGGAGCAGTGCATTTAAGGATAAGTTGGACTTGGTTGTTTCTTGTGATAGTGAGATTCCCTGCCCAATTCCACCAAAATGAATTTACCCACAACCTACTTTCTAATAGGTGTTCAAAGAAAATCTTGAAAAGTTTTTCAAAAGGAGCAGCATTTGCTGCATCTTTTTTTTTGTTTTAAACTCTAGAATACCAAAATTAACATGATTTCCTGGCTCTGTGTTTCCTACCCAGAGTAGTTTTAAATGAAATACAGCATATAGAGACTTGTTCATAATTTCCTGCTCTTTCACTGATTTAATATTTCTAGGAAAGAAAACAAATGTTTTAATGCCTGAGGGTCTTATTTATAAAATAGAGGAAAAGGAAGAAACATGTGTTGAGTAAAGCCAGGTTGTCCTGAGGGCATGATTGCTACAGCTTTCCAAAAGAGAAAGTGATACTTAAAAAAAGTAATTTCCCAATATTTCCCCCAGACTAAAACCTTGCAATGCAGATGAACTCTGAACCGAGACTCTTTGCATCTCATTTTCTCATTAGGTTTTTATTACAGCCAACAAAACTTTCAAAGGTGAATTACTTCCCTTCTCAAGGGTTCACTAGACTCCCATAATGTCTGTGCAAATTAAAATAGTGAAATGGTTTTTAACCAAGCTTTGGGGATTAGGAAAAAGGAAAAAGGAAGGAGCACTAGGGCCTTCTCATCCCTCTGCTAACCAAAGTGTGGTTTTTCCAGTCCTTTTTCTTTCCTATTAAAAAACAGAAATGCCACTTGCCTTGAAACTCCACTTAAAATCATATAAAGAGTTCTCTTTTAAGTTCTCTTGACATACAAGTCACTTCCACAAGAAATGTAGACAAATTAGTCTTAAACCCAAGGCTCAGAGAGGACGCAGTGTAGTAAACAAATGCTTTAAACTGTCATGGTATTGAGACCTGACATCTACTCCGTGTACCTAGGCCAGAAGCACCAACATAAAAACTAGCGATTTTGTTTTAACACAAAAGGTTGAAAAATGTTTTGCTTAATACCCTTATATTATGCCACTCATTTATAGGAGCTATTTAATGTTCACTATGTATCAGACATAAGACTGGATCTTGCCCTCAGAGAACTTACAATTTAGTTGGGAAGCCAAAGGTTAAGATTTTTTTTTAAAAAGGACTAGTAGGAGACAATGTGATTAAGTGTTAAACAATGTGATACAGATGCTAAGTGACCTGGGAGATTAGAGGAAGAGAAAGATTACTGAAGGTTGGGACTGTCAAGAGCATATATTTTCAGTAAACTCTCAAAATGACGCCAAATGTAAAAGTTGCTATAATGGCTGCTAATTTATAATTTTAAAGCATTTACATGATTCACCATTGCTTTCTAACTAGTAGCTGTTCAAAAGGGTATATGGAACAGTTGAACATAAAAGGAGATACATCTTTAGAATCTCCCTGGATTTGCTAATGAGGGGAAAAGACAGACGTACTTTTCTGTTGGAAAACAGACACAAGAATTAAGGAGATTTTGAATAGGGAATATGAGATTTAACAAACAGAAATACAGAACTCTAGCTGTAATTTTTGGTCTGGGTTTTTGTTTCCATTAAACATTTTTCTTTATAAATTCTAAGTTTTGAATTGAGTCAGGCTCAAAAAAATTTTTTTTTAACTTTTAAAAATCTATTTTCACAATCTATTGTCCTTAAGAAAAGTGTACACGAGGTAGAAGTTATAGTCTCAAGGCAATGAGAATTTTCTAATTCCTAAAAATGATGAGGTGGGAGGGGGTGTGGGAGACATTTAGCCTCCTTTGAAATTGAGGCATCTGTCTGCACAGCAACTTGTCTTTTGAAATTACGAAACTTCAAGCGTGCATTTATAATCTCGGTCTTAAAATGCTTTTTATAAGTAGTTTAGCAAAGATCCTGGTCTCTTTGTGTTTCTTACCTTTTTTAGTCTTTGCAATGCAGACAGTTTGAGCTAAATTAGATTTGTTATAATAGAGTTTAAACTGCTATAATAGAGACATGTCTCATCTTGTATTTTGAATAAGTTTAGAAAAGTTTAGAGAATTGTAGTAAGCAATTTTTTCTCCGTACTTGATTGTGTCCTGGGTCTTCCCAAGAAATGTCAGTTATTTCCCCAATTCTAAAAAGAGGGACTCTTTCGTAACAGTTGTACAACCAGGCAAAAGAGCACACTCTCGTGTTTCCTTAAGGGGAGGAAACTTGTGATAATGTGAGATAATTAAATTTAGCTTTAGAAAAGTCTTCTTGGAAACCTTCTAATCAAGACTTCAGCTTTCTGAGTGTGTGTGCGCTTTATTTGTCAATTCTTCCTGGTCCCCGTATTGCATTTCTAATGAAAGTGAACTGACCAAGCGGGTAAGTGGTCTAAGAAGCAAAACAAAGCCAGCAAACAGGCTTCTAGTGCGCCAAGATTAATCAATATTCCAGAAACCTCGGGCTTCCCCCCTCCTTTCCTGTGGTGTTTTCGTTTTTCCCCACTCCCCTTTCCCGGGCGCAGACTCCACCCCTTTTCTTAAGTTGCCCTGATAGTAATTTGCAGTTTCAGAGCACATGCACGCCTCGCTCGCTGCGTTTGGTTGCTCCGCTCTACCTGCTGAGAATTCACCTTGTCATTGCCTGGGGTATCTTCCACCCGTTACAAAATCAGAAAAGGTAAGTCTAACGTCCTGTATTCTTGCGGGGCTTAATTTCTCATTCCGTTTCTCTGCCGGTGGATCCTGTTTCCCAAGCAGAGGAGTAGCGAGAGTAAAAGCTAGCCATTTTGGTAGATTAAGTCCACGTTAGTAATTTAATGCAATGAGCGGCGTGGTGTCTATTTACGCTGTGTCCTCTCTTAATTTGGAGTTGAGTCATTCAGGGTGGATTGGGGGCAGACTGTGGCTCCAGCTCTAGAAAAGAATCAAGGCTGAGCTGGTCTGTATAAAAGTGACTGGTAAAGGGAATCAGAAATTAGTAGAAGAAAAGAAAATCTGATCTCTCGCGTCTCCCCTTTTTTTGCTTCTCCCTAAACTTTTCATCTGCTGTGAAGCCTTAAACAAGTTGTAGGTCTTAGTATCACTGACCCCAACTTGCAATTTTATTTAAAAGTCAAAACTGTTAAGACAAATCTTTTTCTCTCCGCTCTTGGATTTGCCAAAAGCTCCGGAGGAGTCCCCTGCTTTCTGGTTACCTCCCCCACGGACGCACACGCTGGCTGTTCGCGTGGCCAGATACACAAGTCTACAGGCAGGACTAATTTTTACTTGGATTTATCATGGGAAAGATTATGGATTCGAAATCTTGTAAAAACAGCAGGAGGAATCCCTTGATCTTTCAAAACAGCTGATTTCCACCCAGGAGAGATTTACTTAGAGATCTTTGAATAACCTAGGAGCACTTTAAAGAAACTAGAAACCACACACTGTAATGTTTGGAATGAAAATTGGATTCGGCTCATCTGTTCTCGAAATCTTAAATTTTAAAATACTGAGAAGTCGCTGAGAGTTTCCTCAGAAGACTCCAGCATGTGTACCACAAAGGCAAATGCTACTTTGTACTTCTATTTGCGACAGAAATGAAAATGAACTATGATTTCAGATAATACACAAATGTGCCCAACCCACTTTGCTTATTTCACACACAAAAAATTTAGAAGTTATTATGTGAAATAGTCAGAAGTATTTCCCAAGTCCTGTGGGTAGTTCTGTTCCTTTCATAAGCATATTTACTGGTTGATATTATCAGGGTTTTTTTTTTTTTCCTTAATGAAGAAAATAGTTCCTTTATTATATATAACAGAAAGCTCTGACTGTGAAATCTCAATATCTTAATTCATTTTATTGACCTGGTTATGCCTTTGCCATGTATACGACAGAAGCCATTAAGTAATTATTGAGCACTTCCTGTGCATTCAATTCAATTGGATATTTATTAAGGATGCACACGGTGCAAACAGAGCGCTCGGCTAGGTTCTGGGGGATTCAGTGGGGGTGGGGGTGCCCCGCGACACCCAGCTTTGATGAACCCTTTTATAGCTTTTCTGGAGAGGGAAAGACACATTTTTTAAAATGTTAACACAACCTTCTGCTCCTATTCTGAATTTATGCACATGTCTCACACGTGATCGAGGAAAGGATGCACAGTCTAGCCTTGAGACCTGGCATTGCGGCTCTCCAGCCCTCGATTCCTGTTGAGATGATGCGGTTTGGCAACAGCTTCCCCTGCAGTGGGGCAGCCCTGATTTCTCACCCCTGGATGCTGTAACGCTCCTCTTTCTCTCCTGTCTAGTTGGGTTCTTTAACACCAAAGACGACTGGCTTTCTGGGGCTGATTCTGTGACACTGAAGTGTGAAGAAGAGACACTCTAGAGAAGTAAAATATGACTAAAAACAATGGAGAAGAGGCCAGGTTGGGAGGCAGGATGGAGAGATTCCAGCAAGGAGTCCGCAAACGCACACTCTTGGCCAAGAAGAAAGTGCAGAACATCACAAAGGAGGATGTTAAAAGTTACCTATTTCGGAATGCTTTTGTGCTGCTCACTGTCACCGCAGTCATTGTGGGTAAGTCATTTTATAACAACCAAAAAAAAAAAAAACTGGATCTTGTTTCTGTGGGGCCTCTGATTGTCTGGGAATATTATCAGATGAACTGCTTGTAGATATTCAGAATGATAGCCCAGGCTTTTCTCTGAATTTGTAAGTTTTTTTTCCATTAAATGAATGACTGTTTGGAACAATATATGTAAGCACATGGGGATCCAAAAGAAGCATCATTAGGCATTCTGCAAATCAATGAATTGTGTGGAGAAGGAAAATAAATGTTTTTGCAGCTCAATAATAGGATAAAAGAGGATAATTGAATCATTAGGCCTGAGTAGTTAAATAACAATAAAAACAAGCAAGATTTGGCCAAAATATGATGATTATACAATGTCACTTTCACTTAAAACTAATTTACACAATTAGTACACCCAAAATGAGACGCAGGCCCCTAACAGTAATTATATTCTAACTGGTGCTGACTTGAAGCTGAGTATCAACACTTGGATGTAGATGTTTGTGCACTCTCTCATCCAGTGACAGGAGAAGGTAAACTGGGGAAAATGTGAACCCAGACCTCTCATTCATTGCCTCTAAGCGCCTTTCATAAAGGGCTATACCTTTTTGGAACCATTTCGGCCTCTTGCTAATTTAGCATTGTTGACGGCAGTCTGTCCAAATAAAACATGGTTTTGTTTGATTTATTGTCATCTAAAGTTACAGTTCATTACTTGTGGGTGGCATTAATCCTTCTTTAAAATATAGCTGAAAAAAACGACTTGCTTGGAATTTTTGACTGAACCAACATAGAAATCCTTAGGCTGGTAAACAAATAAGCCAATGCCATGTTGTAAAAAAAAATAAAATGTGCTATAATTGAAATTTCTATTAATCTGCCACAAAAAAAAAAGACATTTGTATACAGATTTAATCTCTACCTTGGAGTTCGCCAAGACCTCCATCAAATATGATAGGTAATGACAATAAAAACTAAGAAAATTCTGTAGTAAATACTATTATAATTTTATTTTAATAAATAGGATTCTTAGATTTCAGACAAATAGGAATACAGTAGAAGAGTAGTTTGTCACAAGACTTTAGATATATTCTGTTTCAACCTCTTTGGCTCCTTTTAGTAATTATTGGTGATGAATGACTTTTCAATTAGCTTTAGAGATGTTCGAAGAGAAAGTGTCCTGATTGACTCAGAGAAGTAATGGCTTTCTTTAGGAGGTGCCCTGGTTTGAATACCTTCCTGGAAGAAGTATTTCAGTATGTTTCATTGTTTTGGAACTTGATGTAAAATGCGATACTCTCACCTCATTTTTTGTTTCAATTACAAAGATTGTCAAGCCAAGCAATAGCCTAATAATAGTGAACGTTTATGTAATACTACGGCTACTTTCTGGGTGTTTGCATATATTAGCTCACTTAATCCTTAAACAAGCTATGAAGGCAGTGGGTAGGTATGATTACTCTCTTCATTTTGTAGTTGAGGAAACTGAGCATGGAAAGATTAAGCAATTTGTCTGAAGTCATGCAGCTGGTAAATGCTAGAGCTGGAAGTCAAACTCAGGCTGTCTCGTTCCAGAGGCCATTCTCAACCACTCTGCCATCCTACCTCTGCTCTCTTGACTAGTTGACATCCTCTGAGAGAGGCCAGGAAGAAAAATGCTGCTATGCCTTGGTAGAGGCCAATTACTAAGCAATGTTAGATGCATGCACACAGCATTGTCATTTTGCTATATGATTTACCCAGTTAAACTCAGCAGAAAACGTGTAATTCTCCTACAAATGATTAAGCCACATCCCTCTCATCCATTTAACAAATACCCATTTATTTCGCAAACTTATACATATAATAGAGCTCAGTGATACTGGAGTATGTTTGGAAAGATGCAGAGACGCTTATTCAAAATGGTGTTCTAAACATAAGAGTTCAATTTCTAGGACAGAAATATTTCAGTTGAAGAATAGAGAAATGGAAAGTGATAAAACTTGAACATGGAAAGCAGATGATGGAGAAGGAAGTTCCTAAGTGATTACAAAGAAATAACATCTCTAATAGAAGGAGATAATGCCAGGACTTAAGAGTCCGTTTTCTCTATGAGTTCTGGGATCGTTTCCTGGCCCAATGAGGACTTCCTAAGATTTGTGAGAACTGTGATGAGTTGGCTAAGCTGGGGTAGATAAATTGGCAGGAGGCCCTCAGGGTTGGCTTTACTAATGGAAACTGAGGAGGTAGAAGTAACAAGAAGAAGGCACTAACAAAGAAACCAATAAAAAGAGCTCATTGACAGTCAGAGAGACCACTGAGTCTACACCAAATACTTGGAATCGCAATTTAGTAGCAAATAGATTAAGGAGAGCGGGAAGAACCATTCAGTTATCTCTTGGTGCCTCTTACATTGAGGGCCCAGTGAAAACAAAGACTCATTTAGCTTGTTACTGGGTACCATGTTTACATCAACCCTAAAAGAAATAATGGGGAAAGCGTATGTCTGGATATCAGCTCTCTAATTTATTTGCCTCAGCATAAGGAAAAACTAGAAAGATGCTAGGAAGGAAGAAGAAAATAGTTGTTTTCACCAAAGATGAGATGAGAAGAAAGAACTATAGCTATTACAAAATTTTCAGTTTCTTAGCTTTTGATTACTTTTACTTAAAAAGACTGAAAAAAATGTATATATTGGGGTGAATTTTTTTGTTAAATCAGTTTTCTTTGTCTTTTTGAAATAAAATAAGCATGCAGTTAGTATGTGAAAGAAGGAACTAGAAAAATATAGAAGAGGAGTAGAGACATGTGTATCCATATTTTCAAAATAAAGCACAGAATTGCAAATATTTCAGTACCAATTTCTCCATGAACACAGGCATAGAATCATGTGTGCAATGTGATGTTTTTTCTATGCTATGACATTTCTAATGTCATTTCTAAGCAACATCAAAGTCTGAAAGCACTAGGCTGCAAAGCCAGTGTAACAGGAGCAGGTTAACAACCTGGGAGAAGGAGTGCCAAGTCCTAAGTCCCTTTAAGATGGGTCATCACTAAAGCACTAGATGAAGTGTCTTCCGGGGCTACTGCAGACATCTGTCTGACAAAAACCACACTGAGAAGAGTGGTTGCTGTCTTTCTTCCTCCAGGAAGCACTTTCTCATGTCAAACTGTGGTAAGTTGTGTTAGAGTGACCTCAGACATCTCACTGAGAGAAAGGAAAACCCTTTGTCACATTCAAGTTACAGAATGACACTCTTCCCATGTCCAGGGAATGAATAGCACAAATGAAAATGAAATCTCAGTTCAAAGAATTATGAAGAAATGGATCGTAAGATCAGCTTCAAGGGGAGGGAATCTGTAAATAGAATTGTATAGAGGTAGGTGGTGGCTTTACCTAAGGGAGTTTGCAAACACAGCGACTAACACCTTTCTCTGCTATTGGTCTTGACACACACACACACACACACACACACATACACACACAAAGTTAATGTTTAGGTTGTTCTTAATATGGCTTAGAAAGACACTGGTGACTTTTCAGGAAAGAAAACATACTGACTAAATGTGTGAAAAGCATTTCTCACCATTCCCTAGTACTCTTCGGCAATAAATTTAAATCACACTGAAATTCAACTTGACTGGATGACATCTCTAAAAAGATACACAAGAAACTGGTTGTTGTGACTGCCTGTTGGCGTAAGAGCTGATGTCTGGGGGTGGGATGGAAGGAATATTACTTTCCTCTAAGTAACTTATTACATAGTTCAAATGCATTTTACCACATTCACATATTACCCATTGTTATCTATTATCTGCTAAATAAATAAGTTATTATTTTTTAAAGATTCAAGGGAGAGGAGGGTATAGCTCAGTGGTAAAGTGTGTGCTTAGCATGCACCAGGTCCGGGGTTCCATCGCCAGTACTTACTCTAAAAATAATAAATAAACCTAATTACCACCCCCAAAAAATTTTTTTTAAAATATTCAATGCTATTCAGCAATTTAACAAATATCGGATGTTATGTATCTGACCCTGTTCTATGCAGTGGGCAGTCTCTGCTCTCGGATCATTTAGTAGGAGAGATGGATGAAATAATGAGATGACAAAGAAATACATGAGGTTCAGAGGTGGTAACAGGAAAGTTTGTAACATCTTTTTAAATGAGACTGTTGCGTATACTGTTCTATATCAGATATGATGTCTTCCTGCATTGGCACTTTAGAGGTTCTACATTCTTATTAACAACCACTTTTGGATCCCTAGCTGTACCATGTGAAAAAGCTTTTTAAGTGTGGCTTTTGGTGAAGGATAGATCTGGACTCATGTGCCAGCTGTGTTTAATCGCCATATGACCCTAAAGAAGGTGTTTAATTGCTCTGAGCTTCAGTTTCCTCATCTATTGTTACATGTGTGATATACATTTGTGAACACTGACATGGTGCCAAGCAGTGCTGTAAGTAATGTTATATGTAATTAGCTTTATTTAATCCTCACAACAAGCCAGAGAGGGAGCTATTTTTATTCTCATTTTATAGATCAGGAAACTGAAGCTCAGATACTTTATCCCACAGCTGATGATTTTGATCGAGATTCAAATCCAACCTTCCAGCTCCAAGGTCATACTCTTATCCACCACAGTATTCTGGGTGCTGGCCCCTGCTCTCAGGAAATGCCCATTCTCATTACAGCAGTTAGCTAATGATGTGAACTGACACGTCAATAGGAGGGGTGGAAAGGAGAGGTTGAATTGAGAACTCATTACAAGGGTCACTCCTGAGTCCTGGTGACTGATTGCATGTGAGTTGACAGAGAAGATGGACTGCAGGCCAGTGGTCCAATTTCTGACTTGGGTAACCAAGTGGTGATGATGCTACCAGGAAAGGTAGACCACAGGAAGCAGATGGGGACCGGGGCCTAATAAGTTCCATCTTGGATGTGCGGAGTTGGAGATACGGTTGCCGCTGCAGTGGAGAAAGTGCAAGAGGTTCAATGTAAACAGATTTGGAAGGTAGTCTTACCATCCCCAGATGCAATGAGGACAGCTTCTGCCTTTGAATGTAAATGAATAACGATCAAAGAATCAGGTTAAGTGAGTCTATTCCCAGAGCAGTATTAAGTCTAGGGCTCTTCTTTATGACTAGAAGCAATCATCTCCCAGAACTGCAGCGGTGGTGTTCTGAGCCTCGGACACTTAACGCAATATCTAGCAGAGTCAGTTAGCTCAGCCAGACAGGCTCATCAGTGCGGGTAACTATCAGCTGCTGCACCGAAGTCACCGCTGGTGGGACCAAATGAGCCAACTGCTCGAGTCAGTGTGGTGCCCACGCCGGCATCTTTCAGCTTCCCAAGCGGCGGGCATCTCCACACAGGTTGAACAATGGGAATCCTGAATGGTGAACAGGTTTCCGGGTTCAGATTTATAGTGTCTTCAACACTCCCTGGAAATCAGGAGAGGGAGCTCAGGAAGCTGGGGGAGGGTGGCTCCCAAGGCAGGCCTTGCCCCGGTGTTATCAGAGCCCAGCTATCTGTTGTCACTCACAGAGGGTCCCCGGGCAGAGGACTGGGAGGGCGGAAAGAGGCCTTCAGAGCTGAGGGGCATTTGGGTTCATGATGCCTTGCTCTGGAGAACTGACACAGTGGGCAGGGGTAAGGACTAGAGTCTGATTTTTCTCTGCTTCTTCTCTCCCCCAGAGGGGCAGAACTACAAACAAATTGTCAGAGACAGCCATAGCAAATCCCTGACCTGTGTTAGACCCCAGCCCTCTCTCCCACCCCCTCCACAAGCCGCCTCCTATCCTGGGGATGTAGTCCAGTGCGGGGTAGGGAAGTGGATTGGAGCCACGGATCCCGAAGTCAGACACTTAGGTTTATGTCCCAGTTCTGGCAAGGAGCCTCTGTTTCTTCATGTGTAAAATAGAACAATTACAACACCTCTCAGCCAAGATTTATATCCAAGTTCTGCCGCTTACGACCATGTAACCTTAAATAATGTCCTTAAATGCTTGGCGAGTAAAATGTCCATAGAATCTGTAAACCCTTCATCTTTGGCTTCTGCCTGTGCTATGGCATCCAGGGGAAATACACACGGGTTGGATGATGCTGATGTGCCAGACACCTGAGACCCAGAGATGAGGGAGGACCGGGGCAGGAAGGGGAGAAGATGGTCACCTGGTTTAGGTCTAGAAGAGGCTTCAATTTCCTTGGCTGGAGAAGAAAGCCAGGAGAATTTTTGGGAGAGACTTAATAGTTGTAAAGGGCTTGGAGAGGCAGAGATGAAAGCCTCGGGATAAGGAACACCATCATTATCTGTCCCTTACCTACTTGCCTCCTGGGCGGGAGCAAAAAGCAATCCCCAGACGGCATTACCACAACACCGACCTCTCAGTGCAGGGAGCGCCTCACAGCAGTTGTCTCTCTGGAAAATGGGAAGCTGCTGAGGAAACGTTTTCCATAAATGTTTTAACATACCCAGTAGTGTATTTTTGTTCATACCACTTGGGACCATTCAGAGAGTTCACCACCTCCCTGGTTTTTCCGTTTTCCCAGCGTTTTGGTGTCTATTGCTCATAAACTGTCACCCCCATCAGGGTGGGGGCCAGCGAGATAAGTGGTTCTAGAAACTTGGGGAAAATGTTACTGGTTTCTAACAGAGATGGTAAAGGTTATTTGGAAGTAGGGGTTAGCAGGTTTAATGCGCTGAGATTATCTCTGGATTTTATTTTGCTCCTGTTTTCTCATTTAATAAAAATAAGCAGGCAATTTCAAATTTGTTTCTCTTTCAAGTAAGTAATCAAGTAAGCAGGTGCGTTCAGAACAATTACCTGCAATAATAGCACCTTCCATTGTTGCAGTGTTCCACTTTACAAAGCACTTGTCCCCTTGCGCTCTGCTCTGTAGCAATGCAAGTCCGTGGCTAGTTCATCCCCCCTTCTGGTTAGCATCTGTGAATGTCTGGAACACAGCTGAGAAAGCACTGAGAGGCTAACAGTGCTGCTTACAGACCCAGCTCTGCCATCAGCTCCCTTTATGATTTAAGACAAATCTCTGGACTTCATATTGCCTCATCAGCAAAGTGTATTTGGACTAATGTCTGCTTCCAACTCCAAAATTCTATTAAAGTCTAAATTGCCTTCTTCTAAAGTCGAATATATGGAATATGATACACAAGTGTCTTCTTTGCAGTCGAAGATGCTGTACAATTGCAAGGACCTTTTCCCCCATATTCACAATCTCCCAACCCGTAATCAGTCTCTCTAATCTAACAAGCAGCTGCCTTCTGCTTTGAATTCTTGATGACCTTCACATTCCTGACCCTGGGTGTGATGACCAATGTTTCTTAAGCAATGTTGCAGGACACAAGTGAGGCACACCTCTGCGGGAGCTACTTCTGCCCTCCCATCTTCTGCTCACCTCTCATAAATCAGAGGATGAAAATTGCGGGCCGTTGTTTTTGCTACAGAGTAAACAAGGTTGTGGAAAGCCTACACTATTTGGAAGAGGCAGCTGGAATTTAAGCACTGTCTTTTCCAAGCCGTACATTCCAGGTGTTCGAGTTCTTGATATTTATGGAACACTAGGGCGCCATCATTCATCAAGTATTTGGCCTGGCAACTACGTGAGCTGTGTCAGTGCTGTGAGATGTGGAAACACAGAGCACGTCAGTGCACAGAGGTTAGCCATTGTGCTCACTGAGGATAAAAATTAGGAAGTTTATGTCAAGCTTTAGTGCTATCAAAATGGCCCAGAGCTTCTTTCCTAGACCAAGAATATTCTCAGCACTATGGCCAGTCAACAGGTGTGTTCAGGTGGTCTTGGAACCGAAAAGAGAGGAATAAAACCCCCAAAACCAGATGAAGGAAGAGATACCCTTGCTGAGTCAAGATATAAGGTGGGGGAAAGGCCCTCCTTTTTCTCTGTGTTTCTTATCAGAGATTTGAAGGTAAATTTAGGAGCAGTGAGTTGAAAGGTACACTTAAGTTCTGAATTTCAAGACTGAGCTCCTGTCTCCCGAGAGGACAACTTCATTCTTCTTGTCCCGAAAGAGACTTTTCCAGTTCTCCAATAGTGATTCCAGGCCACAAACGGCTGCTGCTTCCCAGAGAGAAAACAGTGGGCTATTAGTGAGAGACCGTTCTATTCAGAATCTTGTAAGACGAAGCTCATTTGTCCCTAATGAGAGTAAAGATAGACAATTGCTGCCCTTCTCTCTTCAGTGACACATTGCATCACTGGAAATTCCATCTTTAAAGTAAGTCAAGCGAAACCCCAGGGCTACATGTGCCTGCCACTGTCTTAAATGTGTTGAGTGTGAAGGAAATTACATCTTTTAAGAGACTGCCTATGAGCCAAGTTGTTTTTTATTACGTATTTATTTTTGTCTCCTTAGATTTGCTTTTTTAAGGCAAATGAAGTAGCCCGGTACACAGAGCTGAGACTCAGTAAACTTGCCAGGGCTTTGCAAGTTCTGGCATCAGGAAGCTTTACACAACATTGTGATGGATGCAGAGAGAGCCTACCTTAGCCGAGGGGTGTACTCTGTGGGTTTTCAGCTTTGGTATCCCTGTAACTCCGAGGGCTAATTGGAGCAGCACATGAGCCTATAATGACTGTGTTCAGAGTTTTTTTAGATTTACCTCCTTGTCTCCAGAAAAAGAGGCATTTGGTCAGAAAGTGACCCACTCACTAGAAATCTGAGCAGAACTGGTGTCCCTCCTCTCCATGGCCCAAATTAAGTGAACTCATTGTTAAAGCAAATTAAAGCAGATTGAGGTGAAACCAACCCAGACCCAAAATGACTTTTTAGAAAGATCCAGGCATCTAGCAAAAAAAGATGGAAAATAGAATTCAGTCAGATTTTTTAAAATTGTGGGCCATTTCTGTCTGTGTGTTTGTTATCCTACTTATGGACTAAATCTACTTGTCCAAAGTCAAAAAGGACAAAAGGATATAAAAGGAAAGTGTCCGACCCACCCAGGTCTCCCAGGGTTCAGTTTACATCGTTATCAGTTTCTTCTGTGCCTTTGGAGATATTTTACGAGTATAAAAATAAATTAACATTTATTCTCTCTTTTTTTTTTTTTTTGCAATTTTCACTTTACAATATTCCTGGAGTTTATCGTTCCTTCCTGGCACATGAAGAGCCTGCTCATTTTCTCTTGGGGATGCATTGTATGGGGGTACTATAATTTATTTAAGCATTTCCCAACTGATGGACGACAACCTGTTTCCAACAACCTGTTTCCAGTCCTTCGATACCATTTTTCAAATGGGCATAGTGAATAATCTTGGATAAAAGTTATTTCACCCTGGTAAGACATATCTGTGGGATACATCCCTAGAAGTGAAATTGATGAGACTATGGGTATATATTTTCATGATTTTGATTATTACCACTAATTTGTATCCCATAGAAGTTGTAGCAATTTACTCTCCCAAACTGTGAGATTTAAAAGAGAGTTTGCCCCAGTACTGCTACTGCCACAGGTAAAGATGAGTGGACTTTGCAGTTTGTGTGGCTAGCAAGTGAATGACACAGTTTGCACAGAGGGAGCCTGGAAAATTTAAAATGTTTCGTTTCCTGCTCACTCACAGCTATATATATATAATATATTATATATATAAAAATATATTTTATTGTTTAAATAATATATATAATAAATAATTAATATATAATAAATTTTATATATATATATAACCAGAAGGGAAGGCAACAGATTCTGGTGTTTTTAGTTAATATTTCTAAAGTAAAAAGAAATATATATATACAACTGAATCACTATGCTGTACACCAGAAACTAACACAACATTATAAATTAACTAAAAATAAATAAATAAAATAGAAGATGCTTTAAATGACAATGGATTGGACATGTAAAAAGCCTGCATGATTATTTATCAATTAGATTACCATTTTAAGAAGAAAGCACCAGGCTTTTCAGAACTCCGGGGTTCCTCTGATACAGTCGTCTCTCGGTGTTGCCCACCACGTGGAGGGGAGTCTGCATCAGCACCCTGCTCGGTCTTCAGTCACCCAGGGCTGATTTTCTGGGCACCGCTGGTGGAGCAAGGCTGGAACAGGTATTTCCCACCTCCAGCAACAGGAAATACCAAAGGACAAAAGAATGAGCCAAGCCAGGGCCCAAATCTCTGAAGGATGTGGGAACAGGAGTGGGGGAGGGTTGCAAGGTTTGCCTCAAACGCAGAATAGCTCCTCATCAGGAAATGCCTGGAAGTTTGGGCTGAACAAAAGACCAGGGACCAAAAGACCTCTTAGGCAGGTAAATTTGCCATTATGCCCTTGCCCTCTTTATAAAAACAGGCTATGGAACTTTATTCTAGTCACTTCAGCAGGCTGGCATGAGAAAGGCCTACGACATTTCCAAAGTGGGCCACGATCTAGCCAAGTTCTGAAATAGAAACTTTGGTTCGATCTCTCAGATAATTATTCATTGAGTACCTGCCATTAAAACCACAAGGGCCACGCTGATAAAGCATTTTATGACTTATTACAAGCTTTCATAGGTATTATCAAGGACTTTAGGATTCGTTAGAAGAAACAGGATGAATTCATATAAAGCACCTAAGATTTATAATGCTTTTGGTTTACATGTTCTTTTAAACTCAGAACATTTAGCTGAGAATATTAAACTTCAAGAAGATCTTAGATACTGCCTTTCTGATCTATGTCTCTCATTTTTCAGATTAAAAAAAAGGAGGGGGGAGGCAAGGATTTGATTTGAAAATGTGAGCTGTGAAAATAGGTAGATCTAAGTTTGCACTGCATTTTGCCAACATCACTTACTGACCATGTCATCTTAGTCAAATGGCTTATTTTTTCTGGGGCTTAGTCTTCTTGTCTATAGGATGGTGATGTTAAGTTCTGTAGTTTTGCTATGAAGTCATTTAAATAAAGTATCTACTAACATAATTTACTGGCAGCATCAGGCCCAGAATCCTCATCTCTGACTCTCAAGTCCATGATCTGTCTACAGCATCATACCTGCTTTCCTGCATACTGAAAAAAAAACCCAGTCTTGTCAGAGAATTAGGGATCGAGAGCTATCACTCTTAGTTTGTGAATCTAGAAACCATAGTTTAGTCAAGAACCAGTTTCCCAAATCATAAGAGAAATCACAGTTTGGAAGAAAGGGGCTGTTTCTAAGGGTAGACACCTGTGTTCACAGAGTGCAGTAGGGAATCAGATTCCCTGGAGAGCTAAGCGATTGCTCTGTTCAGGGAAGGACTTTGCAGGTCAGACAAACTCCTACCCAACCTATGCAGCTCACTTGGTGTGGGTGGGAACTGTGACCTTGCTCTTAACCAGTAGAACGTGACAAAGGTGACGCCACTCCTGTGATTTTTGTTCCATCATGCGTTAGACTGTTGTAACCTTGAGGGAAAGCAGTGCTAGCTTTTTTGTTTGTGTGTTTGTTTCTTTTTTTAAATAAATATTTTTATTTACTTATTTTGGTCTGAGGTAGGAAGGTAATTAGGTCTATTTATTTATATTTTTAGAGGAGGTACTGGGGATTGAACCCAGGACCTTGTGCATGCGAAGCATGTGCTCTACCACTTAAGCTACACCCTCCCCACTGTGTGTTTGTTTCTTTGCTACAAAAATGAAAAGCTGCTAGCGGGGAAATAGTAGTATCTTGTCACATAAAGTCAGTGGTGCACTGTCAACAAAAATATGTGATACTGTTGTATCCTTGAGACATCTTGCATACAGGTAGACAGCCTGGCCTCCTTTCTGGCTAAAGATCTACAGGCCACGCTGTTTCTGGGCAGGAGTTTGAATGTGCTTTGACTGGTTTGCTGTGTAAATGCTAGAAGAGCTGGTTGGCATTTGGTAGTTTCCTTATGGTTGGCCTTAGAATGTGAGGTCTTTCAAGACCAAGGCCACTACTATTTTTAAATTCTCCTTTGACATCTGAGCTGTTGGGCATCATCCCTTTTTCTGGAGAATTCTGCAGTGTGAGTAATAATTCTAGAAGGCTTTGGTCTACCAATCTGTTCATGACAGACGATGCAGGTAAAGCAGGGACCTTAGTAAAATTTTACTATTTTAAACGCCAACATCCAGCAAAAGTTAAATTGAGTGATTAGGCCTAAATTTTACTTCAGATTGTACCTTTTTCTTTTATTCATAAGCTTCTTAATATTTTCAATAGTTTTTTCAAATTAGATATGGATCAAATTTTTAAAACAGGTCTTTAGCTTTTAACCTGTGTGTGTTTGGCTTTCAAAAGCAAGCCAGTGAGGTGCTCTTTCTGAGGCTACAGTGTGCACATTGTGCCTTAGTTTAGAAGATAAAGTGATATTTAATCTTCCAAAGAAGTTTTTGTTGTATAGAATCCCCAGGGGAAACAGTGAACCCCTGAAGGTCTTCCTATTTGAGCTTTCCACGTTAGGAAAGAGAAAGTATTTAAGTAAACATGTATCTTTGTTCATATCATTCAACCAGCACAGTTAATTTTGATCACCGTAGATATTTTTGTGAAGATATTTCCTAGATTCTAGAAATCTGGTTAATGTGCTACAACAGGAATGCTGTAAGACTGTTGGCCGATGCTATACAGTGTAAGCTTGTTGTCTGTCTGTTTTATGTACAGAAACATGCTGTTGCACCAGAGACTGACACAACATTGTAAACTGATGATACTTTAATAAAAAATAAAATAAAAATTAAAAAAATTTAAAAGACACTAAAAAATAAATTAATAAAAAAGACCATTGGCCGAGACAGCAATCCTGATACTGCTCGTGACATCTATGTATTATCTGATGTCACCAAGATGCCAACTTTGCAGTTTGCTTCACCTCTAACAAATCCTGTTAGGAAGTTATTCTGGTTTTTATTGTTATTTTTGCAGAGTAATCAATACTAAAGGATCTTTTCTTCTGCACTGAAGGTCTGGTGCAGAGTAATCAATACTAAAGGATCTTTTCTTCTGCACTGAAGGTCTGGTGGCCATTAGTTCTCGGAATATCAATCAATGTGCTTACGTAAGTGCCCACTAATGGGACTCAGCTCTGCAGAGGCAGTGAGCTGCTTGACCAAAGGGACGCAGGCCTCCCCCCACCCCTCTCCCTCTAAGTGGTCTTAAGGGCATCGTGGAGGGGGCTCTGAGAAGTCTGCATGAGGCTGTGAGGGAGGCCCTTTTCATTGCTGGGCTCTGTAATCAGAAACCTGAACTGCTTACCCCAAAAATCAGTCTTCACATTCAGAGTATTTCCTCTTGATTTGATGCTGATAACTGACCTTACCATACTGGCTTCACCTCTAACGCTGCCTGCCCCAGCAGAAAGCTGAAGAAAAAAAATGTCTTGTTTTTTAATGCAAATTCTGAATACTACATATTATTATTAATTTAATTTTTGCAGCAGGGGAAGGTAATTAGATTTATCTGTTTAGTTTTTTACATTCTATTTTTTATTTTTATTTTCTTATTGAAGTACAGTCAATTATAACGTGTCAATTTCTGATGTACAGCACAATGTCCCAGTCATGTATATACATACATATATTCGTTTTCATTAAAAATGTCTTTTGTCTATTCATTCAACAAATGAATTGAAAAAAGGTAGATGTTGACTTCATTAAGTAAAATCCACAAAAATCCTTCTTCAGCTTAAGCTCTGCATTTAGTTAACGTAATTCAAAATAGAATGAAAAGGTAGATAAAATATTGTATACTAACAGGCTCTTGAAATTAGTACTGTGACTACCTAGAAGCCGTGAGTACAACAGAGTGGGTGGAGGTCTGGGCCCTGGAGCCGGACAGGCTGGGTGTGAAGTCCACCTCAGTCACCCAGCTGGCTCTGTGAAGAGCTTGACCCGGGTCTGTGTTGACTGTGGCCCCAGCTTGTACAGCTTTGTGATTCTGGTCAGTAACCTACGTTCTCAGTGGCTGCTTCCTCATCTGTGACATGGGTAACAGCAGTCCTGGCCTCCATGGCATCTGTGCTTGTGAGAACCTGGTGTCTTGCCTGTGCTCAGGACTGCTAGATGTTGTCGTTAAGCATGGGAACCTGAAGCATGTTTTCATCTAATGCCTCTCCCACCCTTGTTGCTGACAGTTACCAAGGATTAAAATGTACTCAGTGGAGAGAAAAGGCAGGCTACTTTAATAAGTTCTAAGTAAGTTTAGTTAAATCATTCCATAAAAAGGGATTTGGTGTTACTGTTTTAAACAGTGACTTGATACTAATAACCGTACTGTGAGATCCTCAAAAATAAGAGGACCTGTGGAAAGTTCCAAGATGTGCTGGGTGCCTCTGGGACATCTCTAGCAGGTCCAAGATTAGTACCCAAGTGCTTCTACAATGTAGTGGGCCAGAGATGCTGAAGACCCAAGGCCAGGCTATAGGGTATGTTTGTGTTTGAGAGACATTAAAGTGTAGTAGAAAGAGAACTGGCTTTTGTTTAGAATCCCTCAGGTCAACCACTTGCTTTGTAACCTTGAGCAAGTTAACTAACTTCTGAGCATCTTTAAAATAAATATGATAATGCCCATCTCATAAAGCTGTGATGAGGATCACCTCACCATTAACACATAGTAAGAGCTCAATAAACATTGACTTCCCCCAACATAATCTCTTTCCCGAGAAGAGAAATAGCTTACTTAGTAAATCCAGAGGTAGTAAACAGACGAAAGCATAGTCAGGGACAAAACTGATTCAAAGTGTACTTGCAGTGTGCTATCACTCTACGCAACTCCTCTATTCAAAGCATGTGACCTAATGCTATCCCTTACAAATAAATGATATCACCTTTCTGCTGTTACTACTGTAAATAAGAGCTTTTCAAAAATGGGGCTTCCATGTTGGAGAGGGTAAGGAAGCAGGGATATTCTAGAGTAGCTGATGCCAGGACTACACTTCCCAGCAAGGCTAGCTTGTTGACTGGAAAGAGACAGATGAAAAATACCACCACTTCTTGAGATTTTGCCTCCTTGACTTCTTTCTGTTGCCCTGTTAGACATCTGTTTAGCGTATTGGAGAGTTAAGAGGCATCGTCATTCACATATTGCCCAAAATTCATTCACTGAGCTGACTTGCTTCCCCTCCTAACACCTAGATGAAAATTGGTTGCACCAAATAAATGTGGGGTTTCATGGGGGAAGGGAAGAGAAGGTACATGGAGAACTCAAGGAGAGAAAGAGGCTGGGGACAGCTGATGTGGTTGTAAGAGGGGAGTACAGTCAGTATTGGCAAAGGTTCAACTTTGGAAAATAGGATCCAATGTACCTAGTATTAGAAAGAATAATCCCTTCCTTTGTCTACAGTGGCTTGTCTCTTGCCCCTAGAACCTGTGTTGGTAGAGCAGCTATTCTGCCAATTTGTTCTAAATTATAACTTAAATAGATATTTCTGGACTAGCCAGGGGCATACTCACCCTTAGAAATATTGTTGTATGTGAGTAAATACATTTCTAAAGACAATCAACTTAGGAATGAACTTGTAAAACCAAGCCTGCTCTGAAATTGTTATTTGAAGGGTATCTAAAATTCCTATGAACTTGGTATGGTCAAATTCCAAAAGACCAAAATGAGTTTCTTGTGTTTACTGTCCATATTTTTTGTTATAATTGAGTAACCAATGTTTAAATGCAGTTAAATAAAAGCCAGGAAGCATAATCAACTCCAATAAAAATATATTTGATTGAAAGTAAACTGTATAAATATTTATTTGTTTACTTACACACATTATAAGGAGATGCACTTATTTTAATGTGACTTGACCTTTATATGAACACGCAGGAAAGAACCAGATATAATTCCTGTGTGCTGTTAATACTGCTGTGTTGAATAATGCATGCTGAAAATTGAAATTAAATGCCTCACCCCAAACTGAGTTCCAGGAAGATTAAAGATTCAATATTTTAAAACCAAGCAAACTATCAAAAAAGCAAAAATGTAATAAAGATTTATCAAACATGAGAGGGTGAAGGGAATTAAAGTTTACAACTCTTGAAGAAATCATCTAATAAAGAAGATGTGTAGACATTACTTTTATAAAATGCAGAACACCTGTACATTTTAAGTGATAATGTATGGCAAGCAAATTAGAAAAATGTTATAGCAAATATTATTTTAAGTATAGGCAAAGGGTAATTATCTTTATTTAAAGAATCTATATGAAATATATACACACATATGCAAACTTTTAACCATTAGGATTTAGTAAATGATTAGAGAAAATGCAATTAGGAAAAATGGTCAATATCATTAGATGTTAAATAAATTCAAACAAGAACAAAAAGAAACATACATATTATTTACTCATCTCATTCACAAACTTTGCTTCTTTTAATAATTTTTTGGATAATATTCTGCTCCTAGAGATAGGAAATAAAGCCTTCTCATTCACGAATGGGACATTAAACTGTTGGCCAACCCATTGGGAAGGCAATTTGACAGCATGGATTGAGGCAGTAATATGCTTTATTTTTCTTTTCCTTCCAGTTTTATTAGATATAATTGACATACATCACTGTGTAAATGTAAGGGGTCCAGCATGATTTGACTTAACATACATCACAGAATGACCATCACAATAAGTTTAGTGAACATCCATCATCTTACAGATTAAAGAAATAGAAAAAAAAAATTGTTTTCCTTGTGATGAGAACTCTTAAGATTCACTCCCTTAACAACTTTCATATATAATGTACAGCAGTGTTAATTGTATTTATCATGCTGTACCTTATACCCTAGTACTTACTTATCATGTAACTGGAAGTGTGTACCTTTTGACTGCCTTCATCTAATTCCCCCTCCTCCCACATCCCAACTCCAACAACCATAATTCTGATCTCTTTTTCTATGAGTTTGCTTTTGAAGTATTATTGACCTACAACAAACACTATGGTAGTGCCTGGTATAAAACATGGTGATTCAATATTTCTATACATTTCAAAATGATCCTCATGATAAGTCTAGTTACCATGTCATGCTACAAAGATATTACATAATTATGCCTATGCTCCCCACATTGTACATTTCATACCCATGACTCATTTATTTTGTAACCGAAAGTTTATACCACTCAATCTCCCTCACCTATTTCTCTCTTCCCACTACCTGGTAGTCAGATTCTTTAATGCACTGGTTCCCTTTCTCTAAACTACACAAAACCAAATATCCCTAGGTAAAAAATATCCTTCATATATTCATTATGGTGTTATTCATAAAAGTAAAAAATGCTAAACAGCTTAGTGTTCAAAAAAAGATACAGAGTAAATTTTGATACAATCATTGGATCTGATATCATGAGGCTTAAAAAGCTCTTTATTGTGACCATATATGGAAAAGTATATCCCGTGTGATTTCTGTATATTTAACTCTGTTTGGGAACATTCTAGAAAGAAACTCTCAAAAGCACTAAAATTGTGTCTTTGCTCTACTGAAGAGGCAGGAAGTGTGAAAGGTAGTCAAGAATGTGAGATTGAGTCCAAACATCCTGGGTTTCAATCCCAGCTCTGCCACTTGAGTAGCTATTTGACTTTGATATGGAAGAGCTATTGGAATCGCGCAAGTTTTAAATTCACTACGATTAGATTTCTGTCAGCATATTGGTGGTAAAATAATACCTACGTCCTAGGGTTTTTGTGAGGATTAAATATACTAATACAAGTAAAGCACTAACAATAATGCCTGGCAAATAGTAAGAGCTCAGTCAGCATTAGCTATTTGCTATTTAAAAACCAATATAAAAGACTTTTGCCTCCACTTTTCTACATTTTCCAAATCAACTTTTCTCTCCCGAATATATTACTGTTACATTGGGAAAAAGCAATACATTTTTTCTGAAGGTCCTGTAAACAGGGTCAGCTGGATTTTCTAGTTAAATAGATTCAGCTCTATTGGAATATAATGGTATGTAATCAAAGAATGGATACTTCATGTTGCTGGGACCCAAGAATTGAAACTGGAATTGCAGTGACGATTGAAATGAACTTTGTGTTCCATTTCATAAGTTAGGATGGTTCAATGTCCTTAAAGGACTGCTTGCTTCCTTTGGAAAAATTTGTGTCTGCACAGTATTCTCTCCCCTTTCCTAACCTCTAGCTTCTAGACAACTCAGCACTTCTCTATAACTCACATGTTTTAGTAACAGCAAGGCAAAGTTTTTGAAAATATTTATGATAATGGAATAAGCAAATTTGGAGGGCAAGGAAAGTTGATTAGGGAAAGGGAGTAAATTTATTCAATACATTCATTAATTACCAAACATTTCAAAAGGCATCATGCATAATTTGGTTTATGTATAAAATTACGATTTAAAACTATTTTTTAAAGTTCCAGGAGCAGAATCAAATTAAGGGGAAAATTGCTCTCTCTTTCCCCTATTTTCCCTTAAGTTTTATGGGGAAAAAAAACTCTCTGTTAATTTTGGAGTCTTCTCTTGCCAGCAACTAGCAAGTCTGTACAATTCAGTTGCCAAGGCAATATCATGACCATGTAGACAGAAAGTGTGGTGTGCAGACAGGGAGATGATGAAAACGAATTAATAATGTGAACAAGAAGAGTTTTTTCAATTGGAAAAATAAAATTACACCACCCCTTTTCACCCTTTGTAAGTGGCTGCACTAGGAGTTCTAACATCTGTTGTTACAAAAGAATTTCAACATAAGGTTTTATTTTTTCCCTATATATTGCTTTGTTCATGGATACATGATTTTTGTTTCCAACTTATGCCCCAATCTTCGTAACTCTGTATTGAGCCATGTCAAAATTGGTTCCACTGCATTCAAGTTAGACAAAGGAATTTTTTACTTGCTATGATCAGGAACGTTTTTTTTTCTGTAAGTTCTACTTGAAGCCCTGGATTCAGCCAGACCTTTCCAGACTACGACTGAGAAGATAAGCATACCCCTTGCTCCCAAGCAGCACAAATATTTGATGCTTAACTAAATTTGCTCTTGTCAGACAGAAGTGATCACCAGCCAAATACTTGCTTATTTCTCTAGGACTGTTACTTCAGTTTCAAAAAAGACTCAGTTTTTCTTCTTTTTCTCTTCTTTCAGGTACAATCCTTGGATTTACCCTCCGACCGTACAAAATGAGTTACCGGGAAGTCAAGTACTTCTCCTTTCCTGGGGAGCTTCTGATGAGGATGTTACAGATGTTGGTGTTACCACTTATCATCTCCAGTCTCGTCACAGGTACCATATGCAGTTTTGTTTTGTTTTTGTTTTTCAAGTGTGCTTATCGCAAAAGATCGCTTAGAAAAAAACGAATGCTTTAGGTTTCTGCTGGATGCATGCTCTGTTCTAGAAAATAAAAGTCCCTTCGAAATGATGGAAAGGAGGCTTTAGTAATGCATGAATGATTATAACTCTCGTATTTTACCAATCACAAGAGGAAACGGATTGAAACAGCCACGTAATCTGGTCCGCCTCGCTACGAAAGAGGCGCCCTGCTAAACACTACACAACCAGTCTCCTCTGACCACAGCGATGTAGTTGACAACAGCGTACAACAGGTCTGTTTTCTCACCCTCTTATCCCACCCAGATAACATCTGGTTGGACAGCCTATTAGCTATTGATGCAAGAATGCTTGTTCTCAGAGCCACCACGACTTGAGCGGGAGCCTTCTTGGAAGCCTCATCAAGAGGTAATGCCCACAACACACTCACCAACTCTGCTGCCACCAACACTGTATCTTTTCCTGGTGAACCCGCATGATTTCATTCCCTTCTCCATTGTCCCCCACCCCCGTTGCCTTTTACGCTGGTGGGAGAATGGGGAGGGGGTGGGCGATTTCCCCAGCCAGATGTTTTGTCAGTTGACGCTTGGATTTTCAAGGCGTGGAAGCTTTGCAGGCTAGGAGTCTTATTTTCTATGACAGAGAGAGAGCGATTTACTCCTGCATGGGACGTGGTTGAAGAGTTTTGGTACATGCGATTAGTGAATACAGACAGAGCCAAGAAGTTTTAGAAGAATGTTGCTGTACATTCCTTCCTGCCCACTCTTCTCTTTCCCCACAGCACATCTCTGACTTGGAGAAGGAATATCCGTAGCCACTGCCCCAGCAGGATGGTTTCTAGGTTTGTAGCTAAAGCCCAGAACTCAGGTATTACTGGCCCTGTTTTCTTTTCCCTCCTTGGCTTACCGTCCACCCTTAGGCAGATCCTTCTGTGAGTTGGCTCTGAGCATCTTTTCCCCTCCCAGGGAGTTCTCAAGGATATTTATAATCTCCTTTCAAGACCTCTATAATAAGAACTTCATAGAACAACTCAAAAGTCTTGGGGCAAGATTCTAACTACCACATGCCTTGGAAGGTTGGCCATTTCTTGGATAGAAACTATGTTAGTTTTTGTTTTTTTCGATGCCTTGCAGATCTCTGCTGGCTTCTACTTGTCCAGGTGTTTAGACAAGTGATTGCATGTACAGAAAGCTCCCATTGGAGGATGAATTGCCCACAATAAAACAACCAGGTAGACAGGGTGATTTGGGGGCGCTTGTTTTTGAAACTGGCCTGGCCCATTGCTGATCAGAGGTAATCATAGCAGCCACGATTCTTATCACAGAAGCTAGATTAATGCTGACATAAGGGCACATCCTCATAATCCAGGCACTGCCATTGTTCTGGGAGACAAGTCCGGGCAGTAAGCACTTAGAGGATAGAACTCTCATCTGCCATTTTATTTAGTGGAGCAGAGGCTCACTTTCCACCATCTCTACCGGCTGGAGTCTGAACTGAGTGCCTACAGGTTTCCTGGATGCAAACAGAGGGGTCCTGGATTCCTTTATACTATCTCTTCAAGGGTGAGACCAGTGTACAGAGGTTTCTGCTTTCAGATAATTGTGCTGAAAAACCCATCTTGTTACCCTTTATGGGAGCAAAGCCTTCATTCGGTACAATTAGAGAAAATATTACTTCCCTTAGTAGCAGTCCTAGTTAACAGTGACTTTGAAGTGGAATTTCCTCATATTTTCTTAGTACTTAATAGATCAACTTTACTGAAGGAAAAAGAGTTTTCACTGAGCAATTTTTCAGGAAAAAAAACCCACTATAATGCAATCCCTCTGTGTGGTTAAAAAGAAATTTGTGGGTAAACCTTGGAGAAATTATCAATATTTATAATATTGGTGTTAAAGAAAAAGGAATTATAAGCTGCAAACAACCAGTGTAAAATGAACTTTTAAAATGTAACCTAATTGAAGTTGGGAAGGCTGCCACTGGGACCATTAAAGGAGTCTCCGCTCTTTTCCAGGACTGTTAAGACAAGGGGCATAATTTAGTTTGCGAAAGATCTTTTTAAGGTGTTAGTCTCAAAGGAATACCTTCCAAACTACATGGTAATTTAGATCCTTATGATCAATTGCAATGAATGATAGATTCAATAAGAATTTCCTTCAGGGTTTTAAGTATCATGATTCTAAACCAAAGCAGGATGAGGGGGTGGAGGGAATTCTGTAAATTACACACACCTCTGGAGGATCCCTGTGTGTGCTGGGAGATGTGATTGGAGAATGTGTTGCCTAGGGAGAGAACAAAGTCAGGGTCTTCTATTTGAGAATGGAAAAGCAAACCAGATTTCACCCAGTGGCCAAGCAGGTGACATGTATATATATGAAGCTGCCCTTTTTGTTTTCCTACATAACAGAATCATGAATACAGAGAAATATTTTTCTTTGACAAGAGAAGTAACAGGGACAAGTGTGATGATAATGGAAAGTGACTTGCTGCAGAATAATGTAGACAAAGGGAGGCAAGGAGGCAATAGGGACCTGAAAACTACCAGCTCCAGCCCATTGTTGCCATGTGCCAACAAGGGGCACGCCTCCCAATTTCTCAAGAGAATCCAGAAATCCAGAAATGTCTAAGAACCTCTAGATTTTTAAATGTTGGTATCACTAACAGAACAAGAATAGAGCAAGCCAAGCTAAGCACATCTGTAGGCTCAGTCCAACCCTTTGGGCTACCAATATTGGATCTCAGGATTCAGTGTCGGTGCTATTAACACTAAGAAATGCACTGATAAACTTGTGCAGCCATCGGGCTACTGCTGGGTTTCCTGTGTTGCGTATTCCACTGTTGGCAGTTCCATGCCAAAGCTTAACTCTAGGTGGAATCAGCTACTGAACACCACATTCATTGTCTGCTAACAGTTGGTGGAAAACCTCTCCATCTTCTGTGTATAACCATGTTGTGGTCACAGTTGTGCTGTCCTTTTCTGCCTGTGTCAGGAACACAAGACCGCAACGCTCCAAGTTCAAAAATCCCAGGGTCTGTGCAGACAGAAACTGCTATGCATGAAATTATTGCATTGTTTGCATTTGATGGTTTGTTTTAGAAGATGCTGTACATTTCATCGTTTTTAAAGTCTGAAAAATTTAAGTTAGTTTTTCATACTTAAAACATCCCTGTTGGTAAATTATGGTTCTGCAGCCCCTGGAAGCCATGTTCACCTCCCAAATTTGAAATTTTAATCTTTCCAAACATCCTTGGTGTGTACTAGCATTCCAGAAGCTGCCAGAGGGAAGCTGCGAAAAAGCCTAATGGCTAGATTTGTACTCAAGTACCTATTTGTTTTGAATAAGAAGAATACATCTGTGCCAGCATACTACACAATAAAACAGGGGGTTGGCGCCAATTTCTGTTGATTTGGTCAAGATAGGTGGTCAAACTAGATACATCATGCCAGAAATATGAGTTGGATTGAATGATTTACCCTGATTAAATCCACGACGTAATAATTAAATTCCATTTCAGGTCGTTCTGTGTAGACATAGCGATCACCTCCTCTTTCAGAATCTTTTCAGGAAACTAGTGCTTTCTCCTTACTCTAAGTGTGCATTCCGCTTCAATCTCTTACCTCGAAAGGAAACTTTTTGTGTCTGCAGTTTTCTAGAAGGGGGAAATGTAAGCGTCATTTCTGACTGCCCCTGTGGAGGTGGGCATTTTGTAAGTGAAAGTGGGGGGGGGGGGCCCACAGGAAGAGTAAAGGCAGAGCAGGGTCTGGGCCAGTGGCGGGCACGCTGGAGGTGGGATTATAAAATGGATAAAATTTCTCTTTTAACACTAGTTCGTTTCATTCACTAACAGCTATTTTTTGAGCTCCATGTCAAATATCAAGCTAGGAACAGGGACACGTGAACAGAAAGATATAGTCCCTGAGAGATATGTTGGGGGGGTTCCCCATATCCCTTAAATCACACAACATACATAAGCAAATTCCAGTTCCAACTAGTGTAAGGAAGTAAGGCTGGTCCTCTGTATTCAGAAAGAAGATGTTTGATTGATTTAAGAACATGATCCCAAGTCTGATTTTTCGACTCATAGCATCTCCATCCCAAAGTAATATGTGTACCACGTCTACTCTCATTTACTTAAGATGGTCTTTAAGCCAGCGCCTCAAATCATTACAGAAAATGGAAATTTCCTTTTATTTTTCTTTTGAGGAAGGTAATTTACAATATAATGAAATTCTGAATTGATACTGTTGAGGTCCAAAGGTTCTGAGAGCCTGAGACCTGACTCTCACTGTTAAAAAAAAAAAAAAATGTGTGTGCGTGGAGGTTGCAAATTAGTACCAAAATAAGACTTTGTCTTTCCTGTGATACAGGGAATTAAAAGCGAATTGAAAGGAAAGATTTTCTTATTATGTGATATAATATTAATTATGGAGGGGGTTTCTGTACCACCAGAATAAACAAATACCACTGAATTTACCCCATCTGGGGGAACCCTGATCTAGTCCAACTGTCCCTGCAGTATCCCTTCCAAGTCATTGTCCAGCTTCTGCCTAAACATCTCCAAAGACAAAAGATCTTTGGAACCCATTCATCCTTAGAAAACTCTAATGACTATTTTTTGTAGCCAAAATGAAACAATATTTTTTAAACAGGGAAAAAAACCCCACCCACCTGCCTATAACCCCTCCTCTATGTGGCAAGCTCTGTGACATGTCATACTTCTTAGGCAGCCTCCTTCCAATCTATAGGGCAATGAATTCAGTGGGATGTGGGACTTGACTATAGTTGAAGCCAACAAGCTACACTCACCAGCAAGGGCTCTCTTACCAGAGAAAATAAAAGTAGAGAAGACAATGTTATAACTCATAGTATGACCCTAAGCTTCAGAGACATGACAGTTACAGTAAGAATGAGCTAAAGTTTTGTCATCTTATTTAACACCAGAGGGCAAAAAAATGAGCTAGACAATTCTTAATTCTTGGACATGTGAAGAGTTTGTTAAGGGCTTGCAAAGATGAAAGCCAAAAGCATTTAAGAAAAATTTAGTATTTTGAACTACTCATTGCCATGGCCCTGGTGTATAGCTGAGGCCTTCTTAAAATATTCCAGGCATTATGCACAAGAAAAGGGACTGTAGATTTCTCCCCTTTGCCCTCGCATGTACATTTCATAGAAGAAGAAAAAAAGTATCTCGGGTGGGGAGGGGTTTCTTTGGTCCTTCCTGCATTTTGTTCCCTGTAAAATGAAGGTGAAAATAGTGTCCGTACCTATGTCATGTGGCTGCTCAGAGACTTTACGTGTTGCACACAGTGTGTGCTCAATTAATGGTACCTATTAGCAGTAAGAGCTGTCCTGGTGGTCTACACCATAGAAAAAGAAAATTCTAGAACAAGAAGAGCTTCAGTTCAGGGGCAGGTAACTAAGCCTCCAGATTCCATGGGTCTCATTTGTCTATGATCCATGCAGCAATCACTTTCCTATTAAGGCTAAATTAAAGAAACCATGAAGTTAATCAAGGAACATGGGGGCCAGGGAGAATTCCTTCCTCTCCACTGGAAGGGATTGGTTTCTGCCCTGCAGCATGAGATGTGATTACCTTATCACAGCTGCATATTTAATTCTAAATATTATCATTGGTTATACAACCGCCCGGTCTTTCCTGAGAAACTCAGCTCCAGTGTGTGGCACCCTGGAATCCACGCGGCAGCAAATTCTACACGCTGCTTCCACGCTGTGAGCAGAGCCTCTCTGGCTAATCAAACTGAGTCTCTGTCTCAACACGCGAACACACTTCATGGTGGCCTGGAAACAAGCCAACCAGAAAGAAGCTTCAGCCCAGCTCATCTAAAGCCAACGGGCTGGCCTTGGTTGATTTTCTCTCTAGATCTGTTTCCACACATGGGAAGGGAGGCTAAATAATGTCCATCTAGAGAGGGAGCTTGCCGGAGATAATGGGAAGACCCACCTGCGGGCTAGAGAGATCACCTGGCTTCTTTGCATTGTGTAGAAAGGAAATTTGGGTAATGGAATGCTTTTTGTTGATTTCTTTTTAGTGGATTTGGGTTTTAGTAAAATAAGAACAAAATCATTTAAGTCTAGCCGTCACAGAAAATGTCCATCTTTCCATTGCGGACAACTTTCTTCAATAAGCATCTGTTGAGTTGTTTTTTTTTTTTACATACCAGCCACTTTTCCTAGGACCTGAGGATACCAAATGAGGAAGATAAGGCCCATGACCTCAAGGAGTTCAAAGTCTGGTTGGGAGATAGATTTGTGATTGTAGTGTCACAGAGGATCAGTGACCCAGGGAGGAAAAGCCCAGTGGGGGACAAAGTAGGGAATGAGTAACAGGCCATCCCCCTTCCTGAGTCTCCAGTTTTCAGGCTCCCTAGTCAGGAAACAACTCTATTAGCAGGGAAGAAGCAGCGTTTTTTGTTGTTTTCCTCACACTTGACTCACCCTTAAATGAGGTAAGGGCCAGAGGTGGAGCCCCATGAGGTTTCCAACAAAAGCAACCTTGGAGAAAGTGGCCTCACAGATGGGAAGCCAGAGAGGAGAAGCACCTGACAGAGTTTCAGCCACAGAAACTTTCCCTTTCAGAGCAGAGCCACTCAGCTTTCAGGAGGGGAGCCCAGAGACCTGAGGCTCCCTGAGCTAGAAGGCCAGTAGAGGTAATACTGTGTGCAACCTGGCACCCAGAGCGGGAACCCCCTCCAGCACCCCTGGAAGGCCATCACTGTGGCCTGGAAGTTTCATTCTTAGATGTTGAGCTGAAGTTGTCTCCTGTGAGGTCTACCCACCAGTGGTCCTAATTGTGCCTTATGGAGCAATAAAGGATGATGGGTCTTCAGATGGTTTCAGGAGGGCGCACCTGAGCACAGCCTAGAATTTCTGTCCCGATTCTTCTCATGTACCCAACCCTTCTAGGCCCTTCACTGACCTGGCTGCCCTTCCCTACACCCCACTGTGTTCTCAGAACTGACCCTAGTGCTCCAGGTGTCACATGACCAGATAGGGACAGTCACCAGGACCAGACCCTCTGTTAACATCAGCTGGGATTGGGTCAGCCGTTGTATCGGCTGCAACAAACTTCTGGCTCAGAATGGTTCAGCCTGTGCTCACCTAACCCCTCAGAATTGAATGTTTGTGGAAAAATTTTTGTGGTAAACATGGAGCAGTTCTTGAAAGATCCGAAGCCCCAGGCTCAAGGCTTTGTGTGAGATTTAACTTTCTAGAAGGCTTGAGCCTCTGTGAGTTGGGAATTCTTATCTGTGAATTTCAACAGCTTCAAGGTAGCCTGTGGTTTTGATCAATTCTGGTTTGTAAGACATTTTTGAAAGTTTCCTGAAAAAACCTAAAAAGAAACGATTAAAGCTTCCTTTAAAATTAAATTACTCTCTAAAAAAAAATTTTTTTCCCTGTGATATTACCAATTTGTTGATTTCTTTCAAAGCTCTGTGGGAGGTGTTGGAAAGAGATGCTTTTCTTCTGTTGATATGATAATGGGTTTCAGCAGAGCGATGATGAATTCTGATTAATTCTTACTGGAGATTTGTACTTAAGGATGTATACAGTCACCCAGTCTATTGACTTTGATTTGAATGGACTGTTGTTGGGAGAACCATTCACCTTGGGAATGATGGGGAACGTGTATTCCATTATAAAAGACTTCTGTATGATGCTAGACTTTCTACCAACAGGAAAAAGAGAGAGAGAGAAAGATTTTACTGCCAGACAAGGCTTTCTGTGACAATGTCATGGATTGTATGTCTTCAGAGGACAGTACCTCATCTTCCTTCTTTTCCATGGTTAGTAGGTCTTGATGAGCAGAAAGAAGGCTTTGGATCAGTGGTATTCTCTGCTGAAGGACAGATAGATCTGCCAGAATGATCCAGCCAATTTTGAATATGGGTAGAATCTAGGTTCCCAAGTCTTATGCTTGTGCCAATTCATTTCTCCAGGCAAGATAAACAACTTTTTAGCTTCTTCATGGGGAAGATCTTTGCAATAATCCCAGATCCGCAGGCTGGAAGCCGGTGCACCACCTGTGACTGCACTCGGTTTGCTAACCCATCAACATCTACATTACCAGTTAACACTGCTTTCAGATGTCCATTTCCTCATATGGGGAAATAGGTTTTGCCATCTTTATATTTACTTTTTTAAACAGTGTTCTTCCTCAGGGAGAAGAAACTTCCCCTAATTTACTAAGGGGGTTTCCTCTCACAGGGCACTGGATTAAGGGTGGCCAGTGCCTGAGCCCTGTGATGTTGGCGGCAAGCAAATAAGACAGAAGAAGCTCTTGGCTAATCATTTAGAAAGGGTTCCACAAGAAGAGGAAGATGGCAAAATGGTTGTGGGCCTCTTAGATCCAGCCTGTTGAAATGACATTCATATTACAAGGAGTTGTCACTACTGTTAGGAGAAAACACACACACACACACAAACACACACATGCAATCTTGTCTCATCTATAATGACCCTGGATCCCCTTCCCCGCCTACACTCCTTCACACCACTGGATTATTTTGAAGCAAATACCAGTATTTCATTATGCTTCTAAAAGCAAAGAACACAGAAGACAGGCACAATATTTTGACATGATTTTAACCTGTTTCATGTTTCTTTAATGTCTTACTATACACACACACACACACACACACACATCCATCCATACACACCAAGAGCTGTCAGTCACTTAAAAGTGTTGCCAACCAAGCTCTTTACTTTCTTTCCACTTATGGTACAATCTTCTCTACCGGTGCTTTGTATTAATTACCACAACTGTCAGACAGCCAGGACATATGTCTTTAGTAGGAGACAGTGTAATAAAATATGGATGCGGTGAAATCTGGGGACAGTTTTTCATTATAGCACAATATGAGTGTGTGTACATGCGTGCATAGCTTTGTATGTATGTTTTTTTCCAAAGTCCTTCCAACTGTGAAAAGTACTGCAGTCTGATGGTGCCTCTACTGTTGGTAACTCTTTAATTTACAACTTTTCCTGAACTTGTTTCTGTACTCTAAGGCTTCCCAACGAGATCGTTTCTAGTTAAGCTGTCATTTGAATGCATTGTTCTCAAAGGGGTTTGTGCTCCAAGCTGTAGTTTCAAATAAAGCTAACTTTTCCAAAAGGATATCATGATTTTTTCCAAAATTGTAATGTACATACCATAAAATCCTTAATATCAGCATGTCTTACCTAAACACTAAGTATTTAAGAGAAAAACAAACATTGTATAGTATAGTAGCTTCTATACTAGAATCTTGCTGTATTTTTAAATTTTAGGATAGAATTTGGTAGTCTTACCTTGGGACCCATGTTTAATGACATCTGAAAGCATTCCTTTGGCATGGACCCCAAAGTTAGTCTTAGAGCCAGACATTAATGTAGTAGCTCTTTCTTAAACATTTAAAAGAATAACACACTAGAAATGCCTAACATTTTATGGCTACATTGAAAATGTTTACATATTAGGGGGAGGGTATAGCTGAAGGGGTAGAGCGCATGCATAGCTTGCACGAGGTCCTGGGTTGCATCCCCAGTACCTTTTCTAAAAAGAAATAAACCTAATTACCTCCCCCCGCAAAAAAAAAATGTTTACATACTGAATTCTGTATGACATAGGAACACATGTACTATGAGAAAATATGGCTCTTAGGCAATGCCAGAACAAAATTATGAGCATATTTCCATAAACAGTATAAGCTATTAAATCTAAGCATGATGACAATTTCAAATTTTCTAACATTTAGGTATAATATTTCATAGTTTTTAAGCCCCTTTTCTTCTGTCATTCACATGAATAGAGGCAAGAAACGCTAAAGAAAAACGTATAATTAAAAGTCTTTAAATTGAGAGAATTCAGTCTATTGACTTTAATTTATTCATTTTTTTTAACCTCGGAATTGGGCAATGGCATCATTACTTGATTGTAGCAGAAAACAGATGTTCTGTGGGAACATGGCTGACATCACTATAGTTCCCATTAAATAAACATCTGAACACTAACTTAACAACTACCAAGGGAGGTCAAGTGCCTGAAAAGCACTGTATACATCACATAAGCACATTTTCCATATGTGAAAGATATATATATAGCAAATGCCTATCAGACTTTCAACTGCTAAAAACATCCTTGTTGCCAAACCTTGCCCTCCACCACTAACCTCCCCTTGTTCCTTGGAACAATAGAAATCTATTTTACGATAGAAAGAAGGGTTCTTTTATTTATATGGTGTTCCTAAAATTACTTCTTGATATTGGTTGACTTTGGTTTATCCCATTTTAAGATGGCATTTATTTTTAACAGCTTTATTGAAATATAATTCACATGCATACAATTTATTCATATTAAGTGTATAATTCAGTGGCTTTTAGTGTATTCACAGAGTCATTGTATGGACATATCATGTTTTATTCCTCTGTTCATTAGTGGGTGGACATTCGAGTTTTTTGACAGTGTGCGAGGGTGCTCTTATGGATAACACTGCTATGAACTTTCAGTGATGTGTTTTTTCATTTCTCTTGGGTGTATACATTGAAATGGAATTGCTGGGTCATATGGTAACTTTGTTTAACCTTTTCAAGAACTGCCAGACTGATTTCCAAAGTAGCTGGACTATTTCACATCCCCATCAGCAGTGTACGAGGGTTCTAATTTCTCCACATTTTCGTCAACACTTATGTCTTTTTTTTTTTTTTTTTTTTTTGCTTTTACCTGTAAAAGATGTATGTTTAAGCTAAAACTTTTGAGGTCATAAGATATGTGTCTGGCTATTGTAATTGCGCACTTTACATTTCAAAAAAGGTAACATTCAAATATTAAGTCTTTGGTTATACTTAAATAATTATTGAAATCCTTTAAAATGTATGTAGACTTAACCATAACTTCATACATTAAAATATAATGCATTAATTTCTTATTACAGTGAGGTAAAATCAGCTTAATTTTTAGAAAGGCTTAAAATACTTAACATTACTGAACTGTACATTTAAAAATGCTTAAGATGGTAAATTTCATGTTATATAATCTTTAACACAGTTAAGCATTTTAAAAATAAGATAGGTGAAACATTTTAATGTCAGTTCTTTGGAAAGGGGCATTCTCAATGCTTGCTTCCTTATTAATCTACTCTACCACAGCTTGGGGTTTTACACATAGCTTTCGAAGGACATCATAACACTGCTTGTGTCAGATAGCTTTCTCTCCGTGCCTGCATTTTACTTTTGGAAATGTGTAGCACAGATGCTTGGGTTATCCAGAATGTTAAGTCTTGAGGGCAGTGATCAGAAAATCTCTCCAAATTGAGACATTCCTCAGCGGCCCCTGTGGTTGCCCTGAAGAGGTGGTTGGGGTGAGGGTGGGGGTGGGGGAAGAGACAGACTGAAGCAAGAGGACCTCTGGATTACATACTCGAATTTCCTCCAAGGAATGTAGATGCTAAGCCTGGAGTGCTGATACAAACCTGACTGGTTTGAAGTGGGTTTTACAGGCTCCTTCAGTGGCCTGGTACATCTTAATTTACAGAATGGCACCCATTTTTGAAGTTCTGTTCAGATCTTTTACAGTACCATTGAATTACATATTCATTATAATTCTTTTCATTATGATCTAAGATTCTGAGTCACTTATTTTCAACTCAGAAAGAAAGCATTTGCTTCCTTAGGTGATCTGCACTCGGGTCATTCAGGAAGAGCCCCTGAAATTCCATTCTTTTAGGACATTCCCCTTTTTAAAGCACTCAAATCCGAATCTTGAGCTATGTCTTTGACGAATGACTTCTACTGCCTTTTGCCCTTTAGTAAGACAGTGCAGCTCGCCAGCTGACCATTCTCAGTAATTTGGGGATTGTTTCATTCAGCTTCCATCTCATTTCTTGAATTCCCAGCAGTGAGTTTTACTTCTGCTTGATGAGCTTGTTCGTTGTGATACTGATTACTGCTAATTTTTACACCTGAATAAGGTTAATAGCCCAAGCAACTTCTTGCATTGATGGTGACATCCTCTTACAGACATATAAGTAATTTACAGGCTAATTACAAGTCATTCCTCTGTGTACATTAAAGTACACCCCCAAGACTTTTTGCTGTAAGGGAAATTTAAGCCACTGACCACTCTTTAAAGAAACACAACTACATTGTTGAGGGAAAACTAAAGATGGTTGGGTCTTTTGAAGTTGGTGTCAAGGATGGCGGCACTGGTGCTGCTGCCAGAGACAGGATGGATTATTGCTCTGACCAAGGGAAGTCTGGAAGTTTAAAGAACGCTGATAGAGTATTACATGGACTATCCTTGATAACAAAGGCTGGCTTTTTTTCCCCCTAACAATTGGTTTCCTCTGTTTGTTTTGCTGTTTCAGATTATCCTTTTCTGTGTCGAAAGCCACACAAGGGGCATAAGATTAAAACCCTCAAAAAATAAACAAAATACCCCAAGCTTTTTGGAAATCTAAATGTTAAGCATTGTTCAGTCATGTCTGCCCCCCGTGGTTGGACAAACCACACTCTGGTATGTGTGTCCGCTTTAATCCGCCAGCCCTGTGATTTGCTTTGGGTGGCTCTGGGCCAGAGTGTCCTCCCCAAGTGCAAGCTGCATGAAGGGAGACAGCGCGTCTCCGCTCTGATTAAGCTTTGCAGTCATGCTCCCCCATAGGTACCACCCTGGCACGGTGCTGTGCAACTCTGTGCATGTTGACAATGACAATTTAACCTCCCTGCTGGGAAATGGGAGTGGGATATTAGAAGGAAAACAATTTGTGGTATCATATTTGTGGTCTCTTTAAGGAGAAAATTCCTAGTGGTTCCTCAGTCTTTGAAAACTTCCTATTTTAGTGTTTCTATTTCAGGAATACTCAGAAATAATGCTCAAAGAATATTTTTGAGAAAAAAAAATATTCCTTGCAAATTTGGAGGTGCAAGAAAATTCCTGCCTGGGTAAAGTATAGATGTGCTATGTGAAGGAAGCAGAGGCGTGGGCAGGAATTTAAGAGTAAATTACATCCACCCGTATTCCTTGTGCTATTAGGATGTAAGGGTCAGGGGTCGAATTGGTCCCATGGGATGCTTCTCGTTGAAATCATTTCTGTCCACGGTCCTGGTGTCACTAGCCAAAATGTATCCATTCTAATAAAATATAGGTTCCGTATGACAGCATATCATTATGAAATACGTATTTGTGAGAGTTGTAATGGCATTAGACTTTGACCACCTCATGCTGACACCCAAGAGAGGCAGAGAAATCTTCACGATTCTGCATAACTAACTTTTAGGTTTTTACTTGTCTTCTTTAATTACTCTATTTGAAATATGCAGTCCTTCTTTTTGCAGTTTCAAGTAAGAATCTAATTTGACCATTTTCTGCTTAATACTTTGAGTCCTGTGAGTACTCAACTAACACTCACTGGTAACCAATTCCTATTTTCAGCCACGTGCCAGTCATAATGCAATTTATTAAAAGGATTTGAATAAAATAATTATTTTCAATACACAAAAGGCAAAATTAGCTGCCATGAATTTCTCTGGAACAAAGAATACTTAATCCTTCCAAATAAATGTTCATTTTTGACATTCAATCTCGATACACTCAAATTCAAATATATCTTTTGCTAAGTAGACTATTTCTTTTGGCATTCAGAATGATTCCAAACTTTGCTCAGAAAAGACAAAGAGGGAGAAAGATCAAATGTATTAAAGAGGAGGGGAGGCTATAGCTCAGTGGTAGAGTGTGTACCTAGCTTGCACACTGGGTTCAATTCCCAGTAGCTCCATTAAAAAATGATTTAAAAAATCTACCTCCTCCTCCAACAACAAAAAAAAAAGTTCGGAAAAAAAATGTAGGGGCAGGGGAGGGCAGCTCAGTGGTGGAGCCCATGCTTGGCAGGCACGAGGTCCGGGGTTCAATCCCCAGTACCTCCGTTAAATAAATAACATAACATAACAAACATAACATAATTACTCCCCCCCAAAAAAAACAAAAATGTAATTTTAAAAAGTGAAAACAAAATAAAATAATGCATTAAAGAAATTTAATCAATTTTACTTTAGCGCATTATTCCTGCCAATCTCCCCACTGGTCTAGTTACACCACAGAGTACCTATAAAAGTTAAGATAGAATCCATGATTCTTTTATGGAAAGAGATCTTTGTCAACACTAGAAAAAGGCAGATTTGGGTCAAATTTTGACTGAAAGGCTATTTCCTTAAATATCCAGACTCCAATCATCCATTTTATTTTATTTTTACAACTGAAATCAGTTTTTGAGAAAAAGCAGGAGTTGCAACAATTAGTATACTTTAAAAGAGAGCAGTTTCTTTTCTCTCAATTTATCACAATAACTTCATGGCTTTTTTGTTTCTTGTTTTTGATTTATCCCAACCTTCATGTGCAGGAGGCTAAAATGGGCTCTGGGTGTTGTGACTTTGTAGTGAGCATTCTAGTCTGATTTTTAAGTGATTACTTAGAATTTTCTTTTAAATAAGTGTTAATCAGCATTAAACTTACCATTTGGCTCTATTTTTTTTTTTTGAGGGTCAAGCATATAGATGTGCAAGAAATTGTATTTTTCTGCCAAATACCTTTCCACTATTTTTTTTTTTTAATGATTGCACTGTCTCAGTGTCAAAAGGAAAAATTTTAAGACTTGTGTGTTTGACTGTTTTATCTATAGGCAGAACTATGCCACTCTGAGCAACAAACTCAGGTTTCAGAAATTTAACTGGGGAACTTTTCAGGAAAAATTTGAGACTTGTCTCAAACCTTTTTCACTAACAGAAGTTGGAACACAGCCCTTAAATTATCTCTACCATTTTTGCCCTCTAGTTAATCAGATCTTTGGACAACCTCTCAATGCCTTCTGTACCACACCTCATAGTCTCCTCCTCTGTGAGTTGGAGTTTGGCTTTTACAGCCTGTGGTCACCTGTGGAAGGTATTTATGGCTTCAGTGGGCTTTGTTCACAATCACAGTGTTCTTATAGAATAAATCCCTTGTCTTTCTTGTGACACTGAACTACTGATACCAACTTCCCACATGTACAGATAGTCAAAATCCACATTCAAAGAGTGCAGCCTCACAGGGGAGGGGCTGGGAAGGGACTTCTTAGGTGGGAGCAGGCCCCCTGACTGGTCTTTAGAGAGAGCGATTCTCTCTGTTTTTTCCTTTCAACCGCAGACATTGTGAAAAGACTCAATGGATTAAAGTACAGGATTTGATCTCTTGACTCTTAACTGCATTAATGACTTGTGGTTCAAGAGGTACTAAGAATTCAATAGAAGAAAAAAATATGAAAACAAAAACGCCGCAAATACAGTTTTTTTGCTGCATATTATGAACAGTCCTAACTGCACAGTTCCGGTATTAGATTCCTTATGTATGTTGAATTATAAAAGTCACGAGCCCATCCTAACTGAATGCATTCATCTGATTGGCTCAAAGGTAAAAGATTCTCTGAGAATTTCATTATTTCTAATGGAAAAAATGGACAGTTGGTTTAAATTCCTATTTTTAGGCTTCCCCAAGAAAAAAACACCATCCTAACTTCTGTTAGTTGACAAGATGAAGTTTGGAAGGCAGGGCTCTGGCCTCTTTGCAGCTTGTTGTCTGTTAAAAAGAAAGATATCCCGGGGGAGGGTATAGCTTAAGTGGTAGAGCACATGCTTAGCATGCATGAGGTCCTGGGTTCAGTTCCCACTACTTCCATTAAAAAGGTAATTAAATTTAAAAAATAAAAAAGAAAGATATTCCTAACTCTCTCAGGAACTTCTTTCCAACATATTTGTTCTATGTTGGACATAGAAACCTGTGTTGAAAGATCAGGCAGACTTTATTTTGAGAAAATACCCTAAAGTGAAGTCCAGATCGATGGTTCTCAAAATGTTTCTAGTCCCAGCTTGAGAGGGAAAAATCACTCTTCTTAAGGAACTAATATAATCCCTTCTTTTTGTTTTTATTGGCGTGGGGGGAGCAGAAGGAGCCTCGTAAACGTGTATTGCTTAAAAGGGCTTTAAAGATACATGTCCTGATACTCGTTTTCCCCGCTCCCCAGCTCTTGAGGGAGATGTGCCTTCCTGATGGAGAAGAATTGTGTTTTCCAAAAATAATACGTTATAAAATGATTCACCATGGATTACTTTAGCACATTTAAAATTTGACTCTATCTTTTAGGAAGCTCGATTTCACTTTCAGTTCCCTTTCAGGATTAAATTGCTGGGCAAGTGTGAAAGTAGAGTTTGGGAGTGTCAGTCTACCTTGATGTTTTCATCTGGGGCATCCAACTCTTCATGTAGAGGCAGGTGAGGAAAGTAGATTAAATGTTAGGGGAACTTGTCCACTGTTTCTGCCCTGACCTCCAGCTCTGGGATGAAAGTGAAAGTCATCTTTTCTGAATACAGTCTAGGGACTTTTATAGCCTGATGGAAAGTCTGGTTTCTGTTGGAGTCATTCGTGTCTAAAAGAGAAGTGTTTTCCCTACACATAACCATAACTCCCATTATCACTTGTTTAATAATTAACAATAATCTCTTAATATCATCCAATTTTCAAAAATCCCCATTTCTTTTCTCCCTCTTTTTTTTTTTTTTTACAGTTTATTGGTTTGAGTTTGTTTTGTGTTTCTTTTAAATCTCATAATCAATAGGATCCTTCTGTCTCTTCTGTCTCTGTATATGTCTCTCTCCCTGTTTCTCTTTCTTTATGTCTCTATCTTTTCCACCCTTTTCCTTTGCAATTTATTTTTTGAAGAGAACAGATTGTTCCCCGTGTAAAATTAGTATTCCGCATGCTGAATTTTGCTGATCACCCCTCCCTGGTGTTGTTTACCATCTTCCTCTGTCCCCCAGACTATGGTCTTTTGGTCAAGAGAGTCATAGATAGATAAAAGCAGTAGAAATCTGTATTGGAAAGAGGCCTTGAAGAGCCTTAGTAACTACAGCTTTTAGGAGCTGGAGTAAAATTCGAGTGGCCAAAGGCTATTGAGTTAGGCCACTTTTGACAATGTGATTGCTTCTTTAGACTCATAAAAATTTTTGTTTCCCAGATGGGAAATGTTTTGCCAGGTGTATGCAAACTAGAATCATCTGCAAAATAAGCTTAAAGACACAGTAAAGACTTCATAATTCTGAGCCTGTCTCCCTGCCTGAAAAGGACCCACAGGTCTTTTTCAAGTTACTGAGATTTTACAGAGCTGGTTCATTATTATGAAGACAATGTGTACAAATAGAATAAGTGTATTCCTGGTGAAAGAACACAAACGTGGAGGAGAACTCAGCCATTTCAGATTTAGGAAGAGTAGGAAACTATTAAAGAGTTGTGTTTTTTTCTAAATCAAAGGGAATGCAGAAAATACAGGCTAAATCAGAAATTCTGACCCTCCAGCTCCCCCCTACCCCTAGACTTGTTGATTCTACCTCCTTAACTCTGACTTCTGGCTCTGGCCTCCCCTCCACCAAGTCCAGACGGCACCATCTCAATCCTAATCTTCATCGGCAGTGCCCTCACTGGTCTCCCAGCCTGCTCCCCCCCCACCCCCACCCCCGGGACTTGCCCTTTCCTGACCTGCTTTTTTACATGGAGACAGTATGGTCTTGCTAAAACCCAATTCTGAGCCTATCCCCCACATTGCTTTTGAAGTAAAGGTCAGAATTCTGAGCATGACTTGTATGGCTCCTCCTTATCTCTTTGCAGCTCATTTCTCACTGCCTTCCCCCCATGTCGGCTTGGACTCTTTTCTTTACCTGAAACCCCTCCTGACCCTCAGGTCTTATCTTGGATGTCACTTCCTCCAGGAAACCTTTCCTACCCGGGCTATGCAATCCGGTGGCCCCATTGTCATGCTCCATCTCCTCCAGCCAACTGTAAGTTTCAAGAAAGTGAGGGACCATTTTTGTTTGGTACTCTATCCCTGGGAGCCAGCAGCCATCATTTTTTGAGATCCCAGAGAGTCTTTAGTTATTTTAGAAAAAGTCGTGAAAGTCTCCATTTTCCTGTAAAAAAGTGTTACACCCTGCACAACATTTTTCAGGGAGGTTAATACAGGAGGGAAGAGGGTCAAAGTTCCAAGGTGAACCAAATCCTCCTGAAACTATTCTACTGCTTCTGTAAGCAGCATCAGACCAGAAAAGCCAATATTTGGAGTCCTGACTTAGAGAAATGTTGCATCCTGCTGCCAATTTATGCAGTTGTTTGGAAAAAAAAAAAAAAAAAAGGCAAAGAGAGCTTTGCCATGCTTTTCCTGGAAAGATTTGCTGATTCAATCTTTCAGTTAATATTTGGTGGCGTGCCTTCTAAAGCTACAGTAATGGCATGCAATTCTGCCCTAGGACATGAGAGTGTGTGCCGTTTAAAACAGTGAACATTACATGGGAGTTTCTGATTGCCAGCTAGTTTGCTTCCCTGATAGGCATTTCCGGATGTGAGGAAAGATTTTGGCACCCCCAGCTCCAACTGGTATGCGCACGCACGTACACACACACACACACCCCATACTTTCTCCCTCAGTGCTTAAGATCATCTGTCTTCAAAATTTGGAAATTGAATTTACACCACAGCAGAAAAACTGGCTCTCGATAACTTTCAAGGGGGAGAAAGGGCATCTTTCCCTTCCTTGGAACTGAGTACAACAGCTTGAAAATAGAACAATGTGTATTTGGTATTTTTCTTTTCATCCTTTGCATCAATAGCAGGTGTACAGTTACAGACACAAAGAGCTAGATTCACGTCTTATGCACGCCTCCAGAGAATTCCCATAGTTACCCAGGGAGCAAGAACTGGCCTAAAATGTTTAGTAAAAGGAAAGTAACCCAATATAGCTGAGTGTTCCTAACACTGCCATATCACATGGCTTTATTATTCTCATCACATACTGATCCTAGGAGGTACATGCACAGTGGAAGAAAATTTCACCAAGGACAATTCTTAGGTACCAGTAAACAGTATAAAATCAAAACCTTGAAAAGTCAAATTAGAGCCACTGACAAGGCTCCTGTAAACTGCAGGCTTGGCAATGATTAAGGTGAGGGTACCGAAAATTGAAATGCTGCCACTAGAGAGCGGAGGTACAGTTTCATAAGCAAATGTGAGATGTCTGGTTGATTTGCTAGTTTGCTTGTTAATGCATTTTCTAAGATGTACTTAAGTTGTTGTATGACCTCTTAGCAGCACTGACTTCTCATGTGCTCTGTGACTGAATTCCTCGTCCATTTTGTGGCATGGCCATGGTCAGTGATGGTGCTTCTTACTGAATCAGTTCGCACATAAATCTGTGGTGTGGAAGTGGCATCCCCAGCTAGCACACTTCTCGGCAGCTGCTTGCAGTTCTTTCACGTTCCTCCCCGAGGAAATGGTTCGTAACAGATTTGAGCAGATGCTAGGTGTTTGGCAGCATTGCGAGGGGTACTAGTTTTCAAAATTGGGGTTATTGCATGTCTCGTAATTAGAATTTCAACAGCCTTTATGCCTTCGATGTGCTCCAGTGTTCACATAAATACCTAACCTCTGACTCCACATTTACCCCTCATGAGTTCTCCTAACCTATTTATTGGTTCTGACGACACCACTACTAAATCCTTGGCTCCCGGAGTCCGATCTGGTAAACATGCACAGGCAAATCTGATTTGGCACTAAAATTGCTCCTTCTTTCTAAATGTGCTTTTCCGGTTGTCCCGACAGCAAAGTCAAGTGTTGCCAGAACTCCAGCTTATAGGTTATTACAGTCCCCAGGAGCCCCTTCCCCAGCATCTCCTTTTTTCTTCCGCCGCACACGCGGGCCTCCTTTCCCAACCCCCGGAATGTGGCTCACCCAGCACTGCCCTGCCTGCCGGGACAGGACGCTGGCTCCCCGCCGGCCCGCGGGCATTGAGGGCAAGCCCTGGGGAACATTTCTGTCTGTTGCTCTGGGCCTGACATACAATAAACGCTCAATAAATTTCTTTCAAATGAGCCAAGGATGGTTCTGCAGGAGAAAAAGGAAAATGTTCATGTTTTCTTATTCATCAGCTTTAATGTCAGAGTCTTCCTCTGCGGGGGTTCATATGCGCCTCCAGGGCCTCTTCGGGAGCACTAGAAGACTGTGCTGCCAGGAAATGCACCGTGCTCCCAGGAAATGCACCGTGCTCCGAGAAGCCCGTGGAAATGTTCTCACGCTTCCCAACACCACTGGTGGATTAAGGGGCGTGTTTGTGTAGCATGTGCGCTGATTCCCCAGGGATGGTTAGCCCATTCACCTTCTTTACACAAGTCGCCTCCCTCTGCTCACTTGGAAGTTATTCCACAAGCACTCCCGAGGCGTTTACACATGCTGTGGCCTCAGTAAGACTGTCCATACACATCTCAGGGCGCAGGCCCTGCACCACCTCCTTTATGTTCCCTGTCAAACTTTGTCTAGCTCTGCGCTTTCACCGAATACACAGTAAATAGTCCTGACAGCATCTGCCGTAAGTTTTCATGCTTCATTCCCTTCTGTGTCCGCGTCGCTTTTGTGCTCCGAGTCGTGTACAGCAGCTATTGTCTGGTTGAGGTTGTCACTGCATTCAGTATTGAGCCCCGCCAGTCAGCTGTGCCAGGTGCCGGAGAAGGAAGTCACAGGGCTGCTAGACAGAGACTCCAGACCCTGGATGTCTTTCCTCTGCAGAGAGACGAGATGTTTAATTCTGCAGAGTCTAGGATCGAAGACCACAAGTCTCCCTCCGGCTGCATTTATTTGCGGTAATCCCTGTTTGGTTCTCAAGAACACACACTCTGGAGCCATCAGACTGATTTTATACCAGTCGCAGCACTGACTCACTGTGGAGGAAGTCACTTTGGCATTCAAGGCTTATCAATAGAGTGGAAATAATGGTAAGGATAGAATTAGAAATATTTGTCGTCCATGGCACGTCGGGAACTCTGAGGTAAGTTCAGCTGGGATTGCGGCTGTGGGCGTTCTGTGAGCATGTAGGCACTGGACCGGTGTTGGTGATTACTGCCACTGTTGGATCTGCTTCAATACTGTAAACATCAAGTTCAAAGGACCTATGGCTTCCTTGCTGGAGAATATCTGTTGCAGTATCCTTCCTTGCTTGCGCATCTGGGTTGTGCCCGGAGGATCATTTTCTCCATTTGGTCCAGGTCATCTGATGGCGCTCTCATCAGTGACCACGCCTGGGCTTTGTCACTGATAGGTAGCCAGTTTCAGAGATCCGTGTTGTGTGTTACTTTGCGTCCTTTCAGCTGATTTGCTACTTCCTAGGACAGGCTGGCTGCAGCTTGTCAGTATTCCTGGACAAGAAAGCTGCTTGTAGCTGACCCTGAGTAAACGATTAAAGTTGCTTTATTTTCTATGTTAGAGTGAAAAACCCATTTGCCAAAAATGGCTCATAACCTTCCAAGATTGGGGAAAACTTTGTCGCAGACTTCACTGGTTTCAGATTGGTATGCTAAGACAGAACTTTAAACTGCTTTGCAAAAGCCCGCGGTGAAGTTTTGATTCTGTCCTAGTCTCACCACTAACTAGTGGTGTCATTTTGTACATTATTGAACCTCTTGTTTCTTGGACTCAGTCTTCTTAGCCATGGCCTAGCCCCAGTTTTAAGCATTTAATTTTGGCTTTTTGATAACAGACTTGGTTTCCAAGGGTGTTTGCAGATTCCCCATGGGATTATGTTCTCTACAATCAGGTTTCCATAGCATTAGGATGTGTGCAAATTAGACAGTGCTACATGGTTTACTTAGTCTGGGACAGAGCCTGGCACATGGTAATTCCTCAAAAATTGACCAAACAGTGTGTGATTTACATCTGAAGCTGAAGGTGTGTGAGAACATTGGTATTGCCATTAAGATCATGTTTAGTCTCTTCTACCTCAAAGTGGTGAAGTGATGATCTTGATTGCAGATTTATTCTCTGATTGGTCAGTGACTTTTTAAATTTCACCTGCATAACAATTGCTAGCAGTTGTGAGTCTAAAAGACACATGGGGCCTTGAGCACACATACTTGTTACTCCTTCTGCAAGGTCATTATTATTCTCATTTTCAGATGAGGAAACTTCCCAAGGTGTCCCTGCCAGTAAGTGGCTGAACTTGTGTTCAAACTAAGATCTGTTTGTCACAAAAGCTCTCTCTCTTCTCCGTCTCTAGCGCCTTAAGTGGTGTGGCCACTAGGTTTGTATGGAATCAGTTTATAAAGCTAAAGTGCGTTTGATGCCTTAATGTTACTGCCTATGATTAAAGTCTTTTCTCCACGGGAACTAAGTATTCCCACACTTTCTCCATACTTGTGCACTTAACTTTTTATGTCACACGTGGTTGATCATTTGATTATTTGGTGAGAATATGACTTGTCTACTCGATGAAAGAACTCCTTGAGAACAGAAACTACTGTTTGTACCTTTGCAGCTCAGCCCTTGCTACAGTGACAAGCTCCTGTGACAGTAGATGTTACATAAATAACTTAGTGATTTGTGGACAGTTGCTTAATTCTATCTCACCTAGTGAATTTGCAGACTTTTGTCATTCATCATTTATTCAACAAAATATCTATTGAGTCCCTATTATAATTGATAGTCACTGGGCATATAGCAATACATACAGACCATCATGTATATTTAGAATTGAAAGACTATAACCTGGAGATCACAAACTGATATGTTATTGTGGAAGGAGTAAAAGTGAAGATGAATTAAAAGCATGTATTTCTATATAATGGACTTTCCAATGATCAGTGTAACACATGCAGAGTTATTTGCCAGTGAGTTATCTAATGAACTTTCCTGAAGTCTAAAATAAATCATTATGCCTTTTCTTTCTCATATGCATAGCTTCTGTTTGTGTTAATCCTTGATGTATTTACATCTCTACCCAAATGATATCACATTCCCATTTAGTAGAGAAAGAAATTTATCAGCGTATAATTTTCTAGATTGATACTACTGACAGTTTTAGGGAAGGAGAGTTATTTCCTAAAGTTACAAAGTCAGGCTTACTGTATTCTCACAAGGCATCTTGTAATAGTTTCCTATACTACAAGGAATCGTTTTAAGTCTTAAAAATACTCCCTTTCTATAATAACATCTGGCTGTGGAATTCCTGATACAATTTATTTTGTTTATTCTGAAAATTTGAGTCTTCTACAATACCTTCGACAAAAAAAAGATAAGGCATAATGAAACAGTGAAATGGACTTGAAATTGACTGAACATTTAGACCCAAGGAGCGTTTAAGGCTCCACGTCAGCCTGGAAAGATACCTGGTAAAGTACTCTAGTGTACTTAAAAAAACCCTGTCCTGTTCCACATTTTTATCAACAACTTAAAGACCTAGAAGGCACTTACATTATGTTTTCAGATGATATAAAGCCCCCCAAAATGGCTTCTACCACGTATGCCTATGGGCACGATTCAGAATGACTTCAATAGGCTGCAATGCTGGATGAAAACCAACAAGATGAAGTTGAGCAGGGGATAAACGCACATTTCTGCTTTTCGATTCAAAAGGTTATTGCGCAATTGCAGGATGGGGAGCGACGGAGCTTGGCAGCAGTTCATGTGACTAAAAGCTTAATGTGAACCAACAGTAGGATGTGGTGGCTAAAAAAGAATGAATATAGTCGTGTGCTTCCTCGGGAGAATTATTAATAGTTCACTGTACTCTGCAGTGCTCACACTGCATCGGGAGTAGTTTGTTGAGTGCCGAGCACATTCGGGAGCACCTTTGACAAAGCAGAGTAGCTACTAAGAGGGTGTTGAATCCAATCCAAGACATGTTTATTGGACTCCTGTTTTGGACGGACAATGCTCTAACCGGTGTGCAGAATAAAGATGTGAAGAGACATGGCCCGTCTCTAGCCTCAAGGAGTTGAAAATGTTAATGGAGAGCCCAACAGGTACGCACATGACTGTAAAACAAAGCCAGCTGTGACGCCAAGAAACACAAAGAAAGTGCTGTGGGAATTCAGGAGCTGGACTGGCGGTAGGATTTCCACAGGAAATGAGGACAAGAGCAGGGGAAGCCTTGAAAGCAAAGATGCAGAGACAGGAAAACTCAAGACTTGTCTAGGGAATATTGAGTAGTGTAGGTTGCCAAGATGAATGGGGTAAGCTCTAGTAGGAAATGAAGCTGAGAAAAGAAGTTTTGGATCAGAGCGTGCGGGCCCTGACTGGTCGGCAGGGGGAGGGATTACAGGTTGGCGAACATCTGAAAACAGTGATATGTGGGGGTCAGTTGAACAAGTGATGTGTATTTAGTCTGGGGGAAAGATGACCAAGGTCCCTCTGGTACATGTGGACCAGACTTGCTCTGTGTTTCTCCAGAAACAAAAATTTATCTTGAGGGAAAAGAGTTATAAAGAACCAGATTTCAGTTCTTTCTAAGCACTGTTTTTTTTTTTTATATCAAAGCTGCTCAACAGTGAAGAGTGAGCCTAGGAGATGGTGCACGTCATCACGGAGGGGCTCAGAGAGTTTGATAACCAACACTCTAAAGGGCATGGGGTGGAGAGGGTGCTGCAGCCTCACCGAGAGCCCTGGGAGTTCTAGGAATTACCCAAGGCCTTGGCAGTAGGTAATTATTCATGGCTGAGGTTTCTTTTTTCTTCTTTGATTTAGGATATCCCTCAGTATATTAACTTCTGGATATAGTCGGCATGTTATGACTCCCCAGTTCAATAAGATGTCAGACGAAATCTGGTGCAGACTGCCCACTGCTTTGACAGTCGCCACTCAGCCTCACCGTTTTATGCACACACAACTTTTTATTATGATATGTGACATCCCTTCAAATATGAATTTAACAGATCATTGTCAGAATTCCCCATTAGGCAAATCGATTGCAAATCAACAACTGATACAAGTCCAGTGCAAAGAAGACTATTTCACAAAGAATCTCCAGGGCAGTAGCTGTAAACAGTGGGCTCTGGGGGTGGAAAGATTTGAGTTCAGATGCACCAGTTGCCACTTATGAGCTTTGTGATCCTGAGCACGTGATTTCACCTCCCAGTTTCCTAATCTGTGCATGGGAATTGACCATTGTTAAGTCCCAGCCATGCAGGTGGTTTGGGAGGATTAAATCAGAAAAAGCACTTAGCATGTGCCTGGAAATATAGGGTCTAATTTTATTTACTGACTTCTCACACTTTACAGCGGTGTTCCAAGGAGTCTTTCAGACCTAAAAATATTTTGAAAAAACAAAGAAAAAAATCACCATCATCATGGCTAAGATATGTGCCAGCTATTGTTCTAAGTAAAGCATCACATGCTGAACCTATTTAATCCTCAGAACAATCCTATGAAGTAAATACTATTATTATCCCTCCTTTACTGAGAGACTGAGAGGTTACATATCTCCACTGGTCACAAGCTAGTAAGTGAGGGAGCCAGGATTCAAACCAAGCAAACGCTACAGCTTATTACAACCAATTCCTTCCAATATCTACCAACAAATTTCCTTGTTTTCCTCTCAATTCCATTCCAAATCATTCTACTGGATAATTTTATGCATTGAATTTGTTCAGGGCTGTTTCAAGTAATATATTTTTAAGTCTTACTTATTACTAAGTACATGAGGGCCCTAATGAGTGTGTCTTTGGCCAGAGCATTAATGAAAGTTGAATGAATACATGAATACATGAGAAAATTTTAATTGTAGAAGTAATCAATATAGCCACTTTCAAAAGAAGTAAGTTGCCCTTAATATAACTTCACTACCTGACAGCCTCTTTCCATTATTTGTGATGGAGCAGTCAGAGTCATTTGAAATCAATGATTTTGTACCTGCTTTTCTTTACCTTATTAATAGATCTTTTATCCCATATTCCTGTTTAACAACAACGTCTCCAGTTCATTCTCTCTCTCTTTCTCTTTGACATTTTGTGTTACCAGATTTTACTCAACTGTGTGTTTTTTTCCAAACACTCTGGTGACTGCACTGTTAGCCAACCCCCATCCCTAAATTCCAAGTTAAAGAATAACACGACCAGTCCAATGCATGCAACATCAGTCTCAAACCTGCCAAATGTCATTTCCACATCTTTTCTTTGACAGCCCTCTCCATCCCTGAAATCTACTCAGGGTAAGTGAGGTTTGATGTAAGGGACTGCCCGTAATTTTCTTTGGAGAATTTTTGGGAATTCCTAAATACCCCTTGAAAAAAACCCATCAAAATATGAAACTGATGTTACAAAACTAAAGTAGAATTTGCAGAAATGGCTCCCTCCTGTAGAAGGCAAAAAGTTGTCAAGAGTTGTGCCACTTCTTGCGGAATATATCAGGAATCATTCAGTTCCATTGTCGCCCTTGGCCCTGGGGGCAAAAATGCAGCTTTTCCTGTTCCAAGGAGAGAATGTTCTCTTCCTTACACGTAAGGCAGAGATGAGGGAAGCCCATTAGTTCCAGAGTTTACAGTCTTTTTCACTCCGTGAATTGATACTGCTTTCTTGTCTGGGTCAGGTAGTGGGAGCATAATCTCTCACTCCCTGGGTGCGACTATTCCTTTATAGATTAGATAAGAACAATTGATGAACTTTTAAATGCTGAGAAAACTAATAGAACTGAAAGGGGGGTGGGGGGTGTTGGCCACAGCCCAAGAAATATGCTGAGATAAAAGCACCTTCTGAACTTTTTCTCCATTCCAGACGTCTGTGCTTTTAAGTCGCCATTTCTTTCTCTTTTCTCTCCTCTTCTCTCTTATTCCCTCAAGTCTCTTAACTCCACAATCTCCTCCTCTTCTCTTCAACCTCAGCTCCATCCCCAAAGACTTAATTCTGCACACTCTCAACTGGCCAAAACATGGACTTAAAATTTTTTTTTAATTTTATTCTTTTATATAGTATATAAGATTCTCCATTCAGGGTTTAATTCAGAAAATAGCTGAGGTGAACATGTTTTACTCCCAGTTATTATTATTATTACTACTATTATTATTTTAAGAAATACACCATTTAGAAAATCTTAATTGAAGTTTCAGGCAACAGACTTAGCTTCAGTTCATTTTGGAGTTTTCAGGTTGGACTATGGTCCCAGAATCATTTGATGGCAGGGAATTGGAGGGGAGGGGGGACCTTGGGTGGCACAGTTTGTAGGACTCCTTTGGCCCCAGGAATGTCTGCTGCTTCCCAGTCCTATTTCAAGGCCTGGAGTCTCATTCCTGCTTCAACTGTTCTGGGAATCTGGGCCAGACAGATTTGGGTTTTAATGTCCATATGTTGCTTTCAGTTTCTAGGAGGCTTTCAATGCTTTTTTTGCTTGAGGGACAGGTCTTCCATGGGAAGAAAGCGCACCCCTGGGGTCTGCTATATTCTGCAGTCAACCTGTAACAACCTTTGATTAACTCCAAACAAGTCTGGCCCGGTTGTGGAACTCAGTCCCAGTCACCATCCTGCCAGTTAGAAAACATGCTGTCTTGATCACCATCTCCTTTAGAAAGTTGCACAAGGTCCAGAACTTAAAGTTCTTTTCCGTAGCTAGTTAGACAACCCAAAGTCAAAGAGGCTGTTACGGAAATTGCAAACACCTCATCTGGTGGTTGGTTGTAAATCGTGATTCTTTGGGGGGAAAAAGGGCAGAGGGGGCTGGAGCTCTGGCCCTCAAAGAACTTCCTCTCATTAAACCAAAGCAATTTGCTGCTCTCTTTCTGCTTTGAGTGAAGTCACCTACTTTCCCCATTCACACCAGTGCCCCTGGTGGGGGCTGGTTGAGGGTCCACGGATTCTTGGTGCATCTTTCCACATTGTAGAGGTTCTTAAGACCAGGCTTTACAGGTATGACCAAGATTTGGTCTGATCGGCCCCTTCCTTGCCCCCACTACCCAACCCACAATTTCTCTTTTAGCTGCTATTTTGTTGTCCTGGGTTTCTAAGTCTTGGCGAGAAGACAGTCATTCCTTTGTGCTCGGCTGTTACAATGAGGTAACCAAAGAAAGGGTCTTGGTCCGAGGCTGTCAGCTGTTACTAATCACTCCTCCCCAGCCCATCGTGGGTCCCGCTCGCCTCTCCCTCTTGCTCTGCTTAGCACACATAAAGAAGATGAATTACTCCCTGGTTCCTCTTCAAAAAAGCACATTGTGCGGCACATTCCAATACCGTGAGCAAAGGATGGGCTGGTGTGCGGGGGAAAGTGGTATCTCAGTCAGCCCTCGGCAGGCCTTGCACCGGCAGCTGAGGCCTGTGAGACATGAACCTCAGAGCTGGCCCTTCAGAGAGCTTCCTGGGACCTTGCAGAGACAGAGGATGTTCGAGTGCTGGGTTCCCCGACAGAGCGCGTCACTGGGACCGTTGCAGGGCTGTACTGGGCTGTGATGAGTCTGTTGGATGGTTAAGACTACTTGGTGTGGAGAAGAGCAAAGCTTGCCCGCTCAGAGGGCCTCCCCTCAGCTAGTGAGCCAGGAGAAGCAGTCTCCCCCTAACGGTGAAGGAGAAGGGCCCAGAAGCTTTCGGATAATCAGAGGTAGCAGCAGTTGAAGTTGGGCCTCAGTTTCCCCCCTGTGAAAGTTCATTTTCAAGAATGTCTAGAGCCAGGGGATGGAGTTGTCTGCTTAGTCCTACCAGACTGAGAAGAAAAGGTGATTTATGATATGACTTTTGCTGCTACTGATAACAGCGTCCCCTCCACTCATTTTTCTACTTAACAGTCTTTCAAGAGAGAGCGTTTAACGAGTGAACCCTGGAGCTCAAAAAGACTTTTGTTGACAAGTCATGAGGGTCAAATTAAAAAATCAATTTGCCTGACAAATTATATGCCATCGCAAGTGCTAAATGTGTAAGGAAGCTTCCTTGTCTCTCTGTGATATAACCTCAGAAAACTAAGCTGTGCTTAGGAGCGAATGAAATGCCAAGTTTTGTGATACTGTGAACAGCCCTCATGCAAAGGAAACGCTGGCCAGGGTGAAAACCCACATAAAAATACTTGTGACTTAGTTGACTGAATTCCACAAAATCCTTTGCAGATCTGTGTGGAGATGCTGTAACTCTCTTCACTAAGAATCACTGATTAAATGCTCAAAATTCCATGAAGTGAACCTCTTCTGCATTTTCTTCCTTCACTGCAGTGTCCAGAGAAGTTGGGGTGACTTGGCTAGTTACCAGAGATCAGCACACTCGTCTCCCCGGTCTCCACTCGTGAGACGGAATAAGTTCATGGGTGTGGAGGGTGGGCAGCCCAAGGTGATGCGAAGCAGGGTGAGACGCAGGGAAGATGAAGCTCATGGCTCCTTCTTAAACCCCCTACTGATAACTGAATGGGGATACCTACCAGTATTTGCAAACTTTTTTTTTAAGCCAGAACCTACAAACAAAATACAGATGTGTTTTACACTATGCCCTGGCCACACACAAACACACACCTACACAACTGAAAAAAGTTTCACAAAATGATATTTACCTTTACCACCTGGGATGCACTCTAACCTTTACGTTTTCTATTTATCCTCGTTCATTAATGGATAAAAGTACTAATCATGACCCACTAAATTGATCTCACGATTTGCATCATAAGCACTTAGACCCCACTCCCTTTTCCCATTCCCTTCTCTGCGTTTAGTTTTCCATTGATTTGCTCATCCTTCTGTTAACATGTGGACCAGTAGGACTATAGCAATTACTTACACAGGTTCATCCACAGGAGTGAGTCCTGTTCCCTAAAGAGGGAAAATAATAAAGGAGTTGGGGAGGGAGAGGAAGGGACGGAGGGAGGGGTGCTCCTGGGGTGAGTAGTGGAGGTATGCTGCCCCCCTGCCCAGCTCTGATGACCTCCCAGCACCCGAAATAAAGCTCCAGGAGATGCTGGGTCACTCTTTCCCTGCAAGGTCTGTCTCTCCTTCTTCAAGGTAGGAGGAACCTCACTCTTTTGGATTAACTGAGGGAAGAGCCACCAAAATTGATGAGTCAGAAACTTCAGAGTATTTTAAACAAAGGCAACTTTAGTGCTTGTTATTCATACAGTAACCTAGTCCAAATATTTTTAAAAGTGTGTGGTTTCCTCCCAGTGTAACAACAACAGTGGTTGTTGAGATGGACTATTCAACAAATATGGATTGGGTGCCTTCCTGTGCAGGCACTGTGCTAGGCAGGGAGGCTACATCAAAGAATCAAGTAGATGGTTCTGCTCTCTTGGCACTGAACTTCTAGTAGAGAGAGTCATAATGGTCATAATGATCTTAATCAGCATTTATCAAAGGCCTACTTTGTACAAATCCTTTATGTCAGTTTTCCCTAAGCTTACAATGTAGGTATGGTTATCTTCTTGTCCAGGTGAAAGAGAGGTCAAATAACACTTACAGAGTAGATTGTTTATTATTTAATCTGATTAATTAATAATAATAACAGCTAACATTCGTTGAGTGCTTACTGTGTGCCAAACACTATGCTAAGTGCTTTCTGTACAGAAGTCCCTTTAAACCATGAAAACTCTGAGAGAGCTTTCGTTATTCCCATTCTACAGATGAGGAAATTAAGGCTTACAGAGGTCATATGGTACTGGAGCTAGAAGTGGAATCCAGGTATTCTAACCCCAGAGCCTGAACCCTTTAATCACTGTATTGCAATTTTTAAAATAGAATCTGCTTCTAAAAATGCCTCAGGTTGGCCTTAAATAGTTTGAAATATTATCTCTTAGATTAAATTCTGAGGTTATAATCAGCTTATTCATTGTGATACAAAATTGTGATACAACTTCTAACTTGTAAAGATTTGCCTTCTGTCCCCAAACCCCTAGAATCATAGAACTTACACTTTTTTTTTTTACAAGCTAGTCTCTAAAGAATCAAGAAGAAAATATTTCAGTGAAAAAAAGCTTAAGGTAGTTTTAGACAGAGATTTACAGTGCTTGTCTGATGCTCACTCCCGCCCCCTCACCACCTTTCCTCTGAGCTTTTTGGCCTCCTTGCTCACTGTCTGTGATGAGGGTTCCTGTGTCATCACCTTGTATTCAAATAAATATGGTACATAAGAGCGCTCATCCTTGATTTCCTTGTAAGCTGCCCATCTTGGAATTCTCCAGGGGTTGAGAACAGGCAGCTTTCATTAGATGAGGGTTGGAGATGCCCACTGTGAAGGAGGAGTACACCTAAAATAAAATAAAAACTGAAACAGAACAGTTTTCTTGAATCAGCAATTGCCACCCCTCGGTTATCGTTCTTTCTGGGCCTGGTCCAGTGGTCCTGGAAGAACAGTGAAACACAGTAAAACAATTCCTAACAGAAGACTACATTTTTAGATTTCGTATTTCAAGACCAAAGACAAGAATTTCTGGGGAATATACTGAGACCCATTAATGTACAGATTTTTAGCAGATGGGAGAATAAAATCCATGTAAATAACAGAGCCTTGGGAACTTGACATTATTTGTATGTTATCCTTTAATACTGGACTGAATACATATTTCATTTATCCAAGAAGTCGTACCAGATATTATATCAGAAGAAATCTAATTCACAATAGACTTACAGAGTTCCACACACATTTGTGAAACACTCCCTTTCTACCCCAGCACCCCCAAAACCATGAATTTGGTGCATATCTGTGTACTAAAGTGATTACCAAAAGACTGTCTTCATAAATAAAAGGTAAATGCATGTTGACCATTTGCATCAGGAAACTCTCTTCTCTTTCCTCTCTTTTCAAAGTGACTGCTGCCTAAAATACCCAGGTAATTGTAGCAAAGTCTAAATCTTTTACATTCTAGAAAATGTCTTGTTTATTCTCTTTTAGATGCTTAACTCACTGGTGAACATGTAATAGGTTTGTGGAAATGAATGATTGATTGCTTTCTTGGTGACTGATTATTGATGAGTTGATTCTTAGAAAGGAAAGACTTATGTGCCCACAGCCAGCAAGTATGCATGGCCCACCACACTCTATGAAAACATGCTCTGGACTGTTTTTCTTGGAACAGTGAGGAATTTGAACTGATTGATCAGCTCTCTAGCCAGTCCTTCTGGTGACCAGTCTTGCCCATGTTCCCTCAAGGTGGAGAATACTGAGGAATGTGTCATCATTTTTCCACAGTTACCTCCCACCACGGAGTTTTCTTCCAACCAGGTGGCTCATTTCAGCATTGAACTCGAATGCAAGAAAGTTAGAGAAACCTAGCATGGATAACAAGCAAATGAAATGTGGGTGACTCCTAGCTTGTCCATAAGAATCGAGGTATAGTGGGAAGGGTGCTCCCTGGAGTGTGGGTTCAAATCCTGCCACTGCTGTTTACCAGCTGTGCAACAGTGAGCAAGTAACTTAACTTCTCTGGTCTCTTGTAGCTTTCCCTTTAAAATGGTATCAACAATATGCACAATATACAGGTGTCTTGAAATCAGATGAATATGTGCCATTGATCATGGAGAATTTGGTTAGGGAGTTAGTGGATCAGCACAAAAGTTAACTCACAATATACAAAACATATAAACTTGCAAACACATCATTGTAATTAGAAGAGCTATCACAGTACTTGTAGAAATAGTACAATATAGTATTTCTTTGGGTTTCAAAAGGATCTCAATTCTGATGACAGATTGTTGACATAATAAAGATGTCAGGATGTCTTGAATGAGGCTGGTGTAGCTAAGCCCAGATCAAATGAAGAAAAAGAGACCAGTCAAGATCATTATCTTTACTACTTGCTCTGGAATGTGTTTCTCAAATACGTATTTAGATGATCGCATAGTTGTCATAACACACTCCCAGAAGCATCTACATACCCAAGTGGCCTCCTCTTTCCCCCTGCCCCCCGTGCCCTTTTCTATCATATATTTTAGAATGACAAGGTTCAGTGCAAACTGTCCTCTTCTCAAACATTTAGGGCACTTCCTGCCAAAGGTCCCTTTTCTACAAAGTGATTTAGTGCTTTCCCCCTGCGCCCAGACACGCTGACATTTGTGTGTAGTCTCTGGTGTAGAGCTCTGTCTGGAATTTCAGGAGGCTGGGGAGAGGAGATGGTCACAGAGTTTGGGTACGAGAGAGGAAGAATGACATCTTTGTGGGGTTTTGTCTTCCAGCTCTTCCTCCATTTTCCTGGTTCCGTCAGAATCACGGCCATTCTCTTTCAGGCCCAGTGCTGTGACAGGTTGTCCACATCTGTCCTGCTGTTGCCCTGAGGACAGTGTGTGGCCTTACTTCTGCTGGTCCCTTAAGTTTAACAAGCCTGTCTCAGAAAGGGGGAGTGGTTGGAGTTCGAAGGGGCTGGGGGGAGGCTGCTGGAGGAGCGGGAGCAGAAGCAAGCAGCCCATTTAGGGGCAGGACCTACTTGGAGACTTGGTTAATGAAGACAGCCCCGCACACCCCCTTCCTTGGCTGAAATAACAGCAGCGGCTGCTTCGTTCCCTTTCAAAGGAAAAGGTCAATATGCAGAGGCTGGTGACACCTTGCATTTGACTATGAATTCTGCTGGGCTCACTGCTAAAAAAATGCCTCTGTGTTTGTCTTCAGCTATTTCAGAATTAGAAAGTATGGTTTTCATTTAAAAAAAATTTTTTTAAACATCTATAAACTTTGCTATTGCTGTGGATTCTGGGATGACGTCCTCCACTCCTCCCCCAGTGGTGGGAGGGAGGGAGATTTAAGCCTCCTCTTTTGTCTACCACGTTGGTTTCCAGTGCTCTGCCTTGACCACTTAGCGCTCTCTCTGAATAGCTATAGGTCGGGAGTAGTGGGCAGGAGCCTCAGAGAAGAGTTGGCGTGAGAACGGAACAGCACCACAGGATAGAAGGCGAGAGGGAGAGAAAGCATCTCGGAGGAAGAAAATACCGGTACCCCTAGCAGAGATATCCGGCCTTTTGTGCCCCCACCACTCGCCCGCCGGAGAGTTGCAGGCTTCAGTGGTGACGAGCTCAGGCAATGATGGGAAAGAGAGTGGGCCCTTCTGGGAGATGTGATCTCAAGCACAGGAAAGCCAAGATGTTTTGAGATGTGACTGAGACCTGAGAATGAACCTGGGGGGATGGGAGCACTTGGATTGAGGACACATTAGCCCATTTTTAATGATGGTGCCGTGTTAAATGGGCACCACCCCAAAAAGTGGGTATTCTCCCTGGGTTTCAAGAAACCGAGGGCACGAATGAAATAAGCTTAATTTACGCACGGAAACCAAAATTGGCCGCCTCTTTGTGGGAGCTGCAGTTGGTTTTCTCAGGGCAGAAAGCACACTCAATTCAGTTACACAAGATCTGGGTTCAAGTTCCCACTCCATTTTACTTGGTGTTAACTAAGACCTTAGAGAGTTACTTAATTGCATTTCAGTCACCTTATAGGTTGTTAAAAATAAGAACATGTCAGGTACTAAGTGCATATTATGAAAATTTTGAATGATGTGATTCATATACATGTGAAATTATAAATTGAAGATCATGGCTTCAATTTTCATACAAGTTCATTATCATTGTATCATGAATGGGGCAAACCCAGCCAGTTGTCTGGCAGTCATGGACACTATTTTTTTCAGTGCTTTACCTTACTCTAAGTATAATATTAGTATGAACAGGGTCATTATCTAAATATTGAACAACTATTAAAACCTGATCCCAGTCATTGAACTACAGTATTTACTTTTAATACATTTATAGAATCATGATTTAAATAGTAAAGAAAATAGTTTGAATGCCCGTAATTGGATTATGCTATAATTGAATTTTAGTGTTTCAGTGGGTTTGGGGAAGAGAAAGAAGTGAACAAACAGCTAATGAAAGAGAATGGCCCATATTATTCTAGACGGCCGAATCTTCTAGGAATTTTGTGTCATTTTCAATTTTTTTCCCATTTCAAGGGTCACGGAGATTTATTCCATTTGCCAGAGCAGTTAGGGAACCCTTCAAAGTCATGCCTTCTTACTTACCAAGGATAATACTTGCCTGCGGTAGACTTTGAAGATGTCCTAAACATGAGGGGAGGAATGTTCCACAGGCGATAAGGCGCTGCAGGCCTGTGGGACAAGGGGGAGGCAGGCAGAGTGCAAAAATGAGAAGAACTCCACCAAAATCTTTCCTTTTAAAAATTTTTGGTTAGATGAGATCAAATGAAACAACAGAGAAGCTATCTGAGAACTTTGCAAATTGAAGATACATGAGTAGGTGATTAGACTATAACTTCAATTTTACATAAAAACATCCCCCAAAAGATTCCCAAATGCATACATAAGATAATAATTCTTGAAAGAATTTAATGGCAGTTAATCTATGTGAGTCACTACAGTGCTTGAACTTGACTCTGCTTAGATTATCCTGCCAGAAATCTTTTTAAGGTATCTCTTCACACACACACACGCGCGCGCGCGCGCACACACACACACACACACACACACACACACCCTCGCTAATTCATACTCACAGCTTCCTCAGCTAGTAGCAACCTAGGAAAGAATCTCTTTCAAACCGTTAGAGAGCCACAGGAAATCAACTCTCGGGGCAGAAAGCATTTGGGTGATGACATGTTGGCTGACACAGCTGATGCCCAGCCATTCTAAAGCTTTCCCTCTCACCTTTTGTGATCCCTTGATTAAATTTTGTGTCAAGTTGTCATAACGTGTATAAAACCCCGTTTCCGGGTGGGAGAGGGTAGGGGAATGTAGAAGGCAATGCTCTTCCTGGCACCCTCCACTGAAGACTTCCCTGAACTGATTTCCTGAAAATCTCCTTCTGTTTGCCTTCACCAGGAATGGCGGCCCTAGATAGTAAGGCATCAGGGAAGATGGGAATGCGAGCTGTAGTCTATTACATGACTACGACCATCATTGCCGTGGTGATTGGCATAATCATTGTCATCATCATCCATCCTGGGAAGGGCACAAAGGAAAACATGCACAGAGAAGGCAAAATTGTACAAGTGACAGCTGCAGACGCCTTCCTGGACTTGATCAGGTACGTCCTTGCAAGCCCATCCTTTTGGATATATTTTGACCACTCAACCCCTTTTCTTGGGGGGAGCTAACCAAACCCTAGAAGAGGTGTCCAACTGAACCAGCCCTGCTGGGCTTGAAGTGATGGTCACATATTCTTTCTAACAGAAACTGAAGGATCCATTTTCTGGTCTCCTGTGAAAGAGGTGGGAAGAGCAAGGAAATAAAGATTTAAGAGCCCTGCTTTTAGGATACTGGATCTGATCACTCAGTTCTCTCAGCTGTGTAGCTCACCTTGTGATAATACTCTTTTGTGTGTGCAATTTTTTTTTTATTGAATTATATTGCTGTACAACATTATGTAAGTTACAGGTGCACAGTATAGTGATTCATAATTTTTAAAGATCATGCTCCATTTATAGTTGTTATAAAATGTTGGCTGTATTCCCTGCATCATATTATATCCTTATAGCTTATTTCATGCCTAATAGTTTGTATCTCTTAATCCTTTTCCCCTATATTGCCCCTCCCCACTTCCCTCTTCCCACTGGTAACCACTAGTTTGTTCTCTATATCTGTGAGTCTGCTTGTTTTTTTGTTATATTCACCAGCTTGTATTTTTTAGATTCCACATGTAAGTGATACCATACGGTATTTGTCTTTCTCTGTCAGACTTATTTCACTTAACAAACTGCTCTCCAATAATGATGCCCTTCTTAACATACTTTTCTCAAGTCTTGCTCGCTAAGGCTAGTTTTTATTAAAGTGTAGCCTGTTCATTGGACTTTTCTAGTTTGGAACCTGTGATCTGAATCATCATCCATTATACATAATAATTGATTTCTGGAAGGGACTTTAGAGATCATCTGATCATATCTGGTCCAAGCTTTTCCTTTTGTACTGTTAAGGAATTAAGGCAAGGTTAAGGGAACCTACAAGGGATGGTGAGACACTAGGGACTAACAGCTATGGGAAGCTGTTTTGTTACCACCTGTAGCTCTGAGGGGCAAAGGACTGGAGCTGTTAGTGGAACCAGGAAGAGCTGTAGCCTTGGGAAAGGGCCTTGAAGACAGGAGCTATGGCTGTAATTGGGAGGGAGGGAGTTGTTGCCCAACGTACCAAAGAAGAGAGAGTTGGAAGAACATATACATCCACTCCTCTCCCACTGCCCTGTGTTCTGTCAGCGCCTCTCACTGGACAAACCCAGCAGGAAGCCAGAAAGCAATGGGTCAGCTTCTCAGGGCAGGAAGCAGGATGGAGAGTGAATCTAGAAGGGCAAATGGAAGACAGCCCAGCCCAGACATCTGCTTCGTTTTCCTCCACCAAGTAGCCCACCTGGTCTGTCTCCCCCAAACCTTGTCCTTTCCTCCCTTATTTACAGCTTACTTGCAGTGATTGGTTTGCCAATGCTAGATTTCTACTCTAAAGAATTCCCCATTGATCATCTCAAACACGCTCCTCCTAGGGACTTGATGTCACATGCCATCTCAAGGAACGGGTCTGTGGCCCACAGATTCAAGAGCGATTTGGGCGACAAAGGGTCTTTTCGGCAGCACCTCTCAATTCTTCCCATGAGTGACTTTGTACCCTCTGTGTGTAAGCACACATGGCCCCACAGTGCCTCTTGAAGGCCCTTTACAGGGAGTTAATCCCAATTACCTGAAGGTAACAAGCCACTTTATTATTTCATACCAAGTTGTCACCTGGTAGCTATGATTTTATTTATTAGTTCATACAGTTCATTAAGGCTTTTCACCTTTATTTGCCCCCCAAGGAACTTTACCCTCAGGTAGTTTTGATTAGGAGTATTTTATTATAGTCTCTTTCTGTGTAATTTCTACTCCTTGTTTGAAGATTTGGGGTCTTCATTCCGGGTTGCTCCATTGGCGCACCATGTGTTTCTGCCCCCTCCTTGCCCCAGTAACAGGTATATGATTAACCTGTCCCCACCCAGTCACGTAGTTTGAGCATTTATCTTGGAATCTCCTAAACTCATATTTTTATCAGGGTTTGTAGACACGGACCTATAGAGCATAGGTGGGAAGGACAAAGGAACAGGATGGCCCAGGCAGTAAGAAGAAAGCACAAGAGCTTATCACCTTAAAATAAGTCTTTGATGGCATACATCTGCTGGACTCCATGCCTCCTTCTCCCACAGGCTTCAGTCTTGGAGCCCTAGTGATCATTTCATCCTCTAATCTCTGCTTTATCAGATGAATCAACTGAGACCTAAGTAGGTACCATGAATTAGTCAAAGTCACATGTAGAGATTCCCCAGCTAGAGTGTTGCCCCTTCTTCCTTCCCCATCATGAACTCAAACACTGCTCTGAGCGAGTGACGAACTCTGCCTCAAGTTAAATTTTGTGAGGCCATCTCTCTAGGGTCACCAAATAGCCTCAGAAGTTCCAGCAATTCAGAGTCCATATCTTATTCTCCAGAGGGCCTTTGGGAGGACTTTGTGGAGAACTACATTCCACAGTCCCACCATGACATTTAATTCAGAACATTTGGTTCCTAAACATAGGGCAAAATACCAAAATGGCCACTGATGAATAATACCTCAGTTAGCCAAAATGCTTATGATAAAAGGCATTTCTGTTCTTACTTGGGTTCTTCTAGGAGCAGCGTTTGATGTCTGAATAAAGAATGTCTGATGAAAGGACAGATGAGTTGAATTTGGGACTTCCTTGACAAATATGAACTACATGGGCCACCATTAAGTATGACCTATGTCCCATTTAATAAAATCCACCAAAATCATTCTCTTTTTCCATTTGCTGCTTAGTTCAATGCAGTCTTTACCTTAGACAAAATCAAAAAGTATTTAAGGAGCTAACTTATTATTTGGGAAAATTTTCAAGTGACTGTTACTTTCTTTGCAGGAATATGTTTCCTCCAAATCTGGTAGAAGCCTGCTTTAAACAGGTAAATACCCGACAGCTAGTAATTCACCTTTGAAATTCTTCTTTGACATACCAGAGTGGGACTCTCTTTTTTATTTTATTTTATCTTATTTTATTTTATTTTATTTTATTTTATTTTATTTTATTTTATTTTCCATTTCTTTGTAACAAGAAACACTTCTTTCTCCAACCAGATGGAAAGCACTAAAATTTTCTGGGGACTTGGGAGGGGAGGGGGGTCTTTCCTTGTCTTGAAGGCTGTTAGTTGCCAGACACTATATGTCTTGCATACAAATGGCTTATTAAGTCTCTGTTAATTGTTAAAAAGGCTGATCAGGAGACTCCCTCCCCCCCTCCCCCATATCCCAAACACAAAAGCTCACCAAGCAAGCAAACTCCAGTATTAAATATATTTATATTTTGTTTTAAAGATTAGGGAGGTTATTCAAGTTTCTGGTTTTGATTTTGAAAATCAATGGGTTGTTTTTTTTTTTTTCAAAAGTTTATGAAGGGTCTTATAGATTCTAAAGGAGGAACCATGTCGATCAGAAACGATTGCCACCGTCATGTATTGAAGGTCTGCTATGTGCCAAGCACTGATGTTGTCTTTACTCCTCACACAAATATGACAGGTATCATTATCTTCATTACACTGATGAGGCAACTCACCGGTGATAATTCAGAGGGATTCTGTAACAGGCACAAGCTTTACAAGTAGTAAATGGCAGACTGAGAATTCAGATCCACTGTGTTGACTTCAAATTCTGTCTTTTTTATACGCCTACATTTTATTCTGTCTCATGGAAAGGGGTATCCAGGCTGATGAGACACCTACCAGGGGGCCATAGTGAGGTCTAGTTCCTTTTAGCCCCCAATCCAAGCAACTCTTGGTATTGGTATCTTGAAGATACCAATACATTTTACTATTAAGGGATGAAATTAGTAAAGTTCATTCTAACCTCCCTAGAGTAAAAAAGATTTGTTGCCTAAAATATTAAAAGGGAAACAATTAGACATTCTAAAATTAATAATCGTTCCCAAACATTTCTCCAGATGGTGTCACTTCAGACTTGTTATAATTCCCTAAACTTTCTGCTTGGATTCTGTAAAACAAAACAAAACCATGATCTCATGGGAGACCAAGTATTACACTTTCTTTCCCCCTTTTCAAAATTTGTATTGACCATTTTTAATAGGTGATGCATGTATACCCTGCAAAATTCAAACAGAATTCTTTAAAAAAAAAAAAAAAGCCTGAGGGGGTAAAATCATTCTTTATTCAAAACAACTGTAACCATAAATAATAAACCCTTTTCAATCCAACCAGCCAAGCCTAGCACCATGGGGCTGACTATTCCTGTTAGTCAGCTGGCACTGGACAACATCAAAAATGCTGATTTCTAGCAGCCCTGGGAAGAGTGCTGACTCACGCAGATTTATTGTATTTGGTTTTGGATTGCAGTCACAAGATTTTGAAGAGGAAGCAAATGTGTCTTCCCGATGTATTTGTCTTAGATTGGAATGCAAATGAGATTGCAGTTTCTGTGTAGGCTGCAAACTGTGTCTAAGGGGAAAGAGTTAGAGGCATAGGAGAGGCTAGTCAGGATTGAAAATTCAGCCTAGACAACCCATAAAATGCATAAACTCCCCCAATAGAACAGAGATTTGAGAGTTGACTGGAATAGGAGACAAAGAAGGGTCAGTTTCTTTCTTCGAACTGCCAGCAGTGCCACAGATTGTTTAAGGATGTGTCCACAGTATTGACAGCTGGCCATGTCCTTGTTTGGGAGTCGTGATTTCCCATTGGACAAAAAAGTCTCCCATTTATTCTTTTTTTTTTTTTTAACTTTTTTATTGAGTTATAGTCATTTTACAGTGTTGTGTCCCATTATTCTTGGTAAAGAAATGGCCCAGCACTTCACGTACAGCTGGGCTTTCTTCCCCTGGATTCTAGATGCAGTCAACATCTGTACATTGTTATTCTCTCTAGGGTTTTATGACTATCAACATGGAGGCCAGGAATTCTACTCTCATTAAAATCATGGCAGGATGGGCTTGTTTCAAATGGCCACAGTAGCACACTCGGTTATCTTCCCTTTGGAGCATTTGTGCAGAAGCTATGGGAAAGAGACCATTTATTGAATAAGAGGAGAAACTCCTATAGACTTGATTAAGCAAGCTCTAATATTAATCAAGCACCTCTTCTTAAGAAATGATACTATCAGGAATACCTAGAAGAATGTTATTCGGGGACTTTAAAACTTAATATTCACTGAAATCTCCAGCTAAGCCTAGTCCCTGAAGGGCTTTGTTACTGAGTACCATTAGCCAACATTAGTATAGTGCTTTAAAATTTACCAGATGTTCTCATATATTCTGTTTAATTTGACCCTTCCAACCACTCTAGGAGGTGGAATCAGCACAGTTATCCCTGTTTCACAGTTGTGGAATATGAGGAAAGGGATGGTAGATGATTTGTCCATGACCCCATGACATGAACCCATGGAGAGGAAAGGGACGGTTTTGGATCTTTGAATTTATAGTTTTTTAAAAGCCTGCTATAGTCATTTTATTAGGGTTTCAGAAAAAAGCAAAAACATGTCTATGTTTTCTCCAACATCTTCAACCAGATACCTCATTCCTATTATGATTTGTTAATGTATCTGAGTGTGTGTGTGTTTGTCTCTGCTGAGGAATTAATAGAAGTTTGATAGATTAGATAGGTAGATAGATAGATAGACAGACAGACACATTTTCTATTACAGTATCCAAATTGAGAGTAATGTATATCATTATAGAAACTTTGAGCAGAAAAGTACAAAGAAGAAAACAAAAGTCACCTGTAATTCCTGTTGTGCCTTTTCTTTTTAAGTTTAAAACCAACTATGAGAAGAGAAGCTTTAGAGTGCCCATCCATCCCAATGAAACCCTCATGGGTGCCGTGATAAACAATGTGTCAGAGGCCATGGAGACACTGACGAGGATCACAGAGGAGTTAGTCCCAGTTCCAGGGTCTGTGAACGGGGTCAACGCCCTGGGCCTAGTGGTCTTCTCCATGTGCTTCGGATTTGTGATTGGAAACATGAAGGAGCAGGGGCAAGCCCTGAGAGAGTTCTTTGATTCTCTTAACGAAGCCATCATGAGATTGGTAGCAGTGATCATGTGGTATGTATTTCCATTTGCTATGTATGCTATATAGAAGATGCTTATTGCCATCAACGTGTGTTCTGTATGAGGAAGATGCCACCAGGCAGGATGGCCAATTGCAATGATCTCATTCGGGTAAGCACAAGAGAATCAATGAATTTCTGGGTCAGTAGTGACCCTGAATATATCTGCCAGCCTCTCTTAATAAATTTACTTCCTTGTTTTTGAAAAGTGTCAACTCCTTTACTTCAGTACTGATGAGATCCCATTCCTCATTCCTCCATTTTTATCTACCTAATTATTCATTCAGTACATGTTTATTGAGTGTCTACTATATACCAAGTAAATAATGCCAGGCACTATGGATGTAGCAATGAGGAAAACAAAGATGTCATGGATTTTATATTCTTAAACGAACAAAGAAATCAACTATATGCTTTAGTCACCATGCTATGAGGGAAAATGATTAAATAAAACAACAGGTTTTATTTTATGTAATATGGTATCATGATAAAAAGTGACTGAGGAAGAGGCTTAAAATTTGCCTTAGATTGGACAGAAAGGCCTCTAGGGAGGTGGGTAACATTTTTTGCTAATATCTGAATGACCAGGAGAAGCTAGCCAGGCAGAGCACTAGGGGAAGAGCATTCCTAGGAGAGGAAAATGCAAATGTAGAGGCTCCTAGACCATCAGAAAAACTGAGCTCTCCTCTCCGCCATTTCGGCCCTAAGAAAGAAGTGCAAATGGTCCTTCTACGGCAAGCCTGAAGGACTCATGGGAAGTATTACCGAAGGCCAAGCCACAACTTACAACAAAACTTCTTTCAAAGCAAGATCAGAGCAGGAGACAAAGGGAAAGACTAAATCCAAAGAGGAACATTGACCTTGCAAAGTAAACTCTTCCGAGCAGGGAGAGAGCCCTGTGATTGGTTTAGGCCTCCTGTGGGGGTTGCTTTCCCTTTATCTTTTATTTTTAATCCAGACTCCCTCTTGGCACCTGAGGCAGGAAGGCATCCATTCCTAAGAAAAGCACTCACCAACATGATTAAAAATATCCTTTGTCTTTATTGCTACCAAAGCCTAGAGGAATCCATTTTTCAGGAGTCTGTACAAGATGGATGTGAACTTGGGGGCACAAAAGCGAACAGAATGTGATCTCCACAGGAGTCCCTGTTGAAATCTTGGGGGCCCTCCTTAGAAATCCTGGCAGGGCTGAAAGTGGACATTTATCTTCATATTATTAAAATGCCTCCACCTCTCACCTCTTTTATGAAAGAAGCCTATTCAAGGCAGCTGAATGAACCTCACATGTAGCTTTTCTCGCCGTCTGTTCGCCTGCACGTTCAACATTGAGTTATTACATTTCTGAAAACAGGTACTCTTATGATTTCCTGGCCTGTGTTTTGAAAGGACTTTTCAAAGAACCACTGTATTTTTCTATTTGAAATAAGTCCTCCACAGTTCCCAGCAGACCCTTCTCCTGAAGGGTGATTGGCTCCTCTGTTTTTGGTAACGTGGGTTTGGTTGTAGTTTTCTGCACACATCAGACAAAAGGGAGTTGACAGCCAGGCAGCAGGGCCTTGATTCAATATGTGCAAGCCATTTCATGTCTCAGTTGTTCGTTCTTGCTGGGTCTACAGGGGGAGGGTCACAGATGGCGGTAGCAGCCTGTGGATAATAATTGCTTAATTAGAACCCCTCTCCCCTGATTTTGGTGGTACATCCATGCAGGTTGTTAACTGGAATAGCTCAATTTATTTTCTGATTGCCTTCCACTTATGGCAAATGGTACTAGTTTTTCATTTGCACTAAAACATTTTCTCTTAGAGGACCTTTACTTAAGTAAAAGAGTTGATTTCAATATGACTTATTAATATTGTAAGTAGTGTGTCATATGGGAAAAAATAATAAATGTGGTTCTTGATTAAGAGAGCTGACTGCAAATCTAAAACACTGAAATGGCATTGTGTGCATCTTGTTCTAGCTGGGGAATCAGGCTCTGATGTGGGAGAGGTTCCTAGAAGTCTGGGTATTGGTTCAGTGGATTCTGACTGTTTAAAGTATTTAGCAGGGGAGTGGGAGGCAGAGGGAGTGGGTGGCATCTGAGGATCACAAAAGTGACCCAGGTATTGTGACACGAGAGTTATTTGGGAAAAAAGAGGTGAGTAACAAAACCTCCATACCTGCCTTTTCTCATGGTTTAGGAGAAAAAACAAAATTGTGACCTAGAGAAATTCTGAGTGAGGAAAGCCTAATGATGCACTGTTTATATTTAAATTTATATTTTAAAAAAGTAAGGAAAGACGTTCACAGTTTCTGCAAGTCCTAATAGTATCCTGGGCAGAAAAGTTCCTTTTCTTATCACTTGGTAATGTCTGTGGAACAGCTTGTTGGAAATCAGACTTCCAACTGTGCATGTGTTACTTCTACATAGGTACGCCCCTCTGGGCATCCTCTTCCTGATTGCAGGGAAAATTGTTGAGATGGAAGACATGGGAGTGATTGGGGGGCAGCTTGCCATGTACACAGTGACAGTCATCGTGGGCTTACTCATTCACGCAGTCATTGTCCTGCCCCTCCTCTACTTCTTGGTAACACGGAAAAACCCCTGGGTGTTCATCGGAGGGTTGCTGCAAGCACTCATCACGGCTCTAGGAACCTCCTCCAGGTACGGAGAGATCCGTGGCTTACTCCCACGAGAAAATGTGTCTCAAACTTTACTTCAAACCAGAATTTTCAGAAGCGGGGTGAGTGTGGTGGGTGGGCATTTTTGGAGGGGTGTTTAAACTTCCAGGTATATGCATTGGCTTTTTGACTCATCAGGTCTAGGTGGGATAAAGGGAATGGGTGGCCAAATACCCTTTTAGAAAAAGGATGAGATGGAAATTAGCTCTCTTCGCCTGCCCACTCCCACCTCCCTCCTCTCACTGCCATTTGCGGGGAGGGAGAGATGGCAGAGGAGGGTGAAGGCCGTTGTGTGAGGGAGTGATTACAAGCGATATGTCATGGAGGAACCCAGAAGCAGGAGAGTTGCTGAGTGACCCAGTGAGGGGACCCACTGTTCCCAACCCTGCTCCCTGCCTTACACTAGTGCTGACTTGGTTCCCTTTAACTTAGGATATGGGAGAGGAAGGAACTCTGTCAAAAACACCAAACACACAGGCACGGTCTGAACTGTCAGGATGGTCAGCTGACATGCCTTGTTTCACTGTGCTCAGCTCGGCCACCCTACCCATCACCTTCAAGTGCCTGGAGGAGAACAATGGCGTGGACAAACGTGTCACCAGATTTGTGCTCCCGGTAGGGGCCACCATTAACATGGATGGGACCGCCCTCTATGAGGCTTTGGCTGCCATTTTCATTGCTCAAGTGAACAACTTCGAACTGAACTTTGGACAGATTATTACAATCAGGTACAAGGAAAGTTCTATACAACATTTTCTTAAGAATGACTTTACATGTGAGACGACGATCGGGAATTGGGTGAAGAAACTGGTTGGGAAGGGGAATCACGTAAATAGGAGGTTGGGGTATAGGGGAATCATTTTACTTTTGATATTTATAGATTTTTATTTGTTTTTTTAAAACTGCAGATGTGCACATTTATTAATAATGAATTTCTAATAATATAAACATGTATAAAGTAAAGAGTGAGACTCGCCACATTACTCCCCGTTATTTTGTAGGTACCACTGTTAATGTCTGGTGTGCAAAGATCTTTTCCTATGCATAGATAGACACACACTTTTTTTTGGTAATTAATGGAATCATACCGTACTGCTTGCCAATTGGTTGGTTTACTTATCAGTTTCCCATCTATAAATATATCTATCTCTTTCTTTTTAAAATCTGTAGAATACGTAGTACAGTTATCACTCTTCTTTTAAAATGTTAGATCAAGCTTCAATAAAAGGCATTAAAATTTTTGCTTCTATTATTCATTAGCTCTTATTGAGCGTATTGACACATAAAAATACACTTGAAAAACTGGATTAACATTTTCTCTTGGGTCACTTATTAGGCAGTATAAAACAGATGACAGATGACACAGAAAAATAGGTTGAGGATTTTATTTTTGTGGACTATTTTTTAAACTATTATATTTGAGGTGTCTAGTGAAAGGTAGCTGTCTGTCTCATACCTTCCCCTAACCTCTTAGTTTCCTTCTCCAGGGGCAAACGTTGTTGCTTGTTAGTTTCTTTTGCTAATTTCTTCTGGAGACAGTCCATGCACGTTCATATGCACATGCGAATATACTCCCCTCTTTCTGCTTCCTGAAAGTTAGTATGCACAACAGACCAATAAGTGTGATGGAGACTTGAAACCTCACAATCTAGATCAAACCCTGCTCTTTAGTGTATGTGCATTTTAATTATTAGTAGTAAGTTGTGCTGGAGATTGAAATAGATTTTTTTCCACAACTTTTTTATTATAAATTGTCTTGTATTGTCTTACATATATTGCAAGTTGAAAGAATATCACAACAGACATCTTTTACCTAGATCCAACAATTGTTAACATTTTTCCTTTTTTGCTTCTCCTTTCTCCCCCACCCCGTCATTCTCTGCCTTCATGACATTTCATTTATACATAGTTCAGCATGCATCACGTAAGAATGAGGATAGTGTTCTACATAACCACAATAGTACGAGTCTTTAAAGTACTTCCAGAATATCCAGTCTGTATTCAGATTTCCCCAGGTGTCCCCAAAACGCCTTTTGTAGTTTTTTCTCCCAGACTAACATCAAATCCAGGTTTACAGTTTGTGTTTATTTTTTAAGTCACTTCAGTCCTTTTAAATCTCTATCAGTTCCTTCACATTTTTTTTGGTGTGTGTACGTATGTTTATTTAGAAATAAGTTATGTCAGACTCTGTATATATGTTTTGTGTTATTGGAAAATGATGATAGTTGCAGGATGCATTGGGATAAAGAAGATGAGGCTGATCATGGCTAGAAGTGACTGGCCTGGAGGTTCTAGGAGCCCTAGGCTCAGCCTAGCTACACTGGGGCTGCGAAATCAGTATCTCAGCTCACTGTAACCCGTTCTCGGACATACCTTGGCATACTGGTTGAAAAGCGCTGCATTATGAAAAAGTTTCAGTTGCATGTGACAGAGTTTAAAATAATGACAATAACAGTGATTCAACAAGATGGAACTGTACTTCTCCCTCACGTGGAGCAGCTCTGCCCCACGAAGCCCTCCAGGCTGGTAGGTGTTTCACAGTGTACAGCACCAAAGCGTGAGGTTCCTTCACCCCTGGGGTGTTACTCTCATCCGGGTGGTCCAGGACAGCTCATCATCACCTCCAAATTTTAGCCAGTGGGAGAGGAAGCACGACCCCCAGGTAGCCTAGTCTCTTTCACCCGTGTCTCACTGGCCAGGTCTTAGTCTCAGCTCCAAAAGAGACGGGGTAATAGATAACGGTCTTCACTGTGGGCAGCTGTGCACCAGCTGAGAATTCTAGTGCTATGGAAGGGAACGATATGGGGGGCCACGAACTGTCTCTTCCACAGACTTACTGCTTTTTAATGCCACTTTATACCTAGGTAATACTTCACTGTTCAGAAAACACTTTCACGTTCTCACATAAGCCTATCAAGTAGATATTTAACAAACTGAATCCTGGACAGGTTACGTGCCTTACAAACCAAGTTCACTCTGCCTCCATAAAAAATATTGATAGTGCCACGGGACTTTGTATTTCATTTTGCTTTTGAATTAATAAATTTGATTTCTTTTTTCTGACCACGTTAAGTGTTTAAGTTGAGTATCTTTACAATCCTCTGCTTGGATAGAGGAATTATTAGAGACAAATTGTTATAACGGTATAGTACTTTAGACCTTACAGAACTTTCAAGTACCTGAGAAAATAGTTACATTACTGACCAGGGTTCTTGGCCTCTTTAATAAATACAAACGAATAAAAGGCCAGAGGAGAAATTCAGGCAAGGCTTTATTGGGAGGGAGAGGAAACAAGTAACAGAGTCCCTTGCTTGCTCCCAGAGGAGGGGCGAGCTGGTTCCTTAAATGGGGTGGTGGGGGGGAGAGTCCAGGGGTCGGGCTGCCCACCCCTTTGGTGGTGCTGTGTGCAGGGATCATGCACAGTCCCCTGCTTTTGCTCCTGACACCTCAGAAGTGGCCCTTGGGTTTTTGGTCCTTTTATATCTTGTTCATAACTTGCCGCAAATGCGCATGCACACAGTTATTTTCAGTCCTTTACAGTTTCTTTGTATTCTGTTGCTTGGTCCAGTGCATTGCAGCCCAGGGTTCCAGGTCCCAGGTCCCAGGTCCCAGCCTGTCTCAGATAGGCATAAGTTTCTTCATTTAAAAATGGCTATAATGACATAAAAAATTATACAATAATGTCATTTACAGCCACATGGATGGACTTGGAGATTGTCATCTTAAGTGAAGTAAGAGAGAGAAAGAAAAATACTACATGATATCACTTATATGTTGAATCTTAAAAAAAAAAGTACATAAATGAACTTATCTACAAAACAGAAACAGACTCACAAACATAGAGGACAAATTTCTGGTTACCAGGGGGTAAGGAGGGTGGGAAGGAATAAATCAGGAGTTCAAAATTTGCACCTCTTGGGGAGTGATAGAAATGTCAGCTACCTTGATTGTGGTGGTGGTTTCATAGGTGTATATATCTGTCAAAATTCATCAAATTATATATCTGAAATAAGTGTAGTTTACTGTGTAGGAATTATACCGCAATAAAGGTGTTAAATAAATAAATAAAAATAAAAATGCTGTAATGATAGGACCAACTTCCTAAGAGTTGTCATGAGGAGCAAATGAGACAGCCATGATTAACATATCAGGTGGTACATAACAGGCATCTGATAATCATTAGTTAATATGATTATTAGTTCAGTGGGGTTTTCACAACCTCATTTACATTTTTCTAAGGCACATCCTCTTATGGCAAGTCAGACATTGCCACTGTGCATGTTTCACAGGGTATGCTCTCTGTCTGGGGAGATTTAAACAAATGTTTTCTATCTGGGGACTTCCTCTAACAGCATCACAGCCACAGCTGCCAGTATCGGGGCAGCTGGGATTCCTCAGGCGGGCCTGGTGACCATGGTCATCGTGCTGACATCTGTGGGCCTGCCCACCGACGACATCACGCTCATCATCGCAGTGGACTGGTTCCTGTGAGTACGCCGGGACTGCGTTCGGCTTGCTGTCCCGCCCCCTACCCCCACCCCCTTGGCATCCCAGGGCACCAGGCAGCCTGGCATTCCTGCCCAAGGGCTCCATGAAGAGGGACAGTTTAGCCTGTAATTAATGTGTCCTCCCTGCCTGATCCTCGTGGTTATCTGGAGACCAAGCCCCCGACGCCGTGCACACCCTCCTCGGTTATCAGCCCACAGGGCACATCTGGCTGCTACACTTCTCACTCCATAAAGCCACGCAGGGATTGGGAAACCCACTGTCTGCCAAGTCAACACAAATCAGCAAAGCCATTTCTGAATTGCACAACACATCCCTGTGGCGGCTGGGACGGAACGGTGGGCCTCCCCTGGTGCCCCTGGCTTGCTCTTTATGCTTCCCATTCCGATGGTGTAATACAGCCCAGATGTTCCCATCTCAGCCCAACAGGGAGAGGTGCGGCCGTGCAGACAGTGGGAAGAGTGCTGGCATCATTAGATGGAATTGATTTTTGGCTCTGGGGAAAGTTCCAAGAAAAGTACCCTCAGACCTTCACCTCTGGGGCCCACCTTGCCAGCTGACATTTCCTCTCCCTTCCACTTACGAGCCACATCTTCCCAGGATGCCCGAGGTCAAAGCCCAGAAGGACCCGTAGGTGCTGGAGTCGACCTGGACACTACTCACTAGCGCTAATGACCGCGCAGAGCTCAGCGAGCTCGAGGCGAGATGAGTGCGGGGAAGGGAATCCACTGAGAGCGAGAGCCACAGTCACTCGGACATGGGCTTGTGTCCTGCCCCTGTGTGACACCGGGCAGGTTACCCAACTACCCGAGTTTCCTCCTCCGTTAAATGGGACAATAATGCCATTTACCTCCCAGTGGTGCTGCGAGGATTAAGTGCAGTGATGCATGGAAAGCATTCAGCCCACTATCTGGGTGACAGTCGGTGACTGTGAGAACTATTATAGTATAAAGCTGTGGTCTTCAAAGATTTTAGTCTCACAATCCCTTTACATTTATTAAAATTATTATACTTACAAAATGTAATTTATTAAAATTATGACACATAAAAATTATTGAGGACCTCAAAAGCTTTTATCTGTGTGGGTCCTGTCGGTATTTATCATGTCAGAAAAACCTAGACATTTTTTAAATGTTAAGTTCATTTAAAGGTTATAATAACAAATTCATTACATGTTAACATATAATATTTTTATGAAAAAAAAATACCATTTTCCAAGCCAAAAATTTAGGGAAAAGAATGATACCATTCCTTGTACTTTTGCAAATCTCCTATTAATGTCTGGCTTAATACAAGACTAACTGCTTCTGCATTCAATCTGTTGTGGTATCTTTTGTGTTGTGTTGTATTCAAAATTCCACTAGACCAACGTTCATGAGAAAATGAGGGTGAAATGAGCAAATACCATCTTAGCATTATTATGAAAATTGTCTTCACCTTAGGGGCCCCCAGAGGTCTCTAGACCATGCTTTGAGAACTTCTGGTACAAGGAAGATGAGTTGTTCCAGAGAAATTTTAAATAAAAGGAGAAAGGGAAAAGTCATTCCTACCATTGGCACACTAACTAGTGACTGAAAATTAATAATCTAGATGACCTTATTACTCTTAGTAACTACGATTATAAATCATGTGTCTATTACGTAATGATGCAATTGGTGGCTACACCAAGCAGAATTTTAAGAGACGCCTCCAGTGACTTAGCCAGGTGGTTCAAAATATGAGCTGAAACATGGAGGCACCTAGAGATTATCACACTAAGTGAAATAAATAAGACAAAGAAAACCAAATATCATATGATACTGCTTTCACGTGGAATCTAAAAGAAATGATACAAACAAAATTATTTACAAAACAGAAACAGACTCATAGACATAGAAAACAAACTTACAGTTACCAAAGGGGAAAAGAGGTGAGGGAGGGATAAATTAGTAGTTTGGGATTAGCAGATACAAACTAGTATACGTATAAAGTAGATAAACAAGGACCTACTGTATAGCACAGGGAACTATATTCAATATCCTGTAATCAACCATAATGGAAAAGAATATGAAAAAGAACATATGTATTATGTATAATTGAATCACTTTGCTATACACCAGAAACTACCATAACATTGATTCACTATACTTCAATTTTTAAAAAATATTCATTTGTGAAAAAAAAAATCTGAGCTGAAATCACATGATGTTCACAGGAGCCTCATTTTTCCTTGCTCCTCACCCTTCCCCAGGGACCGCCTTCGCACCACCACCAACGTGCTGGGAGACTCTCTGGGAGCCGGCATTGTTGAACACTTGTCACGACATGAACTGAAGAACCGGGATGTTGAAATGGGTAACTCAGTGATCGAAGAGAATGAAATGAAGAAACCCTATCAGCTGATTGCCCAGGAAAGCGAAATTGAGAAACCCATCGACAGTGAAACCAAGATGTAGACTAACATAAAGAAATGCTTCCTTGCACACCAGGTGTTTGAAAAACCATTATCAAATGTTTCCATCTCATGACATCTCATTCTCTCCAGTAAGCCCTTTACCTCCCTTTTCCTCCCACTCTGATAGAATTGGGAAGTATTTGTCCAAAATCAAGGGAGGATTTTGCAGTGGCCAAAATGTATCGTTTTCATCCCACGTCTGAAATGTTTAACTCATTTCATGTTAGTTTTATCTGATAAGGTACTGAGATCAAAAATAGTCCTGATCAAATCTTACATGCTTTTATAGCACACAATCCAGTAAATGTGATAGTTAAAAATTACTGAGTCAAAACAAATGGGAGGCTAAAAACAAAGGTGGTTTTAAATCAACTTTCAGAATTGAAAAATCCTTGAGAATACAATTCAGTTTTAGTATCAAAACAAAACAACTTGATAGATAACGGGTTATCAGTTGGACATTAGAAGGGTTTTTTTTTCCCCCTTTCTCATGTTTTGTGTCCTTATTTTATTAGTAGCCTGACAATATGAATACACACCTAGCACAGCTGTGAGGAGGCACATAAAGTGAAATTTCTACGTGGCCATGGGAAAGTTACGCCTGTCTCTTGGCCTCAGTGTTCTCATCTGTAAAATGAGCACGTTCCTTAGACAACTTTATGGTCTCTTCTAGCCCAAACATCCTGTGGCGCCCTAAAAGAACCTGCCCGGTTTCCCCTCAGAACATTCTGTAGCAAGTATCATTCCATGGAGCGCAGGGCTTTCAGAGTAGACATTTATTGGGAATGAATATTTCTAAGTAGGGGCAGGATGGCTGTGTGGTTGGCCAGGTCCTGTGTCCAAGATGTCAGTTATGCAAGTCACCAGGCTGGAGGCCATTCCAGGAGAGGAATTGTTCCTGAAATCTGCGAAGTTCTTCCCAACAGGGGAAGTATTTCCTTTCCTACTCTTCCCAAACTGAAGGGACTACTCGGGGAAGGATGTCTCCCACCACTCCTCAACTGACGATAGTCTCTTAGAAAATAAAACGTAAGACTAGCAACTAGCAAGGGTGCGCGTGGTCTTACTATGGAACATTAAAGAGCCAGCCAGGAAAGAATGGAGCACGGTTGATGTTACAAAGAGAGGATTTTAAAACAAGACAATAAGTCATCTTCAAGGAAGAGTATTTTAAAAGGAGAGGGGTTTTTTTTTTTTTTCCTCTTTTAACCTGAAACACTTTTCCTCTTTAGTTCAAAATCATTCCCCAAACTAAGGAAGTCTGCACACAAAATATAAGGCCACTTGTTATATATTTTAGAGAAGTCAAATGAATGAGCTCTCTCTCTACTAGAGGTCAATGAGCTGGGTGGGTGGTCTCGTATTTGAAAAGGTTTTTGACTATAATCAAAAGTTCTCTGAATGAGAGAAACAAGATATTTCTTTGTGTTGGAACTCCACTCACCAAATCATTCAAAACCTTCTGCTGGAGTGGGGTCTGCTTTGGTTTGGTTTGTGTCCCTGAGAGAAATGGTAGAAGATGAATCAGTATGAAGCCATGCCAATGTCGTTCCAAGGAAAAACAGAAAAGGAACAGAACAGCAGGGGCATTAGTTTCAGGCAAGGCAGCTACCAGGTTTAGAGGAGTTACATTTTTTTTTTACCCCCTAAGGAATATCCAGTCAAAGATGTGGAATATAAGACAATACCAGCTGTGTTTGAGTTTCTGACCGAACATGGTGAAGAATGGACCTAATTATGCTAACAGACTGAAAATCTAGACATACATGCTCCAATATACAATTAGAGATATTTTTATATAGATCTTGAGCATTATGTGTGTACAAAAGTTAACATTAGGCCGTGATGGAGTAACCATTTAATGTCAAGGCTCTACTTGGGAAATACACTACAAAAGTTAATGTATATGGCTGTCATCTTATGACACCAGTAGAGCAAAAATTAATCATGTCAAATTAATTCTGTTACACAGTGTGATCTTTTTTTTTTTATACTAACTGTTTCTTATGGAGAGCAGGTCCTCTGGGCAGATCCTCTCGCCAGCTCATCACAGGCTCTGCATCTTACATGCACCCAGGGTGGACTGAGAAGCATTACTTTGTAGATGTATTTTCAATAAAGAAAAAAAATTAGTTTTACATTATACCGTTGCATGTTGTTCTTCTTCTCCCTGAAGGGAAATACATTTTTCATTTGTGGAAGTATCGCAATGAGTTCAGGGCAATGCTAGGTAAAATCCTGGAACGACCAGCTGGGGAAGCCAGCCACAAGAAAATAAGTAAGGACACACTCTGTCTGCCCAACTCCTAGAACTGGAGCTGGAAACAAAAGGAGGTAAGGGAAGTGCTTTGCTGTAACAGTCTGCACTGACTTGTTCACCTCCAATTCAAATTTCTCAGACAAATTGAATCATTTCCATGTTGGGATTAATTAGAAAAGTGTAATGTCACCATTGGTTCTTCCAACAAACTAATTTCCTGTCTGACCTTCAAATTAGGTAGATTTATCTTTGCCATTACTACTGCCATTTGTGAAAAGAGCTGAATAAGACCTCAAGGGAGATTTCAGGAATAATCAATGTGCTACTGAATCATTCTATTCATAAAGCACGACTCATGGATCACTGTTTTTTCCCATCACGCTTTTTAAATAAAGAATCAGGAGGCAATATCATGAGATGCCCAGGTTGAAGTTGTGTATGGAAGCCTTTTGGGGTGGGTTGGGGGGGTAATTAGCTTTATTTAGTTTTAGAGGCAGTACTGGGGATTGAACCCAGAACCATGGCGCTCTACCACTTGAGCTATATCCTCCCCGCTGGAGAACTTTTAATCTGACCGTCTACCTGCAGGTGGCAGCCACCTAGAGGAGGGACTCTTAAGGACAGGCCACAAACCCCTAGATCATGTGAAAGACGTCAGTGAGTTCATATAGCCCTTGAAATTGTAGGGAAAGTTTTGTGCATCTGCCTTTTTCTGGGAGAGAAGACTTTAGCGTCCATCAATTTCTCTAAAGGATCTTTCGACCAAAAATTTTACAAATCCCTGTTTGATCAGTCTGACTTTTGACAAGGCATTTATGACATTCCAATGGGTGATTGGGGACATGCTCGCAGCCTGGGGGAATCAAACTAGCTCTGGCTTCCCTGAGGGGATCCAGTCTGTGGGACTTTCTGGACACGGAAGCAATCAGGGAAGTGCCACAAAAGAACAACCCACCCCTAGGAAGTGCTTCCTCCTGCCATCACCAGTTTCCTTCCCTTCTGCAGCCTAAGCTGGATTTGGCCTCCACCCTCACTGGGCTCCAGCCTCCACACTCAGGCCTGAGAAGCGGGTCAGCAGCCTGTGGAGGATCTGTGGCGATGCCATTAGGGTTGAAGGCATCAACCCTCACAGTCCTCTCAGGCTATGACTAAGATGAAGGGGAAAAAGCATAGATCCCTCTGAAGTGGTCACAGATCTCTTCACAAACGGAACTTCGAAAATGCTTCCGGTTAACACATTTTTTAATGCTTCTGATAAGTAAATACATTCCTAACAATTTTTTTAAAATCTGACACTGAGAGACGTTGGGGGTCTATCTGTTCCCCATGTTTATCCCTTCAGCCCCTCTGTCCCACCCCCAGCAGCATTCCCTTTCCCAAGCTGAAGTCTTACTTTCCAAGTAAAATCCTTTTGGTACGCTTTTATTCATAGATGGCGTGTTGTGAATAGAGGTTTTCGCGCTCTTCATCGCGTGGGTCTGAAGGAAGGGCTGATTTCCAGCTGGAAAGGGGTGGGGGGGCACACGCCCTCCTTCCGGGCGGCCCGCTGGGCACTTGACCTGAGGCTGCTGTCAGTCATTCGGCCTCCGCGGCAGCGCGCTACCCTTCTCCCACCCGGGTGGTCCCAGAACTGGGGAAACAATGACCAAGCTCTGTGTGGCCTGTTCCGAGGAGCCAGAGCAGTTGTGGTGGGGTAGAGGGGAGGGATGTCAGGCCGAAAGCAGGCTGGGAATGGATAAGCCGTCAGAAAAAGCAGGGAAGGAAGGGTGGAGGAAGCTGATGGGCCCGGTCCTTAGAGGGAAAGCGGAAGATGAGAAATCTCTGGGATAAATGAGGCCGGGTCTGGGGAGGCGCGATACCCACAACGACCACCGGGGGGAGCCCCGAGCTCGTCGCAGGAAGGAGCTGAATTTCCTCTTAAAGAGAACTCGCTTGGATGAGCACAACGTGGAATTCCAAGGTCGGCAGTGCAGAGGGAAGAGTGATATGTGAAAGCCATCAAAGGGTTTAAAATTCTTCACCGCCCCGTTTCCCTATTCCCTGCTTCTCAGTCTCTCCCAGGAGCCCTTTCCATTCTAGGAATTCTCTGTTTTGTATCCCCGTGCCCTGCCGCTCTCCCCTCCCTCCTCCGTTTTGCCATTCTGTTCTAGATTATTATCTTCCCATCCCATCCCTTATGTTCCCTAAGCACAGGCAGGTACTCAGAAAGTGGCATGATTTCAATCTGGTCTTCCCTCATTATGCCCACAAAACTGGTGCCTCAGCCTTCAATTTGGAACCAGTCTCATTTTACTGAACATATACATACAAGCAGGGTAGTCAGATCAAATAAAAGACACCAGTTATATTTGAATAGTAGCAAATAATGTTTAAGTGTAAGTATTAAATAACAAAGGATGTTTTGGTTTAAGTATGTCCCAAAGTATTACGCAGGGCAACCTGTATTTTTTTTTTTTTTTTTTTTTTTTTTTTTTTTTTGCCGTTGTTGTCAACCCTACATAAATGCAAAATGAAGAATTCAAGACAATTTACGTTTGCCTTGATGGAGTGAATGTTATAGGTGAAAGAGTTCGTGTGATTATTCAAAATAATCATCCTAATTTTTAATCTCTCTTTGCAAGCAAAAACGCGCTTTAAAAGGCAGTCTAGACCTGGGACATTTATACTGTTTGTTTGGGGGATGTTATCACTTGTAAATCTTGTGACTGCATTTAAAAAACTTGGTCACCTTTAAGACTGCATGGAACGGCCTTAAATAAATTAAACAGCTTTTCAGTATCCATACTTGAAATATTTTAAGGCTCACATCTGTTTTTCTTTTCTTCTCTTTTTTTTTTTTTTTTTGCCTTTCCTTCTCTCACTCCTTCCTCCTGTACTCCCCGCCCCCACCCAACTCCAAACATAAAATATTTTCTGTAATCCATTACAGGGCTGAACAATTTGGCGTTCACATATTGTTTTCCAATGTGAACATATTTTTTTCATTTGGGGTGCTCTTTCCAGAAAAGCACCCATATTCTTTTCATATTGTGCTATTCAAAGACCATCATTTTCCAGTCATTGCAAAGTTGGGAATGAGGCATTTTTCAGTCTTTTGCAGGAACTCCAGCCTCCACGGTTGGGCATCGATCCCACAAAAGTCCCTTCTTTAAGCCAAGGCCGAAGGATACGACGCACAGGGCCCAATTGTTACTGCAGAAGGAGCACAAAATATGCCCCTTAAAATCAGAAATTCTTTCCCAATAATCGCAGCCAGATTACAGATAGCAGTGGGTCTCACAGAAGAGGGTATCAGATGACAACTTTTAGATTTCCTTTTCAACTCTGTAGGTTCAGGGGATCATAAAAAGAAGCCTGAAGGCAGCCAGCCAGGAGCTTGCAGACATAGCAGGAGAAAATAAAGACCATCCAAGAGTCATCTCAACCCCAAAAGGAGCTGATGATGTGTCTGCCCTGGGGAGAACTTAGCACTCAAAAGATTCTGTCAGCAACACAAGTCTGCAAACTGTCACCAAAGTCCACAGCCTTGGCACTACAGGGCCTCAGTGAGGCATTGCTTCATTTAAGCTGATGATAAGCTGTTAGCCAAAGAAGTAGAAAAAACTCAAGAAAGTCTACACCTATGTTAGAAAACAAACACAGCTAGACTAAGAATGACTTCATGCTTCCTAAAACCTAAAGGCCTTCAGCTTCAGAGTGCTGTTGCTTCCATACCTGTTACCCTTACATTCTCGAGCAGTTTCATCAGGGTCCCTGGATTGTCCTGATTAATCCCAGCACATGATCTGTTGGCTTCATGATGACAATACCTGGATGAGGAAGTGTGAGTTCTAGTCCCTGATTTGCTTTTAACCGGCTTTCTCTGTGGACCCCAATGTCCTCATCTGTACGTGCGGAGGTTGGATGAAACCTGAACTCTCCGGTTTTCCTATCAGGTTTCCATCTGTTGGAGGAAGTGTTGAATGAGGTTCTAGGGTCAAGTAAGCCTGGCAAATGATAGATCAAAACTTCAACTTCCTCATCATAAATAAGTCTAAGACCTTCTCCACGAGGTGTAATGAGAATGAAAATGGATGATAATGTAAAACTCTCAGTCCAGTTCCTGGCACTTAGGAAGATTCTTAAGATGTTCAGAACAAAGCCGACTCAGTGAAGGAGGAAGAGGCATGGGGATGACGCTGGAGGAGGAGAGAGTGGTTCCCGTCTCAGTCTGCGCCCTTGTGAGCAGGAAGGAACTCCCTGAGGAGGCCACAGACCTACCTCTTCTGGGAGGGAGGCTTTGCAGAGGCCCGTCTCCCCTAGAAACGGGCATCCTGAGAAACTGCCAGGCCTCTTCCCAGAGGGGCCCAGGCCTCTGCGTGCGCCCGGGTACTGACAGCCCCTGCCAGGCTCCTCCGATGCCTTTGTCAGGCCCGGCTCTCCCAGCAGCCCCGCGCTGCATGGTGGTTTTGTCAAGGGCACAATTCGACACTCTGAGGGGACCACCCAGCTTCCTCCCGGGTCTCCTAGAGAACAAAACTGCCGCTCTGTGTGCCAGTGACCTCCCCCTCTGCCAGGCCCCCCCTGCCGTCCTCCTCCCGGCCAAGGGGAATGGGAGAGGCAGTCAGGCCCACGCTCTGTGGGAACCCAGGGGATGGTGTGCTAATGAGCTGCCCCAGCGCCAGGCCAAACGCCCTGTATCTGGGATGCTGCTGCCACCCTGTGGCAAAGGTCTTTCTCTAGGCGCCTGATGGCCACTTCAGACCAGACTACATGGAAACGCCGAGCAATTACTGCAAACTCATTACTGATGGACTATAGTGAAGGCTATAGAGATAGAAAATAGCTCAAAAGTCTGAGAGAAAAAGGAACTTGAAGTGTTGTATGTCTAGGGCAGTGATTCTCAAAGTGTGGTCCCTGGAGCAACGTTATCAGCATCCCCTGGGAATGTATCAGGAATGCATATTCTGGGGGTGGGGGTATACCTCGGTGGTAGAGTGCACACTCAGCATGCATGAGGTCCCGGGTTCAATCCCCAGTACCTCCATTTAAAAAAAAAAAAAGAAAAAAGAAAAAAGAAAAAAAAAAGTGCAGATTTTCAGATCCCATCCCAGACCTACAGAATCAGAAACATGGAGGGCGAAGCCCAGTAGTCCGTTTTAACCTCCAGGTGGTTCTGAACCACTGGTCTAGAGTCTAAAAAGAAATGAGCTTTGGAGTTGATAGACTAGGGCCCCAATCCTGGCCTTGCCTATGAGCTGCATGACTTTGGGCAAGTTACTTAACTGCCTCAGTTTGCTCATACTTATCACGATGAGAATCATTCTTATTTCCTGGGATTTTGTTGAAGATTAGATCAGGGGAAAAAAAGGTAGACGGACCAGTCTGTGTACAGGCTTAATAAATGGGGCTTGTTTGGGGTGTTACTATCATGGAGTGATAAACCTGCTCACATTACCACTAGGATAAACAGAGAAGATGCTGCCCGCTCCTCTATTTATTTCTCAGATATTTATACAGTGCCTACTGTGTGCCAGGCCCAGTACTGGACAATGCAGGTACAACAGTGTATAAAGCCCCTCCTTTCATGGAGATACATTCTAATAAATGCGTACTTATAAGTGCCGCGGACTGAATAATGTCCCCTCCAAAATTCATACTGCGAAGCCCTAACCTCCACTGTGGTTGTATTTGGAGATGGGGCTTTTAGGAGGCAGTTAAGGTTAAATGAGGTCATAAGGATAAGGACCTATTTTGACAGGACTGGTGGCCTCTCTACACACACACACACACACACACACACACACACACACACACACACCCCAAGGAAAGGCCATGTGAGCCCACAGCGAGAAGGCTGCCTTCTGTAAGCCAGGAGGAGAGCCCTCACCAGAACCCGACCATGCTGACACCCTGATCTTGGACTTCCAGCCTCCAGACTGTGGTAAAATGAATCTGTTGTTTAAGCCACCCGGTCTGTGGTCTTTTGTTACGGCAGCCCAAGCAGACTAAGATACAGGCTCAAGCTGTAATTGCTGTTACAAGGAAGAGTAACGCCGCCCAGGAAGAGCCTGCAGAGAGGCACTGGAGCGCTATTTAAATAGGGCAGTCAGGGAAGACGCCCTGAGGGGACTCCCTGTGAGGAGAGACCTAAATGGAATGAGAGATCAAGACTGCGGATTCCAAGTTGAAGGGCGAGCCAATGCAAGCCCCGCCCCCACCTTCCCCTGTGCAGGTGTGAGCTCTGTGGGAGGGCAGCCTGGAGGCCAGGGAGTCTGGGGAAAGGGGAGGGAGTCAGAGAGGGGCCAGGGGAGGGCCCACCTGGTGGGGTCTTGCAGACCACGGTGAGGACAGTGGATTTTATTCTAGGTGTGAGGGGATGCCACGGAGGGTGGAGAAGCAGGGGAGCCTGTTTTCTCTAACTTCTCTGTTCAGCCTCCAGGTTGACCATCAGTCTCTGCCCATCTAAAGAGTCTCCTTTGAGTAACCTGGCTACTTCCTACATAAACGGTCAGCATCACCCCATGCAATCCCCTAGACTTCCTGCTCCCTGCTCCCCCTTCCCCACATTCTTCGCCCGGCCCTGGAACTCACTCCCACGGAGGCAAGATCCCTGTGCAGACCTGCCGGCTCTCAACTTGAGGTCCCTACTGCACAGGCAATAAGAGAGGCCTCAGATGAGCAAACCATAACCTCTGTTGGCACTGGGCAGCCCAGTACAGGGGAGGAGTCGGAATGCTCTGCCCGCAGGGTTCTCCCTGCTTATGTAACAACTGCCTCTTGAAGAAAATACTTCTCTCCTGGCCTCCCTTCTTTTTCCAGCCACCCCCATAGCTAGAAGGGATGGGTTTCTGCCACCCACTTCTCTTCCTGTATCGGTCATCAGTGAAAACCCTGTGGTCTGCTTTACCAGGCCAGGGTCTTGATAAGCGAAGGAAGGAAATGAGGGAATTTAGAAAAATCTTCTCTCTTCACAATGCCTGCTCACAAGTCTATTGCCTTGAAGTGAGTTCCTATTTTGAGAATCAGAACCTGAATACTATTGATTTCTTTCAGCTGTAATCATCCTGATTTCTTGAGGCAGGGGAGTGCCCTTGGCTGGCTTGGCAGAAAGTACATTCAGAAAAGCAAAAGAGAAAATCATGTCAACTTTTCCTGCCAAAATATTACGTAATTATTATAATAATACTTATTATTATAGAAAACTAAGACTTAGTGGCAGGGAAATTTCATTGTTTTTTTTTCCCAAGGGATTTTTCGAGTGTCTTTTCAAAGACAGATTTTTCACTTCTACCTAAGAAGTCCTTATTTCTCCCTTTGAGATTCATCCATTTGCGAAATTCAGGCTACTTAAAGCTTTTATGTCTGGCCTAGGTCTTTCCCCCTCCATTTCCTCTGTTTGTCCCTCCCATGAGGTTGTGACCTGTACTAGGTCACGCTGCAGGTCACCTGGACCTTTTGCTTCACATCAGAGGTCCCAGGAGAGAAAAGACTAGGGACCCACGTTGGAGAAAGAGCTGCAGGTCATAAGCTCAGACACTAAAGGAGCCCAGGCCAGGCTTCCAGCCCCTGCAGGGTCATGCCTGGATCGAGCCCAGCCGCTTTTCTCAGTAAGAGCCTTTTTGACATGGAGAGAAGGCTCAAAGTAAAAGTAGTGGAAATGCACTCACAAAAGACCAAGGAACGCCTTGACATAGAAGGAGGTCACCACTGACTGTTCATTTCTGGTCGTAATGGGAATCAGAGACCAGAATAGCTGTAATACCCTTGGGGTCCCTTGTTGGATGTAATCAAGAAGTTGCTCTAAGCAGAACAGAAAACACTCCCTTACTCACGTGTCTCAAACTCTCAGACTCCAAGCAGAGACTTCCTTGTTCCTGCCTTGTCCCAGCTACATGCTTCTGAGATGCAAGTCGCTCCAAAGTGGTTCAGCCTTGCATGAGCCTTGCAGTCAGGACCCCCTAGCTCAAATCAGACACCGCCACTGATTCAGTGTGTGTCCTGGGGCAATAATGTCACTTCTCTAAGCCTCCTCCTCTGGTGAAGTCTTATTGGGATTATGGGGTTTTCTGGGGATTTAATTAGGCAATACTTAGCTCCTGTCCAGCACATACACATACCAGGGCTGAAAGACAGATGAAAATCAGTGCCCAGTCCAGCTACACCAGTTGTTTGCTGCTGTGCCCTTTCTGTTTGGTCAGCCTCCGTGCTTCAGCAATTGTAAAGTATTTTTGCTATCACCTCCAGCTATTGTTATCACTAATATTATTATTCCTCTTGTTTTCATGCTGTGTGTCCAGGATGGCTTTATCTGGAGAGAGACAGAGACAGAGACAGAAAGAGAGACAGAGTGAGAGAGAGAGAGGGAGAGAGAGAGAGAGATTGAGATCTTACCACTGGAGGGCAGCAAATAATCTTCAAAGTCCTTCCCAGCTCTAAAGTTTCATGAGTCCATGAAAATGATCTATAGCTGGAATTGAGTAAGACCAAAGAGGACCGAGTTGTAACACAAGCCAGTTGCCAGAGCCACGAGGAGCATCCTTCTCTGCTCCTTCCCATCCAGGTGGGAATCTTCAGGTGTCCTGCAGAGAGTCTGGGACTGTTCTCACAGTTCCGAGGATTTCTCCACCTCTCTATCTTCCTTCTCTTTCATCCTCTGCTCTCCCTTGATTGCATGCAATCACTCTCTCATTCTCTCTCCCCACAGCCCTCAGACTGAGGACTCAAATAGCTTACTAGTTTTTCATTTCTATTCCCCCTAAAGCATTACCTTTTGCATCACCACTCCCCTGGTTCTGTGCTCTGAAGCTTGCCCCCACTAACTGGGTCCAGGACCCTGAAACACTCAGTTCCAACCTGGACACCGCAATACAGGCTCCTCCTTGTCTGCAGGGAATCACACCACAAGTCCTGGTTCTATTAACCAACCACCCGTCAACACGTATTTACTGAGTGCTGCAAATGTGTTGAGCACTGACTTAGCAGTTTTGTGGGACCACGAAGAAGGAGGGTGCTGTGAGTGCTGTGGTTATGTGCCACAACTCTGGCCTTCAAGGTTTGAGTTTGAATCCTGACTCTGCTGTTTGCTAGCTGTGTGACCTTGGCGAAGTTTTATATGCTCTCTGAGCCTCAGTCCCCTCATCTGTAAAATGGAGATATAGCAACATCTTCCTTGCTGTGGTAGCTGTGAGGGTAGGTGGTCGTGTATACATACAGCAGGTAATCACAAAACAGGAGGTGTTGTTGTCATAAAACAGGTTCAAAGAATTTATAATCTAATGGGAATTCACAAGAAAACAATGCCCACGGTGGTATGGATTCTTGTGCCAGAGGTTCAGAAGAGCTGAAGTGATTACCAGTCCTTGGGTATCATAACTAAGGCTCTCAAAGCCCGAAAAAAATCTATATAAGCAACTCCATGATTAAACAAATCACAGTGTCCTAGTGATCAGTGTTTATTACCATGGAAATTAACTGAATTTATTTGTTTGTTTGTTTGTTTGTTTATTTCATGGAGGTACTGGGGAATGAACCCAGGACCTCATGCATGCAGGCACTCTACCACTGAGCTATACCTTCCCCCTTACCTTAAAAATTAAAAAGTCAGTCTTCCCAGCTTCCTGCTCAGCACCTCGCAGGGCTTGTTGGCTAGAATTCTCTAGACAGGATGCGACCCACAGTCCCCTGCTCATTCATAGTTGTGCATTAATATCAGCAATATTTTGAGCACCTACTGTTTACCAACCAAGCACAGATCCTAGCAGGGAAAATCATTAAAAGAATAATAATATTTGTGTGACCAGTTCTAGGAGAGGGTCAGACAGGGTATTTCTAGTGAAAGCATCACTGTAAACTGGTGTGTCTTCCTCTCCCCAGACCTCTAAGAGGCATTATTCCAGCGCCCTGCCTCTGAGCGCGATTATGCCGGAACTACATGCGCAAGATTACTCTGTCCTTAAGGATTTCCAGACATTGGTTTTAGTGTCTAATCTCCCTTCCACATGAGAATGCTCTGGTTTGGTTAAATTGTAACATACTCTAATCACATATAATATAAAACCTTTCAAGTACAGAAGGGCAAGGCATATGTTGAAAGCCTGTTATACACCAGGTACCTCACAACGGCCCTGTGAGGAAGCATCATTGTATCTATTTTACATACAAGAAAGTTGAGGTTCAGGGATAAGTAACTTACTCAAGGCAAAGATGCGATTTGAGCCCAGGTCCATATCCAAAGCAAGGGTTTCCCCGCCTAGATTAACCCTGAAATCTAACTCTGATCAAGCACTGCAAACCCAGGACCTCATCTAAACCATTACTACGGCGTGAACTCCCAGGGCAGTGTTTTTCAAACTGCAGGTCATCAGTTTGGTGGGTCCCAACCAGCATTTTTTTTTTAAATTGAAGTATGGTTGATTTACAATGTTGTATGTTTCAGGTGTACAGCAAAGTGATTCGAGATACATATATATACACATACACATATATATATACACACACACATATATACACACATACACACATATATACATATATATATACACACACGTATATATTCTTTTTCAGATTCTTTTCCATTATAGGTTATTACAAGATATTGAATACAGATCCCTGTGCTATAGAGTAGGTCCCCCAGCCGCATTTTTTAATGAAAGAATAGAATAGAAAATATCAGAGTGCCCCACATATAGTAAAGTATTGTTTCAGGGAATTTTTATTCTAATGTGTATGTGTGCATGTGTGTGTGTGTGTGTGTGTGTGTGTAGAGGCCTGCATCGTGAATAAATTACATATCAGGATTTAAAAGTTAAAAGCTGCAGTTGCGAGCCTTTGCTGATCAATAACCAATCAATAACTTTTTCACCTTGTGAATTTAATTTTGGTTTCCACAACTGCCCACCCTCAAGGAACATTCATCTTCCAAATACAAATAGTTCCTTGGGATGTGGTGATTTGGACTTTTATCTTAAAGAACCAAGTGCTCTACTGCCATATATTTTCCAAATTCTGTTCCGGGCTCTGCTAACACATGTGACCCAGCCCTCCAAAATCACTCAGTGCTCCGATGAACTTAAAGACAGACTCCACGACCAGGTTAAACTCCTCTTGTTAGGCAGCCACATCTGCCAGCGCTGCTTGCCAAAAGAAGTACCTTCTGACACTCAGCTCTGGAAACAGAATGAAGGGGAGGAATTCCTTGTTTGCACTGACATCTGGTGGTCAGCAAGAGGCTGGCATCCCAGTACCTTTGCCTTTTGGAATTCATTAGATAGTTAGAGAGAGAGAGAGAGAGAGAGAGAGAGAGAGTTGATTCTGTACCAGGGACCAGAGCAGGAACCAGGTACCAATGCTGACTGACTGCAGCTGAAATGATTCCTCATGTCCCCACACCCCTCCTGGATCACCACCCTTCTCCTTGCAGCTGGACAGAGAAAGGTGGAGGGAAAGGACAGGGACTTAGAACATACCAGGGTCCTTCACCTGTCATGGGATCCTGGGGAAACTATGCAAACTCTGGAAGACTCAGCTGAAAAATCAAGATAAGAAAACAATCTATTGTGGGCATCTTACTTCATTTAACCCTTCAAACATCTCCTTTGATGTTAAGTTCCAGATACTTACTGAACATTCAAAAAGTGCTGGTTCTCTTCCCCCTTCTGTCGTTTTATGTAAGACGCTCACTAGTTGTCTTCCAAAGCCTGGAGTCCTACTTCCTTCCCATCCTGGCTTGCCTGGCTTACTCCATTCAAGTGGTAATGAAGATTTATGGAGAGCTTACCACATGCTGGGAGATGCCTAAGAGAAATCTGAAAGCATTCTAAGAGATTTACAGTGTTAAAATCAGGGGACTTTAGGCCTCTAAAATGGGGACTATTGACGCCCCCCATTTTACTGATGAGGACAGTGAGGTGTGGTGAGTTCAAGCAGGTTTCTCAAAGCCTCAGGCTCTGGGACTAAATGTTTAATCTCAACAGTGTGGCTTCACCAGGCAGAACTCTCAAGCTTCCAGTTAATTTGGCTCTTTGCCCCCCTTATAGTAATAGCTGACACATATTGAGTGCGTATTAAGTGCTGAGTTCTTTGTAAACATTGTCTCATCTGATCTGTATTAAAAATCCTATAAGATAGTTAGTATCATTATCCCCAGTCTACAGACGAGAAAGCTGAGGGTATGTAACTTTGCCTGAGGTCACAAAGCTAACAAAAACCCAAGTGGGAATTCCAACGCAGGTAATTTGATTGTAGCTCTTTGGTCTTAACCACTCTTCTCCTTTAGACTTTCATGCATTTCCAGCCTCTGAAGCTAGCCTGTGATCTCGAAGGCAGAGCAATCTGCCCACAGAAGGCACTCCCTCACCAGATGGAGTATTTAACACAAGAACAATTTAGCAACATCTTTAAAATTGAGGACTTCGTGACACTTAATATAAGAGGCCCTCTTGCAGTGTTGTGCAAAAAAAGAAAACAAAACAAAACAAAAAACCAAGACAGGAATCATTGGCGCCAATACATGGGGACTGCAATCAGCCAACCCATGTTTTCTTCTTGTTAATAAGCTGTATGAGTTTCCTATTGCTGCTGCAACAAATTACTACAAACTTAGTAGCTTAAAACCACACAAATGGACTCTCTTACAGTTTTTATTCTCTTAGTTCTGGAGGTCAGACGTGTCAGATCAAGGTTTGACAGGCTGCATTCCTTCTGGGAGTTTCCGAAGAGAATCTATTTCCTTACCTCTTTCTTTCAGTTTCTAGATGCTGTCCATATTCCTTGGCCACTGGCCTTTTCCTTGCCTCATTCCAACTTCTGGCTTCCATTGTCACATTTCCTGCTACTAATTTTAATCCTCCTGCCTCCTTCTCATAAGGACCCTTGGGATTACATTGGGTCCACCAGATAATGCAACATAATTTCCCCATCTCAAGATTGTGGACACAGTCCCTTTTACCATGTCAGGTAACATCTTCCCAGGTTCCAGGGGTTGGACACAGACCTTGTTGGGTGACCACTACTCAGCCTACCACACAAGTCCAGGCTGGGGTTCTGGAATCCCACCAGCAGGCTTGCAGTTCAGGGCCCTGCTTCTCTCGCAGGGTGGTGCTTGGTAGCTCTATGAAACCTGGGCTTCACATGCAAGAAGTGAAACTTCATTCTCTACAGTCAAGCAGCATAAGGTGGTGCTTTAGAATCAAAAGCTAGGAGGGCTTCTGAGCTCAGCTCTGATCCCCTTTTATCAGGTAGATCACAGACAACTCACCGCACTTGGCTAAGCTTGGGTTTCCTTGTCCGTGAGATGGAAACGCCACCTGCTCTCAGGGTTGACATGAGGATTGAAGATGAATTCTGAACATAGTAGACTCTCCATGCGACCCTCTTGGGTGACAGTGAACTTGAGATGCCCAGCAATAACATTGTCAATGATGAGTCTGCCCTTGATAGAGATGAAGGGTGAGGAGAGGAGGAATCAGGAAAGAAGAAAATGTTGCTCACATTGCCAGGGCAGGAATGAGGTGGTAGTCTTCTTTTTTTAACTTGACCTACTTTATGAAGACAGTAAAAATCTCCTTCTGCTTTCTCCTTACCCATTGTCAACATCAAATATACAAGCAATAGACATCAGGTCTGTGCCAGGAGCAAATGGCCAGCTTGAAGAGATGCCTTATGTGCTTTGAAGACGGTGCTAAGATTTAGGAGACTTAAATGTGATGTTGAGGGGGAGGGTATAGCTCAGTGGTAGAGTGTATGCTTAGCATGCACAAGGTCCTGGTTCAACCCTCAGTACCCCATTAAAAAAAACAATAAAATAAATAAATAAATAAATAAATAAATAAATAAATAAATAAATAAATCTAATTACCTCCCCCTCCAAAAAAAAAAAAAAAAAGCCAAAAAAATTAAATTGAAGGTGATGTTAACATTCAACATTGCTAATACCCAGTTGAACCGGGAAAGCAAAAGTCTTTAATTGATTGATGGTCTCAGTTTCCTTTTCTGCAAATGAGAGAATTTTTTTTTTCCAACTGTCTCTCTTTCTAACTGGGTAGAGCACAGAGGAAACTCAAAGAATTTCATTAATGAATGAGCCACTTATCTATTTTGAAGGCTATTCATTGCCTAAGTCCAGACTTTTGTCCTCGTCACTGGTGTCAGGGCATGAAAGAGTTAAGTATGGGACTCTTATGAAAACACTTGTTACTTTTTTATTCATAGGCACTGATCACTTTAATTGATGATAAGATACCTTGCTTAAAACAATTAGCTTTGACAATACACGTATAAGCAGAACATTAAATTGTAAAGTTGTTCATTTTCTGCTTCCCTGCCACAAACATTAGATGAAAAAAACAAGAAAAGTAGGTGGAAGATGATTCCAAGTAATTTCAGGGCATTATTACAAAGTGAGGCTGGTGAGATTTGCGTCTTTTTGACAAATTGAAGGAAACCAGCAGAACAAATCTTGTTTCAGGAGTGCATTTTCCCTGCGTGATCCTCTAAGTGGAGATGCATTACCCCTAGAAAGAAAAAAATCCAAGTTCTGCAACTGCCAAAGATAAAATGACAAATTTGGCTCCCAGCAATACATTCTTGACAGCTACTAGAGTTCCAGGAAAAGAAAACAAGAAAATTAAATTTGACAGAAATGAAGAAGAAGAAAAAGAAGGGATTTTTACCAGTTAGCATTTCAATGATTTGAAGGGATTGTAAGGTCATTCAATAACAGACCACTTAGGTGTCTCCCCCATTTTACCCAAAAGGCATGAATGTTACTTTAATGGAGTGCCACCCTATAGACAGTAGGTGGTGTCCACACGTCTAGTCCACAGGTTGACTGCGTGGTGACTTGCTCAAGACAAGTTGAGAACAAACGTGAGCCAACTACCTCACAGCTTTCCATCAGCCCTTATTTCTGTATTTCCAGAATACCTTTCCATGGAACTCTTGCAAAAGCCTATTCTGGGGGTGAGGGTATATAGCTCAGTGGTAGGGCATGTGCTAAGCACGCACAAGGTCCTGGGTTCAATCCCCAGTACCTTGGTGAAAAGGAAGTTGACCATCTCAAAAGCCTGTTCTCCAGTCTGAACTTCAGATTGAGGGGCCTGTTTGTGCCATGTTTGAAGAGCTGTGCTATTCAATATGGTAGTGGTTATTTAAATTAATTTGAATACGTTAAAGTGAATTATTTAAATATTAGTCGATTTTATTTAAAATGAAATGAAATGTAAAATACAGTTCTTCTGTTGCACTAACCACACTCCAGGTGCCCGAGAGCCTACGTGGCTAGTGGCTGCCGTGCTGGGCAGTGCAGACATAGGTCTTGGCCGTCACGGCAGAAGGTCTTACTGAGTTCTCCCTAAGCTCAGGACGCTGTAGTTTGAGAGTGAAGGGTGGGAACTGGGAGAGGTGGTACAAAAGGAATATAGTTGGAGAAGATGGGTTGCGGTAGACTTCTGTGAGCAACCAGAGGGGTATTCAAGTCAAAAATCATCACTGATTGCTTACTCTGTGAGCACCACACTTGAGAAAAACAGATGAATAAAAGAGATGTGGTTCCTATCCTCAGGATGTTCAGAGTAAGACCAAAAAAAAAAAAAAAAAAAAAAAGAACCCAAATAGATATTACAAAACTACTTTAATGCAAACTATAATGCCAAAGGGACATATCATAAGAGAGTTATGGGGGCACTCAGGCAGTTATTAATGGAAATTAAGGATGAGAATAATTCAGTGCCTGAAGGGTGGAAGAAAAAGGAGACCCCAGGGTAGGAGAGGATACCAGAGGGAGATAACAGGGATTAGAGAAAAATGTCAGAGTGGAATTGCTAACAAACACAGCCCGATATGGAGCCAGGCTAGCAGAGGGTGGAGATCCCCTGTATCACCAAACATTCTTTATATTAGTTTCCCACCACTACGTTTTGAAAAATGTTTATCATTATTACCTGAAATGATAGAACATGCATGTGCTTTGGAGTCAGAAAGACTTGGCTTGAATCCTAGCTCTACTACTTACCAGCTGTGTGACTTTAGGCAACTTACCTAACCTCTCTGAGCCGCTGTCTTCTTCCTCGTCTACAGAACTGTGGATTATAACATTTATTTCTAAGTATTGTCACAAGGATTAAATGAAATAGTTTAAGTGAAAGCGCTTAACAGAGTACCTGGCACATGGCAGATACTCAACAGGGGTGAGGTTTCCCTTCCCTTCCCTGAAGACAATGGCTAAGTCTATAGGCTTTGGGGGCAGACTGCTTGGTCCAACTCCTGACTCTGCCTCTTACTGGCTGTGTGATATTGAGCACGTTGCATTCTGAAGGAGACATTCCCAAGTGACAGGTGAGTGTGGATACATCACAGCTTAAGCTTGAGCCTACCACTTTTTTGGCAGAAAAGGGAACTATTGGCAAAATCACTTGGTAGGACTGTATTCACACTTCTTATGTTAAGGATAAACGCTTGCCAGTTAATATCACACAGTAACAATTTGAAAATGGTGCTAACTGATACTGAAGTGACCACTCAGAACAATCAGGGAGTAAAAAGAGTTAAGTAGGGTTATGTTTTATTTACATTTGTATGGTCAGCTCTGTTTTAATCTGCATCAGTAGTGATACCTCATAATAATTCCTATGCGTTTACACTTTTAGAATTTAATCACATACATGTTGGGCTTATGGTGTTATCTCTTCTATAACAGATCATCTGTTTCCTTTCCATTTATCTTATCTCCAAGCCAATACGTAATGTTCTTGAAAGCTGGAGCCAAGTATATGTTCTTTATGTCCCACGTGGTACCTAGCACAGTCATGCACTTGTTGCAGAAGGAAGGATGGGAGGGAGGAAGGAAAAAAAGGGAGGAACCTGTGTTTGTGTTAGCAATAAACATGCATTTGACAATAAAATGGCCATACCAGGTAAGATTCAAACAGTCTATTACACCTAATATCCGCTGTCTAATCATGATATCATGACATCAAGTGCTGTGCTGTGGGAGACTCCTGTCCTTTTTTATGTCAATCACAAATAGTCAAGACTGCATCCTAGAAAAAACTTCAGGCCTCTGCAGCCATTACTTGTTCTAAATTATTTTAAAGAGGTATATTAAATTCTTTTGCTTACATTTTATTTAAAAAAAAAACATGAATTCATTCCCTTGTGATTTGGATGACAGGAAATCTTACAGAATAAACCACTGCCGTTGCCATCACCTCCTTCTCTCACTCCCCACCCCGCTGACAACACTGCTAATTGTCTGTGTGTTTCTCTGGAGCAATTTCTGTTTTATGCCTGTACCATGTTTTGGGTTGCTGACTTCCTCCTGGATTAAAGATTTCATGATTTTACAATTAAGAAGATATATTTACAATTACATTAGATATATTTATTCATCTAGTAAGTATTTACTGGAGATCTGCTCTGGGCTGGGGGAATACAGTGATGGATTAAACATATAGTGTTGTCTTCCCTTGCCGTTGACATAGGGATTCCAAGAACTCTCCTTTGAAAGGGCATTGGGAGGGGGCGTTGGGATGGAAGCTAGATGGCAGGAAATTGGGGAGTGAATGTGCTGTACTGTACTGCTGTGGTTTTGTGAAATTTGGCTGTGAAAGAATGGCTTGTAATGAGGTCGTGGCTTGCGGAAATAGTGGGGTTGAGGGAAGATTCGTTTCAACATATGAAGACCTGTAAATTCATGTAGAAAGTATGTTGGAACACCTACCATGGCCAGACACTGGGCTTGTCTTCCACAGGAGTGTGTGTCACCCACGTTCATTCAACAAGCGTGCAGTGAGCCCTTCACAGTTGGCTGGACACTGTGGGGTGCACAACTGTGTGCAAAATAACCACTGGCCTTTTACAAGCACCACTGTCATGTTTGAGGCAAAAATGTAGGAAAATCAAGCCTAGTGTGAGAATCGATTTATGGGGCCAGTTTCAGGAAGATGCTGGGGTGCGTGACTTACATGACCAGGTAGGAGGATTTATTTCGGACCAGTGGGAGAACATCTTTTCTTCTCATAGGAGGGAATGGCCAGATCTAGCCACCTATATTTCAAGACAAAGCTACCCCAGGTGCCAGGAATTTCCCTTCCCTTTCTGCACTCGTGGGTCATTTTGTTCCTGCCTTGTTACATTGTAAGCGAGAACTGTGTCTTGTATAACTCTATGTTGCACAAAATTTCACCTCTAGTAGACACTAAATAAGTATTTCATGGATAAATCTCACAATTAGAAAGGCAGAGATGTTTATAAATACAGCTAACTTAAAGCAGTAACTTGCTGCTTTATTTATACACCACCCGTATTACAAACACATTAGTCACAATCTATTATATATAGCTTCTCTTCCAATAGTATGCTTAAGAACAATACAGAATTTACTGCAGCTGTAGTTGAGTTTTACACATTTTTTTAGTATTCTATCAAGCACATTATTATCACCATTTTACAGATTTCAAAACTGAGGCTCAGAAAGGTTATTTGCCTCAGATCACAGAACTAGCAAGTGATAGGGCTGAGATTGAAATTTAGATTATTTCTGACTTTACCACATTATCCTAACAGGCACACACATATTCTTTTAATCCTCACAGTAATCTACATAAGTATTATTAGTGTGCTAATAATATATTTCCTTTTTATTAACTAGTTTTTAATTAAAAAAGGAATAGATGTCCCAGTCTAATGATGACAAAAGCATCAGACAAATCCCAATTAAGAGACATTTTATTGACTAGTAGCCATTACTGACCAGTACTCCTCAAAAGGTCATCAAAAACAAGTCTAAGAAACTGTCGGAGCCAAGAGGAGCCCAAGGAGACACGACAATTAAATGCAATGTGGTGTTCTGGGTGGGATCTCGGAACAGAAAAAGGGCAGTAGGTAAAAACTAAAGAAATTTGAATAAAGTATGGACTTTAGTTAATAATAATGTATCAATGTTGGTTCACTGTGACAAACTGTCAAAAATGCAACATACTAATGTAAGATGCTAATTACAGGGGAACTGGGTTTAGGTATATGGGAACTCTCTACTATCTTTGCAATTTTTCTGTAAATCTAAAACTACCCTAAAATTAAAATTTTATTTTTAATTTAATTAAATGCATTTGAAAAAAATTCAAGCAGAATCAGAGCATATAAAATGAACAGTAAGTCTATCTCTTACATTTTACTCTTATTCTCTTGGTTCCCCTTCTGAGAGGCGACCATTGCTGCCAATTTCTTGTGCCTCCCTCTCTACAAGCACATACAGGTAGTGACATATTTTTCAGTAGAGAGACCTATGTTCATTACTTAAGACTCTAACTCCCTAGGTTCAAGTTAAGTAAGTGTATCGGTTTCCTAAGGCAGGTATAACAAATTATGACGAATTCAGGGGCTTAAAACAATAAGATTTATTTTCTCACAGTTCTGGAGGTGAGGTATGTGAAATCAGCATCGCTGGGCCAATATCAAGAGGTCAGCAGAGCCTTGGGGGGAGATTCTGTTTCTTGCCTCTTCTGGCTTCTGGTGGCTGCCGCCATTCCTTTGCTTGTGACCACATCTCTCCCATATCTGCCTCTGAGGTCATGTTGGCTTCTCTTCTTCTGTGTATGTCAAGTCTCCCTCTAGTTCCCTCATTAAAGGATTATACTGTGATTACAGCGGGCCCACTGGATAATTCAGGATAATCCCTCCATTTCAAGAGCCTTAACTCAATCACGCCTGGAAAGAATTTTCAAAATAAACAGACATTCACAGGTTCGAGGGACTAGGGCCTGATATCTTTGGGAAGCTATTATTCAGCCCACTATAGTAATTAAGTTTTTTAAACACTGAAGCTTTCATTCACAAATTAATGACAAGTACCAGAGCAAAACTGCTGTCCACACCTTATACGTGTTAATAAAACTAAGGACAATCTTCTGATAAATCTCTAACAGCCCTCATCACTTTCCCTCCAAGTGACATAATTATATTCTCTTCTGTCATCTTAAAAGATGTGGGATGGTCTCAAGTAATATGCAGCTGATAACTTAAATTCAGTGCCTCAAGATATTGTTTTTCATTTTCCTTTCCATCTTCCCTTTCACAAGGGTAACTTAACTCCAGTGCTGCCAGCCACTTCTACCCTGTTGCATCAACTGCGGTTGTTCTAGCCTCATTGTCAGAGCAACGTGATGAAAGATCTCCAGCTTCTGATGCAAGACTGTGCTCCCTCGGTGCCCTTGTGCCCCAACAAGTTGGCTCCGTGCCTCGTGTGAGAACCAGGCTGTGGGATGGGGGAACATTTGCCAGTCTCTGGGGTCCCTGAGATTCTGCCTTTAAAAGCAACCGGTAGGGCTTTACCCTTGAAGCAGAGGAACTCTGGAGAACTCTGTACCGAGGTGGGATCACCAGAACTGAGAGGAAAGCAGGAAGGTGATGCACAGTCTGGGAGGAGCAAAAAACAAAAACAAACACCCCAGCCTCCACTGACCTGCCATCCTCTCCAGACTCATTTGCTCTAACACAAAAGGTCGGACCCTCCAGGGACAACCTGGAAAATCTCATCTGCAGGATATACAGCACAGAGACCTGGTACTTTTGTGTTCTCATGTGATGAAGCATTGAAAATGATGGTTAATATTGAGCCTATCAGGAGAAGCTGAGTTCAGAACTTAGCACTTTCCTACCTGTTAGGCTCTTAATCAACCTTAGCTAGTTTGGTTTTCACTGCAGGGAAGGAAGCAGTTAAATTTCAGTATGAAACAAGGGCTGCCAGTACTTTCATTTACCAGCATTAATTACTGCTCAGGGAAAGATTAAAAAATAAATACAAAGCACAACTCCAATTCCCCATAGCCCACCTGCTTGTTCTTTTCTGTAGTCAGCATCGTATTTACCAATATATTTTAAGCCAAGCATGAAGAAGTCAAGAATACCAATAACTTCGTTATTTGGAGTGTTGACAAAGGACATGATGGCACTGTAAGACACCACGTCTGTCCGGGCTCATTACACGGATATGCCCGTCCTCCGGGAGGGCTGCGGGAGGAACGAGTGAGGTAATGTATCTCGGGTGCTTCGCACAGTGCCTGGCAAGTGGTAAAGGCTTGATAAATAGCAGCTTTTGCTATTATTAGCACCACGGTGGGGCCCGCATGGAAACTCCGCCCAGTGTTAGGCAAAGGGAGGAGGAGAAGCGAGGAGGGCACGGTAGGAGGAGAGAGAAGGGTGAGAAAAAGAGAGACCAAGAATTGGACAGACAAGTTTTCCAAGTTTGCCCCAGGATAAATTCTACTCTAGATATACCATCCAAAATGACCTGATTTTTAAAAAATCTGATTATTAGATGCTGCCAATTGAGTTAAAACTGCATGCTTTTTATTTATGAAAAAATAGCTTTCCAAGATTGGAAATTAAGGTGGTTTTTGTTTTTGTGGGTTTTGTTTTTGTTTGGTGGTGGGGGGGGGGTTGGTTTGTGTCTTTGTTTTACAAAAATGAAAGAACCAGGTGATTTTTTTTTTCCACCTACTTAGTCCTGAGATTAAATCCTGGTGGATTATAGTTTCATAGACCGTCTGCCTACCTGGAGAAATCTGGGAAAAGTGCCTGATTGGGTAAATCTCCCCTCTTCTGACCCAGGCAACCAAGACCTCCCCTGATCCACATTGTGGAATAGGCGACATTTGCACCTTCCCTCACCCCATCCCCCTGCCTTTTCAGTGTAGAGACATAAAATACACAGCTGACAGCCATCCCCAGTTTCTCAATGGGAAGAGGGACATTGGTGTGGCTAGTCTGTATACTTATTTGTGTTCTGTATTAGTCCGTGGAGGATCTGAAGAGCTTTTCAACAAGGACACATACAATAATATTGTGATGTAATGTAAAGTGGAATAAAGAATCAGCAGCAGGGACAATAAAAATAAAAGTAGAAAGTTGAGACTAGGGAAAGACCATGACAGCTTATATAGGGCCTATGCCTCGAATTTAGCTTGAGAGAGAAGTTTCCAGGCAGCCAGAGCAGCAGCCTAGGAGCCAGGGCCCATGAGGCCAACCTCAGGCCCAGAGAAGAGGGAAAGTAGGAGTCTCTGGAATCACAAGGAGGCTTGTAGGGAAAAGCACACAAATACGCAAGGCTGATCGGCCTGCCAGCCTGGACTGAGGGCAGCCAGTGAGCTAGAGAGACCCAACTTGGTTTTGTTTTTGCAAACCCGTTCCCGTTTGATGTGGCCCCAGGGAAACACAGATGACTAGTTTGCAGTCAAGGACACAGTGCATAGATAGATCAAGATGTTGGTTAAAAGTGGATCTAGATGCTTTTGAGATCAGCTGAGCAAGTGGTAAAGGAGGCGTCTGCAGGGTACCTGTGGACAAAGCCAGGAATCTCCTCGAGATCCAGGGCCTACCCTAGCATGGCAACAAATAAATGCCAAGGTTGTGGCGTTCTATATTTGTCACGACTCTGATGCTCTTGGCGTGAACTGTGCTTAAAGCAGGTATAACCAATTATTCAGAAGGTCAAAAAAAAAAAAAGAATCTCAGAAATACCGTCAGCTTCCCAATGAACCTGCCTGGATGAATTAGCTACACAATGTGCCCCTGGAACTAGAGGAATTCACCTGCAGCAGTGGTTACCAGATATGAACGAATGAATTTTGAAGGACATCTGCCAAAAGAATAATTTTGATTATAGAATGGTTACTATAGGATGGCTCTTAAAGAGGGGAAACAGTTAGCCAGCAGGACCTCCTGTTTCCTAGGCAGGCCCTTTGGTTCCCGACCAGAGGTCAGTAAACAGTAAGCTTACCTGTTGCATTCTTCCATTATTTATAGCCAGGTATCCAGAGGATTGCAAAGAAATTTCAAATCATTGAAACATAAGTTTGCAAATAGGAGAAAAGTAGCAAGACTAAACTATCTCAAATTATTATCTAATTTCTTAGCAATCCATTCTGGTTAACCATGCGTCTTACAGAAGTATGGATGTACAGTGTACCAGGCTCTGATTTACGTCTAAGTTAATAGCATAATAGCTTGGAGTTCCTTCGCCCCTCCAATTGCCTTTTCTGATTCAAAAAGTGGGGGGAGGGAATCCCTGCAGTGTCTCTTCCCCAGTGATCTTGTCCCTTATTTCCTTATGATAAGCAAGATAATGGCCCCTTTAAAGGTATCCACATCCTAACCCCCAGAACCTGCGAATACAGTAAATCACACAGCAAGAGGGAATTAAGGTTGAAGGTGGAATTAAGTTGTTAATCAACCAACCTTGAGATGGGAAGATTAGCCTGGATTATCTCAGTGGGCCCGATATAATCATAAGGCTCTTAAAAGTGGAAGAGAGAGGCAGAAAAGTCAAAACCAGGGAGATGGCACCCTGAGAAAGACTCAGCCAGGCTTTGCTGGCTTTGGAGGTGGGAGGAGACCAAGAACCAAGGATGCAGGCAACTTCCAGAATCTGGAAAAGGCAAGGAAACAGATTCTCCTCTTGAGTCCTCAGAAAGGAACCAGCCCTGCAGACACCTTGATTTTAGCCCAGTGAGACCTGCTTTGGTTTTGTGACTGTGAGATGGTAAATTTGCAGCTTTACTGCTGTTTTATTTCTCCTCAACTGCAATTATACATAACCTAAGAATTCACCTCTCTCTCTCTTCCAGGCTGCAGTGATTCTCTGACTTTGCATACACATTGGAATCACCTGGGGATTTTAAAATGCTGAATGCTTGGTGCCACACACAGAGATGTCTGATTTAGTTAGTCTGGGGACTGCCCAGGGATGGGAATTTTTCAAACCCCTCAGATGAATCTGATGTGCAGGTGAGTTTGAGAATCACTGTCCTAGAGGGTGTGACATATGTCCTCTTTAATGTCTCAGTGTCTCAATAGTTTTTGGTCTCATGCTCTTTGGACCATCACTGTTTCCCATCAGAATCAAAGGCTGATGAAAGAACAATAAAAGATATAAACTGATAGGTAATTTTGGACAGGTTTCTCTCCAGAACAGACAGCATCGCAGGCAGTAGTGGAGAAGCCTTGCTTGCTCCTCGTGTGAAACATTGGCACTGGACAGTGGGCTCCTAAACCTCTATATTGTTCAGGATTTACTTGCAAAGAACAAAATCCATTGTAGCTAGTTTACATAGGAAAAATATTTATTATGAGCTTACTGTAAAGGCTTACTGAATCCCTGGGAAAGCTGAAGAAATACCCACTATGATAAGCTTTCAAGAACAAAAAGCCGCAGTGCAGAAGTGGGTCCCCCAAGGAGCCTCTGCCTCCTCTGTGGTCAGGAAGCAGCTGGCCCCAGAATCCTACCACACAGCTGTGATCAGGAAGCTGCCACAAGGAGGAAGCTGCCCCATCAGGAAGTTGCACCATCCCTTCTCTGATACACACCAGCAGGGAGGCCTCGGGCTCCGCCTCTTAGTACTCACACCGACTGAGTGACTAGACACTTGTGTCTATGTTAATGCTGCCATGGAGGAAAAAATGTCACTCCTTGACTGTGCTTTCTAGAAAAAAAAAGCAAGCACAGCAGAAATACAGCTCCCTCTCCATTTCTGCCTTCCAAATCTTGCACATGTGTATTTGACTGGCCCAGCCTAACAACATCCAAAACCTTAGCTGCAAGAGAGTCCAGGTTAAAAAAATTTTTTTTTAACTTTCTAACTTGCAAATTGAGAAAGTTCACAGAAGAAAGCTTGAAAGAACAATGTGCATCAATCCACCATAAATGCCATTTAGACTGCTCCTCTGGCTATTCAACATCCATACTTACCTTCTCTCCATATTTAAACTCTCAGACAATAACATAATTGTCTCTGCCAAAACCAAACCAAAAAACCCAAAAAACCAAAAGTACTCACCTACCCTCAAATGGGGAGAGCCAAATTTCCACGTCTGTGCATCTACCTTTGGGTGATATTCCTTCTCTGGTTCAGTAACAATTCCACCATGATATTCCATAATATATGAATTAACTTATAAAATTAACCACCATCAGTAGAGCATTTATAAAGTTTTGAGACAATGGAAAGGGTGGCAGGAAAATGGTTAATGCATATGAAATATACATAACCGAACAGGGAAGACATCATTGTCACTGGTCATGACAGTCCCAGTGGCAGCTGCGAGTCTACAGTTGGGAACTTGCAGAGTTATTTTCTCCGCAGCCCGTTACAGGTTACTTTTGCCCTCAGTCAGTGTCACAGCTGGGCCAAGTTATGTAGCTGGAAGGGTGACCCAGATCTCCATTCCTGATGGATCCAAACCCTCGGGGATCCTGATTATACTAGATTTCTGTAGTCTTCCACTGAAAGTTATTGTTAAATATACAAATTAAATTAAAACGCATATTAAACATATAATATAATAAAACTTTTACCACTGTGCATGGCGCTCCTATAAAGTGCCCCAGAGGCGCCTCTGAATTCCACAAATACTTTTCCCTGCTCCCATAGTAAAACAGCAATCCTGTTTCCCCTTGACAACCTGCTGAAACACTCAGCTGATACAGTACTGACCCCTCTTTTGCCTGTTAGTTCATTTCCACGAGGTGCTCAAAATGCTGAGTAGCAATCTCAAATTCCTACTAAACAGAACAAATCAGTATCACATGCCTCCTGATGTTTCAAATGAGAAGGATGCAATATTACTTATGTGGTATTCCTGCCAAAAATGCATAATCTGAATCTAATCATAAGGAAACAATGCGTCAAACTGGGGGAAAAGGCTTACAGACATCCATAAAATAGATCAATTTATTTTTCAGCAACTTCTCTCCAAAATATGCCCTATTTTGAACAAATGTGTGGGTCTCATGTATCCTACTTTGTGTTCATCCTAAGGGTTGCATTCACATCTCTCTCCCCCAGTCCTTGACACCAGTTCTCTAATCTTTTTCTTCCAAATTTCTGACCATCCAGCTAATCCAGTGCCCATTAGCCATGGCTAGTGAGACCTGGACATCTGAACATCTTTATTTTAAGCAACAATGACAAGTTCTTCCCATTCAGAGGTTTCCTTTCCCTACTGTCTTTCAAGGTCACTGTTGAGTGGAGCAGTAATGCTACAGAAGTTGATTTTCAGCTGACTCAAGCACTTCATATGGCTGCATCCATAAACCAGGCTTGACTTTTTTTCTTTCTCAGGTAACTTGTTCTTTCCCCCTCTCAGCCCCCCACCAAGAATCTATAGGTATTGATGGAGAGAGAGCGCAATGCAGCAGGTGGTGACGCCCTGGCAGTGTGAGCTCTTTGCTCATGCAGTGTAATCATCCTTCAAGACCACTTAATGACAAAGGGTTGAAGAATGAAGAATGAGAAGACCCATTCCCATAGCTTTTAATCAGATGACACCCAGCCCATGAAGAACAGCTCAGGTCACATGGTCATTTGACCTGAGAAGCAAGCCAGACCTATTTCTCAAAGGGAGAGTAATCAACTGGCAAATAGAGGATGACTTTGCTCCAAACGCTAGGGATGTGTACTGTATTACTCTTGTGAGGCTCCATGCACCATCCTCATCTGATAAAGACACTCCAGTCATGTGAGATAGTAGAAAATATATATATTGGTCTCTGTTCTGGGTTCCTGGAACAGCTCCTAAAACCCTTGTAATTTCCTAAGTGATAAGAACACTAGGAGCATCTCTTGTTCTAATGAGGCAACTCTGGGAGGGCTTCTGATGGCTCCTGGACAGGAGCTGGTCACCAGAAAGACCAAGCCATGACTAGAAGCCTTGAGTTTTTAGCATCCTCCCCCTTGATACTTCTCCAACATGGGGAGAGGGGCTGGAAATGGAGTTACTAATTGATTGTGCCTATGTGAAGAAACCTCCAAAAATCCCAACAGTACAGAGTTCCAGACTCTCCAGGTTGATGAACACACACACACAGAGGGTGATGCACCCCAACTCCAGTGCAGGAGTTTATGTCCCCAAGGTTCACTCCTGAGAACCCTCCCAGACCTTGCTCTATGAATCTCTCCCTCTGGCTGCTCATCTGTATCCTTTATCATATCCTTTAATAAACTGGTTATTGTTAAGTAAGTGTTTTCCTGAGTTCTGTGAGATGCTCTAGCAAATTAATCAAACCCAAGGAAGGGGGTGTTGGAGCCTCTGATCTACAGCCAGTTGGTCAGAAGCACAGGTGGTAACCTGGACTAGCGACTGGCATCTGAAGTGGCGGGGGGCACAGCAGGGGTGAGGGAGAGGAGTCTTATTGGACTGAACCCCTAACGGTGGGGATTTGATGCCGTCTCTGGGTAGATAGTGTAAGAAATGACTTCATTATAGGATGCCCAGCTGGTGTCACAGGGAATTGGCTGTGTGGGGACGCACCCCCCAGAAGTGTCAGAATTGAAGTGTCTGCGTAAAAGGAAAGGAGACCCACAGGGAAGAAACGTGCAGTCAGGAAGAGCTGGGTGTTTCCTTCCACCACAAGTCACCGCTAGACCTGCTGGGTAGTAGGGCCAAATGGCAGCACTGCCTGCACCCCTTTTCACACTCCAGGCCCCCACAAAGCTGGCAGCTCAAGGTTACTCAGTAAATGAGTCCATGCGGCACATGCAAATGTGGCACATGCTGTCTCCAAAAGCCAAAAGGAAGCTGTCAAACTTGCGCCTCTTTTTGAGCAGAAGGTACAACAACTGATCTTTCACTCTGGCTGGGAGATCCCCAAAGGCTCCAGACCGTTAGCCTCCCATAAACGTTACTGAAGTGACAGACCCTTCTATTTTCAGTCTTTTAAATATCCTGTCGTGTCATGCGTCTTACCAAGAACACACGCGGCTTTTTTTTCACCAGGCCCAATGGAATGACGTCAGCAATAGAGTGGACCAGTAGGATGTTCCATGGCATGGTGTGGCGATCGACATTCCTAAAAAACTAAAATACAGCTGGGCATCTGAGAGTGGATACAGCCCAGAGGTGAGACAGGGGAAGTATACTGCTTTCTCTGTGAGGCAAAAGGCAACTGATTCTAGTGTCCTGTACCAACTAGAAAGAAAAAAACAGTGCTAAATGTCTAGGTCCATTCCGGGTGCTAGAAACTGTGTTAATTTGACACATGGAATAGCAAATATAATTGAAAGCACCATCCAATTAAGTTTACAGTAATCCACTGTTGTTCTCCAAGACCCACAGTTTTCTTGTACAGGCCAAAAAATGGGTTAAATGCAGACATGAGAAGAATCATCATCTCTGCCCTATGTTAAGCCTTCTTAGTGATTAGTGATGACACTAATCACTGTGGTTTCCTCAAGGCTGCAGTAGTTTGGGTTTTTTTTAAGGGAGTAGATAGTTACTATTTTGTTATGTAGGAGTTACCCTAGCTTCCACTAGATCCCTCATAGTTAATAGCTTTTACTCCACAAAACCAACATGGCAACTCTCCGGCTGCTGAAGTGTATCCTTCAACTATGCACTGAAGAGTAAGGGAGATAATTACCAGAGGGCTTCACAAACCCAGCGGGACAACAGAGAGGCAAACTCAGACCCAAATTCTATTTATCCCCTCCAGAGGACCCCAGCAGTATTCTGAGTCTTAGGGATTAATGTTAATGCAAGCTGGAACCAATAAGCCCTCACCAGTTTGGGTGGTTCTCTTTTCCCTGTGCAGAGTGAAGTTATTAAATAGCTACCGGTTTCCTTAAGGAAGGCTAGGAGGAAGATTTACAGCACATTTTCTTGATGGGATCTCAGGGTGCTGGTTTCCCCTTTATTTAGTGGCTCTAGGTTTATAAACTGGTCTGGAAATTGTGAAGGCCTTTGACTTTCCAGGTGTACGGTATTTTTGATTATATATCAAATGAATTCTGATAGACCACCCATCTCTCCATTCCTAGAAGCCACATGATCAGTGACCTACTCGCAAAGATCAGATCGCCACTCTGGCTCTGCTGACAGAAGCTGTTTCCACCTTGCTTCTGGCATTTAAGCACTGCTACTCGTTCTCTGCCACTGCAGGATCTCAACAGACCCACTGCAATCAAAATGTCATTTCAAAAGCAGCATCACTCACCTTCACCCCTGACTTACAGAGAACCCCACTGCAATGCTTTCCAAGGATGTATTTATCACACTTCTCTCTCTCAATGCCTTGGTGAAAAGAGCATTCTCTGGCCCCCTCCCTGGGTTACTGGGTCACACGAGAAATACCTCCTCTAAGAGTCCTTTCTCCTAAGAGTTTGGACCCTCCCTCTACATAACACCATGGACTTCTGACAGCTCAGTTTCCTTCCACGAGGCCACCAGTGAGTCCCATTTCCAGTCCATCAGTCAGATCAAGAGTTACAACCATTCCCAGCTGCACCAACTAGAACAATGAATCCAAACTCTTTGGAAAATGCACCCACACCTATAAAGTAAGCCAGATTTAAAATTATGTTTCTTCTTCTCTAGTCTAAAGTCTCATAATCCATTGCCACACCTATTCCCTAGATTTCTGCTGACATAAAGGAGCAAAATTTTGCTATTTCTGGGATGTAAACCTTTGCCTCATAAGATAAACATTGTACTTTTCCTTCTGGGCACATGCTGGAATTCGCCTCTAGTAACAGATCTAGAACAATGAGTGGTGGGAATGGGGTGGGAGGAAGACTGGCATCTCCTTGCCAGGGATTTATAAAGCCATTATGAAGTCTCTAAGTAGGGCTGAACAGTTCTTATCAAACAACAGAGGAGGAGACACTTCTGCTGGCAATAGAAGTTCAGTGGAGTTTGGGAGATCCTGGTACTCAGGTTCAATTGAACCCACCCAAGTGGTCCCACTTCACGTGGCCTCACTCTTTCCCAATCAATACTCAAAGTTCTGCATAAGACACCTAGTGACTCTGTGAGTTCAGATTACCTTTTAATCATCAACCCACAGGACCAGACAGCATTTGATGTTAGACTGTATCAGTCCTGCAGCTAGAAGAAATAAATGGTTCTTTTAGAAATGCATAGGAGCTTCTTGGTCCTCTGATCATGGCTTACGATAATAACTTTAGAATCCTGAACAGATTCTTTTCTGTAAGTTCTCTAATGTAGGTAAAAACAGCCACACAGTTCTACAGCCCTTGTATCCCTTATTCTCACCCCAGTGGTCAGCAGGCACCAGTCCACCAAAGCCTTGCCATCACTGTGTACTTTGTTCCAAGTGACCAACTGCACTGCCAGTATCCCAAATGCTAGTGCTAATTTAATCGTTGCTCCTTCCAAACCTAATCAAGTCAGAAAAAACAAATCCAGATTTCCAATTTCTTTAGAGTCTGTGGCACTAATTCTTCTAATCATAGTCACGGACAGGGTTTAATGGCAGAGAACGAAAGCCATTCTAGCAAGTTGAAGCATGGGAGGATTTATTACAGGGCATTAAAAAGCCCACCGAATCATTGGGAGACCCAGGGAAACAGACTTAGGTTGAGATTTCGAAACTGGCTCCCCAGGCCACACAGTAGAACTGGGTCACTAAGGAAGCTCTTGGTTATCCCAAGATTGGGAAACTGCCACCTTCTAAACAATGTGATTGCCAGAGTCAGGAAGCCACCACAGTGTGGAGCCCTCATAGACCAGAAACAGGTTCCCCACCAAACCAGACAAGCTCTAATTCTTACCTGCATGTTGGGTTCATGGTGACCTGCTTCTTGACACCCACAAACTTCTGCTAATGCTGCCGTAGAAAATGCAAATGCCTTCAAACCAGATTTTTAAAGAAAAAGCAGAAGCGGCTAGAACATGGCCTCTGCCTCATTTCTGCCTTCCAAACCTTACCCCCGTGTGCCATGACGGCTGGGCTTAAATCACATCTAGAGCCCTGAGGGCAAGGGAGTCTGAGAAATGGGGTGTTTGGCTCTTCAGCCACCATAGGGCAGGAAGGTTTAGCAGAAGGCAGGTGGAGTGGACACTGGGGACAGCTCTACCAAACCCATCACAAACCCCAATACTGAGTTCTTGTCTTAACCTTGGACAAAGAATCCATGTCGATGTAGCTGTGTTTGCAACCAATGAGTCCACCGCTGACATTTCCTTAAATTCCCCACATACCTGTATAATCCCTGGACACTTAGAGGTAAACTATAAATTTCAGTTGATTGAACGAGTGGCTTGGAATAGGTGATAATAGAGAAAGGCTTTTATTTTTATTTTTCTGACTCATTTCCAGAAGTCACTGAGAAATGGCTTGTCCACCCAGCTGCAGCATGAAATATTTGCTGTTTATTTTGATGAGATCCCAGAGGGTCTTCTGAATCATCTAAGTAACAGTAAGTTACATTCGGTTGCATTGTAGATTGAAGTACTTGGACAATATACTCATTTCTGGAAACTGATATAGGGAACCAAAACGCCCCTTTTGTTCCATTCACTTTAGAAAACAGAGAGTTTACTGTCTTAAGGGAAGGCACACTTTCATGGCCTCTTGTCTTGAAGTCAGGAATGTGCCTTCCAGAAGAGTCCCAGTAGGGATGAGCAGTCTATCTTCTCCAAGCTACCTCCTTTCTTATCTTGTTGTCTTGGAACTCCTCCAGTGTCTGGAGTAATCATTGTACCTGAAACAGAGAACATCTTTGTTTTTCTCAGAGGAACAACTGACTCTCCTTCAAATACCACTCTCAGCACCAAGACCTATTAACTTGCATGTATAAATACCCATTCCATACAGTGTGTCAAGTATCGGCCAGAACCCACACCTTGCACAGCCCACCGGCCTGCTCAGAATTTGGGAGAGCAAAGGTCATCCTGTCCATCCCCCTGCCTTCAGTCAGAACGTTGCAAAGTCAATATGAAACAATGGCTCCTAGTACTCAGTACCAGAAACTGACTGTGACTTGAGAATGACGTGAGATACTAAATAGCCATTTTCTTCTCAAGTCAAGTATCCCTGTTACTTCCTAAGCCACTGACAGAAAGACAAAAACCTGCCAATGAAAAGCGGAAAGGTTTTGTCTCAGAAGCATCTGGGAGACTTCGCCAAGGCCCATACAGGCCCAGGAAAATGATATCTCAATGATAACTGTGTTTTACTAAAAAGTTAAGATTTAGGAAACAGCCTTTCCCAGCAATGTGGCATACATTAACATGAGCAGACCAGCTCTCCCTCTGTGAACAAAAAAGACAGGAAATGGAGACAGTTATTCTAGTAATTCAGTGACTCCCCTTCCTCCTGGGTCACTGGAGATCGCCTCCGTCTTTCGTTGCAATTGGATTACAGCTCAGTAGCTGCTCTGGGCTTGGACCTGAAGAGTATTCCTGGCAGGGGAGTCTCTCATTCCCACATTCCTGCTGCAGACCTCATGCTCCTGGGCGATGGACATATAACCACTCTCCACCATCTTTCCTTAAACACAGTCAAATCCAAACTTTCCTGTCTAACCCTAAGTCCTCAAATCCTGTCTATCAAGTAGCACCAGGCCCCAGTGGGTACTGGCTATAATGGAGGTTTATGGCTCCAAAGGAAGGTATTTAATATGGCATTCTTTTGAAAAGGAACCATGGACATTTGGATGCATTTCTACTCATTTTTAAGAAGTCAGAGAAGAAGTGAGTAAAAGGAACCCCTCAGGATCTCATGCTAGAATCCTCTCTGGCCCTGAAGTCAAGCCCAGCTGTGTCCCGTTGCTTTGTGACGTCTGTCTGTCATTGGCTTCCAAATGCTTTCCCCAACATGCACCAGTGAAGGTTTCTGCACATTCTAGCCTTTCTGACCTAATTTGTGCCTTTCATTCTCCCTCTTAAAACTGTCCCACCCCCAGCACCTGCGTGCACGTACGCGCGCGCGCACACACACACTCACACACACAGTGATCCTCTGTCATGACCCCAAATAGTCATAAAGAGCAATGGTTTCAGAGCTAAATTGTGTCAATTCTAATTGTAGCTTTACCTTATAAAAACTGCTGAGCAAGTCCTATGCTTCAGTTTCTCAATCTGTAAAGATAATAATAACATTTATCAAAAAAAGTTATTGTTGAAGGTTCAGTTGTGAATGTTAATTAAGTACTTAGAAAAATGTCTGGCATAAGGTGGCATACAAGACATATTAGGTCTTTTTAACATGGGACATGGCATCTGAACAGTGTATTAAGTAATTGTACCCTCTTTTCTCTCCTAACACACATAGATTCTGCCCATACCCACACCCCCGTTCAGAGGAAAGTGGTCATGAGTGGCTCTTTCTACATTAAGATTCCATAGTTAATGGTTATTGAACCAAAAATGAGTGCCCAAGTCAAAGACAATACAAGTTATGTAAGATGCACATGAGCAAGACCTGTTGCCAAGGAGACGACTTGACTTGAGATGCTACCAAAATGGAGCCCTCCATACTGGGTGGTGACAACCCAGACTGACCAGAAATTCTGTTTTGGAAAGTTGGGATATAAAAGCACATGAAAAGGAAAGCAATAGGGGACTGTTTGGAAGCAGTTGAAAGATAACCAAATCACTATTGGGGCAAGCATAGTCTGAATGACAATGATTCACCAAGTTACCCACAAAGCCAGCTGAACATTTAAGCCTGAGAAGCAGAGGGTCCAGCAATGGCATTGGTGCTGAGACAATTTCCCACATTTTTTTTCTTTTGGTGTATGCTTTTCTTAAAACTCTCTCCCAAGTAGTAATTTCCAAACTTTAGTATTAATAAGAACCTGTGAAATTTGTTAAAATGTAGATTCTGGGCCGTCTCCCCAGAGATTCTGTTTCAGTAGAACTGGAGTGGAGCCTCAGATAGGGCCATTATTTGTGGTTATTCCTTGCACTCCTCTGGGGACACATTCATATTAACTATGATGTGAGTGCCTCCTGAGAGTTGTGCAGTGCACAACCTGCCCAACCAAATGTGACAGCTATGAATAATTCTCCTTTAAGTGGCTCCAAGTTCACACAAAGAAATACTAAAGGTAACTTGGGTATGTTCTCTCTTTTGCTATCTAAAAGAATCCAATAAATACTAGTTCCCTGCTGATCCATCTCAGGTCCTAGTCACTGCTCGCACCAACTCGGTATCGACAGTTGAGAAGGGCTGAAGCAGAGAGGGGAAAGGACAGGCAGAGAAAGGACCAGTACATTTGTGTTTTATTACATACAGAAAGTTTCAGCAAGAGGCTTGATGGCTAGTCTAAATATATGTACCTTCTGAATGTCACTGGCTGAGAAGCAGTTGGAATGAAACCAAATACAAAGAGTGCAGAATGAATTGCTGATGAAAACTTTACAATACCCCAAGGCACTAGCATCATGCTCCCAGCTCCCTGCCTCTCATTAAAGATGTTGCTTTCCAAGCTCCATTAATTGGTGAGGGTCTTGATGTAGTTAGGGAGCAGGAAGACTCTCCAGGCCTCTGAAAAGAAAATTGTGTTTCTAGAGAAAGGATTTATCAACTATCAAGTGAGTTCAAGTCAACAGGTTTTTGCCTAGCACAGTTCGGCGCTGATAGGATAAAAAAAAATTAGAAGACTCCACCCCAAGCTTCCCAAGGAAGTTGAAGGGAAGAGGGACATGATTAAAACATATGAAGAAATTAAAGGACAGGGAAGAGAATATGTGATCAAGTGCTAAGTTACTGAGACAGTGTATGCAATCGGAGTTCAGGAAACCAAGAGACCACTGAGGCTACGGTCGCCACAGGGAGGCAATTGAAGAATATTCCGGTAGTTGCTTTTGTAAACAGTGAAGATATCTGAGGTTTGAAGGGAGAGGCAGACTTGCTCTTTTTTCTGATAACTGGCATTTCCTTTGATCCCAGCATTGGACTTGGTCTTGTTCACTTCACGTACTCTGGACCTAACATTTTATTTCAATTTTCCTAAGCACATTTCACTTCTGCTGCCTGCTTGCCTGGGCTTCTCAGATACCTGGCCTGGGGCACCTATGGGAACCACCCAGCACTTGTGAAACTTGGCTGTGTGGGGGAGTTAGCACCTGGGGACAACCCTTGGCCGGTTGGGGATGGGAGCTCATGGGTGCCTTCCCCGCTTGTGTACCCTGACTGGACAATTCTGAGATGCATTCCTCACAAGTCTCAGATGGCCCCAGAAGGGTCGGTCCCAGGCTCCCACAGCAGCGACCAAACTTGATCATAAACTGTGTAACTTGGCTCCCCCTGTTTTCCTGTTTTCCTCTTCCCAGTCCCCGACTCCCGTTTCTGAGGTCACTTCGCAAACTACCTTCATTCAGACCCTTGTCTCAGGCTCTCCTTTCTGGAAGGAACCCTGGCTAAGACAAGACAAGACAATGAGTTATATTTTTAGAATTTGAATATTTTATGCTCAATTTGCAGAGAACTCTGACACGGGGCTCTGCCCCTAAGCACACTCATCTCAGGATGGTTCAAACCAAAATGTACTGTCTGCCTGAGTTGAGGTTTGGCTAAAACTGAGATTAGACTTCATGAAGGCCCCGAATGCGAGGACAAGGGGCAGAGGGAGCATTTCACATTTCTGAAGTTCTTACTATGTGCCAGCACTGCACCACAGGTATTTGAATATTACTCATTGCTACCTGAACCTGATGAGATAGGTAGAATTCTTCCTTGCTTAGGGGACTCAGAGCGGGCAGGAGGTGACAGAACCAGGGTTTGACTCAAGTCTAGGCCCCCAAGGTCCCTGTCTTGCCCCTTGACCTGATGCTTTCTCCCACACACGATTTAAAGCACTGGGTACGAGGTGCCTGTCTCTCAAGTGTATCAGTGGTCCTCATTAATTTTTTTTCAGGTTTGGAACTGGCAATCAGTGACCTGCAATAGTTTTAACTGGTTGGCATTTTAATCTCTCCAGGTTGAAGGATGGAGGTAGCCCCTTAAGCAAGAGTGAAAGCTCAGAATTCTAGAAAGCAGCTTATGTCTGTGAGCTCCACCCAAGGATTGAAGGCCAGCTTCAGTTTAGCTCTGAGAAAGGCAAGGTGGCTGTCTGGCTGGCAGTGAACACAGAACGTGAGTCAGGCCTATCACAGGCCTGGGCCCAACGATGAGCACACAGTAGGTACACAAGAAATATTTGCCAAATTACCGATAAGCTCTCAAAGCCAAAGCGTATTTTCCCCCAAGTGCCTGCCGAAGGTGAACCGATGTGGGCCACGTGACACATTTCTGTGCTAGCTACTCTGTGCCCCACTTGTACCTTTTACACGTGAGCTCCCAGAATAATAGGGATCTAAATTTATCAAAGCCACACAGTAGCATTTTGAGACTGAGAACCCCGCCACCATCTCTCGTGCTCACAGAACTTCGGGAGCACTGTAAGTCACAGGCCTCTGAGCTGTCACTCTTTATATTGGGCCTAGGGGTTAACTGGATCCCCACTGCTTTATGTCATCCTTTGTGCTTTTCCTGATTTTGTGTTTTTCTGATTGTTTCTTATTGGTCTACAAGTCAACTCAGAAAAAGTGATCCAAGTGCAGGGTGTTGAAAACTTGGGTCTATATCCTCTGGCCACTGTGAGCATGTCACGTCTCTGGGAATATCCACTTACCCTGAGTCTCTCAGCCTTGGTGAAGAAGGAATCAGAAGCCTTAAACCTCCTAGAGTCGACAATGCTTCATTCATTTATTTGTACTTATTGAGATACAACTACATTATTTCTACACAAAGAAAAGCAGGCACTTTAATAACTGTAATCAATTTCTTTGAGCACTAGGATGCCATGGAATTAAGACTCTGCGTAGTGGATCTCAGATTGTGGTCCTTCAACCAGCAGCATCAGAATTCCCTGGAATAATTATTCAAAATACAGATTCCTGGGTTCCATGCTAGGCTTAATGAATCAGAATTTAGGTTGGGTTTTTTTTAGTATTTTGTTTGTTTGTTTGTTTTTGGATTTTTCCAAGGTAATTGTCAACAAGGAGATTCCCATCACACTAAAGTTTCAGATCCCCCGTCTATAGAGACCTGCATGGTCCTAAGTGCCAAGCAAAAATTTCGCTGGTGCACATCACCTCTGCTTCATCCAGCTCAGAGCTCTCAGCCCAGTTCTGGTGTTCTGCCACTTAATTCTTCCTCATTCTATGAATTTGAGTCAACATATTGATGGCAGTGAAAATAAACAAAGAGGAGAAGCAAGGAATTACAATCCAAGAATTTGTGATGAACTCTGAGGAGGAAACTGACCCAGGAGTAGACCATGACAGTTAAGTCACTCCACAAACATATGTATTTCAGCTATTTCCCACATCTGTGTATGGCCCTCCATCAAAATTGGAATCCAATCCCCGTTCCAAAACCATAGTTATCCAAGAATAATACTCTGGAAGCAGAGAAGAGTTAACTTAATTGCTTAATTTCATTGGGAATGTAGGAGAAATGTGGCCTTGTATTGTAATAATAACACTACCACCTCACATTTGCAAACTAATTTATGGTTTCAAACAGACTTTCAGGACAATATCTCATTTAAACTCTGCATTATTGTAGATATCAAAATTATAATTTATAGACTAAGGTTAACAGCACACCAGGATTTAGTTATCTCCCCAAATAATTTCTTTGAAACACAATGAGGCTTGGAGCCAGATCAGAAGACATTCTTCAACCAGAATATGAGAACCATACAAAATCTGATTCCCAGTCTGAATTTTCCAAGACAATCCTAATCTCCAGGTATGTAGTCAATGGCCAAAAAAACTCATGATTTGCCAGAATGAAAATTAGCTCCTCTGATTCACTGGATGTTGAGTGTGTAAGTTTTGTTAACAAAAGCACCTGCTGTGGATCGGGTTCCAGGAGACATATCATGTCTTAAATCACTTCCTGAATTTATTTAAATCTGCCTGTTGAAGAAAGGTTCACATTCATACATAGTGCCTTTGACCACAAATAAAGTCTTTGCCATCTGTTTTCACACTAGGGAAACAATATTTGGATTCAGTGATGAAATAAAAAATCCTATTCACATAAATCCAACTCTTGTTCTCTTACCCTGGGACACTTCCCGCTGAAATTACAAGAAAAAGAACTTTGTTCATTAAAATGATGAAGTGAACATGTGTTATTCAAGAATATAAGTATCTTCATCTGCATCTCCAAATTATTAACGTTCACAGGGCCCTCGGTGTTTGTGTTTATTAAGCTTTTTAAAATCAGGACTTCAGATATCATCATTGTATAAGCACCACAATACTCTGGAGGGTGGGAGGAGATATCTCTATTTTTATAGCTCCTTTCAGCTCTTTGCACCAAATATTTCAAGGATATTTATCAACACAGGGTAAGTATCTTATTGAAATGGGAAGACACAGGCAGTTTATAATATTAAAGAACTACAGAGGGGAATTTAAGCCTGATTAGACAAAAGAAACATCATTATCATGGTTGATAAAGGCAGATTCTGAATCCTTAAATCCCCCCTCCCCTCATTGATGTGTTCTCTGGATTACAAGGAGGACATTGCTCAAGGGCAAATGCATAGTCTTCAATACAGCCTGGAGTTTTGCCCCAGACTCCTGTCTCTGCTTTAGGGAGCGGAGCTTTGAAGACTTTTTTTTTTTTTTTTCCTGAAATATTTTACGCCTTCAGCTTGATTTCTCTTTTTCTTATCTTTTTTTTTTTAAGTTGAGGTATAGTTGATTCACAATGTTGTGCTAGTTTCAGGTGTATAGCAAAGTAATCCAGTTATACATATATTTTTTTTCAGATTCTTTTTTATTAAAGGTTATTACAAGATATTGAGCATAGTTTCCTGTGCTATACAGTAGGTCCTTGTTGTTTAGCTATTTTGTATATAGTTGTGTGTATATGTTAATCCCAAACTCCTAATTTATCTTATCCTAATTTAACTCCTATCCCTGCCTTGGAGAGTTTTTTTGTTTTTTTGTTTTTTGTTTTTTTTTTCCCTTAGTGCCCAACCTAGAACAAGGGCACTAGGGCAGGCTGAACAGCCAGCCTATTACTTGGCTCTTCGTTCCCTGGTCCTCATCATATTCTTGACTCTCACATCTTACCATTTTCCCTCCAGAAAAGGAAGAAGAGGGATGTGTGAAAATGTGAGTACTCCATTCCCCTGAGCTAGCCTCCAGACTTCTATTCCCTGACCCCACCCACAAGGACTTCCAAAGGGGGTGGAGGCATGCCCAGGTCTGGAAGTTCCTGGAATCTGACTTTGTATCGTCTAGGGGAGGACAAGGGATATAGGCTGGTTCTGTTTATCATCTCTTTGCTTCTCCCAGCAAGAGCCCCACCATCTAGCAAGCTGGTCCCCTTCTAACAGCAACCCTTCTTCTGGGGATCGAGCATGGGGAGGTGGGAGAAGGCTTCATCTCTGCATCTTGGAAACCGTATCAGCCCAGTATCTCAGGGCCACACAGGAGTCAGAGGCCCTTTCTGCCACCTCCACTCTGACCATGGCCCCCACCATTCTCTCAGGTACAAACACCCCATGCCATACTCTTCCCTCTGTGATTTAAGTCTTCACACCGTCTCTCACATCTATAGCTTTCCATGTCTATTGTTACACTCTAACAGCAGACTTTAATATTTGCCTACCAGGACATTACCAGAGGCTCTCACTTAATTCCTTCATTTATCCATCAATCACTCTATCACTCTGCTTCCAAATATCTCTTCCTGAGCATCACTGTCTTAAGATCTTGCTTACTTACCACCCTTCTTCCTATTACCTATTATAGATTGTGGTACAGGAAAATATTAAGAGCATGGATTCTGGAGCCAGTCTATCTGTGCTTCATCTTTGATTCTGCCGCTTATTACCTCTGCTACTTTGGGCAAGTTACTTAGCCTCTCTGTGCCTCACTGTCCTCCTCCTGAAATAGGGATAATATAGCACATACTTCACAGGATTAATGTGAAGGTTAAATAAGTTGATATAGACCAGGGTCTGGTATTTAATAAGCATCCAATAAGTAATGGCTATTATTATTATTATTATTATTATTATTATTATTATTATTATTATTATTATTATTATTATTATTATTATTATTACAGAATGTGGTCCAGGCTTCTTGACCCAGCATCCATTGGCCTATACAATCTGTACCCTGGAGCTGTAATCTAAAGGTGGTAGATGCTATCCTGGAGATCCCTCCCAGCTTCCAGAACAAATGAGAAACCTACTTAAGGTGATAGACACGGTGGCCAATGAGCCATTCTCTGCTGTAACAGAGTAAATATTTAATTCGAGCCAAGAGCCTACAAGTATAGAAAGCGGGGGGAAAGAAGTGGTTTTCTCCCTCCTGCCACTTCTGGGGACACATGTCATGCACTGAGAAGCCGGAGGGAAGATTTGAGCTGATTATAATCTAATGAAGCTGCCAAATCAGTTTTACTTTTCAATACAGCTTGATGACTGGTTAGTCCCATGGGTCTTGAGCTGGGATTATTTTAACTGGCAGCATTATCTGGGTCAGACTGGTCAGCCTCTGTGGGGAATACTCCAGAAAATGTCATCTTCCAAGCCAGAGTGGGAGCAACCTTTGCCACTAAATAGATGGTGATACCCTGGTATTTGGAGGGTAATTTCTGAGTTCATGAGATGTAGCAGGGGGGCACAGAATGGGAAAGGAGAAGGAAGAAGAGCAAAAAAAAAAAAGCAGAGATTAAAGGAATCAAGTACTGGGGATGAGAGGCAAGTCTGGTGAGAGAGTGAAAACTGCCCAGGGGCTTGATTCCTGATGGATTCTGAAGACTTAAAATACACAACACACACACACACACACACACAAACAATATGCAAAACAACAGGACACTCCTTTGTATTCTAAGCAAGGTCATTTGTATATTTGTTAATAAGCTTAGCAAAGTGCTATATGGAAAGATGATCTGGTTAATTGGAACAACTGTGCACCAGCCAGTTGGATTCTTGATACCCCAGAGTCCTCTTCTTGCCACAGCAGGTGGCGTGGGCTAGAGTTGCTCAGGAGTTCTCCCGACACTCTAGTTCCTTCTACTGCTCGGAAACAAGCCTGGTTCAATATGCTTTACATCTCCAGACAAACCCATCACTGGGTTTGCCCCAAGGTTGGCAGCAGAGAGTGAGGTCTCTGTCTCCCTCTTCCCCGCCCCAACCCCCACAGGCAACTGCTACACTTTCACTGTGGGGCTGTATGGCTGGAGGAGGGCTTGGCAGCATCAAATTCACTTTGGAGGAATGATTTAGTCACACCACATGACTGGGTCTCCGCAAAATAGTCACCACCTCTCCACACTACATTATATTTGAGCTATTTTCCCCTCATATGTGAATAGTTTCATGAAAAATACAAGTGAAAACAGCTTCTGTCACCTACAGAATCAGGACTAGAGATCAGATTCACAGACCAGAGTATCCTTTAGAGCGTCCCCCAACTCCCACCCCAAAGGAAGAAAAATAATGAAAATATGGGGAAATGCCGAGGTGTGACATTTATTTAGGCAATATTTTTCAAAAGCTGAGAAATCCTTCTTTATTAAAAGTTCCAAACAGGAGATGGATGCATCTCTTGAAAATAAGGTGTGTGTTGTGGGACGGGGTGGAGGGGTGAGGTGTGCTGCTTGTAAATGACGAGATGAATCATTAGACCAGAGGGCACCACTCGGTTTTCTTTTGCTTCTCCTAGAGTTTCAGAGTGTTAGCCAAGTACAGTAGCTTTTCTTTAGTTTAGTTTTGTTTTTTCATTCACCCTAGAGCAACGTCAGCGACTTGCCAAGGATGAGATCCACATTCCACGGCAATAGGTGAGGTCCTTAAAGGATTCTTGAGTTCACCCCCAACTCCAGGGCCACCACTCCAATCCAGCCACCATCCCCTCTCCCCTGCTCCCCTGCCCTAGCTTCCTCTCTCTCGCCCTCTTTACCACCTACTCTCCGCCCCTGCAGCCAGCGCACGACACTTCCCCCACGGCGCCCCCTCCCACTGACTGCACCCTGTGCTTTTCCTTCCTAACACTGTCCACAGGCTGTAAATTCAGGGTTGTGAAACTATTTCACTAACGGTTTTCTCCCGCTTGATTGTAAACCTAGGAGGAAGGAGACGGTTTGCATCCTCTGTGCCCGATTCAGTGCTTGTCACATAAGGGGCTGGGGCTGTGCCTGCTTTCTAGATCAGTAACGTGAGTTTGGGGGAGGGAGCAGGAATGAAGGACAAGCTGCCAATCAAAGGCCTGGGGTGGGCATGTGACCTTAGCTGGCCAATCAGAATCCTTTCTTGCGTTGTTGCAAGCTGGAGCCAGAAGCCTTCAGTCTTGGGTTGAGTTCCCCCAGAAGCAGATCCTGAGTTGATGATTCAGGTGCAAGTGCTTTTTAAAGGAAATGCTCCCAGAAGAAAGCAGGAAGGGAGAGGGGGAAGAAAGATGAGGAAGAAGCCAAGCAACGAAACAGGCAACAAAGCAGGAAGTGGAGTGGGAGGCCACCCTGGAGCTCCGGTCTGGGCTGTTGAGAAGGTTGGGTTAGTACCGAGAGGCAGGTGGGCCCGGGTAGCCCTTAACTCTCTTCTCCCATCTCGTGGCTCTACCTGGGGTCATGGGCTCTAGATAAAAATCTGCCACAGTCTCCTGCCTGGGCTTTGGTTCTGACTCGCTTTTCATCCCCATTCTCAGACTCTTTCTGCCTTGGTTGCCTCAGCAGAACCCACAGGTTTTGCATTTTGCTCTTCGCCGTCTGCCTTGGTAACCCGGCTCCAGACGCTGGGACTGTGGTTGCTGTTGGGTTCCACGTGCTGCCTCCCAGGCTTGAGATGCTTTGGTGCTTTCTAGGCACCTTCCTGGGAGGGAGATCTGGGGCTCAAAGACGTTGCCTAACTACAAGACCCTGTGCTTATTTGGGCGTAAAAAATAGTAACTTACCTTATTGAAGGACAAACCTGGAATCTACTAAAATCTCTAGATATTTTAAAATGAACTGGAATGGGGGGGCAGTATTCCCTCATATTTACATCTAAGGCAGCTTAAATGACTATGAAGAGGGAAACACTTTCAAGATTCATCTCTCCACTTCTTAGACCCATCTCCATCATTGATGATACAGGCTACCACTTAGTGGTAATTCTATGTCGGGTTTCATGAGTTCACACGTACATTTCATTCTCAGTGTTAGAGAAGATAATTTCCCCAAAGTCACATTGCTGGTATGTGGGAAAGCTTAGATTCTAACCTGGATCTATCTGACTTCAAACCCATGCTCTTAACTGCTTCACTCAACTTTTGCTGGCAATCATATCTTCTGGGCTCAATGCCAAGATCCAAATCCACAGGGAATTGGGAATGTAAGGAGGAGAAACAAAGCAGGCCTCTGGAAATGCTTCAGAAATTGTTTCTGAGTATCGAGGCAACATTCCATGACCAAAGGCTCCCTAGTCCCTTACCACTGACAGTTCATTCATTCATCCAATACTTAGAGAATTCTCTTTGTGTTCGGCACTGTTCTAGGCACTGGGTGTTTGTCCATGAACAAAACAGACTGAAAGGCCACTGTGTGTGTTTGTAGAATTTACAGTCTAGGATGCAAGAAGGAGGCTATAAAGGGAGGTAGGCAATAAACACAAAATATTAAGTAAATTTTGTCGTGATCACTCTGGAGAGAGAAAAAGAGCAAACTAAGGAGAATTTGAAGTGCAATTTAAAATAGGACAGTCGGGTCAGGCCTCCCTGAGAAGGTGACTTTTGAGCAGACTTGGAGCTGAGGGAGGGAGACAGGTTGCTATCTTGAGGAACAGTGATCCTGATGATAGCAACTTGGCAGCTTCAGTTGCTCATTAAGCCATTCCTGTCCTACCCAACCCCCACTCAACACCCACGCTCAACTCAGTTGTTCAGGAAACTGGGGTGACTGGAAACCAGAAGAGGCAAAATTCCCCACCTCTCAGGCCATCTGCAGCTGCCACTTCTGCATGGCTTCTCTCCCTACAGAGCCTGAGCTCCTCGTCCCTTCCCTCCGTATGCAGGGCCAGCCCCAACCCCAGGTCTTACTGATGCTGACCTTCTGCAAGATTTTTGGAGAACTTCTGCTTTGTTCTTGAGACCCTTCCCCACCTGTGGCCCATTCTGGGTAACTGTATTCCTTATATCTAATTTCTGGCTGTTGACCTGGTACTCCACATCCTCTAGGACCCAGATCACCCTTTGGTATTGTCATCCCCGAGCCTGGCACCTGCTCAACATGCCCCTGATGCCTCCTGCCAGCCTGCTTGGAAATCACAGGTGGACCTGTGCACTTACAGGGACCAGCTTTTCTCTAGGAACTGGGCCCCCTACCTGAGATCTGGGGAGCCTTCCAGAGGTTACTTCCAGTTTGCTGAATTGGACTTTCTTCCCACTATTCTTTGAATTTATTACTTTTCTTAACTGGATCATATCATTTTCTCTCTCCACTCTGAGTTTCTATTCCTGACACTACTCCAGAAAGGCCTAAGGCAAAGTTGGGGGATGGGGTGAGAAATATGGCAGAAAGGGAGGCTACTTGCCAACACTGACCAGTGTCCCAGCTTTCACACACTTTGGCCTTCAGGTCCATCTGAGGCCAGCTGGAGGGGTGCGGGCCCAGGTAAAGCTGAGACCTGTAAGTGGGGCAGGGAGTCCTGGGAGCACTTGATAAAGTGGATGGAAATGCTGCATATCTATATTCTTGGCTGAATTCTGCTTCAAATATTTTTGCTGCAGTTAATATATAGAAACCTTTTTTTTAGTTCCAAAACTCACACATGCTTATTATTTTTAAAAATCTAAATAATCCTGAATTTTATGGGTAGAAAATAGAAGCTCCCTTCATCCTATCCAACTCCTTCCCCATTCCCAGTCCCCTCCCCAGGGGTTACTCACCGTTAACCGTTTCATGTATATTGTTCCAGATATCTTCTCTGAACATAGAAAGTCATATAATTTTTCTATTATATAGACTGCTCTGCAACTTGCCTGTTTTTTTTTAATTGAACAGTTTACTGTAGAACCATTTCTGGCTATATATTGTGAGAACATTAGCATTTATAGCCATGTCATTGTTTTTTTAAACAACTGATTGATTCTATATTATAAACATATTATGGAATCAAGTAGTGATAGTTTAATTAGTATCCTGTTAATAGATATTAGAGGATTTTTTCCTTTCTCCTTCTTCTTTCCTTTCTTTCTTTTTTTTTTTTTCTCTTTTTTTCTTTTACACCAATGCTGCAATGAACATTCCTATAAATGTATCTTTGAACATGTGCATGGGTAGTTAGATAGAATAAATTATTCCTGGAAGTGAATTCGCGTAATAGCCACTGCCAAATTGCCCTCCAAAGAGTCGATTTACCCTCCTGCCAACAGTGTAAGAGTGAATGAGAAGATTAGGGTTGTAAATATTTTTACAAAGTACTTTTTCTAAGCAAGGGAGGCAAAATTGTTGGGCGCTAATGTCATGAGTTAAGAAAGCACCAAAGTGTATCAGATCTCAGGGACAGGGTTAGCCCAAGATGCGCAAATGAATAGCAAAGTCAGGGGCCAAGAGAGATACTGGGTGAGATGTTAGCTGGAGTTGGGTCTAGTCTCCTGAGGCCAGTGTCCATTTCAGGAATTTTAACTTGCACCTAGCGGTGGCTAGTGTACTTAAAGGAGCTGCCCCAGGCTGGACAAGGTGCGGCTTTGTGCAGATGTCACTGTTAAGAGTACAGATCATCAGGGTTTTGGTCTTAACTTATTGGTGGGGGTAAAGCAGAGCTCTCTGTCTCCTATGGCTCTGGAGAGGTGACATTGCCACGCGTCAGCCAAGACTATTTACACAAACACATTAGGCCCGCTGCCACTTTCCCCTGAGGGAACATAACACACAGCCAAGCACACAGTTGCAGCTGGGGTTTGAGCTGCATGTGAACACGACCCAGCATTTGGAGTCCACCCCAGGAAAAAGGCAAAGCCATAAACGGAGAGGTCAGAGACTCAAGGTGGAACCCCTGGTCTGCCACTTAACAGCTGGATAGCAAGTTGCACAAGTACTCTGAGTATCTTTCTTATAGAAAACTAGGTTATAAGCAGACCTCAAAGATTGTTGTGAAGATTAGACAGGATGTAAAACACCTGACACCATGGCTGGCCCGTAGCACCTGCTCATATGACCTCTTTTAGATGAACACCATTCAGAAGACCCGGTGCACCACAGAATTAGATGCCACATTTGAGAGCCTGAGAGAAAATACGGAAATTTCAATGAACTTGCCTCAGAAACGCACAATTTACTTTCAACTCTGCCCATAGATTCTTGAGCATGACAGAAAGTGAATATTCAACTTTCAACCAAAGGCTTTGGAACAATGACCCCAACCAAATAAACCCAAGAAAAATTTGACTTCAATGTCTTTGTTTTTTTCCCCCTTAAGTGTATTTTATTGAGGAAAAAGATATAAATAAGTGAAAAGTTTATCCCAATATAACATTCTCTAAAATGACACTGTGGGAAAAGCAGCAAGTAAAAATCTTTAGGGTATATTTCCTTTCTTTGACATTAACTCACATAACACAAAATCGTTGATTTTAAAATATTTACCACCAAAAACCATTAAAGGCAAGTACAGCCAATGTTTGTATAAAGAATCACCTCTTTCTTACAGTTTTGGACTTTCATGAAAATGTTTTTATAAAAAAAAAATAAGGGTTCTAGGGTTGACTGGTTAATATTTTAGCAAGAGATGTCAGAAAGATCTTTGTAAATCCAAGATTTCTTTTCTTTAGTTCTTATACACTGTACAAAGTGAATGATTTCCAAGATTTACCACCAGAGGGCACTGATGCCAAACTGAGTCACAAAGTCACATACAGTGTATTCGGCCTTGCTATCACCAAAATGCCCCCCTTTTAATTGAGCAAAACTGTGAATAAAAATACTTCACAGTAGCATTGACTGAAAGCAAAATGTCTAACTACATGCAGACACTGATCGTACGTATAAGTGTTGCTTTCTTGTTAAAAGCAGAAATGCATACAATTTAAAATAGGGCAGAACCAAGAACGCATTCAGAATAAGCAGGCACTCATCTCTCGGGCCTGCTTCCCAGTGTTCCTCTGGTTCTCAGCGTTTGTATCTGATAAGCTCCGGTGAGGCTGTTTTACAAAAAAAAACTTGGTATTCTAGATAAGATCTGAGTTTGAATCCCAGCTTTTCCACATGATAACTCTGTGACCTTAACAAAGTCTCAAGGCCTCAGTTTCCTCACCTGTGAGATGGAGCAGTAATACTTGGCTTGCCAAGCTCTGGTAAGGTGTAGGAGTGCCTACGTCAGGGCTGGCATTTACTAGAATCGTAGGCAAGATTCATGCATGTAAAGATCCTGAGTAGAAAGTACTGTTGTTACTCCTAAATCACAGTCATGAAACCAAGGTTAAATAACATGCCGAAGGCCACAGAGCTACAAAGGAGCAGGGAGGCTTACAAAGCTCCCGTTGTATTTACTTTCCACTCCGCTTCCCCTTGGAGGGCGGGGGTGGGTAGGCAGGCGTTGTATGTCATGCTTCTTTGCACCTCCAAGGCTGCTAAACATGATTGTACTCAGTAAATGCCTGGTGGACATGATGAATATGCATATGTAGTAACTTCTGGGAAAGAAATGATACAAAAATGCAATTTGCTCTGAAAAATCAAAGAACTTTACCAAAGCCAAGTATTGTTATCATCTTTATTATTATCATTGTCATCATGATAAAATGCATCACTGGTTTGGCAGATTACAGGGTGATGATATGCAGAAACTGTAATTCAGTCTAAAAGGTGCTCAATTTCTGGAATTAGAAAGAAAGGGAGGGCAAGCTGGTGTCCAGGTGGTTCGGAGTTTCTGAGCAGGGAGAGGGACCAAGGACACTCGCAGGTAAGCTGGTCCAGGACCCAGCAGGTGGCCACACCTGGATGAGCCCCACCTCCCCAGCAAGACTCAGTCTGAATCTGAAGGGGCCTCAGCCCCGAAGCCAGTGAGTAAGGCGTAATTCTTGTTTGCTTCCTGGCCTTTGTGTGCCCATCCCTGTCACTGTCCCCATCACAGTAACTTGCCATCAGAGACCGTGTCTAGGCCATCTTTGTGTTCCCAGTGCTAAACCTAAAAGCTCACTCAGTGGCTGTCTACAGCCTGAAAAATTAAAGGCCACCATCACCGCAGGAAGAGGCTTTTGCCAGCATCTGTCCTGAAGCATCAACGTCAAGGGCTTTCAGGAGCCGCACCCTCAGAGCGCTGGGACCAGGGTTTTCTTGCAACACAGGCAGTAAGAAGCCCAGGCCTGCTGCCGCTACAGCGGGCCAGACAGAAGCTAATTACAGCAACCTGAATCTGCCATGACTAACAGGCTTATTTAATTTCAAATGTTTGTTTGTTGACCTACAAAAATCAAATACAGAGGCCTCACGGGCCAGGCTGCCACTGGGGGGCCCTGGGAGCAATGTCTGTTTGCGAAGCAATTATCTTGGCCCCATCCAGGCGGGGGTTGGAATGCATGGTGATACCTGGAACAGAATCCACTCTGGAAACATGTCAGTTCTGTGGGGCACGTGGCTCACCCTGGGCAGCCTATGGAAGATATGAAGCTGGCCACAGAAGGCCCTCAGCCCCTGAGGGCTCTCCGGCATGAAGGCTAATCTGTGGAAATAATGAGATGGTTCCCTTCATGAAGAAGCTACTATGCATTATGTCTTCACGGACATCATTACATCGATTCTTCCCATCTTTCTGAGACAGATACAACTCTTCCGGTTTTACAGGTGAGCCCCTGAGCCGCCTTGGTCATACTGTGATAGTAAGGACAGTAACAAATATTTATTGGGCACTTAGTGTAATTCTGAACTGAGCACTTACTATAATGCCATTTAGTCCTTATACTAATCCTATGAGGTAAAGATGATTACTAACCCCATTTTCCAGATGAGAAAACCAAGGTTTGGGGAGGTTAAGTAACTTGCCCAAGATCACACACAGCTACTATGTGGGAGATTCAGTGTTTCTATGATGATTTACCAGCTAATATCTATGGCAGGTATATTTCCCCGTGCCTTCTGTCATTTAAATTCCTCACAACAAGCTTGAAAGGTGGGAATTAGTATCCCCATTCTACAGATGAGGGAACTGAGGCTTGGGAAGATTAGGAAATGTATCTAGGGGATCAGGATTTCAACACAGCAGTTTTACCCCAGCACTCAAGCTTGAAATCACTGCACTATGCTAGTGCCCTGGGCTAGACGTCCTCAGATTGCAAGATGTGAAACTGGGATTCAGACCCCGTCTACTTGGCTTCACAGCCTGTATCACCTCCTGGCTCTTGATTCTACAATTCTCCAAATGAAGGCTTTCATCTAAGACACAGCAATTGCCCTTGAAGTCCAAGCTTATCGGCACAGGCTACCTGACCCAAGGGCAGCCAAAGAGAAATGGAAGTGCACGGAGCTAGAAGGAGACTGGAGTAGGAAGGGAAGGACTGAGGCCAGAAGTTAAAGCCCATCACCCAAACCAGTAGCCAAGCATCTCTGTCCTGGCCGAAGGTGGGCACAGTCAACACTGGCAGCAAGGTGTCATCCAAGCATGGGAATTTGGAGCAGGCTTGTTATTCGTAATAATGATGCTAATGACCACTAATATTTACTGAGCATCAGTGAGGTAAGAGACATGGTTCTAGGCTCCTATACACATTCCTCACCTATTATATCCCCACCTTGCAGACAAGGTAATTGAGGCTCAGGAACAAAGAAGACCATCCCAAGGTGACAAGTAGGCAGGGACAAAGCCAGCACCTAAATCTCACCCTAGAGCCCCCAGTCTGAGCTCTTTCTGCCACTAACGTCACTAAAGGGTCAGGGGTGAGCTAACTTAATGCCTCAGTTAATTAAGTTTCATCATCTACAGAATGAGCTCTTAAGTTCCTCTCTTATGGAGGAATTTCCTCCCCCTTAGAGAGGGAATGCATTAAGGCAGTGCTTTCAAAAAGAAATCTGCCAAAGGCGTTAAAATTTTCCAGGCTGTCACTAAATAAGTATACCTGTCACAGAAAGGATATAGGTCCCTTAAAGAAGACAGCACAACATCAAAACAAAATACACCTCTATTGTTTACTGTGATCAATCAAACCCACAAAACAGGAAATGGAATTGTATCACATCTCATGAAAAATGTCATTGACACACACACACAGACACACACACACCATTCCACTGCCCTAAAATTAATGTAGATTCTCCTCTGCAAGGAAGTGGGCAGGTCTGCCTGGACTGAATAGTGTGAAGTTAAATTCTGAGATCTGTATAGCACATTATAACTCCCGTACCCTTCATAAGCTTTTCCAACCCAAAGTGTCAGAGAGTTCCTAGGGAAATCCCTAAAAGATTCAACAGGAATTCTTAGCAGCAGTTCTCACTGCTTTGTTGAATATCTCCAACATAGGCCCAGAATGCAATGTAGAAGTTGTCCCAGAAGTTCCTCATCATGAGACAGAAAGAGCTTTCTCTTCATCCCCTGATAGTAAGAAAAACCCAAAATGTCTTATTGATTGGGTACCTTCCCTTGAACTCAGGAAACACACTTTAATTCACATTTGCCTAGCTTGGAGTCACAATATCAAAATTTAAAATGCTAGCAAATATTTCTTTAAAAATATTCATTTTGGAATGCTTTCATGTAACACCAGAATATTTATTATAATGGTAACAAATTTGCCAAAGTCCATTAGCTGTTCTGTGTGATGGGTTTCTACTCTATATACTGCTCAGTCCCTGGAGATTGTCACTTAATTAAATTCAGAGAAGTCTTCATGGATAGATTCCTAATTTAATGTTTCTATGCCAAGAGTCTCTGAGGTCTCATTTCTGCAGAGAAAATTCTACTGCCTCAGAAAGAGAGATTAATGAAATCAAATGGCTACTGTCTCTCCCAAGACTGAGACCTGCTCCTCTCTGAGCTCTGGATTTAGGGCCTAGGTCAGAAGAGCACCCTATCAAAGGGGAAGCCTCACTCCTCCACCCACCCGAGCACCTCTCACAGGCCAGCACCTATCCAACCAGCAATAGTCTTTGATCTTAAAACTCCATAGAGATATTGCAGGGCTGTTGGAAACACAACACTTAAAATTCTCACCAACACGTTTCTCCACCTTATCCACCATCTTAGCAGAAATTCTTGTAAAACTGATGAAAATAAGTCAAGATCTTGTGAAAGCTTAAGGCTTCCCATGTAAGGGGGTGTGTGGCGTTTTTAAGATGTAGGGACAGTTCCAGCTCCTGGTCTTCCTGTCAGATTTCCAGATCTTCCTAACATGCTAACAAGGATGCTAATCCTCTGGGGTGCAGGGTTGGACAGCTTAAAACAGAACATGAGCCCTGTTCCCCATCTCCCCCACATCCATCCTGCTCCACACAGAGATTACCTTAGCCTGAGGGAATGAAAGACTTAGCTTTTGAAAAGGCATTTTTTATAGAGCAAAAGTTTGTCTACTGAGAGTTCTATCAACCAGAGCATTTTATAAGAACGAAACTGCCTACAAATGTATAAAGATTTTTATTCTTTAAAATGATAATTTTGAGGTCCTAAGATCCTGTTGCATCACCCAGTAGCTACTTGGTGTCTGTATCCTGTGGATTCTGTTTCCACAGTAACTCTGGCTATGCATCTCTTTTTCCTGCTCTTTCTCAGAGAAGGACTTCATCCTGTCTCACCTGGTCTGCCATCATCTCCTAACTGATGTTCTTGCCAATCTTTCCCACACATCACACACTGCCATATTACTCATCTAAAGAACAGGTCCAGTTTTTGTTATTCCTCTGCTCAAATACCTTCAGTAGCACCCAGAGCCCCCTGCAGTCTTTGATCTGCCATTGAGTCCTCGCCAAGGTGGTCCTCAACATCCACCTTCCCAGACTCATCCTCCAGTGCTCTCCTTTGCATAGTTTCCTGTGATTTCCCACCTTCCACCCTTTACTCCTGAGATTTCAAATCACCTTCCTGCTCCCTGCCTGTCAGCATCCTACCCCCATCTTTTCAAATACTACCTCCCTCACGAAGGTTTTTCTAACCCCAAGTCCACCTGATGCTCTAAATAAGCACACACTGGATATGACCTCACCCTCCTCTGAGTCCCCATTACTCTCTGCACTTTTCTGAAGATGCCATAGCCTGCCCAGCATGAGACTTGCCTTAACCACAAATACCTTACAATGTTACATGCAAATTTGCATTCTTACAATGCTCAGTACAATGTGCTGAGCACATACCAAATACCCCCAAAATCTTAGTGGGTGCTATGGAATGAACACATCCACCCAAAATCCATATGTTGAAGCTCTAATCCCCAGTGTGTTGGTATCTGGAGGTGGGATCTTTGTGAGGTGATTAGGTCATAAGGGTGGAGCCCTCATGAACGGGATTAGTGCCTTTGTAAGAAGAGACATCACTAGAGAAATGATCTCTCTCCTTACCATGTGAGGACATGGCAAGAAGCCAGATCAGAAGGAGAATCCTCACTAGACACCAAATCAGCCTGCACCTTGACCTTGGACTTCTAGCCACTAAAACTGTGAGAAATCACTTTCTGTTGTTTCAATCACCCAGTCTATGAGACAGTGTTACAGCAGCCCAAACTAAGATGGTGGGTATGTCCATGCAGGTAAACAATATGCACACATTTGGCTTTCAGAAATATTTAGAAGAGTTCTTAATTTCCATGCTTGTTAGTAAAGAATTTTGGAAGTGTTGTGCTGAAAGGACTGAGAGTATATCTGGCACATGCAGAACAGATGAAGCTCTTACTCAACTGAGCCTCTTTACCCGTAAGTGGGCTTGACAGTTCTAACGTAGAATATTGTGAACGCTGCTGTTTAACGTACCCCAGTGATCTGGAGCCAGTCTTACATCCCCATCTCCAGTTCTTGTCCCTTTCCTCTGTGGAGTTTCTTTATAGGCTTTTTTTTTTTTTCTTTTTCTTTTAAGCTCAAGTTGGTACTGAATTTTTGGCACTCACAAATCTATCACTTTAGAAATGGAGCTCAAAAAGTAATAAGCAGGCCCAGATTTGGGTTCAGTGCCCAAAATAAAATGCAATTTCTCTACTTTAATCGGATCCAGCCAAATGGCCAGTCCAATATGCAACATATGTCCAGCCAACTGGTTGGGGTCCATGCATTTGGTTCCTTCTGTAGATTAATGAGATTATGGCATTGTTAAAAAGAGGCAGAAAATGCTAATTTGACATCTACCATGATATACTTTACAGTTTGGGGGGTTTCTGCATTTTAAGACACTTTTAATTACTTTGGTATGCTGTGCCAATGAGGACCATATGCCCGTTCGTGTCCCTGCACGCTGTCTCCATAGTCACCTGCACATTCCCAGGCAGTGCAGACTGGCGAGAACTTGCTTATCATAGCCTCTGTTGAGAAGAATCAAAGGGCAGCCTTCTCTTCCACTTGTGCATGCATTTGCTGGTTAAAACTATTTCAGAAGAAAATAAAAGTCATTTACGTATTCAGAGCTAAAACATTAATTGGCCTGTAATGAAAACTTAGTTCAAGACAAAGGAGTTAACCTGGTTTTAAGAGAAAGCTAGCCACCTGCCAATAGAGGCATTCACTAAAGGTACATTTCTCTATGACTTGGAAAAAAATTAGAATTTCACTCATACGATGTACATTATCTACATTTTACAAAAATCACTTATGTTTCTGCAATTTGTCACTGGGCTGGGTGCTACACGCTGCCCCAGAAGGCTGTTGGGGATGATTGATGTGACATGTGTTAACATATAGGATATTATTTCATCTTTTGCAAATGCTTCTGAACACGCTCAGAAACTTTAGCAAAGTGGAGTTGGACCTCCCTCCTTCCATCCTCAGGGAAACCTCATCTCATAACCATCTCCTTGTATGGTGATGGACTTCACACGGGGAGGGAGCCCTGCGTGAAGGTCAGCACAACTTGCCTGTCCAAAGCCTTTACTACAAGCACATTTTGACCTGAGGACTAAAATCTAAAAAAAAGAACTACGTCATGAATAATAATGGTAGCGTGACACTTATGAAGTAACTACTATGTGCCAGACATTCTGATTAACTCATTTAATCCTCATAATCACACTCTGAGGCAGATACTTTCATTATCTCCTTCTTACAGATAAACAAAACTGAGGCCCAGAAATGTTAAGTACTTTGTCTAAGGTCATCCAGCTGGAAGGTGATAGAGGCAGGACTGGAACTCAGACAGTCTGGGGGCGACTGCACCCTAACGAGTCACACTATAGGAAAAGAAGAACATGAACAAAGGCAACCATCCTGCTGACAATATCAAGGTGAAGAGGACGAGCTTCTTTTTCCACCTTCTCTTGAGCAGTTCTTGAAAATGTTTTGTTTACCATGAAAGGTTTTCACATTTTGGGGTTCCAAAATATGAAATAATGGAATAATGGTACATCAATTTAGTTCAAAATTGGCGCGACGGCAGCCCTCCAGGGAGGAAGTGTGCAGGAAACAATGCAAAACACAACACAAGCATGTGCATCTCCAATTCACCGAGCAAGAACACAACCGGCAGAGGAGAGAACACAAGTGTCTTCTCCTCCCCACCCAACACCTGCTCCTCTTACAAGGCGGTACCTGGTTCTTTCTCGTCTCCTGTTTTAGGGAGGCAGTAAAAGGCTTCCAGATGCAGCTGGGGCCAGCAGCTTCCCCACCAGGAGGCAGCCAGGTTGTTGCTGGCGCAGACATGTAGTGGCCAGCAATGTCAAGCCCAGGAAAAGGGATGGAAAGCAGTCTGGAGGCAGGAGTGCTGTCACAGAACTGCTCCTTTGTGCCGGCCCCTCCCACCTGTCCCCAGGCTGAGACACACCCTCTTCTGCGGCTGCTGCAGACCCAGGGAAATGGACACTGGGAAGCCTGTGCGGGCTGGGATTTGGGTGTTGGAGTTGGAGTTGGAGGAGGAGATTGGTAGAAAAACACAAATGAGTCCCCATCTTTTCTTTTCCACTTACAATGTTTCCTGACAGTGTGGGCCAGTGGCGATTGGAGGTGCTTTAGAGTTAGACTGAACCTCAGTCCAAACCCGAATTCTAGTCATAAGACCTTGGACCAGTCACTTGACCTGCTCCTGCTTTGTTCAGACTACCACTACCTGCATCCTCTGCCTGGATGTCTTGAGATCAAGTCCAAGATTTTTATGAAAACCCTTAGGATCTGGCCCCTGCTTACCTCTCCAGCTTCATTTCTCACTAAAATCTCTATGCCAGCCAGAGTAAATTTTCAAAGGTCATCTTGGTTCTCACCTCTGGGCCTCTGCATATTCTGTTCCCTAGAAACACTTTCTCTCTCCCTCCCCTTTTTTTTTTTTTTTAACCTAGCCAACTCCTATTCACCTTTTAGGTCTCAGCAGGATGTCACTTCCTCCAAGAAGCCTCCCTGGCTGTCTCCTGTGTGCTCCCTTAGCACCTCGTGCTTACTCACATAGAGCACCTATAATCAAGCCCAGTGTAACGGGCCACTTGTCCCTCGGCATCTCACTGTACTATGAGCTCTTAATGGGGGCCTTTGTGCTACAAACTTCCGCAGCACCCTGTTAAGTCATGTCTCTTACTTCTTTTATGTTTCTCTTTCCTGCTAGATTGTAAGCTCCAGGAGGGCAACGACTACATGTATCTTGTCAATGTTACAAGCCTAGCAGTGTCTAGCATGTAGCGAGAACATAATAAATATGGTTGGCTGAATAAATAAATAAACTTCTCTGAACTTCAGTTCTCTCATCTGTAAAATAGGGGGGAAGGAAACAATACTCATCTCAAGAAGTATGTGAGAAGCAAGTGAAGGAGCAGGGACCAAGCGCCCGACACGTGGTAGAAGTCCATCAGCGGCAGCCGTACTGACCATGCAGTGTACGGCCTCCTGTTCCAATCAGCCTCTAAGTCTAGAGAACGTCTGCACTCAGCAGATGCTCACACTTCATCTCAGAATGTCACTATCACTTTCCTTAAAAACCTCTAGAAAGGAAACCACACCTCTCCCACTGGCAAATATCTGTGTTTCCCATCTTCTGTTAGTCAGTCAGTCAATAATTATGTCTTAACCACCAACATATGCTAGATATTCAATACACTCGTCACATACTAATTTTATACCCAAAGGAACAAAGTCATCAAAGTCATTTCCAAGAGTCGTTTGTTCATGGTCTTTTTTTACCTTCTCTGTCCCTGTCTCTGGCTCTGTCTTTCTCACATGCACACACACCACACAAACACACACACACACACATACACACACAGACACACAGAAAGTCTCCAGGACCCTAACAAATGCTCAAAGGACAAAGAGATTCATTCACATCCACCGAGGGCTCACCCAGTGCCAGCTAGAGACTGAAGCAGAGGAACAAAGACAGATGAGACACAGGCCACGCCCCTTGGGAGTTCGCAGTCTTTTTGTGGGAACAGGCACCTAAACCAGTAACTCCACGATGTAGTAAATAGAACAACGGCAGGCTATGCAGGGTAGTACCCTGGAAGCCCAGAGGAGGGAGCTAGAGCACAACCTAGTCAGACTTTAAAATGGCCTTAGAAGCCGGCAATTTCAGACCTGACTCTTGGCTGCACCTCCAGCCCCCTTGCTCTCATTCTGTCCTCTGTGAAGATGGAGAACAGTTCATCAGTATCTTCCTCATAATAACGGCCCCACTCCATCATAAAGGCCGGCTCTAATGAACACAGATGTCGCCAGGGACGCGGTTCTGGTCTGAATACTTCACTGTCACAGAAGTCTACAAGACGGGACTTGGAGTCTGTCCAGTCGCGCTAACGGGAGCTTTCTGAGCACTCGCTATTCTAACCCTTTGTAGCTAAGCTCTTTGTAGGTGGCTGTGCAAAAATATCCCTGTTTGTTTCCTCTGAGGACTACTTTTTAAGTTCTGACTTGGACTTCAACCCTCCTAGCACTTTGTTTCAAAAAACAGGGCTCAACTGAGATTCAAAATCATTACTAAATTAAAAAAAGAAACAAAAAACAAACTCGTATGAATTACAGGTGCCATGAAAGCTCCTTTTCCTGTCTTGTTCATGAGGAAGGACACATTTCTTTCTGTTCTGAGCGTGCTTTCAAAGGCCGGCACATGGAGGGATCCATTGCCAGCAACGGCCTTCGCAACAGGTGGCAGGACAGTCCTGGAACAGCTGTGAGCTGGGTGCTCAGAAAGGCGTTTCTGACCAGCCCCTTCTGGACCACAGGCCCTGCTCTGGACACCAGAGTCGCCACCCTGGGGAGCCTCCTGGGACCCAAAGCACTGTCATCAGGGAAGGAGAACCTTGTTTTCAGTTCTCAGGGAATAACACTTCTGACAACTACCAAATACCACCCACAACATAGCCAGATAATGCGTGGCCGGGAAACAGACCCAGTAAAGTGTAAGCAGGGGGCTACATTGGCAGATGGGGCGCCCTCAGCTCAGATGGGGTGGGGGTGGGGTACAAGGGCACCAGTCCCTGGAGGAGGATATTAGTTTGCTGGGGCTGCCATGACAAGGCACCACTGGGCGGCTTAAACAACAGAACTTTATTTTCTCACAATTCTGGAGGCCAGGAGTCTGAGATCAAGATATCTACAAGGTTGTTCTTTTTTCTAAGGCCTCTTTCCTTGCCTCAGAGATGGCTACCTTCTTCCTGTGTCTTCACACAGTCTTTCCTCCGTATGTGTCTTTGTCCTAATCTCCTCTTCTTATAAGGACACCAGTCATGCTGGAGTAGGGCTCACCCCAACGGCCTCATTTAACCTTAATCACCTTTTTAAAGACTCTATCTCTGAACAGTGACAATCCAAGGTACCGGGGGATAGGACTCCAACTTACGAGTTTTAGGGAGATACAATTTAGCACATAACAAGGAGTAAAAAGGGAAACATGGAACCATGGAACAAGGAAAAGAGGGAAGAGACTAGAAATCCACCAGGGTGGGCACTAAAATGGGTTTGATCATGAAAAGCCGAGGTGGGGAGAGAAGTGTTTCAGCCCCCACCTCTCTGCTGAAGACATCCAAACCAAACTACCCAGCTATGACCTCTCTCTCAGGCTCCAGTGCCACATTGCCAGAGCCTACTGGACACAGGCCACCTGATGACCTGCCAACATCTTCAACAAACACAGGAAAACTCAGACTGAACTCTTCTCTAATTTCCATTATTGCCATCACCAAACCTCCAGGAATTTTTGATTCTTTCCCTCTTTATCACTAAGGCCCTTTGCCCTTGCATTGTTGTATCTGTTGCATCCATTCCCTTTCCCAAGACTGACTGCTATCACATCACCTCCAGTCATTATTATCTGGACCATTGAAAACATCTCCCGACAGATCACCCTAGGTTCTTCTTCCAAGCTACCTATACACACTACTCTCAGATTAACCTTTCTAAACACTGCTTCCATCATGAATGTACCTCTGCTATAAAACTTTCCATGGCTCCCTGCTATCAATAAGAAAGATCATAACTATATAACCTAGCATTCAAGGCTTTCTACAGTGTGGCCCCTTCAAATCTGATAGCCCACTCCTGCCCTAAACATTCTGGGAAAAAATGGAAAATGAATGAATGAATGAACACCCCTTCCCACTCCTCCATTTCATAAGATGATCATCTTATTTATGACCACCCTGTAATATGCCATGCATATGCTCATGTGCCCAACATTCCCCCCTCTGCCTGTCTATATCCAATCCTTCTTCTAGCTCCAGCATCAATCCTGCCTCCTCCATTCCTACCTTTCCTGATTACTGAAAATATCTTACTTCCCTCAACAGCAATTACTATCTCTCATACCCCATGTAGCACTTAGGTGCGATGCTGTTTTATATTTTTCACTATCTGTTCCTGTGTGTTGTCTTTCTCCATAACTACATGAGTGAGTGCGCCTTACTCCCCAAACTCCACGACGGCGGATTTCACGCATTTTACTTCTTTGCAATCCCATGACACACAATAATAACAATCACCAAAAATATTCATGGAGGGTTTACCATGTGCCAGGCACTGTTTTCTAGCATTATCTCACTGAATTCAAACAACAATCCAATAAAGTAGGTACTATTACTATCCACACTTTTTAGATGAAAAGATTGAGGATAGAAAGGTTATGTAACTGGCCCAAAATAACATAACTAGTAAGCGGCCAAGCTAGGACTCAAACACAGGTCTTTGTGACTCAGAAGTCCCACATTGCCAGAGCCTGCTGGACACAGGCCACCTGATGGTACCTTTCACAGAGTAAGTGATGAGCACATGTGTATGAATTAAGGCTATGCCTATTACCAAAACAGTTAGAGTGTGTGGCAGGCAGAATAATGGCCCCCAAATGTATCCATGTCCAGTTCGTCAGAGCCTGTGAATGTTACATTACACGGCAAAGGGGACTTGTATCAGATTTCTAACCTACAGAACTGTCAGGTGATGAATTTGGTTGTTTTAAGCCACCAAATTTGCCACAGAACCCAAATATCTGCCTTCTACATCCATGAAAATCCTTCAGAAGCAGGCACTGTACCACTCCCAGCATCAGCTGTTTCCTGACCTGACCCTTTCCCATCCCGTCCGTGCACTATTCTGAAAATGGCCTCACCAAAGACATGAAACTGAGTGAAAGGCACATGTTAGTGACAGAATTCTCTCAGGAAGATTATTATTACAATCAAAACACGTATGGTATCCTTTTAAAATATCATTACTTCACGCTTTGATTTCAACTCACTTCCCATATATTATCCCAGGCGTCTGTGCCAGCCCTTAAGTGTGCATAAATGGCAGTTTCAAGAGCACACCGTGATTTTTGGATCTCAGTTGCTGAGTCAATTCCAAGAAATTTCCTCTTAAGAAGCCCAAATTGCACTGTAGAAAAAAAGTATTTTTCAAAATGGCAAGAAAACCAACAGTTGTGTATTTTTTGTACTGTTTTAAGTAAGTGATAAGCAGCGGTAGGTGACAGAAGACTTTAGTACAGACTCAAGTCCCTTTTTGCTGAGGCATCTTGACCCTGTGGCTTTATCTAATTGGTCTTCTAGGGTCTAGCCATGTCTAGGCTGTGGACACACCTGGCAAGGTGGTGGTGTGGACACACTGATGGGGTCGGAGCTGGGATCCACATTTCTAAAGCCGCATTCCCTATCCAGCTGCTTTCGATGGATTTCCCATAACCACCTGAACCCTCACTCCCTCTGCCACTTCCCTTGTAAATCGGTAATGAGTCCATTACACCTCAGCTAGGGTCATTCTGATGTTTATGTGCCTACAGGAATGGAAACAATAATAGCTACCACCCTGCTATCTTCCAGGTACTCACCTGCACATTAGCATTTAACACGCAGTTCAGCAGGGTGGCTAGAGCATACACTTTGGAGCTAGACTACTTTGTTTCCAGTCCTAGCCCTACCACTCATCAGCCATGTGACCCTGGTCACATTCATTAACATCTCTAGGACACAGTTTTCCAATCTGCGAAATGGCAACTTTAAAAGTGCCTCTTTATAAGGTCATTGTGAGAACTGAGTTTTTAGAAGAATCCCGTAACACAGGCAATGCCACATAAGTGCGTTAGTGTTTCACGGCCTTGTGAGGTAAGTATAACACCGCAGCTCAGAGAAGAATCAACACGCCTAAGGTCACATAATTCCAGGAGGAGTAGAGGCAGCATTTGGAGGTAGGTCATTTTGTCTGTAAGGCCATGTACTTTCCACCCTGCCTCACTATTCACTTCTCCTCTGATTCTTTCTGAACCACCTTCACCCTGCCCATCCCTCCTGCCCCAGGCGTGCCCTTAGGAGAGGTCAACATATCTGCTCGTGGTCCGCCTCTGCCGGCCCTGACACGGGCGCGGGCCCTGGGCGCGGTGAGTCCCCCTTCCGGAGCCGCACGCATAAGCCGCAGGGCAAGAGGCTTGCGGGCGGCGCGTGGCACACCGTGCGCGCACCGTGGGGCAGCCTCTCCGCCGACTGCGGCCCGAGGGCTGCCTGGTGGGAATCCCTCCCCAGCTGGGGAGGAAGCCAGTTGTTTTCCTCCTAGTGGAACGTTCCACTTGAAATCGTTCCACAAGGGCTGTTCTCGCCTCCGACTCCGGGAAGAACTGTAATTAACACAGCAACAAACGCCCACGACGCTAACTGGCAAAGGGAGTGTAACACGAGCCGCTTCTCCAACCGAACTGGGCCAATTGCTTTCCCTTCTTGCCTCCCCATTTGGTCTGTTTTGGTTCCGCAGTCATCCAACTGTGGCGTTTCTTAAAACATGTCAGTGGCTGGTGTTTGTGTTTTGGGTGGAACAGTTTCACACACGTCGCTGGAGACGGTGCTCGACCAGCTGCTGTGCTGGGTCCTTGCTTTCTGCGGCTTGGGGAGTGTCAAGTAGAGAAATGAAGAAGCGATGAGAAGGGTGGGAGGGAGGATGAGGAAGGACGCCTGCCTTCTCCGATTGTCTGGAGTTGGGTCGGTAGCCTCCTCCGGACGAGGACAGGTGAAACCGGTCTGCCGGGTCTCCAAGGGGAACGGTTGGAGACGTCCCAAGTGAGTTGCATCGTCGGCTCGCGGCGGCTGCGCTCACCTGGTGGCTGCCCTTCGACTCTGGCTCGGAAGCTGGGGCACTGAGGCTACGAGAAGAGGGAGAGGGGTGGGCCCTCGCAGGTCCTGCAAACAGCGCTCAAAGGCCAGCCAGGCGAGACCACTGGCGGGCTGCTGGGGTGGGGTGGGGGAGGATGGAGGAGGGGTCGGGGGCGGCCCGGGCTGCAGGGAGCGCTCTGACTCCTTTACCTACAATTTTCAGGCTCTCATCTCTGATGCGGCCATTACACATCCCCTTGCTCTGGCCCAGTGTGGTCTACCCACCCGCGGCCCCGGCATCACGTGGGTGATTGTTACATGCAGAATCTCAGGCCCTGCCCCAGGCCCAGTGATTCATACTCTATTCTTTTAACAAATCCCTAGATGTTTTCTAAGAATATGAAAGTTTGTACAATGCATGTAACTTTTTCTAACGTCTTTCCATCAGTGTCTTGCAGTGTCAACACATAACTTTCAAAATTTGTGGCAAAGCCATGGATTTTGGAGAAATGTAACCCTGCTTCCAGCTAAAAGTCTGAACCAGTTCCATACTTAGCACCAGCTGTCTGCTAATTGCTGCTAAGGGGTAATAACTGAAAGGAAGGCCGAGCCTGCTACACAGTCCAACCTGGAACATCTCAGAGACTAGATGGGGGGCCAAAACCTGAACAAGAAGAACTAAATAACTGTATGAAATAATGATGCAAGAGACTACACAAGGCAGAATAACTCTCACGATGAACAGCTTAATAAACAGTAATGCTACATATTGAGTGAATTCACTATACTAAACTCACTGTGCCACCAATGTGTGTATTCTCTATGTATACAGATTCGTATATGTAAACATATATATGTGTATTATGTATATATATATAGAGAGAGACAGGCACAGAGAGACAGAGTATATATTCTAACATAGGATCTTACACACAGTAGGTGATCAATATTTATTGAATACTGATTCTCCTGGAGAGAGAAGACTCTTGCATTTTAAACCAAACTAGCAAGGACCTGTTTTAAAATAAAACGTATTACCAGTAACCAACAGTCCATTTAATGTGTCCTTTAAAACATTAATTACACACACACTCACCATAGATACAAAGCCCTCATTTGAACACAATGGATTGGAGAAGCCCAGAAGGACCCAATATAGCTTCTTCAAGAATTCTGCTGTCTTCCCAGTCAGAATAACTCAGCATGCTTTCTACATGTCCATTAAGGCCTCCCAGGACACAGTACCCTCATAGATCATAGACAACTTTTTTCAGAGCTGTTTCGGTTTTATGAGTTATTGATCTGCAAGCCAAACATTTTCAGACTGAGGCTTCACTGAATGACCTGTAATAGCTCCAATTTATTCTGTCAAGTACTCAGAGCTCCCTAACCAGGCACTTAGTTGTGCATAGTGAGTACCAGAGAGAAGCAGGGGTGGAGTGGCCCTCATCTCTGGTGGTCAGAAGGATCTTAAAATTTTTTTAAATTCATTTAATTTTTTTTTCTCTGCAGTGTTTTGTTGGCATTAGTGCACCCATTGTTAATATTTACACCCCAACCAAATTAGGCTTCTCCGTTTTACAAAAGTTGTACTAGTTTCATAATGAGAGTTCAGCAGAGCCTACTGGATATACTATCTAACAAATACTGTCGGGTAAAAATGAATTGTCAAATGCTGGTGAATAATGAAAAGTCATTAGGAAGCCGTTGACATCTACAGTGTCTGCATTGTGCAAGTTATCTTTGCTCTACCATTACATTAAAACAAAACCAATACTTCTTCCCAGAACTTCCAGGAGAACTCAGCAGCAAATATCCAAACTGGAAGAGAGTAATCCATTTTTGGTGGCAGTCCACACAGCTGCTTTGTCCGGTACCATTGTAAAATACTGGGAATCCTGACATTGAAAGAATTCAAATCTGTTTTAAATGAGACCTCTGGAAACTGAGATTTGAAGAAAGGGAATTGCCACAGGGAATAGTGTTGCTAAACTTTACAAATAGCATTATTGGTTTGTAAAAGTCACCAACATATTGTCATGATTTTGGTAGGGCCAGGCACAGTATCCGGGAAAAAAGAAAAGGAAAGGAAAAAACCTTTCATCACAGCAATGTTGAGAACCATAAAATCAGTAATGAGATTTACAGGAAAAAAAAAAAAAAACAGTGGGATTTAAAACCACAGGGATGCAATGAGCTAATTTGGAACTGGTTACAGTTTGGCATTGCATGGATACCAGTTGCTATCTTTTGCTGATACACACCAAAGGAATTAAAAACAAACACAAATAACAATAGGTACTAATAAAGATGGATACTCTTTTAAACTGGCTTTCCTGATAATTATTTTCTAAATATGCCATGAAGAGAATTTTTAATGCTATATTTTATAGAGAATGTATAGGAAAACTCTGTAAGGACATTCAATAAAGAGCATTGAGATTAATAATGGAAATTTTTTTATCCCATGCAGAATTTAATTTTCTAAGCAAAAAAAGTAAAGGAGCTATGTCTTTAAAATTAAAGACATCTAAATATTTATTCCAGGGGGAAGTGTAAGGAATCAAATGAACATATTTATAGACTGTAGTTCTCTTATTGTCCTGGACAGACAGTTGTCATGCTTTTTGGCCACCCACCATCTGAGCCTCTTTGCAGTGTTTAAAGAACATCTCTCTCCAGTCCCATCTCCACTCCTGAGGAAGAGCCCATTTCCCACTGTAAGAGCTGGAAATCACAGGCTCTGTATTTCTCAGCCTTCCTGTGCCTCCATTTATTAGATGCATCCTCCTCAGACTCATTAAAAGGGGATGGACAGTCCAGATTTATTGTGGAGATGGGTGTTGGTGGTGGTGGCATCATCATCTGATTTTCAGAGGCAGCAATGGCAACAGTTATGGTGGCAGCAGCTGGTGGCACCAATGTAAGGGATGTGAGCAGTGCAATCCATAGAATCTGGTGTCCAGAGAAGGCATTTCTGTGGCATATGGGACATTATTCTTGGCCTGTAGCTTCCCCACAGATTCTGTGAGCTGCTCAATATTTTTTAAATGAATTCCTCAGCTTTTGAAATCATCTAGGTTTCTTGGACACAATGATCACTCATAATGTATTGGAACTGCAAAATGATTTGGAGCAATTATAGCCATTAGAAAGAAGTGAAGATGGAATGTCATCAAATACTTTTTGGGATAAGGATATTCTAAAAGCAGTCCTTTTTGCCACCAAGAAAATTAAGAGAATAAACCAGGAGAGTAGGTCTGTATATGTACAAATTTAAGTATGGAAAATAGAAGTGACGACTTTTATTTTTAAGCAAGTGCTAATTTTCACTAAGTTTTTACAGTGAAGATTAAATTATTTTTCAAAATCCTCTTAAGAATTATTTATAATTAGTGAAAAAAAAACAGAGAAATAGAGGAGTTTGAGAATTCTAAATCCATCACGAAGTATAGTACTTCAAGCAGACCATGAAAGAGAGGCTTGAGTAAGAACATCCAGGAAGCTGTGAGTGACAGCAGGAAAGAAGCAAAGGTCAGTCTAGTTGGATGACATTGGACAAGATGCTTTACTATATGAAATCCATTTGATCTCTCAAAGAAAAATTACCCAAATTCTGCCTGGAAACAGTTAAAAACTAGCCAAATGTGACACTTACTAACCAATAAATTATAGCACAAAATAATAGTTAACACAAAAATAGCAACAGGAGAAACATCTTTCATTAGAAGATCAAGGTTCAAGCAAACATTCTTTAATTAATCCTTTCAACAGCATCAGGAAGTTGTTATTTAGCATTTTCATAGATAGCATTTAATGTTTTCAAAGTGTTTTACCAACAGTAATTAGTTGTTCTTCTCATCAACCTTTTGAAGTAGGTCAATATCATTATCCCCATTTTAAAGAAAAGCAAGGCACTGGATAAATATGTACAGAGCATGAAGACTGCTAACATAATCCTCATGTTGGTCAATTCCCATTCTTCTACTGCTCCCATCTTAAAAATACATAAAAACATACAGCCAGCATTGTACTCAATGGTGAAAAACTCAAAAGCTTCCCACTAAAATCTGGGACAAGACAAAGCTGCCCACTACCACCACTCCTATTCAACATAGTCCTGGAAGTCCTAGCCACAGCAATCATGCAAGAGAGAGAAATAAAAGGGGTCCAAATTGGAAAAGAAGAGGTAAAAGTGTCACTATATGCAGATGACATGATACTATACATAGAAAACCCTAAAAGATCTGCACAAAAACTACTAGAAATAATCGAAGAATTCAGCAAGGTAACAGGTTACAAGATTAATGTTCAAAAATCAGTTGCATTTCTTTACACTAACAATGTATCAACAGAAAAAGAAAGTAAAGGAACAATCCCCTTTAAAATAGCACCCATAGTAATAAAATACCTAGGAATAAATCTAACCAAGGAGATGAAAGACTTATACACGGAAAACTATAAAACACTGATTAAGGAAATTAAAGAAGACTTAAAAAAATGGAAAGATATCCCATGCTTCTGGATTGGAAGAATCAATATTGTTAAAATGGTCACACTGCCCAAAGCAATCTACAGATTTAATGCAATCCCTATCAAATTACCCAGGACATATTTCACGGAACTAGAACAAATTATAATAAAATTTATATGGAACCACAAAAGGCCTAGAATTGCCAAAACATTACTGAAGAAAAAGAAAGAGGCTGGAGGAATAATCCTCCTAGACTTCAGATAATACTATAGAGCTACAGTAATCAAGACAGCATGGTATTGGTACAAGAACAGACATATGGACCAATAGAACAGAACAGAGAGCCCAGAAATGAACCCACAAACTTTTGGTCAACTAATCTTCGACAAAGGAGGCAAGAATATACAATGGAATAAAGACAGTCTCTTCAGCAAATCGTGTTGGGAAAACTGGACAGCAGCATGTACATCAGTGAAGCTAGAACACTCCCTTACACCATACACAAAAATAAACTCAAAATGGATCAAAGACTTAAACATAAGACAAGATACAATAAACCGCTTAGAAGAAAATACAGGCAAAACATTATGTGACATACATCTCAAAAATGTTCTCCTAGGGCAGTCTACCCAAGCAATAGAAATAAAAGCAAGAATAAACAAATGGGACCTAATGAAACTTACAAGCTTCTGCACAGCAAAGGAAACCCGAAGTAAAACAAGAAGACAACCTACGGAATGGGAGAAAATTTTTGCAAATGAAACCGACAAAGGCTTGATCTCCAGAATATATATAAGCAGCTCATGTGACTTAATAAGAAAAAAACAAACAACCCAATCCAAAAATGGGCAGAAGACCTAAACAAACAATTCTCCAAGGAAGAACTACAAATGATCAATAGGCACACGAAAAAATGCTCAATATCACTAATTATCAGAGAAATGCACATCAAAACTTCAATGAGGTATCACCTCACACCAGTCAGAATGGCCATCATTCAAAAGTCCACAAATGACAAATGCTGGAGAGGCTGTGGAGAAAAGGGAACCCTCCTACACTGCTGGTGGGAATGCAGTTTGGTGCAGCCAGTATGGAAAACAGTATGGAGATTCCTCAAAAGACTAGGAATAGACTTACCATATGACCCAGGAATCCCATTCCTGGGCATATATCCAGAAGGAACCCTACTTCAAAAAGATACCTGCACCCCAATGTTCATAGCAGCACTATTTACAATAGCCAAAACATGGAAACAGCCTAAATGTCCATCAACAGATGACTGGATAAAGAAGAGGTAGTATATTTATACAATGGAATACTATTCAGCCATAAAAACCAACAACATAACGCCATTTGCAGCAAGATGGATGCTCCTGGAGAATGTCATTCTAAGTGAAGTAAGCCAGAAAGAGAAATGAAAATACCATATGAGATCACTCATATGTGGAATCTAAAAAAAACAAAACAGAAATACAAAACAGAAACAGACTCATAGACATAGAATACAAACTTGCAGTTGCCAAGGGGGCGGGGGGTGGAAAGGGACAGACTGAGGTTTCAAAATTTGTAGATACTGACAGGCATATGCAGAAAAGATAAACAAAATCATATTGTATAGCACAGGGAAATATATACAAGATCTTATGGTAGCTCACATCAAAAAAAAATGTGACAATGAATATATGTATGTTCATGTATAACTGAAAAATTGTGCTCTACACTGGAATTTGACACAACATTGTAAAATGACTATAATTCAATAAAAAAAGTTAAAAAAAATACATAAAAACACCTTTTAAGAATTGCCTCATTTTAACCTCCATCAAAAACCCAATAGGCAGAATATTGCCATTTTGCAGATGAGAAAACTGAGCTTCACACATGCACATACACACTCCTCACGCAGACAGGTGGTTGCATGTTTTGTCTGCATGTAAGTCCTAACTCAGCTATGGTCCAAGAGGATTGAAGCTGCCCAGACAGACAACCTACAACTTCTGAGACAATTCCCTTTCAAAGGGAAAGAAGTTTCCATGCATCTGTGCCCCACAGTATAAAGGGTTTTGTAAGAGCTGTTCTTACCATGAACAATTTTGAGCTTATTTTATTCATAGCAGCTCTGTGGACCACCAGTCCCCTCAGACAACTATGAGGACCATTTTGAACAGAAAGATGGCACTTGTTACATATGAAAACACAACAAAACAAAACAAAACAAAACTGCCAGACTCCCTGATGGCTTTAGGAAAAGCAGTCTTGTTGAGAATAATATGAGCTGATTGGTCTTCGAAAAGAATAATTCAAAACTGGGCAATCAAATTTAAAAAAATAGTTTAGAGCGAAACAGAATCAACTGAAATCTATTTACAAAGGTTTTTGTCATATATGGTATTTCTTCACAGAAAACACAAAAATGAACCATGCAAGTATGTCTTTTTTTATTGTCTGTAATTATACTGGACTTCACGTTTTCCTTTCATGAGGAGAAATGCCAACTGTGTATTTTATTTGTAATTTAGTTGGACTGTATGCTAAATGTCAGCAACTTTAGCAAAATATGAATAATAAGAAAGAAAAAGTTGTCAGGTCATAGTCTGACCTCCATTTTCCCCCCATTGCATGAATTTTGACTATATCAAAGCAAAATAAATTGGAATTAGTAATGTGCTATTTTCCATTCATCTAACTGACAATTAAGTTTAAGTGAAGCAAATTTGTCCTTGAAGTATATAGAATTATTCCACATTAAACAAAAAAAGGACTAGAACCAGTCAGCGTATCTTCAGCCACTACTCTGCAAGTGGTGTTTTGTTATCTTGGAAAAGCTACTTTAGGAAACTAAAGTTTTAATATACACTATTTCTTAAACCTGTCCTTTCATTACAAGCACATTATAGTAATTCTGGTCAAATGTTAATTTTCTTTAGTTAACATCTTACTGAATACTTCATCTAAGGAAAACACCAGTTGGAGAAGCCAAACATGAGCTATGATAGAATTCTACAAATAGAAAATGACTTAAAAGTTTATATTGGGGAATTTCCAAAAACAAGGAAATGTTAAAACCCAAAAACAGGAATCTCCCTTCAGTACTTTCCAGGAGTCCTTATTATTTAGCTTCACTTAAAAATTGAAGCCTTCCATGCCCCCCTTTTTAATTATTATATTTTTCCTAATTCAAGTACTCCAACTTTGAGCAAGGGTATAACCAGAAATTCCTCCCTTGAGGGGAGTGCTGAGAGCAATGCCACTCTGTCCTCATCAGGTGACTTTCTGCGGGCAGCATGGTTATATTGGGCACCATGTGAGGACATCACGAAAGAGCCTGGGAAGGCGCTCGACCCCCAGGAACAGTAAGCAGTACAGATCAGCAAGAGTGAGGGGCCTTGACCAAGCCGACCAGCTGGATGTTTTCCCTTTCCGCTGCATCACCCCCGGGAGCTGCTGCATGCGCACCTCGTTAATCATATCCTTACCTCACCTTTCTTCTCATTAAACTGTCTACACTCTGCAGACCAAGATTTCTAGAAGCGGGTGCAAAGTCAAGGTTCAAGGTCCATCTAACTCACAGGTCTGGTAAAGCCTGAATGTGATAACATGGGGCACTCAGAAAAGGACAAAGTGCTGCTTAAATTAAGGCACCACCATCACTATCGTAACATCCAAGGCCATTTACTCCACTCCAGCTTGGCATGGGTACAAAATAATAATAATAGTTGAGTGTGTAATGTGTCTGGTGCTACGTAAATCTCACTTAATACCTATAACATCAACCTAAAGTAGGCATTATTCCGCTTTTTACAGACCGTAAAGCTGAGGCATGAAGAGGGAATGTATTGACCTTGCTTGGATTAAAGCCTCATTTCTCCAACCTCAGAGCCCACTCACTTAACCCTATCTTAATTAAATGTGCATATTGTCTTGGTCTGGGTTCCTCCGAGAGCAGAGCCTAGGGCAGGGGACTGTGTGATGCTGTTTTATTAGGAGGCACAACCCTGTGGAGCAGGAGTGGAGTTGGGGAGGGGAGAAGGGCTGGGAAGCGGAGAGAGTCCATACAAGGCTGCTTTATGGAACTGCTCAGTCTACAGGAATCTGCCCTCCAGAAGTTATATCAACTGCATCTCATGATGGGGAGGGAGAAAAAGGGACGAATTTATCCACTGGCTCCTGCCCTGTGCTGGTCAGAAGTTCACCACCTAGGGTATTAACTCACCTACAGCTCGAGGTTGTTCTTAGGTGGGTGTAAACCCTGAGTTGGGTCCTTTGGTGGAATCAATAAGGGATCCCAGGGCTGGAGGTGAGAGGCATGTGCATGAGCAGAGGGTGAGGTGCTGTAAGTTTGCGCCTGAATTAGAGAGGATGTGAAGTGGTCTGTGAGAGGGAGCTCATACAAATATATTCTATCGTGAGAGTGGATTTCCAAGTGGAGCAAAAGAATCAACACAGACCTATTTACAAAGGTTTTCTAAGCTCTGATCGTGCCCTCTGCAAAGATCTCTGCCACTGCCCTTTTCACCTGTATTATAATTATCTGTTTATCTAGTCTTCCCCACCAGATTGTGAGAACCTTAAGGGCAGGGGTTGGTCTCAGAGACCTTGGTCTCATAGAACACAGCATGGCATTGTAGAACCTACAAATTAATGAGATACTCAAGGAATACTGTGTAAGGAAAGGGAAGTTAGTGGTGTGATGACAGTGAGGGCCTGAAACACAGCCCCTGTGGGGCTGGGAACATGATCAGGCCAGAGAATGGGGAAGAGTGTTCAGGCAGTACCGGGCACCCACCTGGTGTCATGAAGTTGTGACAAGTACCTAGCCACATGTGTGACTCTCTCCACCAGCACCTAACTGGACAGGGGAGGGAGGCTGTGAGCCAGGCGTCGTAGATCTTGGTGAGTGCCGAGACCAGGAGGTTGGAAGACAATAATTTAATACAATGTTTGATGGTATTTCCTGACATCTCAGAGTTTCACCTGAGACTCCAGCTTAACGATAGTGGTTATAAATGTTTACAGATTCAAAAGAGAGGTGGTGCAGATGCCTTACAATTTTAAAAATCTTACAAATTTTAAAAATCTTACAAATTTTAAATAGAATTTTCAAAGGTTACTTTTATGTACAGTTATTACAAATATTGGCTATATTCCCTGTGTCGTACAGTACCTCCTTGAGACTGTCTCACACCCAGTAGTTCATCCCACTGCCCCACCTTTAAACTGCCCCTCTCCTTCTGACTACAATCACTAGTTTGCTATCTATGCCTGTTTCTTTTTTGTTATATTCACTAGTGTGTTGTCATTTTTAGATTCCACATGTAAGTGATGTAATACTGTATTTGTTTTTCTCCGTCTGACTTATTTCACTTGGTATAATACCCTGTAAGTCCATCCTTTTTGCTAAATGATAAAATTTCATTCTTTTTTATGACTGAGTAATATACCATTGTGTGTGTGTGTGTGTGTGTGTGTGTGTGTTTGTTTGCAGGTAAACTTATAAAAAAGGGGTCTAATGGTCTGAGATGTGCTCTTGCTGCTCTGGAAGAAAGCAAATGCCACGCTGTGAACTGTCTATGGGTCACATGACAAGGACCTGGGTGTGGCCTCTAGAAGCTGAGAGTGGTCCCCAGCTGACAGCTGGCAAGAAAATTGGGCCCTCAGTCATATAGCTGCAAGGAAATGTATTCTGCCAAGAAGCTGTATGCTTGAAAGAGGATCCTGAATCTCAGGTGAGAAGCACAGGCCTGGCCAATACCTGAATTTCAACCTGGTGAGACCTTGAGCAGAGGACTCAACAAACTCCTACCTGAACGTCTGACTCATGAAAACTGTGCGATAATAAATTTGTGTTGCTAAGCTTGTGGGTACAGTAGAAAATGAATACAGAGCCTAAGCAAAGTGGTGAGAATTCTTGGGAGATATGCATGCCTGGCCCTTAGAGTTGGAGAATGACAAAGGCCTGATTCTTACCTGGAGAAGTCTGTCTGCAGTGACACTGTGAGGAGAGGCCAGCAAGGTGCAGGTTTATTCTGGGCTGAATTGTCGCTGCAGAAGTAGCAGAAGTAGACCTCTCAAAAGGACTCTACCCAAGAGAGCTGCCGGCTGGGGGGAAGGCAGCCCCAGCAGAGTAGGCTTGAAGAGATCCATCAGAGGAAGGGGTGAGGGTGCCAGCCAGAGAGGTCATTCCCTGGTAAGGAATGTACAGTAGGAGGTCCCCTGAGTGGTGTGGTGGTGGCACGTTGTCTCCGAAAAGCCCACAAAAGCACAGCGCAAGAGAAACAAGCAGCAATAAATTACAGGCCAAGAGAGAGGGCACTGCTAGCCGGACAGTACCAGCAGGGGTCTAGTAAGAAGTTACCCTTTCCCTCTAATCCACTGGTTCTCAACAGAGGGCAATTTGTCCCCGACCCCCAGGTTCACTGCTAAACATCCTATAACACACAGAACAGCCCTCACAGCAGAGAATAATGCAGCTCAAAATGTTGATAGTTCTGAGGCTGAGAATTTTTCTCTAATCCTTCCTCTCCCTGTCCTGGGGGCGTCAGAGGCAGCAAAGGGAGTACAGGAGAAGGCAGAGGTCAGGACGAGACCTCTCACACTTTCCGTGATGCCCTCCTGCAGAATCTCAGTGCAGCCTCACGATGGGAGAGAGGGGCAGCTTTGGACTCAATGAGAAACGTACAAATTGATGGGACATTTTAATACCCCAAAAGGAAGGCTGCTCTGTTAACTACATGTGATCAGAAAAGCTGTGGGAGTCTGAGATACCATCAGGGGAAGGTCAGGGAAATACAACTGAATGTGTTTAAAGGCAGTTGATAGAGACACAATGAAAGGATTTCCCAAGTGCCCCACACTGGTTCAACTAGGTTAATAAAGCTGTTACAATAGTAACAGGTTCAGGGAGAAGATGGTATAGACGAACAGCACGAGCCTCAGAGGAGCAGGGTGTTTTTCAAGAAGGTGGAAGTCCTAGTGAGGAATAAGGAGAATTCCCACTGCCTTAGGTCAGGTTCCCTGGAAGCAGAGCCTGAGGCAGGGCTTCCTGGGCGAGAGCATCAGTAAGGGAGTGTACTTAGGTGAAACCCCTTCTGTTTGTTTCCCAGAGCTGCCATAACATAGTATTCAAACTGGATGGCTGGAAACAAGAGATGTTTTATTCCCTCACAGTTCCGGAGGCTAGAACCTGTACTCAAGGTGTTGGCCAGGTTGGTTCCTTCTGAGAATTTGTTCCACGCCTCTTTCCTAGCTTCTGGTGATGACTGGCAATCCTTGGCAGTCGTCGGCGCATGGGTGCTCCATTTTAATCTCTGCCTCCAGCCGTGGGCTTCTCCCTGTGTCCCTGTGTCTTCACATTATAAGGGCACCACTCTTGCTGGATTAAGGATCCCCCCTACTCCAATATGACCTCATCTTAAATAATTACATCTGCAACGAGCCTTTCCATATGGGGTCACATTCTGAGCTGCTGGAGGTTGGGACTTCAATATCTCTTTTGAGGGGAAACACAATTCAGCTCATAACACCTCTTTAGGGAATGGGGGTGCAGAAAAGGGCAGGGAAGAAGTTTGGCTAAGACATAAGTTCATTTGTATTCCACCCTCAGCCTGATCCCATGGGGAGATCTGGAGCCTGAATAGCATCACACAGTTGCCCCCTCTCAAAGTTAAGGGGCTTGCTGTGTTTTGCTGTCCCTGACTCAGTCAGTCAGTGGCCGCAAATAGCCCTGAAGGGAAGCTGTATCATCGTGGACATGTCTGAGTTGGGTTTGCATTCACCCTAGGGCAGCAATTGCCAAAATTTACTGTGCACAGTAAACACAGACAACTGGATTCAACCCCAAGTTTCTGACTTAATAGGTTGAGGTGTGGTGTGAAATTTTGCATTTTTAACAAGTTCCCCAGGTGATGCTGCTGCTGCTGCTGATCCAGGGACCATGCTCTGAGAAGCACTGACATAGGCAGATCGCAGGAGGGAGCATCTGCGAGCTGTCAGCCACCCGCGCTTCGAGCAGCCAGGGGATGATGGAATAGCTGCCTGGAGGGGGAGGGGAAGCTGGGCAGGGCAGCAGCAGTGTGGTCACTGCCCCATCCTTCTGCACAAACCTGAGGTGTGTGGGGAGTGGGGAAGTAAGCACAAAAGGGCTGCAGAGGAATCAGTGTCTTTAGGAGAGAGCCAGGGTCTTGCTATGGCAAAGAGAGAGAGAAACCTCGAGGTTGTAGAAAGAGGGACAATACCACTGTAGACTGCCAAGTTGTCTGGATAAAAAGCCAGAAGAAGAGGTGTCTATTTTTTAAATAATCAGTGAGACAAGTCTGGTGTACAATAATGAAGCAGGTGATTTTAAAGCTGCAAAATCATTCTTGGATCTCACCTGCCTTGTGAGCGAATTGGCTGCCACCACCAATTCATTCCTTTTTCTCAATCTCTCTGAATCATTGGGTGGCCGTCAACTATGCAGCAACACCACTCAGTCATTCAGAAGACCTGAGGAATACCACCAAGTGCGCTACAGTCTGGTTATTAGACCGTTAGAGACAAAGCAAGTGGTGGCTGAAGCTTAACCATATAGCTCTTCAAGTAAGAGAGCTGTCAAAGATTGTGTAAAATTGCAGCAATTGTACTGAAACCAAGAAAATGTTCTGTGGTTAGAAAGGGAAAAGAAATTCTCTCAGATGCATTATATGAAAGACAAATTAAAATAGACAATTGAAAGAAATGGGATAAAAGTAAGTAAAGGGGAGCACAGACTGGATTAGCTCTGACATCCACAGAAGTTCCTAGAAAAATAATCTGGGAATAAAGTATGGATCAATTTAACAGCATCAGACTAAATTCTGAAATTGGATGTTTGGAAAATAGCAGAATAGCTTCAAGTTGATAACAAAGACAGGAAAGTTTTTCTAAGAACTTCTTTTCATTTCAGGTTGAATGGATAATAGAAGACAAAATTCACGTGAAACAAGACAGGAGCTTCCTTTCCAGGGTAGCATATATTTAAAGGGTCCACAGATTGTCAAATTGAGACCTACATCTTTATATGGAAGCCCCCTGCCCCCCAAGGAAGCCTTATGGGACAAAAAGTTGGGATTTTCAAATATCTTGAATTTTGTATGGAAAGCTATTCAACCCTTATATATATATTCAACATTATATATATATATATATATAAATGTATCTTAGGTTAGTAACCTCTCTGCACCTCAGCTTAAGACTTTAAATAAGTTAGTATAAGCAATTAGAAAAGCATCTGGCCTACAGTGAGTCTATATACCAGTTACCTTTTATTATTTATCTTAACCCTGGGAGAGAAAGAAAGGACAATTTGAATCATATGAGCAATTTTGCCCATTGTTGAAACCAGAGAACATGTGCCGTGATTGAGAGTGAGATGGGAGGTATGAATCTGTAGTTCCCTCAGTGGAACTTGGCTCCCAGGTAGTTTTGTGAGGAGTCTAATGTTTAAGGGTAAATATTTTTCCTGTAACATAGCCTCTAAACAGAAGCCAACTCCTGCATTTGGCATCTCAACTTAAGAAACAACACTCTGTTCCAGCGCTGGGGGAAAAACTTGTTATATTGTTCTCCAGTGTGGTACATTCTTAATTGATTTTCAGGTCAATGTGTCTATATGCAATTTGGCCTTAAATTCTGATGTCTAAGATGCTACTGTACTCTACATCTGTACTCATTTCCTTTAGTTACTGTAACAAATTACAGCAAACTTGATGGCTTAAAGCACTAGAAATTTATTCTCTCGCAGTTCTGGAAACCAGAAGTCCAAAATCAGGTTCACTGGGCCAAAATCAAGGTATCAGCAGACCCGTACTCCCTCTGGGGGATCTAAGGGGGACTCCAGTGCTTGCCTCTTCCAGTTTCTTGTAGCTGCCGGCATTTGTTGGCTTGTAGCTGCATCACTGCAATCTCTGCCCCCATGGTCACAATGCCTCCCCCTATTCCGTCTGAATCAAATCTTCCTCTGCCTCCCCCTTATAAGGATACTTGTGATTGCATTTAGGGCCCAGCTGAATAACCCAGGATAATCTCCCCATTTCAAAACCTTTAACTTAATCACATCTACACAATCTCTTTTGTCATGTAAAGAATTACTCAGGGATATCAGGAATTAGAATATGAGCACCGTTGGAGCCATTATTCAATCTGCCAAAATACCCATTAAAACTCTGTGTTTGTGTGTGTGTGTGTGTGTGTGTGTGTGTGTGTGTGTCTATGAAAGAGAGAAACAAAGACAGAGACACAGAGAAGTAGAAAGACAAAATGAGTCACAGAGCATCTTGGGTGAGACCAGTACTTCAGTTAGATTTGCACACCATTGAGCCAGTCCAGCCATGTTCACAGGTGTAAACTGATCTCCAGAGATGAGAAACTAACTGCCACTCAACAAGCTTTCAGAATCTGCTTTGAGCACACCAGGTGGATCTTCAGTTACAATATTTCCCAAGCTTTAGTTTAACAAAGCAAGTTCTAGCTCCCCATCCTCTCCATGTGTTGTTTTCAGTAAATACACATTTGGTCTTGTGTGAATCAAGATTTCTCAAGCCCTGTTTCAGGATCCGTATATCTTCTCCCATTTGTCTGATTCCACCACCCTCATCCCACCCCTGCTGGTTTTTCAAATGCTATAAGGAACGATCAGTTTTGCTGACATGTGGAATCCAATTTTCCAAATTTCCTAATGAGATAAAACCCAGCCAGTAGAAGCCAGAAACTGTCTTTCATCAGAAGACAAGGATTGTATGTTTCTATGCATATTGTCAAACTTTCTTGAAAAAGAAAATGGAAAAGTGGAAAACTGACTCTTATGCAAGTTAATAATCAACCTATTTTTATTCCCCTCTAAATTAAAATGATGCTTAAGAATTAGTGCTAAATAAATAAAATAATAGTAACAGTACATTTGGAGGGTTATATCTGGGATGCATGCATGGGAAAGAAAGATCAGAAGGTTCTAAAATCTCCCTATTAATACGAGGTGGTTATACCAGTTGGAGAAAGTTCAAGAGAATTCAAGTTATATCCCCATTTTAATTCACTGATACGAGCAATAATGTGAAAGAAGGCAGATCTTGCAAAACTTTTGATTTATGTTCATTTGATTTCGGACTTTGTTGTTTTAGAAGCATCTAAATCAAGATCCAGATCACATGTAGAAACTGGGTAGGGGAAATGAAATGGCTGAACACACAGAGCTTAAGTTATTCCTAAGAAGCCCACCACAATAACTGTAATAATCAGCATAAACAGAAAACAGAAATGCTTGAAATAATTCCGGTAAGTTATTTGTGGGTTTACCCAAACTACTTATGCACTTGGTAGTATGATTATACTCCCTCCACTGACCAGTCCTAACTCACCCGTCCATCCAGGTCTCCCATTTGTACCTACCTGTAGACATGTTAATACCAAACATCCTTCCTCCCAGGAACGCCCACCCTTTTTTTCTCGCCATTGGCTAAAACCTACCCACAGTTCAAATTCTACTTCTTGTTTAAAATCTTTCTAAAACATCCAGCTTATATTGACTAACACACACACACAGGCTTTACTTGATAGAATTCTATTGTTTTTATCTGTAGCAGTCATTCCTTTGTAGTATTTAATTACAAGGATCACTAAATAGGTGATGAAGAAAAGGAAGTAAACCTTTTGCCAACATCTCAGAGTTGAGTTCCCATTCTTAGACCAATTGCTTGAGAGCAGCTTCTTTTTTCTCAGAATTGCTAGAAGGAGGGGATGAACAGAGTAAGTGCATGATCCCTGGCTGAAATTTGAACCTTTTGAAAACTTGACAGAAGGATGGAAGCTGGAAAACTGCCATTTCAAAGCATTGAGCAGTTTGGTGTGTGCAAAAAGTAGAGAGTTGCACACATTTTTCTTTATTCTGGAAAAGCTATCTGGGTGGTATATTTACAAATGTAAAGATTGCAATCTGGAAAAAAAAAAAAAATAAAGGTTCAGACTGGCTCCAAGGAGTTAGGAGCTAAAGCTACAGTGAATGATAATGTCTGTGTGGTCGGCAGTTACAGCTCAGGGTAGTGAGTTTCCCTTGAGAGAATATTTTCTTTCCAAGTATGCATTTGAAACTGCTGTGTTGCTGGAAAGCTTTGGCTCTTTGTCATGGAAGGATGAGAATGTGTGTTAAGAAGATGCTGTCAAGGGCTCAGACATTGAATGTTAGAGGCCAAGCAGCTCTTCACAAGAAAGAAATTGCCAGACTTTGGATTTAAACCAAGGAGCAGCTTTGAAGTGTAGGTCTCTCTACTACGGTCAGCACTGCTTTGGCCCTCCAGAAAGATGGCTTTGGGAAGGCAGTGCCCCTGGAAAATACTACATAACAGAAGTCCCCCTTCTCTGCCAGCAGAACCTTGATCTAATTTGGGGTATCAGTAATTGAAGCCCAAGGGGATGAATCCTAATTGACTAAGCCAGTTATATTTATCCCGTTCCCACTTAGCAGATGATCACTTTCTCAGACTTCCTTGAAGGGCAGTTCATGAGACCTAGTTCTGACCAATGAGATGGAACAGGAAATCTCCTGGATGCGTGTGGTGGAGGGGGAGGGGATGACGTCTGCTGCTTCTGGAAAGGGTTTTCTTCTCTGAATAAAAGAAAAGAAAACTCCTGCTTTAGACCATGATGTCTAGAGTCATGAATGGACAAGAAGCCAACACACTGAGGATGGTACAGTGGAAAGATTCAAAGAGCCTGTGCTATAGATACCTGTTGAGCCAGTTTCAAACCTACAATTGCTTTCCTCCAAACTTTTCCATTATGTGAAAAAATTACATCTTTATTACTAGGTACATATTCTGTTACTTGCAGGCAAAAGTGTCCTAAATAATAGAGCACCTGACTTTCATCACTGAGAATACCAGCAGCAGAGGCCGTGCTGGGGTGACTTGGCTCACAGACCCAAGTGAAAGAACTTGAGTGAATTTTTCCTGAATGAATACGAGACAGTTTTCTAAAGATTTTCATAAGCATGGCCAAGTTCTTATGCAGATAGTTGGGGCTCAAAGTCACTACAGTCTGGACCTAATATAAATATGATTTTAATTGGACTCACAGCCCGGTGAGTTACAGGGGACAGACACTGATATTTGAATCTCTCATGATTAGCTGATTATACCTAATCAAGTTGTCTATCTCAAAGCACCAGTCTGCGAAGAGATATGGAAATTGCACCAGGATGTAAACCAACATACTTGCTTCCTTCCTCTTTTTTTTTTTTTTTTGATGATTTTTTTTGTGGGGGTGGGTAATTAGGTTTATTTATTTATTTTTAGAGGAGGTACTGGGGATTGAACCCAGAACCCTGTGCATGTTAAGCATGTGCTCTACCACTTGAGCTATACCCACCCCCCAACTTTTTTTTTAATGCATTTTATTTTTTAATACATTTGGGGGGGGTTGGGGTGAGGTAATTAGGTTTATTTATTTATTTTTTTAGTGGAGGTAATAGGGATTGAACCCATGATCTCGTGCATGCTAAGCACGCACTCTACCACCGAGCTCTATCCTCCCCCACTTCTCATCTTGCCACAAATAAAGAAAAAAATAAAAAGTAAGCTGAATGAGATAACGTGCTGAGAGAGGTAGTTGCTCTACATTTGACAATAGGTTCTTTATCTCCCTATCTCTTTGCTAATGGGTAACAAACAATTCGGAGACCGGCAGCTGGTCCATAGACTATACAGGCCAGTGAATTAGCAGCCAGGTACCTATATAACCTGCATATGACAATTTACAAGGAAAGAAATCCCATGATTCTACCCTAAAACCTACTCCAGTGATTCACAGTGGAAGGCTTCTTTACATCTTGATGTGCAGGCTACCAAATTATGGTTCCTTTGAAATTTTCTTTAATAGTACCAAATAAGTATATTTGTAGGCATCATTGCCCACTTAAAAAAATCTGAATCTCTCTAATTTAACTATTAAGCTAATTTGAAATTTGTTCACAAATGAGAAGTTGGTAACCGTCTAGCCAAGCAGATGGTTGGAAGTAAAGAAATTTCATGTGGCTTTCAATTAGATCTTTCAACTACACCCAATATAGTACAGTCCTCTTCCTCATGGGGTTAAAAAAATTACTAAATATCTAAGATATCATTTAGAAATTGCATTCAGCTATGAGAAATAGAAACCTGAAGGGGAAAAAAGTGGCTAAATAAATTAAAAGTTTCATTTTTCTCACACGAACGAATTCTGGTGTTAGCTGGTTCTGGGTTGGGATAATGGCTCTATGATGCCACCAGGTCCCAAATTTTCTGCCTTTCCACTTGGCCATCCTTGGCTGTTGTTTCAGGGTCTCCAGCTGGCTACTTTACGGTTAGATTTATATTCCTATACCAGGCAGGGAGAAATGGAAGGACAAAGAGCAAAAGGCACATCATAGCTAATTGTGACCTCTTAGAGTTAGTTGCCTCTTATAACACCCTGTCTCTAGATACAATTACATTGTGAGGTACAGGTGTCTAGGACTTCAGCATATGAATCTTAGAGGCACACAGTTCAGCCCACAACACACTTCCAAACATAGTCAGGGTTCTGTCGGTAAGAAAGAGGAATGTAACATAGCATGGACACTGCAATGTCTGCCAAACCTACTCTATTGATTGATTTTCTTGAAACAAACAAACAAAAAAAGCTTGAAAGCTGCCCCCCAATTCAGTTTACATATTTACAATTGTGATGCATGATGAGGACTACCTAGCTGTAGCAAAAGGCCTGCTTGTTTATTTAAGATATTTAACTTTTCTTATAATGAAAGACTTTCCCTAGCTGCCAAGAGCCATGTTCTTGTTAGGAACACTCTGGAAGACACCAGCAGGTGTCTGTTATGTTGAATAGCAATTTTCACAAATAAAGGAGAATTTGCTTCCTTGAAGCTCGCTTGTCCTAATGTTTGCTGAGGCCTTTATAATTCAATTTATAACTAAGCAGATCACACTTTTTTTTCCAGTTTTTTTAGTGTCAGAAGATTTTTATCTCTCCTATTTAACTCCATTAAATAGTTAAGTACAGATCCTTGATTTTGTTGGTGATAGTTTTCCTTTTATTTTTAGATTATCCATCATACTAATTAAATGGACATGGTAAGAAGGTGCCTGTAATGTTACTACATATGTCTGTGCTTCAAAGGCTTGGAGAAATGCTACATCTTATGAAGTTTGACAAACGATTTGTTAGGCAAAGTTCTTTTGATATCTGGTTTTGATTTTTTTAAAAATATGTAAGAGCTCTGTTGAAATACAATTTCACTTCCCCAAAAAAGTCATACTTTTAAAGTGTAAACACAGTGATTTGTATTATCTTCAGAATTGTGCAACCATCACTACTATCTAATTCCAGAATATTGTTATCACCCGAAAAAGAAGCTCTATTCCCATTAGTAACCACCTCCCCCGATTCCTCCAGCCTTGGCAACCACGCCTCTATTCTGTCTCTATACATCTGACTTCTCTGGACATTTCACATAAATGGAATCAGTCAATATATGGGTTTTTTTGTGTCTTTTTCACTTAATATAATGTTTTTATAGGTGCATCCATGTGTGTCACATGTATCAGTACTTCATTCCTTTTTATGACTCTATGATATTCTAGTCTACAAATCTTGCTTTGATTTTAAGATGTCATTACTGTCAAGGATTTTGTATTAATCCTCTGATTCCCTGGAGAGGCACGGAAAAGCATCTTGGAATTCTAGTCCCAACTCTGGTGGCTCCTATGGACCTTAGCTGTGCCATCTACAAAATGAAATGTTTTTCCCTGTATTCTGCAAAGATCCAGCTTCTAAGAGTCTCCATTGAGCCCTAGGATTATTTTTTTTTTCCTGAATTAAAAGAAAATCTGCAGACATGTGTTTCAATTTTATCTAAACTAAATTTTTTTCCCTATAAGATGTAAAAATTTTACTGAATGTTCTTTTCTTTTTCAATTGTTTTTGAAGAACTAAGCTTTCAGAAGCATCTAAATTCATATATAGATAGTTTTGTAAATAACCAGGGTTGGAGACAAATCAAACCAGGACAGATGTGAAAAAATTTAATTCTCCTGGAAATTATACATTGAAGGATAAATGCTCACAGCATCTATTAGTGCCTGTCAAATGGAAAAAAAGAGTATACTGCTTTGATTATTCTAATCCTCTGCTTTTAAAGAGGGAGGAGTTTATTCATGCAAACATACACGCAGTAAATGTGTGCCACTTCTATTTGTGAGCACATCTGGCTCAGAAATAGAAGAATCCAGTAGTCAGACCCACCTGCAAATTCCCACATCTACACAAAAAAGATGAACCACACCCATCACGGCTAATAACAAATTTCTTTTTGCATCTGGTTTAACTGAGCTTGAAAAAGGATGTCTGTTATCATATTGTGTGTTCTCACTTCAGAATATCCCTTTCGTTCAATTCACAGGGGACTTGGTGGGTGAGAGCTGAGAGTGTAGATGTCAGAATTGATTAACCCACCACTGTATATTTTATAGTGAGAAAAAGATGAAGAGCAGCTGGGTGAAAAGTAAATAAGTGTGGAATATTTACGTATATGTAAATGAAACTAAAGGAGTTTGAAAGAATAGGTAATAAATAGTTAATAGGACTGGAATGCCTTAGTTAGGCACGCATGTGGCAGATAAATCCAGGGACCTGATACTTCAGTGAAGTTTCTGTGAGTCCAGTGGAATGAAACATGCCAGAATATCTCCACAAAAAGGCAAAAGAAATGGTGGCACACTTTGCACCACTTTCCACCGAGGAAGAAGTGCAATGCTTAATGGATGTCCCAGGATTTAGAGACAGCACAGACCACACTTAAGTGGATGGTTCCCATCCATTTACTGAATGACCCTCAAGGCAGCCTGCTTTGAATGGAGGAGACAGAAAGAGAAGCTCTCCAGCTGGTCTAGGCCAGCATGAGTCCCTTTCTCAGGAAAGCCATGCCCTCCTTAAAAATAACATTTCCCTCTGAGAAACAGCTTTTTGCTTGCTACTGTGCCTTAGTTGAGACTTAATACCTACCTGTATTAATTGTCACTGTAACAAATTAACCCAAATTTAGTGGTTGTAGTAGGCACAATAATGGCCACCCAAAGATTGAGTCCTAATTCTGGAATCTGTGAATGTTACCTTATAAGGAAAAAGGGTCTTTGCCCCTGTGATGTAGTTAAAGATCCTGAGCTGGGTTGATCATTCTGTGTTATCTGGGTGGGCCCTAAATGCAATCACAAATGCCTTCATAAGAGAGAGGCAGAGGGAGATTTGATAGATGGAGAGAAGACACACACAGAGAAGACGATGTGAAGGTGAAAGGAGAGACTGGAGTGATGGGACGACCAGTTTAAAAAATACCAGCAGCCACCAGAAGCTGGAAGAGGCAAGGGCTGGATTCCTCCCTAGAGCCTCCAGGGGGAGGGCAGCCCTGCCAACACCAAGACTTCTGGCCTCCAGAATGGTGGGAGAATAAATTTTTGTTTTAAGCTGCCAAGTAATTTGTTATAGTAGCCATAGGAAACTGATATTCTGGCTTAAAACAATGCAATGTGTTTTCTTTTTATAGTTCTGGAGGTCAGCAGTCCCAAATCAATTTCACCAGGCTAAAGTCAAAGTGTTGGCAGAGGACTGGTTCCTTCGAGAAGCTCTGAGAGGAGAATCCTTTTCCTTGTCTTTTTTGGCTTCTGGTGGCGGTGGCCCTTGGCTTTTGGCCCCTCCTTCCTCCTTCGAAGAGCATCACTCCAATCTCTGCTTTCATCATCCCATTGCCCCTTCCTCTGACTCTGACTCCTCTTACCTTCTTCTTATAAAAAATGTGGTGATTACATTGGGGCCACTCAGGTAGACTGTGGTAATCTCCCCATCTGAAGATTCTTAACCACATATGCAAAGCCCCTTTTGCCATGTAAGGTAACATTCACGGGTTCTGGAGATTAGGTTGTGGAACTATTGAGGGGTCGTAATTTAGCCTACCACACTATCTGACCATCAGATTTCAAGTGACTATGCAACCCGATCCTCCCATCATGAGCTGAGGTGCTATCTGATCCACCAAACCCTAAATTTGTTTGCAGCTGCTCTCCATCCTCAAGGAAAAAGATCAGGCTCCAGCAGGTCCTGAAGACACCAGCATTTTTCATAAACATGTGGTTTGCGTTCTTAATATTCCTGCTCCTGATGCATTGCCACATCCCCCTCACCTAATAAGTTATGACAACTGCCTGGGGAATAAAAAAAAATTAAAGAAAAGTTTTTAGAACTATTCTGCCTAATATGTTGATGCTTTCTGTAAGTGGACTGCCTCAGACTTATGGTGACACTCAGGTGAACTAGGAAGGACAACGAGCAGATATATTCTTTCAGTGAGAAGAACTTTGAGCAGTACATGTGTTTGCCCTTTTCTTGGAAATGGAGATGCCCCAATAAATCAATATCAATTCATGCACAATGGCTACCCATTTGGCTGGATGGTTAGGGTCTCGGAAGGAACAAAAGTGAAAAAGTAGAGATGAGGAAGTCTGGAGAAGAGGTATACGATGGTGGGGTAGAATTTTATTTTCCAAAGACGGCCACACCAATATATCCTGGATTACATGTGCTCCTTACAATGTGACGTCGACACTCCTCCCCTGAGAAACGAGGTCTATGTTTCCTTTTCTTGAGTCTATGTCGACACTCCTCCACTGAGAAACGAGGTCTATGTTTCCTTTTCTTGAGTCTGGGCAGGTCATGGCAGAAGCTATGTCATATGACTTCTAAGGCTGTCATAAAAGGCAATACAGCTTTCTTCTTGTCCTCATGGGATGCTCACCTTTGGAACCCAGTGACCCAGGAAGCCACATGTGGATGTTCCAGCCTCGGCCCCAGCTGAAGACTCAGTTGACAGAAGTATCAACGTCAAGATATGTGAGTGAGCAAGCCTTTCGAATAATCCAGCCCCCAGTCTTCAAATCACTCCAAGTGGCACTCAGTAGAAAAAAGATATGTTCTTCCTGTGAGACCTGCCTAAACAGTAGATTTATGAATAAAATAAACGTCTTCAGCCATTAAGATTGGGACGATTTGTTATGGAGCAATAGATAATAGATAACGTCTCAGAACTGGCTCAAAGTGTACAGTTATTTATGCCCTTATGAATGTTAGCCAGAAGTCAGCCACTCAGATGAGTTTTTCAAAAATCCATTTGGACAAGTAGAACTGTTGGGGGTGTCAGTCAGACTCCTTATCCAGCCACCTTGTGCTTGTTCAGTGGGCTTGGGAACAGGTAGCCATGCTGTGAGGGGTGAACTTTTCCTCACCAGTGCTGATCTGCTGGGTACCTACTGCTAAGCCCTGCCACCGGCAAAGACCAGCAGCAAACCAATGATATAGTACCATAAACTAGTACCTGGAGGCTGGTTGATTACATGGGAAATCTTTCATCATAAGGAAGCAGAGACTGTCCTAATGGAATAGATATGTATTCTGGATATGGATTACCTTTCCTATCTGTCATATTTCTACCATGCTTTCTAAATGTCTTGTTCACACAACTACTGACCAAAGGGCAAAAATGTGTGGAAAATAAGGTCTGTGATAAATTGATGTCTATGGCAATCACTGATTTTCCATCACCCAGAAGCAATCAGTCTTATAGAACAATCAAATGACTTATTGAAGACTCGCTTATGGTGTCACTTGGGAAATAATGCTGTTGGGCTGGAATGCTTTCCAAAAGAATGGGATATAGACTCTGATCAAAAAGTCAATAAGGGGACAAGATGGAATAATAGGAACCTGATCTATGCTCTAATCTGTAACAACAACAGCAAAAGGACAAAATATTTGAAAAAAACGTTTTGAAGAAACTAGACATCAGGCAATAAAGGATAGTGATCCCTGAGACACAGGAAACAAGTGAGGTAAATCTTATGATTACCCTAGCTTACTGCTGGAGAGAGTTTCTAGGCTGTAGTTCAGGGAGGAGAAACTCAAGTAGAGCCAGATGGAGTCCCTGAGTTAAGGAGAAGGAACTGAGGGTCCAGGGAGACTATGGTCACAGAGTTCACATGACCGAGTACCGCATAGGAGAGGGCTGCACATAAGAAAGAACCCAGGAGATCTTACAGAGGCCCCTCCTTTAGTATTCAGCACATCTCATGTGTGTGACAAAAATACCTTAGGCAAAGGAAAGGATTAGAAGGAGTGCCCGGTGCCTGCACAGAGTTTGAAGTAGTGCCCACCAACCAGACTGGAAAGCCTCATAATCCACAGGGCACTGGGTAGAGTACTTGGAAGACTCTTGCCTCAACAGTGAGAAATAATTAGCCCTAGACAAACCCTAGCTTAATAAATCCTAAAAGCAAAACTCAGAAGAATCTGAACGTGTTCAAGAAACTTACCTGTGTTGAAGAACAAAACTCAGGAATATTTATAGAAATCTAAAAATATCCAGCACCCAACAAGTATGCCTTCCCATTCTGCAGAGGCTAGAAACCTATAAATAGTATTTCTCAGATTCACTAACAGCTAGGGTCCCAAAGGTAAGGTTTAATTTGGCTTTTGTTTTGTACATTATTTTTGCCAACCAGATAAAGTTTCATGTGATTTGGAAGGCAGAAGTAAAGCAGAGGCTTTTTTTTTTTTTTTAATGCTGTGATTGATGCTACAAGTACATACACTATTTTTTTTTTCCCCTGCAGCCACATTCCCTTATCCAGGTGGGAACTCTGTGGATATTGTAGCAGCAGCAATAGTGGCAGAGGCTTCCTGATTCATTTAGGGGAAATCCTTGAAGTTAGCAATTCCAGGGGCAGCTTCTCAACTTTTGCTTTCTTAATAGTGGCAGAGGTAGCTGCTCCCCTTGCAGGTGAGAATAGCTCTATTATTCTGCAAATATGGCCTCAATACCATTCTTCCTGTCCTCCCAGCTCCTTGTATTATACCTCTTTCAGATTAAAACAGCTAGAATTATTTCTGTTTCTTGAAAATAAATCCTATTATAGGAATTTGTATTAGTTATCTATTGCTGTGTAACAAATTTTTCCTCCCCCCAAATTTAGTGGCTTAAAATAATAAATATTTATTATCTTACAGTTTCTATGGGCCAGGAATTTTGGGGGCAGATTCACTTAGTGTTTCTGGCTCAAAGCCTCTTCTGTAGTTACAATCAGGATATCATCCAGGGCTGGAATCATCTGAGGGCTAGACTAAGGTGGGAGAATCCACTTCCAAGGTGGCTCACTGACAACCTGACAGGAATCCTCAGTTTCTACCTGATATTGGCAGAAGACCTTACTTCCCCACTGCATGGCTCTCTTCATAGGGCTGCCTGCGTGTCTTAAAAATATAGCAGCTGGAAAATCCCCCCAAAGCAAGCAATCCAAGGGAGAAAACAAAGAGGAAGGTGTTGTCTCCTAAGTTGCACGCTATCACTTCTTCCTTCTTCTCTTTGTTAGAAGTCAATCTTTTAAGTCCAGCCCACACTCAAGGAGTGGGAATTTAGGCTTCACTCCTTGGAGGGAGATGAATCAAAGAATTTGTGGATGTATTTTTAAGCTGCCGCATAATCCTCCATAGATGTGAAAATGTATTACTTTGCATAATTTTTATGCAGTTTGCATATAATGTCTACATTTGCAAAATATCTCTCATCATTAACAATAATTCCAATAACCCCGAATCAGGTTATCTCTTCCATTTTGGCAACTGCTCACATTTCGTTAATCTTTCTCTATCATCCTAATTTTTCTTCTTCAAAGGCAAGTTTGCATGAAGGTCAATTTCCTCTCCTTATTCAAGCTAATGTAAAGATAAGATTTGTCCCCATAGTCACTACAGATACCATAGTTTTTCATACTAAATAATTATCAGCGACCACAGACCTACCTTTCTATGAGTGAAAAATAAAACTCTACAATTGTTTCATGGCAGGAGGCCCCACAAGTAATTAAAATATAGGTAAGTGTCAGGGTAAGGGAGTAAGAAGGGCTTGAATTATCTTACTGAATTCATTGAAGAAGTGAATCAGAACATGTAAGAATAATTTCAGATCATTACATAATTTTTTTTTTGCCTCCCATCATCAGTATTTATTGAGCATTCACAGTGTACTAGGCACAATAGAACATACAGAAAACATTGTCCCTGCTCTTGAGGAGCTTACATTCTAAAAGAAAAAATAATACACCTTTTTTTTTATTATTATATTATTTATTTTTATTTTGGCAAGGAGGGGAGGTAGCTAGGTTTGTTTGTTTATTTATTTATTTATTTAGAGGAGGTATTGGGGATTGAACCCAGGACCTCGTGCATGCAAAGCAAGCACTCTACCACTGAGCTATATCCACCCCCTACATAATTTTTAAAGAAGTAGTAAAATTATTTTTAAAGGCATTCCCAAAAGAAAGAAGCATGTCCTCCCTTTTATGAATGGAGACCAGCCTCACGCAACAGTAACACCTAGCAAGATATTTCAGAATTATCTGGACAATGCAAAAGAAAAGTTCCAATGAAACTATAGGTATGTCACAAAAATGAAGATTGCATTAACTATTCATATTTGTTTTAATGTCCCAAATCATAATTTTAAAATTAAAAGAAATTTAAATGCTATGCATGTTTCATAAACCCTGTCCATAGTCCCCATATCAGTAATGGTGATACAGCACTTAACACAGGGTCCAGTAGCAAGCACAGTTACTGGCGTAGAACAAGTGCCCACTAAATTTCCTTGTATTAATTAATGGATTAATGTAGCTAATGAGAGTGAGATCTGGTCACCTGAAGAAAAATAGTATCAGCCTGGCTGGCAATCATTTCAAAGTTAATTAAAAATCTTCCAGGTCATTTCACTTGACCCAGCTGGTTTTCTTTTATGTCCTATGTGAACCTCTAACAATTTTCAAGAGTCATATGCAAGACACCACAAGCTACAGCTCATGTCCCCACTCCAACCTACCTAAAGTAAGTGGAAAATCCTAGAACGTGAAAGATAATAGTGAATGAAGTAAGGATGCTGAATTCTAAAGATACATTCCCAGCACAGGTTTACAAAGTACTTCATGCTGCTTGCTCTGCCTGTGCCTGGTTGGCTTCTTACCAGGCTGTTCTTGACTCTTCTTTACTTGAAATACATATACATGGTTTTCATTTTAAAAGCTGTTTAGGGTAATTGGTGCTATAATGAAAAGCACTGTGTGCATTTGACGTGGGCTTTAAAGGATAGAAATCACCCCAACAGATACATGCGGACAACAGATGGCATTCACTGTAGAAGGACGAGGATAAGCAATGGCATGGAGACTGGGAAGTGCAAAGATTCTCCAGCACCTAGATACCCTTTGACTCTAAATAATGCTATAATTGTGGAAGGAGGTGTATTAAACCACAGTGTGTAGTTACACACCTGTTAATTTTGGAGAATGCAATAGCCTTGGCTTACGTAAGCCACCCATCAACCAAAAAAGGGAACACCCCAAAAAATATGAGTCATAACTTTTTCTTGACTGTTGAGCTGTAACATCATTGGTCAAGTGTACGGTTTAATACACACACCCCCACAAACACCCCAATAATAAAAAGGATTCATTTACTTTCTTGACAAAAGGTTATTGTCAGGACACAGCTATGAAATTTGAGGCATCTCTAATAGTCATACTATGAATACTGTCAATACCTGGTCAAGATATGCTGTCTGCATCCACGGTATCCTCTCCAATGACTTCTAGAATCTAGTCTCCCTAGTAGAATGTGGCAAAATGATACACTTGACCCTAACTATAAGGAAGCTCGGAAATAGTCTAGTCTCTAACAAGTCGTGACAGCGACTCCTCTGGTAGTATTAGACAATGGTTAGTAGTACAGTCCTATAATTACATCTATAGTTCCTCAAAAAATGTTAAAAATATTTACATCTGACAAGCTCAATAAATGATGTCTGTAAATTAGACTGGAGTGTTTATTCAGCTCACACATTAAATATACATGTTGATTTCTTCAAAAAGGATTTGCACATCTACTGTATGCCAGTCACTACACTAGGTGATTGGGTCAGAAAGAAGAATAAAAAGATGGATAAAACTGAATTCCTTCCAGCAAAGGAATTTACAATCATACAAGGGAAAGACAAGGGAGGAAGAAAGCATGGAGGGAAAAGTTCATGTTGTCCTCTCTGTAGCTCTTTAAATTTATATTTTTGATTTTTATCAAACACATGTATTTGATTCTTTGACCAAGTAGATCTACAAGGATTTCCCTATTTCCTTTCATTTTCTGTGTAATAAAGGTAAATGTGTCATCCTTCCAAAAGGTGCGTGGAAGAGACAGCACAGATTTCTAATGTGGGGTTGGTATGGAAAGAGACGGTCTGGTTATAGACTCTCCTAAGTAGGAAGATTTGCCTAGGAATCACCATCTGGTCTAGATTTCATTAATAATAATAATAAAAAAAAACCCATTGATTTGCATAATACCAAATAGCAAAATCTTTTCTTGTTTTCTGGGCATCATCTGGAAGGCATTGTTAATCAAACATGCAGAAAATCCCCATGTGGTTAATCAAGAATTGGTTGCAAATGTGTTGACATGTTTCCTAGGTGACTGTGATTTCTCCTGATTCTCCCAACTCATTTAAAAAGATCATAATTTAGGAAATAAATTACAGGTCCATCTTAAGTTAATGGCCTAAGCATAACACTTGTTTTGGATGTTTGAATTGATATTGTGCTCTTTGCTAGTAATAGAAGTATTAGTATTTGAAGTATTAGAAATATGGATATATCTTGAGGGGGTGATTTGTAAATAATGTATGTATTTCATGTTTATAATACATATAGAGATACTACTATAGTTATTCATGTTATCTATTTTTTCCAACTTTGTGGGTATCCTTAACGAATAATTCATTTTATTTAAATTAAATGCATTCCATTAGTTACTACCTACCTTCTTCACACCAAATACTCCGTAGGCACTGTGCAAACACCAGTCCATTTTACCATTATAACAACTCAGTGAATAGATATTGTTAAGTCCATTTTATCACTCAGAAAACTGAGGCTCAGACTTTTGGGAGATTGAAATTTCTTCAACAAACTTCTATTCTACTTTACCTAACCAAATGACCAAAAAATTTTCCAGCAACCCCCAAACAAGAAAAGTTGTTTAAGCTAACACTACAAACTTAAGAAACAGGTGTCCCAAGAAAGAAACAGGAGCTTCTGGTGGTGAGCAGAGAAACAAGTGGTTTCAGGTAACCCCACCTCCACCATCTACACATTGTAATGAATCCTGAGAATTCTCACTAATCTCAAGTCTGGAGGAAAGCAAACTGAGCAACCACTTTTGTCTTTCTCTTTCTCTTCTTAAATTCTTCTTTTCACTAAGGAGCAGTGGAAACTGGAAAAGAAGAGGATGAAACAAGGAAAATGAAGAGCAAGGCTAGTTTTCTTTAACCAGTGAAGATTAATAAGCGCTGCACAGAGTATGCCCCATTGGAATGGTACACCTACCCAACAGAGGCGGAGTGAAACTTGGTTCTCAAAAAGCCTAGGGGAGAGGACGAAGACACCACCTCCTCCTAACACACACAGTCACGCCACAGGCTCCGTTTCCTCAGGCCACAGAAGAGTAAATGGAGAACCAAACCCTCCAGCCCCACCTCACAATTCAGAGACGAAAAGTGATCTCAGCAGAAAGGGGTCAAGAAATCACTTGCATTATATGGGAACGAATAGAATGTATGCCTGGACAGAGCCAAGCATGAGACAGAGTAGCGTGACAACCATGAAAGGCTAATCTGGAAAACTTTTAAAAGGAAGAAGGAAAGAATGAAAATCAAAAGAGAGGGGGCAGAAGGAAGCATTGAAAAAACGACAAGAAGCTCAAGCTCAAACCAAGAAAAAACCTAATTCAAGGAATAGAGGAAATTTCTTGAACTTACATCACTGTATAAAAAATGAATAAGAATATGAACTAAAGAGAGCACGAGATCAAATAAAAGACCAAAATGAAATAAAAAGAGGGCTTGTGGATATATAGAAAAATGGAGAACTATAATAATATCATCAGAAAACAAATAAATACATAAGAAAAAAAGTATGTTTAAAAAACTGACAGAGGAAAGCACTGAGATAATCAGTATACGTTGATGAAAATGAAAAGAAATTAACGCAGAGAGAAACTGAGATGGAAAATGAGCACAATTAAATACAAGGATAATTGTTCTCTCTTAATTACAAAACCAGTATAGAATCCATGAAAATGCACCACTCAGAGCTCCTTGTGGGGAGTGTAACTTTTATTGTTTTTCCCTCCACTATAAATTTAAACAATAAAGCATGGTCATATTTGCTTTACCTGTGACTTTGTCAACAGTGGAAATTAGACATGTTCATATGACGTTACAATTAATGCAAATACGTGAAATATCATTAATGCTTATTACTACTTCCAAATTTGGCAGTTATTAGTCCCATCACTAGATCTTAATATTTAATGCATTAATAAAGAAGCACATACATTTGTATATCACACAAATTTTTTAGTATTTTGATGATTGATCTTTAATGTAATTAGTTTCCTTTGTAATCCTAGTGTTTTACATTAAGCTTTTAAAAAACATTATTCTGAGAAGGGGTCCATAGACTTCACCAAATGGCCAAAGGGGTCCTGATGGCACAAAAATTATCCCTACGGTCATGTCCTGGAAAAGCCTGCAGCCCCTCCAACATTGCATAACACGGGGGAAGGACCAATGCAAGTGAAAGATCCTGAATCTGAATCTTCATTGGTTGTACAACAAATTGATCACTAGCTGAAACAGCATTTTCAAACAAGGGATAGAACCTGAGTGTTGATAACTCCGGGTAACAAGACAGGGTGCCTGACACCATGGAGAGGTTATAGTGTCACCAGAATGCCTCTCCAGACTTCCATGTGGGAGAGAAATAGTCTGTCTTGCTTAAGCTATGGTATTTTGGGGTCTCCTTTTTATAGCAACCTAATCTGTTCCCTAAATAATATATGACTTTTTCAAATATAACTCCCAAGAGATAAAATAATTTCCCACCGGTGGCAAAAGAAAGATGGCTGAAGAAGAAGAAAAAAGCAAGGTTTTGGCAAAGAAGAACCTTACCAACTATGGTAACCCAGAATTTAACCCACCCCACGGGCTCCTAATAAATGGCACAACTGGGCAGAGCTACATATTAATTATTAGCGTTTTCCCTCATAGTATCTAATCTACAAATGTCAGATCTCTTCCAAATACAAATATTCAAGTGAAAAAGTTTTCATATTAACCATAACTGCAATGAAAAACATCCCTAAATTTTTTTCATTTTTCAGTTTGATTAGGTTAGAATTGTTAGTTTGACTGCACATATTCAATATATTGCATGTAAATACATATACACAATATACTGCACATATTTTTTAAATTTACATATATGTACTGTTCATTGTTTATAAGAACGTTTAGCACTTTAGCTTTTTAAACTTACATAATTATCAAAGGAATAAAACCAACCACAAAATAAGAATTATTCAAAAAGATACATACACCCAGCTATTAACAGCAACATTATTTATAACTGCCAAAACATGGAAGCATTCCAAGTGCACATCAATAGATGAATGGATAAAGAAGATGTGGCACATACATGCAATGGAATACAACTCACCCATAAGAAAGAAGAGTATTCTGCCATTTGCGGCCCTTCATTCACTTTTTTTTTTTTCACTTCAAGAACCAGAATTTTATAACTGGCATAAACATCTCCATGGCATCAAAAACAACAAAATACCTAGAAATAAACTTACCCAAGGAGGTTACCTATACTCTGAAAACTGTAAAACACTGATGAAGGAAATTGAAGATAATACAAAGAAATGAAACAATATCTTATGCTCTTGGAGCATCCCTAAACTTTTAAAACTTCCCTATCAAAAAAGAAAATGGAAAGGGTCTTCAATATTTGTTTAGCCCTGCAACAAGAGTAACAGCATCACTCCTGGCTCAAAATTCTCCAAAATCTTCACTTAATAATGATAATTTAAGAGATGAAAATCTTCATTAAAAAATCAGTGGATTTTTAGATGAAAAACCAAGGCCTGAAATCATACCTTGCCCAAACTTGTTTGATAATTGCTTTTGAAATTTGAACTCTGGGCGTTCTGTCTCTTTAATCAAAAAGCAATGTACACATCAAGTTGACTTTGTATTTGTGCTTTGACCCTCACTAATGTGAGGCTATTACCTTCAAATTATGCCGCTGATCCATTAAAGTTCTCAATTCATATGAAATAAATAAATGCCTATTTTTTTAGAAGCTACATATCAGAGATGATTTCTCAAAGAGTTAACTTAAAATTTTTTTTTTCTAAAACACCAGCTTTCCAAGTGGATTCTCTTTCCCCAATATCTGTCAAGGAACACATGAGGAGTCTTTCCAGGTTCACAACCAGCCCCACAATGTTTACTTGCCTAAAAATTAAAATCCCAAGAATCACAAGTAGGCAGAGAAGACTTGTGGTCCTTCTGCCTGAACTGTCCCTGCCCCACCTCTCAGCTCAGATATCTCCTCTTCATCTTTCAGGGCCTTTGTGATCATCCATCTTCAATGGCCCCAAACACAATGAGCTGCTTTGTCTTCTGTTTCCAAGCACTTAAGCTATGTCCCTGTTTCATTCAGCACTTGTTATCTACTCTCTGAATCTGTTTATACGGCTGTCTCCTCAACCAGATTATGAGTTCCTCAAGGTTAGGGCCAGAGCTGTCAGTCCTCTGGGTGATGCAGGGATACTGTGGGTATGGAGTCCACAAGACAGGAAACAGGAGGAACATACTTTGATAGGGAGAGTGAGACAGAGCCCAGAGTAACCCCTCCAGCCAGCCTTCACCTGCAGTGACTTTATCCTTTTAATGTATTCAGTTTTAACGCAGAAGGTGAAAGGAAAATGATTCAGGGACAAAACGAATCTTACCAGTTTTAGTAAGGTAAGTTTCTTGTAAGAAAACCAAGGCAATTTAAGGTTTACCTCCAACTGTGACTTTAACCCATACTGACTCATCACACATTGTATAACCAGCACAAGCGCTCAGTAAAAGTAAAAGCTGGGTTCCACGTTTCTTCTAGTAATTATCTTCCACCCTTTGGCTTTGCTTTTTCCACACCTGTTCTTTGTTCCCACCACCGAACTCACACCCACCTCACACCCACCTCAGTTTACCACACTAGGACATCTTGATTTTTTCTGCTGGGATTCACTGGGAGGGAATCCTGGTCCATTTTCAAGCTTTATAATTCTTCTCTGAAACTCAACTCCCAGATGCCAGTGATTCGGGGGAAGTCTGAAGAAGTGGCACGAATCTTCTCCTACAGAATAGGTGACGCAGGTATGGGTGGCCTCACATGAACACGGAGCCCCACCAGGAAGACTCCATGAGTTTCCGGGTCTGTGTGGTGTGTACAATACCCTCACCAGGGTGGACACTCATCCCTTTGAATTGCTAGGTGTGATAACCAGTATGTATCAGCCACCAAAGAAGTTCCTACTGAGGAAAACAACTTTGCAGCCATGAAAGACTGTAAGACTGAATTCTCTAATTTCTATTTTTCACTTAGATTAGGAAGAAACACTGCTTCGTGATCAAAAAGAGGGTCCCTACTTCAACCAGCCTCTCCTGGATGGGATGGGGGGCCGAATGTCATTCCTGACATTAAAAGTGGAAGCATTCTGAATGATTGGTACGGTCCTTCCCAATGGTCTCTGCTCTCTGCTCTCATCTGGTGAGTCACTCAGGTTTTAGTGCAGAAAATTAAATCTGTCTAGTTTTCTTTTTTCATTTTAAAGTTATTTTTAATAGTGGTAAGAGACATAACATGAAATGTACCGCCTTAGCCATTCTTGAGTGTACAGTTCAGTGGTATTAAGTATATTTGCATTATTGTATAAGCACCACTACCATCCATCTCCAGAACTCTTTCCATTTTGCAAAACTGAAACTCTGTACCCATTAAACAATAATACCCAATCCACCTTCTGTCCAGTCCCTGGAAATCACCATTTTACTTTGTCTCTTTGAATTTGATTACTCATGTAAATTGAATCATATAACATTTGTCCTTTTGTGACTGGCTTATTTCACTCAATATAATGTCCTTCAGGTTCATCCATGTTTTAGCACGTGTCAGAATTTCCTTCTTTCTTAAGTCTAAATAATTTTCCAGTGTCTGTATGTACAACAGTTTGTTTATTCATTTATCTGTTAATGGACACTTAGATTGCTTCCTCCCCTTGGCTATTGTGAATATTGCTGCTGTGAACATGGGTATACAAGTATCTTTTCAGGTCCCTGCTTTCAAGTCTTTTGGGTATGTATCCAGAAGTGGAATTGCTGGATCATGTGGTAATTCTATTTTGAGCTTTGTGAGGAACTGCCATACTGTTTTCTATAGCAGCTGTATCATTTTTACGTTCCCAATGACAGTGTGAAAGTGTTTCACTATCTTCACATTCTTACCAACACTTGTTTTTTCTGTTTTGTTCTCCCAGAGTAGCCACCCTAATGGATGTGAGGTTGTATAGTTATTTCAAGCAGAGAGGGAATTAGATATTTAAAAAACTGTTTGACACACTGGAGCAGCAAACTCTAGATTGGGCTTATAGAATGATTCCCAGAACACCATAAACTAATCCACTAGGGGAGCTATTACATTTGTCATAATTACAAAAGAGGCAATCAAAAGGCTGTTATTGGAACTACTGAGTTCAGTAATAACTGCCGTTACTGCTGTATCAATTAACTATGGCTACAACAACGACACTTAACAACCAACCACAAATCTCCACCAGCCTTACATCAATTGGTATTTATTTAGCTCATGTCCTTGTGGGTGGCTGATCTAGGCCGGGCTTGTTGGGACAGCTCAACTGAGGCAGCTGTGCTCCGTATGTCTCTAAATCCACTTCCCGGGACAAACAGGCTTATGAAACATGTTCTCCTCATGGTGACGTCAGAAGCAATGTCAGAAGAGTGAGTGGGACTTTGAAAAAGGAAAAGTGACAGAACTTCAAAGACAGATCCTGACAACAATGCAGTGCAAAACCATAAATATTGGGACAGCACCTGTTACAGTTAAGTTTTTTAAATAGTATTTTGTTTCATTTTAAAACATCTAACTATAAAATGCATAAAACACCTACCTTTTAAAGAAATATTTTTCTGGTACTAATTTTACATTATACTATTTAAGCATTCCATAGAAAGCTAAATTATTAGTAAATTAAGTCATCAAAATTAGGTTTTAGAAAACTTGCCCTCTGACCTTTTCATAGAAGTGTGATTCTATAAAAGAGACAAAGAAACAGGTTTAAAACCTAGAATGAGTCTTGTTTCTAATAATGACTACTGATTGCTTCTGATAACACAAAAGATAACATTCTATATCTTAATTTGAATATTTGACCATTTTATAATAGTCGTCAAATATGCATAACATATAAATGATTATAGGCATCATTAATATCATCTAATGGCGAGTGGGGAAAAACTCTTTTGTTTTTTCACATGGGCTATGTGGTCTCTAAGGTCAATGTCAGCTCAAATTATATAGATGAAGATAATAAAAAATACATGACTATATGTGATCAAAAAGTTCATTAAGATATATGTTGCCTTTTGACAACAAATGGAGTTGTGTTATCAGCACAAACCCACTATAGTACACACAAGTATTGTGTTCAGAAAATATTCTTTGTTTTAAAAGAAACAACTTTTAGACAAATTCCAAATATTGGTGAAGTTGACCAATATCTTTTAAAACTTTGTAACTGAGACTTTCCTCTGGCAGCTCATTTCACATTTCCTTCCAAGTCCCTTCTTGGTTACACTTCACATTGAAATCAAAAAACTTTGCAGCCTGTTTTAGAATGTGACCACTGATCAACACAGGAGTGGTGTTCATCACAGTAGCAAGATTCCTCTGGGCAGGGAATGGATGACTTCAAAACACCTCATAGCAAGACAGACCAACACTGAGCTGGCATTGATCTTAGGGACCACAAAAACTGTGTTGTCTGGTCATTAAGATCTATTCGGTGGTCTGAGTGAATTTCAAAAATTCATCTTTAAGAAATTACAAATAGGATAGTTTCCAGAGAGAGCCCCCCCTCGCCTTTTTTTAAACTGTATTCTGTTCTTGAACTGATTCTGCAGAAACCTGGTGGCATGACCTTCAGGACATGGAGGAAACATGGTGCTTATAAATCTAGTTATTAATGTAATGACCACTGATGCTTTGTTTTGAATGATATAATTATACTATTTTAAAGCAAGCATCAGGGAATACCAACATTATTAGCTAACTATATAGAATAAAGGCTATACAATTCCAACTGTATTTAACTTAAAAACAATTTTTCCCAAAACTTTAAGACATCTTGATAAACTCTTGGTTAGTTAAAACAGGCAGAGCAGTCCATGAGATATTCTAGGGTCTGATTTCCCTTATCCACGAACATTTGTTCATGTTGTTTGTCCTAAACAGAAATTCCATATAACTGTCTCTTTGTCCTATCACAAACTAAATATTTTTAAAGACAGCTCTGAAGAAGTGTGTGTGTGTGTGTGTGTGTGTGTGTGTGTGTGTGTGTGTACAGGCATGCATATAGTGTCCTAGTTAGAACTGAAAACCACGGATATTCAAATAAGCTCGTTGCAATGCAGACACATTATGGAAAACATGTAAATGAATCTCATGAAATATGATAGTAGGAATACCAAGTCTGTACAAAACTGGTACTGGGGAAAGGAAAGTTATCTGGAACTAAGGCTGCACTCTCTTACTTCTCGGGAGCCATGTGACCTGCCCCTTTGTCCTCTCACTCTTAACTAGATTCTCCTACTTATCTAGCTATCTTAACTAGATATCTCCTACTTAGAACATGGTCATCAGACAAGACTTCATTGCTTGGCTTCTCAACCCCAGTGACTACCACCACTAGAATGTCCCTCTGTATTTCTTACTTCCAATTTCTGAGAGAGGGACTGTGATTAAATCAACAACGTGACCTGTGATGGAACCTCTTTGGGGGGTCTGTGGAATAATAAATTAGATTTAAAAAGACACATAATAAATGTGATCACACAGCCATAATGGGCAGGACAGACAATGACAGATATATGTAGCATGACAGCTGTATGTATGTATAGTTATTACTTGTATAGCACATTACATATAGCTTCAAAATACTACATTTTTTAATGAAATATAGTTGATTTACAATGTTGTGTTAGTTTCAGGTGTAGAGCAAAGTGATTCAGTTATACATATGTATATATATTCTTTTTCAGATTCTTTTTCATTATGGGTTATCACATGATATTGAATATAGTTCCCTGTGCTATACAATAGGCCCCTGTTGTTTATCTATTTTATATATAATAGCATATATCTCTTAATTCCAAACTCCTAATTTATCCCTTCCCCTCCTTTCCCCTTAGGTAACCATAAGTTTGTTTTCCATGTCTGTGAGTCTATGTAAAGTTCATTTGTATCATTTTTTAAGATTCCACATGTAAGTGATATAATATGTATCTCTGTCTGACTCACTTCACTTAGTATAATAATCTTTAGGTCCATCCATGTCACTGCAAATAGCATTATTTCATTCTTTTTTATGGCTGAGTAGTATCTTATTGTATAAATATACCACAGCTTCTTTATCCAGTCCTCTGTCAATGGACATTTAGGTTGCTGCCATGTCTTGGCTGTTGTAAATAGTGCTGCTGTGAATACTGGGGTGTATTTATCTTCTCAAATTAGAGTTTTCATTTTTTTCTGGATATATGCCCAGGTGCAATAGTACATTTTAAAATTTACTCTTTGTCTTAGTCAAAATTCAAGCAGAGAACAGAAGACATAGTTATATATCAACAATAGAGGGGATTTCATACAGGCTGTTGATAACACAGGTGATGGAAGAGCTGAAAGTGAAATGGGAGACAGTGAGGCAACCTACAGATTAGTAACAGCTGAGAGTCACCAGCACCCCTAGGCTAGAAAGACAAAAGGAGGAGGAGGTGGCATTCCTGGAACACAGGGCCATACTTACTCAGCAGAAGCTAGAAGCACAGTCAGCCTAAATGCAGGGAGCTGAGGTCATGAAAGGGGCCGGCGATGCTGCTGAGGCAGAGAGAAGAAGAGAAATACTCTGGCTTTTCCTGTCATCCCACTTTTCAGTCTCCTCTTGTATCTGCCATTGGCCTGATGCTCCTGACGTGGAAATCTGGTGTCTTAGTCAGCTCAGGCTGCCATAACAAAATACCACAGACTGGGTGGCTTATACAGCAGATACGTATTTCTCACAGTTCTTAAGGCTGGAAAGTCCAAAATCAAGGGGCCAGCATGGTCAGTTTATGCTGAGGATTCTCCTGATCTGCAGAAGGCTGCCTTCCTGCTGTGTTCGCACATGGCTGGTGGGTTTAGGGCCCCCTTCTCATAAGGCCACAGTCCTGTTGGATTAGAGGCCCACCTTTGTGACCTCATTTAATCTGTTCTGCCTGTTTTAACTAACCAAGAGTTTAATTACCTCCTAAAGACTCCATCTCCAGGTACAGTCAGATTGGAAGTTGAGGAGGTTCAATGTATGAATATGACAGGACACAGTTCAGCCCATAGCACCCAGGAAATGCAGCCACACACCACCCCCACTCAACTGTGATACAGAAAGGGCAAGAAATCCATCTGACGGCAACAGGACAGGGACTGGCACACTTCACAATACTGCAAGGTTGATATTATCACTCTTACTTTACAAATTAAGAAGCAGAGGTGAATTCAATAAACTTGTTCAAGATCACAAGCTAGTAAATGACAGCACCGGATTCTCATTCAGGTCTTCTAATTGCAAATCCAGTTGACAAAAATTTCCATTGAGCCCTCCCTGTAAATTTCAACTACCCTGAGCTCGCCTTTCTCTGAGTTTCTATTCCACCTTTATTCCTTACCTTGCAATTCATCAGTGACTACTATCTCATTTTATTTCCATGATTCTTGTAAGGACTATTCCATTATTACACTTATCTCCAAATGAACCAGAAGAACCTTAAGATCAGGAATCACATAGCTCTTCACACAACCCCCATCCAGTTGTCAAGTCATACAGTAGTTGCTGAATGGCTACTTTGATTGGTTAATTTTCTCCCACAACATTTGCTACAGTATTATTGAGGGAAGGTCCTATTATTTCATGTTAATAGAATCCTTCATCTATTTTCCAAAATGCCATAGCTCCCTAGTCACCAAGAAAAATTTTCTGCGATTCAAGGGAATCATTTATACAAACATTGCTCATCACTTTAGATGTAATCCCATAGAATGGCCTATTGGTATGACTCAAGATCTTTAAATACTTTCCAATTTCCCTCTTAACTGAGTTATCTGTCAAGGCTATCTTTTATCTTCTCTGTTATTCATCCTTATTGTGAAACTGCCATCCTCTTTTGTTAAAACTGTCTTGCAAATATCCGGCTTGGTCACTATTGATCAGTAATATGTCATACCATCCTTTGCAGATAAAAAATTTATAGAAAAACAAGAAATTTCTTTGCAAAAGCTCTTGAGGGGGAAATGATAAAGACTTCTTTCATCATCACCCTCTATGTTATGAAATACACCATGTATTTTGAAATCAGACTATTATAAGCATAATGAGATGTAAAAGAAGACCAACTTTTACAGCACTTGTATTAAAATATCAAAATCATGCTGTCTTTTCCTTTACCTTACCTCAGCTGCAGGTTCCTGCATCCTGGCGTAACTAGTAAATTTTTTTTTCAGATGTCTAACTCCTGGTCACCAGCAATAATTCTTCCTCATTGCTTCTGGCACCACTGCAGCAACTCTTCACTCCTTGCAGACTTCGGGTGAAGTCACCCCACCCACCACTTTCTCCCCATCTACTGCCACACACCCCACTCCCTATATTTACTACCTTCCTTGCTCCAAAGGTCTTTTTCTGTATCTTTATTCAAGCTGCTAAACACTCATTGGAGAAAACAGCGCAACCAGGCTGAATGACTTCTGTGGTTTTGCCTTTTCAGGCGGAGGGGGATGGAAGTTGTTTTGTCTTTTGTTTCTGTTCTTGTTTTCAATGGGACGAGGGCTGCAGTTTCTCCTAAGTTTTAGAGAAGGCTGACGGTTCCAAATTGTACTTAATTTTATGTTAATTCTATACTGTTGTAATTTAAAATTTCAAGTAATATGAAAGGGTACAGAGGGCGAAATAAGTCTCCCTCCAACTCCTGACCTGTGGTCCCTCCGTTCTTCTCCCCAGCAGCAACCAGTGTTTTCATTTAATTCATCTCCTTCAAGGTCGTCTGGGTTGACTGTGGTAAAGAAGTTAACCTAAAATCGCAGCGGCTAGACGAAAGAAAGGTTTTTTTGTTTCTGCAACAAACTACATGTTTAAGCTGCATCACCTTGTGACACTGCCATCTTGGCATGTGGTTTTCAGAGGGGAAAGCTGGAAGGTGACACAGAAGCTTTTCTCTCCTACTTGGACTCACACTGGTCAGAGATAATCACATGGTCCACTTAACTGGGAAGAGGAATCTTCTGAGCCCAGGAAGCAGAGGAGAACCAGCTAGCGGTAAACACTGATAATCTGTATCACATATGTACCTACACACGTATTTTACACATACGGGAGCATACTAGACACACTTTTCTCCACTTGGCTTTTTCCACTTTACAACATATGTTGCATGTGATACTTCCCTACGTGTGGTCACACTATAATTTCTTTACCTAGTATTTAATGGATATTTAGGTTGTTTCTTATCTTTCATCACTACAAATAGTAGCTATAATAAATATTCTTTTTAAGAGTAGTATTAATAATAACTAACATGCATTGAGACATTACTATGTGCAAGGCACTGTTCAAAGCCTATTGCATGTTTTAACCCATTTAATACTCTTGGCAACCCCGTGTGAGACAGGACATATTTACAGGTGCCTCATTTACAGTGGCAGAGCCTGGCCTTCAACCCAGGCAGTGAGCCCCAAAGCCTGACAAATTCACAAAGATATTTACACCTTTAAACACAAATTTCTGTAGCATAAACTCCTGTAAGTGAAATTTGTGGATTACAGAGTGTTCATATTTTAAGTTCTGCTGGATATTTTCAGAAGTACTAGACACCTTTTGCAGATCCCTTCAATTCCACTCTGCTCTGAGGGACCCGTCTCCATGCCAGCTTCTACAAGTTTCATGCAGACGCAACCTGACAGCACCTTTTCTTGGCACTCTCACCACTCACACGTGGGAAACCCAGAGGTGCAGGGAAGTTTAAGGCCCAAGGCATCACCTTTGACCACTGGGAGCCAAGTGATAAATGCTTCTCTCCTCTTGCTCCAGGCAGAAACTTCTGCATTGCACTTCCTAAGGCTCCTGAGATCTTGGGCACTGAGCCACCGTCTTGCAAAGCAGCAACCGACCGAATAGCACATCTTTACACTGGCTTTTCTTCCTTCTTTTTCACCCTCCAGAGCCTCACTCTTGCTCCCTGGAATCACTTCGCAAATAGAGTATCTGCAGCAAAGCATTTGTCTTGGCTGTGCTTTCTCTTTAAAAGCAGGAAATGCAGGAGGGAGGGTATAGCTCAGTGGCAGAGTGCATGCCTAGCATGCACAAGGTCCTGAGTTCAATCCCCAGTACCTCTATTAAATAAATAAAATGAATAAAGTAGTAAATGCAGGGACACACCACCGAGGTCGCACCTTCAGGCTCCTCTGCCGCCAGGACTATTGGACTATTGAGATTACTGCCTGCTGATGGTTCACAGCTGAGTCCCTTTCAGGGTGTGGCCTTGGCCAAACGGAGCTGCTTCCCCCAAGCTGACAGCCACTTCCCACAGCCCAACCCAGTGACTGGTAGAGTTGGGGGTAAAGTAGCCTTGCCTCAGTTTGGGACATCTCAGCTCCAGAGATTTCCGAGGGACAACCCCACCCCACCACCAAACCCTTTGTTGCAACTGCATTATGGTTCAGCTTCTCCCTCTGCTCACTCCTGCTTTCCTCCCTCCCTAACAGGTGGTATTGTTGAGAACACTCCCCAGGAAACATCCTGCATGTAAATATCCACCTCCAGCGTATGTTTCCTAAGAAACATGACCTAAGATACTAAACCAAGACAATTGGTGACAGTAGTAGACCTAGAGAACAGACCTTTAGGATGAGATTTTGGAACTGGATCGCTCACAGCAGTAAGACCCCATTGCAATTGCTGAGACTCTCAGTTGCGAGAGATTGAGTTGAAATGCAGGTGGAAAGTGAGTGCTGGGACGGGTAGTAGCTGTGGTTCTTAATGGTGGTCGTGTTAATGACAATGATTGTGATGGTGGCCCCAAATGTCTCTGATTTGAAAGGTTTTGTAAGGACTAAACAGGTGGATTCTGCAGGGATATAATGAATTCTTCAGGGATATCCTAAATTTGTTAAATATTTGTGGACACACTAGTCATTGCACTTTCTCTGGTCTGGGTGTTACTTCCTCTTCACTGTCTTGGCTGAGGGGTGGGAGGACAGTTTCAGAGGATTACAGAATGGCTGGTCTATCCGCAGAGCAACTAGCACAACATTACCTATAATGAGGGGACTCATTTTGTGGCAAAAGCCGTGTGTCAGTGGGAACCTGAGCATGAGACATGCTAGTTTTATCATATACCTCTTTACCCCCAAAGTCCCTGGCATGTTAGATGGTTAAGTGACCTTTTATAATTGTATAAGTAATTGTACAATTACTTATCTAAAAGTATATAGTGTGTTCACACGAAGAGATACAGCAAGGTAAGTGGAATCCTTTCATCCATACTCTGGTATTCCAGAAGGCTATGCCATTCAAAAATTCTTCAATTCAAGGACAATATTCTGGGGAGAGGGGAGAGAGCACAGTCCCAAGAATGTAGTGAAAGCTTTGAATCAGTGAATGTTAAGTTATATGGTGCTAATTCCCCAGTGGTTGGATTACACAGATCCAGAAAACGGGAGGTAGAAGTGAGATTAGTCCCTCCCACCATCATTACCAGTGACGTATTTTCAGATTTTATGCTTCTCTTCTCTGAAATTTTAGGCTTTGTCAGATTAGATTCTCATTCTCAAGATAACGCTTCTACTAGAAAATGCAATAAGAATTTCACTGAACTTGAAACTATGACTACTCTCTGTTCTATTTGGGCTCCTTGTGCCAGTGGACCAGCAAAGACAAAGGTTACTCTACTGTTTGAGAAAATCGACCCTGATTACCATGAGAAGCTAGGCAGGATTTTATAACTCAAAGGAGGCATGGGGGCATCTCTTGGTGCCTGGTAATAACTGTGAACGGTGACTGAAGCAGCCATTGTCCCCTGTGGCCTGATCATTGCTCCGACCCCTCAGAGTCACCTTCATCCTCCAACCCAGTCAAGCAACCTGGACTAGCTGAAGATATACAAATGGCAAACAAATACATGAAATATCACTAATGATGAGGGAGATTGAAATCAAATTCACAATGAGATACCACTCAAATCCATTAGGATGATTATGATTTAACAATGGAAAATAACAAGTGATCGGGAGGATGTGGAGAAATTGGAACCCTGTGCATTTCTGGTGGGAATGTAAAATGGTGTGGCCACTGTGGAAAACAGTATGATGGTTACTCAAAAAATTAAACATAGAATTACCGTATGATCCAGCAATTCCATTCCCAGGTATATAAACAAGAGAATTGAAAGCAAGGATTCAGATACTTGTACACCAACGTTCATAGAAGCATTACTCACACTAGCTAAAAGGTGGAAACAACCTAAGTGTTCATCAACATATGAATGAATAAACAGAACTCTGTGTATGTGTGTGGTGGAATATTAGTTAGCCTTAAAAAGGAATGAAGTTCTAATACATACTTTAATATAGAAAGCATTATGCTAAGTGAAATAAGCCAGACAAAAAAGGACAAATATTTTTACTTACATGAGGTACTTGGAATAGGCAAGTTCATAGAGGCCAAAAATATAATAAAAGTTACCAGAGGCTAAAGGGAGAGGGAAATGGGAGAGTTATTTTAATGGATATGAAGTTTCTGTTTGGGATAATGTAATAGTTCTGGAAATGGTTAGTAGTGATGGTTTCACAATATTGTGAATATACTTAATGCCACTAAATTGTTCACTTTAAAATAGTTTAAATAGTGACTTTTTGTTATGTATATTTTATCATAACAAAAAATGCAAAAAAAAAAGGTTAAAAATAATACATCTAGATAAAAATTCCATGCTACTGATGCTTTATCTACTTGTTATCAAGGATACAGTTAGATAGAAAAGTAGACAAAACAAAGACAATTTACTACAGTTTTCCATTTTTGTTCAATTTGTGAATGGCATAGCCTTCTGTAATACCAGAGTATGGATGAAAGGATTTCACTTACCTTGCTGTATCTCTTCATGTGAACACACTATATACTTTTAGATAAGTAATTGTACAATGAAGATTGAAAGAGATCCTAACATTATTCACTGAAACAGTATGCATTTTATTACTAACTAATCCAGCTATGGAAATTATAGATGCCAAAAAATATGAATTTTACCAGTTTTGTAACTTTTAGGGCATAAGTGGTCTTCCCAAAACTTTCCATGAGTAGTTAGTTCCCTTCTGTGTTCATAGGCGATATAGTAAGTTCTTAGTCTAAAAGTATCCTTATATATTCCCTGGGAATCCCCTCAGAGATTGACAAAAATGATAAATTAGCTGTTGATGCAAGACCTGTTCTTTTTCTTTTAAGTAATTCCACAAGAAATTTCAAAGACAAAACTCTGCCATACAATTTGTAATAGTAGAAAATATCCAAATGCGCTCATAAACTAGTGGAGTTGGTGTGTAACTAAATAAAGTGGAAAAATTGATAAACAATATAAAAAGCGTGTTTTTGTTTTTATTACTTAATCAAAATATTCACAGTGACCCAAACATTGCTTTTGCAGTACATGGAAGTTATTGCTTCTGTATTTAGAATTAGTAAATTAGGGTCTGGAATATTGATTATTATTTCCCTTGAGATCTATAAACCATTTTAATATGCTGATGTGGTTAATACTTCTAAATAATGCTTACTTCTTTCACAATTATAACTCAGATAAATCTCCCTTTTTATCTTCTTGCTTTGTCATCTTATTCTGTACAATTTTACTTTAAAATTACTGCTATCTTTTGTCTTTTTCTGTGATGATTTTATCTTTTCTTTTGGCTTTACTTCTTAAACAAGTTGGATAGACAACTTGTTTATTCACCTCTTGATAAAATTTTGGACTGTTCTTATTTTGGGGCTATTACAAATAAAGTTGTCATGAATATATATATACGTATAAATCTCCATATGGAAATACGCTTTCATTTCTCTTGAGATTAGAATGGATGCATCATACAGTAGGTATATATTTAACTTTTTAAGAAACTGCTAACAGTTTCCAAAGTGGTAGCACCATTTAATATTCCCACCATCAGTGTATCAGAATTCCAATTACTCCACCTCCTCACCAACAGTTGGTATGGTCAGTCTTTTTAATTTTAGATATTCTGGTGGGCATAACTTGCACAAGGACAAACTTGTAAGTGGCAAAGCTAGGATTTGAACCCAGGCAGCCGGGGACCAGGAGCCAAGTTCTTATCCAGTACATATTAAACTGACTCTCTCCATAGCTGCTAGCTTGAGTATGAAACAAACTTATATAAAATTATTTCTGTGGGAAGATGTATTCTGAACTCTAGTCTTTTTTACAGATTTCTAGAATACAACCTGTTCATAAGTTGGTAACTACCCACAGATTAATATGCTTCCATCTATAAATATGGAATGTCTAAGCATATATGCTCAAGGCCTTACCAGTAATAGAATGGCAACTTTATTAGAATATATTTTATAATAAAATATTTAATAAGTATACATGAGTTAAAGCTCACCAGTGATGCTCAGATCCAGCCACTTACAGACAATGTGATGTTCTTTTCTTCTGATTATTTGAGGAGAGGAAGGAAGAATTAAGTATACGAAAGCACACTTAGTGAAAAAATAGAAGCCACAATCAAAAAGGGATCAAAAATCAAGGCTCTGAAGCAATAAAAGAGAAAAAGGATGGAGACAACATGTTGGCTCATCTTGTTATTTGTGCACTCACTTGAAGCATGTGACAAATTATCTCAAATTATCTCATTTCTGTAATTCTGTAATTTCCTATTATCTTTCCTTGAAAACCAGTTGAGCCTCTGGTAAGATTCTTGGTTACAAATAACAGGAGCCCAACCTAAAACAAAAAGGAAATATACCAGCTCATATAACTTGGAAGTTCAAAGGGTGAACTTCAGGCATGGCTGAATATAAGAACTCAAAATGATACTGTTACAGTTCTGCCTTGCTTCATCTTTCAGTCTGACTTTCTTCCATTTTGTCTTAGGTTCTCTTGAAGAAGTGTCAAAGTTGGCCACTAGCAACCCCAGCAGATAGAGCATACACTTCTCTCAAGGGCTCCAGCAAAATTTCCAAACAATATTCTCAGATGTTCAGATTGGCCCATATTAAGTCAAGTAGCCATCCCTACTCCAACAACTCAGCATAGAAAGATGGAATAGTATTCTGTTTCAGCCCTTGGTTAAACCACACATGGAGCAAAATCAAGATGATGTTATCAAAAGAAGGAGAAAAAAACTCCGGGCAGCAAAAATTTCTTTTTTTCCCATTACTCTTTCTTTTTCTTCCCTCACTTTCCTTTCTGGGAAAGATTCTAAATCAAGTCTTCTTTGAACTTTTTCAGGAGGCTCACTGTTAACTTGATAGTAGTAAACAAAAAAGTAAGTTCTCTATTTTGGTGGTTGAATTGTGTATATCCAAAATTTATATGTTGAACCTAACCTCCTGTACCTCAGAATGTAACATCTGGTGAGTCTTTACAGAGGTAATCAAGTGAAAAATGAGCTCATTAGGGTGGGCCCTAATCCACAATGACTGGTATCCTTGTAAAAAGGAGAAATTTGGAGATGCCCACATACATGGAGAAGGCAAAGTATACACGGTGGAGGGAGACAGACAGGGAGATACATATCAGTAGAAAAATAAAAGAAGATTACACAGGTAGATGCAAATTATTGGTAGTTATTGGCTTGGATGAGTATTAATCATATCTTTTGGGGGATGGTAAGTAAAGATAAATTTAAAAAATAAAATTAAAAGTAAAATAAAGAAGGATTGCTCATGTACCAATGATAGCACTGTATTATGATTAGTTCTATTCTGCTTGACTGTGACCCAAATAAAACATATTATGTAGCTAGAAATCAATACAAAAATAGGATCAATAACTTTCAAACTATAAGAATAAAAAAAAAAGAGAGCAAAAGTTGAGAGGGAAAGGGAAAAACACCCCCCAAAATCCTCTTTTTTTTTTGGTTTCTTTCTTTCTTTTGTATATTTCTCTTTTCATCGCAGACTAGAGAAAATTTCTTCATGCACCAGTTACTGGAAATCGGTGACCTAGACCAAGCCCCCCAGAATCTCAAAAGTGTTAGAATCTCATCACTCAACTTCACGTATTGTCTTTGGAATCGGGGGAAAGGATTTGTATTTGTCTTGACTGAGTCCATGTTCTTGAAAATGAAAGTTCCAGTGACCATTAGCATTAATGCTATTGCACTTCAGAAACACACGGCTTAGGATACATGTTAGCAGAAACCAGTCTGAAGATGTCACTCAACGAAAACATTTCCAGAAGCTTAGCACTTAATTGGCCTTATTAGCACCATATGCTCATCAGTCTTGCTTGTGGAGAAGCATTTTCATCGGATAGCATCAAGTTGAAAACAAGGCAGATCATCACACTTTGTTTTGAATTTAACAGCACATTTTGCCTGCCTCTTATCACAGTTTTAAATCATCAGATTAAATATGTGTGTCGAATTATAGCACTTTGCATAACATGTTAGACCCTGGTTTTCTCTGATCCCTCGGGCATGTACGTATGCCCAGAAGTCCTTTTCTCCCCAGATCTGCCTTCACCAGATTGCTTAGCCAGACTTTTGGAGAAATCTTCTTTTACTACTAATACTGGAGAAAACTTGTCTGCATACTCCAATTTTTCATTCTACAAATCCAGTTATTCTAACACATTAGGTGTAGAGGATCATGCAGAAATTAAAATCAGACATTGGATAAAAATTTGAACTAAAAATTATTCCTATTATAAAGGCATTCTGACAACCAAGCACTAATAATAAGAGCGTTTACATATGGATTTCCTGCCTTCAATTTTTACTTTATAAATTTAGCCGTAATTTATTTTTAAGATACTTATACAATAAACTAAAGAAATATTGCAGTTAATCATTGTAAATTCATTTCAGAATTCAATTTAAAATTTAGAAGTTAAAATTAAATCTTCACATCACTTTTTATATATAAAAAAACAATAATTTGTCAAAATGGCAATTTAGCCAAAGGAAACAACACCTATTTTAAGAAAGAGAATGTTAACAGCAGCTTTCTTTTTTAGCCATCTTGGCTGTTGGTGTAGGTGTTTATATTACACCAAATTAGTACTTTTTATTGAAAAAAATAAAATGATAAACAAGAAAAATAATACTGTTCTTAGAATTCTACCCAGAACATAAAAGACTCTGCCAAGGAACATAGGAGAAACAAATTTTACAAAGATGTAAATTTAAGCTTATTCTTTTCTTTTCTTTTTTTTCATAAGAAAAGAGACACTCACACAAACTCTGGAGTTTAGAATACACTAGACTGAGAAAACCAAAGGGATTTAGAATAACAGCTAAAATCTGCTTTGTTTCCAATCTATAAAATATTAATAATTGTATCTTCCTCCTATGATTGTTGTGTTAATTACAGGAGATACATGAAAAAGATCTGGCACATACTTGATAAACAGCAATCAGTCTTATTGTAAGGTATGTATTAACAGTTTGTAAATAAGCATTAAGCTGTTTCAGGAAATTTTCTCTACTTCCTATTTCTATAAATTACAGTTTTGGCATTTTCACCAAACACCTTGTTCATTTCAGTCCACATTGCAAAGACTTACAAGACTCGCTGAAAAGGGTTCACGTTACTAGAACTTCATTGTCACCTAGACAAAAATAATACAGTGCACTTATTAATCTTGTGTGTGGTAAATACATAAATATTTTAAACCAATTACATTCACACATTTTAGCTTGCATCATTCTTAATTTTTAAAATTTATCTATGAAAATATGTAATCTGCTAACCTGCAAAGGATTTTTCATTCATGACAATTAGTACAGTACAAAACTTCATCTCATATTTAAAGGCTTTGAGTAAAACTGCATTATAAGCAAAAAAAAATTTTTTTAATGTACGTGTAAATTACTGAAATGAAACATAGTATGGTAATACATTTACTAAGAAAATCTGTTAAAATTCATCTTAATATAGTCTATGTAGCACTCCCACCTAAAGTATTTAATGTGAATCTAAACATAAGAGAAAAAAATAGCATATTAATCCAAACTGAGGGACAGACTACCAAACAAGTGGCCTGGACACGTCTATGATATCAGTGTCATGAAAGATGAAAAAGGGCTGGAGAAGTGTTCTAGACTAAAGAGACTTGACAATCAAATGCAGTGTAGGCTCTGTGATTGGGTTGTAAAGCAGAGCTAAAAATGATTTATATTGGGTATTATTGGGACATTGGGACAATAGGTTTGACTTGAAAATAGACTTCATTCTAGAGAATAATAATGAGTTCATGTCAAATTTATTGTGTTATCAATATTATTAGGCTTGTTATTATGTAGAATGTCTTTGTTCTTGAGAGATACACGCTGAAGCTTTAGGATGTCTGCAAAGAACCTTTAAAATAAGGGGAAAATATAAATTATATATAGAGAAGCAAATATGGGAAAATGTTAACAATTTTTGAACCTCTGTGAATAATATATGGTTGTTCATTGTACTCTTCTTTCAACTTTTCTATAGGTTTCAACTTTTTTAAAATAAAAAATTGAGAATAAAAAAGCAAAACCACCTCATTTTAAAAGTATACTTTTTCTAACAATAAGTGGGTACTCCCTCCTCCTTTCTCACCCATGCCCTCCTGCCCACATGTCTCTTAATGGTACCAGTTGTCTGTTGGTTAAATTGTCCTGTCACCGCCCTGGGTTTCTGGTGTCATGCAGAAACCACTCACACAATAAATCCACTGTAGCCACTGACGTGTTCTCTTTCAGAAGACAGCGTTCATTCTCAAGTGCACATGATTTATTTAGTTCAGACCATCTGCATGTGTACTTTTTTTTTTTGTCTTTGAACATTCAAACCAGAATTTGTATATTACTCCAATTAAAGTTAAAATTTTATAAATTTCATGGAAGGGGCTTTATCAAAAGCAAATATTTCTTTGTTTTTCAGTTTTCCACCTTTAGGTAGAGGAATCACTTCTTGCCTCACAGGATTGCTATAAGGATTAAATGAACAGATGTACAAAAGCTCGGGGCCAAGAGTCTGACATTCAGTAAATTTATTGACATTTAATAAATTGTGACAATTATTATTACTCCAACCTTAATTTAAGGAGCAGAGTCTTCTCTGTAGTTTACAAGGAAAATAGCCAGGTACTACCCATGAGAATTCACAACTGAGTTCAAATTTACCATTTCTAGTGACAGAAAGTGTGCAAAGCCTCATAACATATTCTACTCTGAGCAAAATGACATCTATTACAGATATCATCTGGTCAATAGGAAGCTGGTATTATGAAAATTCATAGGTAATACTAAAGTACTCAAACTCGTTACACCTACAGTCTTTAATCCTAAAATCTATCTTAGATAAACTTTGCTTCTGGCCTGTAGACATAATATGCACAATATGCAACAGTTCTTTTTCTTTTTCATGCTTCCAGCACTAGTAGGTGCTCAGTAAATGTTTCCAGATTAAAGCAAAGATGAGAGAGTAAATAGAATGTTTGCTCATACATACATACAATTTTGTGATCATGTTACTGCTGTTGCCTAAAGATCAGGCAGCATAGTACAATTATGGCTGTCATCACACATATCAGATGAACTTTGAAACAAGATTAACGTGATTACAATACTAAATTTTAGGATAACAAGTCTTTGCAATACTCATGATTCAACTGTGTCAAACATTATTAGATAGAAGAATAAAAAGTTTTACTTCCGACTTTCTGGGCAAACCCCTCTTCAACAGTTATATAGTATCTTTTTTTGCTTCCCAAGTGTTTTTCTTCATTTAGAAGCACGGCATTGTCAAATTAGTAGATGAAGCGGCTGCTCTTTGTAATAGTATGACTAACCTTAACAATGTTCAAGGTGTTTATGCATAACTAAGAAGAACTGAATCTGCACATAGCTTTGCTGCCCCAATCAACCCATCATAGTCATTTATTTCCAGTAATTATTTATTGAGCACCTACTATGTATGAGTCACAATGGCATTTTTACCCTTGGTGTATTTACCCAAGAATCATGTTAGATTGTGAATTTTCCAGACCTTTTTTCCTTTTTCCAAAGTATAACTTCTTATAAAATATTTATATTTCAATAACATTACTAAGTGAAATGAGAAATACGATGCACATATAAAGTAAATTTTGAAGAAAACAAGTAGAGTGCTTTTCTAATTAATATTTAACTTTCGACAGTCAGTGCCTAATGTAACGTTCATTTGCCCAGACTTGTTTAGAACACTCTTTTTTAACTCAACCTCTCCATAGGTTAACTTTTTATGCTATGTGATTTATGTGCTTTGGTTTTGCTGATCATTAGCCTGAATAATTTTTTAAAAACCCTTTTGAATAAATGAGAATTAATCAGATAGCTATTTCAATGATTCACTTTTAGTTCTTCAAAATCATATTTTAAATGATTATGAAAAGTTTCTCAGAGCTTTCTCTCTCACACACACATACACATACACACATACATATACAGCTGGTAAAAAAGAAACACTATCATTTAGGTTGAGCTTGTTTTTCATGATAAAGTCCAATATGAAGAATTTGATATTCTAACCATTTTGAAATCCTAAAGTTAATAATCTAAAGCCATTAACACAGATGGAATGTTTTTCATTTTTGAGGTAAAATATTAAAATCTTTACTGTTATTTAACTGAAAAAAAATTCCAAGTAAATCCCTATTATTGGGCCATTTTCCAGGATTTATTTTCCAAAGGTAAGGCTTTACTTTAAAAAGTCTATATTATACACCATTGTCTATTTCTTTCATATTTCAGGAAAGGATGATATTCTTAAAACACTTACTAAAGTTGAAGAGTATCGCATTGCACTATTTGAAGCAACAGTAATTTCCAATTTACTTAAATGAAATTTAACTTCCTTATAAAATGTTAAAATATATCTATTAAGATATTACAGTCTCAGATAAACCATTATCTATTTTTTCAATATTATTCATATCAATAGAGCCTTTAAATGTTTAAAATGTCAATAGTTATTAAATATAAACTCTACTTCTGAAATAGAAATTCAATTTTTATAAAGTAAAAATTTCAATAACGTGTATTTAGTATTGTGTTTTGACACAAATATTAATTTTCAAGTTTATTGTTCTGAAATTGTTATAAAAGAAACTAATTCTTTTGTTTAAAACAACTCTAATGAGAACAATGTAGAAAGCAAAGACTTCTCAATACAATAAGTTAGATTTTAATTTTGAAATAATAAACCTTGAAAGTCTAACAGTTTCTGAAAAGGTTAAATTCATTTTCATCATTTTGCATTATATACAATTTAAAAACAGTAACTTGGTCCTACTTAAGTGGTCAACTGACATTTCCATTTATTATTATCTGTTTGTACGAGGTGCATTCTTTTAAGCCACTTCAAGTATTTTTGGAACAAAGCAAAGCATAAAATAAACAAATGCATTACATATACGGTTGACATTTTTTCCCCTAACCTGTCTAAATGTCTTGTGTGATCTCGAGATGAAGATAAAAGCAAACACTATACAATGTTATTTACGGTAGTCTTTCATGTGAGCTGTAAGACACTGAAACAATACTTTGTTTTATAATTAAGTAGAAGGTGGTGAAATACTAAATTATTGCAATAAGCAATCTTCCAGGTAGGTTTTGGAAATAATCAAAGGTTATTACATTACAAAAGACTTACAAGCTTGCTGTCACTTTATTTTATTATTCTTTGTGGCAATACGAGCTTTACAAAGACTTCTAGTTCTTACCAAGTCATCCTCAACTAGGGCATGACTGATCAACATATCAAAAAAGAAAGCCAACTGTTATTCCAGGTCATCTACCACATACCCACTCCCATCCCACCCCACCCCCATCATGCCCAGGAGCAATTCTGACCATAGGCCCTCCCTCCCACTCTACCACCCACCCTCAATGCATTCCTAGGATTCTGCAAACACTAAAAGTCAGAGGAAAATTTCAAAACCAAGGCAGATATGATTGGTTGCCCATCTATTGTTATTTCATCAATTCTTTATGGTTTATATATCAGTTTAAAGGATCTTACTTTTTTTCTAGCAGAAGCATTTTCATAAAAGGTGGGCTCTCCCTCCAGATCAGGGCATAGACCATAATTGGTATAAACCAAGAGTTTAATCTCATTCTCCTTTGTTAATGTTTGGTGCGACTTGGTTTTGGCTAGTTTTGATCAATGAGCTATGAGGGAAAATCTGTTGGGTGCACTTTGGGAAGAATTTTGCTCAGAGAAGATCCTTTTTTATTTCCTTGAATATTTGAAGATGCAGCCATCTTGTGACCATGAGGACCAAGATAAGTTTGGAATAATAGGCCAACGTTCTGAGGATGGCAAAGAGTGAGCCTGGACCATTGAGCTTCACATTTGGAACCTCCTACCATCAGGCTTCTTGTTTGATGAGATAGATAATTGAATGTCTTCATGGATTATGTAATTAATGGCTGGGTAATCTGTTACTTGCAGTAGAAAATCTTAACTGATTTTCTGAAAGTTAAAACATGACACCTTGCTTGTTCTCTTAACTTTAAGCACTATCTAAAGCCTCTTAATGACGCCCCCTTTGAAGAGAAATTCTTTTTCCTTTCTTATGCTGTGCACTTATTCTCATTTCTGAGAAGATCTTGTTACTACAAAGGAAGTTTTATGACATTATAAAGAATTAAGTACCCACAAAGTCCCCATTTTAAGTATCCTTTCCCTACCATTATGATGTGCCAACTTTTGAAGTATTTAATCTCCTCTCAAGCCCCACCACAAACATTAGAATGTGTTTTCAGAAAAGAATATTAGATAGTTATATCCTGAGTGTGATTTTAAAACCAAGATGCTAGCTGCCCTTATGTAGTGATTTTTTGATATGTGTACACAGATCACCTGCATCAGAATTACTTGCAGGGTCTGGTAAAATTGGAGTTCTCTAAAGGTGGGCACCAGGAATATGTATTGTAACAAGCTCCCCCATTAAAGATTGTGAGCGACAGGGTTAAGGTGACATTTTGAATAGACTTAGGCTGGAAGTAAAGGAGACTTTAAGATGGGATTCTGAGACTCTTAGACAATCCTTAAGAAGTGGATCAACTGGGGGCTTTCTTGGACACTTGCCATATTACAGTGCTGCTTTGCCAGTAAACATCTGAACTTCAGACTTTCATCAGGAAAGTGCGGCACAATAAGGCTTCCTCTTTGTTTTTGTTTTTTTTTTTTCTATTGAAGATAGTCAGTTTACAATGTTGTGCATAATGTTTCAGTCATATGTGTACATACATATATTCATTTTCATATTCTTTTTCATTATAGATTACTACAAGATAGTGAATATACTTCCCTGTGCTATACAGTATGAACTTCTTGTTTATCTGTTTTATATATAGTAGTTAGTATCTGCTAATCTCAAACTCCCGATTTATCCCTTCCCACCCATCTTCCCCCTGGTAACCATAAATTTGTTTTCTATGTCTGTGAGTCTATTTCTGTTTTCTAAATAAGTTCACTTGTCTTTTTTTTTTAGGTTCCACATATAAGTGATATCATGTGGTATTTTTCTTTCTCTTTATGGCTTACTTCACTTAGAATGACAATCTCCAGGTCCATCCATGTTGTTGCAAATGGCATTTATTTTATTATTTTTTATGGCCAAGTAGTATTCCATTGCATAAATATACCACAGCTTCTTTATCCAGTCATCTGTCAATGGACATTTAGGTTGTTTCCATGTCTTGGCTCTTGTAAATTGTGCTGCTGTGAACATTGGGTGCATGTATCTTTTCAAATTAAAGTTCCATCTGGATATATATCCAGGAGTGGAATTGCTGAATCATATGGTAAGTCTATTTTTAGTCTTTTGAGGAATCTCCATACTGTTTTCCATAATGGCTGCACCAAACTACATTCCCACCAACAGTGTTGGAAGGTTCCCTTTTCTCCACATGTTTGTGGACTTTTTAATGATGGCCATTCTGACTGGTGTGAGTTTTGATTAGCATTTCTCTGATAATTAGCAATATTGTGCATTTTTTCATTTGCTTATTGGCCATTTGTATGTCTTCATTGGAGAGTTGTTTATTTAGGTCTTCTGCCTATTTTTGGATTGGGTTTTTTTTTCTTAAGTTGTATGAGCTATTTATATATTCTGGAAACTAAGCCCTTGTCAGTCTCATCTTTTGCAAATATTTTCTCCCATTCCATAGGTTAGCTGTTTGTTTTGCCTATGGTTTCCTTTGCTGTGCAAGAGCTTATAAGTTTAATTAAGTCCCATTTGCTTATTTTTGCTTTTATTTCTACTGCCTAGGTAGACTGCTGTAGGAGAACATTGCTATGATTTATGTCAGATAGGCTCCCTCTTGCTAATGAAGTTATTTATATAAATAATAACAAGGAAATATTGTAGTCTATGGACTACCCCCCCCTTTTTTTTTTTTACTTAGATTGAGTCATCTCTGATAAAAAAAAAAAAAAAAAACTCTGAGAGAAAATGCCTTTCAGTGCCCCACATAAGAAAGGAAAACTGTTTATCAAAGACTGTCAGGAAGAAAGTGACAACCAGTTTGTGGATATGGTGTTCCACCTAGAAAAAAATCTTTCTGTCTCCCCTAGGACAGGTGGTTGGGGTGGGATGGAGAGTAGGGATCTCTAATTCCTGCTTTTTGTTGTTGTTTAAATAGTTCAACCATTAAGGAAAGAGACTGCACCACCAGAGGGTTGAGTAACTAGTATGAGTAATATTTATTTATTGATATTATTTTGAGTAGAACTTTGCTGAAAAATAATTCTGACTGACATCTGAAACTTTCACTCAATAGCTTACAAAATGGCCTATTATTTCCAGGGATCTAGCAAGGAAAAGGAATTTCCCCAGATCATTGGCCAACAAGTCCCCTAAAACACATGGCAATCAAGGAATTTGGCTGAGTTGCCCCTGAGACTTAACAAATATCTAAATGACTTAACCAGTTTATCTTCATTGTTCTGCCCCATCTGAATCTTCAGAAGACTCAGGAGCTAAAAAGAAGGCCTCTCAAAAACAAGAAACAACCTGGATCCTAGAGAAAAGTGGAAGACAGAGGGCAGACATGTGTGATAAGTTATGGAGGTTGTCAACTCAAGGGCCCAGATTAAGACAGATCTATCTTTTCCATGAAAGAAATGAGCTAGGGGTAATTGACCATATCAAAATAGAAAGAGTATAGATCCTCTCAAGTCCAGCTCAGCCAAAATGTACCATGCAAGAAGATAGCTCAATGTGCATGAGTCTTATAATTTCTTAAGGGAAGCTAGAAAACTGAATGTTTATGTAAAAGTCCCTAATTTCTAACGTTGGCACAAAAGAATTTTAAACTCTGTGTGAGCCAACAAAACACATTTTCAGGATTAAATTTTGCCTGTGAGCATGCAGTTGCAACCATAGGGTTTTGCCTTCAAAGAAAATTAGAAGAATAAAAGGCTACTGAGATTTCCAACTTAACTCAGAAGAGAAGAATCAGGTATATTTTGGAAGTTATTGTGGATTTGTTTTGTTTTGTTTTGTTTTTCCCTGCCTTTCTGAGCACATGACATTGGCCCCCAATCTACTTGAAGCATTGAATCATTCAATTGCCTGGAGTGAGGATTAAGAATTTTTACAGAAAAAAATTTAAAGAGAAAGACCAAGGTTAATATTCAGTTTCTGATATCCAAAGGTGGTTTTCCTCTGTCAACTCTGCCAGCAAGTAGTAAGCAGCTATAGGTAGCTGTGATAACTAGATACTAGTCTTTTATTCTAAGTAGTTAATCTCCTCACAGGTACATTTAAATGAGCCATAGAGAATTCAGCATGTTTTTACATTCAGTGATACTTTTCCTATAAAATAGAACTCCCTTCTAATGCAGAGAAGCCTAGATAATTACTCATGTCACATTTAGTAGGTAGCAACAGGGCAATGTTAGTAACAGGGAGCAGGTAGTGAGAGACAAAGGCAGAGTCCATTTCTGGTATTAGAAATTCAGAAGTTTCAGGTTCAAAGTGAACAGAAGTCTGGAAATAGGAAGTTACATCAGAGCCAAGATAAATAGCCTAGTCACAGGACTGGGACACAGGACAAAATAGATTAGAATCACTAGGTCTCAAAAGTCAATGGAACTAAGATCTAGAACCACTCTATCCAATGGGGTAGCCTCTAGACACAGGTGGCTTGTGAGCACTTAAATGTGTCTAGTCTGAGTTCAAATGTGCTATAAATATAAAATATACACTGGATTTAGAAGGCATTATGAAAAAGAGAATGTAAAAATCTCATTAATAATTTTTATTTTGATTACACATTGAAATAATAGGATTTTAGGTATATTGGGTTAAATAAAATATAGTTACAACTCATTGCACCTGTGTTTTTTGATTTTTGTTTTTTTGTTTTTTACTTTTTTGATGTGGGTACTAGAAAATTTTAAAATAACATTTGTATCTCATGTTATATTTCTGTTAGTCTAAGTGTCAGGAGTCTCTGTTCCTGAGTCCAGACCTTCCCCCAATGTTGGCCATGAAGGTGGTTGCAGAGTTTGCCAGAGGGGAAAAAATTGGAAGGTGGTGCTGAAACTTCAGAACCAGGAGCAATCATTGCAGGTCAGACAGAAGTTAAGCAGAAAGAGGCTGGAGAGACAGTTTGAAGCTGGAAATCAGAAGGCTGTTTTATTTCAGTTAATTCATTTTTACTGATCATCCACTACATGCCAGGCATTTTCAAATTTATGATCTTACTTTAACCCTTTCACTACTCTATATAAGCTATTTATACACCCATATTCAGATGGGGCAAGTAACTTTCTCAGAAATATAAATAATTTGCATAAAGTCAAACAGCAAGTAAGTGGCAGACACAAGATTCAACTTCACAATGGTTCTTCACAAGATTCAAGCAAGAGAAGCTTGTGGGTTGGAACTAAGGGCACAACTGTTACATTTCTAGAGTGATACTTCTTGGGAAAATCTTGGTGCACGTTGCCTGGGTAAGTTTAGGTGTTTTAAAGGAGCTCATCAAACCGGTCATTATATTAGTTACCCACATTCTGTTCATACACTAGCGAGCAAAAAGGAGATATATTTTAGGGATTCCTGAGATTTGGACTCCAGAGGCCTTGCTCAGTCATCGCATTCATTCACATTTGCCCAAATCATGGTGGGGGAGGGGGGTAGGAGGATGAGGAGCTCATAGATTTGCAAGCTTCCGTCTCTGCCATCCTAATACAGTGCAGTGGGCTGGCCAAGAGCCTAGTCTTTAGAGTAAGGCAATCTCAATTAAATCCTCACTTTTGTTTCTTCCTCATTGGTTGACCCTTAGTCCAGGTACTTAACCTCTCTGTGGCTTAATTTCCTTCTCTGTATAATGGAGAAAACAGTAGTAATTATCTCATAGGTCTTAAGGAGTAAATGAGATAATATATGTATAATATTTAGTTCAGTACATGACATATTAAAAATATTAGATTGACAGTAGTCATTATGATTAATTCCCCATTGTGTTCAGCCCTTGACTGGTTTCTCTTTCTGATGATGTCAGCTAGTTTCAGTGCTCTGCCATCTCCTGAGTCAATGCCATTGCCCCTCCAGCCTTAGTTCCAGCTCAGATGTGTGAGGTGAAGACAATTTCACCCTTATGGTTGGCCTGAGTACCTGAGTTGTTGCTTCTTTCCTGTTTAGTTATGTCAGGAGGTGGCAAAGTCCAGGCAAAGTATAGTTGTTTAAGATCTCAGGATCTGCAGCCAGATTGCTTGGGTTTTGCCACTTAACTTCTATTCTTCAGTTTCCTCATCTGCAAAATGGTGATAATAAGAGTACTTATCATCTTATTACTAGTCTTAGTTTGGGAGGGTTAAATGATTAATTCAGAAAACATGCTGAGTGCATAGTACATTCGACAAATGATAGGTATTGCTGTTGTTTATCATTTGGATATGAACAAATTGAGATTCAGAATTTTACACCTGTTAAGTGTCAGAGCTATATTTTAAATCCAAGTCAGTATAGTGCTAAAGCCTAAGCCTTAACTGTTACTAATCATAACCACTTCTGCAGGGAAACAAAAATTTATTTATTGTTTTAAAATGTGTAAAGCTTGTTTAAATAAATGTTTATAAATAAATACATGCATGAATAGATTTTTTTATTTAGCTTATATTGTTATTAAATTAACACTATATATAAGTATATATATATATATAGTATTAATTTTTTAAAACATTTTTTATTGATTTATTAGTATTAATTTTAAATAGTGGTTCCCTCCCCACCCCAGCCCCAAATAAATCTCACATGGAATGTCAATGACATTGTAAAGCAGATAAAAAGTTACATTGTTGAAGGGACAAGTAAATGCAAGCAGGAAATGGGAAGATCATAGGTGCGTCTGTGGCCTTCCTCAGGCCTTTCCATCACAATCAGAGGTCCCTTCTTCAACCCTTGGGTTGGAGAAACAGTTTTAGTTTTCTACTGCTGCCATAACAAATTATCACAAATTTAGTGACTTAAAACCACACAAATATATCATCTTACAGTTCTGGAATGGGTCTCAAGGCGGTCAAAATCAAGTATCAGAAGAACTGTATTTCATTTCATTTCTTTTTGGAGGCTCTAGGGGGAGAATCTGTTTCCTTTCTTCCAGCTTTTGGAGGCTGCCTGCATTCCTCAGTTCATGGCTCACTTCTTCCATTGTCAAAGCCAGCAACAGTGGATTGATATGAGTTCTTCTCACATCAAACCTGTCTGACCCTTCTTCTGTTGGGAACTCTCTTTGATCACAGTCAGGAAAAGGTCTCCAATTTTAAGGGCTCACATGATTAGATTCGGTTTACGAGGATAACCCAGAATCATCTTCTCATCTCAAGGGTCATACTTTTGATCACATCTGCAAAGTCTGCAATTAGGGCAAGACTTTTGGAGGCTGGGTGCAGTATTCTGCCCACCACAGCTAAACCAAACGTAGCATTTTGAAACAGAGCAGTTTGAAAAATAGGTATTTGAACACAGCTATTTGAAAAATAGCATTGTTTTAGAGTAAACATTGCTATTTTTTCTAGTTACTGAAAGTAGATGACACTTTAGTGGATTATAGAAAAGTGAATCATATACAAACCAATATTTTTACATTAATACATTTTTTAAAACATGTCACGTAGTAAAAAGGAAACAAAAATAGGAAGGCAGTACAGTGCAGGTTATTAAGCTAAATACAAAAAATGTTTATTTTGGCTAGCTAATTATAAAAGTTATACAGCTAATTACAAAGACACAAATTACATTTAGTATTATTTTATTTATTTATATTTATTTATACCTTATTTCATTCTACAAATGTTATTTAAGGCAGATTGATGATTTAGGTCTTAAAAGTTTGCCATTTAGCTATGCACAATGCATTTAGACAATAGGAGGGAAAACTGCTGTATTTATGAGTTAGTACGTCTACAGAAAAGGAAGACATTTATAGGTGATTTCTTTCACCAAAAGAGCATGTCGTAAATAATTATTCATGAAATACTAGACTATCACTTAATGTTTCTCATCAACACAACAGAAAAAGTATGACTTTCATTCATGTTGGCTTGAAAAAAATTTACTCCACTACATTTTACAAATATATAACACATGCCTTTAGAAAGGTTATGTCTCTACTGAATGATATCACTTATATGTGAAATCTAAAAAATAATAAAAGTGAATATATAAAACAGAAACACACAGATATAGAAAATAGAAACACACTCATAGATATAGAAAACAAACTAGTGGTTACCAAAGGGAAGAAGGAAGCGGGGGAGATAATTAGGGATATGAGATTAAGAGATACAAACTACCATGTATAAAATTCATAAGCAACAAGGATATATTGTAAAGTACATAGAATCATTATCTTGCATTATCTTGATTTGAACACTTTCCCAATATTAACTGGTCCTAAAATATATATAAGAACAATGCACTAAGTATCAATCAGAAGCCTGACAGGCATACATTATAAACCTACAACTGTCTTTTTCTCCCTGAATCATTGTCAGAAAACAATTCTTCGTTGATTAGTACAGACCAACAACAAGAATCAAGGAATAAGAAAATCATTCTATTAGAAATATGTTACCTTATCTTTGTAATTTGGTAAAACAAGCTGAAATTGGACTTGAGTTTATCATAACAATTAGTTAAATGGCGCTAACAAAAGCAGTCACTGAGCTATCATATCACTGTTAGAAAAAGAGAGCCAGCAATGATACTGCAGACATTATAAAAAAAAAAATAGTGAGGAAATACTTCTTTAAAAATACTTTAGTATTAAAGAGATGTAGTTCTAAGACATGGTGCGATATTTATTGGATGAATTAAGAAGGTTACCAAGATAGGCATTAAAATTAAAGTTATATACTAGTGAATTGCTTTCAAATAGTATTCCTATCTTGTCACTGAAGAAACCTAAATTAGGCATCATTAGCTTGAATCAAATGTATGCAAAAACTTCTTTGACTATAAGGAAGTCCTCTTTCCCATCAGCATTATAATAGGAAACATTTTTAATTTGTAAAAGTACACTGTGATATTACATACTATGTCACAGATATTAATGTCAGAGTACATACCTAAAAAATAGTAATTTTGAAGGTTAAAGATGATTCCAGTTTGGTACCTTATTGCTCATGCATCCTCAGTTCATGGTACAGTGCCAACCAAGCTCAACAAGTATTTGGTGAATTTGTTGCCAAGTGATTTAGTTTTGAGTGTTATTCATATGGCCAAATGCTAAGTAAAAGCCAAAACAAGAGAATTATTTTTCCCTTTTCAATCAAACCTTCACATCTTTAGAGGAACTTAGTTGAATGGATTCATCAAATCTATATTTATGTTATTAACAACATCTTTGAATAATTAAAATGTAAGCATTTCAAACTGAATTACATTTATAAATACATAATTCTGTCAGGATTTTTTTTCACATGCCTTCCAACTGGTACTTATTTTCTTGAGCCCCACAGCTAATGCATTCTCAAATCCTGTCAGCTCTACCTTCAAAATATATCCAGACTCTGACATCTTTCCTCCACCTCCACTAAGCCAAACACCTTTACCTCTCACCTTGACTACCCAAGTAAATTCCTAACTGGTCTCCTTGCTTCAACCCTTGTCCCCTAAACACAGTAGACGGAGTGATCCTTCTTAAATGTAAGTCATGTCGTGATACTCCTCAGCTCCTAACTATTTGGTTGCACCACGTCTCACTGACAATAAATCTAAAGACTTACAATCCCCAAGCAATTCTGACTCTGGCTACAAATCCAACCTCATCTCCTACCATTTTCTTCCTTGCAAACTGTCCTTCACACTCCTTGATTTTCTCCAAGCATCCCAGGGCCTTTGCACTGCCTGTTTCACACTTCCCTAGACATCTACGTGATTCATTCCCCTTCTTCACTGAAGGTTCTGCTCAAATGTTATCTCCTCGAAGGAGCCTCCTCTCTCCACCATCCAAGATAGCACTCATTTTTTTCTCCTCCCCCTTCTCCTGATCTGATCTTTCCTTCATAGCAGGACCCAACATATACTTCTGTGATGGTTTATTCATTTTATTTGTCTCTTTTCTCCTGGTATGATGTAAGTTCCAGGAGAACAGGGATTTGCCATTTGGTTCACTCCTTCAGAAACTCCACTCTTTCAGAAACAAAACAGATTTTTTGCTATTCCTGAAACATGCCAAGTTCTTACTCATCTTGTACATCTTACTCATCTTTCCTCTTGTTTTCCTTCTGCTTGAAAAACTGTTCCCCAGACACTCAAATGGCTCACCTCTCATTTCATTCATGTCTGTCCTCAAATCCTGTCTCCACAGACAGACCTTCCCCTGACCATCTGCTATCATTCTCCCTCCTCTTTATTTTTCATGACAGCACTTATCACACATGTATATTCAATGTTTATTTGTTCTTTCATTTATTGACTGGTTTCACCCACTAGAATATAAGCTCTTTCTTGCTCACCACTGCATCCTTAGCATTTAAAATGATTCCTCAATAAATATTGGCTAGGTGTTTAATAGATATTTGTTAAGTGAGTAAATGAATAACCACAAGAAATGCTTTGAAAATAAATTTTTGGAATCATAGGCATAATGTATATTTAAATATTTATAAATTCTCAAGATGAACGCCCACTACAGATTCATTTTACTTTGAACTACAAAATACTTAGTTAACTTTCATTTGCATTTAATTAAAGCAACAGAAAAGTAAAATAATGAAAATGTTTCATAACAGTATAGAAAAATGATGCTCAGCATTATGCCTTTTGGTCCCAGGCTAGTCTAAATACAAACTGCAAAGTAGATGGAGTTTTGCCTTCATCCTCTTCTATCTCCCCTCCAAGAACTTGTCTCCCTGCCCTCTGCTCAGCCCACTACTTGAAGGGCCCATCTTCTCTATCACTTATCAACTTAATCTCTTTTTACAAGCACATGTTGCAGTGAATATCTAACATAGTCACGAATATCTATCAAGGACCAGAAAATTAGTCTTACTGATACTTCTTCTTATATATAATCATTTAACTACTTTTATTGGAGGATGTCACAGGCCCATTAAAATATGTGTTTTTAAATGCAACTACTAGCCTTAAGGAAAAATGTATTAACTCAAGCAAAACGTGTTGTTGGAGCCAACTTGTGCACAGTATAGACAGGCCAACATCCCCTAAGGAGTAGAGTGGCCCATAAATTAAATGAACAAAAGATTAGCTTTGTCAACCTAGGTAAAATTCGTTAGTTTATTGAGATTGAATGTTTGTTATTGTTGTTGGCCCTAGAAAAAGAAACATATTAAGAAAAGTAATAACTGCTGGGTACTGCTTCAAATTTCAGTCTGTTCCCAGATATGTTATCTCTTTTGATCCCCATGACCCTGTAATAGAGGTAAAGAAGGTACTACACCTAGAGGGGGATTTACTGTCAAAATTAAATTTCAGGACCCCTCATTTCCATGAGGCTTTTGGGGGGAGACCTGAGGTATATATGTTTCTGTTTTATTTTTCTTAATGTGATCTCCATGTAATTTTCATTTTTTTAGAGGTCCTTCCTTGACAACTTTCACCAAACTACACAATATTCTAAGAGCCTTCTGAAGAATGAAGATACACAAGGTAAAAAGGATATGGGAAAGGCTTTTAGGCAGAAGGAACAGTGCACAGGGTACTAACAACAAGAGATTTCCTGAACTAACATAACAGAAGGCCAGGATTAAGAGTGAGGGTCACTGAAACTGAAGAGTAGACAGAGGTCGGATCAGGTGAGGCTAAAAAGCTACGTTTAGAAGTTGAGACTTCTACTGAACAGTTTTAAGCTTACAGTTCTAAAAGATCATTCTAGCTGCAATGTGGAAATTTATGGAAAACTTTAGGCAAAATTCTAAATTTGATTACACATGTAAAATGCCTACAAAGATTAATGGAAAATGAATCAGGGATTGAGGATAGAATGTATTGCTTTGTATTTTTACTATTTTTCTGATCAAAAAAATTTCTTTATTTTTAAAAATGGGATTATTCCAGTTCTTTCCTACCTATTTTAAATCTCTAGAGGTACTGAACAAATTTTATCATGATTTTTAAAAACTTATACAAAATATACCCAAAAGAAAATAGCCAAGACATGTGAGAAAATCAAAGAAATATGAATTTAAAACTACAAAACACTTCCCTTTTATGCTTAGTAAATTAACTAAAATAACTATTCATAATACTCAATACTATTAAAGTTGAAATGGAATGAAAACACAATTTTCGTAGCATTGTCCATTTACGGAAAAATATAGTACTAAAGAACAAGAGCTAAATACATGTTTATATCCTTTGACCCAACAATTCCACTTTTATTATTTTTTTCATCATAGGTGGAATTATAATGCAAATAACTTAGAAAAACATGTTTATATTTGTTAATATAAACAAAAGGTTAAGGTTCATAATGTACAGAGTTTTTAAGATGGTTGCTACAATACAAAAATATATAAATGACACAAAAAGTGTCAGAAGATGAAATGAAAATGGTAATACATATAAGAAAAGATATTCAGTTTAATAATAAAAGAAATGGAAAGAAAGACAGACTTGATGGATTTTCAAAGTTTAAGATAATTTATAATAGTGATATTTGCTAATATTGAGAAACAGATATTCTTTTGTACTTTATGGAATTGTAAAGCCATCATATTTCTGGCAGGATGACTGAAAATATGAACTAAAGTTTTAAATGGATATAATTTTTTTCTCTAGCAATTCAACTTAGGAAATTTACCTTAAGGAGATTACCAAACAAGTACTCAAAGATTATACATAGGGATATTCTCTATAGTTATTTATATGCTATAAAAATGGGAACAATCTAATTATCTTTTAACAGGGGTTGATTAAGCAAATTATTGTTCAACCATACTACCCAGTCATAAAAAATTCTGACATAAGAACATATACAAAACATATTATTTCATTAGAAAGCTACATACAGTATACATATGAAATGTCCAGTTATGCAAAATTATGTGTAAGTGTGTGTATATGTGTGTGTGTGTATTATAAGATGACTAGGAAATTACTGAATAAAATTTTAGTAGTGCTTATCTCTGGCTGGTGACATTTCAGGTGATTTTACTTTCTTCTCCTATGCCTTTGTGTATTGTTTTGACTTTTTAAACAAAGATCATGCATCATAATTAAAGTCAGAAAAATATAGAGCTATTCTCATTCGGAAAAATAAACTTCGTTTTATTTTTCACCAACTTTAAACTCTATGTGCTTTATATTATGAAATTTATGCTTTGTATTTAGGAATGATTTACATTTAGAAAATTATTCATGGAAATCCACTTAATTCATATCGCTGTCAATTATGTAAATAGTAAAAATAAAACCAGTTCACTGTAGCTGGAGTATCGTAATGCCAATATGATTTCTTTTTGAATATTTTCCTCCCTTTTTTCATTATTTATATTTTTAAAAATCTCCATTAGAATGAGTTAATCTTTAAATAAGAAAATTGTTTTTGCTTCACTATAATTTACACCCCTTTGCTCTCCTTCCCCCCAGTGCACACACAGAGCCACCCGCACAGCCTCACACCCAGCCAAAGAGTCACATACAGCCAGCGAGCCGCACGCGGAGCCACTCGCTGGGCTGAGCGTGGTCCACAACGACAGCCCGTGGACGCTTCCATTGTCCCAGAGCGGTGGGGGGGGGGATTTCTTAGAAATACAACTTACTTGGCCCTATGTTTAGTAAAAAGGACTTCACTATCACCAATGAAATCAATAGAATAAATTACACCAAACAAACCTGTGCAATAAAATAAGTGAATCTGAAGTGAAAAATTAAAGTTGGTATCCTCTTTCTCTCTCAAGTAAGAACTTGCTAGGAGAAATGGTTTAATCCGAAGCTTCCCGCTCAGGTAAGTGACTTCAGTCTTTTCCTCCTTTTTACTGTTTAGATAACTCTCTAATAACACCAAGGTCTTGTTAGTGTGTCTACTTCCAGAAATACAAGCACTTCTCTGACCCTTTTCGTGAATTCTCCACAAACTATCAACAGTTAATAGAAATGCTGAGTTCTGGACCTCGTCCCTCAGGTGTACAGAAGGTCAGGGCTGGGAGTGCACGTGGGATGTGCTCCAACACTATAAATAGAACCTGAATTTAAACTTTACGCTCGAAATATTTTAGACTCCTGAGGAGGAGGCTGTGTACAGTAGTAGGGGAAAACCATACATCTTTGATTTATAAGGACAGCCCTGGATTTACGTAAATGTATCTTTTTCAACGAAGGTTGCTTATTAAATGTGTAATTAAATGCAATATAACTTGATTTTTATGTCTTTTAATATTGCAAATAAGTAGAAAAACATCCACGTGCCCAGATTTTTGGTTATTAGCTGAAGCCAGTATCCCCTGCCCCCCAAAAAGTCGAGGTTTCTACAAGGAACAAGGGAAATGCAGGTTTCACAGGGAGATACCAAGTTTTATTCAGTACCTACCTGTGCATCTACCTGGGACATTACATGCTTTATCTCATTTACTGTTCACTCAGAAAGAAAAAAAACAAACAAACAACAATGAAATTTCATTGGGGGAAGTTAATTTGCTGGAAGACACAGAACTAGTAGAAATTATAGCATAAGGATGGAAGCCCAGATCTGATTCCTAAATCCCGGCTTTTCCCACAGTATCATGCTGCCTCTACGTAAAGGACTTCAGCAGTTACTTAGATTGTCGTTCTCATTTTAAGTGGAAACAATTTAACCAGAAAGATTAATTTTAAATGGTCAGATTACTAGTTGGTGGGAAAGCCAAAATAAAATGTAGACGTTGGGATTCAGGCTGCTTTCCCACAACAGCATATAGTAATTACACTATTTTGTCATTTGCTTTAACCAAAGCAAAGTCAAAGATGTGCAAAGAATTATTAATCCTTTCTTTTAAACCAACTAAGTGAAGAATATTAGTAATCTTTTTTCTCTAGAGCATATAATAAGCAATAATGAAGAATGTTGTAGCACATATACTATCTCTGTGACAACTTGGGTGTAAGTAGCCATATATAGTCTGAGCTTTTATTTCACGTGGTGATGAGTTGAGTATTACGATGTGCACATCTTCTTTTTGCCCCTTCCATAAATTCTCTGTGACTTGAGTCAATCATTTTCAAATAGTTTATCAGTGAAATTGGTATAATGTTATAGCACCTTAGGCACAGCATATTCATTTCATAGTAGAGCCAAAGATATCTCTTGGTGTATAATTTTAGTAACATGGAAAGGTTCAGAAAAATCTGTGAAAAGTTAACTACTAATTTTTTTTTTTTTTTGGAGGAGAGGAGAAATTAAAGAGAGAAAGTGGTTTTTGAATTCTCAAGTTGTATCTAAGAATTTTTTAAAATACTGTTTCTTCGTTGCAAAATATTTACATCAGTCCTATGAGCTAGATAGTATTTCAAAAATACAAACACTGGATTATTTTGGGTAATTTGCCTTATATCAGAGTTAGAATGAAAACTTGAGATAGCCCAATAGTCACAAACATTTATTTAGAATTGATTATGGGCCAGGCATTGTGTTAAAACTTTACAAGTTTTAACCTTTAGCCATTTGAGTTAGCCATAACTATAACTTGGCTAATTTATAGATGAGAAAACAGGGGTTTAGAGAGTTAAGTGACTTATCAAAAAGTGTTAAGTGATTATCTCAAGTCCTATCAATTACTTATTTAAATCTAAATTTTTAAAGTCTGTGCTTGATGAAATTCTCTACTTCACATAGAAATGAAATGTCAAATTAATAACAACAAAGGATAGACATAAAATATAACATTTTTAGGATGTAGTATTTGCTTCTATTTTATGAAAATAGGCTAAAAATTGACCCATTCTTGCAATATTCTATTTCTTTCTCTGTACAAATCCTGCCACTTCAAATTTTTTAAAATCTTATTGATTTTACCTGAATAAATCACTTATATTTGCACAGATTAGTTTTAACACTTGAAGTTTAAATTGTGAAAAGTATTGAAAACATAAAGGTAAATGTTAATATATGTTGACTTATATAACAAGCTTATTTATATAACAAAACCCCATAAGCTCAAACAACATGTAGTTAAGAGAATTGGGTCTGTTTTAATGATGTGGGCCTATTTGGTTTAGTTGAAAAACAAATTTTGAACAATGTCTATTCACTCCATGTGGTTTTACACAGAAAAATAACTTAATATTAAAGATATTAATAGAGGTTATATAATAACAAGGTTTCATGATCAAAAACACTAAATTTAACAGATTTCTTTATTGAGGAACTTTTCAGAACATTCGATATGTTGATATGCATGACAAATCTTCAAGAGGAAAATATAGCCAAAGAATTATTTATTTCTGGATCATTTTGCAGGACTAATGTTCTGTGAAATAATTTGGGAAATAGTGGTAGAGTGACTCAGTCTAATTAATTCATGTTAAAATAGATTAGATACAGGCAATAACATATTGTCAACCTGTTCACAAGAAAGTTAGTGGTTTCCCAAAATGTGTAATTTAGTAAGTCTTACCCCAAATTACGGTCTATGATTTTTCTCTCTAGATTTTATTCTAAGCTATAGGATATTTCTTGCATTGATGGCATGCATATAAGAAGGGTAAAAAAAAAACCCCAGAAACTCATAATTTTTTATTGAAATATGATTAATTTGGGAGTCATTCATTCAACAAACATTTGTAGAATGCCTAGCCAAGCACCATGTTACTAATGAAACTACAAAAGTAGTTGAAGGGAAAGATACATTTTAAAAAAGAGTAGATATATCAAGAATATATTCCTATTTATGTGTTAAGTCCTGCACAAACTACCAAGGAACAAATGAAGAAAGTCTCTGATTTATCACTTATAAAAGTCTGCTTAGCTTATACCACTAGGATAAATTTTCTATCTAGAATTTAGATTATATTTGATCATTAACCCAAAAAACGTTGGATTTTTTTGGCCTGTGACTATGAATATTATAATTTAATTTATCCATATTTTCTTTTTAAGTTTTTTCAAATTTTTTATAAAAATTTGAAATCCTTCCCCATTCAAATATTTGGCATAAATCCCATTATTTTCTTCAAGATTTGTATTGCTTGATTTTTAACTCTACCTGAAAAGTAGGTAGAATTTGGTATGTGGAGATGAGTCAAAGACACTAAATAGATTCTTTCCAAATATTCAATTTTCACAGCACCATTTATTGAATAATTTTCCATCCCTGCTGACTTGCTTTCCAGGTGATTTTACATGGGATGGCTGTTGAACAACTTTTATGCATCTGTTGATATGATCCTACATATTTTCTAACTTAACTGATTGGTATGATGTATTATATTTTATATTAATAAGTTCATATCTTTGCAGTTCTGCTATGAACACAATTGTTATGGTGCATTCTGTAAATTACTATTGACTTGAGATTTTTGGTATTTAATTGATGTTTTCCTTTAGCTTGCATTTTAAGAAATTTTTGCCATATTTTAGTCTCGATTCTATTAGTCTAAGAAAAATGAACAAGATAGATTTAATCATTTTAAGTTCTGAATCAATAATAAATATAGAAATTGTTCATTCCATGAAAGTTTGATGAAATGGTCTGTCAGGACTCAGTAATATTTCAGTGTAATTTTTAAATAACATTAAAAATATGTACCTAATTGCTTGGTTGTTCCTGGTCAATAATAAAAAGTTTGTATTAAAAAAAAGGTAAGTATAGGAAAGAAAATGATTTCTAAGCCCACCTTTCAGAGATAATATTTTGTTATATTTCTTGTAACCAATTTTTAAATTATAAAATTGGGATTATAATATTCATGTATATATGTGTACAGTCTGATTTTTATACCATATTATGTGCTTATTCTCCTAAAATCTCATATTTTAAAAAATATATACATTTTTAAAACAAACATTCAATTGGTAGACATTTAAGTTTTATTTCTTTGATATTATAAGGGGTGCTCTGTTTTTCCATGATTTCCTCTAAAATATTTGTTTAAAAAGTTTGTTCACATCCTGAGTTCTATTAATGCACCCAAATAATCTATAACTTTTTGAATGGATCTATTTTGTTTTTACATTTAAAATTTAGAATTTTATCTGTAGTTTGTTTTAGTGAGCATGGTCACTTATTTTTTATTCATGTATTCTAAAATTATTCGTTCAGTGAATATTTATCAGGTTTATATTCTGTTAGGTGCTGGTAAACCAGAGATGATCCCTGCTCTAGTGCAATTTACAGTTTAGACGGTAAAGAAAGACATAAATCAAATAATCACACCGATAAATACGTAAATGCAAACTGATATTAGTGCCTTAAAGGAAAGGAACTTGGGGTCCTTGGCCGCAGGAAGCATGGTATGGTTGAAAGAGCATTGGGAAGGCAACCAGGATACCTGGAGCTTGGACTGTAAGGTAGAGATTAGTGGGAGATAAGGCTGGAAAGGTAGGCAAGGACAGACTATGCAGAGCCTTGCTCTATGTTAAGAATTTTAATCTTTATCAAGAGTAATGAAAACAATTTGAAGGCTTTAAGCAAGAAGCTTTCATGATCAAATTTATGTTTTCATAACATTGCTGTGGCAGCAAGAGAGAGTTGGAGGGGGTCATTGTGGTTGCCAGAAGCCCAGCAAATAAGCTATTGCAGTAATAGGGAAGAAATGAAGGCAGCCACTTCTGGCTACCAATGATAACTAATGACTAAGTTAGTGTCATTGGAGACAGAATGAAGTGGACATGGTCAACAAATGTTTCAAAGACAAAATGAACAAAATCTGTGATTGAGTTGATAGGGTACCAGATACATGAAGGAGAGAGGTGTTAAGGGCACTAATCTCATGATATGGCTGTACCCACATGGCCTCATCTAATCTTAATTACCTCTCAGAAGCCCTGTCTCCAGACACCATCATAATAAGGGTTAGGGCTACAACATATGAATTTTGGGGAAGGACATAAACATTCAGTGCATAACAGAGCCCAAATAGCTAATGTGATTATATTTTCTGTTTGGTGTTGCAAGGAGGATATCTGAATACCCTGAACTTGAGACTGCAGAGAAAAAAATAAAATAACTGAGGAGTTGGTGAAGGAATTACCATTATTAATATTCAAACCAGAACATGGGGATTGGGTAGATGTTACTTGGAGTGTACATGTCCCATATCAGAACTGCCTTGTGCTAAATGGAATCACAAAATTTGAAGAACTGTCAAGCTATTTGGTAGAAATAAAATCAGGATTTCTAAAGAAATTCACAAATTTTCATTAGCATGAATTATGCTTTAAGTTTCTGCAGCTGACTTTAGAGTGATGTGTTTGAATTTTTTAAGCATTCTGCCTTGTCAATGTGGCTCTTCTTAAAGAAGTACTGATTACACTGACAGCAAACTACCCACCAAGAATCCATAGTATCTCTAGGATATTGAGGATGAGTATATATTACTATTCTGAAATTCCTGGCTCTGTGGTCAAATTCTCTCAATATATCAATTCTCATCTCTGTTAGTGTATATTATATTTCCTTTCCTGAAGCCATGGAAATCAAATCTGAGGGCTACTTTCAGATATATATATAAACCTAGAGTGGAAATTGAGATGTGCCCTCTCTATCATAGGATCCTTGTTTTGTTTTTTATTTAACAGCTTTATTGAGATAGAATTTATATACCATACAATTGATGCATTGAAAGTGTTCAAGTAAATGGTTTTTAGTATATTCACAGATGTTTTCAATCATTACCACAGTTAATTTTAGAACATTTTCATCTCCACAAAAAAGAAATCCTGTACCCTTTAGTTATCACCCCTCCTATCCATTCATTCTCCACACCTCCTGCCTTAAGCAACTGCTAATTTACTTTATGTCTCTGTAGAATTCCCTATTCTGGACTTTCACATGAATGGAATAATTTAGTATGTGTTTTTTGGTGACTGACTAAGCATAATGATTTCAGGATTCAGTCATGTTGCAGCATGTATCTGTTCCTTTTAATGGCCAAATAATATACCATTGTATGGATATAGCACATTTTGTTTACACATTTGTCAGTTGGTGAACATTTAGGTTGTTACCACCTTTTGGTGATTCTGAATAATGCTACTGTTAACATTTGTGTGCAAATTTCTGGGTGGACAAGTTTTCATTTCTCTAGGTATATACCTAGGAGTAGAATTGCTGGGTCATATGGTAACTAGATGTTTAACCATTTGAGGAACTGCGAGACTGTTTATCAAAGTGGCTGCACCATTTATATTTCCACCAGCAGTATATGAGTATTCCACTATTTCCCTATCTTTGCCAATGCTTGTTGTTATCTGACTTTTTTATTTTAGCTATCCTAGTGGGTATGAAATGATATCTCATTGTGGTTTTGATTTGCATTTCTCATGACTAATGACGTTGAGCATCTTTTTATGTGCTTAGCGGCTATTTGTATTTCTTCTTTGGAGAAATATCTATTCAGATCTTTTGCCCATTTTTAAATTGGGTTATTTATTTTATTATTGAGTTGTAAGAGTTCTTCAAATAGTCTAGATACATCTCCCTTATCTGATAGATGATTTGCAAACACCTTTTCCCATTCTGTAGGATTGCTTTTTGATTTCTTTCTTGTTTGTGTCCTTTGAAGCATGAGAGTTTTTAATTTTGAAATACAAGTTATCTTTTGGGGGGGGTTGTTTGTGCTTTTTTTCTCATATCTAAGAATTCTTTGCCAAATCTAAGGTCTTAAAGATTGCCCCCTGTGTTTTCTTCTAAGAGTTTTATAGTTTTTGCTCTTACATTTAGGTCATTGCTCTATATGGAGTTCGTTTCTGCATATGGTATGAAGTAAAGGTCCAACTCCATTCTTCTGCATGTGACTATCAAGGTGTCCCAGTACCATTTGTTGAACAGTTCTTGAAAGCAAAGTTTGATTTGTTGTATAACAGTATTCTCACTGATTTTTCAAAATTGATTAAAGACTAGTAATTGGCCCATAATTTTTCACTATTATATGAATAAAGCTAAGTGAACTATTTGGACACTTTTAAACTAAATAGTTTTGAAAAGTTAATAGACTATAATTTCATTATTGTTATGATTACAAATGTATGTGACCCAGAGATATGTAGATTTCAGATTGTTGTGTTTCACTACTGAAAAACACAGATATTTCTGGACTATAATAGGCTGCATAATCTTCATTTCAACTTGTTATGCTAGTTTTCTGTCTTTCTAAATTAGATGACAGGAACAACGAAGACTGTGATATTACCCTTGATTTAAAGGAATCAAAGTGTGTGGGGGCAGCAGAAACCAATGAAGACTGGATAGATATTATGAGAGGGTTAGTAGGAAGAGAAACAGGGGTTAGGAAGAATAATCTAAGTGAAACATCAAGAATAGTCAGGTAGATTGGTATATGGATTGGATTGGAGTGGTACCTTGGGGCTAGTAATTCAGAAACTACTTGAAAAGTTTGGAAGCTGTAACTAAACTTTCTAGATCTGGGTTGTAAATATTATGTAATGTTAAGAAGAATTTGCTGCTTAAAAATAAAATGTGATTATTTTATTTTTCCTTTTCTATTAGTCTCTTAAGAAATCAACCTTTATTTTCCTACTCCCATTCTTTAAGTAAAATGTAGGAGAAAGAGACAGTAATTGAATAATTTCCAGGATTATATAAGATTTTATAGGTTATTGATTTTAGAGCCAAGCATCTGTTACACTATTTAACTAAATGTGTTATAAATAAAAAGGGTTCTTTTAAAATATTTGAGGGGGAAAGTGATAGACTATTAAACCATAAGCAAAGTCTGTAGCTTGCTTTTTCTTTAGTAGTCCTTATAATTCTTTGGCTCTTTCTCATTTTATGAACTCTCCCTGGGTTCAACTCTTGGCTTCAACTATCACATATATGAAAACGACTCAAATGTCTTCGTCTCTAGCTCTGTCTCCTGAGGATCCACATATATTTTCAGCTGCCTACTGGGTATTTCTTACTGAGAGTCTAATAGACAACTTGGACTTAAGTTATCTCAAACCAAATTTTCTTACTCCTCTCTGCTCTCAGCCTACGCTTTCTCCTGTATGTCTACCTCAGTGACACCCATCTAGAGAATTAAAGCTGAATTGCCAGCAGTACCTGAGTCCTCCATCCTCACTTTATCTTACATTATATATTCATTGGTTCAACAAGCCCTCAATTCTGGTTTAACTTTTAAATCTACCTCCTCTTCTCAGCCCTGCTCCCATAACCGAGACTTCATTGTCTCACTTGAACAATTACATTATCTTTCTTACTGAGTCACACTTCTCCAGCCTTTCTCACATTCCATCCTTCCTTTTCAGTTGCCTGAGCTTCTTTCTGTTTTAACTGAAAATTTAAAAGTAATACAGCACATCAAGGGTCCATGTGAGAAAGTACTGTGTCAAATAGTATGAATACAAAGAATATGAACACTCAACTGGATATGTTTCTAAATTGTATGAAACACTTTTACTATCTTTTTTCTTCTAATGTAATAGGTACTTTTTACTGCTAATTTGCGGTTATTCTAAAATGCAAATTTTATCACCTTATCTTGGGTGTAAAATTCTTTAATGTTTACCTGTTGGGTGTGGGGTAAAATCCAAACACTTCTTACTGGAGTAGCAGATCCCAGCCTCTTTACCTAATCTGCATTCTAACCAAACCAATTTTTGGCTTATGAAATACAAGAACTCTCTTATGCATTTATACCTTTTTATATGTTCCTCTCCCTCTTTAGAATGGTTGATCTCCTTCCTTCCTGTCTCTCTTTGCCTGGAAAATTGTTTCTCCTTCACTAATGTTCAAATTTCACTTCTCCTGTGAAGCTTTTCTCAAAACCTCCAGGTATCCTTAGTACTTTCATAGGACTTTTGTTACAATTCATAGTCATTTATCTCACTGTTTTAAATGTTTTTGATCTAGTTTTCCTCTTGGCTGTGAGTTATATAAAGAAAGAGACAAGATTATTCATTTTTATTCACTGTTTCCAGTACATAGGTGCTGGGCACATGCTTGTTGAATGAAGGATCTATAGTTTACAGTAATAAAAATGCTGTGCACTCGTAAGTAAAGAACAACTTATCCCCTAACTTTGGATATACAAATTCAAAATTTCTTCAAGAAGCACATCGTCTTCTGATACTTAGAATACAGTGCTATTCTTAAAAATATAGAGAATTTAAGATACATTTATTCAGAGGTCATACTTAATTCTTACCATACTGAATATAATAGTAACATTGTAGTCAGAAAGTTTCAAAACAGTTTTCTCGTGAGCGCTTCTTAAAGAGCCAGATTTCAGAACTGCGATGTTTTTACAGCAATATTAGAGGAAGAATTAAAGCTTAAAATATTTAATGTAAGCACAAGATTAAACATTAAATCATCATCAGTTCTAAGCTCCTAGCATAAAAGACATTAAACATTTTTACACAAAGCCTATAAGAGGTGCAGTAAGTTTTTCAAATTAAAAATACTTCTGCATAAATAAGTATTGTCAAGTACAACTATAACTGTTGTAAGTTCATAACGAACGATTTCTACGATTTCTACAAGCATAGTTTATCTGGATATGATCGTGATCATGAGAAATCATCCGAATATATCAGAAAAAGCTAATGAATGTTGATGGTAGAATTAGGAGGAAGGCAATATCAAGAAGGCTGCACCAGAGAGGTGCTTTAGAAGAGATCCAGAATTCAAGTGTAAGACCGAAAGAAGCTGATAAATTAGAAACATGACTACTAAAGCCATATGGTTTTTGCTGCTGTTTTTTCAAAGAGAAAATAAAATATTTCAAATGTTTCAAGAGCAGTGTTTAAAACAGTATTCATGTGAGGGTATAAATTCCTGACTAAAATCTTGTATTGAATTTTTTTAGGGAGAACAAAATTCTTTACTTGAACCTCATGATTTTGTTCACTGGAAGTCACTTTTGTGGTGCTTTTCTTAACTGGTCACCATTCCCTACTCTGAAACAAGACAAGGTATGAGCTATTTTCTTTCTTTCCTTTGGTTTTAAGTTGATCTTTACAGAGCTTTAGATTAATAAATAAAAACTAGATAAAATAGAAAAGCTTGTATTATATATTTTAGACTCTGAAATGTTGGCTTTGGTGACAAAGTTAATGTTTTTATTGGATTTTGATGAGTTAACCCATTACTATGCTTATCAATAAAGAAATGGTTCATGGCAAAGCTATTGCCAGTTTATTAATGTAATTTTAAAAAGATCACTATAGCATTTTCCATGGGTGGAAACAGTAACAAAACTAAAATATAATTTTAAAGGTCGGGTTGTTTATGAAATTCTAATAGCCCATACGTATGACTTTTGTGTAAGAGAAGCACACAATTAGTAGCTTTACCGGCTAAATTGTTTTTTGGCACTAAAATGTCTCTAGGGATATTAGGTTAATTTTTCTTCTTGGATATCATTGATGTGATTAACTAATTTGACACCAGATGACAACATATATACAATGTCAGTATATTATAACATAATATTATAGAATAACCGACCTACAGAGGTTTACAATCTACCTTCTGGTACTCAGTATTAAATAATTTGCTTATAAATGCCATCCCTTTGGATTCAATGGATTGCACATTGGATCTCTATGACTATTCACATAAAATTAATGAACTTAAATCTTTCAACAAGATTTGAGGATTTTGTCTAGTTCATGATGAAGACATGCTCCATGTCCAATGGAGATAGTAAGTGTTCAAGAAGTATATTTTTGGAATGAACAAACACATAAGTATATGCACCTATAGCTCAAATTTGCCTGAATCCATTGTCCTTCTATGCTTTGGACAGTATGTTTCTACAAACCTTGCAATGAGTAAGTGGCCAAACTACCACCATTTAGTTTATTATTTAACTAAAATTGTTTGGGCCTTTAATTTTTTTTTTTTTTTTTTTTTTTGAATTTTGATGCAGCTAGCTAACACCCAGCTCTTACAATTTTACTTCAAATATCATCATTCTATCAGGGATTTCAAGGTTCTTAGAAGATAACATCTGTCACAAAACAAGGTATTACTTTTTGTTATATTATAAAGGGTAATGAAAACAATTCTATTTTCTATTTTTAAAGTGAAAAATCACTTTGTATTATTTCACTGCAATCATTTTTTTATTAAAATGTATCCCTTGTTTCTTAGCTTATCAAAGTGCATATAATTTTAATGTAAAGTCAATCTATTTATTTGTGCCAACTTTATCACTTTAAAATGTGCCTATTTAGAGCCTAATTTTCAGTTTTCAATAAAAACGGAATTATTAAGAAATGGTTTACATCTAGCTAGCAATTCATCGTGGCCCTAAGGTACTATTTTCTGTGGTTTTCCATCTTAGGTTATAATGCTGAGACATTTCCACTGTTATATCTTGACTTGAACTGCTTTTGCTTAATGGTTGATAAGCTTATCATTGTTTTGTTCTGATCAACGTAAGTTTCACCACCTGTAGTAGAAACAAAATCAGTATCTTACTGTTTGCATATTTTACTTATTTGGTTTTAAGTTTTTAACATCTGTTTTTTAAAAATTCTTTTATGCCACATGTGCTTCCCAGGGTTGTCCTTAACTTTAAGCACGTTTTCTTTCAGTTTGCTTCCTGCAACGAAATTTTAACATTTAAAATTGTCACTCTGTGCACATCTGATACATTGGTAGCCTTTCTATCCTTTTACTTGGTTTTTTGGTAGACTAAACTCAAAAAGAGAACAGCTTCCACAACACTCAAAACAGGAAGTCACATGGTCTTCCTTTGTACTTCTGCCTTTCAGGGCTGACTTGGCTCCCTCTGCTGGTTAGTCATATAATTCGCTTCTTATTTCAATAGGGCATTGAATATTGGGTGAAATATTTGGGGTGAGTAAGCTTTGGTTCAATAATTGAATTAGAGATTCTTATGTCAGTTCTCTAGAAAATTTTGTGTTTACTTAAGGTTTTAACCAAGTTAGATTTAAAATATCTATAATAGAAAGGGAGCTAACATCACGTCTTGAAAAAAACCTTTTATTAACACTCTTAAATAGACATACCAACATTGTAATACTGAAAGCTGTACTGAAGTAAGATGAAATGGTAAGTAATGTTTAAATTTTATTTAAATGTCTAAATTTTATTAAAATATTTCAGTATAACATAATTTTTATCTTATTTTCTGTTTGGTAGATAATTTTTATCCCATTTACCACACAGTATATTGCCTCTCTTTCAATTCTATACACAATTTTCTCCTTCAAATTTTTCCTTTTAAATTCTGCACACAATTTTAAGTACATTTATTTAAATATATAGAATGAGTTAGATGGCAAATGAAAGTTAACTAGTTAAAATTATTATTTACTTTGGCTAGAGAAAAAAATCTTACTGGAAGTTTGTTACTTTTCAGAAGGATGACTTTCTGTCATTTTCAGGGAATAAGTTGTTTGATAATTACTTTGTGAAGGTAGCAGTTGCTTTGTGCTCCTATGATTAGTCAGTAAACATCTGTTTTAAGACTGAAGGGAAGGTGGGTAGAAATAGAGGAAAAAAAACTATTTTTTTTGCTTTATATTTATTATTCTGCTGTTCTGGGCACCTGAGTTAGAAAACGTGCTACAACAAATCAAAAGAAAATAGTCATGGATCTAAACACACCAAATTTAGCTTGACTAGGAAAATAATTCCTTCTCACAACTTCAACTATATTTGGTATTTCTACAGTTTATTACCTACCCTTTATCTTAAGATCACCTTTCTGAAACCACCGTCAAGACTCCTCTAAAATAACCTAGTGCCGCCTCTAAAATTCCTTACTATTTCCATAGACAATTAGAACTTTCTAGCATTTTTCTTTTTCATTTTCTAAGGGGGGAAGTAAAGGAAAAACTGAATTTAGATAAAATAAACCAAAATACTACTTTTTCTGGCCCATACCTATAGTAAGTAATATATTTTACAAGGTAACTCAGCACATATTAATGGCATGAATTTTATATAAAAATACAGACTTTACCATGTGTGATATACTCTTAGGATTTTCTATTCTTTCCTCTATCTTAAATAAAAATGCTAGTCTCAACCCACTGAATTTTACTTCATGACCCATAGTATAACATGACCCAGTTTTAAAACACTGGTCTAGAGGTGATGCTTTGAAATGAAAATCATAAGCACATACCTATTCTAGATGTTAAGTTTTTAATGGATTTTTAATTTTTCCTTCATAGATAAAATCATTTTTAATCGATGTTGTTCCAGATTAGTCTAGTATTAAAATGCATGTAGAGTTTAATTCTCTGGTCCACATTCAGCATGTGTAAGTTCCATTAAGATTGGGTTTTCATTAAGATTTAATGACCTTAAATAATTTTATATTGAATTTATATTTCAGAAATGCATGTTTTTGAGGGCCCTACACTATGCAATGCACAGTGAAACTTGCAATGTAGTGTAACACATAACCAGAAACTTTGATTCAGGAACATAAGACATAGATACAAAAAATGTAAACAACAGTAAGTTATAGGATTATAAATGGATAGTATGAATAATAAAATCTATGAATTTAGAGAAAATCCTTAATTAGAGGTGGGAAGGATTAATGAAAAGATAAAAAAGCTCGTTCTCAAAGGCCAACCTGAAGAAAGTCTTTCAGGGGAAAAACCATTCACTTCCATCTTCTTAACAAAAATGGATAAAATATATTGAATAAACTTCATAAATACTACCACAAATTTGATTAAGGTATTTACTTTGAAAACTTGAAAAAGAAACATATTTATAGACTGTGAAGTTGTTTGATGTATTTGTAGCTCACTCTCAAATCAACATCTGTAATTAACTCTATCAAAGTCTCTTAAGATAAAAATCATCCTAAAAGTAACTTAAATAGCCTATACATGAAATAATTTTGGTAGCGTTTGTATACACTACATATCTTTTAGTACTTTTTTCTATTTTTTCATAATTTATCCCTATTAAGAGTTAATTTTATCACTAACAAATGATAGAACTGGTAGGCATAAAATTATGAGAAGAAAATAATTCTCTAACATTTTTTATTTCTATCATTTTATGGTAAATTGTATTTATCTTGAATATTCATAATTTGCCATATTGTACCAATATGCCATAATAATTCATAATTTGCCAACTGTACCAATCCCAGTTGATGACATTCAATAGTTAATACTTAAAATCAATTTTAAAATTTTATCAAGTCTTTTGCAGTTTATTGATCAAGAATGCATATCGGACTGCCCAGTAATATTCTTGGCAAATAAAATGAGTAGTGCAACTTAGTACTTAAAGCAAGGAGGCAATATTAGGTCAGATTAAATATTTATTGGGATACCCTACAAACTAAGAATCAAAGATATAACAATGAAATATAAGACCGTCATAAATCAACTGATTTTGGACATAAAGATTTTAAAGATCAAAATTAATAGATGGTGTTGAGGAAAATAATTATTAAGCAAAAAAACCCAAAAAAACAAGAGACAATGAAATCATGGAAACGCTAATATTATATTAATAGAGTCTAAACAAGCTCTAAACTTGGCTAAACACTAAGCAAAACATTAATTGATTTAATGGAGGAATACCTTGATATGCACTGAAACAATTTCATTAATTCTATGATTTGGAAAAAAAAACTTGGTATAAACTAGATGCAAGTTAAAACCCTTAAAGGCTGAGACCCTGTCAGTTTTTATTCAATATATAGGAGGTGCCTACCATAAAGCTAATTAGAGCACTTAGTAAGTACTTAATAAGTAAATGAGGGAAGAAACTGAAAAATATCTAAAGTTTTAAATTAAATGCTACAATAATGCCAAGACTTTCATTACCGTACATGCAAAAATTATCAGTTTACCAGTAACATTTAAGGACGTATATAAGATAATTGTGCTTTCTTTAGCAAACAGTAATATCAGTATTTTGAAACTGAGTGAAAAACATTCTGAGCCATCTACATATTATAGCTTTAGCTATTAAGATTAATAGGTAAACTTATAATGAACAAAGAATTTACTAAACATTGTCTAATTAATTGTATTAATGGTTATAAAATACCTATCAAAACTGTTTTTTCTTGTCCAAAAATCCCATACATGAAATATGATTATTTGTAGTATTTAGTTTACTGGCATAGGTAGTATCTTAATTTAAAAGGCCTACTTATCTAACCACTAGAAAATGAAAATTGTTGTTTTGTTTCGGATTTCAAAAATTATTTATCAATTAATTTATTGGTATACCTGGTGCCATCATAAAGTAAATGTAAAGGAACAGCAAAATAGGTGAATTAAAATATCCACACTAAGCCTGACCTCAGCTTTCACTAAACCTTTTCCTCAGAAGGAAATTGTAAAAATAAATGTCACTAGCATTTGCTTTGCTTTACAGCATAATTGAGTAGTAACCAAAGTAGCCATACGTGGTCCTTTAAGCCTCAGAAACAAGCACCCTTTGAATCCTAGTGCCAGGCACACATTTTGTGCCGGATATATACTTGCTGAAAGAACTTTTCCAGTGTTGCTGGATTGGGACTAAGCCAACCAAATTCTCACATACTTTAATTTAGTGAAAACAGCATGATTTTGCAAGAAAGAGGGCAGACAGGATGAAGAACACAGTTTGTAATTCAGGAAGAGAGAAAGCTAACTGGCTCAGTAGGAATATGATCGTATTATTTACCGATGGACTGTCCTCTAGCAAGCCCATTCACAGAAACTTGAAAACAATTATCACTAGTTTGTAGACTTCTAGGGCTGTGGAGGGCTTTCAACTGTCTAGAAGTAGACTTTTCCTAGAACAGAGGTCCGGCTGGCAAGGCTGCCAGTGCAGCCCCCACCCTCGCGTCACAGCGCGCGTGGCCTTTAAAAGGCCGCGGTCAAGGCTTTGGCTTTTACTCTCAGCTAGATGCAAGGCAACTGCAAAGTCTAGAGTAAAGAAGTGACAAGATCTGCCTTAGTCCTTTTAGTGATTTTTGAATCAAAAGTTATATCCTGTAGTCATATTTTCCTGTTTACTTTTTAGCGTATTGGTACATACACAGATACATAAACAATATAATTAATGTACAATTCAAGGAAATTCATGAAAATACAACACAAATTTCATTCCGTTTGCGTAAAACCCGCTTACCTACTGCATTTTTTAACCTGAAGAATAGCCCCCTTTTAATTTACAGAACTTAAAGGTGAACTTTGGAACGATAGTTATTTTACGTTTCTGTAAGAGGCTACAAGAGGCACGGTGCGGTACACATAATCACATTTGTACTCCAGCCTTGGCCAGCACATCAGTTTCAGAGGTAAAGAGGAAAACGACGTCTGAAATCGGCTGGCCCCAGGCCCACCCGCAGCCCGCCGGCTCTCCCCGCGCGCTCGGCTCCACCCACACCTAAAGAGGGGCGCGGACCCGCTCCTCACTCGAACAGCGTCGCCTACAGGCCTTTATCCCGACTGTTAGGCAAGAGCCAAAACCACCGCCAACAAAAAGCAAGACCAGAAAAGACCACATATTTCCAGAAATAAATGCATCACAAACACGATTCCAATTCAATCCCGCTGGGAATCTTCGTCTTCTCCACGGGTTGCGTTCTTACTCCGCAGCAATAATGCAGAGACGGGCGTAAAGTCCGGCCTCTCAAAAAGACATAAGGGTGTACGATACATCCATCCACCCGGCTGCACGGACACCATTTAAAAAATGCACCGTCGCCGTCCGATCGCCGGCGTCCTCTACGTGGCCGCCCCGAGCTCGGCTCCCTAGAGCTAATGAGCAGCTGGGGCAGCGTGCGCGGCCTGCGAGCCGGTCCCGGCCTGAGCGCCCCCCACGCACACAACCACCACCGAACTCGGGCCCCGCTCCGGTGGGCCTCCAGGAAAATAAAGACCGGGAAGCCCCGGCCCGCCCGTGCCGTAGCGAAAACGCCGCTCCGCTGGGTCGACACTAAAAGGCAACATCCACAGCCGCCTCGAGGAGAAGGGTGGAGAGGAGAGCCGCCGCCGCCTCGCTGCCCGCCGCCGCCCGGCCAGGGTGCGGTGCGGTGCGGTGCGGCGCAGCGCGCTGCCGTGCGGTGCGGTGCGGCGCGGCCGAAGACGCGAGGCGAAGTGGCGGCGGCGGCGCGGCGGTGGCGGAAGTGGAGTGGGGAAGAGGGGGTGGTTGTTAGTGTTTGGCGCCGGCGGAGGGAGTCATTCCTGCAGCTGCACTTCCGGTCGGCATTTTGTTCTGAGAGGGAGAGACGGAACGAGAGAGAGACACACACAGGGCTCCTTCCCCCCCGCCCTCCCCCCCCTCCCTCCGTCGGTACCGACTCACCCGACACCACCAAGCCGCAGGGAGGGACGCCCCCGCCGACTGGAGGATTGGTTCCCGGGCCGGCGGCGATGCCCCCCCGGTAGCTCGGGCCCCCGGTCGGGTGTTTGTGAGTGTTTCTATGTGGGAGAAGGAGGAGGAGGAGGAAGAAGAAGCAGCGATTTGTCTTCTCGGCTGGTCTCCCCCCGGCTCTACATGTTCCCCGCACTGAGGAGACGGAAGAGGAGCCGTAGCCACCCCCCCTCCCGGCCCGGATTATAGTCTCTCGCCACAGCGGCCTCGGCCTCCCCTTGGATTCAGACGCCGATTCGCCCAGGTAAATTCCTGCTCTTTATTTCGGCGGCGGCGGCGGCGCCAGGTCCTCAGCGTCTCTCCTCCTCGCTCCCCTCCCCGCCGTTTCCTTAGCGGCCCCAGGTCTCCTCCACGGGCGAGTCTAGAGTTCGCTCCTCTCTGGTGGCAGCCGCCCTGGGTGGCGGTGGTTTTGTACCCTCTCCCGGCCGGCTCCGGTGGCGGGGACTGGGCTCCTGCCGGGCGGCCGGGGAGGCGTAGGCCCGACGGAGAGTGCAGGCCGCGGGCCAGCGGAATCTACTTGAGCTCGGGGATTAGGAGAGCTCCGGGCTGAGCGGAGCTACTGCTGGTCGGTGACAGGCCTCGCCCGGGAGAAGAGCCGTAGCTAGTGAGGAGGCGGAAACAATACAACTAACAGCAAATGTGCCCTGGTCGTCCCCATATTTACAACTTTCCTGGTCCGGGAGTGGGGAACGTCCCAGTGAAACAAACAACCCCCCTTCTTCCCCCTGTGACCCCATGAAGGGAGGAAGTAGTTTCAGTTAGTGAGACAAATGTAAATACTCAGACACGGATCCAGTGCTAATTCTTTTCCTGTTTAAAACTTGTTTGGACGTTGGAAAGTTAATCAAGACTCATTTTCCTTTTAAAAAGAATCAAATCGTCCACATGAATATTTAATATGGAAAACCGTAGTGTGGTAGACACTGCATATGACCCCCCCACCCACGCAGAGAGCTTTTATGTTGTTGTTTGACAGTGTTGCACCTGGGCTTTTTATTCAAAGACAAGTATAAAGTACTTGACAGGTTTACCCTGCCACTTTATATTTGTATGAGTTATATGAGATCAGTTTTAAACGACTGTACATAAAACACTGAGGTACTTCCTGATCTAAACATGTAGGAGCTTAAAAAGAATTTTACATGTTCTGAGAATTGTTCTGAGATACAGGTAAAACCAATTTTCTTTAAAAGGATAGAAATTAAGTTATGCTTAAAAATCCTTGGGAAGTTAAAAAAAAGAAATGTAGAAGGTGCCATCCTTTCATGTCAGGGCAGATCTTCTTGAGGTCCCAGGATTGTCATTGGCTGTTTGTGCCCATGATGTTTGACTGTGTAACGAGAGAGGTGTCATTTTAATAGGTCAAATGTATCTGTAAATGCTGGGAAAAAATATCAATTCTATCTTAACAAATTCTAGTTCACGAGTAACTTAAGTGTTTAGAGCTTGTTTATTATGGAGGTGTTGGTAATGTAGGTTGGTATAAGGGAAAAGCAACCAATTTGAAACTCCTCAGCCGTACAAATTGCATAGTAAAATAAATGTATTCCTACGTTAAACTATTTTGATACTTTGTCTCATATTTAGTGAAATAATACTTTCGTTGGTTAAAATGAAGCAACACTGATCAACAAAGTCCCTTGTTTTATTAGTGGGTGTTACATTGGTTCGGATTTTTTGTGTCTCTTTTTAAATTATTATTGTCGTTGTAGACCAAGTAACTTTTCTGAAGGTTATTTTTGAGTTTAGCACCCTGCTTAAAATAAACTGTTCCACATTTCCTGCAAACGTATGGATAAATGTTAAAAAGAGTGAAGTTAATATAGCTGTCACGTACTAGGCATGTTTTTAATGCTATAAATCCGTGTAGTAGTCAGTAGCGTGTCCGTGATTTGTATTGGTCAGGGAGCAGTTTGAATTTTAAAAAGCCTGAAGCTCCTGCTGAGCCCCAATCCCGGCCTCCCTCCCTCCCACTAATCTCCCATTCCTGTCTTTGTGCTGCCTGCTCCTGTTAGACACTGTTTTCTACAGGGCCTCAGGCCTACACTAGGTGGGGGGCGTGCGAATGGGGAGGGGGTAAGGATACAGAAGGAAGGAACAGTTCACATCTTCAGCGGAAGGTTTGGGGGTGGGAGGTGGGGTAAGGGCGTCAATATAAATGCTTAAAAGGTCCTTCTATGAACCTGTGATTGTCTTTACAACTTTTATTTAAATAAAATACTGAGACGTATAAGGGATGAACATACTTCTGCTAAAGGTAATGGAAAGAGGAGGTCTGCTTGCTTAGTTTTTCATCAAGGGGAGCAACTTATTTTTAGAGTTTTATAGTGAAAGGGAGCTTTCTTATATCACTATGTTAGATATCTATGTGATTGTTTTTTTTATTCTAACTTTGGAATTAAAGTGAATTAGTTCTTACAGATCTTATTTTCCTAACTCTACGTATGTAGTAATCTGTAAGTAATATAGGTGGTGTGATAACTTTAATTAAGATAGCTTAAATATTTCTTTAAAGTAGATTGAAAATGTTTTTTGTTTGGCCAAACCAATTAAATTGGTATTTTTAAAGAAGACATTGTGAAAGTGGAGTAAAACCTAAACTTGTACTTTACATTTTTGATAACTTAGTTGGAAGGAATAATTTGTGTTTCCCTAGAAATTATGAATAGTCTTCTCTACCTCCCTTGTATTGGTTGGGACAGTCACCAGTGGCTAATCTTGTATTTCTTTCTTTTTTTTTTTTTTTAATTCAGTAAAAGGAGACAACTATAAGTGTTCCAGAAATCTTACAATGCTAGTTATATTATTTGGAGAAATATTTCCTGATATACCTGAAAGAAATTTCAACAGTATGGTTTATTTTTCTTGAGTTTGCACAATTATCAATAACTTATAATACTTACTTGAAAAGAAAACAATTTTAAAGTATATCATGAAAGTCTAGTAAACTAAGTTAAAGTTGAATATTAAATACTTAATTGTTTTTAGTGTTTTGAGGCAAATATATAGGATGCTTCCTTTTGAAAGCTGTTCAACAAATTTGTTTACTAAAGTTATTTGAAAGCTTTTGAACCTGCGTTAGGGATCATTATAATACTGTCCACCTTTAAGAAGAAAAAAATTATATTTGAAGAAAGGAAGACTATTTCAGATTCTCTTTGGGGATGAAAAGTGAGAGTTTTCAGTGTGATAGTAAACCTAATTTTGGTTTTCTGCATAGTGATTATTAAATTTCAGCAGTATTATGAACAAAGCTATACCAATTCATACATGAAATTTTCTTTATTTGGAGCCAGACTCCCCAGCCCAAGCTTGTATTTTCTAAGGCTTCCTAAACTAATTTCATATTTAATTTTTTGGTACCAGTCCATCATCAGACTGCTATAGAGACATTTGAACCCATCTGTGTTATATTTTGACATACCCTATTGTATTTTTTACTCACTCAAAATAAGATGTAAAAAAATTAGTAATACAAGAGTAAATTAAAATTAAAGAGTTTGAGTTTTACATAGTTTCTTTTAACTTTTCCCACCTTATTACTTATTAGGAAAAGCATAATTTGTAAGTAATTATGAAATCTAAAAATGTTGTAAGATTTCAGTTTTATATAAAATGATTGGGGAGACTGAGGTAAATAAAAATTCCTTTTAGAGAAATGCAACTTCAGTTCTGTTTATCACATTTATTTGCTGTAAAATGAGTAGGAAATTACTGACTAGGAACTTTACAGAAGCCTGGTAATTAAGTGTTTAGTTGATATGTTTATTTTAATTTCCTGAGCATACTAAGTTGGCTTTGGTGGCAATTTATGGTCTTACATAACCTTAAAAATAATTTTAATATATACCTTTGAGCAAACTTTTTTCTGTTTTTAGCAGTTGTCATTAATAATTATCTTTCTATTTTTAAACTGGTCCTTTATCAAGGTGACCTGAGTTCATTTATAAATATTCTCATTTCCCTGTGAAATAAATGACCATCATGATTTCCATTTTTTCATGAAAAACTTGACACTCAGAGGCCACGTGATTTGTATAGATTCATGTAGTGAGTTAGTAGGAGAATGAGGTTTTTTTCTTATTAGATTATATTGCTTTAAGAAATGTGTGAGCTTTGGTCCTGATACTGTTTGTGACTTTTTCAGTTATCTGAGTCCAAGGTGCTTTTCTCATCTCCATAGAGAGATATGATACTTGTATTTTGGTTTTATTTTCCTGTTATGAAAATAGTACTTTTACATTAGAAATCTTGACCTTGTATGTATATGTTTGGTGTTTGAGTGGCTGAATTTGTTTACCCATGTCCTGCCTAAGGAATGTAAATGAATTAACTATATTTGTAGTAAATAACAATTCTTGAAAGTTTTACTTTCATACTATTTTTTACATTGAGTGGGATTTTAGTGTTTCTAGTTAATTTAAAAGCAATTTTAAAAACCACGTCTCTTTATTTAAGGCCATGATTGTAATTTTAAAGAGTATTTCATGTGCTCAGAATTTTTTGCCCAAGTAAGTTAAGTAATAAAAGTGTTTTTAGATACTTGTCTCATGTACCGTTTTGCTTGATGTAAATCTGGAGTCAATTTTAATGAATTGGGTTTTGTTAGATTGAAGATGTTTCAAGGCATGTTCCTTTCTATTCCCAAAGTGATATTACTGGGAGAGATCATTTCTTGATATAGCATTGCCAGCTAGATTTTAAGGGCTTATTGTGGTTTGCCAGAAATTGTGTTAAGGATGTATGTTCCTGTAATATTATCTCATTTAATTCTAACAAGGTCATGAAATAGAAACAATTATCATCTGCAATTTACAGATGAAGAAACTAAGGCTAGAAATGTCAGAAAATTGTCCGTTGTCTTATAATTAGTAAATGATTCATTCTTCAGGATTTAGGGTTCCACATTTCTAGTTTAGTACATTTTTAATACTATCTTTTGTTGCTCAGTTGATTCAGTACTTACAAGTCATGTAGTCAAGGAAATTGTCTACTTTAGGCAAAGAACTAAAATAGAATTCAGACTGTATATCCTAAATATAATAATATTGAAGTCAGCAAATTTTTTCTGTCTTATAATTCAGCTTTGAGTTTCTTAATCAATCTGAATTTTTTACTTTTTTTTTAAATAATTGAGTTGAAATTGTCAAAGCATCTTTTTAGAAAGGAAAAATTCAGCTTTAGAGTGATTTTATTCATAGAAACTTTTATGACCAATTGTAGTATAGTAAATGAATCTATAAATTAGTATGACCAATTTTTAAAATTCCAGTATTTATGTAGGCAAAGAATGTTGATTCTTTCAAAGTCATCAACTTGGGTAGTTGTGCACTTATTCCAGAGCTGTTGCCATTATATACACTCTTATGGAAATTGCTTTAGAGACTCTGAGATAGTCTTTTTCTTATCCTTAATGGCAAATATTTATCTTCAGGGGTGAATTTGAGTTTTAGAGACAGTAAAAAGTAATTTAGAACTTAGTTTAGAAAAACTAAGTTTTAAAATTTGGGAGGATCAGGCACTGTGCTGAGTGCTTTACACTTTGTAATATGTAATATTATTGGGTGATTTCCATGGGTCAGAAAGTGCCAGGGGCTTTATATGGATTTTCTCAATTCTTCAAAGTTTAGTGTCCCTGAGTTCGGTTTATTTATTATCCTAAGATAATTTGAGAAAACTGAGGTATAGAATGATTAAGTGACTAGCCCAAGGTCCCACAGCTAACAAGTGGGAGAAAGTGGAGAAAGGACTCCAGAGCTGATGCTTTCTTTACCCATCAACTTTAACCACTGCACTGTTTATCGTGATTTGAACCTCCCAACTACCAGTGAGGTTAGTGATAACGCTCTTGTTTTACAGACAAGGAAATTGAGGCTCATCGTGTTTAAGAAACTTGTCCCCGGGTGGCAAATCTAGCAAGTGTTACAGATAGTATTCCAACTGAAATATGTCTAATTCTAAAACTTATGTCCCTTGCATTCTACCACCCTGCCTTTTCAAGATTTATAATATTTTCTTAATAAAAAGGGCAGGCTTGGTTATAAAGTAGTGAGACTTGTTTTTTTCTATGTGGCTTATAAAGAGATCCTGAAGATAATTTAATAAGACAATTTCTAAATTTTTTTGGTCAGTTAATAACCACTTCATTATTTGATTACAGTCTTTTAAAGCAAACCTTCTTAATTTACACCATATATAATATACAAAATGTTTCTATGTACAAACGTACGTTTAAATAGGCTGTTGAAGTTTGAATATATGCATGCTGTATCTGTGGAATCGATAGCTTTTGAAAATGTGGAAAAGTCATTTTATTTTTATAATATTGTGATTCTTGACTTATTTTTTATAAAAACACTAAGCATTAAAAAATATTCTCAAGAATACATTAAATTTCCAACATAATTTATTTAGGTAAATTGTTTTGCCATTTTACATGTGTGTAACATTTAACATGAATATACCAAACTCTTAAAGTTTTCTTTTGTATATATTTGCCTTTGGACACAAAAGAAAAACTTTTTCAGTATGCAAAAACATGGAATTAGCAACATTAATTAGTTTATTTATTAAAATAACTTTGTATACTTTTGCGTTTCCTGAGAAATTCAGAAGCTGTGACATAATTTTGACATATTAGATTCCTTTTTGTTAGAATTAGTGTATTAGAGTTACTTGTACTTCTCAATCCTTTAGTCTTGTGCCAGGGAAATGTGTATATACTTGTTTTTATGTGAATACTATTTTTTAAAAATTGTCCTTGTTTCTAGATAGCTTAAAAACTAACAATGCTTGAAATACTAGTGAATTATTAAAACTCAAAGTATAGTTTACTCTAAAAATATTAATTTTATAATTATATATTTTATCTTTTATTTACAAACAAACATGTCCTTGAAATTAATCCTAGTAAAGGAATATATCACTGAGTTTTCTCAACACTGCTACTTGGCAACCCTTTCAGGATTTTATTTTATTTGTTATGTTTGTTTGTTTTTCCATACTTGCTGTATGTATTTTTTTAATTGAAGTACAGTTGCTTTACAATGTTGTGTTAGTTTCAGGTGTACAGCATATTGATTTAGTATTTTTGCAGATTATAGTCCATTATAGGTTAAAACAAGATAATGGATATAATTCTTTGTTCCATACCGTATCTCTTTGTTGCTTATCTTAACCCTTTCAGGATTTTAAAACCTGCTTTTAGTTATCTTTATCTGATTGGATTGTATGTTGCCAATTTCTACTTAAAGTAATTGATAATTTGAGTATAGGCTATATGTAATTTATGACCAAATTGAAATTTCACGTGAGTATAAATTGGGCCTAACCCCCTTAAATTGGTGCACATAACATAATACTTTTTCCCCAGGGTTCTGCCTATGCCTCAAAAAACTCTTAAGATTGAAAGTTGAAATGTAATGGCCTAAAAGCTACTGTTATCATTCTTTCCCCTTTGAGAAAAGAATTAAGAATCCAGTATTTATGCTACAGCCTACTTCAGGTTATCGCGAAAGACATATATGACCTGCCTTTTAACTCTGCTAATCTTTTTATTCTTTTCTTTCTCTTTCCTCATTTATCTCTTCCTTTCTCTGTCAGCATCCATTCAATCTTTATCTCCCCCTAAGCAAATTTTTACATAGCTTGGTGAATATAGATGGTTTATTGTTAATGTTAATGAAACCTAGAGCAGTTTAAAAGGCCTCAAATTCTGAGATCTCCCTAACTTCAAAATATTGCTGGTGAAAAGGCATTGACATTAACTGTGAAAGTGTAGCATTCTTACTTTGTTCTGGAGATGCATTACTTCTTAAAACATCAGCTCAAGGACCAGAAATTGAAACCACCCCCAGAGTAGTTCTACAACTTGATTTCCCTTTGGTGGTGGGTTTTGTCGTTTGTTTTCATGTTTCCTTTCTTTCTTTCTTTCTTTCTTTCTTTCTTTCTTTTCTTTCTTTCTTTCTTTCTTACGCAGTCGCTCGACTGTTGAGAGCAAGGAGACTGTTATTTCCATCTTTGTCTGTAACACCATCACAGTGCTTGTCCTGTGTTGTAGGTATTCATTACATTTTTGTTCAGTTGATTAGTTAAAATTAAACTGTAGGATAGTTCATAAAGATATATTTCTAAATCTAAGATTAGTCAATGGCAAATACATTTTTGTGTTAATTTCAGAATATAATTTTCTTGGATACAGATATGTCCTTGAGGCTTCTTGTTTTTTGGGTAAGCACATTTTATTTACATAATATCCCTAACAATATACACATAACTTATGTATAAAAATAAATTAAAGAAAAATTTAAAACAGAGTTCTTTTTTTAGCTGTTGGGGTTGTGAAGCATTGTAAGGATTTTTTGTTTTGCCCCCTTGGGCAGTAGAATTGGGAGTAAGATACTGGATTTGTTGAAGGAAGGTATCTAAATACTTTCTTGTTTTAAACTTAAGACTGGTATATTACAACTGTTATTTTCTTTGATAATTTAAGTATTATATATAATACCAATTAAGATAAGTCAACTGTAATGAAAAATACATTACAGCACATTAAAAATACTATTCAAATAAAATAGTGGTACGATTACCGAGTTTTTTAAAAATAAGATGTATTTAGGTTTAATTTACACAATAAAATTCACTATTGTAAGTGTCCAGTTTGATGAGTTTTGACAAATATTGTCTTGTAACTACTACCTTAATCAAGACACATGATACTTCTATCACCCAATAAAGTTCCCTTATGTCCTTTTATAATCTGTTTCCTACCCCCAATCTAGCCCCTGGCAACCAGATCTAATTTCTGTCCCTATAGTTATGCGTTTTCTAGAATGTCGCCTAAGTGGAATCATACAGTGTGTATATAGGCTTCTGTATCTGGTTTCTTTCTTTCTTTCATTGGCATAATGCTTTTGAGAGTCACCCATGTTCGTACATGTATTAGTCGTTTTTTGATGTCTGGATTTTGAAATTGAATTTAATATACTCTTTAACTTTGGTACTGCCCTGTCAAAAAATACTTCGAACAGTTTTAGGTATTTGTCTCAGATCTTGCAGCTGCTGTATGATTGGACATACTTTTTCTTGCCCTTGTTTATCACTCAACTCCAGACATCTTTTAATTCACATTATTATTGAGTGGCATTTATTTTACTAGTTAATTCTGTTGGATTAGGTGCTCTACCAAGCAGGTAAAATAGACATTGCTCTCTTTTTCATCGTAATTAAAATAGATAGCATCATGAACATACAGCACTAGAAACTGGAACAAGAAATGAGGAATGGTACCATACTAACTCACCAGACATTGAGTTTACGTTTTGTGGGTTTAATGTTTGTTGTTTATACTAAAAATAGAGCATAGGATATAGTGAAGAACAGTCATTGTCAGAGGAAAAAGAGCTAGCAACAGAGTCTACAAATGAGAGAGATTCCTGAACCCAAGGGAGAAAGCTGTTCCAAAAAGGAAGGGGGTGGGGGGAACAAAAAAGGTGGGCAAATAAAATGACCCTTTTCTCATTTCTACCCCAGTTTTCAGTAAATAATACTACACCTCTGACTTTCAGCATTAGAAGAGAGACAATGACTGTTCTATTGCTATTCCCAAGGTGGTTCTTTAAACTTCGTTCTACTCTCTTTTCCTACTTATTTCTTCTATTCACTTGGCTTTTTTACATGCTGATGGCTCACAGATCTATCTCTAGAGTATACTCTTCTGAGACAGATTCAGCTGTCTTACCAGGCACCTCTTGATGTCCCATAAATACTGTAATTTCAAAAGTAGTATATAAATCTGAACTTCTCTCTCAGTTCCCTCCTACCCATACCCCCTCCCACCTAGAAAGAAAGCTTTTCTTGGAACTGTGTGAAGTAGGTTAATATTTTTACCATCAACTCAGTTGCCTAAACTAGAAACTTGTTGATAATGCTTGACCCTTCTCCTTTTGTGTATCTCCATACCAATTGTTCATCCATTCTGATATTCATAACACCTCCCTGAATACCACTTGAGTCCATCTCTCCTTTACTGTTTGATTCTGATAGTGGGTATGTCAGATGGAATAACTTATCAGATGGGATAACTTCTAGCATTTTTGAAAAGATTTAGAGGTTTTTAGGATTAGGATACTTTTTGCTCATGTGCTCAGTCTTTGGTATTTAATATTAAGGTGTAATCTGCAATAACATTCATGCTTTATAGCCTAAATGTGATTGTCCTCCGTACCCATTTCCATTATATCTAAGATCTAAGACTTCTTACTTAGAGCCCAGTGTATCGAGTAGAACAGTTTGAACTCAGTCTTTATCTTTCTGTGCCTGCCTTTTAGAGTACTACATTTCATGGATGTGTACATTCATTTCAGTACTATGTGTTTGTGTTCAGGAGCAGAGTCTGAGTTGAGAAGAAAATGGGAACATAGGAGCAAAGGTAAAGGAAGGGCTTTTTAATTGACTTTCCTATACTGTGGAAACAAATTACTTGAATAAAATTTTCGCTTTTATTGTAGATAAAAACACTAAAGAAGCGAATGCAGTGGGATGTGATACCATTCAATTGCTAGGCATGCAAACATTTTAAATGACAAGAGTCAGATATATTGTAGCTGTGTTACTTGTTTGTGAGTTTGGAAATTGTTGCTCATGGTTTTGTATAACCTTACAGTGTTTCTTGCTTGGAATAAGAAGTTACTCCCTTCATTCCCTAATTTGAACAAAGGGGTCTGCTTAGAGTTATTGATTTAAATAACCCTGGTATCTTTTGTGAAGGGCATCTTAAAATTTGATACTATCTTAAAAAACATTTTCTTCACTCTATCTGGAATTTTTAACTAAAGAAATAATAGGTACTATATTTTGCTTTAATGCTAATTACCATGTTTTTGAGAAAATGGAATCAGTCCAAAGGCTGTTTGCAAAGATTGATGATATAATCCTTCCTAGATACTGAGTCTATGGTAGCTTGCACTTAGTAAACACCCAACAAACAATTGTTGATAATGTGAATTTGAATTGTATTTCCGTTTTGAGATATAGGACTGATTGGAGAAACATTAGATGGGTGGAGCTTGCTGAATATTGAGCAAGTTTGATAGAAGAAAGAAAACACAGAGCCCAGAAAAGTTAGGACAGCATTTAAAGTAATTAAATTGGTGTAATTTAATTAATTGTATTTGGACACTTAGGTTTGCCTAGCTGAATAAGGGGAAGATCTATATACAGAAGTGTTTTTTTTTTTTAATTGTACTATAGTCAGTTTACAATGTTGTATCAATTTCTGGTGTATAGCATAATGTTTTAGTCATACATATACAGAAATATATTCATTTTCATATTCTTTTTCATTATAGGTTACTGCAAGGTATTGAATATAGTTCCCTGTGCTATACAGAAGAAACTTGTTTGTCTATTATATATATATAGTAGTTAATATCTGCAAATATCGAACTCCCAGTATATGCAGAAGTGTTTTTGAATTTTTTCTGTTCTTTTATACCCACTTCAATTTTGCTTCTGGTTTCAAATATTACCTCTGGATGTCCATCTTCACGGGTAAGGGGCAATTTAGTAGGCTCAGGGCTAAAATGACCTATGTAATCCAGATATGCATAGTAGGACTTGGGAGGTGTTGGTGGGAAAGGGAGAGGTATTGTAGTTCTTTAGTCATTTCTAACTTTTTTTTTTTTTTTTACTGTATGTCAAAGTGCCATTGCATGTTCTCAGTATTGAGATGAGGGGGCCTAAACACTATAAATTTTAAATGACTTAATTTTTTACAATAAGCTTGTGACTGCCTAGGATGAAGTTTAGTATCTGAATCTCTAGTATGCTACCTATTTGTTGAGCCATGCTGCCACCTATGCTCATTATCATATGATTTTAGTGATTCGGTTTTCAACTAGAAGATAAGATAGTGAACAAAATTTTAGTGTTCTTTATAAAAATTTCATAGTTCAGCAACTCTCCATTCCCTTAATTTTCTTAGGAACCAAAACTACTTATAGTTTTCTGGTGTTAGGTAATGCCAAATTGTGGAATTTAGAACTTAAAAAATTTTGAAGAACCTCAAAGTTAAAGCTTTTCTCTCTTTTTAATTGTAGTGGCAGTGTAGGGGAAAAAAACACATGCTATTTGGAAAACAGAGTATCTGTAATGTCACATTTTATTTTCCTACTAGGTTTTTACTTACAATATTTATGTGAATATAACTATCATTAAATATGTATTTATGATGTAAGTATATGTACCTGGTCCTGTTTCCTCTTAAGGTTATATCATAAAGATTTTCCTAATTTTATACACATTTTTATAACTACTTAAAATGTTACCCTGTATTTTGTCAGTGGATAAACCATAATTTCCTTAGTCATTCTACTTAGGACATTTTACTTTCACTTTTTTTCTGTACAAAAATGAGCTAGTGGAACATCTTTATATATAGTTTTTTCTTCCCCTTTGGGGGCTTTATTCACTTAGAGTAGAATCTGATTAGTGGAAGTTGGGCCAAAAGTTGAATATTTTTATGGCTCTTAATATATATTTCCAAAAATAGTCTTATCCTTCCATAATCTTTATTTTCATTCATGTCTTAATTCATTCAGTGAATGCATTTCTTTCATATAGATGCACCTTTCCTATTAAGATTATTCTTAGGTCGTTTGAATGTTCCTCTTCTCCACTATTGTGACTGTGATCCCTTTTCAATATCTTTTTTAACCTCTTCAAAATAAAAATTAAGGGTTTTTCAAACTGAGGTTATCATTTGGAGGCATTATGTAGTGAAATTAGCATAGAATCTAATCTAAACTAGCTACTAGCCAAGTGACATTTAGACCAGTCATTAAGCCCATTTCTTCAACTGTAAACTGTAAGGCTTCTCAGGTTTTAGGATTTTTATGGACTAGTGAAAACTCAAAAACAAAAGGGGAAAAAAGGGAATTTAGATAAATGAAAAAAGGGAGTAGGTTCTAGAGATACTCTTGCAGTTAAGGATCATCAGTCTTATCTGCAGGAAAAAAGTTGGTAAGATTTTAGATTGGTAAAAAGAAAAGTCACTTTTTAGGTGGGTTCTATAATAAGTCTTAATATTGGAAATATGAAACATCTAGTGTGATGTGGACATGGCCATGATCTCATAATTATTCTCTTGTTCATCAAACATTGAGTGTTTCCTGTATCAGGAACTAAGGCATTACAAGTGGTGGAATAAAAGACTTCACTCTTGCCTTCAAGGATCTTATAGTCTAATGTAGACAGATAAACAAAAAATTTGTTGCAATATCAAGATTAACAAAGAAGGAGCATTAGGAGCACTGAGGAGGATCACCTAATTTAGACTAGAGATACATTAAGTTTTGAAAACCATTAATTAGACTTGGGAGTCTGGGGGGAGGGTAATAGCTCAGTGGTAGAGCGCATGCTTAGCATACACAAGGTCCTGGGTTCAATCCCCAGTTATGTCCATTAAAACAAAATGAAACAAAAACTTTAGAGTTGCTAGACTTGGGAGTCTGGGGCAATAGTTTAATTTTGGAAAATGCAAATGCTTAGATTATCAGAGCATAGGGCTGAAAAGGGGGCATATCAATAAGATTTGAAGCTACAGAGAGGGTCAGGGTCCAGATTATGAAGGAATGTATATGCCTTTAAGAATTTTGCATTTGATTTGATTTTAAAGGCATTGGGGAATGAAGAAATCATTCAGTAATGAAGTATACTTTGTATTTTGAAAAAAATTTTTGGCAGCGATACAAAGATTAGGTGGTAGGCAGGGAAAAAAGAGGCTAGGGAGGCCATCTAGGAATTGATGAGGTCCTTATCTAAGACAATGCAACTATGGAAGAGGACACCCATAACAAGTGTTAAGAAATTAGCCTGGATACAGTTTGATGTTTACATGTAGGTAGATTGAGTAATGGAGAATGAAAAGAGTTGAGGATGACTGTTTGATTCTCAAGTTTATATTTGTGGGCCCTGAAGTATGAAAGTTCCATTCACTAAGATCTGGAATATAAGAGGAGAAGGCTATAAGAATTGAATGATGGGGATATGGAAGAACATGGAGAGGTGGTACTACAGTTTGAGGCATGTTAAATTTAACAAACCTATGGGACATTCAAGTGTGTGGTGGATATGGGAGTCTAAATACTTCAGGTTCTCAGAGCTGAGAAAACATCAGGCTTTTCTTTGACAAAGTACATAATTATGAATTGGTCTATTAGAGAATTTTATGAGGACAATATTTTAAATTTATATAGACTTTTTAAAAGTATATATAAAATTTAACTCTAAAATCATGTTGAAATCCTAAGTTTACTTTATTACCTTAACTGAGAATATCCAAGATAATATTCAATTTATTGTTATAGTTTTGATATAGATATGTATATCCATAATTAGAATTAGCACATAGCTTTTATTTTTTTAATTTTACTTTTTACTGAAGTGTAGTTGATTTACAATGTTAGTTTCACTTGTACAGCAAAGCAGTTCAGTTATACATACATACATACATACATACATTTTTTTTTAGATTCTTTTTAGATTGTAATTATAGCTTATTACAAGAAATTGAATATGGTCCCCTGTGCTATACAGTTAGGTCCTTGTTGTTTATCTATTTTATATATAGTAGTGTGTATCTGTTAATCCCAGATTCCTAATTTATCCCTCCCTACTGCTTCCCTCTGGTAACCATAGATTATTTTCTGTGTCTATGAGTCTGTTTCTGGTTTGTAAATAAAATTTGTTATCTTTTTTTTTTTTAGATTCCACATATAAGTGATATCATATGATATGTCTTTTCTCTAACTTACTTCACTAATGTAACAATCTCTAGGTCCACCTGTGTTGCTGCAAATGCCATTATTTCATTCTTTTTATGGTTGAGTAATATTCCATTATATATATATACACCACATCTTCATCTATTCATCTGTTGATGAACATTTAGGTTGTTTCTGTGTCTTGGCTATTGTAAATAGTCGTATTAACACATAGCTTTTAAAGCCAATGTAAGTTAAACTACTTTAAGCTACTTATAAATAAGAATACAGTCTACCAAACACTATTGCTTTTCACATTTTGGATGGAATGGGTACTAAAAAATTTAGTGATCTGGTCAGATTGTTGTAGATACTAATGGTTATTTGAAAATTACTTTCAAGATTGATCTAGAAGATCTCTCCAAACAGTCTTAAATCAGGGTTAAAAGTAGTATGGTAGATACCATGTGTTTTTGTTTTGTGTTTTTGTTTTTTTAAATCTTACTTGGTTTAAATTACCAGAAGATAATAATATCATTTCTTCTTGAGTCTTTGTTTTCCAGTATATTGACTATATTACTGTGAACTTAGAATAACAAAGTGAATGTTCTTGTACGACTATTTTCTGTTGTATAAGACTATTCCTAGCATCTTCCTGGTGTATTTGTTTATCCAGCTTAATCTGAAGACTGCTTCTTTAGTTGGTTTTATACTAAATACATACATATTATGAAATCCTTGGTGAGAACATGTTACTTTGCTTATGAGGGAATCATCTTTACAAATATAATTAAAGATCTACCTTTAGAATAGTTAAATAAAAAATGAAGAGCGGTAGCTTTTCAAAAGTATCATATGCAGGAATAATTTTGAAGGAATCAAACTGATTCATCAAAAATAACTGACCAGTATCATAATGTCAAAATGAAAATTGAGTGCTTTCCTAGGAGCTGAGTTCATTTAAGCAAATATACTTTTTTGTTTTTGTTGTGGTGGTGGAGTTTTTTTGTTTGTTTCTTTGTTTTTGGTTTTTTTTTTGGTTAGAGTGGTGACATGTTAATCACCTAGGGAACTTTTTCAAACTATAACCCTTTCATGGAGATTAAGATAAGTTTATAAGTTTCTCTTTTAAATAGTCCCTTCGGCTTTTTAACATCGTTCTGCAAGAGTTAACTGAATAATTACTGTGTTCAGCAATGAATTCTAGGCATTTGAGGCTAGAACTTTTTTTCAGCCTCCTTCTCAAAGAGACCTAAAAGATGCCTCTTTTATTTATTTTTTTTCAATTTTGTAAAACATCATCTGTGAAGCATAAAGGATCAAGGAACCATTGTGAGCAGAGTTATTAGTGAATTAGAATTAAAAATAGTGATAGAATGAAGAGGTGTGTTGAATTCTGAAGCATGGAAGGGAGTTGCTTGATAATAGAGAAGATGTAGTAAAATTGAGGAAAGAAGAGTAGCAGATACTATAAATGAACTTAGCAAAAGAATTGATGAGAAAATTGAAGTAAAAAAAATCAAATACAAATTAGCAACAGTACTTAGAATAAAATAAAAAATGATGAACTGACTGATCTGTTCCTAAGGGTACTTGTGTTTAAAAAGTTTACGCTAAAGTTAAATTGTCTTATTTTGTATATGTTGGATGCACCCTGCTTAAGAGTGATGTGTAAAATGCTTGAAACTATGCTGTGCACTTACAGTAAGTCCTCAGCAAATATTTATTATTTTTATTAGCTGACAGCTAGTTTTCTAATTGTGATTTGATGAAAACATTTATTTGTCAAGTATATTTCTAAATAAAAATCTGCTAATTTGTGACAATGAATTATTAGCAAGATGTTTTTAACAAGCAAAGAAAAAGTAATCATATCAGCCCAAGTTCATCTGGTATTGAAATAAGTACTCCACAAACAGCTTAGCTATATACCTCAAGTCAAGTGAAGTATCCCAAATAATAACTGTATATACAGGGAGCTTGATTCAACTCATCTCTGACATCTAAAGTTAATTATGCCTCTAAACACATTGTACTGTACTGTTATATATGGCAATATACAAACATATACAATATATACAAATTGCATCCACTATATTTTAATAGCTCATTTTGTATTTTCCTACTTGACACCTTTTAATCAAAAACATTTACCTCCTTTTCTCTTCATCTATCCAGATCCTGCCTTCTTTCTATCAGGATCTCAGCGGGTTTTGGTGGTAATGGAGGGAGATAGCATATTTGTCACCTAGGGTTTTGTTTTGGTTTTAAGCTTACAATATTTTCCCTCTTTGCTCCTGCCCCAGTTCATGTGATCTCTTCCTTTTCTAATACATACCTGTGTGTAGGAGTTAGTTATATTAAGTTATATGCAGAGTCACCACATTTTCTTATTGTATATCAAGCTACAGTTTATTTTGTTTCATTTTCACATTATTTATATTATCAATCAGATTATAAACACTTTGAGGGTAGAATTTGCCTGTGGTACCTTACAAAGTTTCTTGTCTGGAGCAGGCTTTTAGCAAGTGTTTACTAATAATTTAAGTGGCTTATCTGAACTGGTTTGAAAAGGTTTGGAAAGTATCTCACATTCTCACAGACCATAAAATGCACTCTTACAATGTACAATGGTAGAAATTCAATGGTGTATAGTATATTCACAGAGTTGTACAATCGTCATCACTGTCTACTTCCAGAACATTTTCATCCCCCTCAAAAGAAACCCCATATCCATTAGCAGTCACTCTCCATTATTCCCTTCCCCCAGCCCATGGTGACCACTAATCTACCTTCTGTTGCTGTGAATTTCCTTATTCATATAAGTGAAATCATACAATATGGCCTTTTTGTACCCTGCTTCTTTCACGTGGTCATCCACATTATAGCATATGTAAGTACTTCATTCCTTTTTATGGCCAAGTAATATTCCATTGTCTGCATACCACATTTTACTTAACCTTTTGTCAGTTGATGGATGTTTTGTTGTTTTCACCTTTTAGCAGTTATGAATAGTGCTTCTGTGTTTTCAGTTCCCCTGTGTAGGTACATAGAAATGAAATTTCTAAGTCATCTGCTAACTCTATGCTTAACTCTTTGAGGAACTGCTAGACTCTTCCAAAGAGGCTACATGACTTTTACATTTCCATTAACAGTCTTTGAGCTTTACACTTTTCCACATCCTTTTCAATACTTATTAACTGTCTGAGTATAGCTATCCTAGTGGGTGTGCAGTGGTATCTTACTGTGGCTTTGATTTGCATTTCCCTAACGACTAATAATTTTGAGCATCTTTTCATTTGCTTATTGGTCATTTATATATGTTTGAAGAAATGTTTATTCTAATCTCTTGCCTATTTTAAATTGGATTATATATCTTTTAATTCTTAAATTATAACTTTTTAATATGCTCTGGATAGCAAGTCCCTTATCAGATATATGATTTACAAATATTTTCTCCCGTTCTGTGGGTTATCTTTTCACTTTCTTGATAGTGTCCTTTGAAGCACAAAGGCTTTTCATTTTCATGATGTTTGATTTACCTGTTTTTTTCCCTTTGATCACTTGTGCTTCTGATATCATGTTTAAGAAACCGTTGCCTAATTCAAGGTCATGAAGATTTACACCTATAGTTAGTTTCAGCTCTTTAAGTCTCTAATCTATTTTGAGTTAATTTTTTGCATATAGTATGAAGTAGGGATCCAGCTTCATTCTTCTGCATATGACTGTCTCGTTATGCCATTGCCATTTGTTGAAAAGACTATTATTTTCCCATTGAGTGGTTGTAGCACCCTTGTCAAAAATCAATTACATGTAAATATAAGAGTTTATTTCTGAACTCTCAATTTTATTACATTGATCTATATGTCTGGCCTTATGCCAGTGCCACACTATCTTGATTACTGTAGCTTTGTAGTAAGGTTTGAAAATGAGAAGTATGAACCCTCCAACTTTGTTCTTCCAGGTGCATTTGTATTCTGGATTCTAGCATTTTCATATGAATTTTAGGGTCACTTTGTCCATTTCTACAAAATGGGGAGCTGTAATTTTGATAGCGGTTATGTTGAATTTATAGATTAATTTGGGGAAGTATTGAGTATCACCATCTTAATAAGACTTGCCATCGATGAGCATGGAATGCCTGTTTGTTTTTTAGACCTTAATTTCTTTCATTGAAAATTTTTTGTACTTTTCAGTGTGCAAGCATTGCACTTCTTTATTAAATGTGTTCCTAAGCATTGTATTCTTTTTGGTGCTATTATAAATGGGATTTTTTTTAACTTTATTTTTCAGATTGTTCATTGCCAGGCTATGGAAGTACAGTTGATTTTTATATATTGATCTTCTATCTTATAACCTTGCTGAATGCCTTTGTTAGTTCTAATTCATACTCCTTTTTCTAGGAGCAACTTATGTTTATTCTTCAATATGGTTCATTCTGCTGTTTTCTACCCTTCCAAATGCTACTTGCCAACAGTAGTTACAAGATAGAATTTTTCCTGTTTGTCCAATTCTACTACTTGTGCACATATGAAAAGTAAGATTAGATAGCCCAGAAGAAAAGTTGTGGTCACATGTTAAAATTTTTATTTAATGCTATGCAGCTGTCACGTAGGATTAAAAATTGAGAAATTGTGGCCAAGTACTTAACATGTTGATTGCTATGTCACCCAAATCTGGGTGATAGTTGTGTTCCCTCAGGCCCCATCACCCAGATATGGGTGATACTTTCCTTCATCCAGTTATGCAGAATTTATTCTGAATTTATTCCGCATGGAATAAGGGCATTCCAAGAAGAAATAAAACTGTAAAGAGGTTGAAAATTGAAAATAAGAAAAATTGTCCTTTAAAACAATTCCAGTTATACTGCAAAAACAGATTAATTATAAGCACGTATATTGTTAGTGTGTCATACTGCAGTGAAGTGTGAATTTGGGATCCGCAGGAAACACACCCAATCGACAGTGGATGATCACCATGTTAAAGCAATATACTTTACCTATAGTAAGAGCCATCTCAAATGTATTTTGCAGGAATAAGTAAATGCTTATATTAACAATGTGTATATATGGATGCAAAATAAATTGTTAGTAATTTCTAAAGTCTTTGTCTTCTACCAGTCAATAAGTGGGTTTTCATTAGTGCACCTGGAGAGCTTGAGCCATGTGGGTGCGGGGAGAAAAAGAATGACTAGGCAAAGTAGGTAAGAAGGTATGAGGGTTAGAGGGAAGAGAGGCAAGATTAATAAATTGAATTTTGTTAGTACAAACTATGATATAAGTAGATATATCTGCTGATTAGGAACAAAAGATGAGAAACAGTGATAGTTATTATTCCTCAAATTCAAACTTCTGTTTTTTAATCTGAGTCAGAATTGAACCTAAAATGGTAAGTACATATATAAAAAGATGTTCAACCTCACTAGTAATTAGGAAAATGAAGAGGTATACTTTAGTCAGCTTATGATGTGTTCTCTTGATCAAGGATTAAGTGCAAAAGTACCTTAAAAGTGTTCTTATGGAATAAGTTTTAGCTTCTGTTATCATTAATGTTGTTCTTATCACTAACCTTTAGGTGTTATATAATAGATATGAAGATGGGTAGGATAGTTCTTCCTGTCCCCCCTTCCTCTTTTAAGCAAAAATTTATCAAAAGCTTTCTATATATTATTCTCATATTTAACACTCTTAGAAAAAAACCTCATGGAATTGATACTTGCATTTCACAGGTGAGGAAATTGAAGCTTAGGAAGTCAAGGTTACACAGGTTATACCAGAGGAAGGAGAATTTGAACCCAAGTTTTTCTGATTCTAAAACCTAGTTTTGAAATCTTAATTACTATACAAATACTGCTTCTCCACTTCCTTTGAGGAGCTTACACCCAGGTTGATAAAATTACAGTTAATACTCCTTGGATCCTTAAACTATAAATAACTATTAAATAAGATTTAAGGCAGAATTTTAAAATTGAATTTTCATTTTACTTCAGAAAAATCTCAAGTCTTTGCTTTTGGAAATCAAATATAGTATTTGCCCATTCTTTTAATGTTGCTGTATTACTCAGCTTTTGTGGTCTCAAAAATTTCCTTGGTGTCCTTTGGAAAGTTGGCTCTTGAAACTCACAGTCAGCCTTTGAGTTCAGAAGTTAATAGACTCAGTAAAAGAGGAAGTCCTGGGAAAGTTCCTTGAATAATTTTAGGACAAGAAGTTATAACTTAAAGAGAGGATGGGTAACAGTTAAGAAGAGTAAAATAATTCTAAGTTGTTTTCTCTGTGTTGAAGACTTCTGTTTTACCTTAGATCTTACCAGCATAAAAAAATAAGTGTAGTGTGATTGCATTATAGGAACTTAAAAACTAGTATATATTGTATTTCTTTTTGATTGGGCCTCTAAGAATGTTTTATATCATTTGCTTTTTTTGTGTGTTATACCAGTCTTGGGGAATTCCACATTCAGTGCAAATCTTTGCATTGTGTTTGGTTTGCTGAGCTTTGAACAGTAGGATTTTGTAGAACAAAATTTAGCTTAAAGAAATCATCCAAAACTTTGGATGGTGTTGTGCCCTTTAAAGAATGATTTTTTAAATAGGTTTAAAATAACTAATAATGGACTTCCTCCAAAGAATTGCTTTCTAAATCTTCTGTCGGAGATATGTTTGGCTCCCAATTTTGTGAGCTTTTTTTCAATTTTAAACCTCAGTCACCCTTCCTGTGATTATTTGTTTCATCATTTCAGGCCATCACTTCTTCCTTTCCTCCTCATCAGTTACTACAAGTCTCTTACTTCATGCTCTTCAGAGCATCCCTTCCAGTGTATATCAGATTTTTATTTTAGGCCCATAGTGAATTAATTTAAGGCTTTCTGCCTGAGTTATACAATATTACTTCTTAAATACACATATACACAGAGTTTAAAATCCTGCTACTACTCAGATCAATCCTCGATTGTATGTATCATCAAAGACTATGTCTGCTGATGGGTTAGATATTATTTTCAGAACTCTTTTGGGGGGCCATTATGACAGACATGAGGGTACTTAATGCCTTAGTCGATAATAACGTTATTACTTCTTACACTTTGTTTATAGAATCTAGAAGATGCTAAATAGAAAGGAGTCCTTTCAGTTCCTTCTTTACGATTTAGAAAACAGAAGAATTCTTCGTTAAAACCTTTAATTGCCTTATTTTTAACAATGATGACAATAATAGTAATAGCAGTAACGGCTTTTATTGAGCTCACTGTTTTGAATATTTTACTTGCATTATTTAATCCTCATTACAATCCTTTGAGGTATACATATAGTATTATCCCCACTTTACGAATTAGGAAACTGATGCTTACAGAGAATGTGACTGGCTCTAAGGATTTAGAGAGGGAAATCTCATGAGTGGTTCAAAGTTGACGTAATTCAAATGAACGGCTGCTCCCCCTTAAGTTCAGCTAGACTCTAAGCTCCCTGCGGTTAGGAACTTAATAATGTGTTTATTGCTTTGTTTTTGTTACCTAGCGCAGGATCTGAGTATTGCACAAGTGCCAGGCATATGATATATACTTAGTTATTTTTAAGTGATTAAATGAGGTTGTGAAAGGCTGATTCATTTGCCTTAGCCATGAGCCTTCTGAAGGGAATCCAAAGGAATCTCATTTGCATTGCATGACAGTCTTTTTCCTGGATTCTCATTTTCCTTATATCTGGCAGTGTACCTGGCAAGTTTTATTCATTTTTCAAGTTCCAACTAACTCCACCTTTTCTGTGATGTCTTCTTGTCTCTTTTAAGCAAGATTTGTTGTTACCTTGTCTTTTTGCCCATATTTTTCTCTTTTACCTTTATTGTAATACCTATTATATCATATTGTAACTATCTTCTGTCTTCTTCCCCTGTCCTGGGAATCCTTGACAGAACAGGATGAGTTAGGAGCGATGGTGGACCGTGTTTTATTCATCTCAATTAAATTCAGCACTAAGTTCAGTTTCTGGCACTAGGTCTCACTAAATGTTTGGGCTGACTGAATCATACAAACAAGCTAAAAGTAGGCTTGTAGGTAAGTGTTGAGGGACTTTATTTCAGTCTTGTTCTCTCTGAGTTACTGTCATTTGCTTTGTGATTTTAGACTACTCGTTAGATGATGAAAAGTCATTCCTCTCAGCCAATTTCTTTCAGAAACATTAATAGTTGAGGTGATTCTGTAGCATCTCAATATGATTACTAGGGTTTTCCAAGAAGTCCTCTGACATTCTTGTCCTTTGGGGAAGAAGATTTAAGAAAGGAGGAAAAAACTTAATTAAAGATGTGCTCATAGATAAGGCAGATATGTAGGAGTAAACAAGTTATTTAAGAATTTGAATATAGAAAGGAGCATATTAGATTAAATTCTAAGATACTTAAATATAGGATATAAGTCAGAATTATATTTGTTCTTACACATTCCACATTGTGCATAGGATTTTTTTATGGAGTTCAATAGAGATAATATGAATAGAAATGCTTATAAATATGATAGTGCTATATGTTAGTTTCTGTGAAAGGGATTTTATTGAACTATTAGTATACTGTAAATTAAATTATTCTTAGGAATTTTTTCAAAATCTGTATTAGTTATCTATTGCTATATAACAAGTTACTTCAAATTTACACAACTTAAAACAGTAAAAATTGTCTCACAACTCCTATGAGCTAAATAAGCATTTGGGTGCAGTTTAGCTGGGTGCCTTCTAAATTCTAGGTGTTTCACAAGGCTACAGTCTTCCTACAGTGAAGGCATCGGTGGAAGCTGCAGTCATCTCAAGGCTTGACTAGCAGAGGATCTGCTTCCAAGCTTGGCTCCCTGTGGGCTACAGGTCCTGACTGGGTATTGGCTGGATACTTCAGTTCTCTGTCATGTGGAACACCTCTCTGTAGAGCAGCGCACAACATGGCAGCCAACTTCCTTTAGAGTAAGAGAGGAAACTCAACAGAAACAGTAGTCTCTTTGTAACTTATCCTCAGAAGGACTTGTCATTTTTGCTGTATTCTATTTGTTAGAAGCAAATCACTAGGTTCAGCCCACACTCGAGGAGAGAGTTATACAAGAGTGTAAATACCAAGAGGATGGCATCTTTGGGGGCCATCTTAGAGACTGCCTACCACAATGCCGTATGGGATTTAAGTATAACAAAAGTAAAAAGAAATTCAACAAAAATAAGAACAGGGAGCAAGTTGAGTTTTTTTTTTTTTTAATGCATAAGGTATAAATTGCCAAAAATTGTTAGTCAAGACAAAAAATAGTTTGTCAGGAGTTAGTTGGAAAAAGTAATGAGTGAATTTGAATAACCTTACTCTAAGAGACAATGTTACTTCAAAGTGTGTCTTCATGAAATAGGTTCATATCTTGCTACACATTTCTCATTTCTGTGTTGTTTCTGATATAGAATTCTTTTCCTGTTTGAAGGAGATCCACTAATAGAGGGTTCTTATTTGAAGATTGAGGACTTAATAGTGAGTGATTGAGCAGAAAAGCCTGCAATTTGCTTATAAGGTTAGAACTGGACTTGAATATGGAATACTTCCTTAAATTTAGTTTTTCATGCATGAAAAGGGCAGTTTCCCCTGTACTTTTCTCTTTCCTCAATCAGTCTTAATGAGGAATGTATGTGACATAAGAAAACTTCAAAACTTTGAGAAAGGCCAATAGAGAAAATGTTTTGAAGATGCCTATTTCTGAATTATTTATTGGTTTATATTTTCAGTCAAAATTTCAGTGAGATGTTGGAGAAACCTGAAATAATATTTCTGTAATTTATCTAAAAAAGAAAAAAGAAAAAATTGAAAACTATGAGTTAATGGGGAGGGGAGACATGGCTTACTATATGTTAAAACATATTATCAGGTGACAGTAGTTAAAACATCATTGTACAGTAAATCATGATAGGTAAATTAGTGAAACAGAGCAACCCTAAAATCCTACTATGAATTTATCTTTGCAAATAAAATGTGTAATTATCATATATATTTTATGTATGTAATAAATATATATAAAATATATTAAAGGAATTGTGCATGTTGAGATCTCCCAAAACAATTTTAAATAATGATAGTGATACTAATAATGATATTTTAGGACACTTTAAGATTAATTTAAAGAAAGAATGTATTTTTATGTTACACATAAATTTGGGAGCTGTTTACATAATTCTTCCTCCTGTTAAAATCACTGTGTTGTCTTTATTAGTGTTTTTATTAAGAATGACTTTTTTTCTTTCAAACTTCTAATGCAGTGGCTTTTTAAAATTTATTCTGCCTGTATTCAATAAATGAATCAATGAAAATAACCAGAGTCTTGATAGCTCCAAAAGTCTTGATGTCATCTACTCTGGTTCCATTAACTTTGTGAGATATCAAGGAACCAAAGTTCTACCTGTTGCTGCTTCATTCAGCTCCAGGTTTTGCTGCAGTGGGATATATGTTTATACTGGTAAATGATTTGGGGCCTCAAAGTCTCACACCCAACTTACAGTGCTGAAGGATGTCCAGTATACATTATAAGGCTACATAGTTTCATCAGTAGTCTTAAAATGATCTTAGTAACTGAAGCCAATAGCCCTCCTAGTTATTGTTTCTTTTACTGTAATCTCAGATCCAAGGTTTTCTCCTTTCCTTCCTATATACATGTAACATACTTAGGTTACTTGAGGAGATTTTGTTTTACTTACTGTTAGTAGCTTAAAATTGTTGATTTGCAGAAGGAAGTAAGGTGAAATTTGATTACAGTGTATGGACTTTCCCTTTTCCCCTAATAATTTTCCTTGAAATTAACCACCAACATTGATCAAATTAAAAAACTGACTTTTGTTGCTCCCTGAGTTTTTATTTTGTCAAAATGTAGTTATCTTTCTCACTAAGTCTTCAATAGAAAGTATAATTAATACTTAATGATTTTTAAATCTGAGTATTGGAGAAAAAGGCACAAGATTGAAGAGTGCTAGATTTTGAATATTTTCTAGAACTTTAAGCCTTATGTTCTTTGAGGGAATGGTAGCTCATTAAGCACTATCTTGTTATGGGGAAACTGATCCACAAGAAATACGGATGAGTTTCAGAATAGCACTAAAAATGCTGTAGTATATTTCTTTACACATGTGGTGACTGGTAAAATGCGGATTCTACCTATTTTGGTGAGCCACTTTAAGTGCCTGCATTCTGAAACAGTGGTTTTCAAACTTTGCTACATATTAAAATCATTAGGAGGTGATTTTAAAATGTTGATTCTCAGTCCTTACTCCTGATAGTTAAATCAGTATTTCTGGGGATGGATGGCACCCACATTATAAGTACCTGTTTAAAGTTTTCCAGATGGTTCAGGTATGTAGCCAAGTTTTAGAAACCCTGCTGTGAGGTGCTCACTGAGTACCTTTTAAAATGCAAATTGTGATTCTGTAAATCTGGACTAGGGTCTGAGAGTCTGTTTCTAACAAACTACCAGGTGGTATGATCCCCCTGGTCTGTGTTCCACACTTAGTGTAGCAAGGTTATAGAGTAAGTACTAAATTGTCTGGATAGACTTTAGCTGTTGTGATGTCTTTATTTTAAAAGAATGTTACTCTGTTCTTGATCTCATAATTGCAAGATATTTTGTTAAATGAATCCTGTATATTTTTCTCTTTTAAACTCACAACATTCCTGCATGTAATACATGTTCATTATAAAAAAATTCAGATAAGTCATAAGAAAAAAATAAAATTAGGTGATTATCAGAAATTAAAATGATACTTAATTTATACTTTGTCTAAGACTCCAGGTGAAAGTTAGAGCTTTAGGAAGTGTTTCATCATATTCTCCTCTTAGGTAAAGAAAACAAAATGTTGTGAAAGTAATATGACTTAAACTAAAATCATTTGCTTATGAAAGACCAGGGGAAAAAAATGCCAAAATTTACTGTAGTTACATTAGGGTGACAGAATTATAGGCACTTTCTCCTTTTACCTGAAGTCTAAACTATTTATGATGTGCATATATTACCTTCACAATAAATAGAAAAAAAGCCTTATACTTTTCAAAAATGCCTCTGAAAAACAGGACTGAAAGGTAGTGACTAAATAAATAAATAATTGACAATTCGTACGAAAATCATCAAGATTTCAGTAGAGATGAGCAAAGAATAATTTACAAATGAAAGTACAGATTATAAATGAATAGATGAAGAAAAGCTTTTAAATCTAAAACAACGTTGATAAGACATTTTACACATGCAAAGTGGCTACCTACCTTCCCCAAAAAGAAGTGCTTTAGAGCTAATTTCCAGTGCTGACAAGGCACAGCAAAACCAATATATTCATTCATTTCTGGTAGCATTATGCAACCTTTTGAAAGGCAGTATGGTTAATGCAAAGAAAGATTACATTTAATAGAATGGCAATAGAATACAAAAATATTAAACACTCTTCAGCTGCCACTATGTAAAATGTTTACATGCTGAAAGATAATTATGTGAAATAGAAGTCCTTATCTTAGTGTACAGATGAGATTGCAGAATGCTTTAGTATTTGCTGAAAAATTATTTAGTCTTGCAAACTATCTCTTCAACTAAAAAAAAATCAAGTATGGCTAAGTTAACTTTACATATGATAGCCCTCTGACTGTGGGGTGGACAAACCACATTTTGTACATTATGGATGCTTAGGTTTTATTTGTTTGTTTTTATGTTTTTTGGCCCTCTTCAGTCTGTGTCCTATAGAAGTTTCCTAAGTAAGAATCCACTTTTCATTGAGATTGTTTGTAAACTTCCTAGTATTAAAGAGCCAATCTTTTATTGCAGATTTATTGAGCGCACATTGTATGTGGTAAATTTATTGTCAGGTACTGTATAGGGAACACAGAATTAGGACCACAAAGAAATTATAATTTTTAAGAAATATATAGAAAGGTATTAAAGGTATTACTTCAGAAATGACTGAAGAGCTTGGAGTACCTTTAAAAAAAATAATTGTTAAGTCCCAGTTTCAGTTTTTTTCATTGTCCAAGGTAGCATCCAAAATAGTGCAGCCACAACCAAACATACACATTAAATCTTGGAGAGCAAAAAGAGAAACACTCTATACCAATAAGCCACAATAGTAAAAAGTTTAAGCAGAGAATTTCAGAAGTAATCAGTCAGATGTAGTTTCTTTAGAAACTTGAAGCCTTACCTAAGGAACTATGTAAAGGAAAAAAAATAATATTGCAAATATTTCTCAGAGTTATTATTTTATGTGTATCCTACCCTCAGTTTTTACTGTACCCACACTTGAACCTCTTTGACCATCTTTCCAGACTTCTTACAGCTGAAGTTGAGCAGCGTACCCGAGTTGTCTATTTCCCAACCAGAGGTGCATGAGTTCTATTGGCATTTTGGGCAAGACATTCATCGTGGTCCGTAGTTCAGTGTCCCACTCAGATGCAACCCTCAGGTATTATAAATACCAAAAATTCCCTTGCAGTTTTCTGTCTGTTGATGAGTGAGTACCACTTTCCATTGGGAACTTATCAGTCTGATCTTTAGAAGAATGACAGCTCTTTTAAGATAAATTAACTTAATGCTCTGAAGTTTAGATTGAAACTTCACATTGGACATGAGTGAAAAGGATTAGGTTCAGTACATTAAGAAAGCAGATACGGATGATTTGGGTCTTCTTTTTCCATTCCAAGAATTGATGGTTTATAAATGCTAGAGAGGACTTGTTACAATCTTCTTGGAAGGTAATTTTGTGCTACTCTACCAGTCAAAATTTAAAATGCCTATTACTCACTAACCCCACTTCAAAGAATCTGACCTTTAAAAATCTTGGAGGGCATAAAAATTCATGTTTTAGGATATGCATTTGCAGTAATGGTAATAGCAAAATATAAATACATAGAAGTTAAAAAACTTACCAACAACAAAAAACCCACTCAACTATATGGATATAAATAGCACTTAGGTAGTTCATGGTACATACTATGCATCTATTTTTTTCTTAAAAAAAAAAAAGGAAGTAGGACTCTATACTGGATAAATTGCTAACAAACAATCTATCATTAAAGGGAAAAAAGCTTAAACAGCATGATTAGTGCAGTCCCAGTTTGGCAATAAAAATGTGTGTGTGCATGCATGTAAGTATGTGTAAGTGAGGCCTGAAAGGAATTTTTTTTTAATATTGTTTAAATAAATTAATTAAAAAGTAGAACCAAGACTTTCTAAGGTTGAGAAAGACAATAATACTTTCTTTGTTCTTCTAGCACACAGTTGGTTCCCCCATCTTTTACCTTTATTTCCTCCTTCAGACAATCCAATTACCCTTTAGAAAAGCTTGCCTCTTGAATCTTTACGCAAAAAGACTTGAAAAGATCTGGTTAACCAATAGGTCAATAAGCAACACTTCTTCATGGGCACCCTAGGCTCAAAATTTGTCAAGTTTTGACTATTTCCCTTTCCTTCCGTCTCTTCACTTTAGTTGTTGGGTCCAACATGCAAAATATCCTTCCTTTATATATCTTAGTTTTTCTTACTGCTTTTACCGTAGTTCATATCCTCATTACTTTATGCTTGGATTATTATAGTAGCTCATGAAACTGGTCTCCTTTCAGCTTCAGCCCATTCCATTTCCCTGCTAAACAGTGACTTCTGAGCATGATAAGATTACTACTGTTATCTTAAATGCTCTTGTAGAAGCAGTTTTGAGTTGTGTATTTCCAGTTGTGGAGAGTATACCCCAATAAAAATGTTCCTTTTGAAATCTGTACCTCATTGCTCTGTAAAGAAATACACTTTCTTAGTAGTGAGGAGAGAAGGTAAAAGAAGAGGGAGATATAGAAGCTGTTACTACTATCTTTCAGTACTAGTGGTCTATCTCTAAATAATTATTATATAAGTTTGCACACTAACTCAACTTTTCCAGGAGGAGAGGATGTTATAGCCAAGATTTAAAATCGTTGTATTTAAGGGAAGAGCTTGCATGGTGAGTTGTGTTTTAAGATAGAAATTCTATAGTGAATAAGCACATTTGCTCTTTTAGTATCTATAAATTCTTGGTTTATTTTATTCTTTGGATGTCATTCATCTTCCCTTTGAGAAATTCTCAGCTGAATTAAGAGGAAAAAAAGGATTCTGTTATTGTGATCTGTGTCTAGACTAGCATTATGTGAAGACTGGAGTAATCTGGAGAAAGTTGCTAGAAATTGGTTAGGTGTCTTCTTGAGAGCAGATTCTCATTTAGAGGAAGTAGCAGGGAGGGTAGAGCAACTGGAGAGGTTTTTCCCAAATGACACCAAATTCTGAGATAGCATCCCACTTACTACTGTTCTCTCTTTGAGACTCGGTTTTAATGAGCCATTATTACTAAAACAATATGTCATATTCCTCAGGTGTGTAGGGGCAGAAAACTGATTTAGAATGGTTGCCTTAGAGAAAGTAAGTTGGTGTAATTATGATTATTTCTCTCACACGCATGCCCACACCTTTTATATTCTTCAAGGCCATCTCTTTTGGGGAATATTCCCTGACTTCCTTCCAGCCTTTCCTACTCATAAATAATGTCTCTCTCCTCTGAACTTACTTGGATCTTGTTTATGATCCTTGTACTTTTCTACCCACCTGCAATTATATGGATACCTTTATAAAAACTGTACATTCTGTACTGGAAACTCTTTCTAGAGCAGGAGATATGTCTGACTTTTCTTTCATGTTTCACAGTACTTAAAGGCTAAGCACATATTTCCTGATCAAACTGCTTGTTGTGAAATTTACATAGAATATTCTAAAAGTTAATGGACTTAAAATGTAACTGTTCTTCTGTCTCCATGAAATGTCTTTTTTCCCAGAGGAAAATTATTATGGCACAAATTATAAAGCTGATATCCAGTGACTAAAGTGAAGAAAGCAGTATAACTGAAAAAAAAAAGCACCATATACATCAAGAAGTATATGGAGATGTAGATAGGCAATCAGCTTTGAATCTTTGTAGGTGATGTTGAGTTTGAACCTTATTATGTTCCTTAAAGAGAAACCACTGAAAGATTTTTAAGAGGTGAATCATTTGATCATATTTGTCTTTTGAATGCATTAGTCTGATAGAGTGAGGAAGGTATACCTAAAGATGGTAAGATTGAGAGATTAGGCTGTTCGGTACCCAATTAGGCTATTGCAAGAGGTCTAGGGAAAAAAATCCTAAAATTCTAGAACAAAGGCAGTATGGTTGGATGGAAAACAATGGGTGTAAGAAATACAGATGAAATTGGTAAGTCATCTTGGTGTCTTAGTGGGTTAAGACAGGGAAGTGTCTTGACTAGGTGTTAGAGATTGGATGAAGTGCTGATACAATATTTAAGTTAGAGAAGGAATATGGAAGGTGAGTAGTGTTAAGTTTTGTGGCTGAGTTTTGTACATGTTAAATTTGAATTGTCTGTTTGACAGCCAGTTGAAGCTGCCCAACAGTCAGCTGGTTATATTAGCCTCAAGCTTAAGGAGAAGTTAAGCCTGAGAGTCATCAGCATGTGGGTTCAAACTAAGAGTGGTTGATGTTTGCCTCGAGAGTATGTATTGTAGAGTTTAAAAACCCATTCCTTTCTTTTGTGCTTCCTGTGATGACTCCACTAGCCAAGATTTGTTATGGTTCTCTCTCTCTCTCTCTCCATGCGCGCGCGCACACACACACACACGCATACTATTACAAACACAATGCAGTCTCTTTTAACCTGATTCTAATCATAAGGGAAAAAAGCAAAGCAATTAAAATTAAGGAAGGCTCTACAAAATAATTGGCATTAACTCTGCAAAAGTATCAGTGTCTTGAAAGATTAAAACCATAGATTGAGGAACTGTTCTAGGTTAAAGGAGACTTTAAGAGACATGATGACCCAGTGAAGTGATCCTTGATTAATTGATTGATTGATCCTAGATTGCTCCCTTAGAGGGCATTTTTGGGGTAATTGGAGAAATTTGAATGTGGACTGTGAGATAATTTTATCAATATTAAATTTAAGTATGGTAATTTATTGTGTAGGCGAATGTCCTTTTTCTTAGGGTGAAGTGTCATAGTGCAACTTACTCAAGTGATTCAGCATAAAGAAGTGTGTATATGTAAAGAGAAGGATACAAAACAAATAAGGGTTTGTATTATAAGAGTTTTTTTACTCATGTGAAAATATATTTTAGCAAAAGTGTATAGTTTTCTTAATATATTTTTTAGTATGATTGCGCATTAGAAGTTGAATAAGATTATATTTATTACATTTTTATGCTCTTCTCTGTTGATAAGGGGAAATAGTTATGACAATAAATAACTGACTTATGGGGTTCTTCTCTTTGGAGCTAAGCCCACTAAGTAAATGGACTGGAATTATGACAATCTTTTATTAATAAATCCTGTATTAGCTGAATGAGATAGATTAATACTACAGTCTTATTACAACAATGGTTTATTTCTGCTCATCTTACCTATCCAACACAGTCTGTCAGGGAAGAGATCTGCTCTATCCAGTAGCTGAAGAAGCCAGACTGATGGAATTCCTGACAATTCCTAACTGCACCTCTGGAACATTGGACTGCCACAGTGACCACCACAGGGGGAAAAAGAGCTGCAGGGCCTTCCAGTGATAGGCTCTTAAGTATTTCAGCCATGAGATGGCAAACAGATCATTTCTACTCATAGCCCATTAACCAGAACAATTTACATGGCCCAACCCTGCTAGTAAGGGTCTGGGACATGTGGACAGCACATGGATACTTGGTGAGCAATAAATGTCTCACATTTTGTAGTTCACCTCAAGAGGCAGTATCAGTAGTCTTTAAACCTATGGATAATGACCACTATTGCCATAACTCTGCATAGTAAACTGTAGGGAAAATGTTTATTACTTTTAGTGCCAGGAAGTAGCTTTTTACTTTTATATTGACTATTTCTTACATAACCCATTTTTATTGACTATCTTCAAAACTTTGTAATAAATATAAAATAAATTTGAGGGAAGGTTAGTAATTTGTCCAATTACAGAGTATATCATTTGGAGAACTTGTGGAGTTTTGAGGGTTTTTTTTGCCATTTTAATTTTAATGATAGCTACTTTTAAATACTATTTTAACCTCAGACTTTTTTGAGATTTTTTTTTTAAAGAAAGTGTCCTCCGAAAGGTTTTATTTTCATTTAAAAATTTATACTGTTTACATTTAAAATACCATTAGGTAGTGTTTTTTAGAGTGTGGTCTATCAACCACTTGTATGTAACCCTGTATAAAATCATTCCTTTATTCTTGGACATTTAACTTAACATTTCTCTGAGGTATACATTCTAATGTATTTCTGGAAAAATATCCAAAATGTTTTATCTTAAACACATTTGAAATGTCTACATAGGTTAATTAAATCTGTGTAAACTTTAGTAACATAGTTGTGACATATGATTCAAAATTAATTTGTAATATTAAAATTCTGGATAGAACTACAAACAATGGAAAATTCATTTGACTGTTTAATCTTAGGATATTTGTTATAAATCTATTACAGACAAAATCAGTTAACCAGATTCCTCAATTAAATTGATCCCTGTACCAACTCTTTTTGCATACATCTTTTTATCAAATTAGGTAAATTATAGACCAAAAGTTCTAATTAGATGAAGTTGTAAGGTCAGGACAGGTTCAATACAGTCTTTTTACTGCAGTAATTCCCCCCTCCCCCCAGGGCCCTTAAGAACCCCAGTAATTCTTCATGGGAGTTTCTTTCTCAAAACAATACCCTTATGGAAACACACTGAAGTTATATCATAACTGTAAATTCACAGGGAGAGAATTATTTTAATATTAAGACTATGTAAACCTTTACATGTTTGAAACAGTTTATTAGCTTAGTAACTTTCTTTACCTTTTGTTCAGTCATAGTCAAGAGGATTTTTAAAAAATAGCCGCTGCTATTCGTCATTCTCATTTCAGTGGTTTCTGTCCTTTCTTTTGACATAGAAAGATGGTATAAATCTTATCACGTGGTAGTATGTAGTAACACATGCCCAAGGATCTCCATGGTATGCCTTTATCTTTTGTGGAAGTGATGCTAACTGAACACACCAGAAATTCTTTGCATTTGTATCAAACTTCCTAAGGATCCAGCTGTTGGCTTATAAGTCAATTAAATGTTTCATCATTTATTATCATTGGTAGAACACAGACTAAAAGGAAATGCACCTGGTATCCACTTCTTTACCAAGTCATTGTCTCCATTGGAAAAATATATGTGAAATGACTGCACTCAGTTGTTGCAAATTGTCATTGTCATTTCATTAGTGGTAATTTTCCTTTTCCCCCCAAACCACTATTTCCTGAATAAAAGGAAAGCTAGTGAAATTTCTTCTCTCATTATACTTTATCCAAATTAGAAGTTTCCTAATAAAAGTAGATAGTTGCCTTCTGGAAAGTACAAGTTCATTTTGATATTTGAATTTGTATTTCTGGTAGGTTAGACCACTGACTCCTATTTTCAGAGTTATTTACTAAATTATTACTTTAATTGAGAAGAAACTGACAACTTTGTCTGAAACTTTCAAAATACAAACAAGCACCTAGCCAAAGTAAAGCCATCCTCTTCATTTTTGTACTGGAAATGCCAGGGTGTTTAATACCAGCGTTTCGCTAAATAAGATTGTGGGACACAACCCACCCCTCACCTCCACCCCTGCCAAAAGAGGGAACTAAGAGTAAAGTAGGAAAGATTACAACTTCAGAATCAAAGACAGTTCTTCATGTCAGTTGATACTATCACATTGTGTTATCTTTGTTTCTCTTGTTTCACCATGTGCTTCTGTAAACTATATTTTCATCTTCATTTTAAAAAAGTGTGATTTTGAACAATCCTGTGATGAAGGTTACAGCGCTTATTGCAATAGAAAAGGGGTTTTTGATTTTGTAGGGGAAGTCTTTATGTCGCAAGTGCTTGACTGGGAAACGAGATATTTTCCTTTGAAGTATATTTGTTTACATAAACAGAATCCTCATCTTTTTTCTAACAAAGCAAATTGATCCATATGCATGATGAAAAAGCCTCATGTTATGACATTGACATAACAGATTCTTGTTAATTGTAGTGTTCACAGGAATAGAACTTTTTAAATTACCACATGTTATTCTTTGCTAAAAAACAATTATAAAATAAGTTCATTTTAAAAGCCACTAGTAGCAAAGAACATAATTATGTTGTGTCCATTTTTCAAAATAGTTATGAAAGTCTTGTAATTACCATTTGAGAACATTGTTTCTTGTTCTATATTTTTATGCTCTTTGTTATCAAAAAGAATCAGTCACTAGATTCCAAAACCAGCCTACTGAAAAATTAAAGCATCAACTGCAGACTTACATAGTCAAGTATCAAAAGTTGAGAGTCATGTATGTCCTAAAACAATGTGTTTATTTCTCATTCAAGGTCTACTTGTATGATTTCACCTTATCTGAGTATCATCCGTGTATCATTATTTACCTACTGTTTTTCTTTAAAATGGCTATTTGTTGAAGTGCTAGCACAAATCAATAGGATGCTTGTAACAAGTGCTTCTCAAGTGACACAAACCTAAATGCCTTTCAAGTTCTGCCATCATCTGTTTATGTCTCCTAGCCTTTGAAAACGTTTTTATTTGTGTCACTCGTGAAGCTTTTCCTTTGACTTCTCCTTTTTACCCATGCAATCAGAGGTGTAATGTGCAATATTTATATTTTTCTGATATTTGCATCCCTATCCCTTCCTAAAAAGCTGCCAAATGTAACAGCTAAAAATGATGAAAGCCTGTAGAAAGTGGCAAAAGATTATTAATATTAACATGAAATGTACAAGATAAATTTTAGTAAGTTTCAAATATAACAATCCATTTTACCCAAAGTTTCACAAGTAGTAAGTGGCAGAGCAGAGCTGGTTTTCAAACCCAAGAAACCTGCCTTAAGGATCCAAGTCATTAAACACTATACTATTTGGACTCCCTGTCATAATCCATTTTAGAATTCATAAGATAAACTAGAGTAACTGACAATAAGTTTAAAAGATAATTTCAGAAAATAATCAAGATAGTTCTGTTAAAGTCTGTATTCAGCTTAATGACCATTAAGCCTAGTAGTGATGGCTAGCAGACACCTGTTTGTAATTTGAAGCTGTTTAAGTCATACCTAGACGCAGAAGTAGAGATCTATATTAGCCAACCTTTTCTTCACGTCACCATAGACACTGGTTTCCACCCTAGTTCTTTTCCTTTGACTGCCACAAAGTTATCTTTTGTCCTCACTATTTTGATTTTGTCATTCTGGGCCTATAAATTACATTTTACCGTGGGTCAGGTAAAATTTCTATTGCTGCCCATTTTCTACCCTCTTGTCCTTTATATAATGACCTTGGCTTTTGACCCATTTCTTAAAAATTGGGTCTTTATTATAATCTCTGTATTCATCTCTTACTCTAAACTATGTTACTTTCATTTTGAATAAGGAAAATCATGGTATTTGAACTATAGGTTAAATATCATTTTGAGGTTATCCAGTTTGGGAGTATATTCTTAGAAAGAAATTTTTGGGTCCATGAAAGGTGAAACAAAACTGGGGTTCGATTTTCCTTTGGCTGTTAAATGAGTATTACACTTTTAAACTAAGAGCTGTGATAAATATCAAGCACATTTCTATCTAATTTCTCTGGGCTTACTCTGACTTTCTGTCTATGGTATTTAGGATTACTACACAGTAACATAAAACTTATATTTGGTTTTATTCTGGAAAGTCCTGGATTTGACTTTCCTGCTTACTCATTTTATGAAGTTGGCAAGTAATTATCTCAGCCTCTGTGAGATTGATTTTGGGGGGGGGTAATTTGGGTTATTTATTTTTTAAGTGGAGGTGCTGGGAATTGAATGCAGGACCTTGTGCATGCTAAGCATGCACTCCACCACTGAACTATACCCTCCCCCTGATTTTTTTTTTCTTTTCTCACATGTCGCATAGTTTGTCTGAAAGAGTTGTAATGCCTAGACTTTATAATTTTATGTACCATGGCAATACTGTTGAAAGGATAAATGAAATGTCAAAAAGCAAACCATTGGAAATTGGTTTATCTTTCTTTACCTTACCTTTGATAAAAAGGATTTTAAAGAGTAAGAGATGATATGGTAGGCAGTATATCTGTAGATTTGAACTACCATTTTCTTTTCCACCACCTTTCAGTACTTTTAGGTACTTTCCAGTAATATCTCTGTAGACAGAGTTAAAGAAAAATACAGTTTAAAGAAAAAATTTGCTGTAACTAACCAACAGAAGTTGGCTTCTGTGGGCCAGTGATAGTAGTCTCTGAGGTAGAAACTTTACAGGTTTTTTTCCTTCCTGAATAAGTTGAGGGCATTGTCTTTATTGATATCCCTTAATTTGGTAAGTAAGGTAATCTTTAGTTTTTTTTAAGTTTCTGTTAAAAACTACTTATCAGAGTCCTTTGCAGAAATTGATGAGTATCACTCTTTCATATTCATTTTTTTCTGTCACCTGAGACATGTGGTATTTGGTTCATTATAATACATTAAGTTTGGTCTTATAAATACTCTTCCTTGTGAAAACTCATATCCAGGGGAAAGCTTTTTCTGTAGGCACAGAAGTTACCTATAACTTAGTTTAGTCTTGACCTGTTTTGGCTTTCTTTGTAAGGTCTGTATTATATTCCAACTCTTTGGCTTGAGTACAAGAATAAGGGGATATCTATTAATAAGTGATAAAGCCCAGCTAATATCAGTAGGTGTGAAAGTGCTCACTACGCTTTGTAGAAACTTGCAGTATAGGAGTATATGAGAATTACAAATAGTCTGTCAGTTCTCAGTCTTATGTGTAAGGTAAGATTCAGTTTTGAGTGTTTTATTGATTTCTTTCCATTCTAGAAGTTCCTAATAAAGGTGGTTAAGAATTTTGTTTGCAAGTTCCAAGTTAGTTGTCTGCATTCTACTAATTGTCCTATAGATGGCATTGTTATGATTCGTCTGCTTATGTCTTTGCTTTCCACGAAGATCCATTATTGTTTCACCTTTAGAATTATTTGATTTGTTAATATAATTGCTAAAGTGATTAATCAAACTAGACCTATAATATAGAACTCTATAAATATAGCTGTTAACTTTGAATAACAGCTGTTTTTCTCCTGAACTAATACCTGAATTTTTAATCTTTTAAGTTTTAAAATTGGCGTTAACACAATATTATTGAATTAAAATTAAATTATTTTATTATTTATAAAATATTAATAAACATTTGAGTATGTGATTGCTTTTTCTGTTCCTTGAGGGAATTTTACATAAGTTAATATAATTTGATGGTTTGTCAGCATTATAAAATTTATTTTTTTATTGTGTTCAATGTAGTGGTTAATAGCATGGGTTTTAAATTTAAGTCTATATCCTCACTCTCTCCCTTATTGACTATGTGAGTTCGGGCAAATTAGTTAACCTCTTTGAAAGAGGTTGAGTTTCTACAATAGTCTGCAAGCTGGTTAAGGCAGGGATACTATGTTGTCTTGTGTATAGTTGTATTTACAGTTTCTGGTATTTAGTATAATACTCAGTAAATTTTTGATGAATGAATAATGCCTACGTTGCAAGATTGCCACAAAAATTAAATGATAATATGAATATAAAGTAGCTAGTAACTTGCATAGCAGTCATTGACTGCTGTTATTATCATCAGTAACCAGAAACCTCCAATCTAGCTAATACATGAAATAGATTTTCTTAGATTCTCATCTCTCATATTCCCTTCAAGATTCTCTCTTTTTTTTGAACTTTAAAATTGTTTATTCAAGCTCTCTCATTAGTTTTTAAAATCAGGATTACAGTATATTTATAGATTAATATAAAAATAATTGACACCTTTATAATATTGAGCCATTCTATTGAAGAACAAGGTATGGGCTTCAGTTCATTCACATTTTTTTGTTTTTCAGTAAAGCTTTAGGGTTTTCATTATTGGAAGCAGGAGTTGTCGTTCAGTAATCATTAAAGCTTTTTGTTGTTGTTTTGGTTATTTGCCGATCCTATACATTTCATGCTAAGTTTATTGCTAGGTACTTTATTTTTCCTGGCAACTTTCTCTTTTTTTATTCTTATTTTTTATTGAAGTATAGTTGATTTACAGCATTAGTTTCAGGTGTACAACAAAGCAATTCAGTTATACATACATGCATACGTATCTATATTTTCAGTTTCTTTTCCCTTGTAGCTCATTACAAGAAATTGAATATTGTTCCCTGTGCTATACAGTAAGACCTTGTTATTTATCTATTTTATACATAGTAATGTATATCTGTTAATGTCAGATTCCTAACCTATCCCTTCCCTCCCCCTCCCTTTCCTCCCTGGTAACCACAGTTTGTTCATGAGTCTATTTCTGGTTTGTAAATAAAATTTCTATCTTTTTTTTCTTTAGATTCCACATGTAAGTGACATCATATATTTGTCTTTGATTTACTTAAATTAGTATGATTATCTCTAGGGCCATCCATGTTGCTGTAAATGGCATTATTTCATTCTTTTTTATGGCAAATACTCCATTACACACACCAACACACACACACACACACACACACACACACACACATGTACACAACCCACATCTTCTTTATCCAGTCATCTGTGGATGGACACTTAGGTTGCTTCCAAGTCTTGGCTGTTGTAAATAGTGCTGCTGTGAATACCCTTTCAGGACTTTCTTTCCCCAGCCCCATCCCAGACGGGAGTTTGCTTCAGTTTTCTATATTTCTCGGGACCTCTACCAAAGGCTCTTTTCTTCGCTTACTTTCAGTACATTGATATCTTTGTTAATGTAATTTTATATATCTTACATCCTTAATATCATCAGATTAAGAGATAATAATTGCATTTTTAAAGGAATAATTTACAATATTATTAAGCAGTTGTTTTGTCCAATTACATGGGTATTTCATAAATGTAAAGTAGAAAAGTTAAAACACACTTTCTACTATGTCATCTCAAAACTATTAACAGTGTTTATTATCTTCTGCGTTGATTTTTACATGCATTATCTCATTCAGTCTTTAAAATAACTGTGAATTGAGTACTGTTATCTTCACTTTATATTTGAGGAAACCTTTAAAAACACTTAAGTAAACAACCCAAAGTCATTCACCAATAAGTGGTGGAATTATAATGAAAACCTCTGGTCTTGCCACTATTCCACGTTGTTTGAAGGCTATTTTTTCTTGAGGCTGAGTTATGAGAAAGTACATACATCCTACATAACTTTTGGTTCCTGTTGTCTGTTCGTTTTCCTGTGTTCCACTCACATTTCCTGCTTTCTCTTTTTTCTTCTTTCCAGATAGACCCAAAGCACAGTATTCCATATTCTATCTTATAGACTTCCAGGTCATAAATTTGTTTTAATCTCCTGCTTTGCTCATTTTTCTAGGTATTCATTTATGAATATTTTCTTCTCATTCTTACACCCATTCCTAAGTCCAGTTCATTCAGTAGCTTCCTCATCCCCTTATTCCTGTGAAAATAAACATCTTTCCTGAATTAATCCCTTTGGCTCACTTCACAAAAACTTTACCACTTTTGAACACTTGTTAAATGCATCTTTGTTGAATTTTTAGTAATCTGTTTTGCAGATGACAGTTGTTTCTTCTGATTAAAATTAATTATTAGTATTTTATGTTGATTTGAGTTAACTACACTTTATCTTCTGGAGATTTCACTTTTGTCAATAACAAAAAGAGCCACTTCTAAAATTATCTATCATATTCCCTAAGATTAACATACACTAGAATTGAGTTAGCTTTAAAATGCCTCTGTCAGTTTATGCCTTTCGTATGGCAGCATTGTATCTGGGAATTACAGTAGGTGCTCAATACTAGTGAAATGAAGGTGACAGTAATTCCAGCATTTTATATTAGTTACACTTTAGAGAAATATAATTTGGTTGCCTTGTAACTGTTTTTTGTTATTTGTTTGCTCTGCTATCGGTCTTTTATGTATATTATTTTATACCTTTTTCCAATAATAATAGTAATAATTTTAAAGCTGTACTTACTTCCCATTTACCACTGTGGACTCTACTGTGCAAGGTACTTTGTGTATATTGTCTGTGATCCTCAGTGACCATATAAGGTTGTGGGAACTATCTCTGGTTTGCAGATAAATAGATCTCAAAGTAGTTGATTGACTTGCATAGTATGTATATTACATTTGTATTCTTTGGTCTCCATCCCCTCATACTCACTAATGTAGTTGTCATCTTTGAATTCCCATTATTTGGTTGTTAAATCAAGAAATTTTAAAAAGACTCTTTTTAAGAGCAGTTTTAGGTTTACAACAAAATTGAGATGAAGATACAGAGATTTCCCTATACCCTTTGTAGCCTCCTCTGTTATCAGTATCACTCACTAGAATGGTACACTTTTTGGCCAAGCATGAACCTACATTGACACATTGTAAGTACTCAAAATCCATAGTTACCTTAGGGTTCACTCTTGGTGTTGTACATTCTGTGGGTTTGGACAAATGTATAATGACATGTACACATCATTATAGTATCATACAGAGTATTTTCACTGCCCTAAAAAGTTTTCTGTGTTCTGTCTATTCATTTCTGACCCTTCTTCTCACCACTTGGAACCACTGATATTTTTTATTTACTCCATAGTTTTGCCTTTTCCATAATGTCACGTATTTGGAATAGTACCATATGGAGCCCTTTCAGAATGGCATCTTTCACTTAGTAATGTGCATTTAAGTTTCTTCCATGCCTTTTCATGGCTTAATACCTCATTTCTTCTTAGTGCTAAATAATATTCCATTGTCTGGATATACCACTTTTTATTTATCCATTCACCTTTGGAAGGACATCTTGGTTGCTTCCACATTTTGACAGTAATAAATAAAGCTTCTATAAACATTCATGTGGAGATTTTTGTGTGGACTTATGTTTTTGGGTAATTACCAATGAGTGTGATTACTGGATTGTATGGTAAAAGTATGTTTAGTTTTGTTAGAAATCGCCACCTGGCTTCCAAAGTGTCTGTATTATTTTGCATTCCCTTTGCAATAAATAAGAGTTCCTATTGCTCCACATCCTTAGCAGCATTTGGTATTTTTAGTGTTCTGGATTTTGGCCATTTTAATCGGTGTGTATCAAGTAATAAAAAAAAAAAAACAGTTGGTTAGATAGCATTGTGATAGTGGACTCTGCATTTTTTTTTAATTCAACATTTTCATTCTTTCCTTATTTGTGTATCACTCCCTTACCTTCTTTCCAGGGCCTTACTGCTACTTCTTCTTAATCACATCAATTATTTTTTAGATGAAAGGAAGTTATGTCTTTATGATTTAGTTGATTAAATATTTTTAAATGGTGAGAAGTTGCTTGTTTCTTTGTAATTTATAAACTGCTCAGTGAACAAGATATTCTTTAAATACAAAATGAGATTATGGTTCTTTTGCTGTTTATAAAAACCTTAACATAGTTAATACATACTGAAATTTGCTATCATAATTGCAGAAAGTTAAGGGTTAGAGTAGTTATGTGTTGTCAGTTAAGTTTTAATGAGTAAAGTGGGAAATAAGATTAAAATAGTACATAGATTTGGTTTCCAGAAAAAAGGAAAAGAAAATACGGGTTATATTAAATTTCTTTGTTACCGATTTACTAAAAATGTTACTGACTATTCCAGTTACCTTAAGAGTTGAGTGTGGCTTATATTAACATTCATTTTCTCATGTCTTACAATTTTGTGGGCCAAGAATTCAGGTAGGGCTCAGCTTTGTTAATGTGGTGTTGATGGAGATTACTTGGGAGGCATTCATTTGACTGGTCTGTATAGTCCAAGATGGGTTCACTCAAGTGCCACCTTGGTGGAGATGGCCAGAAGGGTAGGCTCAGCTGGAACATCAACCAGAGCATAGAATCAACAGAACATGGAATCACCAGCATAGCATGACCATTTCATAGTAGTCTTAACATTTGGCATACTGGATCAGAGCTCCCAGGGAGTATAATAAAATACTTGAATGAAAGCTGTAAGGTTTCTTACAACTTAGCTTTAGGAATCGCAGGTCATTTTTTCCGTATTTGATTCATCATGAAAGTTACTGAGGTCAGCCCAGATTTAAAGGGAGGAAAATTAGACTTCACCTCAGTATGAGGACTGCAAACAATCTGTGGCCGTTTTTAATCTGTCACAGTGAATCACGCCAACTGTCTGAGATTGTGTAAATTCAAGTGAAAAATGAATTGGTGGTAGAGAGGGCAAATGGTTTCATGTATTTTCTGCCATGAACAGATTTAAACAGTTGTTGTTTGAATCAGAGCAGCTGTAACTGAAGTTGAGCTTTTCCTGGAACTCAAAATGTTTATTGATTTGATTTGAAAGGAGGTGGTTTTTTTAACATTAGAACTATAAACCCTTTCCCCTCTAAATGTATATATTCTCCCTCTAATATTGGTTTTATAATTAACAGTATAAAACCATATAGTTTCATCTTACATGTCTTGAGTTCAAGGGGTATAGATATATGAGATCTGAAGAAAGACAAAGAATCCTCTGCTCCATTTCTTACCTTCTGAACCTACATTATTTTTATATCTTTTCTCACCAATCTGTATAATACTTAAATATTATAAATAATGTTTCCTAAAATATGATATAGACTAGTATTTTACTGAGGTAAGAAAAGAGTAACAGAGCATATCTGGCTAAGAAATACTGTAATTCACATTCAAATCTTGCAGATTATTTTAAAGATTTTTGTTTTTGTCCTGAATGAAAAAGGAAGTTATTGAAGGATTTTGATCAGAGTGACATGATCTGACCTATATTTTAATAGAATCTCTGACTGTTGTGTTACATTGACAAGGAGTGGCAGAAAAGACCAACTAGAAGACTATGAGGAAGGAAAGTGGCTTGTAAATAGTTGAATTCCAGATACATTTTGAAGGTAGAGGCTCGTGGGGTGAGAAAGATAAAAGTCAAGTATAATACCAAGATTTTTGGCCAAAGCATCTAGAAGAATGAGTTGTTAATTAAAATGGGGAATGTTGCAGAAAGAGCTGATGTGAAGAACAATATAAGGAACTGGATTTGAAAATATTCAAGCTAGAGATGGATATTAGACATCGAAATGTAAATGTCAAATAGACAATTAAACATACTAGTCTGGAGTTAGAAGAGAGGTCCAAGCTAGAGGCATTAGCATATCTGATGTTTAAAATCCTTGAGTCAGGGAAATCACAAAGGGAGAGTAAAGAAAGTGATTTTGGAGATCAAAATGAGTTGGGCTAAGGTTGTGAAAGAAAGTGAAAAAAGAAGACAAGAATGTCAGTAATGCCAGAAAGAGTAAAATTTAAACTTTAAATGCCAAGTCAGGTAAAGACATTTGGGAAATGGATAAATAAATGTTTGTCAAGAAAATGCTACAGTCAAAAACTTTTTATGAATCCAAAAAATAGCTAAATATATAAAGCAAAAAAATTTTTGAAATGTAAATACAGTCTAACAAAATACGATTATACAGCATATGTGTGTTTGTATGTATAGATAGATATGTACGTATACATAGTACAGGTATTTAATACATTTTTAGTACTAGACAGATCTAGTGGACAAAATAGTGAGATTAGAGGTATTGAACTGAGTGGTTAATAGGCTCAGTAAAGAGTTATATAGAAGTTCAAAAATTTTAAGTAAAAGCCTCTCCTTTAATCTGAAAGTTCAGATTTTGCTCTTTTACTTAATTTTTTTTATTTGATAGTAAGAAATTCCTTCCTTCATCAAATATTTATTGATGCTTGTCACATGCCATGCTTAATTGGAATATAGTAATGAATAAGATATAACCGTTTCCTGGCCTCTTAGAACTTGATGTCCAAGGAGGGAATTAGTTATTAAATAAAAATTCTTTACAATTTTGACAAGTGCTTTTGGGAAGAGCACAGAGTACTTTAATGCTTCCTTGTGGCAGTGACCAGAGTAGGAATTAGACAGTGTGAGAGATGGGAGAAGGGTAGTTTACACTTGAAGCAGGTAGCTTTCTAGGCTGAAGGTTTACAAAGGTGGTGAAGCAGGAAGAAAACTTTTTGGAACTAAAAAAAAAGCCAGTGTGGTTGCATCATATTGAAAGATAGAAGGGGTTTCATGGATATGAGCCTGAGGAAGAAGGCAGGAAGTAGATTTTGAAAATCAAAGCAATATTTGGATTCCTTGAACCAAACCAAACAATCTGTTATCATCAGTTGAAGAAGTCGCATTCTTTTCCGAGGTCATAAACTGATGCCCTGCAGGCCAAATCCCTCCTGCAGACTTGTTTTCCTTGGCCCATACAGTGTTTTTAAAAAGGAAAGAAGAGAAGAGAAGTAGCCAAGATTTAAAATCAGGAGCCTATATTTAAAAAAAAAAAAAAAAAGTAAAAGAAAAAAGGAGGAAGGGCAAATTTCAAGCTTCTCTTGAATACGTAAAGATCTGGCCATGTGACCTGAATACCCAAATGGCTATAATCAAGTGGAGTTACTGCTTTGCCCCACTCCTTCTCTTGTTTGCTGAATTATTCTCAGTCTCCAGCTTGCCACTTCCCTCTCTTGTTTTATGTCCATCTTTGCTTTCACTCATTTAGAGTGACTTTGTGGTCACTATGGGCAGCTGAGTTTGCCACCCCTACTTTAAATATTAGTACATCTATATGCCTCAGGCATTAGGAGCTCTAAACACAGATAACACAGAGCAAAGAGCTTTTCTTGATCAGATGCTCCTATTTTGATAGAAAATTAGAAAAAGCCTTTTTCAAAAGTTAGTTTAGTTGCGCATCATATATGTGTGTGGTAAAATACTTAGCAGGCCAGCAGGCATAACCACAGGCATAACATTTATTTAGCATGTAAAACTCCTGGGTATTGTGATAGGCACTGGGAATATAAAAATTAATGATAATATTCATGCCATGTGGTAGTTCATAATTTAACATGCAACTCAGAATTTCATAAATAATCACTGCTTGGTGTAAATGCAGAAATGAGGGTACACATTAGATACAAAAGATAGCATGAGATGACACAAATCAGAGTTTTAGAAGAATAACTCAGGCAATGGTTTGAAAGAGTAGATAGAGCAGAATGATCACTTTGGCACTATTGTGATTAGAGTTGCTCGTAAAGATCTGTGTGGAGATACCTGATAAGTAAGTAATTGCATATACAGTAATACCCCAAATAAAAATTATCAGGAATAGATTAAAACTACATTATTGACACTACTATTTCGTGTCTACTATAGAGATCACTATAATATGGACAGAAATAACATTGTTGGAATCAAGTGGTTAGATCATTTATGGAGAGACATTCTGAAAATCACTGGTTTTGGCTTTAAAAACTTCCTCAGTAATGTCGTTCGTTCTTTCCCTTCCCCTTCCCTTCCCCTTCCCCTTCCCTTCCCCTTCCCTTCCCCTTCCCTTCCTCTCCCCTTTCCTTGTTTTTCTTCCTTTTTTTTTAACTGTAATTGTCTTGAGTTTTCCCTTTCTATAACAGTTTGTAGTCTTCTGTGTGAAATTAGCACCAGATATTACTACAATCACTAAGCCTGTTGTAGTTTACAGTCTTTCTTTGGATGCCCATCCTGACCAACTCCAGTTCTTTCCAACTGCTTTTGTCTTTCATGTTTTGAAAATGCTATAGAAATTTGTTCAGGAAGATAGACTCTTTGGGGCAATATGAATATGCTTTCTTTGCCTTTAGTTTGTGAAGTTATTTAAAAAGTTGGCCCCTGTAACTTTATAATTTGAAGTTTTGTGAAAGATATTGTAGGAAATGTGTTCTCAGTGGGGGCGATACCACCCCGAAGTGGGTGACAATTGGTTGGAAAGGGACTCTCATCTTAAACAGTTGAGAAATACTGGTTTATAAACCCAAAGTGACTATGTACTCAATTTGTAAGAGAGCAAGTTTGATTGGGTAGGAGAAAGATTCTAACATCTGGAAGGAATTGGATGATAAAAACTGATTTGAGAATCCGTATTTTACTTTATATTCAGTTGCACTTCATCTTGTTAAAAAGTGGTCCGAAGCTAGATCTATTTAAATATCTTAAGCTAGGTAGAAATATTTTATAGCACACTTCTAATGAAGCATATTGTAGAGTCATTGAATTCTAATGAAGCATATACTGCAACCTGATTGCTACCTTCCTGGTAACACCAGCAGTTGTCTAACTGATTTTTATTTAGCTCAGAAAACAGATTTTACTATCTGTGAGGTTGAGAGATTACTTGCTGCCTTTATTTAAAAGCCAGTGTTAGTATAATGGAAATACCTCTTGTTTTCTTACCTAAGTTTTTCTCCCTACTTAAACACTGTAATCCTTTTGACAGAAAACTTTCAGTCTGTCAGAAACATTATAGTTTTCAGTTCTTTGTATAGTTTCTTAACAGTCATTTAGAAACTCAGATTTTAAGTAGGAATGTCCAGCTCTTTGAGATTTTAAGTGGCCAATTTCAAGAGCCTAGGAATAGAATAAGAATAGAAAAATACAAGTTTAATAGAGGAATTAATGGAATTAAAGCTTTTAAATGAAGGCAAAGTGCCAAGAATAGAAGGAAATTTCAGAGGAGGGAGGTATTCAATTTTGGAATAGCACAGTAGTATCTAGAAGAGTGGTTTCCAAAGTGGTGTATGTGTACTGGTAAAGATGTAGTAAAGTGAGACTTGGGGGTGTGCAAGTTAGTATAAGTTTATTGTGCAAAGAAAATTAGAACCGCTAGATATTTATTTTTTAAATCTTACCCTTTTAAAATGTCTATTTTGTGACTGTAATAAACACAATTTTTACATATTAGAGATGTAAGCACAAACTGTTTATTGGAAGGAATTGTTTGGAGATCACTGCACCTAAGTGTCTGAAAGAAGTGTGGGAAAATGGTCATGGGCTTTGAAATCAAGTAAGTTTAGTTTTTAAAATTCTGGCTTTATTATTTGCAAGTTTTCTACCTGTGGCAAGTTAATTATTTTGAACCTCAGTTTTTCCAGTTATTAAACAAGGCAATTCTTTTCAAGAGGACGTTTTGAGTAGTAAAGGAGATAATGAATATGTAAAAGGCTCTCTAAAATTTCCTTCATCTTTTTAAAAGAAAAAATATTGAACTATGAATAAATGTTTATAGCTAGCTAAAGGAGAGCAATTTGTCCAATTACATTTTTACAACTTCATTGAGGTATAGTTTACATAATAAAAATTCACCTGTTTAGTAAATATACAATTTATTGATTTTTAGTAAATATATAGCGTTGAGAAACCATCAGCACATTTTGGTTTTAGGACTTGTCCATCACCACCAAAATTTCCCACAAGTCTATTTGTGATCAGTTCTCACTCCTACACCCCTCCCCCAGCTTCAGGCAATTATTGATCTTTCTGTTTCTATAAGTTTTGCTGGACATTTCATCTGAAAGGAATCATACTACATATAGTCTTTTGTATCTGGCTTCTTTCACTTAGCATGTTTTCGAGGTTCATCCATCACATAGCATGTATCAGTATTTTGTTCCTTTTTATTGCTGAATAGTATCTAATTGTATTGATATACTATATTTTGTTGATTCTTTCACTTATTGATAGATATGTGGATCATTTCCAGTTTTTGCCTGTTATGAATTATGTTTCTTTAACATTCATGGACAAGATTTTTTGTGGACCTATGTTTTCATTTCTCATAGATTCCTAACAATGAAATTGTTGGGTCGTATGCTAAATTAACTTTTTAAGAAACTGCCAAACTGTGTTCTTAAGAGGCTATACCAGTTTACCTTCCTACCAGCAATGCTACAAGGGTTCCAACGTCTCCACATTCTCATCAACACTTGGTATTATCTGTCTATTTAATTATAACCAATCTGATAGGCGTGTTGTGGCTTTAGTTAGCATATTCCCAGTGACTAGTGATGTTGAGCATGTTTTTGTGCTTTTAAATAATTTATGTGTCTTCTTTGGTGAAATTTCTATTCAGGCAAGTCTTTTTCTCCTTTTTAAATTGGATTATTGTCTTATTCAGTTGTAAGAGTTTATCTGTATTATGAATACAAGGGCATTGTCAGATATATGATTTGCTAATATTTTCTCCCAATCTGTGGCTTATCTTTTTCTTTTCTTGTTTGTGACTTTTAAAGTACAAAAGTATTTAACTTTAACGAAGTCCACTTTATCAGTTTTATCTTTCATGCACCATGCTTTTGCTGCTAAGAACTCTGCCTAAACCAAGGCCACAAAGGTTTTCTCCTATATTTTCCTGAAATGGTTTATTGTTTTAGCTTACACATTTAGATTTTTGATTCATTTGAATTAATTTTTTTAACATTTTAATTTTTTATTTTTTTAATTGGAGTATAGTTGGCTGAATTAATTTTGTGTATGGTGTGAGTTCAGTTTTTTTTGCACCTGATATCCCATTGTCCCATAACCATTTGTTGAAAGACTATCCTTTTTCGCATTGATTATCTTGACAGTTTTGTGAGAAATCAATGAAACATAAATATAAGATTTATTTCTGGACTCTCAGTTCTCGTCATTGAACTGTCCTTATATCCTTATACTAATACTACACTGTCTTGATTACTGTAATTTCATACTATGTTTTGAAATTGGGTACTGTAAGTCCTCCAACTTCATTGCTCTTTTTCAAATTTTTTCGGCTATTCTACGTCCTTTGACTTCACTATAAAATTAGTATCAGTTTATTTCTATTTTTTTAAAAAAGCCTGCTGGGATTTTGAAAAGGATTGTGTTGAATCTATAGATCAATCTGAGGAAAACTGCCATATTAATAATATTCAATCTGTTGGTCCATAAGCATAGAATGTTTCTCTGTTTATCTTTTTCTCTGAACAGTGTTTTATAACATTGTACAAATCTAATACTTCCTTTACTTCTTTTGAAAGTTTTTTTCTAAGTGATCTTTGTGATGCTGTTTTGAATGGAATTGTTTTCTTAATTTCACTTTCACATTTTGTGAGATGGAATTAGGTTTTGTATATTAATCTTATATCTTGTGACCTTACAAAGCTTGTTCTTTCATTCTAGTAGTTTTTTAGTGGCTTCTTAGGATTTTCCACATGCAGGATAATATCATCTGGTAATAAGCAGTTTAACTTATTCTTTTCTAATCTGAACGCATGTAATATGTGTTTAATTTTTTAAATTTAATTTTTAGTTAATTTTTTGACATTATTGCACTGGCTAGAACCTACAGTACAACATTCAGTAGAAATAGTAAGTACAGACATCCCTGCTCCTCTGTTATTTAGGGGAAAACTTTAATCATTAAGTATGATGTTAGCTGTAGACTTTTCATAGGTGTCCTTTAATAAGTTGAAGAAGTTCTTGTCTGTTTCTAGTTTTTGAGCATTTTTATAATGAACATGTATTGGATTTTATCATGTGCTTTTCCCTGCACCTTATTGAAATGATCATGTTATTTTTGTTCTCTATTCTATGAATGTAATGTTTTACATTAATTGATTTTCAAATAGTTAACCTAACTTGCATTCTCAGGATAAATCTCAGTGGGTAATAAAAAATAATCCATTTTAATAGGTTGTTGAATTCAATTTGCTAATTTTTTAAGAATTTTTGTATCTGTGTTAATGAGGAATATTGATTTGTAGTTTTCTTGTGTATGTCTGGTTTTGGTATAGGATAATACCTCATAAAATGAGTTGTTTCTTATGTGTATTTCATGAGCTTCATCAGTTAAACCATCTGTTTGCAGGCTTTTCTTAGTGTGAAGAGTTTTAATATGTAGTTCAGTGTCCTTAACTGTTACAGATCTGTTCAGATTTCCTATTGCTTGTAGTCAGTTGGGTTTTTTTTTTTTTAATTAATTATTTATTTGTTTGTGTGTTTTTAATAGTCTTGAATGGAGGTACTAGGGACTGAACCCAGGACTTCATGCATGCTAAGCAGTGTAACCATTGAACTATATCCCCACCCCCTCTTGTAGTCAGTTCTGATAGTTGTGTCTTTCTAGGATTTTCTTTTTAGTATAAGTTCTCTTATTTGTTCATTTGAATTTGTTCATAGTATTCCCTTATCATCCTTTTAGTTTCTATAGGGTCGGTAGTGGTTTCTTCTTTTTCATTTCTGATTTTGGTAATTTGTGCCTACTCTTCTTATTTTCCTGGTCATTCTATCTAAGGGTTTGTCTGTTTTGTTTTGTTTTTTTGTCTTTTGGGGAGGGGGAGGGTTTGTCTTTTGTTTGTTTTTCCCCAAAGAACCAACTTTTGAATTGGTATTTCCTCTTCTTGTTTTTCTGGGTTTTGTTTCATTCATTTTTACCTTAATCTTTATTATTTCTTTTTCTTGCTTCGGATTTAATTTGCTTTTTCTGGATTCTTAAGGTATGAAAACTTAGGTTATTGATTTGAGACTGTTCTTTTCTGATAATAGGCATTTGAATCTATAAATAATCCAATAAGCACTGCTTTAATTGCATCCCATAAAGTTTGATATGTTATGTTTCATTTTTTATTCAGTTCCAAATATTTAATTTCCCTTTTGATATCATCTTTGACCCAGGAGTTTTCCCAGATCTCTTTCTGTTACAGATTTTTAATTTTACTCTGTTATTGTCAGGGAACATCTGTTTTATGGTTCTAAATTTATTTAGATTTGTATGTGATCAGTTTTGGAGAATGTTCTGTGTGTGTTTAAAAGTAATGTGTATTTTGAACAGTCTTTGGGTGGAGTGTTATAAAAATGTAAGTTAGGTCAAGTTGGTTGATAGTGTTCAAGTCTTTTGCATCCTTGCGATTTTCTCTCTAGTTCTGTTTGTTCATTCATTTCTGTCAGTTTTTGCTTCATGTATTGGCAGCTCTGTTGTTAGGCATGAATGAATACATTTATAAATGTTATATCTTCCTGATGTATTACTGACTCTTTTATCATTATGAAATAATCCCTCTTGTCTTTAGTACTGTTTATCTCAAAGTCTGTTTCATCTGTTATTGATATAGCCACTTCAGCTTTGTTAATGTTATTGTTTATAATGGGATATCTTTTCCTTTCTTTTACTTCCAACCTGTTTGCATCTTTACTTCCAACTTGTTTGTATCCTTGAATCTAAAATGTGTCTTTTATGGGAGTAATGTCAGTTGGGTCTTGTTAGTTTATGCAGTATTACAGTGTCTTGCCTTTTGAGTGGCATATGTAATCTAGTCCCATTTAATGTGATTATTGATGTGATTATGTTAACTATTATTTTAGTGTACTATTTAAATTCTTTTTTATTAAACCACTTTAAAGTTATTTTCTTAGAGGTTGCTGTAGGGATTACAGTGTGCATCTCAGTTTATCATAGTCTCCATTTATAGTTGAATTTTACCCTAATATAGTACTGGAAAATGAAAGTTAAACTAGATTTCTCTAGAGTGGTAGTATTAAATTAAATTATTTTCTAAGTAATCAAAAGTGTTTATGCATTGATAATTTTGCTTGTATTTCTTTTCTGTTTTTATTCGTTTTAATTGAGGTATAGTATAGTTATAACTGACATAAGTTTCAGGTGTATGACATAGTCACGATTTTTAAAGGTTATATTCCATTTATAGTTATTATAAAGATACTGCCTGTATTCCCTGTGCTGTATAATATATCCTTGTAGTTTATTTCATACCTGATACTTTGTACCTCTTAGTCCCCCATCCCCATCATGCCCCTCCCCCTTTTCCCACTGGTAGCCACTGGTTTTCTGTATCTGTTTTGTTATATTACAAGTTTGTTGTAGTTTTTTAGATTCCACATATAAGTAGTATCATGCTGTATTTGTCTTTCTCTCACTTATTTCACCATGCCCTTCAAGCCCATCCATGTTATTGCAAATGGCAAAATTCCATTTTTATGGCTGAGTAGTATTCCACTGTATTTATGTGTGTATATATATACTTTATCTGTTCATCTGTGATGGACACTTAGGTTGCTTCTGTATCTTGGCTGTTGTAGGTAATGCTGCTGTGAACATTAAGGTGCATATATCTTTTTGAATTGATCCTTTTGTTTTTTTCAGATACATACCCGGGAGTAGAATTGTTGGATTATATGGTAGTTCTCTTTTTTAGTTTTTTGAGAAACCTCCATACTATTTTCCACAGTGGCTCTACTGAGTTGCATTTTCCACCAAAAGTGCACAAGTGTTCCCTTTTCTGCACATCCTCACCAACATTTGTTGTTTATAGTCTTTTTGATAGTAGCCATTCTGATAGGTGTGAGATGATACCTCATTTTGGTTTTGATTTGCATTTCCCTGATGATTAGTGATGTTGACCATCTTTTCATATGCCTCTTGGCCATCTGTATGTCTTCTTTGGAAAAATGTCTATTCAGGTCTTCTGCCCATTTTGTTTATTTTATATTTCTAAGGTATAATATTGTTAGTTCTAGTGTGTTTTCCATGGTAGTTAATTGTCCATCTCAGTATTTATACCTAACTAAATGTGGTATCAGAAGCTAAGTTCTGTTATGATGTGAGTTTCATAGTTATAATAAATTCCCAGTTTCCCCATTACAGCAGCTATAGTAATGATAGTTCTCACTCCTACTCCCAAATTTTATAAATACACATCATTCTTGGTTCTTATATAAAATAAGCATGTTGGACTAGTAACTCTTAAATTTTCTTCTACTTTAAAAATTCTTTATTAGGTCAAAAGTATCTGGAAATTATAATATTTAATTTGAAACATTTGCATAGTGGATATTTAAAACGTATTCATTTATTGTTGGCTGATATTTGATCAGATAGTAGTAGAGACATTTTTCTTTTCTGGGCCTTGATCTTAGAGAACTTAATCTGATTTTAAGAAGGAAAAGGAGCCTTGTAAATTTAGGAGCCATAACATGCTGAAAGTATAAGTTTGTTTTTAATATCAATTTAATGATAATTTTTGATAAAGAATTAAATTTTTAATGTAATTAAATCTAAGACTGAGCAGATTTTAAATTGTGATTTCAGAAATCATTACTGAAAATTATGAGATTCCATTTAATTCAACGCAGATAAGATACCAAGTGGATTTGATTATTTAACCTTCCTTGTTCCCTCATCAATTATACAGCATTTATGTTGGTAAGTAAGAAGTTAGTAATATTTTTAGCTTTTTATGGAACTGTTCTAAGTTTCGGTCTAGAGTTTTCCGAGGACTTTAAATTTCCAATCTGTATAAAAGTTCAACTCTGATTTTTCTACTCTCCTTAATAAGATTGTTGAAAAAGTGGAGGAAAATTCTAGAGTTTAACTGATAGGTCTCTGTTAAATGTGGTTCCCTTTCCAATAAAAGCAAACATGAGGATGCTAATGTAAGCTTAACATGTGAAGATTGTAGTTTTAAGATCATCTGATTGTGTTCAATTACAACTCCCTGATGTCATCAGCTTAAATATGAACTGCTTAGCATCCATATTTCAAACTTTTTATGAAGTGTTTGATTGCGTAAGGCCTTGAGTTTTTTGTTTAATTCATCTTCTAGCAGTTTTCCACTGTTTTCATTTCAGTTTAACCTACTAATCATATGACCATCACTGTGCTAAGTATTATGGGAAGATGGGGAAAAAACTTGAGACAAGATCTTGCCCTTAAGGAGCCAATGAAATGATTAGAGAGAGTATAACTATGCATGGCCAGATCCTGACTTGTATGCATGTAACACAAGAGTTCATTAAAGGAAAAGATTGTGAAGTACAGTAGTAGAGGAGGATTTCAAGGAGGCAGTGGAGCTTGAAGGATGGGTAGAATTGGTTTGATATAGAAAAGAAAAAGAACAGTGTAAGGAAATGTATTGGTGCAAGATTTGAGGATAGCGTGTTTTGGGAACAGTGAAAAGAGCAATCTAGCAAGAATAGGCAGTTTATGTTGGAATAGGGGACAATATAATTGGAAAAACAACTATAAATATGGAGAAGATTGAATGTGAGGATAAAGGCTTTGAAAGTAAATTTGTAGATGTTGTTTTTATTGTAGTTAATTATGGAAGTAAATAATAAAAACAATTGTTTAAAGGCAATTCATTGCATACCTGTATGAAGGACAGCTGAAAGTAGAGAAGTTCTAAAGTTTAAAAAAAAGACAAGCTAATTGGTAATTAGAATAATCCCAAGTGCCTGATAGTGAGTCTTTTTGCTTTTGTTTTTGTTTTTAATTAGGATTAGAGCAGTAAAACAGGAAAGGGAGAATTGGCTAATCACATAGATGATAACAGATTTTTTTTTTGATGTTTATAACCTGCAAGTTTGGTTTACTAATAAATGGGAACAGTGATAGAACTTACAAGATTACAGGTTTTCATTTTAGAAGTGTTATTGAGGTGCTAACATTTGAGGGAAATGATTGTTGAATATCAGACATATTAACACATTGGTACTGTAAGAGTTTGAAGTGCCAGTGGAGAATCATAAATGAATTCTTATATAATAAAGCCATACATGTCTTTCAGAAGCCATGAACATAATTGAGTTTTGGAGGAAGTATACATAGGATTGAGTAACTAGACTTGAGAAATGATGACAGATAATAAACCACTGGAGAAAGTGGAATCAGTGAAGAGTTAATCAGTAAGATACGAGAGAGAAGATAGGGTTACAGAAGCCAAAGGATTAAGTTGTTGGAGGATGGGACTTATTCACAGGTAGAGTCGTCCCTCAGTATCCACAGGGAATTAGTTCCAGGACCCTCGAAGGATACTTAAGTCTCATAGTTGGCCTTCAACATCCACAGTGTTGCATCTGCGGATTCAACCAACCGCGGATCGTGTAGTACTGTATTTACTACTGAAAAAAATCCACTGCGTGAGTGGACCCACACAGTTCAAACCCATATTGGTCTAGGGTCAACTGTATTGAATGTTGCAATACTGATTTTCTTCACCCTGATACCCCTGTTTCTCTCCTTATATCTTAAAAGCAAAGGTCACTCATAATCACTCCCTTGCATACATCTTTAGTTCCTTTGCCCTTCTCTGTCTTGGCGAAAGTACAGCTGTGGTTAAATATCACTCATAAAGCTGAATGGGACGGGAGAAAAATAATAAAACTATGATGGCTAGTCTCACTCTAAAATAATGACAGTGTACTCCTAACCTTTCCAGCAGTTGTAGCACACTTACTTGATCCTTTCGCTTTCCTGATTGATTGTTTCATAATTTCTTCCCTCTCCATAAAACCTCCAGCATTTCCTTCTTCACTTTAATTTTAGCTGATGAACTTACTTCCTGTAACAGTGAGGCTATTGAAGCAATCAGAAGAAAATTTTCACAAGTACCTGTCATTGCATTTATTTACCTCTCTACTTACCACTCTCTCTACTTATATATACTCTAATTTCCCTTCTGTTACTACAGATGAACTGTCCAAGTTCCTAAAGCCAGACCTTCCACTAGGGTCTTACTCTCCTCCATACTCAAATATATCACTCCTGTAATTTCTCCTCTTTCTTTTGTATCATATTTTTTCTTTCCACTTGATTTGTTCATCTTCATGAGTGTACAAACATATTATTTCTGCCATTTCAAACAAAAAGCTCTTCACCCTCCTGCTACTGCTTAAATTCTCAGCTCCCCTTTATAGACATTTGTCTGTAATTCACTTTTTTATTCCTCTCCTACAATTCTTTCTTAAGCCTAACTGAAATAAGTTTTTGCTGTTACATTCCATCACTTCTGAAATCAGTTTTCTCAGGGTTACCAGTGACTGCCATGTTGCCAAGTCCAGTGGTCAGTTCTCAGATTTCAATAGTAAGTGACACATTTGCTGACTTATTTGCCCTGGAAGATGTTCTTCACTTGGCTTCCAAGATCATATTGTATTTGAATTGCTATATCAACACTACTGCCAAAATAAAACACACCAGTCAAATTTCGGGATTTCTCTTCAATCCTTTCTGTCCTTAGAATATCCCAGTGTATTAGTTTACCAGGACTGCCGTAATAAATTACCACAGATTTTATGGCTTAAAACAACAGGAATTTATTCTCTTACATTTCTAGAGGCCAAAAGTCTAAAATCTAGGTGTTTGCAGTCCTGTTCTCCCTCCAGAGGCTCTCTGGAAGAATTCTTCCTTGCTTCTCTTACAAGCTTCTGGTGGCTTCAGCCATTCCTTGGTTTGTGGCTGCTTTACTGCAATCTGTGCCTTCATCTTCATGTGGCCTTCTTCTCTGTATGTCATTGTGTCTACCATTTCTAACTTTAAGGATGCATTCAATGGATTTGGAACCCACTCTAAATTCAGGATGATTTTATCTTGAGATCCTTATATTTGAAAGACCCTTTTTCCAAATAAGGTCACACTCATAGGTTCCAGGTAGACATATGTTGGAGGAGACCACAATTCAACCCCCCAAACCCAGTAATAGTATACTGTCAGAGTACTGTGGTCAGAATTACTTGGATTAAATTTTTTCTGGGGTTGTTATTATTTGGTAATACAGTTATGCTGCTTGTGTTTGATTTTAGTTTACTTTTTTATTCACTTGATTTAATATTGATTTTTAATATAACATTTACATGCTTCAAAAGTCAAAACTATATTAGGACAGTATACTCTGAAGTTCTGCTACCGTCTCATTCCTACCTTCCCATGGGTAATAATTTCATTATTTTTGAGTTTATATTTCCTGATTTTTTTTTATGATTAAGTAATACCTATATATTTTCTTGTTTCTCCCTCTTTATTAGAGAAAGATTTTCCTCTGTATTCACTTATTTTGTACCTTGCTTTTTTCACTTAGGTTATCCTGGGAATTACCCCATATTAGTTCATAGTTATCTCTCATTCTTTTTAACTGCTACATAATATTCCATGGTGTGGATGTACTTTGATTTTTTCAGTCAATTTCCCATGCTTGAGCAGTAGGTTGTTTCCGAATTTTTCTATTACAAACAATGTTGTAATGAATAACATTGTGCATATATTTTAGATATTTGTGGAGGGTAAATTTCCAGAAGTGGGATTACTGAGTCAAAAGTTTACATAAATGCATACATAATTTTATTAGATATTGCTGAATGCAACTCCATTTTGCATCCTACAGCAATGTATGAGAGTGAAGTTTCTCCACAGCCTCAAAAACAGAATGTCTTAACATTTCTCATTTATCAGGTTGGCAAGAATTCTATCTCAGTGTAGTTTTAATTTATATTTCTCCATATATTAAGAGTAAGGTTGAGCATCTTTTTTGTGTTTAAGAGCCATTTCATAACTTTTATATCTGAATGATGACAAATTGATTTTGAACCCTGATTCTACATCCTAACTAATTATACTTTGGACAATTGAAGTTTGTTCTCTTCCCATCTTTAAAATGAAAATGAGACTTACTCATTGGGTTATTATGAAGATTAAATGAAAAATAAAATGAGAAGAAGAATGTAAAGCAACTAGCACAGGGCCTGGCACATGGTTAGCAAGGAATACAAATTTTTTTCTCTCCCTCCATAGCTCAGAAAATAGGCTGCATACTGCCTACAATTAGACAGCCTAGTAAGTGTGTGTGTGACACACACACACACACACACACACACACACACACAGTGTCTTCTGTAAAGGAGAATTTGTGGTGTGTTAAATAGTATAGGCAATATAAAGTATTGCCTAGAGTAAGATGTTATATATAATTGGCTTTCAGATTCTGAAAGTTGCAGTAATACAGCATTATCTATAGTTAGTAGAAGTTTGGAACCATGATCCACTCATTCATCTAATGTCTTAGAGCAGCATCATACTTTTCTTGAAGAAGATTCTAACCTGCCTAAGATTTCTGTGTAGAAGTAGAACATATTTGAGATAAGCTTCTTAGGCTCTAAAATTATCTTAATTTTCCTTGCCTTGATTGATTGATAAAACATATATATCTGCTGTTAGTGATACTAAATGTTTGCACTCTGTCAAGTATTCTAGATTAGCTTAGTTTTTCAAAAATCCAGTCTTGAGAAAATGTATTATTAATGTATTGAGGACTAGCTAACGGTGCCATTCTGTCCATTTCTCTGAATATTTAAAATTTTACTCTTAGATTAAACCATACTGTTAGAGAACTGTATATTTGGATTGCTCCCTTGTAGATTTGCTTTTACCATATTGTGCATTTAGGATGTGATTTTTAAAAAGAAATTCAGCTCCTTAATATGAAGTTGTTTGTTAATGGTTTTAAATTAACTTTTTAAAAGGTTATCTTCCCTGAAAAGTTATCCCAATATCTGTTCAAGTTCATAAGTTATATTATTTAATGATTGTATTTGGATCTCTTGAATTCTTTTGTGGATTTTGTTTTTTGTTGTTAGATTTGGGGTGGGGGGTGGTTTTTTTTTTTTTTCGTTTCATTGGTTGGTTGTACCAATTACAAATAAAGCCTGAAGGAAATATCATATCTTAGTCCATTTGGGCTGTTACAACAAAATATCATAGACTGGGTGGCTTATAAACAACAGAAATTTATATCTTACAGTTTTGGAGGCTGAGAAGTCCAAAATCAAGGTCACAGCACATTTAATGTTTTGTGAGGATCCACTTCCTGGTTCATAGATAGCCGTCTTCTTGCTGGGTTTTCACATGGAGGAAGGGCAGAGAAGCTCTCTGTAGTCTCTTTTATGAGGGCATTAATCCCATTCATGAGAATTCTACCCTCATGATGTAATCAACTCCCAATGGCCCCACCTCCATATACCATCACATTGGGGATTTCGTTTCAGCACACAAATTTTGGGAGGTGCAGAGGACACAGATGTCAGTTTATAGCACATGGTTTGGCAGTAATAGGTCTGATAAAAAGAAGGCTTTAATTAATACCAACTGGAGTATGAGACAATATTTTGTACCCAACAAAAAAATTCCCTTAATTAAAAAAAAATGTTTATTATTGAAAATTTTAAGTACATGCGAGGTAAACAGAAGAGTATAGTGAATGCCCAATATTCATCACCCAACTTTAACGGTAATCATTTGCTGTCATTTTAATTTCATCTGTACTTTCATCCATTCTCTAACCACTGCTAAATTATCATCATTATTACTTTTGCAGTTTTTTGTAGTTTGGTAAAAAACAGAGATCTTAACTTTATAATTTTGACAAGTAGGCATACTCATGTAACCAGTATGCCTTCATGATATAGAACATCTTCATCATACCAGAAAGTTTCTACATGCCCCTTTGTAGTTAGACCCCACCACCACCACCATCCTAAAAACAGCACATTGATAAATTGGACTTCATCATAATTTCAAAAGATATTAAGAGAATGAAAAGGCAAACAAAAGATGGGAATATAATATTTGAAAAATAGTATCTAATAAAGGACTTTTATCTAAAGCATATAAATCATACTTTCAAACGGTAGTAGTAAGATTGCCAATCTCTGTACCTACTGGACATCAAAGCAGAAATGTTGAATAGGCAGTTGGATATATGAGTCTGGTGTATAGAAGAGAAGTCAAGTTTAGTCAATTTTAGAGTCATCAGCATACAGGTGTTGTTTTAAAATCGTGAGGTCAAATGAGATCAATAGCAGAGGTAGGACAGGAAGATGAGAAGGAACCAAAATAGGATTCAGGAGTGGCCTGCGTAGTGTGAAGAAAAACCAGGAGAATATGTTGTTCTGGAAAATAAGAATTGTTCAAACAGGAGAGAGTGCTCAAGTCTGTTGAATGCTAGGTTAAATAATACGAGATCTGAAGTTTGTCCATTGTGTTAAGCAACGTGATGTGTGCTATTACTAACCATGGCAAGACGTCTGGTGGAATGATGAGAATCAAAACGCATACAATGTGGTTTCAGGAGACGGTAGGAGAAGAACTGGAGATGAATATAGATAACTGAAGGAACTTTGCTGTGAAAGCAAGCAGAAAATTAAGCAATTGTTTGGGGGGGCAGGTATAGGAGTCAAGAGTTTTTTTTACTTTCTTTTGTTTTTTGAGAGTAGGAGGAGTTATCAACATAGATGTTTACATATTAATTGGAATAATCCAGTAAGAGGGAGTGTTTTGATGTAGGAGAGAGAAGAGTTGCTGGAAAGACATCTTTGAATGGATTAGGACAGAAAAGGGATCATTAATATTAGCATATTATACACAAGTGATTTTTTTTTTTTTTTGCTATCTTCTGTGTGTACCCTTTCTCAGTTGCTCTTTTAAATACTTTAATGATCTTAAGCCATTGAATTGGAGGAATTTTTTTAAGTATCTGGAACATATTCCATTTGTTCTCCTACTGAGTTGTCTTAAAGAATTCATTGTTCCTAGGGACTGTGTCACATAATAAGGATCAAAATTCAAAGTAGCCAGACAGAGGACCTGAATAGAAATTTTCCTAAAGAATTCATACAGATGGCCAACCGACACATGAAAAGATGTTCGACATCACTAATCAGGGAAATGCAAATCAAAACCACAATGAGATATTATTCACACCTGTCAGAATGGCTATGATCAAAAAATCAACAAATAAATGTTGGGGAGGATGTGGAGAAAAGGGACTTCTCATGCATCATTGGTGAGAATGTAAATTGGTGTAGCCACTATGGAAAACAATATGGAGGTTCCTCAAAAAATTAAAAATAGAAGTGCCATACAATCCAACAATTCCATTTCTAGGTATTTTCCCAAAAAGAACAAAAACACTAATTAGAAAGATATGCACCATTATATTCAGTGCATTATTCTCAATAGCTAAGGTATGGAAGCAACCTAAGTGCGCATAAATTGATGAATGGGATAAAGATGTGGGTGTGTGTGTGTGTGTGTGTGTGTTTTACTCAGTCAAAAAAGAATGAAATCTTGCTATTTGCGACAATGTGGATGGACCTAGAGGGTACTATGCTAAGTGGAATAAGTCAGACAGAGAAAGATAAATACCGTATGATTTCACTTACATGTGGAAAAACAAAACACATGCACAAACATAAGAAGACAGAAATAGTCATAGATACAGAGAACAAAAAGGTGGTTGCCAGAGGGGAGCGGGGTGGTAGTGGAGGGATGAATGCCATAGGTGAGAAAGACTGAGGTACAAACTTCCAGTTAGCAAATAGATGAGTCACAGATGAAATGTATGGTGTGGGGAATTTAGTTAGTAATAATGTAATATATTGGTACGATAACTACACTTCCTGTGGTGATCATTTTGAAATGTATAGAAATATCAAACCACTATGTTGTGCAGCAGTAACTAATGTAGTGTTGTAGGTCAATTATACTTCAAAAACAAACAAGAAAACTCAGAGAAAGGATCAGATTTGTCATTGACAGAGGCAGGGGGTGGAGGGAGGAAGAATTGGATGAAGGTGGTCTAAAGAAACTTCCAGTTGAAAGATAAATAAGTACTAGAGGTGTAATGTGCAATATGATAAATATAATTAACATTGCTGTATATTATATATTAAAGTTGTTAAGAGAGTAGATCCTAAAAGTGTTCATTACAAGGAAAACTTTTTTCCCTTTCTTTTACTTTATATCTATATGAGATGATGTATGTTCACTAAATTTATTGTGGCAATCAGAAAAGAGAAAGAAAGAAAGATAGATAGATAGATAAAAATAGCCAGCATTTCTTGAAAAGATTTTTAGGACAGCCAAATTCCAAGTAGCTAACAGGACCAAGATGGCAGATAAGACTATTGCATACTTATGTATTCAGGCATTCCTTACATTTTATGTGCATCCCCAGAAAAAGTTTCTGTGTGTTTAAACAAAAAAATATTTACAAACTTCAGAATCTGCTGTGTTCTGAGGATGTTGAATGATCAATTCAAAAGAATCTGGGCAGTCTTTGGAGTAGTTTAAAAAAAATGCATTTAAAAATTTTACAGTAGTTGAAAGTGAGCCCTCTTGTGGACTGTTCAGTAATTTTACATAAAAGCATTTTTTTTTTCTTGTATTTTAGATTAATTTGTATCATCAAGGGTGTTATGGTCAAAAGTTGAGGCCTATATCTAAATATTATAGTTCTTTAAGACCTCAGCCTCATTTAGAAGGAAATAAAACAATTATTGTTTGATTTTGCATTTCTAATACCATTGTATAGGAAATAGTTTTGTGGTATAAGAATCAATCAACCTTTATTAAAGGGTTGAGATAGGCTCTTTTGCAGTGGAAAAGAAGGTGAGAAATAAAAATTTCGGTGTGGGGAGGTGTACTGGGAACCCAAATAACTCATAGCAGCACTTGGAAATTTCTTCCATGGCCTCTTGTTAAAAAAACAAACAAATAGTACTCAGGAGTTTTGTTTTGTTTTTTCCTGGTGAAGCTTGCATTTTTGCATATTTTGTTATCATTAGACATCATGTAACTACTCTGCAGACCTCTAAGTGAATTTAATTGTCATAATCAGCTGGGACCTTTTAAAGTAATATGAAGTTTTGTTAAAGTCAGTTCAAAAACTGCATGTGAAATAAATTGGTGAGAACAAGATTAGAAAAATACATAAATATGATTAGAAAAATACACTTTTACGGTTGTTTTCTTAATGAACTTACACATATTCTATAAACTGCTTTTGAAACACCCTAAATCTCAACCAGATTTACTTCTTGGTGACTTCTTTTTCTCTTCCTAATAGTAATCAGTAATTGACTGTATCCTTCTATTATATATTAAATATATTAAGATACAGCTACGTTATTGGAATACACATTATTGGTATCCAACATGGTGGCTGCAGAGAGCTCAGGATTCCAAAAACAAGCATGTATTAAAGAGAGCTTTAGAGCTTTTATTTTGCATTTTTCTTATTTAATGGAAATAGTTTAGAACTATAAAAAACAGAAATGTTTTAAAGAAGTGAGAATTTTCACAGTACAACTTACTGGAAACTGTTTTTGAGCTAGGATTTGAGGAAAGTCTTTTGGAAGTGTCTTCAGAATGTGAAAAATTCATTCTTGAATAGTAGGCAGCAAAAAAGAACTTGGAGGTAGCTTGATAAAGTGAAAGGATTCTGCTAGAGAGATGCCGCTCTAGGGACTCACTGTTACCTACTTAAAATAGTAAATAGTACAATGCAGATTTACTTGTTTACTTATCTAGCTACTTAGGGTTTTTATTCCACCTGTCCCCCAAAAGAATCTGAGGGAGTTTATACTATTAAATGTGTTATAAAGTGAGACATTAAAAATAGTTTTAAGCCCTCGCTCTCTCTCCTCACCGAGAAAAAAGATAAAATGAAATTGATATTGCCAAGGAAGAAAGGTGCTAGTTAGCTAAATATTCTACATGTAAAATTTTTGTTTATTCAAAATAATATTATAATCATGTAAGATAGCATAGTGTAAAAATACTGAACTAGAAATCCAAACATCCATAGTCTTGACTGGGTCAGTTGCAAGCTGTGATACCCTGAACAGACATTTAGCTTCTCTGAGGAATAATTTCCTTTACCTTTTATTGGTTTGTATTTCTGTCATAGCAGTGTAGATGTTTGCCAATTTTATGTCCTTCAGATATGCATAAGAATGTAAGCTTTAGTTAGAAACACCCAGCTCTGCTCTGTCCTGTCTGTGTAGCCATAGGCAAAGAATTTAGGCTCTTAGCTTTTTTTTTTTTTTAATCTGTAAAATAGAGATCATCTTTAGAACCCTCTGACCTTGGTTTGATTAAGGAAAAGTATGTGTTAATGTCTGGCACATAAGAAGCGCTAAAAAAAGTTCCCCTACAGTGTTATCCCGTCTCTTGCCTATCTCATCTGTTATAATTTAGCTGCTATCAGTCCTCTGTGGATCACTTCCATATCTATTGCTGTATCTCTGATCTCTACCGTCAGTTCTAGAGTTTCCAACTTCCAACTTTAGACTTCTCCAACAACTAAATGTTACTTTGGCATTTTAATCTGAATGAATCCAGAATCAGACTATCATTACATGTTAGTTCCATAGTATTCTTCCAACAGTTTTCTGCCTCCATTCTCTCTCTCTCTCTGCCACCCCACCTTTCTTACCACTCTTACATTAGTCTTACTGAAAGCTTAAGTTCACTTATGTTAAGGATATGAAAAAAGATCAACATTTTATGACAAATTCCTTTGCAGGCTCCACCTTTCTGGCCTTATGCTCTGGCCAAAGTGTTTATGAATGCACTCTGCATATTCTGTTAGTCTTTAGTACCTAACACAGTGCCTTCTTAGAGTAGATTCTTAACATAGGTTTCACAGATAATTATTTAAATATCCCAGTGAAATTTACATATAACAGCACCTATTAGAAGACTCTTTAAAGTTTTTCATTTTAATACATATTTTATATCATTGTTTTTCTGAATTATAGACTAATAGTTTTTATTAATCCAAAAAATACAGATATAGATACTACAAAAATGGAGATTCCCCAAAATCCCAGAATACATCCTACCCCTAACCATTGTTAATAGTTTGAAGATATATTCTTAAAGAACTTTTTTCATGCCTAGACTATATTTGTATAAAAATGTATTTTAAGCAAAAATGGGCTTGAGCTGTACACATTGATATTATTTTCAGTTAGCAGTATATCTTTTCATGAATTTTAAGAATCTTCGCCATTTTTTTTAAATGAATGTGCTGCAGAGAGTGGAGGGATTAAAATATGGTATAGTCACAGTAGAACTGGTTCAGGTTTCTTTTTTCTTTCAGTTTTATTGAGATGTATTACTGTGTAAGTGTTTTATTTACATGTATTTTATTGTCAGTTATCACTGTGTAAGTTTAAGATGTACAGCATGACAGTTTGATTGACATATATTGTGAAATGACTACCACTATAGGTTCAGCTAACACCCTTCTTGTGTAAATACAATAAAAAGAAAAGCAAGAAGAAAAGAGTAAAAGGAAAAATTTTTTTCTCCTTGTAATGGAAACTTTTAGAATTTAGATTTACTCTTTTAACAACTTTCCTGTGTATCATACAACAGTGTTAGCTATAGTCATCCTTTTGTATACTACATCCCTAGTACCTACAATTGGAAGTTTGAACCTTTTGACCACCTTCCTCCAACGTCCCTCCCACCCCGCCCTCAAATCCCCTATGTCTGGTAACCATGACTCTGATCTCTTTTTCTATGAATTTTGTTTCGTGGTGTGTGTGTGTGTGTGTGTGTTTAGGTTCCACATATAAGTGAGATAAGTCAGACACAGAAAGATAAATACTGTATTATTTCCCTTAGCGTAATGCCTTCAAGGTCTATCCATGTTATCACAGATGATTCAGGTTTTAATTCAGTGATCCTTTTCCCCTTTCTCCTCCTGGAAGATACTCTCCTTTCACAGCATTCCTTGGCCAAACTCAAGTTTTGAAGGGTAGAGACTGCTTCCATCTTGTTAACTATTGCAGATTGCTTGCTTAGCATAGTATTTAACACAGTGACAGAAGATAAATATTATTGGATACATCATCATGAAGGGCTTAAATACCATAGAAACATAGTGTGAATTCTTGGATACCATTTATAACTCAAGGGGTACCTATATGGAGTTAGATGAACTATTAATCTAATCTAATGTGACATTTTAAATCTACTTTAACTATCAAGTAAAAAGGAAAATCCTTTTGTTATGTCCAGAAAAAAAGAGATGAAACATTTTTCTGGAGAACAACACAAAGTAGAATTTAAAGGAATTTTGATTATTAATTTAATGCAGACTGAATGACTGTTAAGGGAAGAGTTACCAAATTGATGATATCTTCCATTTAGCATACATTTATCTCATTGTTGATATGCTCAGAAATGGAGGAAATAAGTGGTTTGTGTTTGACAAGATTGATTTATTAAAATGTTATGCCAATTTTGAGAAGTTACGAACTTAACATAAGTACTAGGGTGTTAACTTACTCTTAAAATCTTTTATTGAATACTGGTTTTCTTCAGAGTGAGTTTTGCTTATTGCTGTATAGTCCAGATCAAGAAGAAAGTAAGAGTACTTAAAGTGCCATAGAAATGTGAACCAAGTACGAAATAGATGTGACTGTAAGTTATAAAGTAAGGAGTCTGACTCCATAAAGCCTTACTCGTCTTACTTTATAGTTACATGGTATACTTTTACTGAATAACATTCATTTAAATTTGATGTTTCAGTCGAGCTATAAAATATATTTAAAAAAAAGAATGAGGCATTTATGAAAGATTTCTGAGATAACATGACAAAGGCAAGACATTTCCTCATTAGATAAAATTGGAATATTAGTACCTCAGTTTTCTATAAGGATTGAATCAGAGTACATTTAAAGTTTTCTTTACCATTTTTTTACTATGTAGTAGGTGCTTAGTAAATGTTGGTTATCATTTTAACCAGTTTTTTACTACTAAAAAAGTGAAATTGTTGAGATAATAGCATTCATGTTCTTTTGGCTATAGGATACAAAGTGGCTGTCCAGGAAAGTTTTGTCCACTACAAGATTAGATTACCTTTTATTCCAAAACCATCTCAATCTGAATATTACTGTTGTAACTTTTACCAATACTATTTTATTTGCATTTCTATCATTTATATAAGGAAATCTTAAATTTTGAAGTGAAATTAAACGAGCAAAAAACTAGGGTCTTTAATTTGGCAAGTGCTTAGAAGTTCCCTTCAGACTCATAATGGGCTGAAATGGGAATTTACTATAATATCTTCCACTAATTAACTATTATTTTAATTAAACATCAAGCCATTCTAAGATTATGTTATAAATGATTTCTTGATTTTTTTGTGTGTTTGATTTAGTTTTTACTATTACAGCAGTTAGTTTTTTTTTTTTTTTACTTTTTATTGCCATTATTTATTTCAGCTACTTTACCATTTAAATAATTGTAGGTGAGCGTGCCTAGGACTGTTGTACATACTTGTAATACTATGGTGAATATATACTGGAATTTCAAATAATAATTTATAATAGGTCTTTAAGAAATAGGGGTTACCTATATTGAAAAGACCCCCTTTCCGTAATTCACTTGTGTTTCTCCTCTATTCCTCTAAAGTATTTTTCAAGTTAGCAGTTAATATTGTTAACTTTTTGGATCACTAACAATGTACCAGGTAGTATGTCAAGTGATTTACATGCATTGTTATTTCATTCTCATCACCACTTGTGAGGGGGCTACTTTTTTATTCTTCCATTTCTTTAAGTCAGTAACTTTCGAATTGCTTTGACTTGATGACCCACAATTAGAAAGACATGCTACCTAGACTCACAAGACCATGTGCAGTGTAGCCTTTTATTTCTGTTTCCTCTATCCCTCTGAATGTTGATCTCAACGCACTAAGTTTATTTTACAATCCACTAATCAGTCACCATTCACACATTTTAAATAAAGCACTGCCTTAAGTGACAGTTCTAAACCACTCATTATAATCTTTCCCACTTGGTTACCATTTCATTCTGGACACGTTCTTCCTCGGAGATAATGACTTTCAGCTACAGTTTCAGCAGTTTCATGACAGATAGTGTACTTTTTACAGAGCCACTTAGACCAAACATTGCCCAATCCAGAGCCAGAAATGCCATGTCTAATTAATTAGGGGTTCTAGGAATGTTGTTTCTTGATGGACTCTGATCACCTTCTAGCGTAAGGCAGCAGCATTTCTACAGACTACTCATATTCATCAAAATCTATGACCTTGGCTAAAATTATAAGTCCATTTCTACCAAAGTCTTTTGTTCTTCAAAATCTTGGATTCCATGAAATTGTCATAGTTCAGCAGTAAGGTGTAAATAGATTTGTCAGTAGTCATCTACTCAGTCTGTATACTTAAAGCACTTTAAACCAAATAAGCATTGTTGCTCCCCTTCCTTTCTCTCTTACTCCCAGTTTTGAGTTGACATCAGCGTGTTCAGATACCTTGTCATGCCACTAAGAAGAGCACAACCTTAAGGTTAGGTTTTTTAATCTTCCAATTTAGACATGGTAACTGACATATATATATATATGATTTTATGTATATAGAGAGAATCATTTTCAGGCCGAAAAAACTCCAGCCTAGGGTTGGGTCTACTTAAAATGTTTCTCACCTGAGATTTAGGAAAATGGAATAAAGTCAAGTAGTCCACAGTAGATTCCCCTAACATGTTATTCTTTATGGGTACCTATCTATCCTCTGAATTAAATGATTAAAATGGTCACTTGTTACTTAATCTGCTTGAATATGTCAGTTTACATGTGCAACAGAGAGTCCTGTATGAATAACGATATTTTGTGCTGTTCTATACATAATTTGCATTCAGTGATTTTTTTCCCACATTAATTACTAAGCGTTTTGGTAACTTCTATCAGTATTAAATTCTAACTGACTTTTTTCTTGAGTGCTTGATGCAACTGCTAAATATACAGTGCTTCTTTAAACTTCTTTAGTGATTATTAAAGAATCAAATTAATTACTTCAAAGTGTAAAGTGCATAGTGTAGCAAAAGGAAAACTACAGGATAGCCAATAGTAACTATATCTTTCATAGACTATTTTCCGTACCATTTCCTTACAGTGAGCTTCTACTGGCAAGTTTTATATCAGTCATTCATCAAAGGAAAACAGTGTTTTTCCCTTGGCCAGTTACCAGAAAAGAAAGTACATATAAAGATCATTAATCTGTGAAGGAAAAAAAGGAAAGGAAATGATTACTAAAAAGACAGGATAGTTGTTACCACTAGAAGGAACTAGAGTGCTAGACTTCTGGATGGTGGTTCCAGGAATGCTTACTTTATAACTGTTAAGCCATACATATATGTTTTTGGAACTTTTGTCAGTCTTTCTCATATTTATAATGAAAGTCAGGAAGACGAATATTCTTATTTTTAACTACCTATATACTTCTGTTTTTTAAAGAAAAAACTTAAATTTGCAAAGTTGCATTATGATGTATGAGTAAGGGGAGTTACTAGTGTTACATCATTACACTGTTTTGACGTTTATAACTCAAAAAATATAGAGGCTCTCTTAAAAGTTACTGACTAGCAGATATAACCTTAAAAAAGAGAAACATTTACAGTTTAAAGTTTACAACTCAGTTTTCTATTTTAGCACTATGTCTTAGATAATTGATATAGAGGAGATTTCCTCTGTTTGCTGTTGTTTATAAAGTTATTTAATAAAGACACATCTTTGAATAATGTGTACATTACTTACTAGAAAGGCAAGTTGAACCTAGATTTTGATGTGTTTATGATGTGGAAAAGAAAACAGTGCTTGTCAGAACTGAGTGTCCCACCTAGTTATAGAGCCCACTAAGCTGCACAGACTCTTGAGCCAGATTGCTTAGGTTCTGATCTTTCTCTACAAGGTACTTTAAACTCCCTGGAAATTAATTTCCTCATTAGTAAAATGCAGAAAATAATAGTGCGTACCTTACTTGGTGGTTGTGAGGACTAAATGAGTTAACTATATGCAAAGCACTCTGCAAGTGTAATGTAGGGTAAGTAGTATGAGCATGATAGCTATTGTCATATAGGTTAAACAAATAAGAATAGCAGAAATTTTTGTTTTTTATAAGCATTTCCCTAATGATATATTTGACATATTTTTACAAATAATGTCTTTTTTGTTTCAGTGTTTGGGAAATGGGAAGTAATGACAGCTGGCACCTGAACTAAGTACTTTCTTAGACAACACCATTCCAGAACTTCAGGATGAATGGGGATATGCCCCATGTCCCCATCACTACTCTTGCGGGGATTGCTAGTCTTACAGACCGTAAGTGGTTAATTTATCTAATTTACATTCTACTCTGACACTGATTTTTGAAGAGACTATAACAGTAATTATTATTAGTGTCATAAGTAACAGAAAATGTTTAAAGATTTTAGATTTTGAATGACAAACATCATGATTTTCTTTGATTAATTGGCATAAATTTGAAGGTAACAACATTAGTGTAGTCAGACAATAGATAAAGACCTTAATTTCTGTTTCATTTTAAGGACCCATTTGGAAATGGTAGCATGTGTTTGTTTAAAGGTTTTATATGATAAAGGGATAAATGCAAAATTGAGGCTCAAAGAAGATGAAACAAAGCATTAAGAAAAATAAAAACCGAAGAAGCATGAGTTTGCATATAAGAACAATTTCAGACTTTTTAAAAAACATTTATAGAAATGGTAATTGAAACTGCACTTCAAGAAGAAAATTTGATACCCAACTTAATCTAATTTCTTAGTGATGTTTATGTTGGATGTTATGTTCAGTAATCTGTTGGAGTTTGTCTTAGACAGGAGCCTATTTACTCTAAACACTTAACTTTAAAGAACATTGTCATTCTCTTGAGTTTTACTTAGTGTAGCGCAATCTTTTAGGTACTCATTCTTTTGGGAGGCAACTCTAATTCTTAGTCCCCGGGTAATGGTGCAGAAAGCAACTCAAAAATGCAAAAAAAATATTAGTTCTTCTGTCATTTTACCTGAATAAATAAAAGGAAAAGGAGACATAAGAGGGATGAGTAGACAGTGAGGAGATGACCTGCCTTTCTTTGTATAGCAAGCATTATGCAATATATGGGGCTTTATAAATAAAGCTATGAGAAAATAACTTCGAGTAGTGTTTTTATCTGTGTTCAGTATTTCCCAAGTACTACCTTTTTCTCGTGTTAGTTTCCAGCTGGTTTAAATGGGGTAAAGTAGGCACCAGCCTACAGCTTTTTAGTGAGGAAACTAGGAGGGCTGGTTTATAAAATCTGAGATAATAAGAAAGTAGCTGGTAGGGTTAGGGTGACTCAGGTAAAAACCTTTGAAACTGTCTTTAGTTTTGTTGATCACTTTGTTATAGGTAAGGCATAATAAACTCAATATGCAGTACAGAATCAGATATACTACCAGGAAGTTCTTTTTAGTTACCCATTATCTCAGCTGTACCTTATTTTTAAAGTTTGTTTGCCCAATATACCTATTTATTACATAATAATTTATTTCCCATGTTTTTATTAGTAAAAAAAAATTATTATTACCCATTGTGGCTGAGCAGCATGATAGTTATACCATATAGGTAATTAGAAATTAAGGCAAAAACAAAGACACTTTAGTTGATGTTCTTAACTTTTAGTTTAGACATATGAATAAATTTCCATTATGTGAACAGACATTAAATAGCTGAATATAAACTACTGTAAAACATTTATGCCCTTTTGTTTACTGTTAGGAAGAAGAGAGACTATTTAGGAATTTATAACTTAAAGCAAAATCCCTTAGATACTCTTCCTGCAGAATCCTATTTTGTGAATGTTGTTCACTTGCTAAAGTGAGCTGTTTATTTTTGTATTTACTTAAAAAACATTATCTGGCAAAGAGTCAGGTATTATTACTTGGTTTATTTATGTGAGAGTGTATTGATTCTGATTAGTCTTATAAGCAAAAATAAATGAGATTAACTAATATATTCTCAATCCCTGGAAAATTACTTAGTTTTTAACTCTACCTTTTTGGCTACTCATTTATTAAGTTAATAAAAATTTAAGACATGAATAGTCAGCGCAAAGATAAAGAAGCTGAGTTTCACTCTTAGAGAATAGTATAATCTACTATGATCCAGCTGACATTTGGGGAGTTTTGTAGAGTTGTTTGAGGTTTGTTGAGGAAGAAGGATGTCTTTTATTAATTTGTCTCATTAATATTTGTAACTTACTTTTTAATAACTTACTTTTAATTCCCAAATGTATGTTAGCAGTAAAGAGACTTCTTATTGTAACTTAATTTCTAATAATCTGATTTTATTCCAAATAGTCCTGAACCAGCTGCCTCTTCCATCCCCTTTACCTGCTACAACTACAAAGAGCCTTCTCTTTAATGCACGAATAGCAGAAGAGGTGAACTGCCTTTTGGCCTGTAGGGATGATAATTTGGTTTCACAGCTTGTCCATAGCCTCAACCAGGTATCAACGGATCACATGTAAGTACAATCTAAAATAAAGTGAAAAATTCTGGTCTCACTAAGAGAATCAGCATTCCTGGTTTTACTTTTGTTTCAAAAAAATTTAAATACATAGTTTTATATTGATATCCAAGTGAGAACATAGCATTACTGTGATGAGATATTAATGAGATTTAAATAGGCCATAGTTATTTTGAGACAGTAGTTCTGACCTGTGTACTTCTATGAGATCTTCAATTCTTGTAATAATCTTAGGGTTCATCGAGGTGGCTCTATACAGAGGTCTAAAGTTACTCATGAAGCTCTCTCTTTTCTAAAATTGCTAGAGTGGTTAGAATTTCCAGGCACTATGGACTTTGCTTCTGGCTCTATTTAAAGTGGTATACTTTTCATGGGAAGGATGTCAAAAACTCAAAAGAGTAACTTCAAGGAAGGCTACCAAAGAATCTGGGACTCATTTTTTAATTTAATTTTTACTACCAAAGCAGTACATACCTATCTCAACACAAAAATGTATTAAAAAGTTCACACCTCACTACACATTGGTACTCATATGTCCTTCGATTTTTTTTTTTTTAATTAGGAGAATGAGGATAGCACATATTATAATAATGGAGAGGTCTCTGCCATCAGATGCTGCACATACTTTATTTTTAAAACTGATGACTTTAGGTGAAATACTAAATGTGAATTTTCTGATGGAGAAACAGAAACGATTGGTTAAAATCAGAAGAAAGTATAATGCTAATATTTAGTCATTCCAGAAATTCAAAAAATGTCAAAATAATACACTTCTTGTACTTGTACATCCTTAATCAAAAATCTCCACCAAATATTTAGAGGGATAAGGGAAGTAGCATATATATAGTGATGTTATTGAGAGCTGCTTTAAGATTGCCCCCAGAAATTTATTTAATCTTACCATTGGGCACCATCTTTATGAATCTTTCTCATTAGACTTAAGGAGTGGAACAGGGACATACTTAGAATGTAAAATTTAAAATACTGCCTATATTTAATTTTTTATCATTTACCTTTCATAGTTGTAAATTTAATTTGCTACTTACTAATTGCAGCTGTTCTTAACCATTTGCTTGGGTATCCCCCTACCCCCCAAAATGTCTGTATTTGAGAAAAGTATAATAAAGAAGGAAAAATTATACGTAGCCTTTGGGTCTTATTTTAATCAGTATGGCAACATTGTTACTTTATTCAGAGGACGTTCTTAAAAAGGTAGACTCACTCATATTCAGGTATAAGGGAGAAAATCTATTCCAAGCCCAAGTATCAACTTCTCTGCATAATTATCACTGCTACTCTTCCATTTTTTGAATATTTTAGAATAGACATTATTTATTTTCTATTTTGAAACTAATGAGAACATTCCTAAATTCACTTATAGTTCTATAAAATAATGTTTTGGGGTTTTTTTCCGCCTGTTTAAAATAAAATGGGGAAAAAAATAAGTTATTCTTAGAAGAACTTCCCTCTTGTCATTTTTGATAATTCTGTTTCTTCTAGGATTAGCATCTTTAAAAGTCCATGAAATTGTTAGACATACTTGTGTAATTTATTTTTATGCCATAGTCTTCTTAATTTTCTGCCACAGCCTTTTCTGAATTTCACTGGTGAATTGCTGTCTTACTAATATAGAATAGAAAATTCTTAATCACTATTTTAATTTCTTTGTATTTATTTTTCCAATGCCAGAGAGTTGAAAGATAACCTTGGCAGTGATGATCCAGAAGGCGACATACCAGTCTTGTTGCAGGCCGTCCTGGCAAGGAGTCCTAACGTTTTCAGGGAGAAAAGTATGCAGAACAGATATGTACAAAGTGGTGAGGTTTTTAATAATTGAATTTCGTAGTACATTTTTTATGAATCCTATATTAGAACTTGTTTCATGTGTAATTAAACCCAAGTGTCTCCTTTAACAAGCTAGCCTAACATCTATGAATGCTGTGTTGATACCTTGAATCAAGCCAAGAACAAAAATGAAACTAAATGGCTGGTTAACATTCTTGTAGCTTAATATGTAACTAAATTCCTTGGAAATTAAACAAAGCTTATATGTAGTTTGCTAGATATTTCAGAATGTATTTAGTCAATACAAAAGCTCTAGGAATTTTTTTTTTAATTTTAAAAAAATCATAGAATTAAGGGGGGAGGGTATAGCTTAAGTGGTAGAGCACATGCTTAGCAAGCACAAGGTCCTGGGTTCAATCCCCAGTACCTCCTCTAAAAGTAAATAAATAAATAAATCTAATTACCTCCCCCCAAATTAAAAAATAAAAATAAAAAATCATAGACTTGATACTAAAAAATCTTCATTAATCAAATAATAAAAATATCTGCAGAGCTTTTCAGCATGTAGTACGTGTAGTAAATCATTATACCAGGTATCAGTTTTAGTACTGACGGTGTTTACATTCATGGTTATGTAGTAATTGGTTTAACACTTCTGTTGCCTTAGCAATGGAAAACAGATTTGTAATAAATATTAAGGAAAATTCTTTTTATAACAAGTATTAGAGAAATCATAAAAAATATCATATCCTACACAGATGTAATTTTTATGTAGTCAAGGAGAGCCTTTAAGTTAGGAGCATTTTTCTGGTCTGAAGCTTACTGAATCTAACAAGCTCAAGTACTTGCACTTGCTTTGCTCTCAAGATTAAAATAGTTGGAAGGGAATAGTTTAGACCACTCAGGAAGGTCTAACTTTTTAACTGTTTGCTTGTATTCAAGAATATTGCCACATTAATTGACAGTACCTCCATGAAGTTCATCATTCCATTTCTTAGTTTTGTTTTGTGTTTGAATAGTATTACTTTGTTGATTTTGTGTATTTTTGTATGAATTGTGTTTTTAAAGCAATTTTATAGTTACTGTCCATTCCTCAAAGTGAATCCATTGGAAATCCCTTTGCCTAATTCACCTGTCAGCAAATCGAAGGCAGGTATGCAGGGCAAGACTGTATCTTTACCAGAACTACTAAGCTAGATTGCAGTAGCAAGAGACAGATAGAAATGGTGAAAGGAAAACTAGAATTACACATGCTCTGGAAGAATGTTGAAATAAAAAAAAAACCGTGGAGAGTTCGTTGATTAAAAGAAAGGCTATATAGGCATACCTCGTTTCATCGCACTTTGGTTCATTGTGCTTCCCAAGTACTGCATTTTTTACAAATTGAAGGCAACCATGCATCTGCCTTTTTTCCAACAGCATTTGCTTACTTCATGTCTCTGTGTCACATTTTGGTAATTGTCGCAATATTACAAATTTTATTATTATATTTGTTGTGGTGATCTCTGATCAGTGATTTTTGAAGTTAACTATTATAATTGTTTGGGGGCATGATGAACCACGCCCATGTGAGAAGGTGAACTAATTGATAAATGTTGTATACTCTGACTAGACTGGCAGTTCCTCTGGCTCTCCCTTTCCTTGAGCCTCCCTATTCCCTGAGACACAACAATATTGAAATTAGGTTAATAACTCTACAGGAAGAGCCTCATGTCTTTCAGTTTAATCAAAAGCTAGAAATGATTAAGCTTAGTGAGGAAGGCATGACAAAAGCTACAAGCTAGGCCTCTTGCCAACAGCCAAGTTAGCAAAGGAGAAATTCTTGAAGGAAATGGTAAGTGCTACATTAGTAAACACATGAATGGTAAGAAAGCAAAACAGTCTTATTGCCATTACGGAGAAAGTTTTGATGGTCTGGACAGAAGATCAAACCAGTCAGAACATTCCTTTAAGCCAAAGCCTAATCCAGAGCAAGGCCCTAACTCTCTTCCATTCTGTGAAGGCTGAGGGAAGTGAGGAAGCTGTAAAAGAAAAGTTTGAAGCTAGCAAAGGTTGGTTTATGAGGTTTAAGGAAAGAAGCCATCTCTATAACATAAAAGTACGAGGTGAACCTGCAAGTGCTAATGTAGAAGCTGCAGCCAGTTATCCAGAAGATCTAGCTAAAATTATCAGGGAAAATGGCTACACTAAACTAAAGATTTTCAGTATAGACAAAACGGCCTTCTATTGGAAGAAGATGCCATCTGGAACCGTCAAAGGTATAAAGGAGAAGTCAATGCCTGGCTTCACGGATTCAAAGAACAGGCTGGATCACTTGCTAAGAGCCCTTGCAGATGGTGAATTTAAGTTGAAACCAGTGCTCATTGACTGTCCTGAAAATCTTAGGGCCCTTAAGAATTATGCTAAATCTATTCTCGTCTGTGCTCTTGAAGTGGAGCAACAAAGCATGGATGACAGCATATCTGTTGACAACATGTTTTATGCAATATATTAAACCCATTGTTGAGACCTTTTTCAAAAAAAAGATTCCTTTCAAAATATGACTGTTCATTGACAGTGCATCTGGTCACCCCAAGAACTCTCATGGAGATGTACAAGATTAATGTTTCATGCCTGCTAACACAGTATCCATTTGGAAGCCTATGGATCAAGGAGTCATTTCAACTTTCAAGTCTTATTATCTAAGAAGTACATTTCATAAGGCTGGAGCTGCCATAAATAGAGATTAACATTAAACAGAGTTTGTAAGAAGTTGATTCCATTTCTCATGGATGACTTGGGAAGGGTTCAAGACTTCAGTGGAGGATGTAACTGCAGATATGGTGGAAATAGTAAGAGAACTAGAATTCAAAGTGGAGCCTGAAGATGTAACTTAATTGCTGCCAGCTCACTTTAACGTATGAGGAGTTGCTTCTTACTAATGAGCAAAGATGGTTTCTTGAGATAGAGTCTACTCCTGGTGAAGATGGTGTGAAGATTGTTAAAACTGCATCAAAGGATTTAGAATATTGTATAAAACTTAGTTGATAAAGCAGCAGCGGGGTTTGAGAGAATTGATTCCAGTGTTGAAAGAAGTTGTATTATGAGTAGAATGCTATCAAACAGTATTGCTTGCTTCAGAGATATCATTCATGAAAGGAAGAGTCAATCAGTGCAGCAAATCACTGTTGTCTTATTTTAAGAAATTGCTACAGCCACCTCAACCTTCAGCAGCCACCATCTTGATCAATCATCAGCCACCAACATTGAGGCAAGACCCTCCACTAGCAAAAAGATTACAACCTCACTGAAGGCTCAAATGATGGTTAGCATTTTTTAGCAATAAAATATTTTTAAATTAAGGTATGTACATTGTTGGGGGTTTTTTTAGACACAGTGCTGTTGCACACTTAGTAAACTACAGCATAGTGTAAACATAACTTTTATATGCACTGGGAAACCACAAAAAAATTGTGTAACTTCTTTTATTGCAATATTTGCTTTGTTGTGGTGGTCTGGAACCAAATTTGCAATATCTCTGAGGTATACCTGTAATAGGATAACAGCATTAAGTATAGGATAATTTGAGTAAGTAAAAGATTGAATAAAGGAAGTCTTCCAAGGTATTTATACCACATTTTTGTAACATTTTTTTACATATTGAATTTAGGTAATCATGCTAATAAAAAACTTTTTTTTCGGTCACATACTTTGTGTTTTATCCTACATATGCTTATTTTTTAGTCTGAAGCATTGATTTCTCCATCTCCTACTCGGTAAAAACATAAACTACCATTTAAAAATCAATTGATTCATTGCATGTTGTGACTTTTTTATAAGCATTTTCCTGTTGATATTTGGCTTTAAAATTTAAAAAGTGATTCTTTGTTGCTAAATGTAACTGAGTCACACATATGGAGAAAATTTAATAATATGCAAATAAATCACTTTGTTCATAGTTCTTAGGAACTTTGAGATAATCAGAAAGGACTGTTAGAATTTCATTTGTCCCTTTTATTTGTACAGCCATTGCTTCCAAACTAGTAATTCCAGCTTGTCACAGTGATGGCTGTTAATTCAGGGGAAAATATTTTTTAACTCCCATAACTCTTCCCTTTCTTGCTCCCAAAACAAAGGCAACAATAGTTATGCTAATTAAGTTATTAAGCCATAGAATATATTAATTAGTACTGAGTTTGAGTTGGAAGAGAAAATTCCTCAGTTAAAATTTAGACTACATATAAAAGAAAGCATGCTGTTAGCGGTAGACTTTGAGGTGGTTTTGAGCCCTCGTTGCATTTAGCCACTGTCATAGAACTAGAAGCTTTTCTGTAGTTCCTGGCAAATGGACATGTAGCCTCTTTTTGAATGTTTCTGGTGAAAGACACTTTTCATATCAGCAGAAGGAAATGAAATTTGTGAAGATAACACGATGCTTGAAGCTCCCCAAAAGATTGGCTATACATAAGAAAAGTCAAAGTTAATCACAGGTTTTTTTCTTTGATTTTAGAATGTCTAAGTAACTGAATTTTTCTGCATCTCCTATGTAACAAAATACCACTTATGTCACAGTTGAAGGAACAATGTCTAACTTCAAAAGAAATGTGAGAATCTAAAGGCTATCCTCACATTTTCATTCATTTATCAAATATTCATTTAATCCCCATTTTTATGGCAAAGAATTACTGTGGAAGAAAGAATAGGAACACTGTTTTGTGTTAAAAGACTTTTCAGATGGTAATTTCAGTACCTCAAACTTTGGGTCCCTAAGTGAAGTACTTTTTAAATCCTGGATCTGAATCACAGTGAAATAAATAGTGTTGTAAAATTAAGCTCCAAAGGATGGGAGATCTATATAATAAAGTATTCCATGTAATGGAAAAAACACCCAAAGGCCTGTTGTAGACAGAAGTGTGTAAATTTGGTAAGGGGTTACATAAAGCTACTTCTAAAAGTTCTTTTCTATTCTGAGGTTAACGATAGGACCTTAAATAAACAAGTAAAAGTTTTTTAAAAATTAAATCTATCTCTGGTCCAGGATTAGTTATATGCTAAAAGAATGTTTTGGTAAAATTGTACTTGAAATTTATAGTTTCTGTATTTTGTTCTTCAGAATGAACATACTGATCAAAAAGAAAAGCACAAAGAACTTTTCAATGTTTGTGAAAGAATAATGATTTAAACGATTTAAAGAATGATTTACCCTTAGAGGAAAATAACATGTTAATAACCATTTTTGTGTGTTGTTTAGGAATGATGATGTCTCAGTATAAACTTTCTCAGAATTCCATGCACAGTAGTCCTGCATCTTCCAATTATCAACAAACCACTATCTCACATAGCCCCTCCAGGTAATATGTGTGTATCATTTTATTAAGTATTATTTTCTGTGACGAATATTCTTGGGAATATACACTGTATACTACATTTAGATAATGATAAATTATATGTCGTTAAAAAGTTGAAATGCTTAGCCTTAAATAGTAACTCACATAAAATATTTGCCTTAAAATGTTATATGTGGAAATGCTCTTATTTACTGATTGAAATAGCTACCATCTTAGTAACTTAATTTCATAAAGATAAAAGAATGTGTTGAAATAACCAGTATGTTTGAGAGAAATAAGAAAATTCCTGGAGTAGCATCTAGAGAGGATGGCTTTATGTACCTCAAGCAAATGGATACTTTTATGTAAGTAAACGAATTACCCCAGTTTTTTCAAACTGCTTAGTATGACTCTTAGATTTTGAATTGTGAATGATGTTTGTATATTATTCATTTTTCAAAATTTTTCTGTTTGCCTAGATTTTATACAAATTAGAGTTTGGAGAATTTTTTGACAGTGAAATTTCAAGGAATATCATATTTATTTCATTTCCTGATATTGTTTGTTTGGATTTTGGATTTTAGCCGGTTTGTGCCACCACAGACAAGCTCTGGGAACAGATTTATGCCACAACAAAATAGCCCAGTGCCTAGTCCATATGCCCCACAAAGCCCTGCAGGATACATGCCATATTCCCATCCTTCAAGTTATACAACACATCCACAGATGCAGCAAGGTAAGAAAGATGGTTGTTTATTTGCAGGAAATGCCTGTAGTTTTAAGCAAATTCTTTTGTTTTTCTCTTTACAAAATTTAAAACACGAAGACTATACTGTATACTTACTTGTCAACAAACATTTCTTTTAAGATAGAGCTTATATCATTAAAAACGTTAAATTCATAATTTAGAAATTCATCATTTGGGAGGTAAAAGAGTCAGTGTGATTTGACTCTGGATTAGGTTATTAAACAACTCAGTGTATCTTGTTAATGATACTAGGAACTGCTTTTTTAATTGGGCTTTTTTCTTACAGTAGCACTTAAACCAAAGAAGAATTATGTTTTAATTAGTAAATATATATAGTGTGAGAATTTTACTAAAAGGTAGATACAGTACTAGTAGAGGAAAATTAATAATCTTACATGCAAGATTTTTTGAAATTAGATTACTACTTCTCATTTGAAGTCATGCTAATAATATGATGTCTTTTTAAGATCATTCTGCCTTGGGATATATGTCGTGGTTACTAAATAATTTATTAGTATAAATTTATACATAATTTTTTGAGAAATTTTGAAAAGTACAAAAGATAATATAACAGATATCTGTGTCTGTCCCCCATAATTAACAGCAAATTTTTAACAGTCACAGTTATTCACTAGTTACTATTTGTATTCTTATTTTTTAATTATACAAGGAGTCAAACATCCTTCATTTATAAACTTTTTATCTTACAAGCTTTTAACTTAGTGTCACCTAATAAAACAGACAACTTCTAGTTTCCCAAAGCTAGATAATGAAATACTAGATTGAACCTATTTCATACAGTAACTCCAGGAAGAACTTGTAGGCAAATCGTACATTTGAAATAAGTAGCTCCAAAATTATAGATTTAGTGTAAGGGCTGAACATAAAGTATGTATGTATATGAGCTCTTAATACTTGTGAAATATTAGTATTCTATTCTGGCACACTGAAGTTATGGGAAACATTTTAAATGTAATTAATCAGGGGAAAAATAGTGAAAGGACATATTTGTTTCATAAGGAAAGTCTGCATACACATAAATATGTATAGGAAAAACCATAAGTTTTTACTCTAAATACTGCCATTATTTTATAACAAGATAAACCCAGCTTTTTTTTTTTTTTTTTTTTTTTTAGTTGAAGTCATAAAAGAATATAGTTTGAGGGCCTATTCAATAATGAGTCATTTCTTGGAAATTCTCAGATACTTGAGAGACTGAAAAGAATAACAGTTAGCCCTGCACAGATATTAAAGTTATTATAACTAAGAAAATTTCATGTGATAAGAACAAATGGATAGATAAATGGGACTGAGAAGGTTCCAGAAATAAGGCAGATGTCTTACACTGTAAAAATTTTAACCATGCAGAAAAGTTGAAAGAATAGCACAATGAACCACTTCACCAACAGGCATCCTACCTCTCTTTCCTTAAATACATCTGCTAAGAAATCGGTTCTCCTTTATGAACATCAAGTATAATATTTTACTTGATTTTAAAAAAATCAAGAACAATTCTGTAGTATCATTTATATCCATCCTACTTTCAGTTTTCATCAGTTGCCCCAAATACGTCTTTATAACCTTTATCTTCTTTTCCATGCATGATCTAATCTAGTTTCTCACACATTGCATTTGGTTTTTTCATCTCTTTTGACTCTTTTAATCTGAAAACGGTATTTAATCTGAATCCCATACGCTTTCTCCATGACAGTAATTTTTGGTTTTTTTTTTTTTTTGAGTCTGTGCTACTTTTGTTGTAGAGTAGCCCATATTCTTGATTTCATACTTTTCTCTTTGTGTTGTTTAATTTGTTCATATAGTCCCTGTATTTCCTACTACCTGGAAGTTTTTTTTTTTTTTTCCTTAAAGACTGGAAGTTATTTTTAAAGGCTTTGTTAGCGTCTAGTTATCTATTTTTGGCAACGGTACTAAATAAGTAATGTTGTATACTTTTTATTGTAACATATCAGAAAGCATATAAATGGCAAGTGGGTTTATTATTAGTGATGTCTAGGTGGTGACCACTTCATGTCTTCATTATGCAAGTACATAATTTTTCCTTTGTAATTAGTGAGTAATCTGTAGGGTGATAATTTGAGATTATATAAATATTCTGTCTCCTATTAATCTTTACCCTAAAGAGTTTAGCATCCAGTAATGACTCTCATTCATCAGTTTTCACACTTGTCATTGGAAAATGGTCATTTTCCGATTTTATCATTCTAAAGATGGTATTTTGAATCAGTATGTAATGTGGTTTGTTTAAATCAATCATGCTGGATTGGTTATTAGGCATTTTGAAATTTTAGTAGGATTCTTAGATTATCTGGAGCAAAATGTTCTAGATTGATAAACCATTTACATGTTTGTACTTTAAATCATAAAATTAGAAGAAAACATGAGGTAAATTTTGGTAATCTTAGGGTTGAAAACAGCTTATTTCTAAGTAGGCCTGGATTCTAGAAATGGGGAAAAAATAGATTATTATAAGTTTCTGTGTAAGAGGAGAGAAAATAAATAAAGGTAAGTAAATTTAGGGGAAAACATTTCAAAATTTATTACAAAATATTAATTTAAATATATCACGATCTCATGGAGATTGATAAGAATAAGACAAAAATAGACTGAAATAGACTGAAGAATAGACAAAAATAGACTGAAGAATTAAGCAGGCAATTTACTGAAAAAGAAAAGAAAATCGGGTATAGAAATATATATATGAAAATATGGTCAACCTGGTTCACAGTTAAAGAGATGGAAATCAAAATTAAATTGAAATAAAATTTTATATCTATCAGATTAGTGAACATTTTAAGTATCCTGAGAAGTTTGAACTTTGTATCGTTTTCATAGGGCTGTAAATTGGTACAAGCATTTTAGAGAGCAGTTTGGCAATATCTATTTTAATTTAAAATACAGATACCTCCCTCCATAGTTCAAAATATATCTCCCTTATAAGTAGGGGAGATATTTAGTAATATTTAGTAATATTTAGTTTAAAAATGGGACTATCCAGCAGTTTCATTCCTAGACACATTTGTAAAAAAAAAAGTCATTTACAAGAATATACTTTACAGCATTGTTTATGACAGCAAAAATATTTAAGCAGTCTGAACTACTAACGTAAGATGGATAAATTGTGTATATTATATAGCAGAATACATGTGATTACTTATTTAAAGTAAATGAATTTAAAACTACATATATAGAAATTAATAAATTTCAACATGATATTGAACTAAAAAATAAAAAGCAAGTTATAGAAGGATTTACGCATATACCATTTGTATAAAGTTATAACATACAAAACAGTGTTGTGTGTTATTTAGGAATATATTCATTTATAGCAAAGGTATAAAGACATTCATAGGTAGAATGAACTCTAAATTCAACACAGGGGTTACTTTTAGGCAATAAGAGGAAGGAAATAGAGGAGAGGAATATGAGATATATGGAGAGCTTCTATAATATCTAATGTCTTATTTCTTCTCAACAATAGATCTGAATGACATGTGGCATAGTGTTAAGATTTGGTCAAGCCCTGGATAGTCAGATCATTATATTATTGTTTGTAATTTCTGTATGTTAAAATATTACTTATGAACAATTATTATTATTGTCCTCTAAGAATTTTATTTTTATAAAGCGCTTTTTTTTTAATTCTTATTAATTTCAGCATCGGTATCAAGTCCCATTGTTGCAGGTGGTTTGAGAAACATACATGATAAAGTTTCTGGTTCATTGTCTGGCAATTCTGCTAATCATCATGCTGATAATCCTAGACATGGCTCAAGTGACGACTACCTACACATGGTGCACAGGCTAAGTAGTGACGTATGTAATATATTAGTTATCATTAAGGTAATAAAATAGTTCTAATATTTGTCTCATAACCTAGTATTTCAGTTCCACAATTTAAAGGATATCTATCATCTGTCGAGGATTATACTAGATCTGAGAATCTAGCTATGAACAATATGATTCCTGTTCCCACAGAGCTTAATCTAGAGCAAGACTGGTAAAGTGGCCAGTAGTCTGACACACAAAGAATGATTTTCCCATTTGTAAAGAGTTTAAAAGAACCACAAGGAACCTTAGGCGACAGAAATTGTGTGCGACCCTTCATAGGGTTATTTGTATTACAAGAATTATTTGTCTCTTTACAGAGAAAGTATGCCAACCTCTGGTCTTAGAGGTTTAGGTCCTTAATGAAATATAATTCATTTTTAAATATTTGCTCATACAAACATGTTCTCTTAAATAATGAGTCTGTATTTATTAGTACTTAGCTCTTTTTCCCTCTAAGACTTGTACAGAACTTTTTCCCCCTGAAATTTAATGTTGCTTTAATGCTATTGAAATATTCCACATACTGGAAATTTGTCTTGTTATTGATTTGGTGATGTTACCACGTAAGTTACATGTATCTAAGTCTAACAGAGGTGAGATTGGACTCTGCCCTCAAAAGACCTTTACGTTTACAGCCTGGTAGGGTGTTCAGAGCTCCTTTTGTAGAAAATGGCAAACAAAAATGGAGCATATTAGTAACACCAGTTTTCTTATTCATTGCCATGCTTAGGCTGTTGATTCTTTTGGATACAATTTCAATTCTTCTAAGATATACCACGAAGAAAACAGGAAAGTGCAGAAGAATTATGCTTTTGAATACCAACACTTTACCTGTCAGTAATTTATGTCTTTTATTGGTTCTCTTTAAGATTTCTATAAAGCCTCTTTTGTCATTCAAGATGTAAATGTTATCCTCTATTCTTAGGATGGAGATTCTTCAACAATGAGGAATGCTGCATCTTTTCCCTTGAGATCTCCACAGCCAGTATGTTCCCCTGCTGGAAGTGATGGAACTCCAAAAGGTATTGCACCTAAAATTTTCTTTAATGTTGCATATTTCAGCTTGAGTAAAGAACTCAGACTTCTTACTGCAGTTACAAAAAATTATTCTCTATTGTTTTTCATTTATTGTAGGAAAAAACAATATTGTACTTATTGAAAGTGTTTTCATATATGTACAGTATCATTCTTACAGACAAATCCATTGGTCTTTTCAAACCACAACCTTTTTAATATTTCTTAAATATTTGAAATTATTGATCAGCTTTCCCTATCCTCCACCCCTCCCAGAAAACTTATTTCTTATTGAATCCATGTTTTCCTCCTCCTCCTTTCATTTTTCTTCCTTCATTAGGTCGTCCCTCTGCTCTCTCATTTCTCAGGATTTCTATCATTAGCCTTTTAATCTTCCATTGTACTTTTTTCCTTTGGTTATTTTACTTAGTTTTGGTAACAGTATTGGTTACTTTTGTGAACAGAACTCCCATATCAATGTCTTTGGCTCCAGTTAAAATCTTCTCTCACTTCTTATCAAAATGTTAATTACTTCACCAAATCTCTTACATCTGCTTTCATTTCTGCTCATTAATCTCAATTCTTCAAGTTCTAAGTTAAATAGGTGATCATCTGTGGACCCTCCCCTCATCTCCCAAGCTGTTGTTTATCATCAAATTCCCAAAGACCCTTGTATGGTCTGTGTATAACAGAGCGACAAAGTTGTGAATTTAAGTCCAGGTTTAAGCTGTTTTTAAAAATACATAAAATCTGATCATTTGAATCATCAGAGTTGATTAGAAGAGAATATTGTATGTACTTTAAAGAATTGGCTTGTAATTAATTGCAGTATAGCTGATAATAAATTTTGTCTATCCTTGAGAATTTCTAAGTACAGCCTTCTAAACTATAGACTGGTCTGCCTCTCATTGTAAAGATTTTTTTTTCATTGATTATCTTCCAGCTCTTTGATTGAGGGTGTTTTTCAAGAGGTGAAAGTTGAACTTCTATGAGCCATTCTAACTGAATAATTAGAATTATGAGCCATTCTAATCCTATAATTCTGAATTTTCAGGGATAAAAGTAACTCAGCTTCTGAAGGAGGGGGAACTTCCAGAGTAACTATATTTGTAGGTTAGGTGTCAAAGGTAGATACATATCTCACAAGTATTATCAAGGTGAGAAATCATTCAGACTGCCAGGGAGGAGTAATAATGGGATAGCCTGTTGATCTAGATAACCAGTCCACTTTTCTTCTAACTCTTGAGGATGGATGGATGGATAGGTAACTTTAGATTGAAAAAAACTTTAGAACAAATAACCTTACAATACATCACTTATCCGAAGCCTCTTCTTGTGTTCATGAGGTTGTTTTCCAACTAGTTTTGAAGGCTGAATACATCCAGCTAATCTAATTTGATTTTTAGATAAATTGTTGGAATTTGAAGTTTGTTCTAAAATATATATAATATGCCACATAAATATTAAGTACAAAGACTATATGATGTATTATAATTCAGACATTAGACAAATCGGGTTAAAATTTTGGTTTGCTAACCATATAATAACATTGGGAAATTTTCTTCACCTCTATGAGTTTCATTTTCCTTTCTGCAAAATAGTGATGATAATTCTCATTAAGTGTGTTGTAAATCAGTTAGATGAATTGATGTACAAAGCATTTTGCACAGCTGACAAAATAAATGGTCCAAAAATGTTAGTTCCATTTCTTTTTAACATCCAATATAAGCTCCATCTAAAAAAAATAACTGTCTATTGCTCTAACTTCAAATTAACATCTGTATTTAATTGTTTCAGTAGCATCTTTATCACACTTAATCCAATAGATATGGTCTCTAAAATTATATATCACACTTTAAATGTATTGGCATTGCTAATTGAAAGTACTGATTTATGTATCATGGAACAATCACTTATATATCCATATATTTAAACACTGAAACATTAATTTAAGTCAAAGCTAGGTTTAAGTTCTTCCTTTAAAGCACTTTCATCTTGACTGATTTTTATGATTTCCTGTGGGTTTTTAAACTTTTTATAAATAGTCTTATTGACAAGAAATGTTTATATTATTCAGATATAATTATACATTTATTTCTAAAGCATATCAATGCTATTTTTCCATATTAACTTCCTTGTTGATTAACATTGTTAGTTAACATGAATTTTCTTAACTAGGAAACATTTTCCCACTTATTTAGCTTATTTTTAACACCTCCTTGTATAACATTTGTTGATTTAATGGGATCTGGGCTGAAGATATTTTATTGAGCCTTGAAATTTGTTGGGCTTGCATACTTTTCTAATAAAAGGAGAATTAGCAAGCTGAAGAGTGTGTGAATGATGTTAAGTGGAGGGAGAAAGAGAAGACCACAAAGGTCTAAATCAATATTTTACCACCAGCTTCTGAAGTGAAGGCTCAGATCATTGTAATTTTTCCCACTTTCTTTTTCTTTTATCAGTAATTATTCATGTGAGTATAGTCTGTAGGATTAATTTGTAATTTTTTTAAATTTGACAGACTTATTCTTAACAGGTGAAAGAATAGAGATCATCATGCCGAAAATATTTGTGTTGAATCTTTAGAAACAATGAGCTCTCTCACTGTATATTTTAGGCAAAAAAACACAAATAATACTGATCTGGAAGGTGGAATACTCATGCTTCAATTCAAACCTGGATCATCTACCAGCAAGCTAAAAGACCACTGGGGACAAGTCTTTAAGCTTTCTTTTCATATTTTGTAAATAAGTGGCTTGGATTAGATAATTTCTTAATATTTTTTCTAGCATTGCTGTACTGTCACTTGTTTGATACTCCTATCACATTGTATGAAAATATAAAACTAGCACAAATGTTCATTCCTATTGAATTGTTTTTCTAGGATCAAGACCACCTTTAATCCTACAGTCTCAGTCTCTACCTTGTTCATCACCTCGAGATGTTCCACCAGACATCTTGTTAGATTCTCCAGAAAGAAAACAAAAGAAGCAGAAGAAAATGAAATTAGGCAAGGATGAAAAAGATCAGAGTGAGAAAGCTGCAATGTATGATATCATTAGCTCTCCATCCAAGGACTCTACTAAACTTACATTAAGACTTTCTCGTGTAAGATCTTCAGACATGGACCAGCAAGAGGATATGCTTTCTGGTATGGAAAATAGCAATGTTTCAGAAAATGATATTCCTTTTAATGTGCAGTACCCGGGACAGTCTTCAAAAACACCCATTACTCCACAGGATGTAAACCGCCCACTAAATGCTGCTCAGTGTTTGTCGCAGCAAGAACAAACAGCATTCCTTCCAGCAAATCAAGTGCCTGTTTTACAACAGAACACTTCAGTTGCTACAAAACAGCCCCAGACTTCTGTGGTACAGAATCAGCAACAGGTATCACAACAGGGACCTATATATGATGAAGTGGAATTGGATGCATTGGCTGAAATTGAACGAATAGAGAGAGAATCAGCTATTGAAAGGGAGCGCTTTTCAAAAGAAGTTCAAGATAAAGGTAAAATAGTCTCATTACTACCACTTCGTACTCTGGGCAAATATGTAATTATAATGTCAAAAAAGTTCTTTATAGTTACTCTTTTCTCCTCAAATTTTATAATTTTTTTATGTTTCTCCTCAATTATGTTTTTATTACTAATGCTGATCTCTCAGGAGTTAAGTTCTTAGTTTCATTTTTTTATCTAAAACAACTGAGATTTGGTCATTCTGTATCACAGGTCTGTCACTTTTGTGTACTAAGTGATTTTATCTGTGCTTGTTTACAGAAATGAACATTAACATTTCTCTGTTACATGCATTTTCCACAAATTATGTTAATATAGTTTTGCATCTTCACCTTTTTTTCTGCCCAGACAAGGTTAACTGCTATAGAATTATTTCGAATCAGTATATTTAAGAAAACTATGTGTGTATGTTTATTATGCAACCAGATTTTTCACATGGTTTCTAATCCTACCATCTCTTTTTTTCTTTTCAAGTAAAAAAAGAAAATTAGGAAAGAATTTTAAGTTAATGTTAAATAGCAAACCTTAAGAATCAAGGATCTTTTGTTGTTAATTACAGTTAAGTGTTCCCTTTTGTCCAGTGTATTAGCATGGAGTTTAAAGATACTTGTTCTATGAGTATATGGGCTTTTTGTGTGCTTTATAAAAAATTATAATCAAAGTAAGTTTCTGCAAGTTCTTGATTATTTGGTGAATATTATGTACAAAATCTCTTGAAAATTTTGAGACTAATGAATCAGTGATTGAAATTAGTAATTTATGACTTTGATGTCTTTACGGCATCAGATGCATATTTGACTATCCAAACCAAAGCATACTTTATGATTTAATTTTTTAGTTAAATATTCTAGGTTGGTTTACAATCCTTACAGTTTCTTTTCGGTGATTATAAAACAAAACTTCTTGATGTTGGGTGGAGCTCATTTTTAAGTATGATCTTGCTCATTATGTGACAGAACCATTTCTAGTTACTTGTGTTCCTATGCTAAGCAACATACTGAAGAGCCGTATTTCCTGTCTATCATGATGGCTCTTTTTAATAAAGTTACTGGAAAAAAAGACTATATTTAGTAATCGTTGTATTACAGGTTTGCTAAATGCATAAATGACAGATGCAAACAAAGAGATTGCTAGAAGTCTCCATTTTATTGGCTAGAGAACTGGATTTTATTTTGGTTTTAAACTAGCAAATCATCAGCATTAAAGATGATATAAAGTGTTGCTTGTTCTTTTTCTCTTTGCTAGTGTGGAATTCAGGAAATAACTCTGGGTGTTCCAGGATGTATCTCCTCTTGTAACCTCTTCTGAAAGATATATGCATATCAAATGAAGAGAGCAATATTATTCAGCTGCTCTTAATAATATTAACCTACCCCAAATTCCTGAATCCTATGAAAGTTTTGCAAAAAACATATAAAATTGTAATTTCTTACAATGTTAATTGTAAGAAATATTAATTGCCTTTAGAACTCAGTTTTTGCATGACATTTTAATCTGTGTTTTGGAAAGTTATGTTCTTAAGAAGGAATGTAATTATTTTTAATGATTTAATTGTTGGTAGGAACAAAAACAGAAAATGGTGAGCTTTTTTTCTCTTACTTTTTGAACTTTTCTTGTATCATTTGTTGAAACTAAAGTTTTTAGTTTTAAAAACTGAACGAAAATGACAGTAAATAGGGCTAATTGCATGGTAGCAAACTTATTTTAGGGTACTAACTTTTCTTTGGGAGAATAAAGCAAAATCAAACAGCATACTGTTCTTTCTGAAACTTGTTATATGTGTTTTACTTTTAATTATCTAATCAATTTTCTCTGTAGTCTGTGGTGGTGTGACAATAACAGATAACTAAAAAGTTGAGGAAGCAAAATTGACTTAGTTTTGAAACTATATAAGTTGACTTAAGAGGGTATCTGGTGCTATAAGGATTTAAGGGAAAAAAATGTTCATTGGAACTATCCGATTTTCAGTTTGATTTAGATGATTTTTCCAAATTGGTTTTGCTGACTTGGCTGACTTCATATTAGCGCTGTCATTTCTAACTTGTTTTCGTGTTCCCATGGCTTTATCTGAAAATCTTTGAAATTTAGGTACCACCTAACACGTTTGACTTAAAACCATGTCATTTTTATTCAATTTCTGCATTGTGTGTTGAGATAGTGTTTTATATACAAGCACTTATATGGAAAGATTAAAGGTTTGGTATGTTGCAAAATTTTCTAAGTGGTAGTTTTATAGTCAGCCCTTGAGAGATGAAATACTTCTTTGAAATGAATTTATCACTAGTTATCACTACATTTTAGGACTAAATTATAAAATTGATATTTACTGTAGTCTAAAGTTTGGCACTGAGAACTTTTTTATAACTATTGTTTTGGTGGTGGTAAGGAACTAACAAGACTACTGTTCTGGTCTACATGGTTTTACTAAGAGCTCTGCTCTAAGTTCTGAGCTTGTTTCCCATTATATTCATTTGTTATGAATGAATGAAGCATTCCCCTCAATAGACCAGAAATAAAAAACCTATACCTTGTAAATAAGATAAGGAAGTTCAGCAAGCATGATTGTTTGATAATTATGGAATTTAAGAAATGGGATCGAATACTCTTAAGAAATATTTTACCTAGGCTTTGGTGTAACCTAATATACCTCTGTTCCACACATAGAAGACACTTTTCTGGCTGCCAGATGTTTATGTCCCTTTGGCTTGTTCTCTATTCTTTGGATAGTTTTATATACACTGATAGGTTAACTCTCTGCCACCTAATATTTTGTAATATTCCTAAAGGACTTTTTTCTCAATCCTTTGCTCAAACTGTTAACATCTATAATTACATAAATTAATTTTAAAAGACTATTCATCTTTGCTTCTGGGATGAGCTACCATAGACATTAATATCTTCATGTGCTGAAAATTCCTGCTTTCTTTTGTTAAAGGGGGGGGGTTCTTTGTTCATCTTTGCCTATTTCATCTTTTCCCAAGGTCCACTTTCCATGTTAGCAAGTATAAGGAATGGCCTAGCTTCACTAATGGTTTTTATAATGTTAAAATATTCTTATACTGTAACCCTTTTAAGAAGTAAAATTTTACCTACTGTCATTTGGAATAAGAGACTAGAATTTTGAACAGGAATAGGACAATTAGCCATTTAGCCTGTATTGTAGTTTAGGGATGGGATATTTTCAGTTTTTATAATTGGCTATTGTGTATACAATTGTTGTGCTTTCTGCTTTAAGTGTTTTCAGTTATCACTTCTAGTAGATTTAAGCAAGTGATATAAGCATAATTGAGTTCACAGTTTATTTAAGGGCCAGATCTTATTTTCACAATATCAGCATCAAGATGACAAGTGTTGTTGGTCTTAAAATAATGGTATCTTTTTGTATGCATTTTCTTCAGGAATATATGCATTCTGATAGCTAATCTTATGGTTCCCAGTGCTTAAGAGGGCCTACAGGTAATGGTGTGCCAAATATTAAAGTTATTCTTCATAGAGATGGCTTTCCATCATTAGGTGAAGGTTATGATGTGAAGACTGATAATAAAGGTGAATAGACAAAAATGATCTGTGCAGATTTAGAGCCACTTTACGGGAATAAGTTCATGGTGGAACTGAATCCTATCAAGTGAATCAGAACCTGCATGCTCTTAACATGTTCAAGAATTCTTGCAGCAGTAATGGAATGTTTCCAGGTTTTACAGAAGAGGTGAAGTACTTTTCATTAGTTGAAAAATTAAAACTTTGTATTTAGCAATATTTTATGCATAGTGGAAAAAATTGTAAGATCTTTCCTGACCTTAATACATCACTCATGTACAAAAGCTTTCCATATGTTTTTATTATAAATAATCATAGCATCTATACTTTGATATCTTAGACATGATAATTTCTTTGAAATTAAATTCTTTGCTAAATTTTCATTTTAATAGTGAAAGATAAATTGGAAGGAGTTGATGATCTATTAATTATTAAGTACTTTGTAATCCTTTAAAATTTAAAATAGCTTTCAAGATATTTTAATGTTTTTCTGAAAGACAGATTCATATTAATAAAAGGATGGGCCATAGATCTCTTAAGAGAAATCTTCAGATGCCTGAAATCTGTGTCATTATAGTTCTTAAGTGTGCTTAGGTTAGCATTTTAATGACTTTCTTAAAGCATTTTTCATTGAAAAATATAAAAATCTTAGATTAGATTATACTATTTAAATTTCTAGATGTTTAAAATTTTTTTCTAGATGCTCATCAGAAAAGTTTAAAGGATAAGGTAATAATAAAGCATCCTATTTATGAGGTAATTATTCAAGATATAAAGATTATTTTGTATGGCAGAACATTCAAAAACAGAATTTTATAAACACTAATCTAGTATTCTGAGTGCTTTTCTCAGGTACTGGTGCAGAAAACTTCATATAACTTCTTACCAGATTACTTTTAACTAGAGAAAAGAGTCTAATGATAACATATTATTATCATCGTGTAGTTGTTTTGCAAATGGAGTATATGTGACAATAGAATTGACTTCTGCATAACTGAAAAAGCAGAGTAGCTTAGTTCCACAAAAAATTACTAGCAGATATCTGAAGTAAATTTTAGTAATAATCAATTCGATTTTAAGCTGAAATGAACTGCTACTTCTCACATTGAAAACAAAATGATGGAAGTTTGGTATATAAAAGCATTACTATTGTTAAAAACTTTTTCAGAACCTGGTTTCCTAATAATAAGGAGTTGGTTTTTAGTGGTCAGTTTAACTTTTTGCCTTGTAATCATGTTTTCCTGAAATGATATCACATTAATGAATACTATACAAGAATCTAAAGATTCTCCTGGAAAAAAATGATTAAAAATGACTTTTTTTAACAGTCAGGCAATTCATCAAGTAAATACTAAAGCAAGCAAAACGTCAAGGTATTGTAATGTTGTAGTTATATATAATGTTAGAATTCGCAAGGTCTAACTATAGATTCAGTTTATAGAAAATGACCTAGAAGCCTCTTGAGTCAAGTGGAATCATGCACAGAAATACATAGCTGTTAAAAATACCATGATATTTTTATTTTGGGTGGATTTGTGCTTGTGTGTATTTTTGTCTTTATATTGCAGAATACTGTAAATTATTTCTTACTGAGCCAATATGTAGACCTCCAGAGCTTTGTTGAAGAGCTAAAGCATTTTTCTTCAGGTGAAGTTGCTTAAGACAGGATTTATCTAAAAAGATCTTATTACATGCTTCTCATTTTTATACTTGTTTTCTTATCTAAATATACTTCTAACTGTATGTTAGCTTTTATATTCCCTTTGTGCTATTGACACCTTGAAGAATTTGAATTCTAGATCAAAGTTTAATGATAAGCTGTTAAATTCTTTTTTTTTCTTTTTTCTTACTTCCTCACTTACCTTTTTTCTAGTGGCATGATTTCTTTTTTCTCTCAAGTTTTATTCTTTTCCGTACTTTTTTTTCACATGGCAAAAGCTTAGTTTCCTGTTGAGTGGGTTGGCAGATATGGGGCTCTTTGTACTTTTTTTTAGGTTAGCAGTTTAAATGATCCTTATACTATAGTCACTAATATTTATTGAGATGCAGCAAGCATGAATATTTTCTCAAACCTGGGTTTAAAAGTATTATACCATTTGTGCCTACTATCTTATATATGCATATTGACATTTGCATTCACCACATTAAAAAAAAAACATTGTGACTTTAAAAATTAGACAAAGTCCATATGGTTTTTAATAAGATAAGAATATATGTCTATTACTGATACTGAATATTTATCTTTGAATTTCAGATAAGCCTTTGAAAAAAAGAAAGCAAGATTCTTACCCACAGGAGGCTGGGGGTGCTACAGGAGGTAATAGACCAGCTTCTCAGGAGACGGGTTCTACGGGAAATGGGTCAAGGCCAGCATTAATGGTTAGCATTGATCTTCATCAGGCAGGAAGAGTGGACTCTCAGGCTTCTATAACTCAGGATTCAGACTCCATTAAAAAGCCTGAAGAAATCAAACATTGTAATGATGCACCTATTTCTGTTCTTCAGGAAGATATTATTGGAAATCTTAAATCTACACCAGAAAACCATCCTGAGACTCCTAAAAAAAAGTCTGATCCTGAGCTTTCAAAGAGTGAAGTGAAACAAAATGAAAGTAGATTGGCAGAATCTAAACCAAATGAAAACAGGTTGGTAGAGACAAAACCTAGTGAAACTAAGTTAGAAACTAAAATTGAGACACAAACAGAAGAACCTAAACAGAATGAGAGCAGAACTGTCGAATCCAAACAAAATGAGAGCACCACAGCTGAGCCTAAACAGAATGAAAATAGACTGTCTGACACAAAACCAAATGACAACAAACAAAATAATGGCAGATCAGAAACAACAAAGTCAAGACCCGAAACCCCAAAGCAAAAGGGTGAAAGCCGACCTGAAACTCCAAAACAAAAGAGTGATGGGCGTCCTGAAACCCCAAAACAAAAGGGCGATGGACGGCCTGAAACTCCAAAGCAGAAAGGTGAGGGTCGACCTGAAACTCCAAAGCAAAAAAATGAAGGTCGGCCTGAAACACCAAAACATAGGCATGAAAATAGGAGGGATTCTGGAAAGCCATCAACAGAGAAAAAACCTGAAGTGTCTAAACATAAACAGGATATTAAATCTGATTCACCTCGGTTAAAATCAGAACGAGCTGAAGCCTTAAAGCAGAGACCTGATGGGCGATCTGTTTCTGAGTCACTAAGACGTGACCATGATAATAAACAAAAGTCAGCTGACAGGAGTGAATCAGAGCGACATCGGGGGGATCAATCTAGGGTTCGAAGACCAGAAACATTAAGATCCTCTAGTAGAAATGAACATGGCATTAAATCTGATGGTTCAAAAGCTGATAAACTAGAAAGAAAACACAGACATGAATCAGGGGACCTTTCAAGGGAAAGACCGTCTTCTGGGGAGCAAAAATCAAGACCTGACAGTCCTCGTGTTAAACAAGGAGATACTAGCAAATCAAGACCTGATAAGCCTGGTTTTAAATCACCAAATAGTAAAGATGACAAAAGGACAGAGGTTAACAAGAGTAAAGTAGACAGTAATAAAACACACCCTGACAATAAGGCAGAATTTCCAAGTTACTTGTTGGGGGGCAGGTCTGGTGCATTGAAAAATTTTGTCATTCCAAAAATCAAGAGGGATAAAGATGGCAATATTACTCAGGAGACAAAGAAAATGGAAATGAAAGGAGAGCAGAAAGACAAAGTAGAAAAAATGGGATTAGTTGAAGATCTAAATAAAGGAGCTAAGCCTGTAGTTGTCCTGCAAAAACTGTCTCTGGATGATGTTCAGAAACTTATTAAAGATAGAGAGGATAAATCAAGAAGTTCCCTTAAACCTATCAAGAATAAACCATCAAAATCAAATAAAGGTAAGAATACTAATTCTGATGTCATCTTTATTCTAATCAGTTTTCTTTTAAGTTTTAGGGTTACTAAGGATAAAAAAATGGAAATTTATAAAAATTGAAAAAATACTGTATGAAAATATAGCATTTATATAAAACAACAATGAATTATTTGCAGTAATATTGATAAAAAGTTCTCAATGAAAATTCTTTTTCTCCCACCTCTACTTAAACTACTCACTGTAGTCATGATTTTTACTATTGTTACACAGAAAAAAAGTTCTTTTTGCTGTTACTTCAGTATTTTTGAAAGTTGCTGGCTGCTCAAATGAATGATTAGAATGGATGACTAAAATAGATGGATTAAACAACTTTGTAAAGTCATTTTGATTGTAGAGATAGTCCATTCTACGGTGAGGTCATGAATTGAATTTTAATTTCTAATATCTTAGTAAAGCTATGTGGGATACAAAAGTCAATATTATAAATTCTTTTAAGAGTATTAAGTGTCTCATAATACTATTTTCTCACAGACCTATCTCCAAGTTAATTATTGATGAATAGTTTGAATTTATATAGTTTAGAAAGTTATGTAAAAAATTATTTCATCTTTTTGTGGAGGAAGTGGTTAGTTAAGAATGTTTTATTTTAAAAAATATATAGTTTTGTCTTTTTCTATGGGAAAGTAATAGGGAATGGTATTTACCACTTAAATTAGGTTAAATTATCAGTTTGTAAGGTTTTTTTGGTGTGTTTGGTTGGGTGTTTTTTTTTGGTTTTGATTTTGGGTTTTTTTGCGTGATTGTTGAGTTAAATTCTCTCGTTACCTGAATAGTATTGTTTCCAAAAGATAAAAAAAGATCTTAAATGCTGAAAATACAGTGGCAGTTTGTACAGAAAATATAATTTTGTGTTCTTTTCTATACTGTTTTTAATATGTATATATAATTTGATGATGCTGTGTCGTAAGACCTGTTTGATCTGTTCAGTATCAATTGAGATACAGTTTTTAAGGCAACAGAGGTGATAGTTTATTTCAAGTTTACATTCTGTGGAAAAGTTCATTAAGAATTTAGATTTATACTTACTTGTAAACATATATGAAACTAGAGTTGTGCTGTTCAATATGATAGTCACTAGCCTCTTAACACTATTTAAATAATTTCAAGTTTCAACTGAATAAAGTTGGAAATTCACATCGTCTGTAGCTGCATGTGGCAAGTAGCTACCTTATTAACGCAGGTAGGGAACATTGCGATCTTCACAGAAAGTTGTGTCGTATAACTGCACTGCAATGTATAAGGAAATATAGAAGGTGTATTGATTATTATTTTTGTAAAATGCTGTTTTACCTTGTCATCAAAAACAGCTCATTGAAAACATAGTATTACTACTAAGAACTCTTTTCAAAGAAATAACTTGTCATGAATCAACTGTTCTTATTCTTACTTGGTCTTCTCAAATGTTTACTTTTTCACTGTTAGTTTATTTGGTTTTTTCTTTCAAAAATGAAAAAAGATTGCCTCTGAATCACTAACATTTGTACTGTTTTAGTGAAGCTTTCAGGTTTTAAATTATGGCAGTAAGACCTATAAAAATTAATTAAGACCTCAGCTTTAATTAATAAATTGTTTTTAGTATTTAATTTGAATGCATATTTTCAGAATTGTTTATATAAAAGAGATTGTGAGAATGCAGTGACTAGCACTAGAATTGTTTTGTTTTAGATAAAGATTGTCTTAATTTTCACTGAAAGTTTGGAAGTGGTTTATGGAAAAGTATAGTTACACAATTTTAGAAGAGTCAGATGGAAAGATGGAAAGTGGTACCCTCTTGTCCCCTTGATCTGGACCATCTTTTTCTCCCCTGCCCTCTGTCAGCTCATGCCAACCTTGCTTTCTAAGCTCTGTTCTAACAAAGAATTCTTAAAACTGAACATCAAGAAATGAATATAGCTCCTAATTAGTAACTGCTGTATTACTTCCCCTGTTTTTTTTCCTCACATAGTTTCATTACTTATGAATATAAACTTTTTAGTACTAATCCAGTGTTTCTCTTAAATGTATCTTTAACACAAATGTATATATCTGATATATTGATGATAGTGAGTAAGTAACTAATATGGGTGCTGTCTGCCTGTTAGAGTACGGTGCCTGTGTGTATGCATGTGCATGTATGTATATACACACACATATAGCAACATACATGAAATTGTAGTAAGTGGACCTTTTCATCAACACTTAGATTCATTTCAGGATCCCATATATATATCTTGTGGCTTTATTTATACCTTAGAATTAATATCTGTTTTTCAGTAATGTACTAGTTTTGGTTTTATTTTAGATCTCTGCTACTAAGTTCGTAATAGCAGAGTTACATAATTGTGGATTTTTAAAATTACATACATAGGAAGCCTAGTTTTGGATTACTGACCCTTTGTAGTACATATTACTTGAGATACTCTTTGGAGAGTCACAGAAGATCACATATTCTGTCATACTGATGTTTTTCTAAGTAAAGATTGAATATTGCTGGTATACTTTTGTTGTTGATTCCTAGGGCCAGAATTCTTGGTAGGTTTTACTTTCTTGGAAGAGCCATAAAATTTCATCATTTAAGTATTTTACCTGATTTCCATAATTAAAATATTCATTCTTTAGGGTAATTTTAAATTCCTTGAATATACTTTAAGCTGATAAATTCTGAATAGTAGGGGTATAGATTTATGACTCCTATTACAGATTACGTATTTTTTTATTTGGTGTGAACATATTAAATGTAAAGTGAAATTGTTACATTTATTTATATATCTATGGGGATATGTGTATATTCCTAGTACCTAGCATATTACCTAGTACCTAAAAAGAGCATATTAAATGCCTGTTGAATGAATAACCTGTATTGATCTCATGTTAGAAAAGGCTTTTGTGTGCAGATTAAAATTACATATTCATTTTTTATGTTCCCACCAGTAGACCCTAGCTCAAAAGCTACATAATTTTCAATTGTTCCCTTAATTTTGTAATAACTGCTTAGTTTTTGTTCAGCTCCAAAAGAGACCCACTCATATTCATGTCTGTTTAATTTATTCTTTACCTTTATTTTTCTGTGTAGCTGTTACAAGATTGGCTCAGAATCAGTTCTGTTCTCATTTCCTGCTTCTGTTATCTTCCCAGCCTTTTTGCCATCACCTTCTTTCTTCCTTGCCAAGGAGGGATGGGAGTGGGGGGCACCAACATAACCTTTGTAAAATCTTTAAATATTTTAAAATGTCTTCTGTTAAAACGTACTTTCAAAACTGCCAAAAACAATACCTTTGTGGTTAAAATGTTTTTACTCAGAATATTACCCTAATACACCCTATGTATAATATGTCTCTAAGTTAAAATAATAAACTTATGCCATCTTTAAATCTGGCATGATCATCAACTAACATGCCTTATGTGTTGTTAACAGCTTATTACTAGTAATTACACACTTTAACAATTTAATTTTGGTTTCTCAAAATTCCAGAGTGTCTCAAAATATGATAGTTTTATATCCAAAGAGATCACTTTTTTTCTTCCTCCCCTTACTTCCTTCTAAATAGTGTATTGTTTTCCATCTCTTGCACTTAGTGCTTTCAAGAAATATCTCATACCATTTATTGTTTGAGATCATGACCTTTAAAGAGTTATCTAACAGCTCTAATAGTCAACAACGTTTAAAACATAGTGCTCATTTAATTAGTTAATGATTGTGTGATCATTATTAGAGGCTATTATTTCAACTCAGTTATTACTAAGTTAATTATACTACAGAATGTTGATCACTAAAATATGTTAGCTGGATGCATTTTACTGAGCAATCTAGTTGGATTGTGTTTAGGGCTCTAGGCTGCTGTAAGTCTAAGAGAAAGTACTGTTTCTGAGAGTGGATTTTTGGCATAATTTATGAAATATAAAATTGAGAAATTCTCAGTGAAGTAGATATGATTGTAATATTTTGAATCCTTAATGCTGCAGTAGAAATTTATTTTGGCTCATTTGAACAATATATAAAATACTTTTCTAAAAAACTCAGATTTTTAGCTTCTGTAAAGATATTACTATTAGTGATATTTTTAAGAAATTTTTGGAAAATATTTATTACAGAAGTTGGCATACTTAGCTGTTGTGATTTTAGAGCAGTATTTTGAAAAAACTTGCCCATGGTTTCCATTTATAGAATTTTGGGTGTCCAAATTTTGCTTGGTAGATCGTTGATAATTGATTTAAAGAGATTCATTAATAGAATTTTTTCATAAAAATTAGATGTAATAAAGTTTGCTAGTGGTATTCTCTTTCCTTCCCATTCGTTATCTCAAGCCAGTCAAGGACATAGCTTCTATTAGGTTTTCCTATCTGTAGAAATAGTTATATGATTGAGGGGTGAGAAGATAACAAATAATTAATTCTGAGAGAACCCATTTATGAAGAAATATTCATTACTCTAACATACTAAGTTCTCTCTTATTGTAAAAATTGTTACTGAAACTTTCCCTCACAAGAGCCTGATACAGACATTAAAAAAATGAATACCTACTTTATATTGTAACATACTATATAGTATATCATAATATTACATTAAGCAGTTAATATAATAATATTATTATAGCAATAATAAGTTAATATTATAGTAATAGTATAATGTATCATCATATATAATAATAGATAGTATAATGTATCATGGCATAATATCAAGTAGGTATATGCTATACTGTACTATGACACAATATGATACAATATAATATGAATTTTTAAAATCTGAATCCCCTTCTCCACCCAAAAAAGTAGCATTGTCTGAATACTATTGTACTATTGAAAATTCTCCATTAAGCCTATTATAAGTTGTAATACAAAGAACATTGGAATCAGAGCCTTGAGCAGATCATAGCCTTTCAAAGCTACAAAGCTACAATTCAGATTTCATTCACTTTTGAAAGAGAGAAACCAGTTTCCTTCCTATTTTATGAAGTTTTGAGGACCAAAATGAATCTTAAAATAACAGCTAAACTTTGTCCCCTTTTTTCATATAAAGAAATGCAGTCATCCCATTTTAATTGAGTTTATTTAATGAAAAAAGTAATTTTTGAAAATAAGTCTCATTTGTTTATACATACTTTATATTCAGTGTATATCTCGAGACATTGCTGTCACCATTTACTTCATTCCAGTTTTATTGAGATATAGTTAACATATAACATTGTATTAGTTTAAGGTGTATAAAGTAATGATTTGATACACAGTCATCTCTCAATATCCACAGAGAGTCAGTTCCAGGACCCCCACAGATATCAAAATCCAAAGATACTTTCAAATCCCTTATATAAAATGGGATAGTACAGTCAGTTCTTTGTATCTGTATTCCTCATTCACAGATATGAAGGGCCAACTGTATGTATTTATTGCAAAATGATTACCACCATAAGTTTAGTTAACTTCCATCACTTCATGCTGTACATTGTATTCCCAGAACTTAGTTATTTTATAATTGTAAGTTTTTATCTTTTGACTACCTTTACCCATTTCACTCACCTCCCACCTGTGGCAACTATCAGTCTGTACTTAGTTTCTATGAATTCTGTTTTTATTTTAGATTCTACATATAAGTGATATCATACAGTATTTGTTTTTCTCTGTCTAACTTGTTTATCTTAGCATAATGCTCCTGAAGTTAATCCATGTTTTTGCAAATGGCAGGATTTCCTTCTTTTTTTATTTTTAAGAAATATTCCATTGTATATATGTATATACCATGTTATCTTTATCCATTTATCTATCAGTGGACTAAACAGCTTAGGATGTTTCCATGTCTTGGCTGTTATAAATAATGCTACAGTGAACACGGGAATGTAGATATCTCTAACAGGTGTGAGGTGATATCTCATGGTTTTGATTGACCTTCATGATTAGTGATGTTGAGCACCTTTTTATATACTTATTGGCCACCTGTATGTCTTCTTTGGAAAAATGTCTACTCAGATTCTCTGCCCATTTTTTAATCAGGTTTGGTTAATTTTTGTATTGAGTTTTATGAGTTCTTCAGATATTTTAGATATTAGCTCCTTACCAATAAAGGATTTGTAGATATTTTCTCCCATTTAATAGCTTGCCTTCCTGTTTTGTTGATGGGTTCCTTTGCTGTGCAAAATATTTTACTTTGATGTAGTCCCATTTGTTTATTTTTGCTTTCTTTGCCCTTGTTTTTGGTATCAAATCCAAAAAATCATTGCCAGGACCAGTATCAAGGACCTATGTTATTGTCTAGGAGTTTTATGGCTTCAGGCTTCAAGTTCAAGTCTTTAATCCCTTTTGAGTCGATTTTTGTGTATGGGGTAGGATAGTGGCCCAGTTTGATTCTTTTGCATGTGGCTGTCCACTTTTTACAGCACCATTTAATGAAGTGACTGTCATTTCCCCACTGAATATTTTTGACTCCTTTTTTGTAAGTTAATTGACCACTATGCATGAGTTTATTTCTGGGCTCTCTGTTCTCTTCCATTTATCTGTGTGTCTGTTTTTATGCCAATACCATACTGCTTTACATACAATAGCCTTGTGTTATCATTTGAAATCAGGAAGTGTGATGCCCCCATCTTTGTTCTTCTTTCTGAGAATTGCTTTGGCTATTTGGTTATTTTGTGGTTCCAGACAGATTTTAAAATTGTTTGTTATATTTCTCTGGAAAATACCGTTGCCATTTTGATAGAGATAGGATTGTACTGAATCTATAGATTGCCTTGGGTGGTGTGGACATTTTGACAGTGTCAATTCCTGCAGTCCATGAATATGGAATCTTTCCATTTATTTATGTATTCTTCAGTTTCTTTGATCAGTGTCTTTAATAGTTTTCAGTATATAGATCTTTTTCTTCCTTGGTTAAGTTTATTTCTAGATATTGTATTCTTTTTTATGCAGTTGTAAATGGGATTTTCTTAATTTCTCTTTCTGAGAGTTTATTGTTAGTGTATCAAAACACAACTGATTTTTGTATATTGATTTTGTATCCTGCAACTTTACTGAATTTGTTTATTAGTTTAACAGTTTGGGGCCAAGTTGTTAGTTTTCTGTATATAATGTCATCTGCAAATAGAGATAGTTTATTTTTTCCTTTCTGATTTGGATGCCTTTTCTTTCTTTTTCTTGCTTAATTGCTTTGGCCAGGACTTTCAGTGCTTGTTGAATAAAAGTGGCGAGAGTAGGCATTCTTACCTTGTTCCTTATTTTAGAGTAAAACCTTTTAGTTTTCCATCGAGTATAATGTTAGCTCTGGGCTTGTCATAGATGGTCTTTATTATGTTGTACATTCCCTCTATACTCAGTTTGTTGAGAGTTTTTATCATGAATGAATATTGAATTTTGTCAAACGCTTTTTCTGCATCTATTGGGATAATTGTATGATTTTTATCACTCATTTTGTTAATGTGGTATATATCACATTGATTTGTGGGTGTTGAACCATCCTTGCATTCCTGCAATAAGTCACATTTGATTATGGTGTATGATCTTTTTAATGTATTGTTGAATTTAGTTTCCTAATGTTTGTTGAAGACCTTTGGTTCTCTGTTGATCAGGGATATGGTAAATTTTTTTTCCTTGTCGTGCCATTGTCTGGTTTTTGTAATTTTCATATCAGTGTTGGCTTTGTAAAATGAGTTTAGAAGTGTTCCTTCCTCTTCTATCTTTAGATGAGTTTGAGAAGAATTGGTATTAATTCCTCTTTAAATGTGTGGTAGAATTTACCAGTGAAGCTGTACATTCTGCGCTTTTCTTCGTTGGGAGGTTTTGGGGACCAATCATTAGTAAATGGTCTTTTCAGATTTTCTGTTTCTTCATGATTTTAATCTTGTATCCTAGATTGTATGTTTCTAGGAATTTCTTCATCTTTCTAGATTGTCCAATTTGTTTGGTGCAAAATTGCTCATCATATTCTCTTACAGTTCTTTGTATTTGTGTGGTATCAATTGTAATGTCTCCTCCATTTATAATTTTTTTATTTGAGTCTTCTTTTTTACTTGGTCGTCTGTCTAAAGGCTGGTCTATTTATCTTTTCAACTCTTACTTTTATTGATCTTTTTTATTTTCTTTACTCTATTTCATTTATGTCTGCTCTGGTGTTTGTTATTTCCTTCCTTCAGCTAACTTTGGGCTTAGTTTGTTCTTGTTCTAGTTCCTTGGGGTAAGTTGGATTGTGTTTCCACCACTCATCTTTTTTAAACTTTTTTTTTATTGAGTTATAGTCATTTTACAATGTTGTGTCAAATTCCAGTGTAGAGTACAATTTTTCAGTTATACATGAACATACATAATCACCACTCATTTTTATTAATATATGTATCAAGGAAAGGATCATTTGATGGCTGCTTCCTAGTTTCTGTATTGGGTAGTAGCAAGTTATCATTTACATAATAGACTTCCTAGAAAACATGTTTCTTTTCTTTTCTTTCTTTTTTTTTTTTTTTAAATCAAAGTATAGTCAATTACAGTGTGTCAATTTCTGGTGTATAGCACAATGCCCCAGTCATGCATATACATGCATATATTTGAAAAACCTGTTTCTTTTCATGGTTCTTCCTCATAGTAATTTGATAGCTGAACATTGATGAAATCTTTGGAGTGCTAATGTCAATATCAAAACCATGATGCTTAAAACAAGATTTTCTTAAAATCTTCTCTTCTGCCTGTTTCATCTGTCATATGGTTTTTTCAGTTGCTATAAACCAACTCTTTGTCTTTTGTATTTTTTCTTCATTAAATAAACCAGTTTACAATGACCTAAATTGTACAGAATAAAACTATATAATGACTACACCTGCAAGGTGGGTGGCACTTTGTTTCATGTTGAATTAAGTATGACATGATATACATCTGGGGTCAGCAAACTTTTTACATAGAGGCCTACATAGTAAATATGTTAGGCCTTGTGAGCCACGTATCTGTAACATTGTAGTACAAAAACAACCATAGACAATATTGATTGTGTGTCCTTGTATTATAATAAAACTTTATATACAAAAATAGGTGGCAGGCAGGGCAAATTTGACCCTACTGGCTGTAGTTTGCTAAGCCTGATATAGATATTAAATTAAAATTTTATATAGATGGACCTGATAACTAGATTCCTTATTCTGTTGCAAGAGACCTAAAATTTGCATTTCCCACTGCCATTTAAATATTTTTATATATGTTTAAAAAGACTGAACTAGATCGAGTTTTGAATTACTTAATTAGTTTTTATCCGATATTTATAAATGTAGTATAAGATTAGCCAAATAAAATATTTTTACTAGGATATTTAATATTTGTGAGTGCTTATTTTTATCTAGTATAATTAGATATTAATATATGATATATTAAATATAAATATATAACAAGACTGAAATTACTTTTAAAATATTTTATACTTGTTGCATGTAAATTATGAAATCTTTTCTCCTATCTTTTCACTTTGTAGATAAACTTATCTGTAATTTTTAATATAGAACAACTAAAAACTGCTTTCAGAGTTTAGAAAATAATTTTCAGTTGGGAAAATTTATTGAAAGACCACAAGTTTATTCTAATAGTTACACTAGTCATTCAGTAAATATTTCTGGCCATCTTCAGTATCCTGTGCACTCTGCTAGGTGCTGCAGACACAACATAGTTTGTGATTTTATCAAGTTTATGACATCATGGAGAATATGATTGACTAATGATACAGTGACAGTGTAGTATCCTTAAGAAAAGGTGCTGTGTGAATCCAGAGTATTAGAGGATCATGTGTGTTTTTAGCACAAGGGCAGAAGGAAAAAACACTTCAAGTTTAGTGAAGTTAAGTATTTGGCTAATTTAGAGTGCAATGTGGAAGAAGTATGGTGAGACCAGATTAGTTAAAATTAAAGTGTTTTACATCATTGGTAGTAAGAACATAATCAAAAAATATGCCATTCCTAGTGTTGTTAGAAAATGTTTTTCTAGAATGTAATGAATATTATAAAATAAATGTTGCTAAAATTCTCTATGCGTACAGCCTAATGTAGTAGAGGTCAGTTGAATAGCTAATAAGAATTTAATACTTAATCAGATTTATTAAAATACTTAAATAACAAATATCAGCATGTGAATTTTGTTGTCTTTGATTTCATATTTTACGGTTTATTTGTGATCTTAAACATGCCAAATGTTAATCCCTTTTGAGCTAAATATTCCTGTCTAAAGTTTGGTATGATAAGTGCATAATAGTAACATTACCACTTTTCAAAAACAATTAAATTTATAGCATCTACTTAGCTATTCACCTATATCTTTCACATATTGAATGTCTCTTAGATTTCCCTTCTAAGGTCTTTCCCTTCCAATCCACCCCACGAGTTACTTCTAGAGTAACATTTCTGAAGCACAGTCTGTTTCTGTCATTCCTCAAAAAGACTGACATCTGAACCCTACCTACTTTTATGAGCTTACATACTTTTTCTCCCTATTAAGTATCTTGCTCTGTCCAGAGCGGACTACTCAAACTCCCTCAAGCTTATTCCACCTGGAATGCTTTAGAACAGCTACCAGCTCCTGGTTCTTTGCTCCTGTCCTCCATTGTTCGCCTCATCTCTGTTGAAAACTCACTGTGTTCATAAATATCTCCTAACCCCTCACAGTCAATCATTGTCTTTTTCTTGTTTCTATAAAATATAACTTGTACTTCTTTAGAAAAATTCATTTCTCAGGTGAGTATACTAGCATTCATCTCCTTCAGCTCCTGTTACAGTTTTTACAAAGATACAACATGGCGTACCTATCATTTTGCATTCTGTTTTCTTTACACTATCTCTGTACCAACATTGTTCATAATTATACTTAATGTGGCTTACTGTTCCACTGTATTCCCCTGTTGTTTGACATTTTCTTGTTGTAGTAGATAAAACTGACACCATTTGCTGTGTGTTTATTTTCTACACTATTAGCAGAGTCTGAGAGTATACACATTTCAGCAAATTGCAAGTAGATCTACAGAACTCAGAAGCAAAGCCTGGATCATGTCCAATCATTTCAAACAGCCTTACGCATAGCAGTTAACTTCTAAAGGCATTGCCATGTAAAGCATAGTTGTAAACTTGATCTTTTCAGTAATGACCATGAATCAGGAAGTTGTCTTGTTAAAAAAAGATGGATACAGTGCTTTTAGAAAGATTTAGATAAAAAATAATTAAAAGTAATTTCTGAGCAAAAAGGTTTTATTGTAACCAGCCTTCAAAATGTAACATTGGCAACTTTTATATCAGGCTTATAAGCATAGATAATTAAGCTCTCTGATACAAGGTAGTCGATATTCTATCAACCTATGATCAATGAAATCAATTTTATTTGAGTATATTATTCAAATTATTTATTTTTCATTGAACCTGTAGTTTAAGAAATAATGGGCTAAGCCCGCACATTGGATTAAGTTAATTTAGAAGAACTTTTAAAATCTGAATTGACTCCTATTATGAGATGGCAACCATTAAACTTAAAAAGACTTTCAGACTTTTTTGATTGTGACCTAAGGTAAGAAATAAAATGCATGTTGTGACCTAATACGCATATATAAACACATAATAATATCTACCTCTACTACAGAGGTATTTTGTCTTTAATTTTAAAGACATTGCTAGGCAAGATCCACAAAACTTATTCCTCAACTTGCTTACAGGTCAAAATCTGCAACTTGAAAATTGCTGGCTTAAATTAAAAAGGAGACTTGCCAGTTGTTAGGTTACAGCATTCTTTATTTAGTGATTATATACTGCTTATTTACATTAGTTTCAGGAGTATTTCTCAAAGACCGTCAGAAGGAGAATAGGTTTAGATTTGACCCTGATCACCCCTCCCTAGCCACAGATGAATAACTGCTAGTCTTTCTTTTTTAAATTAAAAAAAATTTTTTTTGTAATCCTGAACAAGCTTCCAGCTAATGCATGGGTTCTCTGCCTCTTTACCAAAATTATAGCAACTTTATACAAGATTATCTCATTATGCTTCACTTACATTTATTCTAAACCATAAAAAAAAGCAAATCCTTCAACTGTTTCCTGACTGTTTTCTTTTAGAGGATGTAGTCTACCTCATCCTCTCTTTCCTTAAATTAAGACCTCCTCCTCAGTTATAAACAGATCCCCCCTTCTTATTACCCTGATGAGTTAAGATCTACCATAGAAACGGTTCCATTTTCATTTAACCAAAGAGCCTTAGCACCAAAAAGTGGTATCTCCTTTCTCCTAGTTTGCTATTGCTCTTTCCAAATAATTACTAAAATACACATGTCAAAGTTCTTCCTCTAAGGGCAGTGTTTTGTGACCTCAAAACTTTTATTCGCCAATATTCCATGTCCCTACATTGACTCCGGATTTTGGTCCCTAGCACACAATCTTCCTCTTTACCCCTAGTTCTGCCATCAGATTTTGTAACCTGGGCATCTCTGTAGAAGGAATATTTAATGTCCTGGTCTCACAGTTGAACCCCACGTTTTTTCTGCTTCTCTTCAGGTTGTCTTCTTTTCTTTCTGCCTCCCAAATGTTAACTTTTTTCAGGGCTTATGTCATCAGCAGTTCATACTCATTGGATGCACTTCCTATCAGTGGCTTCAAATAAAGAAATTGGCTTGCATTTAGGAACCATTTGCACCAAAAAACATGTGTCTTCAAACTATATTAACTTAGGATTCCAAGAAGGGCAGATTGACAACCTGTACTACTAAATCTTTTTTCTTTTTACCCCAAATTGATGTAAAAGATGCATTTATGCTTTTCCTCTGTAATATGGGTAGGTTACTGGGAGAATTGAGAATTGTTGAACTACATTTTGCCTGCCTAAGATGTTTTTTATAATTTATAGTATTTGTAGTTTGTTTCTTGGTATGTTTCTGGACATGGCTGGCTTCCATTGCCTGAAACTTCAGTCCTAAAGAGTTCATTAATTCAGGTGGTTTATTTTAATCTCAGGGTTGTTTCCCCATTTAAAAAATCAAACAAAATATGATGGTAGTTATCAAATCAGTGACTGGGAGTTTTAAGTCTTTTGATGACTTCTGGTTTTAATAATCTGGTAAATGTGCTAGTATGAGTGATTTATACTAGAAATCTAAGATTGTTAAAATATAGCACATCTAGAAGTAAATGTATTCTTTTGCTTTATTAGAGCCAGAAAATAGATGCACTATATCTAATGGAATATATATCTAAGAAAGCTGCAAGTGTGATGCCTCATAAAAAATTTCTGTATAAATGACATCATCCCTCAAACCAGTAACTTAAAATTTTGTGGTAATTCAAACACCTGATTTAAAGAATAAAGTAGTTGGGATGAGAGAAATGAGGTGAGAAATATAATCTAAAATATTAACACTCCGGAAATGTTAAGAACAAATAGCTCTGCAAACAACAGTAATTTCTGAAATCATCAATGTATTAAGAAATAGTCAGTGAGACATTACATTTACATTAAATTTACATTATTTAAATGATTGCTTTCTAATTCAGAGAAAAGAACATAAAATATTTTCTAGGTACCTTTTGAAGTACTCATTTTTTATTGATTTCTATTGAAGCTGAATCAGTTATCCAATCTTTGATGTATTAAAGATCCTGAACATGAATGTAGGAATGTCATGCATTCTGTTTCTTATCCTTTGTAATCAAGGGACCTGACTGAGTCCATTCATAAAGTGTTTTATAAAAATGAAGAAAAGATGTGATTAATTCAGAAAAGTCATAAACCTGTGAGGTAGATATTTCTGTTTAGAATAATACAGAGTTCACTTTTGGAGGACAGTACATGGAGAAATATTAATCATTGCTAGACTAATTTTTTTTAATTGTTATCTTTAGAAATGAAACATTTGGTCTTTGTATCATGTTGCCGCAACTCTTAGAGTTGTACAGAGGTTAAAATGATGTACAGAATAGTATAGCTCTTAAATCTGATAGTATTCTTTTTAATTTAGGGAGTAAGAAACAGGAAACTACAATGTATAAACTTTGTTACTTGCTTTATCAAATATAAGACAAATTTTCTGTATTTGGCTATTGTGAAGAATTTTTTTAAGAGAAAGAAGAGACCAGAGTCCTTGTTCTCAGAATGTAATAAACCATTGTAAAGGGAGTGCAAATGCCAATACATATCTTAACCCTTGATTCTTGTATATTTATCTGGAAGATAATTCTGGGATATTAGTATCAAGTCAGTATGTCTTTGTGAGTGGGAATTTAATCTAAGCAAAACATAATCAGGTAAATCTGCTTTTTAAAAAGTCTCATGGTGTACTAAAAGCCAAATACTATGGGTTATCTATATATATATACCTCAAAAGATTATAATCTTTTATGTAGTACAAAAAAAGAATTTCCATTTTTTAAAAAAAATTGGAAATGTCTTCATTTGTATAAAATAGAGCAGTTCCAGAACTATACAGGAAGTATATATGTAAGTGAACACAAGAAGTTGTGAACTACAGAGTTAGGCAATCAGAAATCATTTATTGACCGTCCATATATACATATTTAATGTTATAGGCCATGTGGAAAGGGGAAGATATGTCTTAGAAGACATGATCCTTCCATCAAAAAAACACATATTTAATTAGAGATGTTCAGGTCATTAAGGAGTTGTAAATGAGATGCAGAGCATGTTTGCCTTGGGTCTGAAGATATCAGCAATCCAAAGCTGAAGTTGATTTCTTTTACCTCTACCAGTATTCTAAAAAGTGAACCTCACTGGTAAAATACACTTAAATTAAGAAAGCCAGAACGAAGAAACAATACAGGATTTGAAAGTGACACAAATGTGTTAAACTCAACATTAGTATGTCAGGATTCTAAGCAACGAACTCTTTTACCAGTTACGAATATTACATCTTTGTTGGGTAAAATTGTTGCTATGAATGTCCTTAGAAGACTGTGAGACTTAAAAGTTACTGAAATAACTCCTTCATGATGTTGAATAAAAGTTTCATGAAGAATAAAAAAGGATTCTTCACTTGAGATTTATTATTTATGTTTCATATTCTTAAATTATTAGTATTGTATTTTCTTGAGGGTTTTAAATTGTCTTAATCAGTACCCATTTATTTTTGCCATTATATATTTTTATTCTTCACATGAGCACTATTATCATTTGAATGTTACAGTCTTGATGTTGATTATAGTTACTAAGATTTCCTGCTGTAAACCACTAAGGTAGTCTTTGCTCCCAGTTCTTAAATTTAGCAGGTAAGATATCATTCTTAAACTTTCACTCAAAATTTTACATAGGTAAGTAAAGTAAGTTAAAGTTGTCATCTTTAGTAGTCATCAAGGACAAATTACCCTGAATAAATAACTTTTGCTACTTCTACTTTATTTTTAAGCTCTCAACAGGATGTTAAGCATTTATTTCTTCATAGCAGCTATTTATGTGTTTGTATATATGTGTGTAAGATTAGATAGTAAATACTATGGTAATGGTTCTAATTGTATTATGTTGATATATGTTTATCCTGTCTTTAAGCTTTCATGAAAACATGAATTTATTTCATAACAGACTTGAATTTACTTTTTTCAGTTATAGACATTTATATTTTAAAATATTTTCTATTTATCTTGCCTTTTGTGTTTTTATTATCTTCAGTTAAATGCATTTATTTGTTTATTTGTTTGAGGAAACTTTCCTTAATACTAAAGGCATTACCATACTTCTCAAATAGACAGTAATAGATAAAAGCATATAAAACTCTTATCCTAGCCATCACGTATAACCACCAAGATCCTAGAAGAAGAGAAGGAGATGATAAGTGTCTTCCGTCTCTTCTCATTTGTACTGAGGGGTAGCAGGGTAGCATTACTTCAGACTAATGGTTCCAGACCTCTATAAAGCAAATTTAGGGGCTACCAAGAATCTGAGATGTGCCTACTACAAATACACAGTGAATGTTTAGTTTCAGAAAGCTTTTAGTTAATGCAAACAAATCAAGGTATTAATTATATCAAAAATTGATGATATAACTACCCTTCATTACTATGGTGATAAGCATCATATGTTAAAAGTTGTTATATAATGATATATATATATATAAACTGCATTATCAGTTTAGGGTTAAGACTATAGTTTTAAATATAAATGTTTTACTAAGATACAAAGATGACTTAGAAAACTTTAATGAATATTAATAGTTTACTTTCATTGTGCTAATTTAGTTAAAATTTCTTTTGTCTTCAGATTTATATTTTTTGTTACTTTTTATTAATAGGTAGCATAGATCAATCAGTGTTAAAAGAATTGCCCCCTGAACTCCTGGCAGAAATTGAATCCACCATGCCACTTTGTGAACGTGTGAAAATGAATAAACGCAAGCGTAGCACAGTTAATGAAAAACCAAAATATGCTGAAATCAGTTCAGATGAAGATAATGATAGTGATGAAGCTTTTGAATGTAAGTATCACATAACTTTATTACTACTTTTGAATTGAAAAACAGATTGATGTCTTTGTCTCATTTATAATTTTGTGGGTTAGTAAAAGTACAATGATCTTAATTTTTAATAATTTAGTATAGCAAGTCTTTTTCTTTATATTTAAACAATGTGTAAAAGATCAGTTGGCACCAAGAAAAAAAATTTAATGAGTTATATTTAGTATTAAATAACAGATGTCTCTGTATGCATTTAGCATACATTTATTGAGCTCCCACTATAAGCTAGGTGGTGAGAATAAAAAGATAATAGGATGTGGTCCCTGTCTTTGAAGAGCCTTCAGTCTAGTGGGGAAAGTATGTAAACAATTGTAGTACAGTGAAGAGAGTACAGTGATAATATTAAATCCAGAATGCCATGGGAGCACATTGGATTGGCATCATAATCATACTGGGGGTTCAAAGAATGCTGACTGGAAGAGGTGACACTTGAGTTGAGTCTTGAAGGACACGTAGGAGATAGCCAGATGAAGAAATATTTAAACCATACTATCACTAAATTATGAATGGATTAGCCACATTGCCAGTTATCTATGTGGTTTGGACCTGGCTTCTCCTTTTTGCCCAGCTGTGTCCTGGAATTCCTCCCTTGTTTCACTGTTTTCCAGAGCTGGCTTCTTCACTACACAGCTACCTCTCTACAACACTGTGATCACCTGTCTTTGCACTAGACTTGCTATACCTCGCCTGTCTTCCTACTGGTCCACTGAAAAAGTTCTTCTCTTTTATCCCTATCTTCCTTCTACTGGAGCAAGAGAATTGAGCCTAGCCAAGAGGGGTCAGCAACCTTGTTTGACTTAAACGGCATTCAGTGGAAACAGACTATGGGAGATCTTCACTTGTGTGCCAACTGACTTAGTCATTATGACCAAAAGAAGTGGGAAGACAACCAGTGTGTTCTACCTTTTCCACCTAGTGTCCATAGATTAAGGTGTGACAAGCAAGTGCAGGAAGGACAGATGCATGCTGCCATTTTTAAATGTGTATTACTGATGGAAGCCCTTCACCTCCAAAGTTTTTAATCAATGTTCATTTACTCTGATCTTAAACTTGTGAGCTCTTGAGCTGTGAGCAGTAGGCTATGAATACTGAACAAATCTGAACAGTTTTAAAATTGAAATAAAATGTATATCAAAGTTCAGCTGATATTTAATTATATGTATAATTGTTATGATTTGTATTATTATGAGATGTATTTATATGCATTATATTTCAATGGCTAAAGTTAATACCTTTTTATTATAATCAAACATTTTGGTCATATGGGAACATATGCTCTGGAAAGGGAGAGGAGAAAGGATATCTGCTGGCCCAGAGACTCACTCCCCATTATATACATGCCTCTCCTTCACTCTCCCTCCCTTCCCCTAATGCTTTACCCATTTCTAAAGGGAATAGCTAAGAAGAAGGAATTTCTTGATTGCAGATTGATTTCAAATCACACTTCAACTCCAGTTAATTGAGAGTGGCTGCCTTCATTGCTAAGCTGATGAGAATTCTGAAGCTGCCTCGCAGTTAAGTAAAAAGGATAGCATAATCAGAAAATCCCACCAAGTGTACGTTAGAGGAGAGAGCGACACATGTCTCATGTTTGTCATCATTGCAGCCACTGTTTTTTTTTTTCCCCCTTGCTTTCTATTATGAGAGCTATTTTCTCATCTTATGGGAACACATAGTTTCATCTTAAAAGTCATGGATCTCATTATATCTATGCCCAAGTATATTGAAAGCTAATGTTAGTTAGAAAACTGAATTTTAACTCATGCTATGAAAAAGAGAGATTTCTCTGGGTTTTTCAGAAGACCTTAGAATAGCTTTCTGGGGTTCTTTTGGTTTGTTTGGGGGTTTTTTGTTTGTTTATTTCTATACAAGTAACTATAGAAAAGTTGACTCTACGGCCAGCGATTTGAGTGATGAAAGACTTCCAGTTGGTAGTTGACATAAACCACCAATTATCATTCTACCATAATAAAAGCGATGTAATGAAAATAGAGTACAATACAAAATGTAAAAACATTATGAGAACATAAGCAGCAAGTATTTTGCTGCTTTGAGGGAGAGAGATTGTTTTTAAAACAAAGTTTTACTGCAGTTCAATCAAATTATTTTCCAAAAAAATCTAAAGCTAAGGAAATAGTTTTGTTGAAGGATAGGGGGAAGGATTGAGGGGTAGCTTTGAAAGTTGGTCCGCGCAGATTTGGATAGTTATAGCACAATTATAAGATCTCTGGGTTGCTGAGGAAGGAGGAGGAAAGATATAAGAAGCTAAAGAAACATATAGGTGAAATTTGGAAAAGGAAGGTGAAAAGCATCCAAGTCCAATTTAACATCCCTCTCTATTGAGCTCTTCCCCTACTTCTCTCAGGATAACAAGAGAAGTAGAGAACAAACAGTCTAGTCATAATGAATTGGGATCCTGAACCTCATTGCAACACGTAATGTATCATAGAAGTTGAGGGGTTTTTTTCCTAATTTGTTATTCCATTTTTATCCAACTTGCTTAGTTTAATGAATGTGAAACAAAAATCTCCAATTCCTGGAAAAACTACCACCAACACAGTTTATCATATGTACTAACTATAACATTTTTCAGGCATTTTCTACTCATAGAATTGAAGGCTTGAAATAGATTTCTTACGAAATTAAAATTCAGAAAGACCAGAAATACATAAATGACCTGACACATGTATACATACCTACTTAAATGAGGCAGCCTCTCATTAAGAGAATGTACTGGGACACACCCTAATCATAAAAGAGGGGGGAAATCCTGCCTCTCCTTTATATTTCATAGTCAGATTTATGCCTAATTATAAAGAAAATCATTGAAGATTTAAATGTATCCATTTACATTTATCCTTTGGTTATGAACAACCTTGCTGTGCCAAGCCTATGACTACAAAGAAGAGGAAACAAAATTATCTTTTTTGCCATGGTCAGTAGATTCTTGAATGAGAATAACTAGGGCAGCATATAAAGGTAAGGTTGGCCACTATGTAGACATTGATTATCCACACATAAGGACACTGGCTTGAGCAGAGATTAAGTGCATGGGCCAAAGGTTGGCATCCCTAAATCTAAGCCAGGTAGGAGACTAGGGACTCAAGGAAGAGTTTTGTCTTAAGTATCGGGTCTTGATCATAGCTTGGGATCCAGAATAGAAACGAGTCACATGAAAGCAAGAGAGTCAGATTCAGATCTACAAACTAAAAAGTAAATCACTGTCAGCAACAAGTGGTCACTATAACAACCAATATATGATCCTAAGATGTAAAAGATACCAGTTTTCTATCCTGGTTTTAACTTGGTAGTGCTACACCCTAGAGCAGGTATGGTAAATATTTTTCACTTGTATTCCCTCCAGCTCTCACTGGACACACATTTCTAAGCAGTCGTTCTTGCTGAAATATGGTGCTTTGTCTCAGGGCTCAGAATTATTCTCAACATTATGCTCTAGGCAGCAACTACCAGTTGATCAGAGTTGATGTGTCAGATGAAATCTGTTTGCCAGTTCTGCCTAGAGGCTCCTGTCAGTACTGGTGATTTTAGCAGAATGCTTAGACCTCTGGAAGGATGGGGAAAGAATTGAAGGTAACATATATAAATATGCTTATCTAGCATGCATAAGCTTAAAAGCTATCTCTTTGGGATTAAGCAAGTATATTGTTGGAGAACGTAATTCAGTGTATGAGTATTTACAACTATACAGGTTTATTCTGTCTTTGTAGCATGTGATATTAGATAATCAGTCTGTTGAATTTATAGCCAACTTGTGGGCTTAATTTGGCTGTTAATTGATAGTGTACATGGTTACCCACATTCTGTAACACTTTCTCAAGTTTACTTTTCCTTCAAACCCTGCTCCCCAACAATAATTCGATTGCTTTAAGATGTTTCTGTTTTTTTATCCATATTCTAGATAAAGTTTGTTTTACATGCCTTAATTAATCCTGAAGTTTAGATATTATCTTTACTGACTCACCTTTGAAATGATCACTGTGGTTTAATTCCCAGAACATTTCCTTTCTATATTTATTAGCAAACCCGTTCATGTAAAAATTTTTAAATCTAGATAAATGCTAAAATAAATGATACTATTTCTGTACCATAGTTTATTTCTGATTAAACAGAATGGCTCAGAATTTCCCAGGCCCACACAATGAAGGTTTTTCCCCCATGTGATTTATTTTTAAAGTACAAGTTTTAATGTTCTTTTTAAATGAGGTAAATTATTTGTCATGGGGATTTGCTTCTAGCCTCTAGGAAACGACATAAAAAAGATGATGATAAAGCTTGGGAATATGAAGAGCGTGACAGAAGAAGCTCTGGGGATCATAGGAGAAGTGGCCACTCTCATGAAGGAAGAAGGAGTTCAGGTGGTGGTCGTTACCGAAACCGAAGTCCATCAGATTCTGACATGGAAGATTATTCTCCTCCTCCCAGCCTTAGTGAGGGTAATTCATCAGTGTCAACGGGTTTCTTACATAAGCTGATTTAAATTTAGGGCTTTAAATTTGAAGAATATTTATACCTTTTATGAGTTAATTAATAACTCCTAATTTTTAATTAAGATAAAAGTTTGGATTGGCAGTGATTATTATTAAAGTATTTAATGTTCAAGGAGAAAATAGAAACAAAAATAGAAATATTTTCAGTTGTTTCTGCATGTCAGTATTTCTTTTTGTTCATTTTAGTTGCTAGAAAAATGAAGAAAAAAGAAAAACAGAAGAAGCGGAAAGCTTATGAACCAAAACTAACACCTGAAGGTAACATTTTAATTTACTTGTCTTTATTCATAGTCTTCAACTTCAGTTTTCTACTCAGAATGTGGATAATAAGTTTTGTGGTTTTTTTCCTCTGTTGCAGAAATGATGGATTCTTCAACTTTTAAGAGATTCACAGCCTCCATAGAGAATATTTTGGATAATTTAGAAGATATGGATTTTACTGCATTTGGTAAAACCATTTAAAAATACATTTACCTCTAAATATAAACTCACTTTAAACTGTATTTATTTACCTATATGTTTAGCTTTCTCCTAGTTACTCTAGTGGATACAGAGCATGGTCTGTGCTCTTAAGAAACTTGAATCTAGCAGTAGAGTCAAGTCTAGTCTTTGTTATCGAGTCCACGAAAACTTTGGTATAAAAATCAAGTATTAAGTATTGACTATGTTCTAAGAATGCTGAGAGTGATACGGAGGATACTAATAAGAGCAATGATGCAAAAATAGGAACCTATCCATCTGTTAATTTGTTCTAAAAGCCAATATTTATTGAATAATTACTGTTTGTCAGTAGTATGTTAAGTGCTAGAGATGCAAGGATAAAAACCGCAGCCCCTGGCTTTAAGTAATACAGAGCCTAATATGGAAAACAAAACAGTAAAGCAGTTAGAATACAACAGGGTTAATGTAGTATTATATTTACAATATGTAAAGGTCATAACTATAGATATAAGAATGTTAGGTTTATAAAAAACACTGTTTATAGTGCTTAGAGCTACTCAGCAATTTTATGCTACTTTCACCTCATAGAAGCCCTAGTGCTGAATTTATACAAGAGCTAGATACAATAATTCTGATATATCCATCCATTTGAAAATGTATTAAAAGGTATACTACCATTTGTTTTTAAAGTATTTGTTTTGTGACAGTTGCTTGCTGAAGTATCATTAATGTATTTCCCTATTATTTGGAGTATCTGTTTTATCATTTTTGAAATTTCAGTTCTGTGCTGAGAAACTATCTTGTCATTTAAGACCCCAACAGGAAGTCATGTGGCACTCTCGAAGTAGGATAATTTGAGGAGTTATTTACAGAGGTCAATTATAAAGGTATAAAAGTAGGGGCAGAATAGTGTGGAAACCCAGGGTTAATAGCCATAGAACTGCTACCATCCCTGTCCCCAAAGGAGCAAGGGCAGAGAGAAGTCACCAGAACTCAATAGAGGGAGAAAAAAGTTGTAGAGTAGGTTATCTTGAAAACACCAATAATCTTTTGGTCAAAGGACATAGGCAGTTTGAGGAAACCATGGAAGGAAGGAGTCAGGGATATAAATACCCTGACCTCACTCTCCTTCTCTTTGATCTTCTGACAGGGCACCCCACTGGCTGAACCCAAACAGAAGCCAGAGGGCATGGGAGACTGTTGATGTAGTCCATACAGGTCAGCCTCCTGGGGCAGAGAGCTTGGTTGAGAAGGCTCATAAAGTAGTAAAGATAAGATATCTATCTCCTCTTCTCACCTTAGTCAGAACTCTAATTTTAATCCCTGTGCTTTAAACCCTGTCTTCCTTTCAAGGTTTACCTGAGGTTTACAGAGTCCTCTTAGGATGTTAGTTGTTTAGTTTGTTTTTATCTGTTTGTGTATCCAGAAATATTATTAAGAAATTAACCTTACTATTTTGAGCTATTTCTTTTACCTTAACTTTGTGTATTTAATTTGGTTTTTCAGGTGATGATGATGAAATTCCTCAGGAACTGCTCTTAGGAAAACATCAGCTTAATGAACTCGGCAGTGAATCTGCTAAAATTAAAGCAATGGGTATAATGGATAAGGTATCTCACTAAAGTAAAATGTATAAATTTACTTATCTAATGTTTAAAATTAAAGTTTTAAAGCTGAATTGCAAAGTTTATATAAAGTAAATAATGAAAATTCATGGTTGCCTTCTGAGAGTCTAACAGAGTTATTGCTTTAATAAAAAACAAACAAATCTTGAATCAAAGAATATTTTGCAGATCATCCTAAAGAAAGTCATATTTTTGCATTGAAAGAGGCACAGTCCTTATAATCACATGGTGACAGCACTTGAAATCTAAATCAGACTTCTGTTGTATTCTCACCACTCAGTTTATTTTTTAGCAGTTTAATGGGTACATTTTAGAGTCTTCCATTTTCTGTGGAATCAGATCTTCCCCTTCAAATGCTGTAATTAGCATCACTTAAAATAAAACTTGAATAAAATATTGAAACCTTGAAAAAAAAAAGAAGAAAGAGGCACTGTCCTGGATTTTTTTTTCACTGTATATTTTTTCATTGTCTCAAATATTTAGATTATTAAAATACAGAAATACACTAAATTTTTCTTTGATATTTCCTTTTAGTCATTTACATTGGTGAGAGAGTAAAGCTATGGTTTCAACACATCAATTGTTAATAAGTACACAGCTTCGTTACTGTGGGCTTTATAATACCTTTTGTGAGTTGTCTTTCCTCTGAACTCTTTGTTGCTAAGTAGTCTCATTGCACTAACGGAATAGCAGAATATTTTTTCATTAATAATAACTTCAAATAATAGACTAATTTCCTATAATCTTTATGAGCCATCATTCACTCCCTGAACTGCACGATAGCCATGCAAATACAATTTCTAGACGATTCCTCCTCCTCTTCTAACCAGGCTCCTATATTACAGAATTTAAAGTGGACTGGGAAATGTCTTCATGTTTTTTACAAAATTAAAATATAATCACTTAATCATTTTGCATTCGTTTTTATTAGTTTCAGGTGTACAACATAACAATTAAATATTTGTATGTATTGCAAAATGATTATAACACCAGATCTAGTTAACACCTATCACCACACATAGTTACAGTTTTTTCCTTATGATGAGACCTTTAAGTTCTATTCTCTTAGTAAAGTTCAAAAATAAAGTACATTCTATTAACTATAGTCACCATGCTGTACATTATATTCGCAGGACTTACTTATCTTATAACTCAGAATGTGCCTTTTAACCACTTTCACTAGCTTCACCCACCTCCATTCCCCCACCTTTGACCCATCTATTCTTTTTATCTATGAATTCTGTTTATTGAGATTCCACATAATAAGTGAGGTCACATAGCATTTGTCTTTCTCTGACTTATTTCTCTTAGCATAATTCCCTCAGGGTCCATCCGTGTTGTTGCAAATAGCAAGATTTCCTTCTTTTTCATGGCTGAATATTCCATTCCACCACCACCATCCCCCCACGTGTATACCACATTTTATTTATCCATTTATCTGTCAGTGGACATTTTGATTGCTTCCATGTCTTGGCTACTACAAAAAATACTGCCATGAACGTGGGAGTACGTATGTCGTATCAAGTTAGTGTTTTCGTTTCCTTCTGGTATGTACCCAGAAGTGAAATTATTGGATTATATGATAGTTCTATTTTTAGTTTTTGAGGAACCTTCATACTGGTTTTGCATAATGGCTGTACCAATTTACATTCCCAGCAACAGTACACAGGGGCTCCCAAGAGTTTGGTTTTTAAAGCCAGACAGACATTTCACATAATTAACTAAGGATTAGTGTACTATTAGTTCACATTGATATTACTGTGTACAATGAGGGATATATTGATGTCTTCTGTATATAAGAATATAGCATTAGTTATCCGAAGTGTCAATGTCAATCTTAGGTTTTATTTCGTAAGTTCCATTCCATAGTTTCATGTAGCTAGTATCTCTGTTTCAAAAGGTGAATTTGCTGAGTATTTTCAAAGCATGGATAGTTTACCATAATTCTCAGTAGTTTAATCTGTTGTGAAATTATCTAAAGAAATATTTAAGGGAAATTTTTCCTGTACTCCAGCACAAATAATCAAAATGTACTTTAATGTCAGTTACTCTATTGATCCTCCCATTTGACTCTACTGGTTGATTTAGTTGAGAGTCCTAGCTGCATGATTAGAATCTGGAAGGAGACATACTCAATCAAGGGAATGAGTAACAGTTGCCTCCTGACAGAACCTCTAAATCGAGTACAGATTATTTAATGTAGGAAACAGTATTTGTAAGAAATGAAATAGGTATTTTTAAAAAGTGAGAAAAATTTTTACTAAATAAAACAATGTTATATCACATTTGTAATTTTTATCTTCCCTGTTTCATGCTTACTGTGAATTTTAAGACACCCACTGAATAACGTGGTGTGGAAGCCATGTTATAATTAAATCAACAGATGAAATCTTTAGAGAATATGTGTTTGTGTGTGTGTGCTCATAGGCATGTTCATTATCACTTTCACAAGAGCCAGGGGCCAGACATCAGAACAAACTCAGTCTTGACTACCTATCTGGTAAGATTTGAGTTAGTAATATACATATGTGCCAATAGAACAAAGAGGATAATTGTACAAAATGTTTTTTGAACAATTTATCACTTTTACCATTGATTGATAAAAGAATTTATACTTCTCTTTTAGCTTTCCACTGATAAAACTGTGAAAGTTCTAAATATCTTGGAGAAGAATATTCAGGATGGTTCAAAGCTCTCCACTTTGTTAAATCATGTAAGTTTAAGATCCATATTGTTAATTTTACCCTTACTATTGTTAAGATGTAAATTTTTTCATAAGGAGCTTTGATTTATAGGGAAAATTCCAAATTTCATTAATTTGTGTTTGTTCCCACATCTAAAAGCTACATTAACTAGCCTTGCAGTTAGAATTGCATTTTTAGCAATTTAAAATTAATGTTACACATTGTCAATTCATAACTTTGATATAAATAAGAATAATGACATAAATTCATTCAGTTCAAAGGACCATTCTTTAATCCTGCATTATACTCTTCCTTTTGTAAATGTATGAGTATTTAAAATGTCCTTTCATTTATGAAATGATGGTAGTGATTCTTTTTGTTGACCATCCCTAGAGAAATAAATAGTTAAAAACCTTATGGTGATCTTAAAATGGTAATCCTTATGTATTATTTTTATACCTGGCTCAAATGATTGTTGAAAGAATATTAAGTAAATTCACCTAAAGTGCTTAACAATGACTAGCACATTGTAAGTTCTTAATAAATGTTAACTGCCACTGTCGTTAAATTTTAATATGTTTTTATCAAAAGGAGTAGCAACATGGTGTAATGATTTATGAATTGATCAAAGCAAATTGCCTGGGATCTACCATCCTAGCATTGTAGCCAACTTTCAAAGTCATATGTGCATTTCAGTTGATCTTGGTGTCTTATTAATTCAAACACTCATGCATATAGGAATTTTAGAGATAAGAATTTGGGAAAGTTTTGAGTTAATGAAATTTTTTTTTGTATATACATTTTTATTGAAGTATAGTCAGTTTACAGTGCTGTGTCAGTTTCTGGTGTACAGTGTAATGCTTCACTTATACAGAACATACATATATTCATTTTCATATTCTCTTTCACCATAAGTTACTACAAGATACTGAATATAGTTCCCTGTGCTATATGGTATAAACTTGTTGTTTATATATTTTATATGTATTAATGAAATTTATTTTTAAGTGAGTGATTACAAAAGTAGTGTATTTATTATAGAAAAATTTCGAAACACAAAAACGTCCACGTTTTCATCCAGCAATAACGACTCCTAAGTTTTGATAGATACACTTCCATTCTTATATGTACATACATATTATATGTATTTAGTACATACCTTGGATTATATCTTATGAGGGAAATGTTCTTGATGTTTGCAGAAGCCACAGGAGTGCTAAGTGATCTGTACTGAATAAAAAATGTAGAAAAATAATCTCAGGTGGTATTTCTATGGTTTATTAAATATATCCATATTTCTCCAATGCCCTCCTTAAGTTAGTTTTTGAATCACAAAAACAAAGGGCTTAGAGAACTTAGAGTGGCACTCTCCTCTATCTTAAAACACTTTGGCAAGAAATTGCGATAAATATCATCAAGAATCTAGAGTTCTGGAGCACTGCCTGCTTAGTCTTTCATTCCTGAAAACCATAGTACTATTTAGTGTGTGGCAGTTAGCCTTAATGTTTGACATGAGTGATGAATCTCCTTAACTGACTCTTCCAAACAGCAATTTTAATATCAAAGAAAAGTTACTTTATCTTACTTTTTTAAGTAGGTGTGTAAGAAGTAAACTGAAAGAAAACTAGGAAGAAAAAAGGTAATTGAGTTTTTAGGCATTAGTGATTTAGAAAGCCTTTCTCTGCTTTACATACATTAAACTTTTATTTATTCCTTTTCCCACTGCCCACTGTATAAGCTTTGAATAGTACACATACAAAAGTTCTCCTAGAATATAAAATTGATATTTCATAACTAAGGATGTGATATAAGGATTTTTACTTTAAAAGCAAGATAAAAAGCACTTTTTCCCATTTGTAATGCAGGTTACTGATGTGTGAACCAAAATGTGGCCTTCTGTCAATTGTTCAGTTATCTGTTTTAGAAAATAAAGTATATTTTCAGTAGTCTGCATAATCACCACTTTTTAATCGCAGTTCAAAAATACAGTATTGTAGAGAACAGGTACTAGGAATGATTGCATCAGTAACATTTTACTGCTTTTAAATAAGGTTCTATCCTTTGTAGTTGTTAATTTTTGCTTTACTCTCACAACAGCAAGCAGAACTTAGAGGGTTTTTTTTTTTAACTATCATAATGTTTATACCCTAAACACAAAATGATTTATATATAATTATGATCTTTAGCTAAAATATTTGAATAAAAGATTTGGATAAAGTACATAGAAGGCAAACATAACTGTAACTTTGTCATCGGAAAGTCATTTAGTGGTGAAATTAGGAGATAAGTTTATTGTGTTTGGAAATATTGAAACAAAAATCATATTTAAAATAATATAAGTATTTGTACTTCATTCCTGATATTCTTTAAACATAATTCTTTAAATATACACACATCAGAACTCTTACCATGTTTTCCACTAGTGAAAATCAAATATAATTTGTAAAAACTATTTTAACCTGTAAATATGTTCATTTCCACTTCATTAACAATGTGCTGTCTTTATAGAATAATGATACTGAAGAAGAAGAAAGGTTATGGAGAGACCTTATTATGGAGAGAGTGACAAAATCAGCAGATGCCTGTCTTACAACTATCAATATTATGACATCCCCCAACATGCCAAAAGCTGTATACATTGAGGATGTAATCGAAAGAGTTATACAGTACACTAAATTTCATTTGCAGAACACACTTTATCCTCAGTATGATCCTGTTTACAGATTAGATCCTCATGGAGGTTAGTTTGCCCTTTTATTCTGATAGTTTCTGAGCATAATATCAAAATTACCCATTATATAATTTCACCATGTTGATTGGATTAGAATGCAGTGACTTAAAATGGCACCAAGACTATAGGATTATATAGATTGTGATAAACACTGGCTTTGATTGATTGGAATGTAGAACTTTTTTAATCCAGTACTTGCTCAATTACAATTTTGTTAGCTACTATTTACACATAATAAGTAATTTCTACTGATCTGGGAAAATCCCAGGTAATATTAGCTTCTTGTTCCATTTATCACTTCCCCCTAATTTTACCCAAAATATTACCTACAAAATGGATTGACTAAAGATGTATATTCTTTCTCTTATTTATAACCTTTATAAATGAGTCGTGTATGTTAACACATACACATTTGAAAAAAGGAGGACAAACTCAGTTTGTGAATCATCTACATTTAATTACCTATTAATAATTGCAAGTTGATTTAAAGGGAAATATAATCTTACAATCCTGCTCCAGTGGAAAAAAATTGAAATAGAAATAAAGTAATATTTTAGACATGAGAATTTAATAGCCATTGAAATGTGCCATGGATTATCTATTATAAGAATGTTCACTTTCTAACTAAATATTCCCTAGAGAATAATTTTCTCTTTTAATAAATAACCAGCTGTATATGACACATTATATTTTTGTATAAGGGGGGAAAGTTGTGTTCTCTTAATTCAGAAAGCAGTTTTATTACTGTTTAACAAAAATGATTAAAAGTTGATTTTATCCATGTTTGAAATTTTTTTTTTCATTTTAGGAGGCTTATTAAGCTCAAAGGCAAAACGGGCTAAATGTTCTACCCATAAGCAGAGAGTAATAGTAATGCTTTATAATAAAGTTTGTGACATTGTTAGCAGCTTATCAGAATTACTAGAGATACAACTTCTTACAGACACGACAATTCTTCAGGTAAGTGTTTTTTGAAGCTTTTTCTTTATTTCTAGACCAGACAAATTAAGAATAAAGCTCTTGAGTTTACTATAACCTTGCTCACTCAAAATAATATCAGCACTATGTTAATTTTTTTTAAATTCAGAGTGTATTGTATCTAAATTGAGATAAAAGTCTAGGGAAGTTTTAAAAGGAAACATTTGGGGCAGAAGACAGGTGAACATAATATAAATTCTAAACACTAAATTCTTGGAAAGATAAACAATCATTTCCTTTTAAATATGTCAAGATATTTCTTATAGAATAGTGAACTGTTTTTTACTTTTTATATTCCTGTGACATTTATCAATCCAAATGGTGGAGATTAGAGGAATGGCAGCTATAAGGAAGGTATGTGCTAATTTGCTTGAGGATGAAAGGGAGCAATGAAAGAAAGAACTAGGTGCTGATTGATGAGGAAAAAGTAAGTGCTCTCACTGTTCTCCAGTAGGTTTGTGAATGTTTTGGAATTTAGTAAGGTAGAATGTTACTGAAATCTATTAAAGATGTGTTCTACTTACTCTGTGTGTGTGTTTGCAGGTATCATCAATGGGAATAACACCATTTTTTGTGGAAAATGTCAGTGAACTACAATTATGTGCCATTAAGTTAGTCACTGCAGTAAGTATAACGCGTTTGCGTTTTTATTTATCCTCCAGAACGTTGATACCATTCAATCCAAATTTGCAAAAACTAATCCAGATTTGAGTTTTCCATAGGTTCATTTCAGCATGAGGACTATTTTAATGTGCCTTAGATTTTAATCACTTTGAATATTTTAAAATAATTCAGTTAATAGTCTTTAATATTTATAATAGTCAGAATTATTTAAGATCATGTAGATCTTGTCTTACTTTCCATACCCAAGATACCATATTCCTCTAAATGAAACTAGTACACTGTCACTTCTATAAGAATGTTGTAATTAATGATGGAAAAGTTGAGCAAATTAAGTCATCGCTGTTGAAGATTTTGAAAACATTTTCATTCTAAATGGCAGATAATATTTTTTATCACATGGCACAGTATCATTTTTGTTTTGTTTTCAAATAATTATAACAAACAATTTGGAATCTTATAATTACTAAACAGGTATTCTCAAGATACGAAAAACATAGGCAGTTAATTTTGGAAGAAATTTTTACTTCGCTTGCAAGATTACCAACCAGCAAGAGGAGTTTAAGGAATTTCAGGTAACTAATTATACCACAGGCTATCCATAATGAAGAACTCTGCTATATTGTAGCCATCATATATTTATTCTTCATTTCTGTCTGATTTTTATTTTAATAACCAAATAAAAGAGACAATTTAGTCAGAGCAGCAGAAGAATACCTTAGATATGTGAAGATAACCTTACACATTTGATAGACTTTAAAGTTCAGTGATTCTCAAGTGTAAGGATCTGTGGCAAGGATTTTTCACTCTTGGTGCTGCTGACATTTTGGGCCAGATAATGCCTTGCAGAGCCGCCCTGTGCATTGTAAGATGCTTAGCAGCATCCCTGACCTCTACCTGCTAAATACCAAAAGAAATGTACCCTTTCCAGTTATGCTCACCAAAATTTTCACTAGACACTGGTGAATGTTCCCTGAGGGCAAAATCATCCCAGGTTAAGAACCACTGGTCTGTGAGAAGAGCAATAGAAAATATGGCTCTAAAGAGTCAAAGGCAGTTCAAGGATATTACCGGCCTTAGTAAGGAATTTGAACTGAATCCTTTATACAGTAGGAAGTCATTAAATAATATTTTTAAAAGAGAGCTGAAAGATTACTCTAATGGCAGTTTAGAAAATAGACATTAACATTAAATGCTCTTAAATCACTAAGCACAGAGTAACTGAGGAATGTTATCCTGTGGTCAGCATTATTGTCTTGGTTAGCATAGGTAATTATCATCATTATCATAACTGTTTTATTATTCCTGAGTGATCAGATGTGTAGACCTGGCATATGGGGTTATATTTATATTGCTTTGAAGACTATCTTCTGTAAAATAGTTGTTTTTAATCTTAATATTTTGAACTAATTGTGTATTGATGAACATCTGTTGTCTGTTAAACGTGAAGAAAAGCTATCAGCATGTAAAGGAATTCTTATGTTTTTAACTACCTTTAGAATAAAAAGGTTTAAAATTTGATTCTTCATGTTTTGTGTCACTGACCAAATACTCTAATACAGGTGACCAAGAGCTTACTATGTAGCAGATTTTAATAAGAAAATGAATACCTGGATGCATGGGCATTTGGAAATCATTTTGAGAGATATTTGATATTTTTCATTACAAGTTTTTTATCTGCAGTACATATAAAGTATAGAAGTTTGTATTAAAAATTTTATTTTTCCTTTGACTATTTAAATTATCTATGCATAGAGGCATTTAGTTGGTTTTTATTCCTAATTTATCAAAAATAATTAGACATAAGGACACTATTATAAGCACTAAAGATAATGCCTAGAAATATTGGTAAAGAAAGCATCCTGAAATTTTCAGATGATAGATAACATGTCAAATGAAGTTCTCTTCATACTGTATACAATTTAAATATTTTCTTCTCCATTAAAGGTTAAACAGTAGTGATATGGATGGAGAGCCTATGTATATTCAAATGGTTACAGCATTGGTTTTACAACTGATTCAGTGTGTAGTACACTTACCATCATCAGAGAAGGACTCTAATTCAGAAGAGGACTCAAATAAAAAAGTAAGGAATCTTTTGTAAGTTTTATAACTCTACTTTTATAGGAAGAAGCACAAATGTTCTCTGCCATTCTTGTAAAACTGAGTTCTTAATTAGGGCTTCATGGCTGGGCTTTCGGATCTTTGCAGAGCATTAGACTAAATTTTAGGAGACTTGAATTCTGGTCCTGATTGTTATATCTACCAGTCATGAAGCATACAGATTATTTTAATCTGAGCTGGTTTCTTTAGCTATAAAATGAGGGTGATAATACCTAACAAGCCTGCTATAACAAGTTGTAAGACTCAAGTGATATTGAATGTGAAAATGAATATTATAATTATAATATGTAAAATCTATAATAATGCATAATAAGTAATTATACAATTAATATTAAATTCATGCAGAAAATTAGTTTATTTCCTCACTGTTAAGTAACTCAATTAGTTTATTCCCTCACTATTAAGCAATTCATACTTACTTTCGGATTTGTAGCCTTCACCCATCAACACTTAAAATTTTTCCCACTTCTATAGTTTTAATTTAAAAAAGTTCAGAAGACACAGGAATAATTTTATTTCTTTATTCTGTTATAACCGGGTGTCGGAGGGGGATGTGGGTGCGGGTGCTTGTGTGCGCGCACATGCACGGGTGGTGATAAATATATAGTAAAGTAACCAGCTAATAAAGTGTAAAATGATAGCAAAAAGTTGAGGTCCCGATTGTTTCTCTCCCTCTCATAATCCCACTGTTCTCTTTGCAAATCTTTCTTTCCTTTTTTCACTCACCATTGTGTTTAATACATGTGTTTAATACCAGATTCCTTTTTGACTTGAGTCAGATGCATCATATAACTGTATCACAACTTAAAGCAAACACTTCTCTAGATTTACTTAGAAGTAGAATATTAAATCATAGTGTACATGCATTTTTAACTTTGCTACGACTTGTCAGTTTGCTCACCATAGTGGTGTTCCAGTTTGCATTCTTTCTTTTTTATTTTGCTTAGTCTAGTCAGTGGGAAATGATACCGTGTTTTATTTTGCATTTTTCTGGCTACTAGTGAACTTCTTTATGTATTTGTTCACCCTTGGGATTTCCACAACTTTGAATTGACTATATCCTGGTCTTTAAATTTTTAATGAAGGAGTTGAATTTTCTTTGGCATTATGTATCAGTGTTTCATAAACTTTTTGAACTTGCAATTTTTTTTCTAAATTCTTTTTGTATTTTCAGTCAAAACTGTTCTGACCTAGATCATCATAAGTAACTATTGACATCTCATTTGTGAAACACATTTATCACTCTTAACATATTTTATCAAATTAAAATAAACTCAGTATTTTTATTTGGTTTTTACGAAGTATTGAAATATGTTTAGTATGCTAATTGTAGCTTCTCTTTTTTATATATAAGAGACTAGTTAAGAATTTTAGTATATAAATTTATTGCTCCTATTCAGTAATAACATGGCAATAGCAACTGAACTAACTTGTTTGTTAGTTAATTTTTTATATCTGTATATATTCATTTTCTCAATCTAGGTTGACCAAGATGTTGTTATTACCAATTCTTATGAAACAGCCATGCGAACAGCCCAAAACTTCCTTTCCATCTTCCTTAAAAAGTGAGTAAAATTAACATAATCTGGTTTTTATTTTCCCCAGTACAGAGAGTAGTTCATTTATTTTATGTAAAAGATTAATCCAATTTCCTGTCATAATCTGAACCTTCAGTATCTCTCTCTGACCCTTGATTTCCTTATCTTTAAAATGAGGCAATTAGAATATTAAAAAATCTAAAATTTTGTGAGCTTACTTGTATGTTGAAATCCAAAAGTTAAAGTCTTAGATTGAAATTTTATAATTTTTCTTCAGTGAATTTTGGGGAATTCTCAGTGAATAGGAAATTTTGTGGAGAGAGGTTTGCTTAGCCTTTAGAAGAATTTATGGTAATCTCATAGGAAAAACAGTGGTTGTTATTTAAAACATGTTATACTTGCCAGAAAGTAATGTTAATGTTAGTCAATAAATGAATTCCCTGTAGTAGGGGAACAAATGAAGTTTGAGAAATAAATTCATTTTAAAGCATAAATTGATTTAATCTCCTCTCTTATACCATAGTTAGATAGAAGAGAAGAGAAACCTTAGTTAACAAAATTTAAATTATTTTGGTGGGCATGTCACCTAAATTCACAGCCTTTTTATTATTTATCTTTGAACAGATGTGGTAGTAAACAAGGTGAAGAAGATTACAGACCACTATTTGAAAATTTTGTTCAAGACCTTCTTTCAACAGTCAATAAGCCTGAATGGCCTGCTGCTGAACTACTCCTTAGTTTGTTAGGGAGACTGTTGGTAAGAGTATAGCATTTAAAGATTATTAAATTACTAGAAGACAACATAATGAGGATGTACTCTGATTCACAGATGATGAATTCTTTAAAAATGTGTAAGGAAATATGACCATTGCATCTCTATCTTTTTGCATGTGCATATCTGTACACAATATTGTCAGTACCTTGTAGAAAACTTTGAAATGTTGTGACTTTTGGTGCTTTCATTTCATTACATAAGATAACAGTGCTTTAAAAACTTTTTGTTTGTTTGGAGATATTTGTTAGTTAAAAGCATCTCAACACTAAGTCATTGTAAGTTATAAGTTAGTAAGTTATTGTAGTTAATTCATTTCAAAGCATGAGACTGATAAATGTGAACTTTTTGTTATTTTTAAGAATATTTCTAAAATGTGGCACTAAAGTTTTAGTCCTCATGTAATACAATAGGGAAATGCAAAGAAACACTGATTTCTTTTTTCATTTTTAAACTACATTTGGAGTTACACAATTGTTTCAAAGTTTTAGGGACCCTTCTGTCAACTGGAAAATGTATTAATACTATCCTGAGGCCAAGATAATATTTCATAGGCATCAGAATTCCAGTCTAAGAAATTCTTAATTAGTAATATTCCTTTTTTTTTAAACTTTATACTTTTTTCCCACTTTTAAGCCTATTTTTAAAGACAGTGACCGTGTTCTTAGGGAGGTTTAATCTATAATTTTTTAATGTGCTCACTTGAGCAGCACAAATACTGTAATTTTTTTTAAATGAAAATGTTCAGATTCCAGAAACTCAAAAGGCAGTTACTTTGTGGAATAATATCACAAGAAAAAAAAGTTTAAATTTCAAATAATACAACATGGATTTGAACTTGATGAGATAAATTGCTTTTATTTTAAATATATTATAAGTTAAATGAAATCGAAATTATTTTTGTTACGTAGGTTCATCAATTCAGTAACAAGTCAACAGAAATGGCTTTAAGAGTGGCATCTCTTGACTACCTTGGAACTGTTGCTGCACGACTGAGGAAAGATGCTGTTACAAGCAAAATGGATCAAGGGTCTATAGAACGGATTTTAAAACAGGTATTGAGATAAAGAATTTGAATTACAGGGATAAGTAATAGTTAAGTACTTTCTTTTGGTATTCTTATGTTACATTTTATTTTATAGATTTAAAATAAAATCTTACTTCTAACAAGTAGGCTTTTTCAAAATCCCCACAGAGAAAGTTTATACCTTAGGGTGAATTATGTCTACCAGGAGCTTCAAATGATTTAAGAAAATTGATTGGTAAATGATCTCTAATTTTACCATATACAATGTTTTCATTTTCTTTTTTTTTTTTTTTAACATCCATAAGCATACCCATGTTGGCTGTTACAAACACTTCTAATTTTTTTTCCTATGTATTTTGAAATAATTTTAAACATACAGAAGATTATAGAATTAATACAAAAGGCTCCCATAAACTTTTCACCCAGATTCCTTAATGATTGACTTTTGCTTCTTCATTCTTTTCCAAAATGTGCACACATATGTATCTATATTTGCTTTTTTTTTTTTTTTTTTGTCTTCTGAACCATTTGAGCAGACAGAATGCCCCCATCCCCCCCTCAGTTTCATAGTGTGATTCCCTGGACAAGCAGGACCAACATTAACATCACCTAGGAACTTGTTAGAAATGCAAATTCCCAGAACTCTCCCTGGACCTACTGAATCAGAAGCTCTGGGGCTGGGGCCTAGCAGTCTGGTTTAACAAACCCTCCAGGTAATTCTAATGAATGCTGAAGTTTGAGAACTGCTCTGTGTATATTTTCTACAAACAAGAACTCTCACTTAAATATCGCAGTACAACTATCAAAAGCAAGAAATTACCATTAGTGTAATACTACCGCCTAATGGAATACTATGATTCCTGTTGTATTTAATAGGTTATTATTTGTTGTTACTATTTTAATGTTTAAACTGTCCTAGATTTGATCAGTGAGAGCCCCTTCAAAGTAGCGTTTGTTTCTTTTTGATACCTTCCCATCTTACCTTGAGGATTTTCTTACATTGTGGCACAGCAAGATGTTTTAGGCTCATCTTTTCCATTCCTGGCCCCTGCCCTGGAATCAGCAAAGTACTGCTGATTCCTTTCATTGGAGAATGAGAATTTAAAAATCAAGATCTAGGTGCTAGGTGATTTTCAGTATTTCTGAGCCTGGACCTATGACCTATTTGCCACATATGGCCAGGTAGAGTACACACTGTAAAACTCAAGGGGAGTGATCATTGGTAAATATTTTTATGACTCTTCACATACTTCCAAATTGCTTTTAGAGGTTTACAGTGTACTAGTTTATAATGCTGTGATTAATTTCTGGATGTATTCATTTCACCACGCTTCAAGATAGTTATCCTAATCTTTGTTTTCTGCTTAAATATATTCTAAACCATGTATTTGGCATTTCACATGTTAAAACAAGAGTATAAGCTATAGAAATGAGTGTCAGCTCACAGTTAATTTCTGACTGTGTTGTTCTTGGCAGGACCTAAAGATTCAGTTCCTTTCTGATTCTAGAGCAGGTGAACAGCTCAGATATGCCTATTGTATATTCAATATCCTACAGGAAATATAGCACTATTTTATATTAATTAGAAATAAAAACATTTCCCTTTCAAAAACCTGTAACATATATGATAATACAGACAATAACAGTTTCCATTTACTAGATTAAAAATTTGGAGTTGTCTCTTTTACCAAACAGAAAACCAGTCCTAGGACCTTCCTACCTATGAGCTTCTTCAAAGAAAAATAACATGTAGTTCATAAAAATAAGGGCCAACCTCAGCTATCAGTATACGTCAGCTATCAATGTGTACGTTTTTCAAAAATAGTATCCTTCTGTTTCTTCCTTTTAATTGCTATGCTTATGTTTTCAGTTTTATTATTTATCATTTTTTCTCTCAGATTTGTGTTTATGGCTAGATGACTTATTACAGTACATTATTAATATCTTTTTTATCTTATGTGGCTTATTTTGTAGGTTTCAGGAGGAGAAGATGAAATCCAACAATTGCAAAAAGCATTGCTTGATTACTTGGATGAAAACACTGAGACTGATCCTTCACTAGTGGTAGGATTCCACTTTTTTGGAGAGATCACATATTTATTCAACTTGAGTGTGAAAGAAACTTAGGAAGTGCTGTGAAGAGGAAAGTTGTACTGGAATATTGATTTTTGAGACAGATACTTGATAAACAGAAAAGAATGGTTATGGATTGATTTGTCCTAAATGGAATTCTGGTTCAGATACTGTAGTTTTCTAAAATTGTGTGTGACACAGGAATTATTTGGAAATTTTTCCATAGGTTATCCTTGAGACCAGGTTGGATCATTGTTCTCAGGGTGGATTATGGCCCATGTGGTACATGAGATGCTCTATTGGCCTATTAGAAGAAACTTTAGACTTTTATGTGTATATTTATTGGTAAATATAATCCTTCTATTTTTACGTATATTAGGTATTCAAAATATTAATATAATAAGTTTATATGTAAAATATAAACTGTGTTAGGAACAGTGTGCTTATACTGGGGTACTTTTAAATTTTTGTTTTTAACTAATTGTCTCTAAAGAGGTTGGAGATAACTAAGCTATTCAGACAACTACAGGTTTTCAGTCTTTATGGAAAGGAACAGATGATACAATGATGTGTGTCAGTTATTTCTCAATGAAAGAGAAAAAAACCAAATTTTTAAAAAAGGAACAAATTATATGTGTGCCTCGATGTTTAAATACTTAAAAAATAAGAAAATAATGTTTTCTATCACTTAGATATTGTAAACATTCTGGCTTTCTTAAAATCAGTTTTTATTTGATGGAATTTTTTTTAAGTAAACCTTGATACTTGTATTCGTGATTGTGAGCGCTTTATCAATGGACTGGAAATTTTGTTATTAATTTCATCAAACTCAAGTCTCATCTAATTTCTTTCCAGTTTTCTCGTAAATTCTATATAGCCCAGTGGTTCCGTGATACAACTCTGGAAACAGAAAAAGCAATGAAATCACAAAAAGATGAAGAATCGTCTGAAGGAACACATCACGCGAAGGAAGTGGAGACAACTGGTCAAATTATGCATAGAGCTGAAAACCGGAAAAAGTTTCTTAGAAGCATTATCAAAACCACACCTTCTCAGTTCAGCACATTAAAGTAAGATCCAGAGAGAAAACATCTTTACTTTTCAGTTATGTCTTTTGTATCTATTTAAACACTTCTCTAATTAAGTGAATTAATAAAAATGTAATGTCTTTTTGTTGCAGGATGAACTCTGATACTGTGGACTATGATGATGCTTGTTTGATTGTTCGATACTTGGCCTCTATGAGGCCGTTTGCCCAGAGCTTTGATATTTATTTGACACAGGTAAACTGGACCAGAATTCCTTATGAAATGATACTAATTTTTGTAATTCTGGATATTTGTGTTTGTGTATAATATCTATTCATTGTTGAGAACAGATATTTTAAAAAATCATGAAAGTAGCATTTGTTTCTGTTCCATGTTTGTTAAAATGTCTTTGTTCTGCATGCCTTTTACATGTTGATTCTTATTTTACAGATGAATGGATATGTATCTGTATGGTACATGTAGAGTGATGGTATAGGTAGAGTGATATTATAAAAATAAATTATTCAATTACCAAGTTATTATTTAAATGAAACTCAATATCCTCAATTTAAGTTACATGTAGAAAGGTTTCAGTGGGGCTACAGATTCTTGCAGATGAAGCATAGCAATAAAAAACAGATTTAATTGAGAATGCCAGGATAAAGGAAAGACCCTAAAGTACAGAATGCCTTACTTACCATGTGTACCTACCTTTAAGTTAAAGCTTTGGATCAGTAAGATAACAGATCTTTTACTCACTTACATAAAAATTAAGGGAAAATAAATGTGATATTTATTTTAATTTTCTTTCCATATTTTGTTAAATGCTGTATATTCTAAAATTTATTAAAATGTCAATATTTGCTTGGCAGATCCTTCGAGTTCTTGGTGAAAATGCAATTGCCGTTCGAACAAAAGCCATGAAGTGTTTATCTGAGGTTGTTGCTGTAGACCCCAGTATCCTAGCCAGGGTAAAGAGGAGCAAAAATGATTCTTCTTATTTGAATTTTCTATTCCAATTAAAATATTCTACTTAGTATAAATTATATTGCCTCTGTTTTTCTTTAGCTTGATATGCAGCGAGGAGTTCATGGACGTTTGATGGATAATTCCACTAGTGTCCGAGAAGCAGCAGTAGAATTACTAGGCCGATTTGTCCTTTGTCGGCCTCAGCTTGCTGAGCAGTATTATGATATGCTGATTGAAAGAATATTGGTATGTTTGTTTTGTCATTTTTATTGTAATTTATGAATATAAATTTGTCTTTCTCTTGTCATTTTTTTAAAATGTTATGCTAGAAAAGTAAATATCAGTTATATATTTATATTGCCTAATTTATGAACTATAGCAACTTTCTAAAGAAGGACCTATTTCAAGAGGAGGGCTGCTCAATATTGTAAAACAAATCATTGGCAAAAATGGAATTCCTCTTTTCGGTTACTATTGCCTTTTGATTTTGCCAGTTTACAATGAGTAAATGATAGGGGTTACATGGCATAGTTAAATATTTTGAATAAGAATCTTGAGTAATCATATGTATGTAAATAAACAGGAAGAATTATTTCAGTCAGCTAGGTATAGAACTTTGGTATCTGAAAGTATTTTTGGTCATTATGTGTATCTGCATGTTTTTTTAAAACTGAATTATGACAAGCTCAGATACCTGCAAGTTAAACAGGAAAATTGTTTGCATCGTAAGAGCAAACTTAAATACTATTCTAAGATATTTTCTTCTGTGTCATGGAATTCTCTGGTCCTGAAGCATTTCCCTAGAAAATGAAAGGAGACATTGGCATTACAGAATATCTGCAGAATCTCCATACCACCTGCTACAGGCATACTGACTTCTTGTTTAACTCAACAGAGGTGCGTTAGGTACAGGATTAGGTATTCCTGAAATGATAAGAGTTTATCTTATCACTGTTAGCCCAGGATCAGAATACTGTGTAACTGAGAATTACGGATAATTTCCTCTTCAACTAGCATAAAATCTTGATTGAAACAAAGAATTTTAAGGAGAGTGAAAGACTTTTTTCTCTCTTTTAATGCCTCAGTTTTTTCAAGAGTAAAGGGCAAAATCAACAGCATTTTCGAATATAATGGACTCTGACAGCATCTACCTTAGCAATATAGCCTAAAATACTTTGACAGTTGTTAACTGCATAATGGAAATAATTTTGCACAATAAGTGTTCAATGCTTTTTATTTATTTTAAAAACACTTAAATTTTGAAAATTTGTAAAGTTAAGGGAAGATAGTACAATGAATACTCGTGTGTCCTCCACAGTATCTCATTTATATTTTGAGTACTCTCCTTTTTACCCACTTCACCCATGACATTGACTAATTTAAAAAGACCAGGCCAGTCTTGTTATTTCCTCGTGGTTTTGTTTCATTTAATCTGTTCCTTTGTTTCTTATATTTCCTATAAATCATAAGATAGTGACAGTGGTTTGAAAGGCTTAAACATTTTTGTTAAGAGTGCTTCATAAGCTGTTTAAGTGCCAGACACTGTCCTAAAAGCTTCGTTTGTCGTCCCACTTAATTTAGCAAGCTTATCCTCAAGTCTCATGTTCAGTGCTATTTAATATTTTTCATGTATTAGATATTGTATTCTGAAAGCAATGACGGCATAATAAAATAACCCATATTTATGGTACCATTGATAAGAAACAATGTAAAGAGGAAATATGTACACAGATTGTGTTTATCATGTTAATAAAAAATATATATACTGCTTATTGGTATTTTCTACTTTAATTTATCAAATTTCACACACCTAGGTATCTCAGGTTTTCCTCTGACATTTAAAATACTTTTCTGTTCTTAGGATACTGGTATCAGTGTCAGAAAAAGAGTGATAAAGATTCTAAGAGACATCTGTATTGAACAACCAACATTTCCAAAAATTACAGAAATGTGTGTAAAAATGATCCGCAGAGTCAATGATGAAGAGGGCATTAAGGTAAGATTAAAAACATTGACTACTTTAAAATTCATTTTTCATTAATGTTTTGAATAATTTAAATGTTTATTTTATTTAAATTTTGTTAATTTATACATATATAAAAACTTTAGAAGTGAATCAACATTTTAGATTATAAATTCAAGAGAAAGACATACTTAGATAGTTATATTTCTAGATTTTGTATTCATTAATAAAATCTGATCTTACTCAACCAATTTAGCAATTATAATATTTAATGTCATTGTAGAGATTGCATTGTATACAAAAAAGTTTATTATCAAGTTAAATTTATTTTGATTTTCAGGTGATATGTGCTTGATTTTCTGAATTAGTGAATACTTTGTTGAAAGTTTAATCCTGAGTTCATTAATAAGTTTTCATATATGATTATCCCTGTATTTCTTTTATGAGTTTCTTTTCTTTGTTTTTTAACAACTTCCCCAAAAATAGAAAAAAAAAAATTTTCAGTTAGATCGAAAGCATTTGCATGTATACTATCCAGAAGTTGTATACTACACATTGTATCACTCATTAAAAATCTTTGCTAAATTGAGAAAGATTGTATTTTTTAAATTATAAATTGGTGATTTTTTTTAAAAACTGAGAAATTCATACCAAAAATTTCAGGTAATTTGTGTTGTTAGTTTATAGTTTTGTTTTGGGCTTTAATGAGAATCTGGGATTAAGAATTTTGCCACATTTGTTGTAGTTAACTTTGTTGGATATTTTTCTTTCTTCTAGAAATTAGTAAATGAAACATTCCAAAAACTCTGGTTTACTCCAACTCCACACAATGACAAAGAAGCAATGACAAGAAAAATTTTAAATATCACTGATGTGGTAAGGAGGACTGGAACAAGGGTGGTCCCTGTGGGTGCAAACCTCATTGAGGCCTACCTCATCTTCTTACAAAGGGAGAGACAGTGATGAGATATTGGTTAATTTCTACATTTAGTACTACTTCCCTTACTTTGTATTTCTGGAGATACTCAAGGGATGCAAGTAAGAGGAGATTGGTGTTTCTACTTAGCCCCACTTTTTGACAGTCGTTGACTTAAACACTGATACTGAAATTCTCCAGATTATTCCAATGTTTACAAACTGAGAGGGGAAGAAGTGTAGTAATCCAGTAGATATAGTATAGATGCAGTAACCCAGGGATGGCATCCTGAAAAAAGACAGTAATTTCTGCCTTTTTAGAAAACGTGAATTAAGATTAATTTCTTTTGTTTAGTTATGTACATAAGCTATAATTTCTTTGACCCAGAATACTTTTCATGTTTTGAACATAAGAAATTTTTTACTACAGATTACATGATCATCTCTGATTCACTGATGTCTTTGTTATCTAGAACAATGAGAAGCAAATAGTTCCATTTTTTATTATTTTGGACCTTACAGATTTTTCTGACAGTATATGATTCAAGATAACTGTTCAAAATGTAATACCATATTTAATATCAATACATTAATTACTTGAATGTCTTCTGAGGTATATTTAGAACAAAATTCTTTAATTTATTTAGCTTACTGAAAACACAGTGTACTTTTAAAATAATTTTTTTTAATTTGGAACACTGGACATTTATATACTTAAGGCTACAGCATAGCAAAAGTATATTTTAAAGTAAATTTCTAATTTTGATAGTTTCACCATATCTCCTCTCATAGGTTGCAGCATGCAGAGATACTGGATATGACTGGTTTGAGCAACTCCTTCAAAACGTGAGTGTTTACAGACTATGATTTGAAAGTACTTTTTCAGTTATTTTTGAAGTATTTGCTTTGTGGTAATGAAAATTTATTTTAATATATTAGGCTGAATGTTTTGGTTGCTAGCCCTATTTAATCGATTATTCAGTTACTTTTTACAAGTAAGTCATACAAATCACTAATTTATATTCTGTCTTCCCATCTTTCTAGATAATTATTTCCTCTTATCCTTTTAATCTAGAAGATAGAGATGAGATCTATAAATAGATATACAGATTTCATTAAGTATATATTTACATTATTTGACATGTATAAAATATATAGAATTTCCTGCAGTAGTACAGAATTAAACTGAAGGTTGTGTTTTTTCAAAATTTCATATCTGGAAATATTTAGCTCCCTATGAATTTTTTTGTTTAAGACATTTCAAATACATAGAAGTGCCCATCACCCAGCTTCAAAAATTATCAGCATTTACCTAATATTCTGTTTATTTCTATTCCTCTCCAATCTTTTTTTTTTTTTTTCCTTTTGGCTATAATACTTTAAAGCAAATCTCATATTTTAAATATATATCATTTGACCCATAAATACTTTAGTATCCATCTCTAATAGAAATGACTTTTCAAAAAGTAACCAGAATATAATTGTCATCTATATCAGAATAAATGTTAATAAATTATTTCCTAGTATCTGACACCTAGTCAGCATTCACATTTCCCTAATTACCTCAAAAATATATTTTTATAGTTGATTTGCAGTCGCTTTGGTTGACATGACTCGTAAGACTTAGTCTATAATAGTCAACCCCTCATTTCTCCTTTTTCCATGCCACTTAGGTGTTCTCCTGTAGAATGTCCCACATTCTGGATTTCATAGATCTCTCTTTCTGATATCATTTAAGTTGTTCCTCTGTCCACCCTTTTTTCCTGTAAACTCTTAGTTAGATCTAGAGGTTTAGTAATACTGAAGTTCAGTTTTAGGAATATGAGACAAGAATACTTCATAGGTGATGCTGAATATTATTGCATCACATCAGTAGGCACATAATATTTGGTTGTCCCATTTTTAGTGATCTTTGAGTGCCTGGTACTTCTATTTTAAAGTCTTTCAGGATTGATTTTTAAATGACCATTACCTTGCAACATACTGAGTTTTTTCTAATTATTTTATTTCTTCCATATTAATTAGCTAGGATCCTTCTTTAAAGAAGAATTTTGTCCTTATTATTTGGTTACTGTGAAATATAGTTTGTGCAAGAAAGGCGAGGGAAATGCTTTTTTCTTTTCCATTACTTACCAATTTTCAGAATAATGAGTTTTCCTGTCAATTTTCAAAGGTGAATAAAGAGTTCATTTATTTTTAATATCAGTGTGAACTAATAGATTTTTATGTCTTTGTATCTTAATTCATTGCAGTTGTAATTGTTTTTGAAACTCAGCTTGTTTCATCTTTGCCCAGAGATAGTCCCTTCAAGTTGGTCTTGTATCTTTTTGGTATAACTTCATTGCTCTTTTGTAGCCTAATCACTTTCTGCCTCTTCAAGATACCCCAGACTCAACTTGCACATTTTCTGTCCCAAACCTGAAATCATTCATTTTGTCAAAGAGAGCTAATTCCCTTTACTGGGAATAATCTGGGTGTTGTGAATATTCATTGCTAGTGAGTTATCATAGTTTTGATCCTTTTCAGAGGATAGAGCTAAAAAATATGTATTTTTTAGAAAGAAAAAAAAAGAATCAAGAATTTACATTGAAATCTTTAATTCAAATTCAAGATTTTGAGTTTCTTCTTCTTTGGTTTTATTCTTTCCTTTAAGCTGAAAATCTTAGCTCCCAAGGAAATAAACATAATTTCCTATTTGCTTTTGCCCTACTATATTAATGATAAGATTATTGGATACAGTTTCACATTTTCTTTGCATTTCTTTTTATCTAAGCTCAATAAATATAAACCATTAAAAGTCTATCTTGAAATAATTTTTTCTGTTTGATTATGTCAGCAGTTTACTGCTAGGTCTGTTTGTTTAATTTTTTATTTTTAGTGATAACTTCAGTAATAAAACTGTATTTAATAACATTTTTGACAATCAACCAAAAGTATTTCATTGAGGCATGATTTACATGCAAAATATTTGCCAGTTTTAGATGTGCAGGTCGATTAATTTTAATAATTATATACAGTGATGTAAGAATATCACTCTTAAAAGCTTCCTGGTGCCACTTTGTAGTTGATTCTCTCCCCCTGGCCCTTGCAAACCATTGACCCATTTTTGTCAATATAGTTGTACCCTTTGTAGAATTTCACATTAATGGAATCATACAGCATGTATTTTGCGTTTGAATTCTTTTAACTAGCAGAACGTTACTAGTATATTAATATTTTATTCCTTTTAATTGCTGAGTAGCATTGATAGTATGGATGTATCATAATTTCTTTATTAATTCACAAATTTATAGAGTTCTAGGTTGTTTCCAGTTTGGGCTATTACGAATAGTGCTGCTATCAGTAGTTGTGGGCAAGTTTTTGTGGGGGTGTGCGTTTTCACTTCTCTTGGGTGAATTCCTATGAATGTGATTGCTGGGTCATGTGGGGAGTGAGAAACTGCCAAGCTGTTTTTCCAAAATGGCTGAACCATTTTGCATTTCCACCAGCAATGTTCCTTTGCTCCACACCCTCACCAGTGTTGGTATTGTCAGTCTTTTTAATTTCAGCCGTTAAACCACAGTTTAAAGCATTCTGGTCATGTGCAGTAACATGTTGCTATTTTAAAAAATTTAAGGTGTCTTTTTTAAACACCCTCATGGTGTTTGCTTATGTTATTCATTCTATAATACCGTGGACTCTCTTTATCAGTCATCTTCCATTTTATAATTTTTATAATTTGACATGATATATGCGGCATCCTTTCCCTCCTAAATCAAACAATTAGTTCTGTATTGTAGAGCCTTTTGACCATCTTAGTTTTATTTATGTCAGCTATTTTTAAGGGGACATAATAATTTCTAAGAAGCTCTACAAATCATATTTCATGTGATAATTATAATAAATGTATAATAAAAAGTAAGAAGAGTAGCTATCAGAAATGTCATTATTTAGTATTAATAAAAAAGAATCTAAGATAATATCCCTATGTATTATGGGCAAGTTAGAAGTAAAAAAGAAAACACTAGATTTATAACCTCTTAGCGGTGGTTTTATATTTTTTGTAACTTTACTCTCTAGTTGTCCATTCAACCCATTCTTCCTATTCATTGCTTTCCTACTTTAGTTTCTGCCAACTATTTAGTTTACCAAAATGACACTGTGACTTTTTGATACAGTCATTAGACTAACAAAGTTTAGTGTAATGAAATAAAGAACACTAAAAATATTTATCTAAATACATGTGTCAGAGATATAACCACTCTTAGTAATTGTAATAACATTGTGCATAAATGTTAAGAGAAGCTAGGAAGGATACAAAGAATAGACTACTGGAATTAATGAATATTCGTAAGTCAAGAATAATTAGCAAGCACACTTAGCTATTTCCACTTGAGTTCCTGTGTACACATTCCATTCCATCCAATTTCAGATTTTTCTCATTTTTATTATTTTTGTGTTGGGTCAGTTTCCTTATAGATTGGTGCTTCCCAATTCATGGAATGTGGTTTCCTAGGGAAATTTGAAATACTACGTGACATATCTTCAAATTTACACATGCATCAAACTCTATTCACCGACTACATATTTTGTTAGTATGTCAAATATTTGTATACACATACGTATATTCATTTTTCAAATGTGTGGTAATTCATTTCCTTTATAACTTTTAATGATTTCATAGCTTTTTGTGGTTTTTCAGTAGTATGTGAATGAAAAAGTTCTATCATGAAGGTCCTTACATTTTCTTTTTAAGTTTCTTAAAAGTGGTCCAATTAGTTGAAACTACTGTCATAGCCTATGATGGGTGCACAAAATTAAATTAGTTTTATAGTGCCACTCATTTCATTGCTTATGATCTAAGACTGTGACCCTTTCTTAGTTTATGAGAAAATGCAGGCAATGAAAAAACTTGCATAAACCTATATTTCATCTGTTCCTGGCCTTTGTAGTCCAAAACAAGATCTCCTTGTTGAAGTTTATATCAAATGTTCTTATTTCCATCAACCAGTGAATGAGTAGGAAAACTAATATATCCATACAATTTGATAATGCTTCGCATCAAAAAGGAACAGACTGATACATACAGCAACATATATGATTAATAAAAATATTATGCAGAGTGAAGGAAGCCTTACACGGAAGAGTCGGTGTTCTCATTCTATTTATATGAAGATCTAGGAGAGGTAAAACTAATCTGTACTGGAAAAAATCAGAAGGGTTATTGCAGGGGTCCAGGGATTAACTCAAAAGGGACATGTATTAATTATGGTTCTCCAGAGAAACAGAACAAGATAGTGAGAAAGAAAGAGAAGGGAAAAGATTTATTATAAGGAATTGGCTCATGTGATTATGGCACTCTTAAATCCCACAATCTGCTATCTGCAAACTGGAGGCCCAGAGAAGCCACTAGTGTGTAGTTCAGTAGTTTGGTTCCTAGGCCTGAACTAGGGAGGCTGATAGTGTAAATCCCAGTCCGAAAGCAGGAGGAGACCAGTGTCCCAGCTAAAGTAGTTAGAGAATGGATGCTTCCTTCCTCTGCCTTTTGTTCTATTCAGGCCCTTAATTGATTGTTTGATGCCACCCATGTTGGAGAGGGCAGTCTGCTTTGTCCACAAATTCAAATGCTAATCTCATTTAGAACCACCCTCATTGACCAACACCCAGAAATAATGTTTGACCAGATAACTGAGCATCCCTTGGCCTGATCAAATTAACACTTAAAACTAACCATCATGATTCCATCTTTTGTTAACTTGATACCCATATACATCTCCTTAAACCATACTTAATCTTCAAATAATGACAATAACAAGGTCATAATTCCACTTAACATGATTACCTATCCTGCATACAACGGAAAATGGCACTAACCTCTTTCCCAGAAGAAAAAGTCCTCGAGTGATGTTTACTCTTCTTGATATCCCATAACTTAAGTACTATGATGTCAGATTAACAATCCTTAAATACTATAATATGAAGTCAATACATTTTATGTTACATGGTAAGGGGCTAAGAGAGGGGAAAAAAACAAAAATATTTTCTCACTTTCTCCCTGCCCCCCTCCCCCTCCTCCATATATATAACACACACCCATAAACACACACACATGTATTCATGACAAAATGAGTAGGAAATACTCATGACAAAGTCCTGTTTCTGTAACTGTTATTGTGGTCACAGCTGGTATTTAGAACTACCTTCTTCCACTGCTGAATCTGCATTCCGTTTGCCTTCAGCCAGCACCTCAGGTGGTCATGGTTCTTTGGTGAGTGCTGCCCCTCACATTCCCACCCCTTGATTCCTGGACCATGAAACCTGGCTGTTGACTGAACACCACTGTGTATTGGATGCTGATTCAGAGCATAAGGCCTGCTGGAGAATCTTGCTACCGCCATGCAAGATATTGTCACCTATCTGGTGCTGTAACTGAGTCTTTAAAAGACTGGTCCACTTTCTATCAAGTCAGCTGCATCAGGATGGGTAGAGCATGGTAAACATGAGCATAGACCCATTGCTGCACTTCTGCTATGAAGTGATTTTCTTAATCAAAAGCAATGCTGTATGGAATACCGTTACAGTGGATAAAGTATTCTGTAAGTCCCCAGGTGGTAGTTCTGGCAGAAGCATTGCATGCAGGAAAGGTAATCTGTGTCCAGAGTAAGTATGTATTCCAGTAAGAACAAAATGCTGCCCCTTCCATGATGGAAGCAGTTCAGTGTAATCAGCCTGTCACCAGGTAGCTGGTTGATAACCCAGGAAATCATTCCATGTCAGGAACTCATTTTTGATCTCTACTGCTGGCACGTTGGGCACTTAGTCGTGGCCATAGCCAGATCGGCCCTGGTGAGTAGAAGTCCATGTTGCTGAGCTTTTGCATGACCTCCATCCCTGCCACCGTGGACAGTTAGTTCATGAGCCCATTGGGTGGTGACAGGAGTAGCTAGGGAAAGAAGTTGATATCCTCAGAGCAGCTATCTGCAGAACAAGTCAACCTATCCACTTGATTATTAAAATCCCCTTCTGCTGAGGTCACCCTTTGGTGAAGATTCATGTGGAACATAAGTATCTTCACTTTTTAATGCATTCAGAGATGTCTATCCTCATGCCTTGTCACTAACTTTCCCCGGATTTCCTTGTCACTGCCATGTTCCTTCCTTCCAAGTCCCTGACCATCCAGCCAAACCATTGGCCATTAACCCATGAATCAGTGTATAATCACACCTCTGGTCATTTCTTCTTCCAACAAAAGTGAACAACTAAATGCACAGCTTGAAGTTCTGCCCAGTGAGAAAATTTCTCTTCACCACTGTCCTTTGGGGATGTATTGTTGCAACTATTCACTTTTGGGTGGTACCTGCATATTGTGCAGACCTATCTATAAATCAAACCCAAGTCTTCTCTTCCTCTGTCAACTGATCATAGAGAATTCCCCATAAGGCCACAGGTACAGGCTGGGAGAAAAAAGGCAGTATAGCAGAAGTGGGGGCGATAGACATTTTGGCCACTTCATGTTACTAACTTGTGCCATTTGGCCTCCTCTGACCCAGTCACATATTTACCACTTCCATTTGATGATAGAGTGAGTGCTGCTATGCACACACAACTTTAGGCTTGACCAAATAGGACTCAGTTCATGATGAGCAACATGGAATGCATGATAATTTGGTGGTCCGTGGCTAGGCATTTAGTATCTGCTAAGGCACAGTAGCATGCCAAGAGCTCTTCTCGAAAGGAGTTTAGTTATCCATGGAGGATGGCAGACTCCAGAATCCTAAAGACCTGTACTGCAGTTCACCTCTTGGGGCTGGCCAAAGGCTCCAAACAGCATCCCTGCCTGCCACTGACACTTCAAGCACTGGGTCTTCTAGATCACATGGCCCAAGCTGCAGAGTAGCTTGCACAGTAGCCTTGACCTATTCCAGACCTGCCTTCTGTTCTGGGTCCCACTCAACACTGGCAGCTTCTCAGGTCACTCAGTAAATGGGCCAGACTGATAAACCCAAATGAGGAATTTGTTGCCTCCAAAATTCAAAGAAGCCCACTAGGCATTGAGCCTCTTTTCTGGTTGTAGAGCTTGCCAAATGCAACATCTTATTCTTTTAGAAGGGATATCTCAACATGCCCCACACCAGTAGGCCCCCAGGAATCTCTCTGAAGTAGAAGACCCCTAAAATTTGTTGGATTTATTTCCCACTCTCTGACACACATGTCTTACCAATAAGTATAGTTTCTACTTGTTGCTTACTACAGGTAGTCAGCGTGATGTCATCAATTTAATGGGCCAGTGTGATATCTTGTTAAAGGGAAAAGTAATCCAGACCCTGTAAAATAAATTACAATGTGTGACTGGAGAGTTAATATACCCCTGAGGCAGGACAGTACAGTTTGGTGGTGTTAAAGTCTGTGGTATTTGTTAAAGCAGCCCAAGCTGACTAAGAATTTGGTACCAACAGTGGGGTGCAGCTTAAGTAAATCACCTAAAATGTGGGATGACTTTGAAATTGGATAATTAGAAGACTCCAGAACAGTTTTGAGATGCATGCTAGAAAAAACTGATACTGCTGCAAAGAGACATTTAAAGGCAGTTCCGGTGAGGGTCAGAAAGAAAAGAGGAGAGCTGTAGGGAAAGCTTCCTTCTCTTTAGAGCATACATATAATCATGTACAGAATGTTGGTAGAAATATGGATGGTTAAAGGCTGTTCTGATGAGGTCTCAGATGCAGATGAAGAACATGCTGTTGGACAATGGAGAAAAAACAGTCCTTATTATAACACAGCAAAGAACTTAGCTGAATTGTGTGTTCCAGTGTTTTGTGAAAGGTAGACCTTCAAGCGATGAAACAGGGTATTTAGCTTGAGGAGATTTCTAAGCAAAGGACTGAGGAGCAGCTTGGTTTCTACTGCCTGAGTTTACAATCAAATGCTGTCTCTATCTCCATCAACCAATGAATGGATAAAAAACCTGATGAATCCGTACAATGTAATAGTACAGCATTTCATAAATGAACAGAGTATTAATACATACAGCAACATAGGTAACAAATAAAAACATTATGCAGAGTGAAAGAAGCCTTACACAAAAGAGTACATATTTTCATTCCAGTTTTATGAGGCTCTAGGAGAGGCTAAACTAATCTATATTGGAAAAAATTTGGAAAAAATCTGAAGAGTGGTTGCAGGGGGCCAGGGATTGACTGAGAAGGAACATGAGGGAACTTTTAGAAGGTGATAGCAGTAATCTGTATCAGTAGTTCTAAAAGTTATCAAGATTACTTGCAACTTAATAGAAATGAAATTCTGAGGCTTTACCCTGGACTTTATTAATCAGTAACTCTGAAGTTGGGGCCCATTATTCTACAGTTTAACAGAATCTCTAGATGATTCTGATACAAGCTAAAGATGGAGAAACACTGTCCTTTATATTGGTAGGGAGTTTTAGTTATATAGGTGAATGCATTTAACAGAACTGGGCAAATGTACACTGAAGATTTGTACATATCATTTTATGTAAATTTTATCTCAAGGAAAGAGGGAGTATATTGATGTCTACAATTTACTTTGAAATCCATCAAAAATAAGATGGGAACAAAAATCACATGATCATCTCAAGAGATACAGAAAAAGCATTTGATAAAGTTCAACACCCATTTGTAATAAAAACTCTAACCACAGTTGGTATAGAGGGAACATATCTCAACATAATAAAAGCTATTTATGACAAACCCACAGCCAGCATAATACTCAGTGGTGAAAAGTTGAAAGCTCTCTCCGTAAATCTGGAGAAGGACAAGGAAGCCCACTCTCACCACTTCTATTCAACATAGTATTGAAAGTCCTAGCCATAGCATTCAGGCAAGAAAAAAGAAATAAAAGGGATCCAAACTGGAAGAGAAGAGGTAAAATTATCACTATATGCGGATGACACGATACTAGATACAGGTAACCCTAAAAGCTCCACGCAGAAACTATTAGAGCTGATAAAAGAATTCAGCAATGTAGGGTGATACAAGATTAACATACAGAAATCAGTTGCATTTCTTTACACTAACGGTGAAATATCAGGAAAAGAAAGTAAAGAAACAATCCCTTTTAAAATTGCATTCAAAGTAATAAAATACTTAGGAATAAATCTGACCAAGGAGGTGAAAACTTATATGCGGAAAACTACAAAACATTGATTAAGGAAATAAAAGATGACTTAAAGAAATGGGAAGATATCCTGTGCTCTTGGATTGGAAGAATTAATATTGTTAAAATGACCATACTACCCAAAGCAGTCTACAAATTTAATTTGATCCCTATCAAATTACCCAGGACGTTTTTCACAGAACTAGAACAAATAATCTAAAATTTATATGGAATCACAAAAAACCTAGAATTGCCAAAGCAATACTGAATATAAAGAACGAAGCTGGAGGAGTAACCCTTCCAGACTTAAGACAATGCTACAGAGCTACAGTAATCAAAATAGCATTGTACTGGCACAAAAACAGACATAGGGATCAGTGGAACAGAATAGACAGTCCAGAAATAAACCTACAGGCTTATGGTCAATTAATCTTCAACAAAGGAGGCAAGAATATACAATGGAGAAAAGACAGTCTGTTCAGCAAGTGGTGTTGGGAAAACTGGACAGCAGCATGTAAATCAATGAAGTTAGAACACTCACATCACACACAAAAATAAACTCAAAATGGCTTAGACTTAAATGTAAGATGAGATACGATAAACCTTCTAGAAGAAAACATAGGCAAAGCATTCTCTGACATAAATCTTAGCAATGTTTCTCCTAGGGCAGTCTACCCAGGCAATAGAAATAAAAGCAAAAATAAACAAATGGGACCTAATTAAACTTACAAGCTTCTGCACAGCAAAGGAAACCATAAGCCAAACAAAATGATAACCTATGGAATGGGAGAAAATATTTGCAAATAATGCAAGTGACAAAGTTTAATTTCCAGAATATATAAACAGCTCATACAACTTAATGACAAAAAAAAATGCAAAAATGGGTAGAAGACCTAAACAAGCATTTCTCCAGTGAAGACATACAAATGGCCAATAGGCACATGAAAAAATGCTCAATATCACTAATTATCAGAGAAATGCAAATCAAAACTACCATGAGATATCACCTCACACCAATCGAAATGACCATCATCAAAAAGTCCACAAATGATAAATGCTGGAGAGGGTGTGGAGAAAAGGCAACCCTCCTACACTACCGGGAGGAATGTAGTTTGCTGCAGCCATTGTGGAGATTCCTCAAAATACCAAAAGTAGACTTAGCATATGATTCAGCAATCCCACTCTGGGGCATATATCTGGTAGGAACTCTAATTTGAAAAGATACATGCACCCCAATGCTCATAGCAGTAGCATATACAGTAGCCAAGACATGGAAACAACCTAAGTTTCCATCAGCAGAGGACTGAATAAGGAAGTTGTGGTATATTTATACAAAGGAATACTACTTGGCCATAAAAATAAAAATAATGCCATTTGCAGCAACATAGATGGACCTGGAGATTGTCATTCTAAGTGAAGTAAGCTAAAAAGAGAAAGAAAAATATCATATGATATCACTTATATGTGGAATCTTAAAAAAAGAAGAAGAAGAAGATGAGGACACTAAGGACCTTATCTACAAAACAAACAGACTTACAGAAAGAAACAAACTTATGGTTACTGAGAGGAAAGCAGGTGGGAAGGGATAAATTGGGAGTTCGAGATTTGTAGATATTAACTACTATATGTGAAAAAGATAAGCAACAAATTTCTTCTGTATAGCAGGGAATTATATTCAATGTCTTCTAGTAACCTATAATGAAAGAGAATATGAAAAGGAATATATGTATGTATATGTACGAATGAAACATACTGAACCACCAGAAACTGACACATTGTAACTGTACTTTAATTAAAATAAGATGGATAGAATTTTTTAAAATAAGTAATCATTTCAAAGGACACAGGAGAAAACTTTGATAAAATTTAATACCCTTAAATAATAACTTGTAGTAAACTAGGAATAAAATCTGACAGAGAATAAACTATAAAACCTAAAGTGAAATACATGCAAAATGGGAAGATGTTAAAAGAGATCTCATCAAAATCAAAAGCAAGAAATAGTTATTAAACATGTCAAGGTGATTGTATCTGGAAAAGCCAAGAGCTAAAAATAACTGTCACTTCTGAAAATGCAGGAGCACTGACTTACCTTAACAAAACATCAGGATTTATTTTTAAAGATGCAGTAATTAAGATAGTATGGTACTGAACAGACCAGTGGAACAGGATAGAGAGCCCAGAAATAAGCCTCTACATGTATAGGATATACTTACTATAAAACAGAAGTGGCAACACAGGTAATGAGGAAAGCATGTACTTTTCACTATATGGGTCTGGAACAATTGGCTATCCATAAGGCTTTTTTTTTTTTAATTCTTAAACTCAACGATTAACTCCATATAGATTAAAGGAAATCTTTAAAAACTTTTAGAAGAAAATATGTGTGAATATATTTTGACCTTTCTTACGAAAGGATTTCTTAAGTCACAAAAACCATTAACTTGAGAAGACTGATAAATTTCACTGCATTAAAATGAAGAACATTTATGAATCAGGAAAACACAAGTCACAAACTGGGAAAGATAGTTGACACACATAGCTGAAAAAGGATCATTATTAAAAATACATAAAGAACTCATCTCTTACAAACCAATATAAGGCAAGAGTCCCCGTGGGAAAATAGGAGAAAGTTATGAATAGGCATTTCATAGAGGATATAGCAAATATGGCATAAAAGGCATTCAGCTTCATTAGTAATACTGGGAAATAACAAAATCAAGACCACATTTTATACCCATTTGATTGGCAAAACTTGAGAAGTCAGCTGATAGCGAAAGAGAAAAGATGGATGGATTAAGTAGTATCTCTTAAATACTGGTACTGAGAAAATAATGCAACAAAATTTTTTAAATTTAGCATTATTTCATTAAGTTGAACATTATATCTTACGACTTAGCAGTTCCCCTCCAAGTTATGTACACCCAGGTGAATCTTGCATATGTGCACCAGGAGACATGAAAGATTATGCCACTAAAATTATAATTAACCTGTCTTCGGAAGAGTAGATAAATGAATTGCAGTATAGACACATTGGCCTGTTGTATAGCAGTGAAAATGAGTAAAATACAGTTCTGTGCAGTAACCTCAGTTATAGTTAGTGACGTATTGAGTGAAAAAGGCAAATCCCAGGAGAAAGTTGAAAATCCAGTAAAATTAAACAGTATATAGCTTAGACAATTTTTTAAAGCAAAGAAATGGTAAAATTCCTGAAAAGTAGTATCTTGAAAGTGAAACAGGAAGTTAGAATAAAGGAGCACATTGGGAAATATAAGTTATTGGAAATGTTCTTGAGTCGGGTTCATAGTGCATCATTAATACTTAAAAATAAATAAATTAAAAGGTCACATACCAGCCTTGGTGATGTGTCATGAATGAAAATTTATGTTTAACACTTTTGCATATTCTTGTTGTTTTGAAGAGGAAAAAGAAAAAACAGGGATGAGGGGTTATTTTCTACTCCTGCCTGAGAAAGACCAGGCTAGCATACGATTTTTATAGCTACTTAAGGAAGTGAGTTATACAGGACAAGGAGAATTTGCTGTTCACAGCTGAAACTGGGTAAATTGAAGTTACCTTGCTTTGATTTAAGTTAAGTGTGGGGGGAGATGTGTGTGATAGGTTATTCTAATTGCTTCCAGTTTTAATCATCCATGCATCTTGTGAAGGTTTAAACATGTGCTGCCCCATATTAGCCACATGTGTTTTTTCATTTAAAGTAATTTGAGTTTTTATTTTTAATTTTAGTTCCTCAGTCATACTAGCCACATATCAGGTGTTTTAATAGCTGCAGGTGTCTTGTGGCAACAGTATTAGCACAGATATAGGACATATCCATCATTACAGGAAGTTCATTGGACAGCACTGAAACTCTTCACAGAAATTACACATTTTAAGTTGCTTAATATCCCCAGAATTGTATTAGCTAATCTTTATTAGCAAAATAGATGTACCTTAGATGAGTTTGTCATTGATCTATGATTATGAAAGATTGGATTTTTATTTTTTGGCTATAGTCTCTCTTCCTTACGTCATTATTCATAACACTTTTCTAATGTTGTTTATAAAAATTTGGTAAAGGGTAGCAGAAGAAATCTAGCCTTATGTTTTATAATTGCAGATTTTAAAATACAGTTCAGATATAATTACAATTATTTTTAAGTTGTAATTAACCCATAATATACTTTTTTTGAGACATTAAAGAAATGGAAATAATGAGGAATAGAATTCTAATTCTTTAAACTCATTCAACTAGTATTGAGTGGTACTCTTAAGGAGAGGTCACTGTTCTTATTTCTCTCATATTCTACCTTAGATTCTACACCTAGCAACTTAAATACTTCATACTAGAATTATTTGAAAGTATTTATAAATGATTGGTTTATAAGATATTTTAAAATATTTGTTCTGTATTTGTTAATTTGCTTATTCAGTATTAAATTGTTAATGACAGATTGAAAAGCTTATTACTTATGGACACATCTAATGCATTTATATTATTATTGTCTAATGAATAATTATACTGGGATTTTTGTTTTTATATATACACATGTATAGTTGTTGAAGTCTGAAGAGGATTCCTCATATAAACCTGTGAAGAAAGCTTGTACTCAACTTGTTGATAACCTAGTTGAGCACATTCTTAAATATGAGGAATCTCTAGCTGGTAAGACATTTTATATATTGGTCATTAAGTTGATTTTATAAGATATTTTAAAATACTTTGGGCACATTTCTCATTTTGCCTCTAGCTCTGCTTAGCATAATTATTTCACTTTTAAATGATACCTGTTTTTTGTTTGATGTTGAATCCTAGGTTATATTGTTAAGGTTGACTAATATTATCTAGAGCAGTATAAAAAGCATAGGTCTCATCTCTTCCACATATCTTTCAATAGCATATGATTTTAGGTGTCATAATGAAGAGGAATAAAAGTCCAGGGACTAATATGTATTTAGCTAAATGCACCCATCTAAAAATGGTTCAATATCTTTCAAATCAGGTAAAATTTTCTCTCAAAATAAAATTGTTTTCATTATTATAAAAATGTTTTTAAAGGACTTATAGTACATTCCCAATATCATTTATAATTATTATATAAAATGTGCTTAATCTTGACCTAGAAAGCTGTTAATATTTTTTAAATTGACAAATTCCTTAAATATTTAATATTTTATATTATCTGTCATACTGTTTACCAGTCATAAAGCTGAAGTTACTAATCAAAATATAAATAATTATATAAAACTATAAAAGTTATAATTGTTACCTTTTGCTTAAAAGCACACAAGACTAACATTACTTCCTATCTCGTAATGTACACTAATGAGGAACGATAGTCAGTCTTGATCAGTTTTCAGAATTGAGAGCCAGTTGCATCTTACAGAGTTACCATTTATGGCACTAAAGAAAATTGTTGATATCCTTTATATTTTTATGCAGTTTTTTTTGTTTATTTTATTTTCCATGTTTCCTCTTTTTCTTTTTATCTCCTGTTCCACTTCCCCCTTTTCCCCTATTCCTAGATTCAAGGGTGATACTGTTGTCACTTAATAGTTAAAAAGTTTCTAACCTTCTCTAAAAACCCCTAAGAACCACTTTATATCCTAACTAGCAAGTTTCCTCTCACCTGAACAGCATTTTGTTTACCTTTCTAATGTAGCACTTGTCCAACTTCTTAATCTGTCACTCCCATCTTTTCACATTCTTCTTCCACAGCAGCATCTCTTTTTTCCTGGTCCCCTTGAACACAGTATCACCTCAGCTGAATCTTTCCTATACTCATTTCCACCTATTTTTAGTTATAACCGATACCATGTTTATTCCCAAAAGCCCATCTCTAAAAATTCTACATTTTAATTTTAGTCCTACTCCCCTGAGTATAAAACTTGCCTTCCATAGTGCAGCCTCTTTGTCCTTTATCCTTAATATATGTGATTTATATAACAAAGGAAAAATGGAATACAGGAAGTCTAGTTTCATAAGAAATGCTTATCTGTTATATTGAGGCATGTACTGAATCTATTCAGGAGATAGTATTGAATAATTTATATAACATTCTGTATAATTTTCACTGCCTTGTCGTATTTTAGTGTCTTATTTCTCTGTTTGTTTTTCCAGACTCTGACAATAAAGGTGTGAATTCTGGAAGATTGGTAGCTTGCATAACCACTTTGTTCTTATTCAGCAAAATAAGACCCCAGCTCATGGTTAAACATGCCATGACTATGCAACCATATCTTACCACTAAATGTAGTGTAAGTATAGAACAATCCTATTTTTCTTTCTTACATAAATCAAGCAGTAAATATTTTAAATTTAGAATTCACATTGTGTCATCTTCATTTTCACTGACAGATGACAGTCATTTTCACTGACAGATAACTGGGTCATGTACTCAAATATATGTTTTAATATTTGTGGCAAGTTATCTACAAACAACATTTTTCTGATGTATTATAAATAAAGTTCAAGCTCCATTTTTCTGTAAGCTTCTCAAGCCAAACCCTCGGTAATGCTTAATAAATATTGTAACTATTGTTAAGACCTCAAAGGTGTATGAATCAGAGTTCTTGTCACTGAGAAATTTACTGTCTTTTGGATTCTGATTTTGCTTTTCATTTGTTCTTAATATATTTTATTTATTTTTTAATAACATATCAACATACTGAATATGGAAAATCTAGGATCATCAGCAATGTTAGGCTGTTATTTTAAATTAATATTACCCATATTGTATTTTCCCAAAGTCAAATATGAAGATTAAACATTGCTTGAATAAAATAACCCAGCAATTTATGATAGTATGGTGAGTTAAGTGGCTTATTACAAAGATATAAAAATTATGACAATGTGGTGAGTTAACTTGCTTATTACAACACTAAATTTTAAAATACTCTAAAAACTTAAAAATGTAAATAGTTTTTTACTTGTTGTATTCCTAAGGAGCTAATTTTAACTGTTTACTAAATTTGTTTTGCTGCTATGGTCAGGTTTTTGGTGATCCAAATTAACAAATTCTAAGTAAAAACCTCAGAATGTCCTGAGAAATTTTAAGAACTGAAAAATGTACCAGAAGATAAGTACATCAAAAACAATATATATTACTTCTGAAACAACATACAATTCTATCTTTAGGGCTTATGTTAGATCCAGAAATAAATTAATATGTAATCTGTGGCTGATAATAGCTAATATTTATAGAGCACAGTGCCAAGCACTATGAAGAATTTTACATGCATTGTCTCACATTGTGAAGTAGATACCGTTATTAATGTCTCAATTTTACAGGTAAGGAAATGAAAGCTTAGAGAATATCAATATCTTGCATAGTTTCACACAGTTTACCAGTCCCAAAGCTAGAATTCAACTCCACATGTGTTTGCCTGTAGAATCTGGACTCTAGTGGAACTTGTATAAGTAGTCCTCATTTCAGTCAATATTTTTTGAAAGCAAGGTTACTTTGAAAACATTTTATACAATTTTTATGCATATAAACATTTTTATGTATACACTAATATAAGGTTGTATATAAATAAGACCATCTTGTATATGATAGACACCTTTTTAAATTTTTAAAAATTTTTTGTCTCCTACCCCCATCTGTGTTCCTCCTCATCTCAGGATAAGCAATCTGGAATATCCTTGCATACTTTATCCAGGTTCTATAATTGCATGTACATATGCACACACATTTGCACATGCGCGTGCCCACACACGGTTGACCAGGTTTTTTAAAAATCAGGTCTTGTTATATACATATCTGTTAGGCATTTTTACTAATCTCAAATCATCTGATAATACATATTTATCTAATCCTTTTGAATGGCTACATATTATCCATATGGATGTCCTATGATTTATTTAACCATTTCCCATTTGGACAGGTATTTACATTATTTCCTACTGATAGCCACTACAAGCAATTCCTTAATAATCATTTCTATTCATATACCTTTAAATACTGGTGCTGTTTTGTTTTTGTTTATTTTTTTTTCCTTTGGGGTAGATTCTGAGGAATTGACTTGCCAGATTGAGGGAATTTTTTTTAGTTTTGATTTTGTTTTTAAATAGATCTTGCCAGATTGCTGGTGGACATGTTTCATAGCCTCTTTGGAAACCAGTACATGACTATCTGTGTATTTTGTACTCTTTGTCAGGCTAACAGGTGTAAAGGAATAGTTCATTGTTGCTTCAGTTTCCCTTCCCTGATTTCCAGGAAGGGTTAGCATCTTTTTTACGATGTTGACCAGTTGGACTTGATTTTCTGTAATTTGTCTGTTCATATCATTTACCCATTTTAGTTTTCAATTGTGAATTTTTTTCCTATTTTTTGAATACTCTTTAAATGTTTTAGATATTGAACTATCTTATGTATATTCATTTCAAATATTCTGTTCTGTGTCTCTTTTCCTTCATGATTTCCATCTTTATTTAGAGTTTTCTTCTAGATTTGAAGATACTCCTTTTACTTGATTTTTCAAGCCAGTAATGTTGAGTAGTTTCAAAAAATTTTACTACTTTTTTTTTTTAAAGTAAAATAGTAGCAATGATTCTCAAGTGAATTTATTTTACTTGACAAAAACTAATTTATCCCTAGACGCACTGTCATTCCCTGTTGCCTAAAGGAGGTGGGAGTGGGAGATGGCAGGGAACAACAGGATTTCTGTGTTACTTGGAAAAAAGTATTCACTTACCTATTTTTTTATTTTATCCTTTGGATGTGCTGAAAGGATGAATGAAGGTGTGAAAGTTTTAACCAGTGGAACAATAAGCTCAAAGAATTCAAAATGAGTTTCAATAACCTGTTGCTAAGAATAAGGAATGATAACTTAGCTAGCTAAAAACATTTGTCGAAAGCCTTAGTCCACCAAAAAAATTACTGATTTTGGTTACTTACGGGCAGAGGAACTGGGTGATTGAAGGACAGAGGTAGGAAAGACTTTTTATTATAAATCCTTAATACCTTTTGATTTTTTTAATACTCTGTTTTTTAAAAAACTGCTTAGTTTTTTAATCAAAGTTTTAAAACCTTTAAGATTAAGAACATTTTCATATAATATTTTAAATTTTAAAATAAAGAAGCCTTACACCTAGTTCTGGAATTGTACATTTTCATCTGTCATTAAAAGGGTTTACACAGGGCTTCTCATCCTCAGCACTATTGATATTAAGGGCCTCATTCTTCGTTGTCAAGAACTGTTCTGTGCATTGTAGGATGTTTGGCCACATCCTTGGTCTCTATTCACTGGATGCTAGTAGTATCCCTCACATCCCTGTTTTAGCAACCAGAAATGCCTCCATATATTGCCAAATATCCTTTGGGAGACAAAGTCACCCTAATTGAGAACTATTGGGTAAACATACCCTAGTTTGAAAAATAGTAATCTTAAAAACTGTACCTGTCTTGGTGAAGTACTCTCTTGATATTTAAACACCATTTTTCAGAATGGACTTGTGGTGCATTTTAGGGAAAGAAAAGAGTAACTGTAGCATTGTAATTAAGTGACCCAAAGATCGCATGGTAAGTTAGTGGCAGAGCTAGAATCCAACTTCCTATCACTGTCTGGTGTTCTTCCTTTCGTACTTTATAAAAGCTCTTTTCTAATAATGTTGAGCTTTTTTTTTTTTTTTTAACTGAAACTTTATAATACTAAAACACCCCAAAGCATAAAGATGTATATAGTTTCTTTTCAGATTTTGATATTCATAAAGCACTAATTTTATTCTTACAGACACAAAATGATTTCATGGTTATCTGCAATGTTGCAAAAATCCTAGAGTTGGTTGTACCACTGATGGAGCATCCAAGTGAAACTTTCCTTGCAACTATTGAAGAAGATCTAATGAAGCTTATCATCAAATATGGCATGACTGTAAGCATTCAGTTTACCATCTCTGTGTTGATTAGTATGTGTCACGAATGATAACTTTGCCATATGTTTTTAACCTTTTTCTTTAACTTTTGTCTAAACAGTAACATTTTTTCTCTCTTTTTAGGTAGTACAACATTGTGTAAGCTGTCTTGGGGCAGTTGTAAATAAAGTGACACAAAATTTTAAATTTGTGTGGGCCTGCTTCAATAGATACTATGGTAAGTTCAGTGCCTGGGCTTTAAAATTATTCTGCTAGATCCTGCAGTGTGTCTAGCTCCTTTTTAAAACATCTGGTAAAAGGTAGCATCAAGGGAATTAAAAGACATGTGATTGTAAGAGGTGGTTCTCTCTCAGAAACAATACTTTCTAGTATCTTTAGTATTCCCTTAAACCAATACGATTACTTCAGAAATTTATCTGCTCATAAGTAAATTTGGTAAGGTTTTTGCCTACTGTGTAAAAATAAAATTTAAATATCCTTTTTTTCTTTGATTAATTCTTTTAGGCTCTATGGAATGCCCTTATAATTCTAGACATTTAATACTTAGAACTATTAGTAAAATTTAATTTCAATTCATAAGCAGTAATTCTTTGAACACAATTTAAGAATAGAGGGTTTATTATAAATAAATATTATTTATTTTATTAGGTGCCATCTCGAAATTAAAAAGTCAGCACCAAGAGGACCCAAATAACACTTCACTTCTAACAAACAAACCAGCGCTTCTTAGATCTCTTTTCACTGTTGGAGCACTATGTCGGCATTTTGATTTTGATCTGGAAGATTTTAAAGGCAACAGTAAGGTAAAGATCCTAATATTAATTATTTAGTATGCTGAAAAACATAGGACTGTGTGACCCAGTGAATTGAAAGTGACTGTCATAACCCAGGATGAAGACGTTAGAGTAGTCTGGTTTAACTCTGAAGCAGTGCTGCTCAGAACGTGGTCCTCACCCTGGTTTCTGATCCATGAACTGTTACTGGTCCGTACCAAGATACGTTTACAGGTTTTACCAGCTTTGTAATAATAGGCACACTGTTTATACAGCAGCTGACTTTGTTTTTTAACTTTCTGAATGAATTCCATTGTTCTGAAGCTTAGGGATTTATAAATGTATTGATGATTTATTCTTTAGTAAAGTTCATATGTGGGAATTTTCATTGTTAGCTTTTAGGTGTTTTTTTTTTTCCTTTATAGTTGAAAACTAATCTAAGTTGCTCTTCTTTATATACTTTGATGTGTTTTTTTCCCCTCAGGTTAACATAAAGGATAAAGTACTTGAATTATTGATGTATTTTACAAAGCATTCAGATGAAGAAGTACAAACGAAAGCCATCATTGGTCTGGGTAGGTTAAGTTTAAATTTCTTCATAGTTTTTAGTTATTAAGAGGTTGAGCAAGTTTTTAAATTTTGTGAGTCTAAACTGTTGGTTAATTTAAGTACATTTCTGTTCACTCTATATAGAATCTAAGACTAGAGGTTAAAACACCTGGCTGCATTCTTGGCTTAGCCAGTGACTTCCTGGGTGACTTTGAGCAAGTCATGTAACTTCTCTTTTCATCATTTTCCTCATTAGTAAGATAGAGTTGATAATACTTTCTTCTGCTTCTACTTCATAGGGTTTCATAAAAACATTGTTTAAAGCAATTTAATAAAGAAAGATGATAAAGAAGAATTTTGTGCTATTGTACATTTTTAAAATTTTTTTCTTTGCAAAGCTTTGTCATTACAGCTGCCTCTTCTAGTCAAAACAATAGGCAGTCTATACAGATATTTATGTAACAGAAGTACATGGTAATTAATCAACCCAAAAGGAACAATTTGGATATATACTTGTCCTATATTATTTTTCCAGGACCATTGATATAATAAATACATTGCAGAAGGTTAATTAGGTCTTTGTGGCTTATCTGGAAAGAGACTGGAATAGGGGAGAAATATGAGGATAGCATTAAAGTACCTGAATTGAATGCACTTTTAAAAAATTAGAAGAGCACTCTCTCTAGGTTTTTATTTTGTTTGTTTTTGTTTCATTCAAATCCATGTAAAGCTATTCAATAAGGTTAATAACTTATTTAGAAATTTTATTTTCGTAGCATTAACAAGGTTTATAATTTAATATGCATGGACAGTTGTTGATATCAGTCATTTCAATAAAAATGAGTAATGGAAGATTCTAAGTTACACAAACCTCATTAAATGTTTACTGACTTCTTTAAAAAAATTTAAATCTTAATGCCTTATTCCTCCTTCATCCCTTTTAGGAAATTACATACAACAAAGATAGTAAACATTACAGATACTACTTACTAGTGAGTTATATTGGTGCAGGATTGCCATTAAGTCAGATGTGTACCTTTGAATATTCAATCTGGACAAATGTTATGTAAAGTGGCAAAAACTAATAGTGTTACATCTAATTCAGAGAGCAAATAGTATGAATTTTAACTTAAAGAAGCAACACTATCCAGAAAATAGTGCCTCTAGGCCAGTTAACAAAAGATTTTGCCTGGGCCATAGTTACCCTGTGTGACCTTGGGCTAGTTGCATGATCACTCTGTGCTTTGAATTTAGTTTGTTATTTGGCATCAATAATACTTGCTGTCATCAAGGATCTTCATTTTATCTCACATAAACATTTTGTACAAATAAGTGTGGATAATATTATTTTGTAGCTGTTAACTTGTGATTATAGAATTCAGCATTGTGACTTCATTATAATGACATGAGAAATAAATAGAAGATATTTTTAGCTTTACTTTGTTTTAGGATTATTCTGTTTCATCAAATGGATGGATTTGTATATATGTACATATATTTTAACAACACCAACGTAGGACCTTCTGCTAGGGATCTAAAAAATGTTTGCAAACATTACCTCTTAAATCCTGAAAACATCCCATTGAGGTAGGTGGGTGGTAAATATTATTGTCCCCATTTTACAGATGGAGAATTGAGGCACAGAGAGATTATTTGACTCACCCAAGGTCACACTACAAGTCAGTGGTGGAGCCAGGAATAGAACCCAAGACTCCTGACTCCTAATCCACTCCCCTAGCCACTAGGCCCTGCTCCCTCAAGGTTTCCTCTTGTGTGAAATTCCCCTTTGAAATGCAATTTCTTGTTTTTAATTCATGGGGAAAGAAGTACCTGCTCTAATACTTCTCTAGATAAGGCCACCAGCATATTCTTCCAGTCATTTTAAGCTTTAATTTTTGAAATAAGGACCTTTTTATATATAATTTATCAACATTTTCACTAAATGTTATATTTAATTTTAATATGAATATATCAAGAGGTTTTTTTTCTCTCTCTTTTAGGATTTGCCTTTATTCAGCATCCAAGTCTAATGTTTGAACAAGAGGTGAAAAATCTATATAATAATATTTTGTCTGATAAAAACTCCTCAGTAAATTTAAAAATACAGGTGTTAAAAAACCTCCAGACCTACCTACAAGAAGAAGATACACGTATGCAGCAGGCAGATCGAGACTGTAAGTGAGAACACATTTTCAGAATTGACTGTGTGGCTGCAGTTAGCATACTCTGTGGCTCTTTTTTAAACTAGATCTGTGAACTTCCTTATCTATTACATGAAGGAGTTCAGTTAGATAAGAATCCTTCATAAACTCCGGTTTGTAAAATGTAATATATGTGCTGATGTTAACATTTTGACAGAGGGAGAGGGATTACAGTTTCCATCAGGTCCTCAAAGGAGTCTCTAACAGAGATAACAACAACAAAAATTAAGAATCATTGAACCAGCTGTAACATTTTGTGCTTTTGGTTGTGGCCTAATTTGGTGCATTTAGTAAAGTTAATATACATGTGTACTTCCTTTTGTAGGGAAGAAGGTTGCAAAACAGGAAGATTTAAAAGAAATGGGTGATGTTTCCTCAGGGATGAGTAGTTCCATCATGCAGCTTTACCTCAAACAGGTGCTTGAGGCGTTTTTTCACACCCAATCAAGTGTACGCCACTTTGCCCTAAATGTCATTGCATTGACTCTAAACCAAGGTCTTATTCATCCAGTTCAAGTAAGTATGTTTTATAGCAGCAGTAGTTACTAAAAGAGCCAAATTTATTGTTATTTGAAGACATTATGATTAGAGAATAAGTAGTTCTTTATTCCTCTTGGTTATTATTTTTGGCCCAAACTCTTAAGAATCTAAGTTTTAGTCCGTCTCTTAGGTTATCATTACTGCAAAATACCCATATATTCATAATGTTGTCTCTATTAAACAAACTTCCAATTTATATCTGTAGGATGTGTATTCAGAATTATTTCTTCTAAGTAGAGATGATAGATTCATTTTAATTCATATTGACTTTTATCCCTAAGAACCAGCAGCATGTAATGTCAAGAAAGTTAACTGGGTTAATAATCTAACTGTTACACAGGGTAGATTTTAGTCTGCAGAAAAATAAACTATGTAATCTGAACTCAGTTCATCTTTAACTGGAGGTAACATCAACTGCCCAACACCTCAGAACACTGATGCGTGGACTAAATGATGTACTCAAGACATATTAGTACTACTGAGGATTGGCAGCTAATGCTGATATAGTAGTATTTACACCATCTCATGTGTTTAGGAGAGTGCCCTAGGCTGCAGAAGTGAATTTATTAGATAACCAAAGCCTGTGCCCTTTAAGATTTTTACTTTGGCTGTATTTTGTGGAACTTTCCCTAAAATATGCTGTATGTTATTATGCCGTGTTCCTCCCTGTGTCCTGAAACAAAGCACACTAACGAGTATTTAGCCTGTTCTTCATGAGTCACGGTTGTCATCAGCAAGATCACTTGGCAGTACTTGGTTGAGACTCAAATTTTTTAGATACTTAGGGTTCTTTGCTGGTACTCTAAATGGTCTGAGCTGGTTGTGCCTTTGTTATATCTTCTTATAAACTTCCCTTTCAAATTTCACACTAATAAAAAATATTTCAAGAGTGGGGCAATAAACTCCTTTATAGTCTTCACCTATATTCACCATTTAACATTTTGCCACAAATTTTCTCTCTTTCTCCATTCATATACTTTTTTCTGAATCATTTGATAGTAGGTTTCATATATCATGATTTTTTTACCTCTAAACACTTCAGCATATATTTTTTAAGAACAAAGACATTCTCTAACAAAACCATAATGCAGTCATTCAGGAAATTTAACATTGATACAATGTTATCTGATATATAGTTCATTTTCATATTTTGCAAGTTAAGCTAATAGTATTTTTTTATGGACTTTTTTCCAGGATTTAATTTGTGATGACTCATTTCAGTTGGTGCCGTGTCTACTTTTTCAAAGTTTTTTGTTCGTTTGTTATTGTTCTTGTTTTTCTGGTTTCCTCACTGCTCTCTGATTCAGATTTACTAAACATAGTTGTGGTGTTTCTTTATAAGTGTACAATGAGTATGGCTGTTACCAAATTAACTACCTATTCAACTGTCTGATCATTGAAGCCATATCTGAAGTCAGCTTTATGGAAAAAAAATTATATTTTTCTAGTTTTGAGTATGGAGGACAAATTGCTTTTTCTCCAATATTATCTTTACTCAGAAAATTCAGTCAGGTTTGAAAAAATCATTGGATTGTACATTTGTAGTATATATCAAAATCTTAAATGGATATTTTTAGGCTGGAAGCCCGTTCATTTTAAAGAACCTTAAATTCACAGTGAAATTGTTTAAATTTCACCACATCAGTAGTTTTGCTGATGCTCCAGGCTTTTTTGCATTAGACTAAATCTAAGCGAAGATTAATAATTTTTAAAAGAACACTAAAACACGGCATTAATAGGAAGGCCTGTAAAGCTAAATTCATGTAGCCCAGATACACAGCAAGTTTTAATGTATGTCAAGATACATATAGAGCTTTTACTACTGTGATGTCTTACAAATTCTTTGTTTTTATTTCCAGTGTGTACCATATTTAATTGCTATGGGCACAGACCCAGAACCAGCTATGCGGAACAAGGCTGATCAGCAGCTTGTGGAAATAGACAAAAAATATGCTGGATTCATTCATGTATGTATATTTTAATTGTATAACCTAAATTCAAACATCTTTCTCTGATAATCTGTTTCTTTGGCAAATGTCCTGTTCACATTCGTATTAGAATAAAATATTTTGTTTAGTATCCACTTCTAAACATGCTACTAGGTTTGTCTGCCAAGGTGTCTATTCTTGTTTCACACTAACTTACGACTGAGCTGGAGATAACAGTCCAGCACATGTGCCGGACTAAATATCCAGGGACGCATGGGTTCTGTTTCCTATTGCATGATCTTAGCAGTGATGGCTCCTCTGGGTCTCCCTTTTTTCTTCTGTGAAGTGAGCAGTTTGCAATAGATGATCTTCAAGGTTCCTTCCAGCACTTGGATTCTATGATTTTTATTATTTTAAATAAAACCATATAATGAAGTTAGCCTTGTAGTATAATGCTCAAAATTATATTTTTAATTTGACTTTCAATTTCCATGGCAAAAATAAGGCTTTTATTGATTTCAGATGAAAGCGGTGGCTGGTATGAAGATGTCTTACCAGGTGCAACAGGCAATCAACACATGCCTAAAAGATCCTGTAAGGGGTTTCAGACAAGACGAGTCCTCTAGTGCTTTGTGTTCACACCTTTACTCCATGATCCGTGGAAACCGCCAGCACAGACGAGCCTTTCTAATTTCTTTACTCAACCTCTTTGATGACACAGCAGTAAGCATAACAAACTTATTATTTTAAGAAAATAAATGTTCTATGAATTTTATGCCTAATGTAGTCAACATTTTTAAATATTACCATTTTAGTAAATAATAGTGACTGTATTAAATGTGTGTTTCTTTAAGTCTATGTTAATTATAAGGTATGCAGTCAAAATTGAAGGGGAAGTTTTTTATGAGAATAAACACAATGAGGGATAAAGTCTAATTGTGTCTCCATACTCAATATCTTATAAGCCTTGATAGCAGGTTCTCGAAGCATACCTTTAAATAAGCTAAGTTACTAAAGTCTCACTTTTGGGGATAGATTTGATAGATGGAGAGAGCGAGAGAGAGAGATTTCACTTGTTTTTATCACACTCAAATATTGTTAGAGTAACTGTTTTAGGTTTTTGGCTGCTAAGATCCCTACTTACTCAATTTGACCTCTTTAATGAAAAGCCCACTTTTGTGTAATTACAATTTTGACCCTTTGGGCTACTGCACAAGTTGCATTGGCCAGGCCCATAAGGCAAGAAAAATGAACATCCTGTTCTTTAAGCTTTCCTCTTAATTTATTCATTTTACATAAATATTTATTCAGTATCTGCTACATGGTAGCCATTGTGCTAGGCGATGAAGATAAAACAGTAAATAGGACAGGTGTGGTATCTTTCCACATAGATCTTACCAATTAGTATAAGTGTGTAAAGCTTTAAAAAGAAAAAAAAAATTTTTTTTCTTACTTTAATCACTTGGTAGCTTGACTTTGTTGTTATTCCAACACCAGATTTTTTTCAGTAAAGCAAAATTAAAATTACCAGAATGTAGATACCTTACTAGACCTCTTCTTTTTAATACTACATGAAATTTTTGGGTATATGATCTAGCAAATAAATATTACAAACATCTATTTCAGAAATACTTGGAATATAATTTAATCATCACAAGGGCCATCATCATCATATCATCATCAGTATTAAGCTTTCATTATGTGTAAGACATTTTGATAGGAGTACAAAATGGTATGATAATATTCTCTTATCCTCATTGGATCTTATCTCCAGGTGGGAGGATAGGACACAAAATAAAGGAAATAATAGTTAAAGGTTAGCATAATCCAAGTACCAGGTGGTTTGTATGGATATTACTCTAGTCTCTGCCTCCTCCTTGAGCTTCATTCCTACATGTTTTCATTGCCTGCTGTTCTGTCACCTCAGCATGTGAAATGTTAAACTGGAAATCAGCTCTCATAAGGTAGTGCTTTCTTCTGACCACCTCCAATAAAGGATGTCAGAGGAGGAACAAATCACCGAAGGCCTAGGGGGATTAGATAAGATGGATCTACTATTTAAGGCAGGGATAAATGCATGAATAAAGGCACAAAGATAGAATGTGTGGGAAATAATGAATAGATTGTTATTTAACTGCAGAAGCAAGGTCATAGTGAGGCATGGTTCATGGAAGATCTTGTAGACAGTGGAAAACTGTTTAAAGTGTCCAATACAGTGATGAGGACAGGTGTGGAAGATCATTTTCGGGACACAGATTTTTTTAGCATTGTGTTCACACTGAAGGTAGTAAGGGATTGATCTGTTATGATGACAGTTGGAAAGAAAAGAATGGATAGTAGAAAAGGAAAGGAAGGAATGAATTAAATGAGACTGTGAGAAGAATAGCAAAAGGATAACTGGATTATTTTTGTTCTCAGCACCTAAGAGAATAATAGAATGTTGCTAAAAGCATTTGAAAAGGAGTTGATTTGAGAAGGAGATAGAACAGGAATAGTCAAAGAGCTCAGAAGAGAAAACTAAGGAAGAAGGTTTCAGGAAGGAGGGGTGGGTAACAGTGTTCAATGCTACTGAGAAGTGGAGTTAGATATTTGGCAGGCAGAAGCAGCCAAGCAGTGAGGGACAGAGCATGATTTTAGTTAATAAAAGACTGGTAGGGAAGACATGGGAGGAGCCGCTCTAGGCTATTCTTTTAAAGAAGTCTGATTTTTAAAAGGAAGGAGCAATATAGGACTTTATGACTAAAGTTGAAGAATTTCAGAGTTTTAAAAAGATTTATTCAGAGTAGTCCTGAACATTTTCAGTTTGAGAGGAAAGTGTGTGTGTGTGTGTAAAATGTTCAAACTAATAGATGAGGTAGGGTTCTATGTCTGCATTTCCCCAAATTTAACATGTAGGTGTAGATATATATTTAAAAATAAAAAGTAGAATGAGTCTCGTGATAACGAATAGCAAGTTTATTCCATCTGTCCTATGGGTTTTTTGTTGTTGGCTATTGCTGCTATTGGATTTTATGTTGTTTGGACAGCAGAAGAGAGAGAGTAGGAAGGAGTGTTTTTAATTGCTATTTTTTCTTTTTCTTTTTTTTTTTAAGCTGTAAATATTTTTAAGGAATTTTAATATTAATATATCTTTCTATTTATACTCTGTATGATCACAAAATGCTGAAATTTTGTTTGTTACTTCTTTTTAAAGCAAACGGGTAGTAATCATAATTTCTCCCTTAAATTTTGCTTACCTCCAGAGTTTTTGTGGTGTGAAACTGTGGTAGCACTGTCAGAATGACTCTGATGTTCTAAATTATGTTTATATAGGAAACTGACAGTTGTTTTATGAGTACATGAACTTTGTTTTTTTTTTTTAACCCACATATTAGTACTATAGTTACCACTTACTTTTGAGGGCAGAATAGTAACTGTGTGTAACTGATCTCCATATGGGTTAAACTCTTAGAAGCACAAAGACAAATAATTATGAATTCATATGTATACTTTCTGATGTGGTATGGATTTATCATATATACTCTATATAAGAAAACTTTAGGAACTCCCACTTGGGTGCACTAAAAAATTTCACCTCTTCTTAAGGTACCATGGTTTAAGTCATTATGAAATCTCTTAAAATGGGTTTAAGATTATTCTATAAAATCCATTTGTCCCCCCCTCTCCTTTTTTCTTCCCTCCGTCTCTGTCTTCCCTCTCTCTCTCTCTTTTTCTGAAACATTAACTGAGGTGAAAGTGCCCTGTATTATTTTTTCTAAAAAGGCTTTTTGGATGGATTTCTAGATTATCCACTAAACATGTGTACCTTTTTTTAAAATTTACAGAAAACAGAAGTGAATATGCTCTTGTATATAGCAGACAATCTAGCCTGTTTTCCATACCAGACACAGGAAGAGCCGTTGTTTATAATGCATCATATAGACATTACACTCTCAGTTTCTGGTAGTAACCTACTGCAGTCTTTCAAGGAGGTAAGTTACACACATTACTATTCTTAATGCATCTTTCAGAGTGCAGGCATGCTATTTTCACTGTTTTGTTTCTCATTGTTCTTCTTATTCTTTTCACAGGTATATAAAATCTTTCTAAATGAACTTACTGAAATCTGGGTAGTGCTTGAATTGGGGAGAGGAAGTGGGGTGCCATTTCATTTCTGTTAAGAAAGACTTTTAAACCATTTTACTTCAGATCACTTAGGTGGAATTTATATTTATATACACACATGACACACATACATATATGGATTGTTCTGTTGATAGGTCATCCCACTTCTTTATTTCTCTCACTTTAAGCACTGACCTTAAGTGTTTGGTATCCATTCATATTATTCATTTAAACCCCATTTTAAAACACTTCGCTATTTTATAAATCTGGTAATGATGTAGATAATAATAGTATACCTGAGCAGATACAGATATAGTAAGAAAACACAGAAAATTTGTAATGCTGTTGATTTCCTGATCCCTGAACACCAGCATCATAATGGAGCTGGCATATTGTGTGCCCAAAATCTTTACTAAGTTTCTTGTTGTGAACTTTATGTCTTTTCTTTTATAGTTTTAGGAGGAAATGTAATTGGTTTAATTGTAAAAGCACCTGGTGTAGCCCAGGACACACAGTAGGCACTCAGTGCATTCTTCATAAATTAATTGGAATATTTTCATGTGCCTGACGATATAAGCAGATACCTCATCTTACAGAATTGTAGTGCTCAAAACTCAGTGTGGTTAAACTTGTAAATCAGGGGGATTAATACCTAAGGGTTGGAATTACAGAGGTATCTAAGCCCTTGCTACTTGAAGTTCAGGCCAAGACCGTTAGCACTGGTCTCACTTGAGAGCTTCATTAGAAATGCAGAACCTCAGGCCCCACCCTAGACCTGCTGAGACAGTCTGCATTTTTAACACAATCCTTAGGTGTTTAATGTGCACATTACATTTTGAGACGTTAATAATTTCCTAGGAACTTGAGCCATCATATTATCTTATTTTTACTTCACTTACTGTTGTGGATATACTTGTAAATGTTTCTACTCTTTTATTTCTTAACAGTTATATTTTGAATATTGCTTTGTAAGCTGGTCTTTTCAGCCTCCTGAAACCAGCTGACTTTGTTTCTTTTTAATAGCTGACAGTTTCATAAAATACAAAGAAACAGAATTTAAGTTTAAGAAAAGATGCACATCTTGCTGTGAAAAGTTCTTAGTTTGACAGAAGCTGGGGGAGTTCAAGCCTATTATATTTTCCTCAGTTAAATTACAATTACTGCTTTTCATCTAAAATGATTTAAATTAATTTATCTTTCATTACTCTGCTGTAAGAAAGTTGTTTCCCTTAGAGTGATATTTCAGAAGGGTTTGGGGAGGGTGACTCAGTGGTTGGAGGGGCGTATTTTAGTTAGTCTTGAACCTAATTTTTCCTCCATGGGTTACATCCCCAGTTGTTTATGGAAAATCAGAGGGTTTCGACATACAAGATAATAATTTAAGGACACTTTTGAAGCTGTTGAATGGAGCATATGTATATTTGTTAGTGGTATTTTGTTTTTATTATTTTTAAACAGAATAATTTCCTTTTTTTTTTTTTTCTTCAGTCTATGGTAAAAGACAAAAGGAAAGAGAGAAAATCATCTCCTGGTAAGGAAAATGAGTCAAGTGAGAGCGAAGAAGAAGTCTCCAGGCCTCGGAAGTCCCGGAAACGTGTAGATTCAGATTCAGATTCAGATTCAGAAGATGATATAAATTCAGTGATGAAATGTTTGCCAGAAAATTCAGCTCCTTTAATTGAGTTTGCAAATGTCTCCCAGGGTATTTTATTGCTTCTGATGTTAAAACAACATTTGAAGAATCTCTGTGGATTTTCTGATAGGTAAGTTTCCATAAGCAGTGAGAGAAAAAACTTTGCTCTGTTCGGAGAATGAACAAATATGAAACCCAGTTATGACTGTATGCTGAATTTAATATTAAAAATGCCCCTTTTAAAAAAGGAGTTTGTTCCTTTTTATTGATTTATAGTATTTTGTTTTATAATATACCATAATTTGTCCATGCTGTTATTGAAGAGAGGAAAACAGAATTTCTCTAATTGGCAATAATGCATTATAAATCAAAGGATTTATTTTGTTGATTTCCTTAAAAAATGGAGAATTAGACTAATCTTAAGATGGATTGCAAATTTAAGTTTTTAAAGAGAGCTATAAATGAAGAATAAATGTAGACCAACTAGGCCGAGTTCTGGCAGGCCCCAGTAGTCTTTAATGTACTCTATAAAGTAAGATATAGAAAAGTACTAATAAATGAGACTGCCTTGTAATTTTACCTACCATTAGTCACTATAGGTATCTCTTTTCTGCCTGTACGCTTGGAATTTTGGACAGTTTTTCACATTCATTGAAACTGTATGAAGTCAAATGTTCATGGGGACAGATAATGAAATGAGTAGAGTGGACCTGGTAGAAGATCAGTGGCAAAATGGAAATAATATGGTTCATCTGAAGGGGTCAGATATTACTCAGATGTTCATCAACTGGTTGCCACCGAAGAGGGTGGGCATAATGTGGCTATAGCTTCCTTTTTTTTTTTAAGAGAAGCTAGATACGCCAGATTTTAATGAGAAATATCTTGATGTTAAATGTTGGCAGCCACAGGCACACCTTGTTTTATTGCACTTCTCTTTGTTGCACTGCACAAATACTGCTTTTTTTCACAAGTTGAAGGTTTGTGGCAACCCTGTGTCAAGTCTGTCGGTGCCATTTTTCCAATAGCAGTTGTTCATTTTGTGTCACATTTTGGTAATTCTTACAGTATTTCAAGTTTTTTCATTTTTTTATGTTTGTCATAGTGATCTGTGATCAGTGATCTTTGATGTTACTATTGCAAAAAATTATTCACTGAAGGCTCAGATAATAGCATTTTTTAGCAATGAAGTATTTTTTAATTAAGATATACATTGTTTTTAGATATAATGCTATTTGCATATTTTATAGACTACAGCACAGTGTAAACTAACTTGTATATGCACTGGGACAAAAAATTCATACAATTCTCTTTACTGCAATATTTGCTTTATTGCAGTGGTCTGGAGCTAAACCTGCAGTATCCCCAAGGTATACTTGTAATGCAGAATAATTTAAAACCTTGTAAGGTCTTAGAGTAGTGCTAAGGAGTTGGAAGGATTTTTAAACAGTTGTTAATAATATGAAACAGGTTTGTAAACAATCATTCTGGCTGCTGTGTAGAGAATGAATAGTTGGGAGTCAAAAAAGTAGAAGGCGGTAAAACCAGTTAGGAAGCATTGAGTACTTGTATTAAAACTGTCCTACAGTCATAATCATGGTGTTAAAAATAGACATGGGAAGCTACTTTGATTGAAATGAAGTCTCTATTCAAGACAAATAACAACAGAAATAAGAGAATATTATTCTTTTTAATCTTTGTCTTTATTTCCCTTTTTAAATTATATTTTTATATACAATTTCACTGGTTGAAATCTGTATGACAAGAAGTTTAATTACAAGTAAATAAAATTTAACTAGAATCAATTTAAATGTAAATGTCTGAAAAAAAATTTTTAATTAATGGTTTTATTTCCCCAAAACAGTAAAATTCAGAAATACTCTCCATCTGAATCTGCAAAAGTGTATGATAAAGCGATAAACCGAAAAACGGGGGTTCATTTTCATCCTAAACAAACACTGGACTTCCTGCGGAGTGATATGGCTAATTCCAAAATCACTGAAGATGTGAAGAGGAGTATAGTAAAACAGTATCTAGATGTGAGTAGTAAAACCAAAACGTATTTCCTTCTGATAATGGCTTTTCTGAAAAGTCAACTTCTGGGGTGGGGAGATAGCTACCTCCATTATATTGAAGATAAGCTTCATGAACCATCACCATTATTTTAATGAGTTACTTTAAGAATACCTTTCTTATTTAACTCACTGCATCATAATTATTTTTTCTTAGGAAATACCAGCCCAACACTAATTTTATTTTAGCAAAAATGAAGGTTTTTAGGCAAATGTTAGGAAAAAGCTATGCCCCATATACGTAAATTTTTAATTCAGTGGATTATATGGTTTATATTTCGTAAAAGGAAAAACCATGAAAAGTCGCCCTCCTGTCCTCTTTGGTCATTGTGTTCTTTTCCCCTCTGGCGGTCAGTGTTACTACTTTTCCGTGTGCGTGTGTGTAAAATGTGCTTTTAAAAATGTCTTTAAGAATAGGCAAATTCAGAGAGACAAGAAATAGAATAGAGGTCACCAGGGGCCGATGGAGAGGGGAGAATGGAGAGTACTGAATGAGTACAAGATGACTTTCTGTGTGGGATGATGAAGAAGTTTTAGAAATGATGGTGGTGGTTATTGCACAACATTGTGAATATACTTAATTCCAATGAATTAAACACTTTAAAATGCTTAAAATGGTAACTTTTGTGTTATATATATTTTACCATAATAAAATTTTTTAAAGTTTTAAAAAATGTTTTGAGACTGTCCTAAAAAGTGAAAATAAAGTTAATTTTAATGTACTTAAAGCAGGTAGCTGAACATAGCTTAATAATGATTTTTTGATCAAGAATGTAACCTCCACAGTGGTTTTCGTATCATTCATAGACTGCGAATTTTATACTCTAAAGTTGAAAATTATTTTAGTTCTTCTTTAAAATTCTTTGACATCTTTTGCTTCCTCTTGTATCCTCTTATCTTGGCAGAGAGCAGAGGGGTTAGAAAATTTTTAAATGTCTATCAGTAATTATTAATCACTTAGCTACTTGATGACTTAGACCAGGGTCAGTAGAATCTGGTTTATGGGAAAAAACTAGCCAACTGCATGTTTTTGTAAAGTAAAATGTTATTGCAACAGCCATGCCCATTCATTTGGGTATAAAACCACTATCTGACTCTACAGAAAATGCTTGCCAGCTTGGACTTGGACAGTAGCTAAAGTCTGTTTCACCCACATCAAACTACATCCATGGAAAACATTCAGGGAAAAAAATGTAAAAGCAAGAAAAACACTTAGGAATTTGACAGTTTTGTTTGAAATATTTGCTTAAAGTTCTAAATTAATATCTAATTTTCATAGTTCAAACTTCTCATGGAACATCTGGACCCTGATGAAGAGGAGGAAGAAGGGGAAGTGTCAGCCAGCACAAATGCTCGGAACAAAGCAATTACCTCGCTGCTTGGAGGAGGCAGCCCTAAAAATAATGCAGCAGCAGAGACAGAAGATGATGAAAGTGATGGGGAGGATAGAGGAGGAGGCACTTCAGGGGTGAGGCGGAGGAGGAGTCAACGTATTTCGCAGCGTATTACGTAAAATGATTTTTATGTGCTTATACATGTCAGTCTATTAAATGTACACCAAGTAATGTAATACTTATGAGAGACAATATTTTGTAGATATTCTCTACTTAACCATTTATACATCCTTTTGTAGAAAGTTTAACATAAAAGACAATAAAAAAGAAAAAAACAGAAATGAGATTTATCCAGCATAAAAGGTTATTAATTTTTCTTTGAATTGTATTAATGTGTGTTATCCTTTTTTATTGTTGCTAAGTTTTATGTAGCTTTATGGTTCATATGTATATATAATTTTATATATCAATAAGAGTAAAGACACGGGTACAAATTAAGAGTTACATGGTTTTACAAGTATATGTTAACCCCTTGGCGCTGGCGGTCACGGTGCGTCTCATTGCCGGCAATGGAAGTGTGCTGGGAAATCCCAACTCCCGGCGTCAAGGGATTAAAAGCAATAAAAACAATAATTTCACTAAAATTCTTCTGTGTAACACTTGGTCTTTTTTCCCCCCTCCCAATGTTTTAGTCATTGAGAAGGTCAAAACGAAATTCAGACTCTACGGAGTTGGCAGCACAGATGAATGAAAGTGTTGACGTCATGGATGTCATCGCTATTTGCTGTCCAAAGTACAAAGACCGACCACAAATTGCAAGAGTAGTGCAGAAAACCAGCAGTGGCTTCAGTGTTCAGTGGATGGCAGGCTCCTACAGTGGCTCCTGGACTGAGGCTAAGCGCCGTGATGGCCGCAAACTGGTGCCTTGGGTAGACACTATTAAAGAATCAGACATTATTTACAAAAAAATTGCTCTAACGAGTGCTAATAAGCTGACTAATAAAGTTGTTCAGACTTTACGATCCCTGTATGCCGCCAAGGATGGGACTTCCAGCTAATGAATTTGTACATGCAGCCAAATTTACAGGAGTTTTTTTTAAAGGCAGAAAAACTTGAAATATCAACATTCTGGCAAAAAAAGAAAATCAGTTTTATGAAGAGTAAGGATGGAACCTGGGATGCAGGAACAAAAGAAGGAAATGTTGGGCAAACATTTTTGTGGGAGCTCCCTTCGCTGTTGTGCAGCAGAAACAGATTCTCAGTTCATTTTTACTCCCACTGTATTATAGTTTAACAAAAATTGTTTATATCTTGGAAAAAAAACTTTCTGTTTAAAAAATAAACAAGTGAATGTTGGAAATTAGTCTGTTAATGTTCTTAATAAAGTGTTCTTGGAGTTTAACCTAGCAGCGGATGGCTTTCTTTAGCTTAGCCCAGTTTCCAGGGAAGCATTGTTTTTTCCAGGCTGTAAAATGGCAGAATCTCCTGGATATATAATTTATTCTGTTGGAAAAACAAAAAAAAAGCATGCAGTATCTATGACCTATCTGCAGAAGGAGTTTTTGTAAATGTAGATTTTGATGTATTAGGTCACCCTGAAAACAATACAAGAAAAGGGATCCCCAGGCAATCTGGTGGAGCGAATACTGCAATAAATTTTTTTACTTCTCTTTGTTACTTGTCTGTTTCCATTTGAATTTCTTATTGTAAAGATCTGTTTAAATCCATTTATATTATTTTGCAGTCTTTTATGTAAAATTTATTATATCACTGGTTTTCAAAACAAAACATAAAATATTGTTTATACAGTTTGTATAGGCTGACTTCTGAATAATTGGTATCTATTATTTTCATTCCCATAAGAGGGTGTAAACAATTAACTCCAGGGTTTTATTGTATCCTGCAATATTTAGTATTAACTATATATGATTTAGCACTGTGCCAAACACATTTTCGAGAGTACATTTTGATATAAAAAGAAACTATAGTTTATTCCTTGTATGCTTCAATTTCTTTCTAGTGATGTCATGATGGTAATATTTATTTTTTAAACCTCGGGAAATGGTAACAATCTTGGGGAAAGGTAACAATCATGCTATTTTGGGAAACTAGCATTTCTTTTAGTTAAAATTATACCATGTGTTATTTTAGAAATAGAATTGAGATGACTATGACACTTCGTAATAACATTACATTTTTCACGAGTTATTTTTTAATGCTGAAAAAGGAGTAATTTTACTAGTTGAGATGTTTATTCATTTTCTATCTAAATGTTTTATACATCTTTGGGAGCAGTTGTCGTTTATTTGTTTGTTATTACAGTTGGGGATGTGGGTATTTAATCAGTTGATTTGCATAGTTGATGCTCAGAAATAGTAATGCCTACAATTTAACAGGGGATGAGGTCTGTTTCAAATTTAAGTCTTTTAAAAATATGTATTATTTTTAAGTCAGTTTTTTAAAACTGACCTCTACAATGTTAAGTTTTATGAAATTGGCCAATAAATGAAGATACTCAATTTGTGAGGAAGAGTGACATCGCCATAAAATACCTTTTTGTGAACACCTATTAAACCACTATGAAAATAACTTTACAGGATCTACTTCCTATGTGGAATTCTTTCAGAACATTTTCTTGAAGGAAATGTTTTCTCACTCTTCTTTTTCTTCCACTTAATTGCATGTTTTCTCGTCCTTTTTACTGTGAACTACGTGGGACAAAACTAGATTGGATTTTTTCTCCTTTGGAGTTTCTTTTATCAGCAAAGGATTTGAGGTAGCTTGTGAAAACAATAATATATCAATAAGAATAAAATACCAGTTTGGAAAAAATAAGCATATAATAAAGTCCAGCCTATAAAGCTCTAAAGGTCTAAAGGATAAAGATGTGGGTAAAGAGCCAATTTGGAGTGCTATGATCCTGCCATTTAATGATACATTCTGTCATTTAATTCTTACCAAAACTCTGCTAGTTAAATATTTTGTCACCATTTTGTAATAAGGAAAACTGAGGCTCAAAAGGATTCAGTAATTTGCTTACAAATGTTATAGTAGGGATTTAAATTTGAAGTTGGAGTAATTGCGTCTCACTGCTTTAAACTAACTGAACATCAAGCATTAAAGGAGATGATCCTTTTTGAAAGGAAACCAGTTCTTAAAGCATCCTTGGAGTATATATTCTTGAGGATCCTATTTAGAGTAAGGCCTCTGCAGCCTCAGTTGGTCATAGAGGAATTGCTTGCTGTCTTTAGGAATTTTCCATATATTCTAAGCCCCAATATTTTAGCTAATATAAGTCAAATGCTAATATAACTGGTAAGACTCAACCCTTAAATATACAAACCAATATTTTCAAAAAGTAGATTTCTTCAATATATTTTAGGTTTTAACACTAAAATAAGTTAAGGCCTTGGCGGTCAGTTATACAAAATCAAACTTTTCAAGTACTGGAGATTTACAAATTACAATCTTAACCTATAGTTTGTTGATACTATATTAAGCTTTATCATGTTTTATTGACTTGTATTGAAAAGATGTTATATTTGATATAAAAATTTCCAAGTATGTCTTCACTTTAATATATTAATACGAAATTTAGTGTTTTCTTATTTATTTATTATTATTTTGACAAAGATTGGGTCGTTTTTTTAAAATCCATACCAAAATACAAATATGGACAATAGAATTTAGTAATCTCTAGTAGAAGAAATTCAGAAATTTTAGGGAAAACATATATAGCTTATTCAGTAGATATGCTGAGTATCTGAAGTAACTGAAGTACACAGGAAATTCTGAATGGCTGTAGGCTATTTCATGAAGACAGGTAAGTCAAGCTTTTTTGGTCCAATGTAGATTTCATGACCAAATTATCATATGCTCATTTAGAAAGTGAACTTAAGCAAGAAAATGTATGATTTTCCCTCCCCCACACACCACTTTTAGTTAGACAAAGAACTCATCCTGATCACTATCCCAGTGTCCAGGTGGTCTGCATCTTCAGAACTATTGATTTCAATTTGGGTGAGATTACTTTTGCAAATATAAAACTCATCAGGTCACCCATTTAAAGTAATAATGTAATTTGAAACTAATTTTTGCTGTACAAATTCTGCTTGTTTGAATCTTAAGCTGTTTGCCTTGCTCATTTTAAAACTTTAAATTTTAACCCTTTAGCTAATTTTTGTCATAGGAAGCATATTATTTTTTACACAAATTAATTTTATTATTTATGTGAAGATTTTTCTAAATGCATGCTTTGAGCTATCAGTCCCATCTGATAAACACTGGACTGTAAAGTTGGTATGATAGAAAGTTCACTGACCAAACTCTAGTTTGAAGTGGTCATAAAATCCTCTTGTGTTTTGCATGACAACCAAGCGAATACCACCAACCCACTCTTCCTTTTTAAGATTCCAGTTATGTATGGCTCATTGCTCAAGAGTGATGCAATATGCACATTTTTTCTCAGAATTTTTTAAACTGTTTTAATTTTTTGTTATGAAACCACCATGTATTCTTACTCAGTTTCAATCAGTTCTGAATTTCTGACCAAGCTTGTTGGAACCATACTCTCTACACTCCCCTCCCTCATATTTTTCTGAAACAACTCCCAGGTGTGTTATTTCATCTATAAATATATCATCTTTAAATATTAATACTCCTTGACATCAACTATCCAGTAAGTGTTCAAATTTTCAATTTTCTCAAAATGTCTTGTCTTTTGGAGGGGGATGTTTCTTAATATATGTTTCTTCATTTTTTATTCTTTGCAAATGTTTTATGAAGAAACTGGTTTGTCCTTAGATTCTTAGGAAAATAGTTTATTCTAAATAGGGGAATAACAGTAATTTTCTTTTTTCTTACCTGAATTTGTTGTAGGTTTGAGAGATACTGCCCCTCATCCAAACTCGTATGTATTGATTCTTGATCCTGCATAACTAGAACAGAGGTACCATTACAGAGATAATGAAGGAGGTAGGTCTGATTTTCAGAAAGATGGTGATAAATATCCTTTGAATTTTAGTTGGCAAATGCCAAGCAAGCAATTGGAGATGAAGAACTGATTAAGGAAGCAAGTTTAACTAAAGAACAGAGGATACAATGATTTAAGTACCTCTGCTAGTTAGAAATGTTAACTATTGCTTGAAATAAGTGGACTATAGGCTGTGATTATTTTTACTATTATAGTTCATATGCATTACAGTTCTTGCTGAGTGGTATTTTGCTTCTGTAATTCGTAACTTTTTTGAGTCATTGTTTAATCTCAGTCCCTTAGAACCTTAGAAAAGTTATTTTGTGTTAATTTGTCAAATAATTCTAGGGTCTTCACCTTTGACATTAGCCTTTCTTCTGGTAAGAAATGTCAGTGTAAGTTTGACTTGATCGTAACTTGCCTAGAATTATAATTTAGCCTTAAAATTATTAGATTTAGATCCTAGAACAAAAAACAGAAAAAAGTAATTACAATCTAAATTTGTCGTAAAAGCTAAACCAATGATCTGTACATTCCATAGTTTTTTAAATATTTATAGACTTATATGAGGGTTATAAGAAGTTCTTTAATTCAAATGTTCTTAACCACTTTGGAATTTATGAACATCTTTGAGAATCTAACGAAAATCATGAACTCTCCTTAGAAAACTGGACAAATTTATACCCAGAATTGTGCATATAGTTTCAAGGGATTCATGGTCACCCCACTCAAGTCTATGTATGTATGACCTGACTTGAAAATCCATGGACTACAGGTTAAGAGATCCTTTCTCATCCAAACCCTTCTTTGTAAGAAGGTGAAATTGAGGCTCAAAAGAGATGAATTTATACCTATAAGCTACATACCTACTTAGTCAGAGCTAAGAGTAATAAGCAAAGAGCAACCTTTGGGGCTCTTAACCTCCCAGATCAATTGTTCTTATAAGCTAGATTTCATCTGGAAAGTCCTTCTTCAATCACCCGTTAAGATCTGAACATAGGTGTATATTCATGTATGACTGAAGCACTGTGCTGTACACCAGAAATTGACACAACACTGTAAACTAACTATACCTCAATAAAAAAAAAATTTAAGTCATTAAAAAAAAAAAAAAGATCTGAATGTAGGCTACTTAATGACTAAATACAGATTTTGAGATGCATATCCTATTAGATAAATAGATAGGATGAAATTAATATTTTATGTGTTTTATTTTTAATTATCTTTTACATTACCTAGTTTGATATGGAAGACCAAAACTTAGATTGGTGAAAAGAGTATTAACTGTGAAGTCAGAATTCATAGTCTGAAGCCATGTGTTTCTGAATAAGTATAATATGAAGTTTAGTAAATAAAATCACTTAGCATGCTATGTGGGAACTTTCAAGTGTGGACGTCACAGTGTGTGGAGGAACCAGGGTGTGGGTAGTGAAGTATCAAAAGATGAAGCTATAGAAATAAGAAGTATGTATATAATTTTGAGAATTGAAATTTATGTAGGCAGTGGAAGGACTAAAGGGATTAATGAAAGCTTTCCTACTAGAGGATACATTTGAGGGTGTCAAGAACAGAACACTAGTGCAATACTCTCAGAGATGGTAGGAACCTGGACTAGGATAATGATGGTAGTGGGGATAAAAGAGGATTGGAGAGATTGCAGGTGTACTATGTTGAAAGTGAGAGCCTATAGGGAGTTCAAGTGATGTCCAGAATGTGGAACATACACAAGCATAAGCATAACACTTTAGAGGGGGAAGTGTGGGCAGGGGCTGCATTTGGGGCCCACCAGCATATAAGCTGTAGTTACAGTGAGCAGCACAGAGCCAGAGAAGGACCCTGGAGACTACCAACATTTAAGGGGCAGTGGGGAAAAATGCATTTGTGGAGGAGACAGGAGAAACGATTAGAGGAGTCAGAAGAATCCAGAAACTACAGGATTAGAGAATTTCAAGAAGGAAGAGAGCAGCAGGTAAAACGCCGCAGTAAGATCGAGACAGAAATGCTTGATCCTGCCATTCAGGATGTAAATGGTAAACTCTAAGGAGAGTAGTTTCAGAGAGGATGAGAGCAAAGCCAGACTGGTTGAGTTGAGAAAAGAATTAGAAGGAGTGGCAGAGGAACAGAGACAACAGAGCACTGAAATGCTGAGTAATGGTGAAGTTGGCAAGAAAAACAGATAATAAAGGGTCTAAAAAAGCCATATTTAAGAGTTTGGAAGGGCTTTAAATAGTAAATATAAGGGGGGAGGATATAGCTCAGTGGTAGAGTGTGTGCTTAGCATACACGAGGTCCTGGGTTCAATCCCCAGGGCCACCATTAAAATAAATAATAAATAAACCTAATTATACACCCGTCCCAGAATAAAAAACAAAACAAAACAAAACAAACCAGTAAATATACTCAGGGCTGTGGTTCAGAAAGTTTACTCACTAGCTGCAGTGTGGAGGATTGTGATGATGCCAAACGGCATTATTTTTCTCCAGCAGTGCTCAGCTGCACAACAGAGGTGATTCATCACTGAGCAGGAGCAGGGGTTTGTTGGGGGTATAGTTAATGACCTAGATTGAGGGAAAAAAATGGAACTATCGAAGTTCGGAGGTCTCCTGAAGAACTCTCCTGAAGTGTAAGAGCAAGAGAGTAGAAATGGAATGATGATGTGATGATAAAGTCAGAGAGAGGAATGTGTGGGATTTCTGAGGTAGAATAATTCTGGAAACGGGTGCGAAGTATGACAAAAGGAATGAATGAGTAATGTCAAGAGGTGAAGTTTGGCATTGAAGAGATGAAGGAATCACAGGCTGCATTCTGCACTCCTTTCCTGAGCTTAAAATATTGGATTCTAACTCTTTCCTGTCATACTGTATGTCTTGGAGATCACTTGGTGTTAACACTGATTTTGTTTGTTTTTAGCTTTTGCAAATTCAATCATTTGACAAGTATTTGCTGAGTGCCTACCAAGAGCAACGAACTGTGCTGGACCCACTGGCAATAAGCTTGTGTTCCGTGGGAGAGAGAGGAAATGAACCAAATGATACAGTTAGTAAGTTACAATTAAAATAAGTGCTTGAAAGAAAAGGTGATGGAAACCATGAGAATATGTGGCACTGAAGTCTGAAGGGCTGGGGAGACCAGAAAGGCTTCCTTCTCCAAGTGAAACTAATCCTCAGATAAAATCTGACATGTAGTAAATATAATAGATACTGAATAATGTTGGTTGACCCATTGATAGATGGGAAATCTCTTGCCTTTAATTGCTCCCAACAATTCATTCCATAGCGACATAACAGTTAAACTCTTTAAAGTCTGAGGGGAAAAAAATAAATGAAGGAAAGGAATGCAAGAAGAATCCCAAAGTGATGACACAACATATGCAAAGGCCATGAGGAAAGAAGCATATCACCTTCAGAAACTTTGCAGTTCCTGTGATTGTCAGAGACAAAATGAGAGTAGAATGATGAAGCTTATGAAATAATTGAGTCAAATGATGCTCTTCTAGGCCATGTTAAGGACATCCTATGAGCGATGGGGAGCCATTAAGAAATTAAGATAGGTGGGAGTGGAATAGGGATTTGCATTTGTGAAGTCAGATTTGCATTTTTTTAAAGATCACTGACAATGATACGAGAGGCCCATATTGGCCCACGTGGAAGACTATGATGGTAACAGGCTGAGTGGCAGTGGAAGGGGAGAAGGGGCCTCATTTGTAGAAGTGTTTAAGACATTTAACTTGGTCACATAGCTTTGGTCAGCTAAAATAATGGTCAACAATTAAAAATTAAATTGTAATAAGGAGAGCACAGGTGTGAATTTCCTTAGTAAGATTTGGTGAGTGAGACAAGCCTTCCTGGGTGGATATCCGCATAGAAGACCACACGACTTACCCCTGGTTCATCTGGGAGACAGCCCATGATCTGAGGTGAGAGAAGGAATCAAAAGATGCGACATCCAAAAACGAGAAAAGTAGTCTTGGTGGGTTTCTGCATAGCTTAAAACTGTCAATTGAATTTTTTAAATCCTGTCTTTTATACAATTTAGAGTAATTCCAAGATAAAAATTTTAACAAGACAGGCTTTTAACACAATAATAAAGTTTCTATAAATTAATAGTTTAATTTTTCTGATTAAATTTAAAGAAATAATCCCTTGTTCTTAAAGGCAACCACTCTGAACTCTTTGAGTAGTTATATCCATTATTTCTAAAGAATATACTGTTAACAGTTAAATTCTAGACCTTAGATATTGAATTATATTATGATCTCTTGACTTTTTTTTATGATAGATAAGGACTTGGCTCTTAGACTCTTTCCCTGTCCTCCTACTATGAGTGTCACTGTATTTAATGAGCATTTATGTAATACAAAACTATGTAAATATTGTTCAGAGGCAATATTTAGCTTAGCTATGAATGCATTTCCTTTCTTGTATATTCTTTTTTCCTTTAGTGAAATTGCTTTGCTTTTTCACTCTCCCAATTTCCACATAGAAATCTGTAATTCTTTTGGAGCTCTTTGACGTCAGTCATTCATTTGTGTCTCCTCTCTGCCACTCCACCCCCACCCCTCTTCCATTACTCAATCGAGAAACTCCTTCCTGGAGCTGTTCTTACTTTTGCACTTGGGCTGATTTTCCAGGACTGCTGCAGAGGTATTGTACCAAAATTTTCCCATCCTTCTTCTGGTTGGATACTGTATCCAACCAGAAGACATGGATGGGAGGAAGCCATCCATGTCTTCCTCCCTTTTGCTTAAAAATACTTGCTTGAGCATATCCTGAAGTAATGTTCTAAGAATGGATACATAGTAAATAAATTTTCAAATTGTTTGATGTCTGAAAATGTCTTCTCACCTCATAATTGATAGCTAGGTACAGAATTCTAAATTGAAAATTTTCCCTTTGAAAGCATTTTCACCGTAATCTAGCCTGTGCTATTAATGTTAAGAGGGCTGCTGTCATACTGATTATTGTTCCCGTGTATATGCCCTGGGCTCTCCCTCTCTAGAAACATTTAGGATGTTTTCTATCTTTCTCATATTCTAAAATTTCACTATGTTTCTTAATGAATCTCTTTGTAAAATTCATTTTCCAGAGCTATAGACTTTTAATCTGTGTCCTTAGCTACGGAGAATTCTCCTTGAGATTGGAGATTTTTTTTTGACTATTTCTTCCCCTTTAGTTTCTTTATTCTCTCTGTAATTTCTGTTAGTCAGGTATTATTCTTCCTGAACTGATCTCCTCAGTTATGGTTTTTCTTCTTCCTCTTTTTTTTGGGGGGGTCTCTTGCTTCTATCTTTGGGAGTTTTTCAATTTCTAATTTGCATTAAATTTTTTATTGCAGCTGTATTTTAAATTTCAAAGAATTTCTTCTTGTCCTCTGGTTTCTCCTTTCATACAGTCACATGTCCTTATTTTATGAATGCAATGTCTCATATTTATCTGTCAGATTAGGAAGTAGAATTCTCACTTGCCATTGGAGGCCTGAGCTTAAGCCACAGCCTATGCATCATGTGTTCAGATTTAAGGAGGCTGATAAACCACCTTCCTCTCTCCTTGGAGTTCTGATTAGAAATATAAACTAGAGTCTGACAGATGGAGATAAAATTGACAGCTTTATTGTCAGTAAAGTCAGAGCAGAGAACAAATTGTAGCCCAGACCTGCAACCACAACCAAGCTTGCTGCATTTGCCCCAAATCTAGACCTTAACGTCCACCTGCTGGTGGAGTATTCTGTAAGGAAAATACTTAATACTCAGCCTCCTGAAAGAGAAACTGCTGCCCCTCACTTATCTCTCCCACGAGTGGGGACAAAGAGAATGAAGTCATACATACACTTTGTTTTTTAGTACATGTGTACTCACTTTTAAAGTGGGAATCAATGTTGAACTCTTGCCACTCACCAATCAGAAATATAAATCCTCTCTGTTAACAGATAACCTCATGGAAACGAGAACAAGGTTTCCTCTGTTGTTGTCTGAGCATTCCAATTTGTTTGTTTTAAAAAGCCATTTCTTCTATTTCCTGCGTGATCTGTTTGTTATTTTGCTTATTTAATTTGGACACTCCCTTTCATGATGAGGGCTTTCTCCGTGTCAGGTGATGCCTAACTGTCCATTCAGGTTTTAGAGCAAGATACTAAAAAATGTATTGAAGCTCTGAGTATATAGGTAGATTACATCTGGCAGGTTCCAGTCTAGAGCAGTGGTTGGCAAACTATTTCTGAAAAGGGTCAGAAAAAAATATTTTAATCGAAAGACACACAGTCTATGTAGCATCTATGCAACTAACTCACCACTGACTGCAAAAGCAGCATAGACAACATGTGAATGGATGGGCATGTTGTGTTTCAGTAAAACTTTACAAGAGCAGAGAAAAGGCTAGATTTGCTGATCTCTGCTCTGAGGTAATCAGTTGGGAAGCTGGGCTCCTGCCTGGGGCACAGCTGCTGGGAGGGAGGTCCTTTTTTGCACATATTATGGCTTCCTCCACCCACTTAAACCTGTTGTAACTTCTCTCACCCAGTATTATAATATCTCCTCTCCAGTTCTCTCCGTGTTGATTTATACATTTAAAATGTATTTTAAATTTTAAAAATTCCTTTATTATCCTTTTATTTAAGTCTTAGAAGGGTTAAAGATAATTTATCAGTACACTATTAATTTAGAAACCATTTTAAAATTCTTAATACTGGTTATTTTAATTAGCTTGTTTTTACATTTACTGGCTTTAAATATATTTTAAATACTTTTAAAATTAGTATCATTGTTTTTTTAAATCCTATATAAAATTTTCCCCTTCAGCTAGGCAACTCCTGCCACGGAAGTTGGCCCTAGGCCCACACGTATAAATTCATTCCCAACCTACACACCAATCTTACCTAACAAGGATTCTTCTCCTCTCAGATATTCCCCAGATTCAGTATTTTTATGAAAGTGAAAGCATTAGTTTCCATTAGGGTCTCCTTTATGACACAGGGCCACAGTCCAGACACTGAACACACATGAAAAGTTAGGGTATAAACAATGCTTAAAGGAAAGTGGCATTCTGGAGTGCTACCAATGTGCCTTCTGCACAATATCAAGTGCATTTCCTTTTTCTCATATTTTCTCAGCAAGGTCCGAGGTCTGATAGAATTCTTATAGAAAAGCTAAACGGGGCACAAAGCACGGTACATAATAATTATTTGAATTGTTGAGAAATGGAAAATGGTATAAGATATAATGGCTTGCATATATACTATAGGCTGGAAACAATGGGAGCTGAAGTAAGAAAGTTAGAAAAGGCTGAGGTCAGTGTTTTTATTTTTCTTATTTAGTTGAAATACAGTCAGTTACAATGTGTCAATTTCTAGTGTACAGCACAATGTCTCAGTCATGCATATACATACATGTATTCATTTTCATATTCTTTTTCATTAAAGGTTATTACAAGATACTGAATATAGTCCCCTGTGCTATACGGAATTTTTTTTAACCTATTTTTCTATATAGTGGCTAACATTTGCAAATCTCAAACTCCCAGATTTATCCCTTTCCCCTGGTAACCATAAGATTGTTTACTATGTCTGCAAGTTTGTTTCTGTTTTGTAGATGAGTTCATTATTGTCCTCTTTGTTTTTAGATTCCACACATGAGTGATATCATATGGTATTTTTCTTTCTCTTTCTGGCTTACTTCACTTTGAATGACATTCTCCAGGTCGATCCATGTTGCTGCAAATGGCATTATTTTATTCTTTTTTATGGCTGAGTAGTATTCCATTGTATAAATATACCATAGCTTCTTTATCCAGTCATCTGTTGATGGGCATTTAAATTGCTTCCATGTCTTGGCTATTGTATATAGTGCTGCTGTGATCCCTGGAGTGCATGTATCTGTTCAAATTAGAGTTCCCTCTGGATATATGCCCAGAAGTGGGATTGCTGGATCATATATGGTAAGTCTATTTTTATTTTTTAAATTTATTTATATATATATATTTTTTTTATTGAAGTATAGTCACTTTACAATGTTGTGCCAATTTCTGGCATACAGCATAATGCTTCAGTCATACATGAATATACATATATTCATTTTCATATTCTTTTTCACCATAAGTTACTACAAGATATTGAATACAGTTCTCTGTGCTATACAGTATGAATTTGTTGTTTATCTATTTTATATATATTAGTATCTGAAAATCTTGAACTCCCAATTTATCCCTTCCCACCATCTTCCCCTTCTGGTAAGTTTATTTTCTATGTCTGTGAGTCTGTTTCTGTTTTGTAAATAAGTTAGTTTGTCTTTTTTTTTTTTTTAGATTCCACATATAAGTGATATGATATGGTATTTTTCTTTCTCTTTTTGGCTTACTTCACTTAGAATGACATTCTCCAGATCCATCCATGTTGCTGCAAAAGGCATTATTTTATTGTTTTTTATGGTTGAGTAGTATTCCATCGTATAAATATACCACAACTTCTTTATCGAGTCATCTGTCACTGGATATTTAGGTTTCCATAGTCTTGGCTATTGTAAATAGTGTTGCTATGAATACTGGGGTGCATGTATCTTTTCGAATTAGAGTTCCCTCCAGATATATGCCCAGGAGTGGGATTGTGGATCATATGGTAAGTCTATTTTTAGTTTTTTGAGGAATCTCCATACTGTTTTCCGTAATGGCTGCGCCAAACTGCATTCCCACCAACAGCATAGAAGTGTTCTCTTTTCTCCACACCTTCTCTAGCATTTATCGTTTGTGGACTTTTTGAATGATGGCCATTCTGACTGGTGTGAGATGATACCTCATTGCAGTTTTGATTTGCGTTTCTCTGATAATTGCTGATATTGAGCATTTTTTCATGTGCCTATTGGCCATTTGTATGCCTTCATTAGAGAATTGCTTGTTTATGTCTTCTGCCCATTTTTGGATTGAATTGTTTGTTTTTTTATTAAGTTGTATGAGCTGAAATCAGTGTTTTTAACCCAGGTCTGTGGATATAATTTCTTAGCAGAGCTTTATGTTTTGAGATTCAGACTAAAGAGTAGGACACTAAGATGTGGCTTTGGTTTAGTGATACATGATACTAAATGCTGTATAACATATTTTCTAATAAAGATATGAGCAAAATATTCAGTTTTCAGAAATTGGGGAAACCTTTTGATAATTGGAGGTATTTGCTAGCATGGTACATGCTTAAAATCTAGATATGGAAACTGCTTCTTTTACCCCATATTTGGAAGTCATGGAGACTAGACTTGTCCTTTTAAGTAGAAGAGTCTGAAACACACTCAGACGTTTCCTCTGTGTTCAGGCACACTACAAAACTGTCATCTTGCAGTTTTCCAAAGACTATGAACACAATCAAGCTACAGGCTGAGACTGCCTGGGATCATCAGTCTTCTGATGATGCCACTCCACATCCCCTCAGTCCTCATTTTCAGGTTTGTTGTGTGGACATAAAGTTCACTGAGACTAAGAGAGGACTTCCACGTCTGGCTACGACAGAGTAGCTTGTACCTGACTAGCCTGCCTGCCTTAGCCATAAAAGTAGACAAGATACATGTGAGGTAGCTGCTTTTAGACACTGGACAGCAGGCAGCACAAGACGGTGATCCTCATGAGAAGGGACGCTCATGAAGTAAATCTCATAAATGCTTCGCTTTCTGCTTAAGGATAGCAACCTGACTCCAGCATAGTGGGCTAGAGTCCAAGCAGACCACAGGGGTCCCACTGAACTGAAGAGGCAGGGTCGTAGTTCAGGGTAGTAGCAGAAGCTGGAATCTGCAAGGCAGGACAACAAAGACAAGGAAGCTGTACAGAGAGGATCCCCAGAAGTCAGGGCTGGGGTGGAGGGGTGGCACTCCCGTGAGTCCTTGGACAAGAGCTGAGTTGCTCATATTCATTTCAGCACAAGAGTCCATGGTGCCTTTCCAGAGAACAGTCACTACCCGGCTGAGAGATGACAGGTTGAGCAGAGGTAGAGTGCAGAGATCTTGCTAACAGCTCATTACACTCCAGGCATCCAGCTAAAATGGAAAGACCTTGCCCCAGAATAAATGCTGCGAAATATATACCCTTCAAAAATGAGGGTGAAGTAAAGTCAGACACAGATCAGTCCATGAAACCTGAGAGAATTAACTGCCAGACGATCTGATCTGCACCACAAGAAATGCTGATGATCTTCAAGCTGAAGGGCAATGTTAGATAGAATTTTGGATCTACAGGAAGAAATGAGAGTGCACTGGAGAGCATTTCCTTCAAAGCCAACTGAACGTTTAAGTCAGAACAGGTGTAGGCAGGTAAAAAGGAACTATACTATTATAAACCAACTTACTTGTGCAGTAGAGTGAGGAGCCGAGCGCACCCGGCACGGCGCTGACCGCGCCGTCTAAGCTAAGACCCGCCACTGTCCGCAGGGCAGCGGTTCTCCGACGGCGTCTTCCTTTCATACTCAGATCCCGCGGAGGGGCCCAAGCAGGGTTTGTTTATGTGGGCGCATCTGTCGATATTTATGTCAGAAATTAAAACTGAGAAAAAAATGTTTAAGTTACAATGACCCATTGAATGTTCGCGTATAACACATTTTAATAAAAATAACTATTTTCAAAACAAAATTTAGTGAGACGAGTGGCACTGTTTTGTAGTTTTACAAATCTCTTTAGCGGTTGGCCTAATAGACGACAGCTGAATTCTCATACCAGCTTCTGCACTCAGCTATGGCAGTATGTTGTTCTGGCTGAAGTGAATGAAAAAAATCTGGCGTCACACAGACATGTAGTTGGAAGGAAAGGAATGTTTAATAGCCTTTTCAGATAATAGTACTCTTTGATTACTACACTAAAAATTGACAAAGACGTGAAGTTTGTTAGTCTCTTCTCAGAAAAATGATCTCCAAGTGACACCACTGTTTGGGTGCAGTACCAGAACCACCCAGGTCTTGGCACCACAGGTTTTTATAAAGTTAACATGAACCCTCTAGAGTCAAGAGTCATAGTCTCTTTCTTTCCTACTCAAAGCATCCATCACTTTTTCTTCCTCCAAGGCTTTTCAGGCTACAGGGCAGAGGACAGAAGATCCGGCCCACATGAACCTTGGCTTGTTTAAAAGTTTAGGATTGGTGGGAGGTCGTTGGTTCCTTTTGACTCCTAGGCCAAGCCCTACACAATTTTAGGATATGTTTTAAAATGGAGTTCATTTTTGAGCGTCTCAGGTAAGACTGCAATTTTCTTCACCTCAGTGAAAGGAGAATTTTTTTTCCTATTAGGTTTACACACACAAGGTTGTTTCTGAAAACTCAGGGTATAGAGTAAAGGAGGTGGCAAGATAGAAGATTTTTATTGAAAGTAGCTTAAATAGTATACAAACTTGAAAGGTTCTGTTTATCTCATCACTTAGAAAATTATACATAAAGAAAAGAAGCCAAATGCCAAAACATATAATACATCTATAGTTAACCCTTTCCCCCAAAGGCAAAATTACTGAGAAAAGTTTATTTTGCCTCTTGAAATGTCTAACCCAAGTAAAACTATGCCTGCAGGAGGTAAATCCACATGGCTTCCTTCCTTGCGTCTCTCCCTTAAACCCACAGGTCTTTCAGAACCACATCACTGAACTGCTGGCCTTTGTGCAGAAGCAGAGTGACATTCAGGTCTTACAGGTCCAGGGCCCAGTGGACAGACAGGCTCTCGTCCTCCACGCCGGCCACCATGTCCTCAACGGCATCCCAGTCCAGCTTGCCGAGGATGCTGCCGGTGCTCTCAGAGAAGCTGTCCGTGCCACCCACCCCGAAAGGAGGCTCTGGCTTTTCTTCAGTTGGTGACAAGTCCTAGCAAATTGAGAAAGACAGTAAAAGGTGGTCCTAGCCTGAGAAAAAATAAATGGAACATGAACTAAGTTTTTCAAAGATTCTAGAGTTGCGCATCCACCAAATGGTGAAGGAAACATGCAGGGAACCCCAGGGCTGTGGCCGCCCAGCACATGTGGCTGCAGGGACATCATCGGACACGAGATGCTGGCATCAGGCTTGGAGGGCGGACAGAATGGATTTTTATACCTATAGTGCAATTATCTGATCTTACATTTTGTGTTTTGTTTTTTGAGTTTTTTCTTTTTTAAGTTAAAAAGAAAATACACAGTCGAGGAAAAATTTTGAAAAGTAAATGCTGGAGCACTAAGCCGAAGTGCAGACACTCTGAATCACCACTTCACACTGCCTTGAATTTTCTACATCCCATGAGAGAAACAAAAAATAAACAAAAAGCCCTGAAGACCACAAGGAATCACCAGGCAACCTGAAATCTGGACCAGTGCTTACCTGCAGAAGGGAACTGTGGCTCCCATGCAGAATGGCGCGGACGTCTGCAGGCACTGTCCAGGGGCTCACCACCGTCTCCTCCCTCTCGCACTCCACGCACACCTGCCCGAGCTGAGGCACAAGCCCAGCACTTCTGCTACTGTTCGTGCACTGCAGACTGCGACATGGAGCCTTAGAGCCTTTCAAGGGGAAAGAGCAAAGCATACGTTGGGATCAATGCACTGACGGAGTTTGTTCTTCTCTGTGACTTTTACCATCAAACCCAAGGCAGCCACATCTTACCTAGCATTTGAATCTCACGGTCTGGGTACGGTTGACCTTAGGGCTCTAGCAATTCCTGTCCTGTCAGTGTGAGAGAAGGAGACTGGATTCTGGCCACCTCTTCTGATTTTAAAAGCAATGGCAACCTCTAAGACAAGGGAGTCCGGGGAACAGAGTCCACAGGAAAAAATGGAACCACGGTGAAGTTCCAGCCTCGAAGTTAGGCGAACCTGGAGAGCTGGGCCTTCCTTGCCTCTTACAGAAAGTCTCCTGTGGAAGCTTCCAAGGAGTGGTGTTCTAGGGATCCCCACTCAGGCTTCCTGCCTACGATCGGCCTTCGGCAGAGGCGTCAGGGCAAGTGCACTGACAACGCACGATGGCCCCCTTCCTCCCGGCTGAATATCAGTATTTGCTGAAAAGAAACACTGATCCCAAATCGTGCCCTTAGGCAGCCTAGCAGACCCATCAACCAGCAGCGCTTCCCTGCATAAGGCCCTGGAGGAGCCCCACCCAACACACTTCATGTTCCAAAGCCCTTGCTGCAGCACGTTCTGCCCTCACCGGGTGACTTAAAGAAACACCCAAGCTGGGTGTATGCATGCAGTTTACATGGTGGGAGTGAACACAGGTCCCAATGAGCAGGCATGTGGCCCCTGAAGAGGGCAAGAGGAGGGAACAGAGCGGTGAGTTTGGGCCGCCTGGCCTGTTACCGCTCTACCAACCTCATGCGCTTAGAACTAATGATCCTCCAAGAAACAGGCACCCCTGAAACCAATGACAGCGCACATTCTGGCACTTACTGTGGGCTGTGCGCTGCACCTACGTTCATCCCCTTCAATTACCAGTGCCCCAGGGCCTGGTCCTTGGTCCTCTTACACAAATACTCTCCCTCACTGATCTCATCTAGTTCCACTGCTGAAAATATACATGCTGACAACCTGTATCTCTAGCGTCATAGTGCAAACAGCCTTCCTGACGTCTTTACTTGAATGTGCAATAAACATTCCAATATTAACATGTCCAAAATCCAAACTGTTAATTTCTACCCCGAACCATTTCCTCCAATAGTTTTCCGCATCCCAGGAAATGCTCAGGTTAAAATCCAATCGTCCTTTATCCTTCTTTCTTATGCATCCTAAAACCTATCCAATAGCAAGTCTTAATTTGGTCCATCTTCAAATATATTCCAAATCTAATGACTCCCCGCTGTTTCTACTGTGATAACCCGAGTCTGAGCAATACCTCTGTGCTTGCCTACTGCCTTCTGTTCTTTTCTCCCACACGTTCTAAAACGTAAATTATATGCTCTCCCTAATTCACTCCAAGGGAGCCCCCTGGACCCTTAGCTGAGAGGGTCCAGCCTGCCCCTACACCACATCCCTGGCCACTTTCCCACAGTGACCTTTTCTGTCGCACCGAGACGGTTTCTGTAGCAGGGCTCTGTCCTCGCTCGTCTCTCCACTTGGAACTGTTCTTATCTTTACGTGACAACCCCTTTTCACCATTCAGAATTTCACTCCAATAACACTTTCTCTGAGAGACCTTCCAGGTCTCCCATACCTTATCTTTGCGCTACCGTCTGTGCTGTTCCTGACTAACAGTGCCTGGTGCGCAGCAGGATCTTAGTGGACTGTTGCAGAATGAATACTCTTAATGAAAATCCTACGGGGAAAATGTTATTATCTCCATTTTGCAAAGTAGGAAAGTGAGGCTTAGAGAGGTTATGTGATTTACCTAAGATGAGAGAAAGAATCAATACTTAGAACCTGAGCTAATATGTTAACTCTCTGTCCTTTGGGGTAAACGGAGAGTAGTACTCAGAGCGCCCTTTGGATAGTCTTCACACCTGTAAGTGAACAGTGGGCTGGCTGCTGGCGACGGGCTTATTTATTATTTAGCTCAGGGCTGGACATAAAAACATGTACTCGGGAAGGAGCTAAGGTCACAACCATGGGGTCCACCACCCGGCCACGCTCTTTGTGCTGAAATCCGTAATTGACATTTCTAAGAGTGATTTATGATTTTTAAAAATTTAGTATTAAGTCCAAGCACCTTCTGTTCTTTCTTTGCCTCTTACCTTTCGGGGAGGTAACTGGAGACCGCACAGCATTCCTCACTGCCATTTTGGCTCCCCCAGCTTTTTTCTGTACAGTAAACGTAGCAGTTCCTATAAAGACACACACACCTCTTTAACCTTCCGTATGCAGGCACGATTTCTCATGTTTCGTGTTATAAGTTCTTTGAGGACAGAAATCTTCTGATTAGTAGGGGCCAGTAAATGGTGGTTGATTTGAACCAAAGAAACAAAACAAAGGTGCAGACGAAGGAAAAGTCTACTTCAGACTTGAAATCCTTATAGCACAACCACAGTCCTTTTTCAGATGGCAAATGTGCCTTGACAACATCTCTGGCAATGGGAAAAGCCAGGAACACGAACCCAGACGAAATGCCAGGAGAATGACCAAATTAGGCTTCTTAAATTCCAGGATTGGTTGCCATCATCTACTGTTTATGTTATGCAAAATGTGTTACTTATAATCCTCAACAACTCTAGGAGGTAGGTTTTAAAAACATATCTGAGGGTACAAAGTAAGCAGCAGAGCTGGGACGTGAACCTAGGCGTGGACGATTCCAAAGTCGAGATCTGTTATTTATGCCTCCAATCCTTCTCAGATACTTATTACATGGTCTTTATATTATTTTTGATAGAATTAAACACAAAACAAGCAAGCAAGCAAGCAAGCAAGCAAGCAAGCAAGAAAGAGAAAGAAAGAAAGAAAGAAAGAGAAAGAAAGAAAGAAAGAAAGAAAGAAAGAAAGAAAGAAAGAAAGAAAGAAAGAAAGAAAGAAAGGAAGGAAGGAAGAAAGAGAGAGAAAGAGAGAGAGAGAGAGAGGGAGGGAGGAAGGAAGAAAGGAAGGAAGGAAGGAAGGAAGGAAGAAAGGAAGAAAGAAAAAGGACCCTTGGGTATAACAGTTTGCATGCAGTGCTGAAGAAATTAGCCAAAACTGCATACTTCTTTACAAAAGATAGTAACATATAGTCAAACTCACAAGTATTTTCAGGTAAATTCTTTTATGGAAGAACTGCAGTGATTTTTTTTAAACACTGATGGATCCTCACTTCCCATCTATGCAATGACTGAACTCGCCCTCGTGGGCTTGGGTTATCTGTATCACCGACTGGGAAGAACCCGGGTTTCTCCCACTGCCCTACAATACTGGAGACCTGAAGCCGCTGAATGTTGCCAGGGAAATGGCTGGGTTCTGGATGTGGTGGAAGCCACACATAGGCACTATCTGGATGGTCAGAGAAGCCAGCATGTTCACAAGTCCCTCAAGTTTCCTCTCCTACCTTTGCCTTAAAGGTCCAGGGAAGCGAAGTGGCGGGGGGTCAGCTCGGATAACAGCTAGGCACATGGTGTTCTGTGACATAGTATAAATACTACAAAACCTGCCCATTAATATTCTTGAACAAAAATTAGTTCATCAATAGCTATTTTTAGGTAAAAAAGCTAAATAGCCTTTTTCTCCCCATTTATGCAATTATTCAGTTATTTCATTTGTTCAATGTGAAGGGGTAATACAAGATGAAGAAGAGAGTGTTGCTACCCTCAAAAAATTTAGTGTGTCATGGGACATACTAAGTTTATAAGTAACCACAACAGACGACCTGTTACATTAGTGCCTCACGAGGGGGAGAAACATGACTGAGTGTTCAGAGGACAAAAAAAATAGCTACTTTAGCTACCAGTGCTACCATTTGTCTCTAATATTCACAACCACCATGCGAGTTAAGTACAAGCCACTTAAAAAACAAAAATATGGACGTTAAAATTCATTATATCAGGTTGGAAGAACTAAACAATTAAAATTAGGGAAGTCTTCCAAGACATGGAGGTAGGTTCAAGGTACAAGGCAGAATTTCAACGCAGGAATGGGAGCACACAGCATGTGAAAATAAGCCTGCAAGAGTCACGGATTATCCTGACTATACAGGGAAAGGAGGCTAAGAAGGCAGAAGGAGAGGGTCTGGACTGATCTACGTGGGGTGGGGGCCCTGGAGCAGCAGCACGGCATCAAGCAGAGTCCATCAAGGGCCAGCGAGGGGACCAAAGGAGGGCCAAGGCCTCAGCCCAGTCAAGTGCAAGGTAACAACACAGGCCTGACACTGGGGGCAGGTCCAAGAGAAAGACATACTTCCACATAATCCAAGACATTTTCATCTGATATTAAGAAACCATGGTTCAAAGGGGGAGGGGCAAGATGAGGTGAAGGATTAAGAGCTATAAACTATCAGGTATAAAATAAGCTACAAGGATGTACTGTACAACATGGGGGATATGGCCAATATTTTATACTAACTATAGTATAACCTTTAAAAATTGTGAATCACCATATTGTATACTTGTAACATATAGTATTGTACATCAACTATACTTCAATTTAAAAAATATATTGTAAAATACATAAATAAAGTTAAAAAAAAAAAAACATGGTTCAAGTTTAAAACCCTTGCCAATTTGGGGTATTTCTTTAATTTTGGTAAAGGTATCAGATATAAAATAAAATTAAAAACTAAAAAAAATCATGGTTATTATTTTTAAATTCCAGTTAAAAAAAAAAGAGCAGTAGCTTTATTATTTAATTTGTCAATGAAAAGCAAGAGTTAACCAAACTATTAAATTTTATCAAAAGGATTAGAATTTATGGAAACTTCAATTTTCTAAATTAAGACAGCATACTAAAGTGCAGGTTCTAGGTGCATAAATTCTAGACCAAGACTGGGTTTAAATCCTGACTCTACCACTTCCTCACTGTCTGATCTTAGGCAGTTATTTCAACTTTCTCTGCCTTGACTTTCACATCTTTAAAATGGGAACATAAAAGTGTGTTTCTCATAGGGTTGTAATTCAAGAGCTTAAACAGGATCTGGCACATTAGTTTTTATACATTTTTAGCTGTATACATTTATACTACATATTAAAAAATGTATACTTTTTTTTGTAATCTAGACAGCTTGATTTATTAGTTTGCTTGGGTAACTTTAACACAGTATATACTCACTGGATTTTTTTTTTTTAACACAAAAATTCATCAGGGATAGTAAAAAAAATTCCAAGTTAAAAAAGTTTCAATTTTCTTAAATAATCCTCATATGTACCATTTCACATTGTGGAAAAGGTTAGCTATGATTATGTATTTTTAACGTGTAATCATTTTATATAATGTGTATGTTTTACTTTAGTAATCAAAACTCAAACATGGCAAAATTTAAAAAGGAAAGCTAGCAATAAATAACAGATATTATACTTCACATGGGGGAAAGGGTAAAAACACGGTATCTCATATTCCTCTTCTGCGATACAGCCATTCTGAAATCTATCAGAACGTGATTTGTAAAAACGCCTACATCTTCAGCCAGACACACGAAAGAGATTCCCAAATAAATCGCATCTAATTTACTGACTGTTCAAGTTCTATTGCAAAAAGGCTGTTAGTTTAAAAAGATTCCTAGGGTCTTCTTATTTCAAAAGAACAAAATTCCAGTATGGCTAAGTCTTTATCAATCCCTTGCATTCTGTTGAAATGGGAACTGCTTTTCACTAAAATTTTCACCAAGATTTACAGCTTTTACTATTGAAAACACAACTCTGAAGACAAGAAGGCATACGTCCAAATTACACAAGACAATAAAATACTTCAATCTTACCACGTGGCCAGGGTGAGCCTTGAGGCTGCCTGAAAGGTCTTGCCTTTGGGGTATAACTTGGTCTGGTGGATATACATCTGACTTTTCCAGGTTGATGGACTGGAAAATTGTGCCCATGTCGATTCTCTCTAAAGTAGAAATTATATAATTATTATATTCCCAGAATCTCTATCAAAGACTAACTACAATATTTCAAAAAGCCCGAACTCCAGCTCAGACGAATATATTCACTTGATCCTGCTTACTCTGTTCCTCAGTGATGTGGTTAGTGTATAACTCTCCTCGAAACTCAAACTTCACTCGTTTTTTCCCCAAAGAAAGTGTTGTGTTTATCTCTCTATCCATTTCAAATGCTCTATACATTTGACAGTTACTTACATATTAAATACCCTGTATTATTCTAGAAAATATTCAAGGGAAGTCTCTGCTATTTTGAGGACATCCCAAATCACACACACACACAAAGTGCTCTGATTACAGCTGCATTTGTGTTGGGTAGCATTTCCTCTAGGCTCTTAAGTTACATGATTTTGTTTATAATCCTAATCATTTATTTTGTCAAAGATGGTAATTTTTAACAACATGTACTGCCAATTCATGTCCACTTTATGAATCACCAACAAATACAATTTTGTGTGTCTGACATATATAAGAAACTTTATGCCTGGGTACTCTTCTTTAGCCTTCTATGTCTAATTAATTCTTGCCTACTGAACTCATATCCAAACCTACTGCAGGTCATCAAAGAAGAAACACGTAACAGAATCTACAAGTGAATCAGCAAGTCAGGGTCAGAAGAGAGAGCGGAGGAGGAAGTGGTGAGCTGGTGGGGGCTGTCGGCTTCTGCAAGAGTGGAGCCAGTGGAGAAACAGGGAGAGCAGTTAGGAGGCAAATTACAGAAGGCATTATGAACAAAAACTGCGGAAAAGTAGAAAACAAGATTGAACGGATATCAAAATGTATTAGGTATACGAAGTGTTTTGTTACATCGTAATTAGAGATTTAATGCAATTTTTGTCTTTCTCCTTGGTGATTCTATAAAATAATAAAAGTCTCATAATTAGGATGCCATTTTCTCATTCACCTTACGATCATAATTCAGAGCAGGGTAGATGCAAACACACTGGACTTTGGTCATAAAAGCACTTCATGCTAATCACACTTGACATTATCTTGCCAAATGACATGCCAAACCTGTCTTACCCTCCTGGAGAAGGGGAGCGCTGCCTTCCAGGAATCTGAGCAGTTCTGTGTTTGTTAGGCAATGGTTTCTGTGCAGTTGCTGGAAGTTGTACTGATTCAGACAAAAGTTCATTCATCAGACTGTATGCTTGTGAGATTCGACGACTATAGTGGTCAGAGAGTAGCAATCTTTAGAGGAAGAATTAAACAACATTTAATGCAAGAATCACTTTCAGTTCATATTTCTAGAGGGAACATAATGTTCAAAGACCACCTAGCATTTATTTTCTTCAATGCAAATTCAAATTTCAGATCTCTGAAAACCATTAGGAGGTGTTAGTAAGGGCAGCTGTGGTTATGGCCTCGGGGGTATTTTCAAAATGCACATACAAATCTGGACTGGGAGAAGGAGGGGAATAGCAGAAATAAAAGTTACAAAAATGGAACGGAGGGGGAGAGTATAGCTCAAGTGGTAGAGCGTGTGCTTAGCATGCATGAGGTCCTGGGTTCAATCCCCAGTATCTCCTCTAAAAATAAATAAACTTAATTACCACCCCCCAACCCCCAAAAAACTAAAAAAAAAAATTGAAGGAATAGTATTTCAAAATAAATTTCTAAAAAGGCCAGTGGAGTCTAGTTATTTCCCTTTCAGTTTTCTCCCATAATTTTCTGTTTATCAACAAAAAAGGGACTAGTGTGAAAAAGAGGATCCCTAACGCATTATCTATGGCCTCAGGGGAGCAAGCGAGAGCGAACACTCAGGGCAACTCCCAAACTCACTTGTCTTTCTCATGCTTCATCTTTTGTCTCAGCCTGATTTCCCTGGAAGTCATGTAAAACTGCACAAGAAATAACCAGTCAGTTCATTACTCTTCAGTTCAAATAATTAAACCATTATGATCCATGGAAAACATGAAACTTCTACTCATCAATTTTAACAGGAGGTTAAAACATAATTTTGTTATTTAGTAAACAGTACACGACCCTGTCATATGTGATGAAGCTTCCTACCCCAACACAAAACATGAAAACGTTAAATTAAAGCATCATGTAATTAAAGTGAAAATCCAGCTTAAAAAATGGGATGCAAAATCTATCTTAGTAGCTAAATTAATGTATTTTATCAAAAGGAAAGAACCTTATTAAGCTGCACTTAAAATGGAAAATGGGAACATCTTTAGGATGGAGACACGTATACTTTGTACTCAGTCTTGTAATTAATCTCACCAAGAGCTTGGCTGACAAAGCAGAGATGAGTCACACATTTAAAACCATTATTTTAATATTTTAAAATGTTTACCAGAAATCTACTACACTGTGTTCACTGAGACTTGCAAACTCTTCAAAACTTAAGGCAAACTGGCCAATATCAGCTATACACATCTTATCCAGTAAAATACTAATGAGGGTAAGTCCTTTCACACACAATTCTGTGTATAAAAACATAAACAGAGAAGTGGATTCACTTTCTCAAGATCCTATATAGAAGTAGTCAATAATAAATTAAAGGTCTTTTTGTTTTCTGACAGAAATGCAAGTGAAAATTCTAATTACACTAACTCCTCACTAGTTCCAAAGCTTTACCTAAATAGAAGCTAAAAGATAAAGAAACAAGTATCTGTGATATTGAAGGAAAAGTCACAAAGTCTATCAACAAAACAATCCCAATGTCCTCTGAGTTCATTTATTCTAAATTTGGACACAATTCTAACCATCTGGGGCATCTGCCTGGCTGACAGTGGAGGGTGGAAGAACACACACATACACAGACGCACTGTAAGATGCTGGTCTTAAGCAGTCCTGAAGGTCAATGCCATGTCCCCAGGGCTGGTGACAAAATGTTATTATCACACCAGGGTGCTCTTTCCAGACACCGGTAAGTAAATTATACACTGTAAATAATAGTTCACCTACTTTTGCACCATTTGGTGCTTAAATGTGACAACCTTATCTGGAAAATTCACTTACAGAATGTGATCACCTAATGATGCTGAAAAAAATGAAGTACTACTATATTTTACATCAGATTACAAAGTAAAAGATAAACTTTAATCAAAGTGCAATCTAAACAAGGTTTTCATAGTAGTGGAATTATCAAAGTAACATTGCTTTGTTTCATATTCTGAGGAAAAACCCTTCTGACTTAGCCCTGGTGCTGTCCACAGCCAGGGCTCAGGACATAAATGCTGACAGTTCAAAGGGCAGTGGAAACACACACACACACACAAGTACCATGTTCTCTGGCCTCACGACTGGATCATACTTGAAAAGATCTTCCGGTGATGACTTCTGGATAGAGAACTGATTGTTAAATGGCTTTACTACACACACAGTCAGCTGTTCAACTGCCACTGACTTTGACTGAAAATTAAGGGAACAACTCCAATCCGTCACCCAACCTGCAGCCTCTTCATTTGGTTAAAATGCTAGAGCCATAATTAGCCCAGGGGAGAAAAAATATTTAAGAAAGCTCAATAGAACATAGTTTGTAGAATTCCCTGCTATATTTCATTAAGGTAATTTCTTAACTTTTCCGGACTTAAGAAAAATGCTGACTTTTCTATCTATCAAACGAAAAATTGCATCCAAATTATGTTAATTCTTTTCTTGAACACTTGCCACATACTCTGTGAGAAGTCCATCACCCTTGACATTGCAGACTTACTGGACGGCTCCTGGGGCAGAAAGGATCGTGTTCCTGGCCTCTCTTTTCTGCCAGCTGAGTTAAGTACTCTGCCATTCTCTCTTTTCGTTTTCTTTTCATCCAGATTTGTATCTCCCTTCTCTCCTTCTCAGTTCTCCATGGACGTCTGCCACAGGAATGCTGAATCCTGAGAAATTTAACAAGCAGGGCATCACTGATTTTAAATTTATTATGGAGGTAAGAAGCATCACAACTAGACACTGTTTATTTGGAAAGCGTCTGCCCCACCTCGAAAAGTCAGACACTTAGATCTCTAGTCAGCTTGTTCCAACCTGTCCCCTGAAATCCACTGACAACGATCTCAGGTCACCGACAGCCTCTTCGGTCTTCGTCCTACTGGACTTCTCCATGACATCTGGTACCACTGGCTTCTCCTTTCTGCTTTAGACTCTCTCTTACCTGGGTCTTTGCCTAACTCTCAAACACGATGCAGCCTCGTACAATGGCTCCTTTCTTTTCTGCTCATCACTTCAATATTAATGTCTGTAAAGGTTCTGGTTTGGATTTCTTCACCTATAATCTATTTCTGGACTCTCAATCACCTCCAAAACTTTAATGCAGTGATGATTCTCAACTGCTGCCCTTCTGGATCTGGACTCACATTCGTGCCGGAGCTGTGCTTCCCAGGGGCCAGCAGGAGCTAACCACCGAGCAGGGCGGGATGCTGCGGCTGCCCAGTCCTGCAGGACACAGGACTCCTCCGACGTGACTTTGGCTTGATGTCTCACCACAGACCCAGCTGAAACTTTCTTCAACTACACTGTACCCTGAGATCACATACTCAGCCCTCTCTCCTTCACAGAGAGGGGTCAGACTTGCACTGTGGTCTGATGCCTCTCCCTACTTATTTTTTCCCCTCACAGGCTTGTCTCCCAATAAATCTTTTGTACATCTAATCCCATTTTGGCTTCTACACAAGGACTACTGAGAACAATTCAAGAACACAGGCAGTGTAAGATGGGGATTTAAGGCAGGCTCGTCACCCAGTGTGTGAAGAAGACACCATTCTAACTAGAAGATGGGTCGTGGACACAGATGATGTGACCTACACGGAAAACCTGCTTTCCTTCTGAGAGTCTGGGCTCTTGGTAAGTGCCAGGCAGAGGGTGCCTACTTGACCAGCTCCCAGTAAATCAATAAACCAAGAGGTGTATGTATCCCAAAGAAGCATCAGTAGAAGAGACAGCCTTTATTCTTGGCCCAAGAAAGGCTGCAAGGAAAAACACTTTAACCTAATGTTCCAAGGAAAAGCTATTTAAAATGTACTCTAGGGGCTCATATTTAGGGTGAAGTACTATGAACTAAATCATTAATTACTTCTAAAAAGAAATAGGATTAAATTTATGTTGTACTCAGAGTGATGAGACCTTGGGAAAGCTCACAGGATACAGATGTGCGGTACTGGTTAAATAAACCAGTCTATATATTGCTTAGTAGGGGGAGGAATGACCCACAGACAACACAAAATATATTTACAAAGAAAAAAACATTCTGAGCTTTGAATTTGTGCCCTAAAGATCACATTAAAACATGATCAATTTTGAATATTCTTGAACCATAAACATTTTAAATAGGTTAAAAATGAATTACTCAGTGATTACCTGGAGATCCTCCTAGCCTGTTGTTCCGTTAAGCCGAGCTCTTCACTGGAAACTCCGTCTCTTGTTATAAGGTCATTGATGATGTCTGCGATGTCAGTCAATTCACTCATCTGGAATGGATCTATTTCAACACTTCATTCGCAGATGCAATTTAAGAAATACAAATCAGTATCTACAACTTAATTACATGAAGCAAAAATGAACTTGTAAAACTATGCCCTCCAACAGCATAAATGGATGTAAACATTATAAACATATGACTAATTTCCTTCTATTGCTTTAACTCCAATAATATTCAGTGGAAAAGACTAATCATCAATAATTGATAACTTCATACGTACCCTTAGAAAAGCAAATATAAGGCCTTGGACAACTTCCACCTCTCCTGCCTATTGAAATTTAATACATAGGTCGTAAAAGAAAATACAGCAAATGTAGGCCACCGTATTCTAATTACCTATGCTAAAACAATAGGGGATACAATGTAATTATCCTTGTTTCTTAAAATACCCCAGTCCCAATGGGAATTAATTACACTCCTTTAATCCACAAAATAATACGTAATGTAGAAGTTTACACACATACGAAAAAATTTCCAGAACACCTAATTTATACCCAACTTTAGGTAAAATTATGAATTAATTCTTAAGATATTTACCTGTCAAATAACTCATTACTGTTATTCACACCTTAAAAAAAGAAACATTACTATTAATAAAAACTTCAGGTCAGTTTTTTTTCTACTTTATTATTAACCTGAACTTTTCTATTCAGAGTACTCTAAAAAATATACCATAGGAGGTACAATCTTTCTTTGCTTTTGGACATAGTTTAGCATACTGGAGTGTAATTTACTAAACAAAAAACAAACAAAAAAACTTCTGACGACCTAAAAGTAATACATTTGGGAAAATATTTAATTTAAATCCAAGAGCCTTTACTTGGAAGAATATGACCCAAAGAATAATTTTTAAACCTTGTCCAATATTAAGTACATGTCTTTAAAGCAAAATACATGTCTTTAAAGCAAATTTAATCTATTCAATTTCGTATGTTTAACAAAGACAATTAAGTTAATACAGGGAAAAATGTTCTGGCATATCTTCTCAAAAACATTTCCTTGTTAAGACTTTCTTATAACAAGATAAATCCACCCTGCCCCTAAGACTTAGACATCCACATGTTTTTAATAATAAATAATTTTGCTTTCTTAATCACATATTGTTTTGTTTATTAACCTCAAATGAAGAATTTTACATTATCTTTGTTCTCAGAGTCTGGCCATTTGTGAGTTTTTTGATAACAGTGTAACTATAGATTAATCAGTTATAAAAGATGTGACTACTAAGAAATGAAACTGATTCCTTTTATCAAAAGGCAGAGAAGTATTTTATTCAAGTAAATACCTTTAAATGTAGTTACACAGGAAAAGTCTACCCTTATTTCACCTTCAAATCAATTTTGGAATGCCTCCTTTGGGACTGCCTTCACAATTTACTAAACACAATAGCTTCATTCCTTGATAAGCACAAGTCCTTTTTAAAAAAATTCCAAACAGTAACACTCAGCCTGATAATCTACTTCATTTATCAGAGATGTCTGAATAACATATGGCCATTACTAAAAATTAAATTCATCCTCAGTGAATAAATTACTTGCCACTATTGAGAACTACAAAAGAGGAGATCTAAGCTATTTGTGAGCACTAGAAGTAAGAGAATGACTACACATCTTTCCAAGACACCAGTCTTGGAGAAGAAAACACCCATTCGGGCATCTAAATTCAGCACTTTTTATAAAATACGAATTTAGTTTCTTTTTAAACTTACAATTAAACACTGAAATTTTAAATTTACAATTAAACATGAAAAACATTTCTATTCATCCATCTTTACATGTGTTATGCCACTTGCTGACATTTCTCCTTTTTCCCCTCTTGCCCCCTAGTTTGAGAGACCATTACAATCCTGAATGTTTCCTTAGCCTGGTACTCCCCATGTTTCTTTTCCTGCTACTTTTTTTTCTTCTGTCTTTAAACACTAGAGTTTGTATTTATTCCCATCTTAAAATGATCTTTTACTTCATTTCCTTTACCTCATTTTCCTACTCCCTGTTACTGTCGGCATTCTGAAGTTGTCTATAGTTACAGCTTCTTGAGCCTGTCTTCGTCCCCAACCTGCCTTCTTTTGAAATTACACTGAAAGTTCTCAAAGTCCTTAAAAAAACTGTCTTTATTCATGACTTTCTGGTGGCATGTGAAACTGTTAGCCACTCACTTTTTCTTGACAATCCCTTCACCTTTCTAAACACACTGTTCTTCACCAGAGTTCCTCCCCCATTTCCCTCCCTGGGGAGGCTCCCCTCGCTCTCTGATGGGTAACATTTCACAGCCTGGTCCCCAGCATTTCCCCTTTTTTCCATCTTTCCCACAGAAAACAGATGCACTAAGTCTTGACTATACAATTAGGTAAACATTCATTCATTCTCTCCTCCTCCTCCCCTTCCATCCACTTAGTTGGTGAGTACCATCACCTGCCTATGCAGAATGTCTTTTTTTCCTTCCCCTTTCCCACAACACTGCCCAGGTCCTCATCACTGCATGGGAGAGATTAGTTTAACTGCTCACGAACTGATCTAGACCTCCATCCTAGTCTTCCTTTAATAATGGTAATAAAACATATTGTAAACACTACGTAAAACCATTTTTTGAGGGGGAGGGTAATTATGCATGCATGCATGTATGTATGTATCTATTTACTTACTTACTTACTTACTTACTTACTTACTTACTTATTTACTTATTTATTTATTTATTTATTTATTTATTTATTTATTTATTTATTTATTTAATGGAGGTACTGGGGACTGAACCCAGGACCTCGTGCATGCTAAGCACATACTCTACCACTAAGCTATACCCTCCCTGCTAAAATCATTATTATTGACCATCATTATCTGTGGGCAAAAAAAAAAAATTTCAAAGTCACTGTCAGTGGTTCAACTGTTACATTTACTATGCCCTGTTATTCATGTGACACAATCTATTTGTTAGGACTAAGGAACAGCATTTTGAATTGCCAGCTCCAAACGAAATGGAATGAACAGTGGAACTGAACTCGTCTAAGTCTCAGTATCCTCACCTGTAAATGAGGATAATAATGGTATCGACCTCACAGGTCAGGCGAACCCCAGAGTCAATGCACGTAAGACAGCAAGGTCTGGCACAGGGCAGAGGATTACAGCTATTATTTTGTTTTTAAATTAAAACTCCCATAATTGGCAGAGATTGAATTTCCCTATTTTTGTAAAAATCAAGTATTATAGTATCATAGTATAACATTGCAATATGATAGTATAATATTCCAGTTGCTATATATTTAACATTAACAAGTCAGAGATATGATACATGTGTGCAGTGTATCTCACGAAGGTGACAAGGTGACACAAGTTCTTCATGTAAAGGGCACAATTTTTAATTTCCCCTCCCCTGAAAGTTATAAATGTTGCAAAATGGCTTCACAAATCCTGCACAACTATAGTCCTAGTAAGTACTCTGCAGTAACAGTATATTTGGAAAATAAGAGTAAATGAAAAAGGTTAAGAACAATACCAGGAGAAGTCGCATTCTGGTCACTGGAAAGGCTGGTGGCTGAATCGGCAGAAGGAAACATACAGGTTTTCTGACTAGAATGAGTTTCCGTTACTGAAATCTCTTCTTTGTCCCATTTATCTTTATTTGTATGCGCCAGGAAATGCACTAGTTCACAATATATATTACAATTAAAAGAAAACAGTAGAAAAAATCACATGGAAAAGATACAATACTTAGCTAACATTTCCACATGGAATCAGAAACATTAGAAGTCTGCAACCTATTATTCTGATAGCTTCCTATTTACAGTATAATTAAACAATTTGATATTTAAATTTCAAACTCTCCCATATTAAAGAAATATTAAATTTATTATCAACTTCAAAAAACAGCAGATTGAGCTACAGTGGGTGGGCCCATGCCCTATTATAAAAACACAGAAAAAATGCTAAATTAAAAAAAAATAGATTCATACACAACCAAGACCTGTAAATAAAGAAATCTCCTGGTACTAGGAAAGGAAAAGGATCTCAAAGCTGGGCAATGAATGGGTACTGATGTTGGCACAGTCCACAAGGAACAGGAGATATGGGTTCTGAAGACTTCAGTGAGGAGAACTGAGCTACCTTCACATGGCCTAGAGCGCTGAAGGACAGCTCTGTCCATAAAATGGGGATAAGAAAAACTATCCTGGAGAAGCAACAAAGAAGTTTTCTATCTGCATGGATAATGGATGGGAGAAAAATAAAAGTCAACTCTGAGAAACAGAGTTTGTCTTGCCACAAGCAGCTGTGGGATCTGAATTTATGCCATCTATGTAGTACAGCAACTCCAAGCCAAGAAATGTATATAAAAACTTGTCCTCATATTTTTTCTACTTCAGTAACAGCAAGAAGCAAATACAAAACCACTCTAAATAAAAATATACACAACCTAGCAAAATCCCCACAAAGATAAGCACATGATAAAAAGTTACAAATCACACAAGGAAACAAGCAACTGTGAGAAAGGGTCAGTACAAAGATTTGATAACTGAGAATATGCACACGTGAAGTAAAATAATCTAAAAGGTCATAATGGGTGGGGGGTATAGTTCAGTGGAAGAGTGTGTACTTAGCATGTATGAGGTCCTGGGTTCAATCCCCAGTATCTCCATTAACAAAATATATAAATAAATAAAAAATAAAAGGTCATAAAATACTACAAAAATTATTAAATAGATAAAAGAAGGTATAGAAACCACAGTAAAAGAACAGGACAGTACATCCAAAGAACAGATGGATTTGAAAAAGAAGCAAAGCTTCTCAACATTAAGAATACAGTCACCAAAATTAAAATCCTATAGCAAAGAAGACATAGTAGAAGAGAGAATTAGTAAGCTAAAAGACAGATCTGAGGAAACATCCTGAGCACATCACTGAAAGATACAAAGGTGGAAATTAAGTGGTTAAGAGACAGGGCAAAAAGTGAGAAGGTCCAACATACCTCTAACAGGTGTGTTTAGAAAACCAAACAGAGCAAATATTGTTAAACCTGCAAATTAAAGACTCATTCCTACTCCATTATAGCATAAATAAAAATATACACCTAGACACACTGTGTCACAAATGCAAAATAAAGCGAAAACTTTAAAAACAATCAGAGGTAAAAGAACAGCAAGTACACAGGACGTAGGTAGTATAAACTCAGCACTTAGAGATGTCAGTGTAAAATGGAATATCTTTAAAATGCTGAGGGAAAATAAGCATCAACCTAGAATTCTGTACTCAGCTATAAGTCATCACTCACAAATTGCAGTATAATTAAAATTATGTTCAAAGTCTGGGAGAATTTGCTAGTCACAGACTCTAGCTGAAAGAACTGATAAAAGAAGGAAGAAGGAAACAATCATCAAAGAAGTGGATGCAAGAAGCAACTGTGGGCAAAAACAGTAGAGAATAGGCAATGCCAGAGTGCATCTCAGGCAATAAGGGTATTATCTGATGAAACGGTGTTTTATGTATTTACTGTTTACATATTTACATTATTTAAATTATATTTTGTTAAGTAAAGAAGCAATCGAGGGCATAGAACCTGGCAAATATGCTGACAAATGCAAATTAGTATTGACTTAAAAAATAAAAGACAAGGGAGAGTTAAAAATAAGGTAGAACTACAATATTAGAAAACAGCATCAGAGAAAATGTGAAGGAGCAGATCAGTGTTAAAAGCCCTAAAGTCCTTACATAGTTTGGGAGGTAAATATATTTGTCTCACATTTTAACTCAACTCTGAATGTTGAAAATTCAAGAATCAGCACTAAGAGATTAAAAATAGAATGCATAATTTCTGAACCAAGAGAGGAGGAATAAGAAAAATACAGAAAACTCAATCCAACAGAAGGAAAGAAAGGATGAAAAATAAAGAAAAAATATAGAAGAAATCAGAAACACAAAAAAGAGAACAGAAATAAGCATAAATTTATCAGTAACCAGAATAAATGGAAACATTATACCTGATGAATAACAAATTATCTAGATAAACAAGTTTCTACTGTATAGCACAGGGAACTATATTCAATATCTTATAGTAACCTACAATGAAAAGAATATGAAAATGAATATATATATGTGTATGTATGACTGAAACATTATGCCATGTACCAGAAATTGACACAACATTGTAAACAGACTACACTTCAATTTAAAAAAAAGATGAAACAGAGAAAACTAGTAAAAAAATTATGTAAAAGAATGAAATCGAGTTATACACTGTATGTATACAACCACAACATAATCACTCAGCTTGAAAGTAAAGGGATGTCTAATGTACTAAAAATATAGGGAACAGAGGAACATGTTAAATGACAGCACAAAAACTTAATTAGCAAAATCTAGAGTCTGAAAAAATACTTCAGGACAAACATCCGTGTTTCTTCAAGAGATAAACTGCAAGGGGAAAAAGAGATGGAGGACAAACCCAGAAGTTAAAAACTTTTAAGCTGTCAACCAATTGCCATGTATAGACCTATCTGGACTCCAACTAGAACAAATAAACTTTTTTTTGAGGCAACTGGCAACATGAACACTGATTAGATATATGACAATATTAAGATTTAAAAAAAAAAGAAGTGACAATATTATTATATTTTTAAAAGAGACCTTATCTTTTAAACATACACATAAAATATTTTTGGATAAACTAATGTGCTGTCTGGGATTTGCTTAAAAATAATTCAGGAAAAGGCAAGAAGAGTGCTGGGGACGCATTAAACAGGACTGACCATGAGTTGATGACTGTTAAAATTGATGGTTGGGTACATGAAGGCTAATTATACTATTCTGTCTTCTAGTGAAATATGTTTGAAATTGTCCATTAAAATTTTTTTAAAATAAAAAATATCAAAAAAGATACACCACATAAAAGAAAGCAGGAATGGAAATATTAATATTAGATAAAATTGACTTTGAGTCTAAAAAGCATTTTTAGGGATAAAGACAGTCATTACTTAACTTTTATCATTACAATTCATTAAAAAGGATAAAATTCAACAAAAAATATAATAATCATGAACTACATTCATTTTATAACATAGCCTCACCTACATAAACCAACATTTAACAAAATTACAAGGAGAAATAAAACTTAGAAATTTGACATAAACTAATAGAAAATGCTTATTCTTTTCAAATAAACATGGACAATTTACAAAAGCTGACTATATATACTGGGCTACAAAGGAAATTCTAACAAATATCTAAGAATGATATTACTGTACACTCATCCAATCACAATACAACTAAAATGAAAATTACAAAAATATAGCCCAAATCCCATAATATTTGGAAGCTAAAAACCCCTTTTATGAGTTGAAGGAGAAATCATAATACAAACTGCAAACTAGATCTGCAAACTACCAAAAGATGGCACACAACTCTTGTCTGGGTCCTTGCAGAAACATGTTCAGCCTCAACTGCACTTATTAGAGAAAAAAGAAAGAATGAAGTTAGGTAAAACCCAACAAGTTAAGCCCCTAAAAGCAGAAAAAATAATAAAGCTAAGTAGATATTCATGAAAAAGAAAATTAAGAAACAATAGAGAATCAACAAGCCAAAGCTTGCTTTTTTGCAAAAATGCATTAAATGTCTGACAAGACTAAGAATGCAGATACAAATAACAACTACAGATACAGTAGAAATTTATTTAAATAACTGCCCTAATTTCATTCTTTTAATAAGGAACGTAAAAACTTAATACCTCACCATTGCCCAGCCATTTAATCAGAACCTCAAATTCCAGCTCAGCTGATGACTACAGACAAACAGCTACCTGAGCACAAAGTTCTGTGTAATCCTTAGTAGTGTGTGGCCAGTGGGTGGAGTCACAGAAAATAAGATCCAGCCCACACTGCCTGACTCTGATACAAAAGAGGAGGTTATAGCATTGGCTTCTCAGAAAAAAAAAAAAAGAAAAGAAAAGGAAAAAAAGGCCTGAGGTGGGAGCCAATCATTTTATCACAAAAATAATCCTAATCTAAAAATCAGGGGATTGATGGCTTCAGGTCACACATGAAAACTATTCCTAGTTCTGGACTCTCAAAAGCAATACTTATTTTTTCAAAGCAAGGTTTTAGTTCCACTCCCAACCCTTCACAAACCTTCTTCAGAAATGCTAATGTTTTTTGAAGGCAACATTTTTTCAGATTCAGGACCAGAAGACAATTCAATGCGGTCCACAGGTTCAACCTGTAGAAAAACACATACAAGAAAATAACTGTTACAACTATTATAGTTCGATAGTTTCAAAGTATCATAAATAATTTTATGTAGGCTTTAAACATTTGCATTAATGCAACAAATGAAAGAATGGGATTAAATTCAACATGAGTTAAATGGTGGGGATTGATAGAGGAGTTCATTTTTACTTATTTGTATGTTAACTGAGTTACCCTTTTAAGAGGCTCAGGAAAACTGCGTCATATAATTTTAGAATGGGGAGGAACATTAACTATCATCTAGACAAAACCTTTCTTATTTTTTATTTATATAGATCACCTTTCTTTTCTTTTTTATTGAAGTATATAGGTGACTTACAATATTATAATAGTTTCAGATGTACAGCATAGTAATTCAGTATTTTTATACATTAATACCATACAAAGTTATCACAATATTATTGACTATTTTCCCTTACATTACATCCCCATGACTTACTTATTTTATAACTGGCAGTCTGTACCTCTTAATCTCCTTCACTTATTTCACCCATCCCTGACCCATGTCCTCTCTGGCAACCACTGGGTTGTTCTCTATCTATTAATCTGTTTCTGCTTTAGTTGTTCATTTGTTTTGTTTATCAGACAGTCTCTTCAACAAATGGTGTTGGAAAAACTGGATAGTTACATGTAAAAGAATGAAGAAACTAGGCCGTTTTCTTACACCATACACAAAAATAAATTCAAAATGGGTTAAAGACTTAAATATAAGACTTGAAATAATAAAACTCCTAGAAAAAAACATAAGCAATATGCTCTTTGACACTGATCTTAGCAATATATTTTTTGAACTATCTCCTTAGGCAAGGGCAATAAAAGTAAAAAGGATTACAGCAAACTAAAAAGACTACAAAAGTCCAGGAGCAAATGGCTTCACTGGGGAACTCTACCAAACATACGATAAGAACTTATACCTATCCTTCTCAAACTCTTTCAAAAAACTGAAGAGGAGGGAACACTTCCAAATTCATTCTATGAGGCCACCATCACCCTAATAATAAAACTAAAGACAATATAAAAAAAAGAAAAGAAAAGAAAAGAAAATTACCGGCCAATATCTTTAATGCATATTGATGCAAAAATCCTCAAAATATTGGCAAACTAAATCTAACAATATATAAAAAGAATCATACACCATGATCAGGTTGAATTCACTTCAGGGTTGCAAGGATGGTTCAACATATGGAAATCAATCAATGTGATACACCACATTAACAAAAGAAAAGGCAAAAACCATGTAATCATTACAATAGTCACAGAAAAGCAATTGACAAAATTCAGCATCCATTCACGATAAAAACTCTCACAAAAGCAGGTATGGGGGAACATATCTCAACATGATAAAATCTATTTACAACAAACCCACAGCCAACATAATACTCAATGGTTAAAAGTTGAAAGCCTTCCGACTAAATTCTGGAACAAGACAAGGATGCCCACTCTCATCAGTTCTATTTAACAAAGTACTGGAAGTCCTAGCCACAGCAATCAGACAAGAAAAAGAAATAAAAGCATCCAAAATGGAAGAGAAGAGGTAAAATTATCACTATCTGCAGACGACATGATACTCTATATAGGGAATCCTAAAATCACACAAAAACTATTAGAACTAATAAGTGAATTCAGCAAGGTAGCAGGATACAAGATTAATATACAGAAATCTGTTGTATTTCTTTACACTAATAATGAAATATCAAAAAAATGAAATATCAGAAAGAAAAAGTGAAAAAACAATTCTGTTTAAAATCACATTAAAAATTACATAGGAATAAACTTAATCAAGGAGGTGAAAGACCTGCATGCTGAAAACTAAAAACACTGACAAAGGAACCTGAAGATGATGCAAAGAAATGGAAAGAGATCCCATGCCCTTGGGTTGGAAGAATTAATATTGTTAAAATGGCCACACTACTCAATCTACAGATTTAATGAAACCTCTATCAAAACAGCCATGACATTTTTCATAAACTAGAAAAAACAGTCCTAAAATTTATATGGAACCACAGAAGACCCAGAATTGGCGAAGCAAGCCTGAGGAAAAAGAACAAAGCTGCAGGTGTAACCCTTCTAGACCTCAGACTTTACTACAAAGCTGCAGTAATAAAAAGAGAGGTTTTGGCACAAAAACAGACATATAGATCCATGGAACAGAACAGAGAACCCGGAAATAAACCCATGCACCTATGGTCAATTAATATAAGACAAAGGAGGCAAGAATACACAATGGAGAAAAGACAGTCTCTTCAACAAGTGGTGTTGGGAAAGCTATTTGTAAGAGAATGAAATTAGAGCATTCTCCAATACCATATGTAAAAATACATTCGAAATGATTTAAAGACCTAAATATAAGACATGACACCATAAAACTCGTAGAAGGGAGCACAGGAAACATTCTCGGACATAAATTGTAGCAGTATTTTCTTGGATCAATCCCCCAAGGCAAAAGAAAGAAAAGCAAAAGTAAACAAATGGGATTCAATCAAACTTAAAAGCTTTTATCCAGTAAAGGAAACCATCAACAAAATGGAAAGACAACCTATGGAATGGGAAAAAAACTGAAAACAATGTGACTAACAAGGGGTTAATATCTAAAATATACAAGCAGCTCACAGAACTCAGTATCAAAAAAGCAAACAAACTGGTTAAAAAATGGTCAGAAGACCTAAACAGATATTTTTACAAAGAAGACATATAGATGGCCAACAGGCACGTGAAAAGATGCTCAACACTGCTAATTACTAGAGAAATGCAAATCAAAACTACAATGAGGAATCACTGCACACTGGTCAGAATGGCTATTGTCAAAAAATCTATAAAAAATAAATGCTGGAGAAGGTGTGGAGAAAAGGGAATCCTCGTACACTGTTGGCAGGAATGTAAATTTGTGCAGCTACTATGGAAAACAGTATGGAGATTCCTCAAAAAACTAAAAATAGACTTACCATATGATGCAGCAATCCCACTTCTGGGTATATATCCAGAAAAAATAAAAACTCTAGTTCAAAAAGATACATGCACCCCAATGTTCACAGCAGCACTACGTACAACAGCCAAGACATGGAAACAGCCTAAATGTCTGTCAACAGATGACGGGATAAAGTTGTGGTGCATTTATACAATGGGAAACCACTCAGCCATTAAAAAAAAAAAAAAGGATGAAGTAATGCCATTTGCAGCAACATGGATGGACCTAGAGATTACCATACCAAGTGAAATAAGTCAGACAGACAAAGACAAGTACCGCATTTTATCACTTACTAAAAACAATAAGACAAATGAACTTATTTACAAAACAGAAACAGACTCACAGACATAGAAAACAAACTTATGGTTACCAAAGGGGAAGGGAGGGCAGGGATTAATTAAGAGTTTGAGAAAAAAAAATGAAGACAGTCTACCTTAACACAATGTCGGTGTAGCACTTCGTGTCTGGGGTAATCCTGCTCTATGCTTTCAGCAATGTTCTGAATTGCTAACAGCTGCTCATCAATTTGCTGAAGCTTAGATGTGAGATGCTCCAGCCGGCGCGCTGCAGAGCGTGGTGCAGGCTGAGTGGCAGAGACACCCTGCAGTAGTTCCCTTAGCAGATAATCATCTGCAGTATCTGACTTTGAGCTCTGTTCTTGCAATCGGAAATCTGGCTTCAGCAAATCTAAATATTAATAAAGATAACATCAGAATTGATTACAAAAAAAGTAGACGCTGACAATCTAATTTTTTGAAGACCTCTTTTTAAGTCAGCATAACATTTCCTTCCAAATCAGTTTTAATTTAATATACCTAGAAATGCCATTTTAGCGTCTTGATTTCTGAGATTTGTCTTTGTTGTGAGATAATACATAATAGTGTTACTATTACCACAAAGCTCCATATACAAGGCAGCTTGAATGTTACTTTATCTTCTGCTACAAAAATTTACTTCATCAAGAAGCAACTTTAATAATTTTATGACTTTTTAAAACTCTACTTGAAAACCAGCAACGTCACACAGTAAAAGCTAGGGACAGCGTTGGCCGTTACTGTCTCTATGTGGGATCTCAGGCAAACAAACCTCCCAAGACCAGTATCAAAGCCAATGAGTCTCTATACTTTTTTTAAACAAACTGATTCTTGTCCCAAATTTGAAACACTTCTTCCGGCTTCTGGGCCTTCTCCTCCCGATGCCTCTCCCTTCTCAGTTACCTTCTTGGTCTTCTCTTCTGCCACTCCTCCTTTTACCCTTCAGTATTTTCAGAGTGCCAGTCTCAGCTCAAGTCTCTTGTCACTCCAGCCACTCTCTCTGAGTGAGGTCGCGAGGCACTGCCGACTCTCACGTTCATCGGCACTCTTTCTGAGCTCCAGCCCCTTAAATCCATCTGTGTCCTAGACATCTCATTTAGGTGGTCCCAAATGCGTATCAAACCAAACTGATCACTTCTGCCCTTCCATCCTGCTCCTTCCTCCCAATTTCCCAGCTCAGGGAACAGCACTATGATCCTCTCAGTTTCCCAGACCAGAGGCCTGAGAGGCATTCAAGGTTGTCTTCCTTCAGATCCAAAGTGACACCAGATATCGATGATCTACCTACCAGTCATCTCCTCCTTTCCTACCAGCAGTGCTTAGATGAGGCTTTCACTATCGACAGACCCCAAACAGCACCCTTCTCTTTAACTTATCTCACTCCTCTCTAGTCCGACTTCCACACAGGCCCTAGAGAGATCTCTTAATACACAAATCTGATACTGTTCCTTTCCCACTTGAAACCCTTCAGCACCTCCCTAAGGCCTTCACCTTAAAAGTCCAAATGCCTTAGCAGGAAAGAAAGTGGCACCATCTTTCCTTGTCGTCTCATTCAAAACAAAACTCCACTGACTCCAAGAACCAAACTTAATTTTCTCAAACTCAGCAAGCTCCATCAAATCTGAGTCGTTGCACAATCTGTTCTCCCTGTCTGTATGCCCTTTCTTTCATTAAACCATACTTTTAAGATTCCATTTAGGTCTCTCCCCTAAATAGCCCCAGAGATGGACTAGAAGCTCTATTTCCCAACAACCTCATCCGTGTCACCACAACAGCACTTACCAGGCTACATCACAGTCACCCTGTTACCTCTCTGCCTTCCTTTCCCCCTAAAGGTGAACCCATGAGTCTGGGTTTCAGTTTGTCAGAATTTCAAAAGTTAACTGGTGTGAAAATGAAGGGAAACTAACAGGGAACTTTAAGTAGCCACAGGCATTTGGCTAGATGCAACCCTCATGACAACCCTATGAGGTTGTGTCCTACAGAGAAACAAGTGAGGATCAGATAAAGTTAACTTACTTGCAAAGTCCCCAAGCTATTAACTAACAAGGCTGGGATTGAAACCCAGGTCTGTTCTATCTGAATCTAAAAGTCAAGCTCTCTTCATTTGCCCACATACTTCCCCAGCCTGAAAGACGGCTGGCTTCATACATCCTTCATCCACGACCCACACGCCCAGCAGCCCCATGACGGGAGAGAGGGGGCAAAGGCATCAACATCTGAATCAGTGGCTCTCACTTCTTTACACAGCTGTCATACACATGCCCTAACACATCCAAAGGTGAAGTTTCCCTGCCACTCATCGCTTCCTTGCTGCTCGTATCTCCTGAGTGCCCACTGCGGATACACATGCTGTGCCAGACTCTACACCCAAGCACCTGACAACCACAAGACTGGGTCCACCCCTCCCAAGAGCTGTGGAACCCAGAAGAGACACTGAATCTCTGATTATGTGTTAGGTTAATGTAATGATTCGTAGCATGTAATCACTTTAGATTTTGGAGAAATATTCTTCTAAATCTTGCAAATATTTTACAATAATGCAACCTGATTTATGACTATAAAATTGAGTATTTTACTAATAAAGTACTGTTGGCTATCACGCCTGTGTATTTTTTGTGTGCTAGTCTAGAGGTTCCCACCTTCTAAAATATGAGAATTCCTCCTTAACACTAAAATACTCATGAAATCCCACAGGATATTAGCCTCACTAACTGAGAGAAGACATATGCACAAATAGATCTGTAGTTTCCTTGCAAAATATCCCTTGGAACCATGACTCTACCTCAATCTACCTATTTGCCCCCACTCTCCTTAGCAAGGTAAAAGCATTTTTCTGGTTTCTTTTGCAATTACCAAGTTTCAGTGCTTATTTTGAATAGAACAGCGATTCGGGGAAGGGGGAGAGTCATGCTATAAATCTAGGGCATTCACCTTTGTCCTGCTGTATGTCTAATGGTGTAGGCGAGGTGATACCAGGCTCCTTCACTTCTGTGATGCCTGCTCTCCAGCTTCTTCCATCCAAAGAGGATGGAGACACTTTTACGGGTTTAAAAAATAAATCCATGGCAGAATTGGAAGATTCTATCAAGAAGATGAAAGACAGTCATTCTGGAAAAGGCAAAGCTACAGAAACAATAAAAAGACTGTGGTCTCCAGGGGTTTGGGGAGAGGGAGGGAGGGAGGAATGAACAGATGGAGCACAAGGGATTTTCAGGGCAATGAAATTATTCTGTATAATACTATAGTGATGGCTACATGTCATTATGCATTTGTCAAAACCCACTGAATGTACAACATCAAGAGTGAACCCTAATGTAAACGATGGACTTTGGTTGATAATAATGTGTCCATGTTGGTTCATCAATTGTAACGAATATGCCACACTGATGGGGGATGTTGAGGGTAGGGGAGTATATATGTGTGGGTGGGGAGGGCTATGTGCAAACTCTGTATTTTCTGCTCAATTCTGCTGTGAACCTGAAACTGCTCTAAAAAATAAAGTCTATTAATAAAAAAAAATACAAAAGGCAGACAAAGACTGACTCTAAACTTTTAAACAAGGTGTTAAAATTAGCACACTGATCACCCACTGTGGATTGGGTGGCCCCGAGGAAACACAACTGTCACCCAGATTTGGGTGATGTGGCGATCAACGTTAACAGAATACTTCTAAATGTGAACATAAACATCTAAAAGTACAGTGGATTTCTAGGAGGAGAGCTCAGAGACATAAAGAGGAGTAACAACGCTATACTAAAGAATTTTTCAAAATGTTTTTGATTTGTTTAAAAAGTAGAAAGAATTATTACCTTGACTCTTAACATTATGCGGGGGAACAGCATTAGTAACTGAAGCTGCCAAATAATGTAATTCTGCAGATGAGACCTCTACGCGATCAGTTTGCTGTTTGATAATATCATCTGAAGGCTCCTCCCTGACAGGTAACTGCTGTAGATCATCAGCTTCAATGTCAATCACGTTTATGTAAGTGTGTCCAACCTGAGCCAAAACACATAAAATCAAAGAGGGTTACATTCTTTTTACTTCACATGGCCACTCTACCCTCCCCCCCCCCCAAAAAGGCTTAATTTTAAAGTCAAGAAAAGCTTCAATCAGCCTAACTTAGGGAAAGCTGCAGAAAAGTATGTGTTATGGTCTTAGTTTACAATATTTGGGGGCATAATATTTAAATCTTACATTAATTTTTGACGTTTCCAAGAAAGCTATGTAGATGAGATTTTAGCCTCACTTCATCTATACAACTGAATAATGCAGATGACCATAATAAACTTCAGCACAAAAGTATAATGAAAACTTCCAAATTAGTACCTTATCTGACACTGAAGGTGACAAAGGTTTCTCTGATATTTCAGCAGAAAGTCTGAGATTTAGATATACATCTGGAGTCAATGGCTGAGGAACATTCAAGGATTCACATTCTGAAAATTAAGGAAATAAAAATCAGGAATATAAAAAAAATCTATAAATAGCTCTAGGTCATTAACTTTGTAAGAACAAGTTAGCAACTAACAACATAAAATGTATTTGTTAAAAATCTAAGTAGAAGTTTCACAGGTATAAATAAATAAGGCAAATTCTATTCTGTTCTAACTAAATACACATTGACCACTGCTTTTCTCATGTGAGTGATTCACAAGAATAATAAAGTAAGGCATACCAAGAAAATGCTATAATTTCCTATTTCCATTTCAGACAGATTGAGCCATGTTTGTTTAAAGTTTCAATAAAATCAGATTTTAGGAAATTAATCCGTAACTAATTTTTTTATTTTCAGCACTGTTTCTTGTTATTTGTTTGTTTAAACAGCTTTATTGCAATATAATTCACATCCTTTAAAACTTTACAGTTCAGTGGTTCTTAGTATATTCAGAGCTCAAAGCTAAATTTTACCACTTAAAATGCTAAACATCTAAATTTTACAAAAGTCATTAGCTTCTTAATGAAAACAGTAAAGAAGCCTGTGACGACACAGGTTAGCTCTGTGCCTTTTGTTCTAGGACTCTAATCTTATTCCCTAGCATTTTATTTTTAATCGAACATTACTTTCAAATTTCATAAGCAAAATATAACTCATTATAATATTGAGTACTGGAAACTTGGTAACAAGGCTTGTATTTAAACCATGACAACCAAAAAAACTAGAAAAAGGAAAGTGAATATATTTAAATTATCATTCTATCTCTATTACATCAATTGACTGGTTTAACTACTCTTTTAAAAGAGGTGGTAACTCTTATTTTGACATCATACAGACATAACCATGCTGTTCTCAGAAGAGAAATCACACCTGAAGTGGAAGAAATGATTTGCTGATTTTTGTGACATTCAGAAACAACTTCTTGAGAAGGAGCTTCCTTATCTTGTAGTCAATTAGGAGATTTGGGGCAAAAAGAGAAAACAGAACAAGAAAATGGATTTCACAAACAGAAAGGTAAAAATACAAATACAGATTTTTTTTAGATATTGTATATAAATAGTCATAGAAAAGTAGACTGACAGCTTAGAATTTATTTTTTTAATTAATATGGTAATTTTAGATTTTATCATTATTTATATCCTGGGCCTGATTACTTTAATGAATTACATACTCCTAGCAAATTGGCTGCCGACTTCAGAAAATTACAGAGCATTAAAGTACCTCTAAAGTTTTCTCAAAGACACATTTAAGAATGTTTCTCAAATCCACACTCATTATTTGCATCAAAAAACATCTTATACATGCTCAGACTCATTCAGAAAGAGACAAATAACAGTGAGATGCCTTTTTTTGGTCTATTGGATTGGTAAAGGCTAAATGAGTTAGCTAAATCATAGTGATAACCGCCCCCCCCCAAAAAAAAAACTCTTATGCTAGAAGTTACTCATTGAAGCATCATTTATAGGAGAAAAATACTGGAAACCACCTAATGCATTCAGCAATAAGGAATTAGTTAACTATTTTTTGGCACAGCTGGAGAAGGAATAAGCTTACCAAGTACTTTTTGATGATACAGGGAAATGTTTGGCAGAAGCAGAAATCACAGTGAAAAGCAAAGGATACAAAATATAGGTAACCCCTGTTATCCAAACTGAATCTATTCCTGAAAATTTGCTGCCTAGTCAGATACCAGGATTTTACTGAATTAGTTTAAAGTAAAAAAGATGTCCCAGATATTCCAATACTCCCAATCTTTGTTAAATAACTCTTAAACACCTAAATAACTATCTATTAAGATTTCTATTATAAAGCATTTTAAACATGACTTCTTTTTTCCCCTCCCCTAAACATCAGTTTTCAATTAACATTTAATCCATTACATACTGTGCGATATGCGATAATTCTAAACATATCAGATATGAATTATCTGTAGCACTGGAGCAAACAGGTACTACAATGTCAAGAAAGAATGAAATGATATGTTAAATATACACTCTAACTGGAGAGCATCCCAAGGCACCTGGGAAAGAACAAATACTGGGACCATGAAGTGTTAAACTATCAGGGAAAAAGCAATGGTATCTGGACAGAGAGAGTCAAGATAGTGAGAGGACACTTGTACTATTTATCATATCTAACTCTGTGAAAAGTACAAAAGACTGAAAGAAAAAACATCAAAATGTCACTTCTAAGTGGTGTGACTGCAGTGAAGTTCATCTTCTTCCTAGCTTGCTATATTATCCAAATATTCCACAATGATCATATGTTATTTTGAAATCATACCAATAAATATTATCTCATAATAATAAAAAATTAGAAGTTTAAAGAGGCACTTACAAGGTTCTATACACAGTTAAGAGAAACTGTTTCTAAATATCATAAAGGATTAAAAATAAGACCAAAAAAAAAAAAAAAAAAAGAAAGAAAAAGAAAAGGAAAAAGAAACAACAGCCCTATTTTTGGCCTTGGCCACTTCCCATCCCTCAGCAGTGAAGGTGCTGAGTTCTTTTTCCCATTGCTCTATCATAGAGAATGAAAAGAGAGAAAGAAAGAGAAAAAAGTATAATTGGTAAGCACAGTCTGGAAATCCACATGAGATACTCTGTCAGCAACGGTAAGGAATCCCCAACTTAGGTTTGAACGTGGGGTTGAAGGCCAAGAGAATACTTCACAAAAGATGTGAAAAAATGAAATCAGTGTTTGAAAATTATTACACTCAATTTTTAAAATGCTCATGTGAGAGGAGAGAAGCATGTCAGTCAAGGATGAGCATCTATTTCAGGTGGGGAAATGATCACAGTGAAGCAGAGAAGCAGCACTGACTGTGGCCGGCGATGGCTGGGAAGGAGCCAGAGTAAGCAGCGTGGCACTACACTCAGAGTAGATTCTAAACTTTTTATCTTTTTTGCTGTTTTCTGAAAATGAGCTTTTACCCTGTCTACTAGGTCCTCTGCAGAGTATCTCCTCCTGCAACGTAAGACCTCCTGATAGAAAAGTGATGGGATCTGAAAACAGCAGAAATGGGCTTGAGTCCTGGTTCCTCTGCTCATTAGCTTTTGTTGTCATGTGTTGAGTCCTTAAGTTTTTTTAAGACACAGTTTCTGTAAAATGAAGATAATGAGTCCTGCTTTGCCACAGAGTTTTTGTAAAGATAACATGAGAAAATGTGTAGGAATGTAGTTAATAAACTGAAAAATGCTTCATTAAAAAAAAAGAATTACTATAGGGGGAGGGAAATAGCTCAGTGGTAGAGCTCATGCTTAGCATTCACAGGTCCTAGGTTCAATCCCCAGTACCTTCATTTAAAAAATAATAATCATAATAATAATTAGGACAACACAAAGAGCAGAGCACTTACATTAATGAAGAAGCTTGTCAGGCCAAATTCCAAATAATAGCTCCTCCAACATTTCCTCTATACCTGGACACAGTTACATACACTCTTCCCACACTAAACCCAGTCTATTCTTCTTCCTAACTCATCTTCACAGCTTCAGGCCTCTCAATCTCAAGTATGAAATTTCAGTAAAGTAAATTAATGGAACTTTTTAACAAATACCTATTGTGTTTTAATTAAGTTATCATAAATTCAATTTAAAAGTTAATTTTAGTTTTAAATTTGTAAAGTATATACCAGGGCTGTGGGCAAGAACCTGGAATGAGTAATTAATATCACATAATTTTAAATTCTCTTTTAATCACTGTTTTGAAGAAAAAGTCAAGATATATTAAATACCACAAAATAAATGAATTTTAAAAATTAAAGTAAAATAGCACTTTACCTGGGTCTGTATTTGTACTTGCATCCTGACGTTCTATAGCTTTCTTTCTTACAGAGGCCATGAAATGCAATCCAGCTGAAGTATTTATATCATCCTGGAGCTTTTCTTAAATATAGCAACAAAATATTAGAAAAAATTAATTGAGAAACCAACATATTACCAGGAGCCTAGAAACAGAGTACCTAACTCAAGGGAGGTGAGCTGTGGGGTGTTGGGATGTATCAAAATGCACTTTCTGAATGAGGTGGTGTCTAAGCTGATCCTCAAAGGCAGTCTAGTGGAATCAAAACCAAAATTGTGGAGGACCCTGTATGCCCAGGCTAGAAACTTATTCTTCTCGCTGCTGAAGATCCAGTAGAAACTGTTAAGCAGGGAAGGAATATGGTCAGATTCACGGTCTAGAAAAACCACCCCAGCCAGTGTGTGAGAAATAAACTCAAGTGGACAAAATTAAAGGAAGGCAATCAGATAGACGAGGCTACTGCAGCAGTTCAGATAAGCATCTAGTAATGGTGAGAAAAAGAGAGCAAAGGAAGTTCTTGACAAATATATGACACAGAACTCCTTAAACCACAGGAATTTCCTGAGTGATAGGAGTATCTTCTGTTATTCATGATAAGCCCCTTTTGATACCTGAGTTTATGCTAATGAGGTGACTCTTGGCAGGCCCCTGGACAGTTTCAGAATGGGTGCTGGTCACCAGAGGAACCAACAAGCATCAGGCCACCCAACTCCCACCTTTGGATAGGGGAGAGCAGCTGAAGATGGTGTTCAATCACCAATGGCCAATGATGTAATCAGTCGTGTCTATGTAATGAGATTTCAGTAAAACCCCTGGAACGATGAGCTAAGGGGCCTTTAGGTTGGTGAGTAGGAGTATGTGCGAGGAGGGTGGTACACCCAAAGACGGTGTGGGAGTGCTGTGCCCCCAGCCCCCACCCTGCCCTATGTATCTCTTCCATTTGGCTGCTCCTGAGCTGTATCCTTTATAATGAAACTGTGATCACAAGTCAAGCACTTTTCTTAGTCCTGGTGTTGTTCTGGCAAAGTAGTTAACCTGGAGGGGGCATCACGGGAACCCCTGAATCTGTAGTTGACCGAACAGAAATGTAGGTGTTGGGAATCTTTTGGGACTGAGCCCTTAACCTGTGGGGTCTGTGTTATCTCTACACTAGTAGTATTATAATTGAATTGAATTATCAGACACTCAGTGCCAGAAAACAGAGAATCATTGTTTAAAATGACATAATACACATCCACTCCAATGACTGGAGTACTATGTGGTCATTTTATATGATGTTATAGAAGAATATCTAGTGATATGGGAAGAGATATACCTTAATACTAGTCTGTAAAAATAGTGAGTTAAAACAAGTAGAGGAGGTACTCTTTTTAAATACATGTGCATTTGTAGATATATGTGAGTAGACATTCAGAAAATAAACTCTGTTAGAATAGCACTACTAGTTATCTCTAGACAAAAGGATTATGGGAGATTTTAATATTTGTCTTATTCCCTTGTTTGTGTTTTCTAAATTTTCTCCAGTGAATACGTATTATCTTTATGAAGAGAAGAATATGTTATTAAGAATGAAAAAAGAAAGTAGTTTTAAGACAACTGAGTGGGAAAGCAGCGCACCAGATGGATCAGGAGGCTACGCAGGTCAGTGAGGAGACAGCTGCTCGGCGCAGGCACCCAGGGGCCTGATGCTGGTCAGGGGCACGGAGGAAGGGAGGGGACCACGTCAAGGACTAAGTGAAGGAGTGGGGCAACAGACAGCCACTTCCAAGGTAAAAATCTCAACCAGTCAGAAGAATGGTGCTATCACTAACAGGAAGATGCTGGTCTAAACTCTGGACTTACTGAATTTAAGGTGAAAGTAGAAAAGAAAGATGAGAGAGGGTAGGTGTATACTTGAGTGTCATCAAAAAAAAAACTTTAAGAGCCAAAGCCATGAGAGTGAATGGCCCTAGAGGCACAGGAGTGTGTGTATGTGTGTGAAAAATACTGAAGAGAAAACCCTGGGGAATGTACATTCAGTGGCAAGAAGTAAACTGACCAATTCAAGAAAGAAAATAATTCACTACCTATAAACAAGCTCTCTTTTCTGAACTGGTTCCTTTACTATGTGCATGTGTTTTCTAGGACCAGTTTGACCCTAGGCATGTTCTTCCATTATTTCCCTTTAGGCCTTATATATCAGTATCTTATTTGAGATTCCAATTAATTGCATTGCTCTACTAATAGGGGTTGGTAAATCTTTTCCATAAAGAGTCATGTATTATATGATAATAATATATTAGGCTTTGTGGACCGTATGGCCCCTTTCTCAACAAATGAACCCTGCTGCAGTGCAAAAGCCAGCACAGAAAACGTGTAAATACATGGGCATGCCTGTGTTTCAATAAAACTTGATTTACAACAACAGATATGGTCCAGATCTGGCCTGCAGGCTATAGCTTGTTAACCACGGCTCTACTGGATAACACATCAAAGCAAATACATATACACACATACACACACCATCTTGTCAAAGATAACATGAAAATAACTGTCTCATTTTTATACACATAGTTTTAGAGAGCTGATTTTAACTCTGAATGGAGACACTGTATTAATATTAATCATGCATATACATACCAAAAGAAATGTCAAAGTCATCCAACGGCTGGGAACCACAATGTTCCTGTTGCTCCTAAATGAACCCCCAAATGATCAATTAATGATTAACTCAAATACACTTATTATTTTGAAATAATATTCAATAGCTATGAAGAGTATTGATTTTTTAGGTATAGGTTAAATCCTGTAATTCTAGAAATATTTATCCTATCAAATTACTTACTCTATTGAAGTAAGTCTACAAAGGACTTCGTGAAATTCACAAGTCAAACAATTAAAAAAAAGAGCATTACCAGTTTAATGTAGTAACTAAATTATGGTATGTAATGCTCTCCTGCAGAGTAGCTTTAACACTCAAATGGTATCAAAACTGTTCATGGACTCAATATTTTAACATGTACACCTCCAGACATGTTCTTAAGGACTTGCTGAAAAAGTGTGTCTTTTAAAAAATTCACGTAAATAAAATTGTTCCTGTTTATTTAATATCTTGTTGCAAAAATAGGTAAATAAGTCACCAAATTTAGAAGGAATGTTTGAAACAATAAGATTAAAAATACAGGTTGTATAACAAACCTATGTTTGGGGAATCCAAAAGGCACCTAAAGAGACAAGTGAAACTATTATAGGAAAAACCCAAATAACACATGGTATGTGTGAAGATGTCACAGAAAAAAGCAGTGATTTCAAGTATAAAAAAGTCACACAAGCAGATGCTCTAAACCAGTTTCTTGATTCACCATCCAGCTGCTTTTCACATTCACAGCTGCACATCTGCTGTTGCACAGAGGGACTCATGTACTTACTGGCGCTAAGATTCTCCCAGTCACAATCAGAAGCTCCCAACACTCAGAAGACTAGACAAACCACAGAGACATTCCAAAGTCTGTGTACGCGCAAACTAGGGGAGAACGTATCGTGGTTTCTCGTTACCTTGGGTTTCGTAACTATTTCTGGATTATTATCATCAATGATGGAATCCTCTGGCTGGAAAGCCACACTTGGTTTTCTCCTTAGCTTCTCTGATCTTTTTTCTTGCAGCTCTTTTTCAGCTCGTCGTCTTTGCCTGTTAAAAACAATAGTGTAAAATATATTTCTGCTATATTAATAACATCAGTTTTTCGTTTTTATCATGCTAAATAGGGAGACAGTTATCACAATTACATAAATAAATTATTTTCAATGGCATTTAATTAAATTAGCAAGATGTTCTGCTAGAATACAAGCAAATACAAGCAGCAGTCAGGTCACATGAAAATTATTTCTAGCTCCTCTACTACTGAACTGACTTTTCTGTTAGTCTCTAGAATCTCAGGTTAGAGTTACAACTTTTGGACAATTTTGAAATTCTCTTTTCTGAGATTCTAAACTGGCCCCAGAAACTCTATCAGATACCTCCATTTACTATTTAAACAGCAAACTTAGTCAGTTCCACAAGGAGGAAATCCCAGCAAGGAGGAAAGAGGGCCCAAAAAAGTAAAGAGGAAACCTTACTCTGAAGGGAGTTTACCTGGAAAAGATGGAAGGAAAGAACCATTTCTGGAGACAGAGCACTGGTAGTAGATTTTAGGGTTTGATAAATGTGAATTTTTTTAAGTGTCTAGACTCGGTAATAATCTACCAGTCAACACATGTATTGAACATCCATTATGAGTAAAACACTACAAATGCTCCTCACTATAAGTCACAGCCTTGCTTTTTTTTTTTTTTTACATGCACATTTCTTAGTGCCCTGAAACAATTCACATCACCTACCCTCCTGCTTCCTCTGTGAGAGTCTGGAGGATATGGTAAGATGAATAACAATAAATGTTAGTTTAGTGTACGGGATAGTAAATGGAATACTGCATGAAACACCAAATATCTGTGCTGCAAAACATGACTGCTCATTCTGTTACAGAAAAATGTAAAAGAAACCCACAGCCTATGAATGTGAGGAAAAAATTCCTTAATAAAACGGAAAAAAAAATAGTATTTGTTTCTAACAATATAGGAATTTTCCTCATCACAGGATGTGTTCAAATGCATAACACTTGACATGGAAATTGAATATGCAATTATGTATAGGCTGGGAGATTGAACCAGATAACTTCCAGCTGGTCACTATTAATAAACTTGCAGGTATGTGATATGTTCAAATAAAATTTCACTTAAAACTTGCCTTTTTTTACTGTCCTTTACTTGTCTCACTTCAGATGATTCTATTTTGACCTTTAGAAGCTGAAAGTGTCCAGGATCACCTTGTTCAAATAAATTATGTGTTAATTTCTGTTGGCTTTGTTTAAATGCAATGACGTTTTCAAGTGGAATAAGCTGTGGTTTTTGGTACTATAAGAAAGAAACAAGGCATTGTGATTTTAAATGATAAACCTCAAATGTGCAATATATAAATTAAAAATTGAGAAAAACATTTGTTTATATTAAACTAAGATGTGCAAGAGATAGAACATAGCAAAGATAACAAATTGATTGGACTGCTAAGATGAGTATCCAGATCTTAAAGAATAAATGATTTTAGATACCATTTTCTGAAAATTTCAACTGGGCATTTTATTTCAGAAATTAAGCTAGAAGTCCTCACCTTCTTAATTTCTTTTTCATTTTGAAAATCTTCCTTCCTATAATTGAAATTATATACTATCTAGTATTTGATTCAAAATTCTTTGGAACAGGGAGAACGCAGGGGGTGCAGATTATGAAAGGAACTGACTAGCAGTATGTTGATAATCACCTATGCTGAGTGATGGTAATTCCAGGGGTCATGATACTATACTAACGTTAAAAAGTTTTTTTTTTTTTAAACCATCTCAAAACGTTTCCCACTCTTTTAATCCTTTCTTTTCTGTTCTTAAAATGTTCAGAAGAAAAGAAGGCATGGTTAGGTACATGGTTAGGAAAAGAACAACCATTTCTTTTCCAAGACCGTCTTCAAATCTTAAAAGGGCAATCAACTACTCAATTACCCAATTACTGGCTTACAAAATCAGAACCTACACAACCTAAATCTCGTAAACCGAAGGTTACAATTTTAAAGAGGATTTGGTGGGTCTATAAAGATTTAATCTTTGTATTTTAACTACTTTAAAAAGATACAGTTTTTTAATATGTACAACGACTTATAGACCTGAGTCTATTTAACAATTTTAACCTGTAATAGATTTGAAAGCAATCATCTCACAATTGCTAGGAACCTCAAACAATGTTCTCTAGATAGGCTGACAGGCATGCACACACACGTGTGCAAACATACACACACAGCCCTACACACATGAACAAGACTACTGGTCATTTTATTTTACTTATTTCTTCTCTGAGCAGAATCTCAGAAATATCTATGAGAGTCTAGAAAACTCTGGTATTGATGTACAAGAGTACAAGAGTACAAGAGAGACATAAAATCTTTAAGATACCCAAATATTATTTTAAACTAAATTTTTATGCCATTTTCAATAACAAAAGCATTATTTTTTAAAAAAGAAATGTGTAAGAGCTTTTCATTGAGTGTATATTTATGGTATGAAAAATGCAGGACTGTGCTTTTGTATCACTCTGCAAAAAATCATTACCATGTTTTCTGAGGATAGACATGAATGAAGTAGTGACAGTCCTGGGTATTTTCCTTCTTCTGCTCCAGCTCTAACAGGTATTGACGGAACTGTAACTGATGCCCTTGAGACAGAGGAAAATATAAAAGGAGGTTTAAGTTGCAGGTGCAATAATGGAAGTCCAAGGGAACTCTGAGGAGGTATCTCAAAGGGCCCTGGCTTAACATCAAACAGCTTTACTGGTTTTATAAATGTTGAAGAGTCCTGTTGAGGTGTCAGGTGTTCTTGTCCAACTTTCTGATCCAAACTCGCATGCTTAGGGATTTCAGTAATTATTGTTTCTGCCCATTTCTTCTGCTCCACTGCTTTTTCTACAGTTTCAGTATTATACTGGCTTGAATTCAAATGGGACACTGAAGAAGTGTCCATTGTACTCTTTGGCAAAGGAGGTTGGAAGAAATCAGATAATCCCCAAGCCTCTCTTGGCTGTGGCAGAGGCCTGGAGGGAACTTCTGGGACTCTTCCTGTATGTAAGGAAAGGGGCTTAAATTCATGCTTAGGCTGAAAATGAAGCAAAGGAAAACGATCACCAGGTCTGAAAGCTTTTGCAGCTGGGATAAGTTTAGGTGTCTTTGGAATGGCAGACGATGTGGACAAAAGGTGGAGGTGAGCAGTTCCATCAGGGGCTGGAGACAGTAAAGTGGTTGGTAAGCTCTGAGACGGTGCAATTAGTCCTCTGTTCTGGGGTTGGCCTTCTAATTGACAAGATGAAACACTCCCATGTGGAACATTCTGGAATTAAAAAAAGCTATTATATAAGTTTAAAATACATTACAAACTCCTTGTTTTGTAAATGATGTTCAATATGCTTTGGAGGGGGTGGAATATAGTAACTGCTAAAAAAGTTATTTACTCAAATAACCAACAAATGAACTACCAGGACAACTTTAACAGCATGATTTAAATGCCTACCTTTAGATTTCCGTTACTGCTTCCAGCAGACTGCACAATTTCTTCATGGCAGTGAGGACTGTTCTTGCCAGGCTCTCCGGTGCACTCTCCCATGGGTTGTGGGTTAATGAAAAATCTCTCCTTCAGATTTCTACTGTCTTCAACATCATTGCTCCCTCTTGTGGGGTTTGATACTTGGCTTCCCACCAAATGCACAGACTGAGGCTGCTGTAGAAGTTGATGCACACCCGGGAGGTTAGCAAAGGATGATCCTACTATTTGCATCAGGCTCATGAAATTGATCTGTTGCAGCTAGAATAAAATAATAATTAAAGAAACATCTTAATGTAATGAGAAGAACCTAAAGAAGCAGCAACAATTACCTGGGTATTCCAGAACAGTCATACTTCCGTCTTACTGATGTCTTGTCAGACCTGTAAATGCTGAGCAGGAAGCATAGCTGGATGAGTTTTGTTTTTTTTTTTTCAAAAAAAGAAAAAGAAGAATAGCTTCCTGTCTTCAAGGAGCTGTCAACTGGGAATATGAATTCATAATGAGACTTGGGACTATCTGTAAAGCAGTTTACATAAATATCCCAAGGTTCATAAAGGAGTGATCTGATGGAGTGGGTGAGGATAATGAAAGAAATCCTAAAATGGGTGTGCTGTGAACAGGTTTCAAGGCAAGAAAAAAGCAGAGATTAGCAAGCAGGTGAAAAACGAAGAATTTCTGTGGAAGAGCTGACTGAGTGAAAGGCGAGGACATGCACAGTGGCTGACAAACCCTGAATGATAAAATCCCCTGAGGGGCATTAAAAAAAATCTTGATGGCTAGGTCACACTCCACACTATTAAAATCAGAGTGTCTGGGCATATGAGCGGGATTAGTATTTTTTTGAGATGACCAGGTGATTTCAATGTGCAAAAAACCTTGGGGACCACTAACATACACACTGGCTTACAGGGAACAGGAAATTCACAGCTAATGAGAAGAGAGGCTACCACAGTAGTTCTCAAACGTCAGCATGCATCAGAGTCACCTGGAGGACCTGTTAGAGCTCTCTCTGCTGAGACCCCATCCCCAGAGTTTCTGATTCCAATAGGTCTGGGATGGGGGCCTAAAAATTTGTGTTTCTAACATCTCAGTGATGCTGGTGTTAATGGTCCAGGGCCCACACTTTGAGAACTACTGGACTTGTGAGAGTATGGTGCAAAAAGAGGGTGGTAAAGCTGGTCATGGGACCTTTCAAGCCCAAAAGAAGAGTCTGCACTTCATAAAACAAACCAACAGGGAAACACTGTAGGCTGTAAAAAAAAAAAAAAAAAAAAGTAGGTTCCCTTTAATTATATAAAAGAAATACATGCTTCCTCTAGAAAAGAGCAAAGTAGCATAAAAAAGAAAATAAAAATCATTCATGATCCTAGACCCAAAGATAACTAGCATTGACATTTTTAGTATATTTCCTTTCACTCTGTATTTTCAAAACATGATTGATATATAGTATACAAATTTGTATCTGAAATTGACTGAAGATTTTAAAACAGGAAAATAGCAATATTAAAACAATATCTGAAGAAAAATGTCTTAGAAATGCACATATAAGACACTGGAAGTGTGAAGTTCTAAGAATCTAAGGTTGGCTACACTTACAGAAATAGCAAGTGGCTGTACTGACATATGATGTGGGCAAAGAGCCAAGGGGGCATGGTAAAACACTGGATATGGGTAATGAAAGAAGATAAAGACGACTCTCTAAGACAGTGCTTCTCAGTCTTTTGTGTGCATCAGAATTATCTGGAGAACTTGTTAAATACACAGGGCAGTGACCAGCAAAGTCCCTAGGTAATCCAAACAACAAGTCTGACAAATGCTTGTGAAACTTCAAGCATGTAGACTTGGTCATGCTACTAAACAGAAAAGGGGAATAAGAGGCTCAGCAGAATGAAAATAAAATCAGTTTCAGTAAGTTCCATGGAAAGGTGAGACATGCTGAAAAAGTATTCCTATCAAGGCCCACAAGTTCAAAGAGAAAATTAGTGCCAAGAATCATCAACATGAAAATGGTATATTGCATCACATAAAAAAATATGGTAGTGAATGCAGAACACATGAAGAGAATATTAGATCTGAGGGAAATTAAAGTTTAAGGAATAAAACAGAGAAAGGAAATAATTTTTAAATTGTTGACAGAGAAAAGGGTAACCAGGTGAGAAAAAGATAGACGTCAAAGCAAACAGTAGTTTAAAATGTAGCTGACAATTTCAAACCAAGCCAACATTGGGTTGAGAGTGATAAACAGGATGTGACAGGCTGTGTTAGAAAATAAACTTTGGATACCTTTCAGCAGGAGTCCTCTCGTCTGGTTTGATTACCCCCCACCTCACTTTTGTGAGCAGCTCCACATCCCCACATCCCCACATCCCCACGAGCTCAGTAAAAAAAAAATCATGAGAAGTAGGGAACTCAGCCTAGATTCTAGGCCCTAGAGTAAGGAACTTCTGAACGACAAATGAAGAGTGCCCAAGGCAGAGAAACCCTGTAATTTTAAGTTTAACTTGTCTGTTTCTCAAAGTTTGTTCATATTTTAGAAACTTACATACATATCGTGTGTAGATTTACTTGTTTATATGGAGATGTGCTTACCTGAACTAATTTAAACATTTCATCTTGGAGCATCTGCCTAACAGAATCGGAAGAATGTGCTAACTGAGCCCTGGGTCCGTTTCTCGAGGCTGGCTGAGCTGTTGGCAGAGGTGTTTGTGAAGAAACATCGATTTCATTTGGTGCCAAAGGTGGAGCTGAGGAGGATTTATCTTTACATGCAGAGATCTGTGCACTACATGGAAGCATATAAATAAAAAACACACTAATCAAGAAAAAACAAATTAGATATTTATAATCTGGATATTTTGAGCCTACTTTTTTCTTCTACTTTAAAGGCTTTCTGGAAGTTTTCCACAAAATTTGAACCCTAACGCCTATCTCACTGCACCCTGCAGGCCCCAGATACATTTGTCATCAGCACAGTTATTTATCCAAATGCCTTTATTAACGGACATGTTGTCTAGTGGGCCACGGCCCCGCCCTATGGTGTTACAATCCAGGACAGTTCACACATTTATTTTACTTTCCGGGTCCCTGTAGGCATCTGAGTTTGAGACCTGTGCAATCATTCTGATTAGCTGTACAGACTATGTAATTTGGCTTAGGAATGTATTTGGGGGCAGATAAATTTAATAATCCAGAGTGGAATCAAGAAAACTAGGAAATGTATGGGTTAAAAAAATGTTTAATTCTGGGATGGGTAAAGCAAACCCCTGCTGATCGTCATTAAACATGAAACAATAGTCTTGTGAATATTTCATTTCCAAACAAATCAGAGTTCATGTTTATAATTAAACCCTAACAAAAAATGCTATTTGGAAATAAAAATAAAAGATGAAAGTAAGTTTTAAGTTAAAAAAAAAATGATTGGGGATGATTCCTTAAAACAGAGATGTTTTACTCGGTTTTCTAAGCAAATCAATTTCATAAACTAAGGGAGCAGGCACTATCACATCCAAATTAACTGATCGTCTCTAAAAAGAAAATAACACATTAAATTGAATGTAGATTTATTTGGGTTTACACTCATTCTCTTTCAGCAATAATATTTGTCTTTTATCAAGCATTTCACGTGCTTAATAACAAAACTGTGTTTGACAAATCCATGAAAAACAGGCATTTCAACTAACTTGCCTATTTTAAGACAACTTTATTGGCCTTTACTTTCTACAAGTAGCAAGGAGATAAATTCTAATTACGGAGAATTTTTCTAAAGTAAAGCTGTGCTGTATCATTCTTCTATTTCAACGTAATTTGTAAATACTATACACATTGTTCAACTGCTGTAAAAGAAGTTCAAAAGACAGAACTGGATGAATCTGTACTATGAGAGAATTCAAAGGATTTCATATGCTATTAGAAATCTCTTACAGGCTGAAAATGAGCAACAACTACATCATTCAGTAATGAATCAACTACTTTTTTTCAGAAAAGACTTGTTCTAAAATAGTTCTTTATGTACTCTTTCAATAACAAACTTAAAGGTGTCAGAAATGTGTATCTATTTCAATGTGTATCTCACTTTCAATGCTTAATACTGCTTTCATTTTATTTTTCGGTTTTGGCCAAGATGCTTAGTAATTATTTCAAAACGGTACAGTAGGCATAACTTCATTCTCTTATCTACTTGTAATCATATCAAAATGGTGCAGCACCCAGAAATTCTTACCTAGAAACTTCTGAACTTGTATCTACACAAAATGAATGAGGAATGATGTGCTCAGGATCTGAAAAGGCTTCAATCATACTGTAATTAAAGATGAATAATCAATTAGGAAGCAAGATATTCTTCACATCATCTAAGGTACAGGTGATCTAATGCTCAACCATCTAAGAGTCTAACCGTCCTCTAATCTCCTATGACGCTTAGCTCATAATTATAATCTGTTTACATCCGTCCCCATAGCAATTAGTAACAGATTCAAACAAAAGCAAAGAATATGTCTGTATGGCTTAACAAACAACTTGAACACTACTAAGCACTCGGCAACAGAAATAACAGAATCTAAAATAAGGGGAAATGAAGTTAGCTGGGACCGCAAACTTCACTTAGGAAGAGGCAGACACTTTGCTCAGGAACACTACAGACCCCGTTATCACACCTGCAACTACAATGACTAGTTTTTTACTAATAGAAATATCAATATTACTTATAAAGGCACAGGACATTAAACATATTTGTTTTGTTAATTATCCACAGAAAAACCAAACAAAATTTATATATGAGAAGAGAAAGAAAATCTAATTATGTTGCTCCTCTTATCCAAGGTAATTCTAAAACTCTAAAACTTCAAAAACTCTAAAAATGAAGAAATCATGCTCAAACTACAACAAATGAAAACCGCCTCCAGCTCTCCTTGAAGCAATGATAAGCTAGCTAGCAGAGCACGTGCACATCACAGCCCTATGGACAGTGTGTACATCACAGCCCTACGGACAGTGTGGTTCTCATACCACAACAGTGAAAGATGATATATATATATATTATGACACATAATGATTATTCATTTGGTCCAATAAAGTGGAATGAGTATGGAAAAGTAGTTTCCTAATTAGCAGCTGAATACACTTTGGTCTGTTTACAGCTATATTTTACTTTGATAAGGCTGATAGTGGTAGGACAAAAGGCATTTTAGATATCATTATATCACGCTATCAAGATTTAGAAGTATAACATTTACTGAAAAATCATCACTGCCATTTCTATTAAATTGAAGTTACAATTTCACTAGGAACACAATATCATCATAAAATATATATTGTAAATTATGAGGGAAAAAAAACCCTCTTCATCAAGTGAATCCCAGATGAACCTTGGCCTTTGTTCAGTGAGGTAAACAAGGCAGTTGTAATCACTTTCACACTTTCCCCCCCTTACCCTTTCTGTTCAGCTGATTTTTTCTCCATGCATGTCTCGAACAGTTCTTCCCTTGGACACTGAACTGCTCCTGTGGAATGCTGTTAAAATTAATAGTACCCCACCCCCCAGAAAAAAGAAGTGAAACAAACAGCTGTTACTGTCTTAGGTATCTTGAGTTTCACATTAGCCACTCGCCTAAAAACCACCTAAAAGCAAGTGAGAAACTAAACATTAAAAGGTTCTCCCAGTCCTGCTCTAACCAGATCTTTATACTTTTATGTCTTTAGCCCGAAACCACTGAGCATATTAGACTACAAAGCCAAATGATGTCACTAGAAATCATTTACAAAGTACTCACAAATACACTGTAAACTACACACACACATCACTACGTAAGTAAGTACAACTGACGTCTGAACAACACGATTTTGAACTGCACAGGTGCACTTATACGTGGATTTTTTTCAATAAATAGAGTAGTACACGATCTGGGGTTGCTTGGATCCCCACCTGTGCCTGGAACCAATACTCATGGACACCAAGGGACGAATGGATGTGGCTTTTTTCACTGTATGGGAGGGGTCGAAGCCCCTAACTGCCACATTGTTCAAGGGCCAACTGTGCATTGTAAAAACAACTATAAAATTAGAAGAAAAAAAAAACCTAACCCTTTTAAAAGATATTGTTTTAATAATTAGAAATGTCTGTGTGTTCTGCTTGGAAATCCAGTGTATACAGTTTTGAGAAAACAAATAATACATAAAAGTGCACATATGTGCAAAATCTGCATACTTACATTCATACATGTATACACATACATACATGCTGAATTACACATTTTGAATATGGGACACTTTCATCACTCTTAATTAATTTACTATAGCAGCTTATGAAATTAAACTTTCATTGCCTGAAATTATTAGATATCTTACTAATAACAGAATTTCACTGAAAGAAAAATGCTACAAGACATGGGTAGACTCCACAATCTACAGTATACTTTTAAGACATTACAGCCTTGGTTGGATACATTGAATATAAACACTTAAATATAATTTAAGTTACTTTATCCACTATTTATAGACTTACTTCTTCTAAATGCTGTGGTGAAGTCTGCATACAAAAGGCAATATTGGGACTTTCAATGCTTCCAACAGGTTCTTTGGCATCCTCTATAGGGAAACAAGGAGAGAGAGTAAACTGACCTTTAGAAAGACAACTTACTTTTTAGAAGGTTCAGGAATATTACAGGAAACAAATAAAATGGCAGAAACATTTTAATATCCTCCTTAGAAAAATATCTTTTAAAAACACGTAGAGACAACCCCTCTTCATCAAGTGAATCCCAGGTAAGTCTTGACAGGCCTCATACCAGTGTGTATAATTCCATATAAAGCTCTGAGAATTTCTGTTTTAAGGAAGACTGCCAAGGAAAGGTTCACAGAATTGGTTCATAGAAATGACGACAGCCATAATAGTTACACAAGCAAGGTAAAAGCCCCCCAAATTGTGAATTCAGGTTATGAGTTAATGTGCTCAACATTTCATAAATATTACATTCTCTTTTAATATCTGGCTTTAGGACCAATTTAGATATAAGACTAACTTATCGCAGATAATCATTCACCCATATCAAATCAGTAAGGCCAAACAAAAAGATCAGCCAAATGAACTGACCTTCATAGTCTGATGGGTATATCTCCAGTTCCTCCTGTGCAAATGTTTCAACTTCTAAAAGATTCTCAGCAATATCTACAAACTCTTTTTCAGTATCATCAGTGACAGAAATCATCTCATCATTGGTTTCTTTTATTTCAGAATTTTTTGTCTCAGTTGGCATCCTATGGATAAAAATGATGCAGTTAAAATTATTATAACTCATTCTCGGAAACAAAGAGGTTGCTGTCAATTGATTCAGTCTACTGAAAAAGAATGAACTTAGCCATCACACTTACAAAGTCTTTTGCTTTTAACCATATATGGTTCATAGCAGAAGGCTAATAAAAGGCTGCTCAATGAATAACTGAAAGTCTCATTTTTATTTACTCAAATATGAGAATAATTTCAGCTTATCTAAATGTGCCATTTTCACAAAGGAATCTTTCTGCTACCAAGGCTTCATCTTTGGTATTCAAAGATACATTAATCATAGTATCACTTAATATGTAAAGATGGATGAAATGATTAGTTCAACTTCCTCTGACACAGGACATCAATAAATATAATAAAGGGACCTCTTGCAATGGATTAGCTGCTCTCTCAGAAGATACAAGCTAGACTAACAGGGAAGAAACAAAATTTGTAATCAAGTGTTAAAGCGCTTCGGAAAGCACTTGCTTCCTGCTTCTCCAGTTCAAAGAAATGTTCATTTCTTTAACTTTCAAGGGTTCAGTTCTCCTTTAAGAACATACAGCTTCAAACAAGATATCCACTGAAAAGGAAGGTATAATTGGCGACTTACTTCAAGATACTCTGACAAGATTCATTTTGATCATTTCTTTCCTCAGCCCCACCTTGGGTGGATACTGCAACCAAACAGCCAGCATCTGCTTTACAGTCACTCTCTACATCGGGCCCGGTCTGAGGCCCAGGGTAATTATTCTCTGACACCTAAAACAAACCATTTATAGTATTTAGAATTCATTATTGAATCCCTTACTGTTCATTATATTTTTAGACTATTAATACTTTCTACAGAACTTCTCCTGATTGCATCTCTTATTCACTTATCAAGTATTTACTGCATTTCTAAAACTTAATACTCGATGCTGAAGCAATGACCAAGTCTTTATTCCACCTAGAAAAAATGAGCCTACCTACACAGTATTCAAAAGAAATCAGCCTTACAAACTTGTAAGGTATATTACCAATGTTTTCAGGCCACAAAACAATAGCAATAAAAATATAAAGTTACTTTCATTTAATTCTCTTTACTATTATAAAGGCATTAAGTAATTATTTCAAAATGACATTGTGGGCAAATTTATATGCAGCTAAAAATACAAGGGATGTATCTCTTTTGTGTTACTTAGAAATTTAGGTATGCATCACTTAGAAACACAAAGATTTCAATGACAACAAATATCACAGTATCTTCTAAACTACCTTAGGAAAACAGAAAATTATCTCAAAAAAACCCACAAAAAGAAAACATAAAACAAACTCTCACACACACATTCATACTCTTCAACCTAGAATAAACTAAAAATTTAGAATGAAGGCACTTCAAAACGGAACAAATGTAGAAACTAAAAGTGTAGAGCGGGTTGACCAAGATGGCAGCATAGGAGGCTCCTGAACTCCTCTCCTCCCACAGACACACTGAACATGCAACTCCACACGGAGCAATTACAGCTGAAAGGAATCCAGAAACTTGCTGAGTGACTCCTACACATTAAGTGAATGAAAAAATACTCATGTTGAAACAGGTAGTTAATGTTGAGACGCAATCTGACCATAAACCTGAACCATGGGAATAGTACCCTACAAGCAGGAGGGAATTCCCAACTCCCAGCTTCTAAAAAGCAAAGAATTTGGACACCATATATATTGCCCCAACTTTTAAGACTCCTACTTGAGGGACAGGCCTGCAAAACACCTAGCTCTGAAAGCCAAACAGGCTAGCATCCATGAGACTCCAAAGACCATAGCAAACAAAGAAGCCGTTATTAACAAATATTTGAGCACTCCCTGCAGCTATCCCCACAGGGCTTAGCACAGAGGGGCAGGCACAAGCACCTATCTTCCAGTCTTCCCCTGGAAGGAGTCCATCTGTACACTCTGAAAGCTGCTGCCTGAGGGTCCAGTGCCTGAATACACATCTAGGCTACAGTCCTCCCCAGAGACCAGGGGAGTTAATGGACACCTCCCCCACCTTCTCCATCTAGACTGCTCCAAGTCGCCAGTACCTCCCTGGAAGGAGTTTGGACACATATCTGGTGCCCTAGTTTTTGCAGCTGCTGACTGAGGGACAGGTTTTGTCTCTCATAGTCAATAGGGCTTATATTCACAAGGCATACAGGACTGTAGCAAACAAAGAAGCAGTTCTTAATGGGTGGAGGAATACCCACCTTTTGGCTATACACCCAGGCCCAGTGCACAGGGAGTAGACAAAAACACCCATCTCCTAGTTTCTCCCCAAAAGGGGCTTAACTACATACTTCATCACATGCTGCCTGAGGGTTCAGCTGTCAATCAGCCTGAATTTAGATGCCAAATGTGATCTACACCTTTGGGACACTGATAGGTCTTGGCATAACCTCAACCACTGGGAGTCACTAAGAACAAAGAAGGAGGCTTAGATATTCACAAAGATTTCAGAGACCATCAAAAGCTCGGGCCAGGCTGATTGATGAGGTTTATCTCCTATACAAGGCCACTCTGTTTAGACTGGGCAATGTGGCTATTTTATCTAATGCATAGAAACCAACACAGAGATTCAAGGAAAATGAAGAAACGAGGAATATGTTCCAAACAAATGAAAATATAACTCTCCAGAAGAAGAACTTAATGAAACAGGTAAGTGATTTAACTGTTGGGATTCAAAATAACAGTCACTGATACCAGGGAAGCAATGCATTAACTAAGTGAGAATTTCAATGAAGAGACAGAAATACAAAAAAGTGCCAAATAGAAATTACAGACCTGAAGAATACAAGAGCTGAACTAAAAAATTAATGGATGGGTTCAACAGCAGACTAGATCAAGCAGAAAAAAGGATCAGAGAACTCAAAGACAGGGCAGTGGAATTCATCCAGAGAAGCAAAAGGGAAGAATGAAAGATGAAAATAACTTGAGACCAATATATGCATTATGGAGGTCCTAGAAAGGGAAGAGAGAAAGAAACAGAAAGCTTATGCAAAGAAATAATGGCTGAAAACTTCCCAAACCTGGAGAAATAAACAGACATCAGATCCAAGAAGCCCAGAGGATTCTCTTTTAAATAAGATAAATACAAAGAGACCTACACTGAGAAACACTGTAATTAAACTGTTAAAAGTTAAAGACAAGGGGAGAATCTTAAAAGCAGCAAAAGAAAAGCAATTTGTTACATATAAGGAAACTCCCATAAGGTTATCAGTAGATTTTTCGGCAGAAACTCTGTAGGCCAGAAGGGAGTGGCATGATACATGAAGAGGGCTGAAAGAAAAAAACTGCCAACCAAGAATACTCTGCCCAGCAAAGCTGTTCTTCAGAATTGAAGAAAAGATAGAGTTCTCTAGACAAGTAAAACCTGAAGGAGTTCATGACCACTAGACCAGCCTTACAAGAAAGGTTAAAAAGAGTTCAAGCTAAAACAAATAGATGCTAATTAGTACCAGGAAAACATATGAACGTATTAAACTCATTAGTAAAGTTAAACATACAGCTAAACTCAGAATACTCCAGTATTGTAATGATAGTGGGTAAAACATCCATAACTCTACGAAGTTAGTATGAACACTAAGTGACAAAAGTATTAAAACAACTATACCATAACTTATTAATGGATACACAATTCAAAAAGATGTAAATTGTGATATCAAAAACACAAAGCATGGGGAAGGAGTAGTGTAAATGTGCAAACATTTTGTATGCATTCAAAGTTAAGTTATCAACTTAAAATAGATTATTACAAATATAATATGTTCTAGTATAAGCCTCACAGTAACCACAAAGCAAAAACCTATAGTAGACACACAAAAGATTTTTAAAAAGGAATCCAAACATACCACTATGGAAAATAAACAAATCTCAAAGAAAAGAACAAGGAACTGTAGAACAACCAGGAAACAATGAACAAAACGGTAATATTTAGCCATTTTACTTATCTATAATTGGCTCAAAGGTAGATGGACTAAACTCTCCCATCAGAAGACATGGAGTAGTTGAGCAGATAAAAATACAAGACCCAATTATACACTGCCTACAAGAGGCTCACTTCAGCTTTAAGGACACACATACTCTGAAACTGAAGAGATGGAAAAATACTCCATGCAAGCAGAAACTAAAGGAAAACAGGGGTAGCTATACTTAGACAAAACAGATTTTAAGCCAAAGACTATAACAAGAGACAAAAAACTTAACTATATGATAAAGGGGTCAATTTATCAAGAATATATAACATTAGTTAATATTTATGTAGCCAACAGGGAAGCACCTAAATATTTAAAGCAAATATTAATAGATATGAATAGAGAAATAGCAAAACAATAATAGTAGAGGATTTCAATACCCCACTTTCAACAACAGATCATACAGGAGACATACCTCAATATACTTAAGGCCATATATGACAAGCCCACAGTTAAGATCATAGTCAACAACGGAAATCTAAAGTTTTTCCTCTAAGGTCAGGAATAAGACAAGGATGTCCAATCTCATCACTTTTATTCAACAGAGTACTGGAAGGGCTAGTCAGACAATCAGGCAAGAAAAATAAACAAAAGGAATCCAAACTGGAAAGGAAGAAGTAAAACTATCTCTATTTGCAGATAACATGATATTATATATAGAAAACCCAAAAGACTCCACCCAAAATGGAATAAATGAATTTAGAAAGTTTGCAGGATATAAAAATCAATATACAAAAATAAGTTGCATTTCTATGCATATACAATGAATTATAAGAAAGAGAAATTAAGAAAACAATCCCATTCATAATTATATCAAAAGAATAAAATATCTATGAATAAATTTAAGCAGGGAGGTAAAAGATCTGTACACTGAAAACTGTAAGACACTGAGGAAAGAAATTGAAGACACAAATATATGCAAAGATATTTCATGCTCATGGATTAGAAGAGTTAATATTGTTAAAAAGTCCATATTACCCAAAGCAATCTACAGATTCAATGCAATCCCTATCAACATTCCAATGGCACTTTTCACAGAAATAGAGAAAACAGCCCTAAAATTTGTAGAGAACCACAAAAGACCCCAAATAGTCAATGCAGTCTTGAGAAAAAAGAACAAAGCTGGAGGCATCACATTTCCTGATCTCAAATTAGAGTCATTCCTCAGTATCAGCCAAGGATTGGTTCCAGGACCTCCTGGATACCAAAGTCCTCAGATGCTCAAGTCCACAGTCAGCCCTCCATATCCACAGTTCTGCATCCTTAGATTCAACCAACCACGGATAGTGTAGTACTGTATTTACTGAAAACAATCTGCATATAAGTAGACCTGAGCGGTTCAAACTCATATTGTTCAAGGGTCAACTGTACTGTAGAGCACAGTTACTGTAATCTGTATATTACTATTATTATATGCTTAGATATATTTATACTTGTAAGTACTATATGTACAGTACTTATAAATTACATATACTGTATACTACTTATACACACTATATAAGCTACAGTAGTCAAAGCAGTATAGTGCTGGCCTAAAACCCGACACACAGATCGATGGAACAGAACAGACAGCCCAGAAACAAATACACACACTTATGGTTAATTAGTTTGAAAAAGGAGTCAAGACTCTATTCAATGGAGAAAGGTTAGTCTCTTCAGTAAATGGTGCTGGGAAAACTTGACAGTCACGTGTCAAAAAATGAAACTGGGTCACTACCTTACAACATACACAGAATTAACTTAAAATGGATTAAAAACTCAAAAATAAGACCCAAAACCATAAAGCTCCTAGCAGAAAAGACAGGCAGTTAGGCTCCTTCACAACAATATTTTGGATTTGACACCAAAAGCAAAGGCAACAAAAGCAAATTTGTCAATTATACCTCAATAAAACAGAGACAAAAATAGAACAAATTTAGACACTTTTGGAATTCTCCAAGTATTTTTTTTAATCCATGTCCCAACTATTTTACCACATAGAAATTTGTTTTCCAAGAAATTCATCGTCATCTTTTTTTGAGTGCAACAGCAACTACTCAATCAAAAGATTATGAAAAAAAATACTGGCCTTGCAAACTGTCAGGTTAAAAGACAGCCCTGTTACTTGCCATTGGGTAGGGAAAAGGAAAAATAGCTAATAAGTACTAACTTCACTGATACCCATCTGCCTTTGTAGGTTTGATTCTCCAAACTCATTTGCCAGAGAGTGTAAGAAAGATGATCCCCTAATATATATGAGACATCAGTAATAAAAACTGGACAGCTGCCTAGCGCTTCCTCATCTGAACTAAAACCTGAAACTTAAAAGAGAAATAATATAAATATAATACTACTTATAATATCACTTAAAATTATCTATTTTTCCTCCTGTTTCTTTTATAAACACATATGAAACCTCCGAATCTTACAACCTCTCTGAAAGTACTTTACCTCTAATTAATCATTTTTAAGAATTAAACAAAGCACTTTAGCAAATTAGATGATACAGATTACAATCAGCATTGTCAGTAACTTTGTTATTTAGTGATTCTTTATTAGAGGGGGAAATACAAATATAGTTTTAAGCTAAAATGAGAATTCTCATTTGTATATAATACACAATTCAAGTACTTACCTTAATAATGGCATTTGTTGCCTTATATGTAGCAAAATAGGGTTGTTCTAAAAGCCACAATGATGTAAGAATGGCAGCTGTAGAGGTCTTCACACGAATGACAGGACTATACTCACAGGATGATTCAGTGAGACCAGAATCACAGAGCAGTCTTCTATCAGACCACCTTATCATCCATTCCAACAGCTTTCTTATACTGCCAAATGTGTTATTTAGTGCTAAAGGAAGATCTTCTTGAGGGTTAATATCACTGCATTGAATTACTTTGAAAATACGTCTTCTAGCTTCAGTGGACTTGGGAGTGCAAAAACTATGGTTCGACAATCTCTGGATTAACAGTTTCTCTGCATTGTCATCTTGTATTCTGTAAATTGACTTTTGTTTTAAACTGAACAATCCACTCTTCCCTTCGTTTTTACTGTTTTCATTCAAAGGGTTCTCTAAAAAAGGCCTGATCTCTTGATTAACCAATACTGAAGCTGAAAGCACCTGGTTTTCTGATTTTCCAGACTCAGATGACTCAGGAACAACAACAAAGCAGGAGCCAGCTCTAAACACATTCTGGCCTTTGGTTTTGCCCTGACGTCGTTTTAATGTTGTATGTACATCAAAAAATAAAGAGTTAAGTTCATGTTCTCTAAGATGTCCAGAAAAACTAGTTAGAAATGGAATGCCAGGATCCTTGGAACCAAGTAGGTCTCTTTCAAGAACATAACTCAAGAAGAGTTCAAGGAATTTAATATACTCATCATCGTCACGTTCAAATTCCCAAACACCTATTACAGGAAGTGTATTTTGTAATAACTTTTCATGATCTTCTTTTCTTTTAGGCTTTTCTTTCTGATTACATATTTTCTTTTTTTCATTGGGCTTACCAGTCAATGTTAATTCCGTGTGATTTGGGGCATTTCTATAGCAAAACAAAATTGAAAAGACAAAATTAAACATCACTTAATCAATAAAACTGATCTTAACATTGACAATAAAAATTCTCTCCATTGATTAAGTCATACATGTTTTTTTTTTAGTACCTTGATTACCTACCTTTCAAATGAGAGGGTTGGACTAAATGATCTCTGTGTTCACTAGAGCTGAACATTTCGAGTCCAAAAATTATAAACACATTAATATCAAAAGGGAAATTTTATGTTAAAAAAGATAAAAATGTGTTCACAGAAATTTCACTATTAAAAAATGTCAATGTTTTTCTGGAAAAAAAAAAAGTCCCCTAATAGGCCAGAATTTAGGAACACAAAGCTAATAAAAATCACAAGCCATCAATACACATCTTAGTTTACAGTTTCTTGTTTCTCTCTTACATCTGCCCCTTTCAGCTTCCTCTGTACAAAGTGCAACAAGCAGGACTGCCCTCAGGATTCTTTGCCACACGAAAGTTGGGTATTTTTCTAAACACTTTTTGCTATTAAACCTGTTGCACAGGCACCTAACTGCCAACCGTAATTACTTTTAAATCTGTTCCCTTACAACATGGTTCTTAGAGCAGAACACAGATCCCTAATTCCTGCAATAAAAAAAAAATGGTTCCAGTTAGGCACCTGGGCCGAAGATGGCATGTCTCTTCTTATTAAGAATGCACAATAAGCAGCCTCCAAGGTACACCTGTGCTAGCAATGAAGCTGTGTGGGGAACAAGCACACCTTTTACAATACGATTTAGATATGGTTTAAGCAGATATTTAAAGTAGATGATATTGTCTCACTTAAGGAAGATTATGGTTGATTACACAATCTTTCAGTCATGAGAAGGATAAACTGCATTGTAGATACTGGACTAACAAGGAAAAAAATCTGTTTAAATCAGAGTAACAGGTGTAAATGATATGCAAGAATTTCTCAACAATTTATGGACAAGATTCAAACATGAATGTGCAAATTCCTTCCTGGAGACTCTAAATAATTATACAGCTAACCCAGTAATCCTAAACTATAAAGATTACTAAAAGAACTAAAAGTCTTCCAGTGAATTCTAGAATTTCATCTACTCACTCTACCTTATATCTTCAGGTGGCAAAATTATTTCATATCTCAATATTTTAAACGGATTTTCAAATGTACAGTCTCATTTTACTCTCTTAAAATCCTTGTGATTATGGACGGTGGCACTTACATTCACACTGTTAATACCACAATCAGTGAAGTTGCTAGGACTAGATGTCAGGTCAGTTGCATGAAAATCCTGAAAATATTTTTTTACCAAAGGAAGTGAGTGCTTGCTATTAAGAGATCTCAATTTTACCTTTGACAGAAATGTATCCGACTTTTTTCTTCAACTGACAAAGCTTCTGAAAAGGTATCAGCCGTATCTGCGTCACTGTGAACGAGAGAATTCCCCAGTTCTGTGAGTGTGCTCCTGCTCAAACTAGTGCCCAAGGAACACCTGTCAAAACCTGGAAGCTCAGCTGGTTTTTCTTCCTCAACTGGTTCCCATATAGTCATCTCGAAAGGACCTATATTTCTCTGCACACGTTTCAGGGCTTTCACCCTCACTTTATGGGTAGAATGCATGACAACAGACATCATTTCTTCAGTTTGGGGACCTAGGAAGAAAAGAACAAGAGTCTTTACAGTTCACTAAAACGTTTCAACTCAAGACATAAGGGACCCAATTCTGGTCCCTCCTGGGAACGTGAAATCTAACTGATGACCAAGGCTTATTTCCACAGTCTTACAGATCATGCTTTCTTCAATATTTGTCAGAAAGCTATGGTCCTTCTTTTTAAGGTAGAACTGCAGAAGCTAGAAAAGTTCCATTTAAGAACAAAAAAAGGGACTCCATAAAAAAGCATTCCCTAGAAAACAAAAATTATAGAAGTAATTTATTTCAAAAATCAAATAATTACAAAAAGAATCACTAACATTTTTTCCATTCCCACAGAGTGGTAAACAAGAGAAAATCAGTATAGCTTTAGCCAAAGGAACAAAAACACCTTTCTGACATCAAGTAATGGGAAACAACAGGAAGGGAAGTTTTTCAAGGCTGCCTAGAGAAAAACTTTTAACATTATTAATACATAAACAGGACATTTTAGAGATTTCAAAAAAGTCTTAAAAATATAAATCACAAATATAAGTACATTAATACAACAATGTGCAATCAGAGGACATTACTAGACTTAAACACTAGATTATAGTTCTAAAAAAAAGAGAGTAATTTGAATTCACAACATCGTGAATGTACAGGAATACCTCATTTTATTGCACTTCACAAATACTGAGTTTTTTACTAAGTGAAACTTTCAGGCAATCCTGCATCGAAGAAGTCTACTGGTGCCATTTTTCCAACAGCATCTGCTCATTGCATGTCTCTGAATTTTGCTAATTCCCATAATATTTCAAACTTTTTTATTATCGTGATACTTGTTTAAAGTATACTTGTTTAAAGTGATCAGTGATCTTTAGTGTTACTATTGCAAAAGATTGACTCACTTATGATTATGACTTGGACAACCGTTAGCATTTTTTAGCAATATAATATTTTTTAATTAAGGTATATACATTTTATTTTTTTTAGAGCTATTGGACACTTAATAGACTACAGTATACTGCAAACATAATTTTTATATGAACGGGAAAACCAAAAAAATTGCTTAACTGCAATATTCACTTTATTGTGGTGGTCTGGAAACAAACCTGCAATATCTCCAAGGTATGCCTATGCTTAATGCCATTGAATTATACACTTAAATATGGTTAATTTTAAACTATGTATATTTTACCACAATAAAAAAAATTTCCACAAGGTCATCCTGAATGTATAGTATAAAATTAGAAGCAAAAATAACCATAAAAGGAGAAGAAGAATGCTAGTTTGCCAATAAAATATCCGCATTACATAAAACATTATATGCTCATTTTATATATTTTTCTCTTGTTTAATCTTCTTTCAATACATGTTCCTAAAGCAAGTATTAATAGGCTCATTTTACAAACAAGGAAAAGAGTCTCAGAGATACTGGGCAACTTGCCTAGGGTCACACAGTTACTAACAGAGCCATGACCTAAAGTCAGCTTTGTCTGGTTCCAAAGCAATAGAATTGGTGCCTCTGTAATGGGAAAATGATTCTGCCTTCTCATACACCTATCTCTAAAGAAAGGAGAAATGAAAAATAAAAAAAGGCACTAGAAAATAAATGCTTTCAAAACAAAACGAGAATCTTCAGCAATTAATTATCAGATATCTAAGACAAGATAAATAATACCTTTCACAACACAGTGCCTGAGTCTCTGCTGAAGAGAGTGGTATTTTTCTCTTAACGGAACCCTTATGTCCTCAGGACGGGGGAAGGCTTTCACAAAAATTTCTGCTACCTTCAGAAAAATTTAAAAATGAGTTTTGTGAGCAACATCATTCTTTATTAAAATTAAAATCCTTTAAAGTCTCTGATTCTGATTTAGTTTATTTTCACCTACATTTACATTACCTTTCTGATTGGCGGCAGTTCTCCAATAAGGCTCAAAATTAGATCCTGAATAAGTTCTTCAATATTAAAAAACCGAGAGAAGGGCAGCATTCTATAAGCCCATTCCACCGCACTGAGACAGTGCTCAACCATACAAGAATCAAACTTCACTTCAAGGTCCTAAATGGATATTGAAAGATATCATTTCCTTTTCACTTCAGACGAATAGACCAGAATGAGATAAAAAAAAAAGTGTTGCTACAAACAATAAAAATCTTCTATCAAGCAGTAATTTCCCAAATAATATTTATTCATTTTTCTTATCCCATGCAGGAAAATACCTTTTTCCCCTCCACATTTTCTCTTGCTTTCTGATACTGCCTACAACTGTAGGATAACTTATCACGAATATGCAGCATCCAACACAAAGCACAAAGTTCTCTGAAGCAACCTAAATCAGGAAGAAGATTGTATGAGTATGTACATTAATATTATACCAAGTTCACCTCTGCTGGTTTTTCAAAATAAATGTCTTTATATCATTGATTATAAAAGAAACATGCTGTCAATACTTTATATAAAAGTTGTGGAGATCCTCACAGAATTTTTATGTGTATTATTCCAGAATACCTCACGCATGTCAGTTGCATGAAAATATTAAAGAACCTTTTATAGAGTAAATAAATTATTCACTAGTAGTTTACCTGCTTTAGACTTATAGTATATTGCAGATATTTTTCAAAGTCAATACACATAGCTCTACTTAATATCATATAGTTAATTTATTTGGAAAATCACTTATTGATAGGCATTTAAGTTTCAAATTTTTCAATACCAGAAAAATAGTTTCCAATATAAAACAATTTTTTATTAAAAGTAATACAAGCACACAAAGACATAAAATCATACTATGTATACAGTTCTGCAACTATCTTTTCCTTTTTTCATCTAATGTATCGGATATATTTCCATGGTGGTAACATACATATAGTGTCTTTTAATTATCCGTATCGTATTCCATTGCACGAAAACTTACCCAAATCAAATGGAAAATGTATCATTATTAATATTTAGGCTTAATCTCTAGTAAGCAGTTCATGTTGGACAAACCTATTGCTTTAATGGACACTTCATCAAGCTTGTGGTCTCCAGTTGCTCCAGGTCGAAAGAATGCTACACCTCCTTTACAGTAATTAAGTAATGACTGAGGGAAAGGACTCAATGAAGGAAGGGACCCTTTCATTCGAATCTGAAGTAAAGAATGATAGAATATGTTAAATATCAGTCATATAAATCAATTTTTAAGGAAACTATAAAGCAACAAATAAGATAGGCAAGATAAACCATATAGAATGGAAAATACAGCATGGTTCCTATACTATGCAAGAAAATACCCTTGAAATCCCTTGTACTTTCAGAAATTTAGCTCACAGATTTAATTCAACAAATTCACTAGGCTAAATTTCAAAAGAAAAAAAAAGTTCTAACCAAATTAACCTCTATTGTCATTCGGTTTTGCCTAAAAAGTTTTACATAAAAAGAATTTAATGCTATTTGCCCTAATTTTCCACAAAGTAATAATTAAGAAAATAAATTTAAGTATCTAACTTTCATCTAGACCTATATGCAGTATCTAAAAACTAATACAGAAAAAAGATATATCTACATACATAACTTTAAAAAAACTAATCTTTAAGTGACAGAATTAGAAAGCCATCATTTGGCAATTCTTAATAAATGACTAGAAAGGATCAACAAATGCTAAATTAGGTAAAAGCTGATGAGCTGATAGAACATGATAGTGGGTGAAACATGACCCAACTTCACTGATTCATCTCAGCATCATGAAAAGTGAGAGAAAAAGACATATATGCCACATGATATGAGGCAACAGGGACATATACAACACCATGCATGAAGGATTCAAGTGTAAGAAAATGTGAACCTAATCAAACCTCTCCATTTTGATAAGGGTAGATTAATTACCAGTTTACAGTAAATAAAGGAAAAGAGGAACAAATTAAATGACACTAAAGGAAAAAATGATAGACAAATCCAGAACATTGTTCAGGACAAATTTACCTAGTCTCTCTAACAAATCAAGAATACAAAAAAATAATAATAATAATAATTGAAGGAAACTGTGATAGAACAAAAGAAAACAGATCTAAGAGACATAATCCTGGGAAGGACAGGATTAGCAGCAGGCTTGTAATCTATTTTCTCCTTCTACTGTTCACTTCCAGAAAAACATGATCTAGTCAGATTCCTTTGTAGGCATGTTAATGGCAGGCTTCTTGTCAAACAAATTAGTAGTATTTACCAGATGTACAGAGTCTGTCTAGGTTGGGTATTATAAACAAATCTAGAAAGCTAGGATTTATGGAGTCTAACTCCCTGGAAAATGTCACACAAGCTTTGTAATTAAAGAGATTAAAAAAGGAGATGTTAAATAATTGAAATACCTCCTCCCTTTTAGTGTCATGATATTAAATAAAGGCCAGAAAACATTTTTCTGCAGTGAGAAAATATTTGGATCAGTGTACACAATTCCAGATTTCTCTGTTTCTCCTGTATCTTTTGGTTATCTACATCCTTAAAAGTATTGGTAAAGTTTGATCCTAGAATGAAAAACATGTCTACACAAAAACTTGTACATAAATATTCATAACAGCATTATTCATAATAGCCAAAATGAAAACAATTCAAATGTTTATTAATGGATGAATAAACAAAATATTACATAGTCATACAATGGAATATTATTCAGTCATAAAAAGGACTAAAGTATGATTTATGCTACAACACAGAGGAACCTTAAAACCATTATGCTAAATGAAAGAAGCTAGTCACAAAAGGTCACATATTGTATGACTTCATCTATATAAAATGTCTATAATAGGCCAATTCATAGAGATAGAAAGTAGATTATTGGTTGCCAGAGGCTGGGAAGAAAAGGAAATGGGAAGTTACTGCTAATGATTTTATTTTTGGGGTGATGAAAATGTTCTGGAATTAAACAGTGCTGATGGTTGTAAAATTTGGTGAAAATAATAAAAACCAATGGATTGTATATTTTTTTTAAAAGGTGAATTTTATGGAATGTGAATCATATACCAATTTTAAAATGGTAAATAAGTTAGGTAAAATAAAGATTCTGCACTCTATTAGTTTTCTATTGCTACTCTTAACAAATTACCAGAAATTTAGTGGCTTGAAACAACATCCAGTTACTATCTCAGTCTTTGTGGATGAGAAGCCTAGGCACAGCTGGTTCTCTGCGAAGTCTCTCACAAGGCCAATCCAAGTAATAGCAGGGCTGCCTTCCTTTTTAGAGGTTCTAGGGGAGATGTATTTCCCACTTACTCAGGATGTTGGCAGAATTCCGTTCCATGTGGTTACAGGACCGAGGTTTCCCCATTTCCTTGCTGGCTATAGGCTAGGGCACATTCTCAGTTTCTACAAGCTACCTTCATTCCCTGGATCATGGCCCTCTTCAAAACCAGCAAGGCTGAACTGAGTCCCTCTCACTCTTCTAATCTTTCCTTTTGCCTCATTTCTCCTGCTTTCCTTTTCCACTATATCTCACTGACTGACTCTTCGGCCTCCCATTTTGGCTTTACTAAAGGGCTTGTGATTATATCAGGCCCACCAAGATAAATCAGGATAATCTCTGTATTTTAAAGTCGGCTGATTAGTAATCTTAATTCCATCTGCAAAATTTCTTCAGGTCAAATTAAAGCAGTATCTAGATTTACGTTTGAATAGCCAGGAGATAGGACTCTTTCGAGCCATCTTTAGAATTCTGCCATATCCCTTGTATTTGCTTTAATCTTATATAGTTAAAATATTGCTTGTAAAAATTTTTCATGAGAAGGAACATCTTCAACTGAGCTGTTAATTTTAAGAGAATCCACACAGTCTTTACATGCTAGTTAGTTCATTAAAATTAGGTTAAGTGAGATTATTGTCAGGAGTTGGTAAGTAAGATCAACCTTCAATGCAAATTAAACAGTTTTCTAAAATAAGCAAATGTTCAGGCTCAAAGATCTTGAAACTATTAAAAACAATCTTTCAATAATACAGGAGGGATTGGAGGTACAGCTCAGCGGTAGAGCACGTGCCTGGTTTGCACAAGGTCCTGGGTTCCATCCCCAGTGCCTTTGTTAAAAGGAGAAAAAATACAGGAAAATTCTTTGCCCTTCTTAGTAAACATACTTAAAAACAACCCTGGGGTGTTATGATATAGAATGAGTATAGTTTTAACTCATTTTTATGGTAGTTTTATGCAAATTTCACAAATCTTTCCCTCTAAAAAGAAACTATTTTTCAAGAACTTGATAAACAACTTCTTAGTCCCTGTAAGAGTTCCTACTGAAAAAAGTTACAGACTCTTGTTACATTTAGTAATTTACTCAATGGCCAAATTTTAGTTATTTAGGGCTAATAATATTCCCACATTTTACGAGAGACAGATGACAGGCTTACAAAGGAATTGCAGCTGGATAAGCAATATAGGAGCAGATGTCCCATCCGGCTGCAGATCAGGTAAGAATGCCACTACATCCTAGCTGAAGTCAGTGCAGAAGAGGATGACAGCCCGAGAATCAATCTTAACTGCACATCTCAGAAGACAGCAGGGGGTAGACTCTGACTGGTGGAGACTACTGAAAGGCAACACAGTCAAGAACTAACTCTGAACTTCCCATGGTCTGACCCCACAGAATACAGATAACACCTTGGGAGAAGTGGAGCAAACCCTGAACTGAGTTTAAATCCTCAATGATTGTGGGAGAAAAAGTAACTGAAATTACCTGGAATTAACTGACTAGTTACACTTTCTACTGCCAGACAGGATGAGACTAAGCATAGAGATCCAGTTCAGAGTCCTTAAATTTCAGCAGAAGGAACTTGGTCTGTCTAGGGTTCTTACTGTAAATGAGCCTGAAATTTATGGATTTATAGCACAGGACTCCATGGGGAAAACGTCACAATTATACAAGTTAATAAACACTAGTATATTTAAATTGTTTAACATAGAACACAAGTGACTAAGACACTTCCATACCTTCTGCATGACTTTTCTCGCCCATCTCAACTGCAAGATGTACCACTGTGCTACAGGAAAAGAACACCGAGCTGCCCGGAAAAGCAGGAGAACACGCTGAAGGATTCCAGACACCTTTTGGCGATTATCTTTTTCAGCTTTTAAAAGAAGATCATCACCATCTTCCTGGGGGAAAAAAAAACACACCATTTTAGTAGCTAGTAAAATGGAAATTTAAAATGTTGAAGTAAAAATATAGTGCTTCTCAAGCTACAATATTCCTCGATGTTTATAAAGGAAGTTTTGAGGCACAGCCTCAGAAATCTCAACTATAGCTATTTCTAGTGTCAAGGAAACACTCCTCTCACCTCAAACAATGTAAAGGGATAAGTCGACCCTAGTCCTGAGTCCTCTGCTACAAAAGTTAAAGCCCACCACTCCTGACTCCACTGGTGGAACGTTACAGAGCACTCCTTCCCCATCCTCTGCCTGGAAAAATCCTATGTACATTTCAAGGTCACCTCTCTGTGAAACTCTCCCACTGTGTGCTACTATGGTGCTTTGCTCAGACTTCTATTATGGCTTTTACTTATTTATTCTTACTGATTTATGCATCTGTTTCCCACACTTATTGAGAACTACCTAAGAGCAAAGGCCTTGTCATCTGTCTTTGTATTATCACAGTGTACAGGAAAAAGTCCAATATGTGGTAGGATCCAATAAATATTTGCTGAATAAATATAATCCAAGCCAGTAGCTACAGATTAATTTCCCAGAGAATGAGATAATGTGAGTACTGTGAACATTTGCCTCCCCATGTCCTCCTACCATTACCACTTCTTAATACTACTCAGGTTTTATCTGGGTATCTGCCTCTTCCCTATGATTCAGGGAAGCTGATCCCATACCCCCAGCTTCCAGGGAAGGTCCTAATCAATTGTCAAGCAGTTCCTTGCATTAGCCCTAGCCCAGTGTCTGATTCAAGGACAGGCAACTGACCTCAGTCAGTCTCACAAGCATGACTCTCAGTTCTCTTACTCTGAATGCTGGGAGAAAAATACTTCTACTGATTTTCTTTCTCCCCTTCCCACTCCCTCTGGACATAGACAAGGTACCCTTAGAAGCTGCTAGCAGCCATCCTGCTCCCACAAAGGGAGCCAGTCTTAAACGAAAGCTGACACCTTAGAAAACAAACTAGAAAGAGAGAGTCCAAGTCTTTGGTAATATAACTGGGCTTCTCAATTATGCCAATTTTGACCAAGTTTTCTGTTACTTACAACACAAGGGGTTCTAATTGCTACAGAGCAACATTTAAGAGAAATCCTACCATTGAAGATTATTCTAATAAAAAATAATAAAATGAAGTACTACTAAGAATAGTAACCACTCAAATGAATGTCAGCATAGCATATCCCAAAATGTCGTAAATGCTATTTCTAATTCCTAAACCAATATATTGAAGACTCAGATGTGAAACATCAACAAATGAAACATTTTAACCTACTGAAACATAACTCTAAGTATAACAAATGAGAATATAGCAAATAACTCTTAAAATAAAAAGAAAAGACGAGATTCAGATAGAAGTTGCTAATTCTAAAACAGTAAGTAGTAAGGAAACAGTACCAGAATCACTTCAAAATGTTAATCAAATATTAAAACAATTTAAATGTAAATAATTTACATTAACACTTTACATCTTAAAACCAGCTAATTGCAATTGTGTTAGGATTTTCAATAAGAGCAGAGGAAAAGTTCCTGAGAGGAATACAGTATTGTTATTTATAAACTAGAACTATCAATTGAAAAGTGCAGGATAAAAAAAATGACCTTTCAAATCAAAGGAAAATCAAAGCAAGTTTCTCAAAAGAGGCAAAGACAATGAGATGAATAAAAGACTAAAATAACATCTGGTTCTAAATTCTGACAGTCATTATTTTGCTACCCTAAACAATGTTTATTTTTTAAAAATCTGGATACAGAGAAGTATCTCTTCATTTTGTTTTATTACTGAAATAATTTAAGCATTTATTGTAAACTTACTATGTGTCCTAGGCCCTAAACTAAAAGCTTTTACAGGATATCTCATTTAATACAATGGTGCTATCAGAGGTAGCACTTTATCATCTGCACTTACAGCTAAGGAAACCTAAACATCGTTTGTCTAAGATTACACAATTGATAAACAGTAAAGCTGGGATCCAGATGTTTGCCTTCAGAGCTTGAATTTTAACTTGATGATTGTTATCGAGTTGATTACTTTAACAACTGGACAAAATCAGCCTGAAATTAATTAAAAGATTAAGCACTAAGCTTACTTCACTGAGAACAGCTGGCTGAGGACAGTATAATGGAGGAGCTGGAAGATACAAGCCGACCGGCACTAAGCCGCACAGTCTCTTACTGAAGTCCTTGGCAGAGCTTATCAGAAGCTGAAATGTCTCTGAAAGAATATCTGCATCAGCCATAACTGCTGCTTTCAGTACTTCCTGCACAGAACCCAACAGCAGACCTGCATCTTCCTCTTCAATGGGATCTACCAAGTACAAAATTAGGTAAAGTAGTTAAAATTTATATTGTACTTCTCATTCTATTTTGTAGGATAAAATTTCGTATCTGAACAACCTGATTGCTGAAAATAAACATATTGGTTGACATGCAAAACACCCAAACTTCTAGACAGAAATTTAATAAAGATTCTGTTACTTTAAGATTACAGGCAATCAGAGCACAAAGACTTTTTCCAAAATTATATAAGGTGTTATAATAACAATTATATAATAAAAATATTCTTGGAATACAGTCTTGACTCAAAAATAATAATAAAAGAAAAAATACTAACAGGAAGAAAAGAATGTCAGGAAAGACACCAAAATAATATACAACATCATGTGAAAGGCAGTGAGACAGTAATTATTTTCTTTTTCTTGTTTTGTTTTGTTTTGGGGGAGATAATTAGGTTTACCTATTTTTTAATGGAGGTACTGGGGATTGAACCCAGGACCTCATGCATGCTAGGCAGGCGTTCTACCACTGAGCTATGCCCTCTCCCTATTTTCTTTTTCTTAATAATCCATCACTGTACTTTTATAATAAAAAGGACTTGTGAAGCTAAAGAAAAAACCAGAAATACACAAAACAGTCATACAGTATGGCTTCAATTATATAAATACCTGTATATATACAGATATATTTGCCAGAAGGCAAAATGCATAGCGATATAGAATAGGAGACTTAGGGACTTTTATACTAGGAAATATTTTAAGCATACTTTAAGGTACAGAATATAATATAAAAACACTCATATCCTAACTTTTCACCCTTGTCTGATATTAATGTTTTTCCTGTATTTAATTTAGATTAAAAGAATAAAATGTTACAGACATAGTTGAAATTCCTTAGGTGCCGATCATATTCCATTCCCTCTCCAGGGAGTCAAATCCAGAATCTGGTGTGGCTCTGCTGGATCTCCTATTTGACATACGTTGTGTCTTCCTAGTCTATACTGTACAAAGTTTAACTTCTCTTTCATATTTTCCAACTCTTTTCTTTATATCTCTTTTGTATATATTTATTTTTATATCTCTCTATATATATACAGAGAGAATTCAAATTCATTTTCCAGTTCACTAACCATCTGCTGAGTTTTTTGTTTTTAAATCAGTTGGTTGAGGTATAATTTACATACACCAAAATTCATCCTTTTTTAAGTACATGGATCAATGAGTTTTGACAAATCTATACAGCCTGTAAGAACATTTCCATCACTCCACAAAAGTTCTCTTATACCCCTTTGTTGTCAGTTCCCCCCTTACTCCCAGGTAACCACTGAGTTGCTTCCTGTTTCTATAGTGTTGCTTTTTATAGAATGCCACATAAGTGGAATCATACAGTGTGTAGGTTTATTTCCGAGTTCTTTCATTCAGCATAATGGCTCTGTGATTCATCCATGTTGTTGCACATTAAACAGTAGTTCGCTCCTCTTTATTATTTTTGTATGGACATATCAGTTTGTTTACCATTCATAAGTTGATGAGCATTTGGATTGTTTCAATTTTTTGGATATTATGAAAAAGCTGCTATGAACATTCATATATAGGTTTCTCAGTGGACCCATGCCTTTATTTTTCTGGAGTAAATAATACCTAGGAGTGGAATCCACTGACTTTATTTTCTCTTTGTTTTTGACTCCTGGAAATTTCCCTTACTTGCTTTAAATCTTAGCCTTTAAATGTACATTTTTATATTTTATCTAGAAATACATTGTATCTATGTACTGACTGTGGGAAAGTTTTCAGAGCACCTAAAACAATATATTGACAGAACTGGAAGTTCATACTGGGAATTTTTTAGTCCTTTTTTTCAAAACTGACTTTCATATAGATACATTATCTTTTCATTTACTTTAAAAATAAACTGACAGAAATTATCAAAGAAAAGTTTTCAGTCTGATTTCCACATATTATGAGTTCTTTCCAGAAAGAGAATTTACAATTTAATAAATTCTAACAATCAAGAGTCAGAAGTCTCACTTCTTAATAGAGACAAGCACTAATAAAACCAAAGGATCCCACAGTTGTCCTGGTTTTATCATTAAATATATGATTTTAAATAACTGACTTCATTACTTTTTTTTTTTACTTCATTACTTTTTGTCTAAATTCCTACATCTGAAAAAGGACAGACAAATTTTATAGGGCTCCTGGGTAAACCTATGTAATACATGTAATATAACATTATTTTTAACTTTGCAATACCACTCTGAACTTTTTGAATTAAAAACAAAAAACAACACTATGATTTATGCATCAGGCAAGAAGTTCTAAGCACCCTTCCATGTCTGAGATTTTACGACTCCATGACTACAAAAGAAAATAATCCAAATGCAGCAAAACACCACTAGTATAAAGGCATGTATGGATAATTAGAATATCATTCAGATACTGCCCATCGTGTTTCGAGCTGCGTCAGTTTTGGATGCTCCCATAATTAAGAATAAATAGCATAGTTTTATTTTTGATAAGTTTACTTCAAAGCGTTAATATATATGTGAGTATTTAAAAGCATTTTCAAATACCATAAGCTTTACAGTAAGTAAGCCAATACATGTGCAGACCATATATAGGTAACGCACCTGTAAATTGTTTATATTTTGAGCCGTTTTCAGTTTTTGCTTCCAAAGAGGCTGGCTGACCTAAAAAACACTGCAGTTTTTCCTGGAAAATCTGTGCAGGAGTCATATTTAGTGGTAAATTCAGACCTTTTTTCTTGGACCTGAAATCATATCAAATTAAGGGAAATTAATCCAAAGTTTGAAAAAAAGGAAACATTCATACATCAAGAACTAACCATGAAATTTTAAAGAACAGAGAAATTCACTTTATTCACCCTATATTTAGAAAAGAACTAATCAAGAAAATATTGTATTAAGGAGAGCAGTAAGGTGTTTCCCGATTATGGTACTAATACATCTATCCATCCTTACCTCCCACTGCTGCCTACATACGTACTCTACCCAAACCAAACTGAACTCAGTTTTTGCCACATGCCTTTGCTCATGTTTGGAATGTTCTCTCTTCCGACAGCTACTGAATCTGTCAAGATCCCATCTTCCCTCCAATGCCCATCTCAAATGACATCTCCTACATAAAGTATTTCCTGCCCATCTCTCACTTGGTATTACTGCTCTCCCCGCTGTACCACTGGCACTTTTCTTACAACATTATGTAAATTATAATAATGTTTTGTCCTATTTTCTCTATTAAACCATAAATGCCCAAGCATAGAAACTACGTACCATTTAAATTTATATCCACGAAAATACCTGGTATAGAGCCTGGTACAGACTGACTACTTAATAAATAAATATATGTTGAATTACTGAATTGCAAAATATAGAAGACACAGCAATTCCCTAATATTCAGAATAGTTAAAACATAGGGATTAGTTTGATTAGCTTAAGACTCAAATCCTGTCTGGGAAAGACAAACTCTCCCATTGACTACAGGCCCTTTGAGGGCACTACTAACAAATAAAAGTTCTAAGCAGATGTTTTAACACAGAAAGCAAGACCCTGCACTGTCCCACACAGCAGCTGCCAGCTGCGCACGGCTTTCTAAATTTAAACTAATTAAAAGTAGATTGAAATGTCAGTTTCTTGGTCTTACTAGCCACATTTCAAGTGCTCAATAAATACAGATGGCCAGTAGCTATCCGACCGGACAGCACACACAGAATATTTCCATCACTGACGACAGTTCCGTTGGACAAGGCTTAACTAAGGATTCCACAAAATGTGTAAATACCAGCAATGAGTATACTTTAGATGACACCGTTACACTATTTCTTAACTTAAATGTGCCTAAAAATGCACACCTTGGGAAACTGCTATCACGTTTACAGAACAGTTGGAAGGCCACAGCGATCGAAACAGACGTCTTCCAGTCTCCAAGTTTATGTGCCAGCCACACTGCTTCTGGAACCAGGCCACCAATAAGTAATAATTCAAGGGCATATTCAACTGTCCACACATTAGAAAGATTCTGCTCTCGAACAGCGCTGGCCACCTTAGAGTGTTGCAGAGGAATAAGTCGAAAGGACTGCTCTGTGAGTAAATTAAAGAAAATGGATATTACAATTATATATAACAGAGCTCATGCTTCCTTACACAGATCTCTTCAATCAGTATTTTCCACACAGAACCACAACAAGGAAGATACGTACAGAATGGAGTAAAATAATGCTTTAACATACTCTAGAATAGTTTTTTTTTTAACACGTAAGAATTTGCCTCCTTAGTGGGTCATGAAGCAAATGTCAACATTGTTTAAAAAATGAAACAGTAGACACAGAAACAGAAGAGACAGTGCAGAGTGCATTACACAAAACAAAGGTAAATACGTACAGTTTAAAGAAGCTTTTTTGTCGGATAAAATAAACATACACACACTTAAATGTACTGGGCCACAGTGTACAGTTACTGCTGTGGCTGCTGTGAAACACACGTCTATTTCTCTACTACCTTACGACGTTTGGAGGGCAGAGACTGCATTTTCACTTGACTGCATTCCTCATAGTACCGATCATGTGATAAAAAACTAACTCGAGGTCATTAATACTCAGGCATATTAAGTGTTCAATATATTAGTATTAATAGTGTATTGAAATAGTATTAGAAAGTAGAAAAGTGTAATTTTCAATAATCCTGACTAAACAACAAGAGTTCAGTCTGGCCTGAGATTAAATACAAAGGGTATTGACATCCTTCTCCCCAGGCTTCTGTACCTTTCCCCAATTAAAGTGATTTGAGTAAGCAACTTCAAGATATGACAACAGCTCTGTTATTTTTGTTTAAATACAAATTGCTAAGATTTTTCACTCACTCCCTCAGAATAAAACTGGTAAATAGTACACGTGGGTTTCTGCTCTTTGAATGAAATGATTAGTCTCTCACATGATCTTCATAGGCTCTGCCCACATCAAGCACTTGGCAAACATTAGGAAAGAAATGAAAAATTCAGTCAGTGACTCTGATTCTGCATAGGCAAAAGGCCAGGAGACTGACTACATTTTTCCATTTTTTAATTCACTATGAGTAAGGTACTGTACCATGAAAAGAACTTGAATAATTTAATTTTCTGAAAATTTTACTGCTTTCACATAGCAAACATCACACCAAATAAGAAACTCAAATCCCCTATACATTCTGCCACTAGCTCTGATTTAAAAGATTAACATGAAATATACTGTGCATCAAGCCTGCTGATATCATTTTTCAAGACAGAGGGAGATTAAAAAAATTAAAGGATATGTACCAACTTTCAGATATTTAAATTTTCTACAATCAGTCTCAGGCATAGGAAAAGAACACAGAGCCTTCTCTCCTACTCTCTCCTCTTCACTGGAAAAATATTTACATAGCAAATAAAAAGGTGCATCTCTGAGCTTTTATGAATGCTTATGAATCTGTCCAGAAACAATTCAATGATGCTATCACCTTTCTTCCTAGAGCGTGATCAAGATGAGTCTCCCCTAGGTTTGTAAAGCCTTCTGTAAAGATAAAGATTATGAGCAAACAGCAAAAGTCCTGTTAATACCCGTGGCACAGAAAAACAAGAAATTGAGACAAACTTCCTAAGTACGAGGATTTTACCTTTTTTTTTTTTTTTTTTTTCTAAAAACCACATGAAGTTCTACTTCTTTTCTTCAGGAAAATTATACAGATTAAGGATATTATTTGTTGTCAGAAACACTACTAAAAATAGGGAGTTTAACAGATAAATTCTGTGGCTGTGACAAAAACAAGAGCTTAAATATAAAATAATTGTAATAATAATAATGTCAAATGTATAAGGAAAGAAGTAATACCCATTAGTCAGAGGAAAGCACAAAGGCAAGAGAAAGGAGCACAGGCCGTTCTCAGGGAGAAAAGGCCCGGAGCATGGGCTGAATCTGAGTTAGGGCATGGTGGAGAAGGGGGCAGAGCACCTGTTCCTCTCCTTACACCAGTTTCCTAAGAGAAGCCAAAATCAGGTCAGGGCCAACTTTTCTCCCCCAGAGAAGCAGGGACCCAGAGTAGAAACCTCGAGACAATTTCCCTTCTGCTCCTACCTCACACAGAAGGCTCCCTAGGGACGAGAACCTCCTGAAGACTCCCGGTGACACCAGAGACTAACCCTCCTGTTGAAGCATCCAACTGGGGGAGGACAGTCCTCCGCTCCCACCCACATCCTGAGACAATTACAGAACAGAGGCGTCTGAACACATAGCTCAAAACCCATGGTTCTGTGAGTAAATCTACTAAACACTTGTTGCTACCTTTATTAAACTTCTAATTACATGATATCTTACACTATTGTAACCTATGTGTGCCCTGTACATAAATATGTTCATGTTACATAAGTCATTTCATGTTATTTCCTGCTGAAAGCCTTCCAATAACTTCCCATTGTACTTAAAATTCAGATCCCGCACCCTGGCTTACATCATCTGACTTCATCTCATATCACTCCCCACCTCACCTCTGTGCTCCAGCCACATCAGCCTTTCAGCTTCTCAAACACGCCAAGTTTGTTCCTGCTCTGTGGCCTTTGCATAGGCTCAGGTTAGGCTGCTCTAAGTCCTATGTGTAGATGTCTGGCTCTCTCTGTCACTAAGAGTTCAGGTAAACGTCACCCCCAGAATGCTCTTTCCTAAATTCACCACCTGAACATGCCACTCAGTCACAATGCACTTCTCTACTTCAATTCTCTGCATAATAATGATCACCATTTGATATACCTTTGTTTATATATTCATTTATGTAATTTTCTGTCTCAACCTGCTAAATGTAAATTCCATAAAAGAACAGGTAATTCATCCGTTTTGTTCATGGCAGTTAGGATAAGACTGTTCCATATGTTAAAACAAAACAAAACTACAAATGTTTTCATATTTTATTAATTTCATCTGGTGCAGGCTAATATAATTCCAGCTCGCACAACACTATTTGACACATAGCAGGCACCTATACAAATTAGTAGAATGAATGACTACCATAGAAATCTGTGTACGTGTTTATTTCCATTAGGTCAGGGCAGTTATCTAGCACAGATCGAGGTACATTTTGACTCTATTAACGAAATGATTAAATAGAACAAAGAAAATTACCCGAATAAAATTATAAAAGTAAAATGTGCAAATAAAATTAAATTCTAAATTAGCATCCTCAAAACTAGTTAAATTTGTTAAGTTTGAAGGTGGCAGCTCTTTTACTTAAAAATGGAAACCTCATAATACTAATGTGTCTAAAATGTATCATTACAAAAATATATATTCAATAAAAACAAGTCCAAAGCAATCACCTTCTTCAGATTATATTCATTTGTAAACATTCACCTGAGTGTCTCCTATGTGTCGGGCACTAGGTGAGAACAGTATTATTTCTATAGAACAATGATCACTGTGTATTATGATTTGAAATATTACGTGCAAAAACAAGGTGAGAAAATTATCTATTTACTCCATTACCTGTTTTAATATGAAGGGGAGGAAGAACATTCACATTGTGAGGTGGCAAAATGCAAAGCAGTTGATTGGTGAAATAGGCGGCCATGAAGCGAGCCATGGACCGGACAACCCGCAACGCCGCCTCAGGATGAACATTCCCAGTCATTCCAGGCTCACAGGGAGACTCCTCAGGAACTGCAGGATACATACAGCAAATGACCAAAGGAGATTCTGATCAAACTATCCAAATGGGGCAATATTTAAGTTCCCAACAGTATTCAAGAAGAAAATTGTAATTAAAACTTTCTTCTGAGTTGAGCACCCATGGCCTGCATGAGCTATATTTATAATAGGTATCTATACTTCTTGAAGACAGTAGAACAAAAATAATTAGCTCATAATTATGAGCACATACACTAAGGAACTCCTTATGACTTTAAATTACTAGTTTTATCTAAAAACATGGACGGATTTATAAAAACAATCCAGCCTTACAAGCTTAGCATTTCATTATTTAATTTCTCTTCTTTCTCCCCTTTCTAATTTTCTCTCTTTAAAGAAAGGAGGCAGGGTTTACTCCAAAGATAATCTGAAAAGCACCAGAAGAGTGATTCTTAATGCTTTTTTCTGTACCATTAGGTCTGGGAATTATGATATACTCCCATTAGTAAGAGTATCTCATTACTGTAAGATTCTTTTGGGAGGTATGCACAAAAGGAATGCATGGGGTAGAGGGAGAAGGCAGGGGAGGGAGAGAGTCACATCAGGATTTCTAGGGTGATTCTGACATAAACTAAGCAGGCATACATGATGACATGTGTCATCCCTATTTGAGAATCAAAACTTGAGGGAAAGGTATAGCTCAAGTGGTCGAGTGCATGCTTAGCATGTACAAGGTCTTGGGTTTAATACCCAGTAACGCCCCCAAAAATAAATAAACCTAATAACCTCCCTCTAAAAATTAAATAAATAAATAAATAAATAAATAAATAAATAAATAAATAAATACATACATACTCAATAACAGAAACAAGCATTGGGATATTTGAAAATAAATAGTTAAACACTATTAAATACAGATAAATACTAAGTTAACATTAATTTTTACGAGATTTATGGCCCCAACAATGGCAAAGTATCTTTCTGTCCCAGAAGTCACTTGGTACATATTCACAAGAATGTTAATTAAGTTCTATATGAGTAGGGCCATTTCTTCTTTTCTCCCCCTGGGTAGGGGTAATTAGGTTTATTTATTTATTTAATGGAGGTACTGGGGATTGAACCCCAGACCTCACACATGCTAGGTGTACACTCTACCACTGAGCTATACCCTCCCCCCAGAATATGGCCATTTCTATCTTGTCACTGTATCACCAGCACCAATCACTCCTCTTACAGCAAGCACTCCAAGGGTATTTTTAATACACTTTATTTTACATAAAAGGGTTCTGAAAAAATTTTATTAGCCTTCAAGCAGGACTCTTCGTTTAATCACTCTAAGTTTGGGAAAACCATACTTTCCTTCACATAACGTTAAAAATACAGGGGGTAAGAATTTTTTTCTCCTAGGCAAAAGACTTAGAGTAGAAATTATACAAAGGCATGATTTCCAATAATCTTAATAATGCAAAAACTCATTATACAAAACTCAGGAATAAGCCCCTTAAACAGGAAGCAACCTAATTCTAAAAGATATTGTCATAGAGTAAAACTGTATCCATTCATAAGTTTAAAAAAGTTTAAAAGGGTAATTTTGTATATGGCATAGTAAAGGTGTTAGTAATAGCAACCTTATGCAATAAAAATTAAATTATAACTACATACAATAACTTAATGAGATAAGTGTGCAGAAAGGAGATAACAGCAGGTTTGACTACTCGAAAGGCTTATAAAGTTGCTTATAACATTGACCTTTGGTTGGTTTAGGAACTTGGATATGGGGAGGATTCCCACCACTTTAACTGATGAAGAGTGGCTCACTGGACCTAATTGTACTAAAAATGTTGTTTAACTGAATACCTGCTTTCTTTCTGAAAGTGTGGAATTTTGGCATGGGCTAGGCAGAGAGGGTCTACGTGACCAGCCCCTGATTAGAAGCCCTACGCACTGAGTTTCTAATGAGTTTTGCTGGTAGGCAACATCTCAGATGTGTTGTCACAACTTTTTGCTGGAGGAATTAAGTATGTCCTTTGTGAATCTGTTGGGAAAGGATTCTTGGAAGCTTGTGCCTGGCTGCCTCCAGACTTCACCCCATGCTGTTTTTCTCTCCGTTGATTGTGCTTTGTACCTTTTCATTGTAATGAATCACAGGTGTGAGCACAACCATCTACTGAGTCTCAGGAGTCCTCTCTGTGAATCACTGAAGCTGGGGGCTAGTCTTGTGGACTCCTGACCCAGTAGAGATATGCTTAATGGATTCTAAGCAATTATCATTATAAATGAAAACAAACACATTACTATAGGTTCAACTTATCTTGAAAGTCAAATTATTAATGACAATATTGCTGAAAAAAAAATGAAGAATATCCAGTCAGTTAAAAAAATCACACATAAAAATCTTCCACTCATCCACAGCTAGCAGGCCTTTCTCAAGGGCAATTTGATCCAGGCATCAAAAGTCAAAACCATGGATTCTCTTTGATCTGTAAACTCATTTCTAGAAATTTATCCTAAAGACATCATTAGTAATGCTTACAAAAATTTATGAACCCTGCAGCATTATTTAAAATAGTAAATAAGTGGCAACAACCTAAAATGTGCAAATAATGAGGAAAAGGCTTAATAGGTTTTTTAAAAGAATATTAATTTACACTGGAAAATATTCATCATAATATTAAATTTAAAAGATTATAAAACAATATACAGCTCTGGTAATATACATATATAAATGTATATAGACAAAAAAGTGGTAGAATTAAGAGTGATTTCATTTTCTTCTTTATACTTTTCTATATTTTCAAAATTGTCTAAAATGAACATGGACTGCTTCCATAACAAACACAAAAATTTAAAAAGATAAAAATCACAAAGAATAAGAAATCTATAAACAGTGGCTGAAGACAAAAAAAAAATTGTCATGAACTCCATTTATTCCGTTTAGAAAGTTCTGATACATTAAGCCTTTCTGACACATTCATATGCATAGTATACATCTAATGTCTACCACCATACAACCATTATCAATATAGTATGTGTTTGTTCTTATGTATCTTTCACTCTGGTTATTGCTTAATGTAATTATACGTCTTTTAAAAAGGGCAATCCAGATACTATGCAGCCTCTTAAACAGACTTTAAAAGGACTCAGAATACCTCAGAAAGTGATTTCCATCACTTTACTAAACCACCTTAGGCAACAGTTAAAGAAAATATAACTGTATTAATGAAAAGTACTTGGGTACCGATAGTATGTCCAACAAATGTGGCGGTGGGACAACAATTACATCAGTTTAGCAGGCTATTACTGCTAAGCCTAGGGACCCAAAGATTAAAAACAAACACACACAAACATGACCCTGCCACTGAGAAGGTGACCGTCCAAATTCACCACAACAGGGTAGAGCAACCAACTTTTATGCATAAGCAATTTCACATCTAAACCTATAAACACAAACTACTAACATTAAACATATTGGTTTTTGAAAAGCATACCTGAGCAATCTTCATTTTCATTCACAGGTAGGTAGGACCATCTCAGTATTTCTCTTACTAGCTGATCACACAATCCTTGAGCGTCGTTTAAATTATAGTTATAGAGGTGGCAGTATAAAAGGGAAAGATAATAGCGCATCTGGAGAAAACACGCCCTTCTTCCTCCTTCAACAGGAAAGAATTAAGCTTACATTAAAAACATGCTAGCTGGGCAACGTTCTTGACCTGGATACTGGGTAGATGCAAGCATTTAGTTTATAAAAATTCATTAAGCTGTACACTTGTGTTGTGTAAACTTTTCTGTATGTTTTATACTTCAACAAAAAACAGGTCAGCAATACTTTGTTCTTTTTCATTTTAAGTTCTGAACAATTTTATTTTCTTTCATCAGGTCCTAGGATGACTAAGATTTTATCTAAAGAGAGATGCAAATCAGCCTCATCTCAGAACTAAAATCCACTAATGACATCTGTCTCAAGTACACATAACATGAAACAGAAAGTTTAAAAAAAACCAAAACCCAAAAAACAACCACAAAAAACAAGAAACTGTACAAATACCAAATAGATAATCAAAGGACTTTCCAAAGAAGAAACACTATCCAATGAAACAGGAGCCCAGGATGACCGCCTTCAAATATCTGAAGGGTGCTTAGGACTGAGACTGCTGGTTGCCTGCCCCTTAGCCATGCTTCCTAAGCAAAAGAATTTTAATTTTATTTGGGGTTACAACGCACCCAGATCACAATTTCTTGCTAGATGTGGCCATGTGAAAATAAGACAAATTTCTGAAGGAAGAGATAGTAATACTGTGCAGAACCACCAGAAAAGCTGCTTAAAGAGAGGTAACTCAGCTAGCAGGTGCACCCTTTCTTGCCCTTCGTGCCTTCCTCCTTTCTTCTACCTAGATGATGTATGTGATGGCTGGAGCTCCAGCACCCTTCTTAACTCATGTAATGGCCTTAGGATGGGAAGCAATGCATTTGGTGATGGAGAAGAAAAACTAAAACAGCATGAGTCCTTGAAGAGACCACAGAAACACCAAATCAGCCCCATGCTGCCAACTTCTCCTTTTCTAAGAAGGAGAAATAAACTTCTTGTTGAAGCCACTGTTACTTTCAGCCTCCATTATAAGAAATCATTGCAAATGGATACAACTAGAAACATGAATTAAATGAAATGGTCCACAGTGGAACTCATTATGAAAACTTTCCTTCACGAGAACTTCTCATCACCTTAATGCCACTCTTCTCCATCCAGTTGGACAAATGCAAGGACTACATCAGGCTTCTTTCTCTACTCAGTCACAAGTCCAACTGATTAAATCTATTAAATATTTGACAAATGTGACTTCTCTTCTCCAGTACTCTGGACATTGCTTTGGTTCAGGATCTCCTCAACTGACTAATTTTCTTGCTTCTAGGTAAAATCCACATCTCCACACCACACTCTTACAAATGGCCCTCCACGGTGTACCAAAGTGATCTTTCCAAATGGCCTATATTTATTTGAAAAGTTCTCTTTCCTACTTATATTAAGTGATCCCACATCTTTAGGATAAAATATTAACCCTGGGGCACTGCAGAATATGTTCCTTTATCATCTGTTCTCTGACTCTCACTTTAGCTCTCACCACCCCAACCTCCAGGTTACATACATATTTCATGTAATCTAGTCCTGTTAAAGTACTGTAGTTTATCAAAACTGCCATGGTTTCTCATGCTTTTTTTTGTTTGTTTGTTTTGGCATTCTTTTTTTTTTTTCCTTTCATGCCTTTTTGCTTTTGGAATGCTATTTCCTTTGTTAAACCATTCTCACTACTTCAATTAGATGATTTTCACACAGTTTTAAATATCAGCTCGTCCAGGTTTTCCCAGGACTGATTGCATTCCAGCCTCAGACCGTATGCAGTGCTCTTCTGTCCTTCCCCAGCAACTACCACAAAACATAATGAGAAACATGCTAGTTATTTATGTAATCTCTCTTCCAGGTTGTGGGCAACTTGAGGGTAAACTTGCTTATTTCAGTTATTCCTAGTACCTAACACAGTACTAGGTACATAGCAGGCCCTCAATAAGTACTGGTTAAGTAGATAAGTGAATGAAATATACAAAGCCACAGCAGTCAGAAAATAAATTTAATAATTGGCCAAACCTAACATAAATACAAAACAGAAACAGACTCATAGACATAGAATACAAACTTGTGGTTGCCAGGGGGGAGGGAGGTGGGAAGGGACAGACTGGGAGTTCGAAATTTGTAGATACTGACAGGCATATGTAGAACAGATAAACGAGATTATACTGTATCGCACAGGGAAATATATACAAGATCTTGTGGTAGCCCACAGTGAAAAAGAATGTGACAATGAATATATGTATGTTCATGTATAACTGAAAAATTGCGCTCTACACTGGAAATTGACACAACATTGTAAACTGACTATAACTCAATTAAAAAAAAATAATTAAAAAATAAAAAATTGGCCAAACCTGATCATGTACTGGTTATAGTCAAAGCTAGCTGCAAGGTCACTAGCTGAGAACCTATCATAACCTCAGCTCTATATCATAAAAGCTATCACCAGTTTCTAGACTCCACACCCCTATATTCTCATCAAAACTCCAATTAGCCCACAGTCAGTCTAACTTATAGGAAACTCTTAAAGTTGAATTACTTAAGTGGAGAGAGCCTAGGCTACATGTTTCTATAAGTCTGCAATGAGGTGACAAAATATGTGACCCACGGTTTCTTATTTAGATACTTGCAGCCCCTCTAAATGACAAAAAATTTTTTAATTTAAGATTTAAGCCTCATTTTTCTCCCATCAGCAATAAATCATAGGTTCCATCACTAACCAAAAAACAGGACAGAGGAGCCTTATCCATGGATTACAAAAAATACAACAACAACAAAAAAAAAACCGAGGTGCTACAAATTTCAAGACTAAGAATAATTTTAAATAACTATTTCTGACAGCCAAGGGACCTACATTATGTATTCTATTTTAACATTAAGAAATTGTAAACACTCAGAAATCTGTAATTATTTTTAAGCTCTACAGCATGCTAAAATATGTTCCTACCAATAATATAGCAAGTAATATTTTTTAACACTCCCCTACCTTTCTCTTGGGTTTCTTGCAGAGCTTTCTTCCATATTTGAACAGATTTTTCATATGATCCTAATAGGAAGCACTCTTCACCTACAAAGTTGTTAACCAACAATTAGCCACAGTTAATTCAATTACTTTATAAAAATTTACTTGTTTTAAAATTTAGTGGATACTGTTCAGCCAGAAATTATTTTGAAAAAAACAAATAACTACAACCAATACAACCAATTAATAAAACCAAAGTCCAGCTAACGATATTGCTTGTTCCTAGAAGAAGAAACTGTTTATAAGATACTGACCATTGATGGGTTTAAGTTGTAAGGTCTGGTTCAAGCGAACGCCAGCAGTCTGCAATGTAGCCTGTATATGACATAACAGGGACTTGACAGTAGATGCTTCGTGTGTCATCTTTTCAGTTAAGTGTATGTCATCTTCAGGAACTCTTTGACTTAACTGTGTTTGATACCACAAAGTTTTTCTGTACAATGTTCTCCAGAGAACAATCAATCTGCACACAAAATTAGGTAATCATCACAACCAAATTTCAGACTAGGGGTAAGAATGAGCCTCTTCCTAAGCCTTTTTTTTTTCCCCTGCCTGTACTCTTCACTGAGGTGATAACACATATACAAATTGATCAGATTTAAATATAGCACAAAGTCCACTGATCAAAAAAATGCATAACATATTTTTAAAACCTCCATAAATGTTTTATGTACCTACAGTCATTTTTCTACAGCGCTTACCTAAACCAAAATCTATCAACAGTATCATGGTTGCCCAAGATTAGTAAAATATGTGTGTTGAATAACATTTGGCATAAACCCTAAAATATTTTTAAATAACATAAAATCTATAGTGCTGAGGATACAGGGTTTCCTTTTGGGGTGATAAAAATATTCTGGAATTTGTGCTAATCGTTCTACAACCTTGTGATTATACTAAAAAAAAATAAGGGATTTGTACACTTTAAAATGGTGAATTTCACAGTATGGGAATTATATCTCAATTTTTAACATCTATAATACTGATGGTATCCTAATATTAAAGTCATTATACCTGTGTCCTGGCTGTTGAACAAGATTCAATACTTGAGGACGAATCTTGAAAGATGAGCTCCAAGACCAGCTTTCCTGAGAACCACTATCTTGAAACATTTGAAAAATGGGTACCATCAATGAATCTTGCTTTACTGTTCCACTTCCATCAGCAGATGCTGAAATCACTTCAGGCTGAAGGCTGTATATGCCATTTAAATTATCAGCTACCATTATGAGTAAATGAAAACAAGCTAAAAGCTTCTCCGAGAATAACTGACCTTCTTGCTGTTGAGTCAGCAAAAGCTTTACAGTATTTGATGTCAGCTTTACCAAATGTCCTACATCTTGTCCGTACCTCAAATCCCAGTAGTGGACTGATAAACACTGATGAAAAAGTTGCAAGACACAAAGTACCCATGCATCATATACTGGGCTCTTGCTTAGAAAAAGATCAAGTTTTGGGAAAGGACATTTTATAAATTGAAGAATGTAGAAAAAATGAGTGATACAAACTACTGTGTAATTTAACATTAAATCTTTTTCTGTCACATTTTTTGAAATTCCTATAGTCCATGCTGAAAGGAGATTTTTCTGGACAGAATGTAGCTCTGTAACAGTTTTATCTGTCTCTTCAGTATCATCCTTTGCATGTATCGTATCAAACATAGAAGCAAATTCCAACCTTCCTTCCTTGGCACTACTAAACAATAGATCACTTTTTCGATTGCAAAAGGAGAGTAAGTTGTTTGGAAAGTGTTTGCCTTCATTAGTTTCTTCTGCTTCAAAATCCTAAAACATGAGTGAAAAAAATTATACTTAGTATCATTAAATACCTTACAAGTAGAATTATTTGATGTTCTCAAGTTTCTCTTTCTTTAATAAGAGAAAAACAAGAACAAAGTCAATATGTAACTGCTCAAAGTATATAAAACACTGCTACTAAGTACCTGTAAATTTGCTGTTTTTTCATTTAATTTCATTGTTTCTTCTGCCTGCAAGAATCTCGGGACAGTAAAATCAGCTGAATGTTCATTTCCTTGGTGTTTTAACAGGCTAGATTTTAGGGAATCCAGTGATCTCAAGTTCAGCCCTTTGCTGTTTGGCTATAGAAGAAAAGATAAAAGATTTCCAAGAGCAAAATTTTACCCATAATTCTACTACAATTAAGACTTCGATAGACAACTGTATATAATCCAAGGATATAACTGTCAGCACAGTTTAAAATCTGAAAAGACTAAGAAGCCAACTTTCACTAATGATACCAAAAAGCACTATACCTTAGACAATATCACACTTTGGTATGTTTTCTCAAGTCTCTGGGTTGAATCAAGTAGAAGGGATTTCATGAGCACTGACGGAGACAGATTATCAAGAAATCGAAGGGTTGTGATCATGTATCCATCAGAAATAATGAGGTAGGGTAACCGTGAGTGTGCTTTTATAGAAAATCTCTGTCTCATAGGGTCACTATCAGAAGCTGATGAATCTACAGAATTAGTCGAATCTTGAAATGTAAACTGCTGTGGTCTAGCAAATAAACATCAAAATTCAAGAATTAGTGAGAGAAAAATCTTAACAGAAACAGTCATATTATTCCAAACAAAAAGAAAAAAACAAAAAGATTAAAAGTTCTAGAATAATAAAAAAGCAAACAAATTAAATACAAAAATATTAAACATGCATATATCTGTAAGGAAAGCATAAGTGACTCATACGGACTTACGTGGTTTTTAAAATTTTCTCAGAATTGTGGCATTTACTCTATTTTGTTTTTAATCTAGTTTTATTGAACCTCTTTCAGAAAAGAATTGAGGTGGTTCATTATTTACTATTAAAGAGAGTTAAATAGTTAACTTTCCTTCTTACCATATATTATAAGAATATAATTAGGAGTTATGAGTATGTTTGTTGTTAAGGAAAAGAAAAGAAATTTGAAGAGGATGGTGGTAAGTAAAATTTTATCAGCTTAAGATTAAATTTGACTGAGTTTCCACATAAATGTAGTTATTTATTGTTATGGCGCCTGATTCTAAGTACTTAATATCATTGATTATTAATTTGGGGGTTTTATAAATATAAAGAGAACAAATAATAAAAATACAAATTTTTTTCTGGTTAGGGAACTATTCAAATTTAGATTTTATTAGCCAAATGGTCCACAATAGAAGACTAGTTATAGAATGTACACACTTATGAAATCTATACAACTAATAAAAAGTGACCATGTGGAAAGATGTATAAGACATGGAGTTAAATAAAAAAGCAAAATAGTAAACAGCATATATCATATAATTTATTTTGCTTTAAAAAAGAAACTAATGTTATTGTAATTGTTATATAAATTTTTTAATTTGGAGGACAACACACTCAAATGCTAATAATTGCTATCTCTGAGGAACAGGATTACAAGTCTTTCACTTTCTACATTATTTAGTTTTGTACCATTTGATTTTTAAGTTTTTAAAATAATGAGTATGTATTACTTTCATAATCAGAAGAAGCAATCCATTTTGAAAGACCCCAAATATTAATTTTAAAGGAAAATGTGAAGAAATTCAAGTCAATTATGAATCAGACCAGAAGAAACAAGGAAAAAAACACTTTCACTGCATGAAGTGATAAGTTTTCCCATTAGAATTTTCTACTGCTAAAAATTAAGCACAACTTTTTGCTAAATATAATCAGAAGGACAGCCCTCTTCAGTTTCCTTTTTATAAAGCAAAGGGAATGGATTAGTTTCAAAGACCTTTTCCAATTTTTTTTGTTTTGTACAAACCTGTGTATATGTGGCTAGCCATATATAATACTCCCAACATCAGTAACAACAAACATTTACTGAGCACTTACTACTTCATCCCTCAATCCTAAGAGACAATTATTGTCGTCTTCATTTCACAGTAAAAGAAACAGAGGCTTGAAGAATAACTTACCCAAAGTCACACAACTAATAAACAGAAGAACCCAGATTTGAATCTTGATCTGTATGACTCCAAAGCCAAACTGCTACCCCATCTCACTAAAAATTAAAATATGGCTAAATTCTAAAGTCTTCTATCCATTTCCAACAACTTTTCCCCTTTTTCCCTCTAGGAAAAAAGTAAATAAATACATATGCCAAGTTAATTTTGAGTTATTAATTTAAGTAATTGTGTTCTTCTTTTAAAACAGTAACGGACATATCATGTTTTTATTAACTTTTATATCAAAGAAGATACATTTTTAGTGCTATTGAATATTTAAATAACATATACTTACATAGCCACAATGTCAAATTCTCACCAGGATTAAGCCACAAAAAGAAATAGAAGAAAACTATAAATAAGAAACATATTGAGATGACAGACTCAAAGAAAGAATAAGACAATGTGAAAGACGAAATTATTAAAAAAAAACAGTAAAATAATATCAAAAGAGAAAAAATCTGTAAATAAATTAAAACAATTCAAATGTCTCACCTATATGTTATTAGTGGGTGAAGAGGAATAAATTCTGCTGGCCCAAATTCTATAGAGCAACCAAATGTAATTAATGTTAGCAATTCACCTTGGCAGGTCAACAAAACTAGGGAGCCACGTTTTAACACACAAGCCAGAAAAAGACTGTCATGAGTCCAGCTGATACCACCTACCCAGTATGACCTAGAAAAAGCAAGACAATATGTTTAGAAAGGACATGTCTTTGACAATTTATAATGGCCAAGGAGGGGTGAGACACTTCAAAAAATAATGGCAAAAGAATGAATTGTAGGCAAATGTCACATACATTTTGTGTATTTTACTTTCCAGAAAAAAGGTAAGAAAAAAGGCGTTTGTGCATGAACATCTACTCTACACAACATACCAATTAGAAATTTACCTAGATTCATAAGCAAACCATAAGATGGAAATACTACCTAAAAAAGCAGAGCTTTTTAGTCCCTTAGATCATAATTAGAACAACTTTTAATTCTAGTGGTGTCCACAGCTAAGATCTACTGGTAGATCTGAAGTGAATACCATGCCTGTCTTCTCTGCAGCCTGCCAGAGCTCCACTCAGTAGCAGACTCCCTCCTCCCAAAGCCATTACTACTCCTTAAGTATCTAATAATATTAATAATGTTTCTTTCATGGGGATAAAAAGTAGCTCCTCCTCTTGTAAATGATGACCACCCTAAGTCAAAGAAACCACTGAACTGAGACCAGTAATACCTCTAGAAAGGAACTTTTGGGGAGAGAAAGAAAATAAAGAGGCAGCCTGGATGAACCTAAAAACTTTGGAAATTCAGAGAACACACAGAAGTATCTAGAAAAGGAAACCTGGAGGCTCCAAGAGGAAATATTCCTGCTCTACAATCCTGCGTTAAGTCCATGTGCCATCCAAAATCACCATTTATGTTGCTATCAACCCTTATGCAGAGAATGCTACTTTTGTTTAAAAGGCTATAAACACCTCAACCTGAGTATATAATGGTCTTCCCAATCCAGGTTATTCCATTCAGTCTCTCTAACTAAGCCCAGTATTTCTCTACCAAATTATGATTCTACTCCTCCTGAGGCAACACAGAAAGAAACAAAAAAGAAAATATGTTCATTGACTTCTAACCTTTCAGACCCTTTCCTGAGGCATTTAAGGCCTTCCTTATATAAAGCAATTATTAGAATCTATCAAGCACAAATGCTAAAAGTCGCATTATCTATCTAAATATTTATTTAGACACCTACTGAATTATCAGAGCCTTAAACTTATTAACCTATTAGAAAAGAAAATAAAAACACTAGAGATACAAAAGAATTCTTACCTGATAAGTGTAGCTGGAACCACAGGATTCTTATTACTACATCCTTTAAGGCTACCACAGAGAGTAACAAAATTCAATGTGTTTATAAATAATACCTGAGTTGACTAGAAAGAAAAAAAAAAAAGACAACAAAACCATTAAAATTATTTTACTTATAATTCTGCAGATCTAGAGATTATATCAATGAACTATCTAGAGACTTTCCCAACTGGCAAGGCAATACTGACCACCTATAAGTCTTCTTTCTTTTATACTACATTTCAGGAGTATCAGTTACCACTTTGCCTTTCTTTCTTTCTTTTCCACTATCCTCTTTTCACTTCTAAGGGTCAAATTCTGAAAATTATGGCAGCTAATTTTAAAAATTTTACCAATTTACAACATCAAGTTGGATCAGAAACCACCAATTTAAAGAACATAAAGTAGTATTAAGAAGAAAAAAAAACTATCTTAAGGGTAAAAAAAAAAATCTCAAAACTGAACTAAACTCTTTTTTACAGGTTACTAATTTACTGACCTTCGGGTCTTTCTGATTAAGAGTTACTGCCAGGGTAAGTCCGTCTCTTGAAAAGGCAGAAATTAGAGCTCCTCTTGACTTTACTGATTCACACTTAGGAATCAGACTGTGCAGAAGGCAGTCTTGTTGTGCCCATTGAACATGGTATGTCAATGATCTAAGAAAGTAATGAGCTAATTGAAAACAGGAAATATGCATATATATACATTTCACTACAAAAAAATAAAGGGTCCAACTAAATTCCTACATGTGTACATATATATGGGGTCTCTTAGCAACTGTTTGGAAGTTCCATATAGGGCGCAAAAGAGCAATTGCTAGTTAAACAAGCAAGATCCATATCAGGGTTTTGTTAGTAATGGCATGTTCTGTAGCCAACCCAAACACATCTGCATCCACTAAAGGTTTACATACAATATTTCCACATTACTGCACACATTTTTACACAGATTAAATAGAGAAGAGGGGATTTTTAGGATAGTGGCACTGATAAGAGGATGGTTACAGCCATATGTGTATTTATCAAAGGCCATCTAGCTGTACATTTAAGATTTGTTCATTTTACTTTATATAAATTATACTTTAATAAAAGTACTGCTAGCATAGAAAACAAAGAAAATAAACAGAAAAAACAAAAAACCCTCACTGTTTTACTAAATCTTAGTCATTATATGCTTTTTCAAAAATTTTATTTTATTTTATTTTTTTGTGGGAGAAAGTAATTAGGTCTATTTATTTATTTTTAGAGGAGGTGCCGAGGATTGAACCCAGGACTTCACACATGCTAAGCATGGGCTCTACCACTTGAACTATATCTTCCCCCAGTCATTATATGCTTTTAATGTATTTTGTTTTATTGGGCTTTTAGAATAAAACTATTTTAAATGTAAAAAACGTGCACATTTAAAAGGTATAGCAGTGAATTCAGTAAGTTATGTCCTTTAAAAACTCCAACTGAATTACTTTTCAAAAGAGTTACTTTATAGTCTTAAGACAAGTAAAGCCATAGTCTGCCGTACCTTTCATGTATTCTCGATTCCAAGAAGGAAAACAAAATAAAAACAAGAAAAACTTTCTAGAATAAATATATAAAAGGAAAATTAAAGAAACAGAACAATACTTAAAGGAAGAAAGGATTTGTAAAGCGTCAGAAGTTCAAATTCACATTTCATTTACTAATCTTATTATGCATTTGTGGGCCAAGAGATAATAATGTTTTATAAAACAAGGAAGAAGGAAACATTTACCTCACCTCATAGGTGTAAGTGCATTTTCATGCCACCGAATTGCTAGAAATGTTAACTTCAGGCTTTCCCCGGAATAGAAAGCAAATGAACACAAGCAGCAGTCTCCAAATAACTGCAGGCAAATTTAATACACTTTAGTACGTAATTAATCTGAAGATAAGTCAAGATCTATGCAACATACATTTGTCATCATAAATAAAATAAATGAAACATATCAAGATCCTGCTTGTATTTTTATTCTTAACATGTAGCTTAACATTAAGCTGGCGGGAGGGTATAGCTTAGTGTAGAGCGTGTGCTTAGCACGCACGAGGTCCTGGGTTCAATCCCCAGTACCCCCATTAAAAAATAAGTAAGTAAATAAATGAATAAATGAATAAACCTAATTACCTCCCCCCAACACCCCCAAAATTTTTTTTAATTAAGCTAAAGACTAAGTAATTTATTTCTGAGCCAGAGGCATGTCTCAAATGGGAAATCAAGGTGAACTTTACTCTCTTAAGAAAACACTGCCATTTATTTATATATGCTTACATATTTATTTTTCTCTTTTATAGTTACATATTATTTAAAATGGGGCACTATTGGTGGGGGTTGAGGGAGGTATAGGAAAACAATAAAACTTCAAAATGCAATTTCTCACAATAGTGGACTGGGTAATAAAATGCATACAAAGAGCTATTTTAAATGTTTTTTTAGTTAGTGAATGTGTTATTTCCTGGGAATAATTGGCTTAGTTAATATCAACAATTCTAGCTTTTTTGATCACAAAACCAGTTATATTCCAAAACTAGGGAAAAGTAAAACTAGGGAAAGACAAAGGAAGCTCCAAGTTCAAACCATTTTTAATAAACATCTTTCAAAATGTGACCAAGAAATATAAAAATTTTTTTTTCCATGATAATTTTACAATTACTGTGACAATGCATGATGACTGGAAATACATAGCTATGTCATTATACACTCTGTTCAACAGCTTCCCAGGTGGTGTCTGCTCTTTGAGTCTGAGATCTCAACTTCTATAACACCTTGTCTGATTTGGATTTTACCTCATTTTTTATAAAAACAGCATGTACTACAGCTTCTTTATCTTCAGGGGAAGGCAAAGGCACTGCTTCTTCAGGCATAACTTGGGACCACTGGCCCACCAATGTAGGGCTTTTAGAAGATAAGATATTCTTGAATTCCAAATGTTCCCAAAGAAACATCCATCCAGAAGGAGTTACAAGCAGCACTCTTTTCCCACTGCCAGATACATACAAGTACAGTCTCAAAGAGCTTGCTAAAAAAAAAACAAAAAGTACTGAAACCTCTGAAGCCTGAATTCTCCCACAAAGTACTAATTTTATCTATTCTGACAGTAAGGAACCTAAATGATGTTTCCATTCAGGATGTAAGACTAATCAGAAGTACAATAATAATAACTTTTAACATGTACTTATTATGAGATACCAGGAACCCATTGCTACCATAGGTATGTTAGGCATGCCAGACTTTCTTCAAGATGAATATGTCTTACAAATGAACACCACCAAAGAAATATTTACATACAAATATTTACATAAATATTTACATATATACATATATTTACATAAATATATATATATATTTACACAAAGATATATTTTTAAGACAGTGAGAGGAAAATGTTTTATCCTCTTTTCCTCCTAAATATCAAGTCAAACCAGTTTAAACAAATAAAAAACTCCCACCTACTGCAGCTTTAATCATTTCCTTAGGCTTTTCAGTTGCTTGTATAGTTTTCAAACAATCTTGATCTTTGTTCCAAAGGAAAAGCTCCCCTGTAGCAAGTACCCCAGCCAGCCAGGCATCTGTTTCCAAAAAGAAAATGCAATACTTACAATCTAATATTTCCCTTAATATTACTCCCAAGTTATTAAAAAGTACAGTTTACCTAGGCTTTTGAAAAGATCAGTATTACTTAACCATTATTGGATGTTGTTAGGACTATAACATCCTTCAACAAAGGCTGAAGACTAGGAATTTTCTTCTTTGTCCTTCCTGATAGCAAATTAATTTCATTTATGAATTTATCATCCAAAAGAAAAACAGCTTCATTTTCCTAAAAGAAGAAATAAGATATAAGAGGTGTCAGAAATTCATTCAACCTCTTACCTAAATAAACTATCCTAGAAAGGAAAATACAGTGACATTTAAGAAAGATTATTTATTTCTATATGCTACACATCACAGAGTGAACAATAAGGTTGATTATGGAACCTGAAGATTTTTCATCCTATCTTAAAGTACCTCTTGTTAGAATTACTAGGTAGGATGAATTAATGGTTACACTGAAATTTCTTTGAAGTTTAGAATTATAGGAGTATCTTCCAATTCTGCTAGCCTAATCTGAGTCTTCTGCTGTTTAATCTCATCAATCTGAACAGCAGTATGGGCAGGTTTTTAAATTATTTACTTAGACTAAAATAGATACGACTTTTCATTTCTGAAGCAGTGTCATGCTATTCCTAGACTTCAGTTTTAGAAAATATCGGGAAAATGCTCTGAGCTTACTGGAAAACTTCCAGTTGGACATGAGGCTGCTTCATCACCTGTGTGGTCATTCCAAGATTCACCAGGACACAAGACTCATTAAACAAGCGTCTCTGCTCAGAAAGACCCTGTAGTTGTTAGTTTGCAGAGTGAAAGCCATGCTCATCCTCAACAACTGCAGAGAGGCTTTCTGGCTGTGCAATTTCAAAAACTGGGACCTTGCAAGGTAAGAGATTACATCCCAGAATTCCCAGGAGAGCAGAGCAGAGGAGAGCGAGGATGACACATTATCCCAGTCTCCAAGAGCAAAGCAACAGAGGACAGTGAAACGATGAAGCAAGTGATGGAGAAAAGGAGCAAGAGAGTGATGAGAGTGGTGACAACTCTGATTACATCACAGAAAGACTGATGCCCCCTTCCTATCTCTGCCAGCTTCTTACTACACAAATACACAAAACCCTGTTCCCTGTTCAGTGGGCAGGTGATCCTTCTACACATATTTTATTTTTTAAAGGTCACAGAACTTTCTTCAATCTTAGAGGCAAAGCATACATTTAATATATATTACAACTGATACTATTTGAGTAAAGAAAAACCTACCTGTCCCAGCCAGGAGACTCGGGGCCAGGGTTTTTTCTGCTTGATACTTGTTGATGTCAAAACTTCTAATCGTATCTCCATGCTTGTTAAGATATCAATGACCAATTAAGTAAAAAGCCACAAGATGCTGTAAAAAACAACAAAAGATAACATCCCATAATACTTACTGAGGATCTTAGTTTAAAATTTTCATAAAGTTTCGGTAAATTACTTTTTCATTAGCTCAAGTTAACCCTATTTTTAAGGTAAAATGTTGACAATGTATTCAGTATCTCATATCTTGAATAGTCAGGCAAAATGAATTTGCTTCTTTGACAAGTAATTTCTCAGGCCATGAAGATAAATATGAACTAGGACAACATCTTGCCAATATAGTTTCTATGTGATGTGATTTTCTCAATGAGGTAAGTTGTATTTTCCAAAGATGGCTACAAGAATATCTCCCATTTCATATGCTCTTCTTACACCGTGACTCACATTTTTCTCATTAAGAGCTCTGGTTTATGCATCATCCCTAAAAACTGGGTGGGATTTTGACTCCTCTGAACAAGACTACAATGGAAGTGATGTTATGTATTTTCCAATGCTAGATCATCCAAGGCTAAGCCACCGAGCTGTAAGAAAGCCCAAACTAACCAACATAAAAATGAAGCCCTGAGATAATATCAAGTAAAGATGCCCAGCAAGTCCTCATGCTGGGTGTGGGGATAGTTGCAGTAGAGGCCAAAAACAGTCTGTCAGAGCCCAACTAGGGTGAGGGGAGCGAATATGGGGTGAATGGTCCATTCTTGGGTGACTGGGAGGATGTTCATGCAGTGGGAGAGCCTGGCACAGCGTGTTGGAGCCAAGCAAAGTGAGGACATAGAAGCCATAACGAAAGGGATCCCAAAGACCAAACTGAGGACAATCTGAGCATCAAAATAAATTATAGTAATTATTTTATAATCCATGGAATAAAATGGGAAACCATGAATCCATAAATTAAAGTATTACTTATTAATCAGTAAGTTGAATATCTGTTAAAAATGGCATATCTATATTGTTTCAAAATATCTCCCTATAAAATACTCATTAATTACAAAAGACAAAAGAGTAACTTTACAACGAAGAAACAAGGCAGATTCCATCTAAGCCAGTGATCAAAATGAAAATGATCAGAAATGGGACAAATAGAAATCATCTGCCACCTAATCATTAAAATGAGAAAAAAATCTCTGGAACATAAGTGTAAAAGAACATAACCTGAATCTAATCACAAGGAAATACAAGGGAAATCCAAACTGAGGGACATTCCACAAAATAACTGATCTGTAACCTTCTATGAAAGTTGGGAAAAGATTGAGAAACTGGTCCCAAACAAAAAACCTGACAACTAAATGCAGTAATTGTAAATTTTTATCCTTTCATAATAAAGGACAATATTAGATAGCTGTAAAATCCTGAATAGGAAGAGAAACTGAGGATTAGATGGCTGTTAATACATGAATGTATCAGTATACAAATCACTATTTCTACCTCTATCCTCTAAAAAGACCAAAAGTAATTACAGCCTAGTAACAATGAGCAAACTTAACACTCAGATCTTTTTTTTTTTTTTTTAACACCCAGATCTTGATTTCTAAATACCATTCTTCAGTAAGAGGAACTAGAGCACTCCTGGGAGAAACTGCTGATTTCAGGGTTGGGGTAGGAAAGGAACCAGATGGACCTGGAATATCTTGTGGTCCAAAGTAAAGAAGTAAATGTATGGTAGAGGCATGTCAAAAAGAAAAAGAATGAGACTGAAGAGCCAAATCTGGGACACTGTGAGTGTCAAAATAAATAAGATGAGCAACAGGTTAGTCTATTAAGTAAAGTAAGGATAAATGAGACCACACTTTATATGGTGGTAGATGTGGAATATCAACATTTTGCAATGATCATAGTAAAAACTGATTCACAAAAGAACTATCAATGGATGCTAAATCAAACAGAAAGAGAGGGAGGATTCTGATGAGGAATAGGATATTTACACAACCTAGCGGTATAATCCCACAAATTACTTCATAATTTACAAAAAAAAAGAGAAAAGAAAAAATACCAATAGTGGAGAAAAGGGATAATATCTTAACCTATAAGGGGCAGACAGTATACTCCTTTGGTTGTGATAACTTGAAAAAGACAGAACTTTACTTATATAATATTTCCACCAAAAAAATCCAAACCTAAGTCTATGCATGAGGAAACTAATCCAAATTGAGGAAAATACGATTTCTTAAAAATGTCACTGTCATCAAAATAAAGGCTCAAGATCTGTTCCAAGTTAAAGAAGATTAACAATATAAGACATAAGTGCAATGTAATATCCTGAATTATATCCTGCACCAGAAATTTTGCTATAAAGAATATTATTGTGACAAGTGACATACTTGGAATATGGGCTGTAATATAGATAAAAATAATGTTATCATTGCTAAAATTCCTGAACCGCTTAACTGTCCTTGTTTATGTAAAAGAATACCATTGCTCTTAGGAAATGTGCATGGTACTGAGTATCAAGGTGGAAAGAGGCATGATGTATGCAAGCCACTCTCAAATAGTTCAGAATGCTGGAGAGGGTGTGAGGAAAAGGAAACCCTCCTATACTGTTGATGGGAAGGTAGTTTGGTGCAGCTATTATGGAAAATAGTATGGAGATGCCTCAAAAATCTAAAAATAGACTCACCATATGATCCAGCAATCCCATTCCTGGGCATATATCTGGAGGGAACGCTCATTCAAAAAGATACATGCACCCCAATGTTCATAGCAGCACTATTTACAATAGCCAAGACACAGAAACAACCTAAATGTCCATCAACAGATGACTGGATAAAGAAGTTGTGGTATATTTATACAATGGAATACTACTCAGCCATAAAAAAGAATAAAAATGATCCCATGTACAGCAACACAGATAGACCTGGAGATAGTCATTCTAAGTGAAGTAAGTCCAAAAGAGAAAGAAAAATACCATATTATAGCACTTATATATGGAATCTAAAAAAAAAAAAAAGACACAAATGAACTTATTCAGAAAACAGAAACAGATTCATAAACACAGAAAATTTATGGCTATTGGGGGGAAAGAGGTGGGAAGGGATACATTTGGAGTTTGAGATTTGCAAATTCTAACTACTATATATAAAGTAGATGAACAAAAAATGAACAAGTTTCTACTGTACAGCACAGGGAATTATATTCAATACCTTGTAGTGAGCTATAATGAAAAAGAATATGAAAGGGAACATATGTACGTATATGTATAACTAAAACATGCTGTACATCACAAATTGATATGACATTGTAAACTGACTATACTTCAATTAGAAGAAAACAGAAAAAAGAAACTGATCAAATAGTTCAGAAAAAAGTGTGTGCACAAGTATAAAGAGAAGGATAAAGATGAACAAAATAAAAATAAGTGGCCAATCTGGATAATGTTTAGGAGTTCTTTATATTATTCTTGCAACTTCTTGTAAACTTAAAATTATTTCAGATTTTAAAAAGACAATCAGGGAAAATTGAATGTGACTAGATAGTAGATGATACCAAGGAATTAATGTTATTTTTTGGTGATGTGTGGTAACTCCACTTTTTTAAAGAACCCTTTCCTCTCCTAGATTAGAGATTCAGTATATACTTAAATACTTACGCCAGGGATTTGCTGTAAATACTCCCTATGTATACTTATGAGTTTGTCAATTAAAATGTAAAGGATAAAAAGAGCTAATCATTTCAAGATGTAAAGATAGAGCCCTACAGAATTTGATGATGGATGGTTTTCTATCTTTTAAAACTCTAAAAATCACCTCCTGTAATGTAGCAGAGGTTATTTTTGCTACATACTGAACTGGCACTCAAAACACTAATGCTACATACGGATGGATACTAACAAACATCACGAAACAAGTCAAATTAGTTAATGGAAGAAAGATATAAAAATAAACTCTACCACACTCACAAAATATGCGAGAGAAGAAATATGTAAAGTCCACCCCTTAAAAGCACCTTTATTTAAAACACACTGGCAAAAGCAATTTCAAGAGAATAATCCAAGTTGTTCTGTGGTTTCCACAACAGACAAGTCTAAAAATTGGCGTCCATTCCTGAGCGTTCAATTTATCACCCACTAAGGTCAACACAGGAGTTACCTTAAGAGCACGTCGCAGAAATCAACCCCAGGGGACTCCTTTGAGGTTCCCAACCGGATCCTGCGCGGCAGGGCGGCCCTCTACTCCGCGAGGTGCCACCGCGGTGCCCACCGGGGACGGCACTGGAGCTGGAGGACCCGGTCTGGGGCCGAGGTCTGGGCCGAACCAGATTTCGTCCCCAGCCAGCTCCCAGCAACCTGGGCCGCTCGGAGCCCACGCACCTCCGTCGGCCTGAAGATGCTGCGGCGGGAGGACGACGCGGGGGAAGCCGGGGGACCGGGCAGAGGGACAGGACGAGGCAGCTGGGTGCGGCGGGGGATGGCGGGGCTGGGGGAGGTCGCGGGCGTGCAGGACAGGAGGGTGTGAGGGGGACCGAGGAGCCCGAGGACGCCGGGCCCGACGCCGAGGGGAGGAGGCTGGGGCCGTGAGGGGCAGGAATCTGCGGGCAGTTACCTCCGCCAGGGCCCAGGGCGTCCGGGGCGGGAAGGCGCGGCGAGGTCGAGGGCGAAGCGGGCAGCGCGGCGGCGAGGCGGGAGGGCGGCGGCCGCGGGCCCAGCCGCCAGCCCTGAAGCGATTCTGCGCTCTGGCGACGGCCGAGGGCGGGGAAGGGGACGCGGGCGAGCGCCGCCAGTGCGCCTGCTCCGAGCCAGCCGGGAGCGCGGGCGGGAGGCTCCAGGTGCTCCTCCCTCCTCTTCTCCAGGGCCCCTCCGGGTTCCCGCTCTCTTCCTCCCGCGGTCCTGCGCCTCCGCACCGCCTCCCCCGCCCCCGTCTCCTCCGCTCGGCTGCTTCTCCTCCCGCTCGCGGTCTCCTTCTCGGCTTCGGCAGGTCCTTCTGTCTTCGCCTTCCCGGTGCGCTCCTCAGACACACGCCTTTGAGTGCCCAGGCGTTGTGCAGGGCTTTCCAGGAAACCGTTTTTAATACCGACTAATAGGTAAATCACGGGATGTCGCCACCCTAGTGGAGACCTCCATAGACCCGAGAATAAAGGAGTAGTACACTGCCCTGCACAGATCAGGTTGGGCAACTTAAGGCGCTAAGGAAAGCGTGTCAGTACTCTGAATTCCTAGTGACTTGCTAATTTACTACACTGTTACCGCCCTTGTGCTGGTCCTGCCGACTGAGGGGGAACAGGGTACAAGAACACGCAGCTCTAGGGCTATGTTTGGCTTGGGAAGGCAGTTTTCTGTAGCTTAAATTTGTGTGCCTTAAGCAGGGGCATGCTGTCCGTTTCCCTACCCGCCCTTCTCTTCACTCGCTGATGTCACTAAGTCACTGGCCTGGTGTTTGAAGGCACTTGGGCTTGTTACCTTTGGCTAGGCTAGGTATGTTCCGCTGAGTAAATGGCTCAGCTCTCTCAGATGGAAAGCTATCAGCTTGGTTTATCTTAGCAAACAAAGGGTACAAGGCAGGAGAACTGTGTGTCTGAGGCCATTCTCCCTCTACAGGGTGAATTATAAGCTAAGGTCTATTATAGGATGGAGTGGTGTGTTATCTAGGGTTAAGACTATGCTGCCATATCAAAAAGCCTCTACTATAAATAAGTAGCCTGGAGAATATAGACAATTATTTCTCTCTTGTGTAACTATTACAAGGTGAGTGATTCAGTTTGGCAGAGTAGCTCTGCTCCACACAGTTATTCAGAGATCCAGGCTTCTTTGAGATCCTCGGTCTGTAATTCTCCAGTGTCTCATTGCATAATAAAGACTGAGTCCCAGTGGATTCCAGCCAAAGGGAAGGGGAAAAAGAGAAAGCATACCCACAGTCTGGAGACCTAGGCACAGAAGTAGTACACAATATTTCTGCTTGTGTTATTTTGGAGAGAACTCAGTCACCTGGTCACACCTATGGGAAATGTGGATTAGCAAGGTACCTAGAAAGACTGAAAGAATGTTTCAGTGGACAAATAGCAATCTTTATCACAAGTGGTTAGAACATAAAAAATAATAATACCTATTTCCTGCCTTCTGGGGTATCACAGTTTTGGTGAGGAGATAGGAGAGTATGTAACTAGCTACTGTAAGGAACATGCTGTAAGAACCCAAAGAAAAAAATGACTTAGAACTGTATTTCACAAAATTTAATGTACATATGAATCACCTGGGAATCTTGTTAAGTTGCAAATTCTCATAGGTCTGGAGTGGCTAGAGCCTTAAGATCGGCTCTCCTAACAAGCTCCCAGGTGATGCCGATGCTGCTGGTCCTTGGACCACACTTCGAGTAGCAAGTGGTTGCAGATGCAGCGAACAACACAACGGGAATGGCATGTGAGCTTTGTATTATGCTCAGTGATTAAGAGTCCAGTTTGGGATGTTAGATATTTTATATTCAATTCCCAGTTTTGACTTACTGGCTGATTTAAATTGCTTATCTTTAAACCTAATAAAGATCCAAGTAACAGAGAACCCCACACAGACTGGATTTAACAATGTTAGAAGTTGATTGGCTCATCAACCTAGAAGTTCAGCAGGTTTCTTAAACGTTTTGATCAGGCAGGACCTTTGTTCTGTTTTCCCCAAATTCTCTTCACTCTGCCTTTTGTCTTCAGGCTGGCTTCTTTTTGTGGTAAAGTGAGAAGATGGCACATCTACTTATTTTACAAGGAAAGTGTAGTTTAAATTTTTTTTCTGTAATTAAACGTTCTTCATGAGCCTCTACCCCACGATGTAGCAGGGAAAATCTTTACCTTGACAATTAATGGTACTTCCATTTCTTCTTTTGTAAAATCACTTTCAGATAAATGCTCCGTCTTGCAGGTTGTCTTCTCATTCCACTCAGTGTACGGGTAGATTCATTGTGATTGTGGTAGGAGGGGTTATGTGCCCTAAAGGCAATGGGGAAAGAGAGTGCTTGCATTCAAACGTTGTTTTCTATATTCTTAGCCATCACTGCTTCAGGATGTCTGATGCGACTCCTGGGTCTTTTGCTTTGGTGTCCACTGTAGTGTCTGTGATGTAAAGAGTCTCTTATTTCCCCCTTGATGATGCAACCATGCCAACTAAGGCTTGGCCGCATCCTTCATCTCTCCATTCTGTAGCCTTTATGGTGGGATCCCCTTGCTCTCAAGTCCCCCAGAGCATGTGAGAATGTTCCTTGAGCTAGACATAAGAGCTGAGAGCAGGTTAGGAATGATGATTCAGCTCTTTTCTCTAATTATCACACGTTACCATGTTTTATTCTTCTGGGACCATCCCCATATTGGGAGAGAGGAAGCATCCTACAGAACAATCTTTTCTAATAACTGGGAAAAGCTACTTTGCTCTCTACTTTCTCTTTAACCACATCCCCACGAGATTTTACCTCGAAATATATGCATATCTGATTCCTTGTTTCCACTAAGTTGGGGGAGAAGGGGACTCTCTTTTTCCTCCTGAATAGTACTTCTCTTACACATATTCTGAGTCCTCTCTGGATGGCTATTATATTGTGACTTATGGCAAAAGTCCAGATTCAGACTTCAATGCTTTGAATTTGATATAACAAGACGTTTAGAGTCCCTTTCTCTGTGAATAAATGTGAACTGTTTAGACAGTTGTCTCACCAAGGAATCAATAATAATTTTGCTTGGAAACCTCAATCTGAAAGCAAAACCTTTGTTCTAGGTGGTTTCTAGCTTCTCTACAAAGGAGTGCATGCCATTGACTCAATGAATGGGTAGTGTGGTAGCTTTATACTATGTCAATTTGGTTAGGCTGAATTACATTTTCCAGAATTCCCTTCCTTGCATGTTTCTAGCTAGAATAGACCACAAGAGCAATTATTCTTATGGGAGAGATTTGAGGGCAGAAGTGAAACAGCAGTCATTTTGTAGCTCACATATGTGGTCATTCATCTGCTGGCATACCTTCTTGTAAGGCAGTGGCAAACTTGCCTCTGCTCTAACTTCCCTTGGATCCTCTTTCAGAGGCTCCAATTCCCATGACACATGTAAGTATTTAGCTCTGAGAAGGTCCCAGCTTCTGCAGGACACCAATACCACTAAGATGAGAAATAACAAGACTTGACATGGGTTTGTGTCTGTCCTCATGAGCTCCAGCTCCAGCTCACAAGTCCCAGGCTTTCCTTACTCTCTTCTGCTTTGCACCTGTCTTCACTTGCTAATTGACTGCTCTGTGAACTTCAAGCTCCAGCATCTGAAGCAAAGACAACAGCCTTACAGAGACTACTTGAACCAGCTCTCATGATTGCATAAGGTCAAATCCCTATAAACACACAAACACACACATTTTCTAGTGCTTCTTTCTCTTTGATTGAACCCTGACTGATATCATGTGCAGCGCAACAAGATTTAACAAATACAAAATTACTTCCCCAAAATTCTTTTAAAAATTTTTTATTGAAGTATAGTTGATTTATGCTGTTAGTTTCTGGTGTATGGCAAAGTGATTCAGTTAAACGTATATTCTTCATATTCTTTTCCATTATGGTTTATTACTGGATATTGAATATAGTTACCTGTGCTATACAGTAGGACTTTGCTGTTTGTCTATTTTATAGATAGTAGTTAGTATCTGCTAATCCCAAACTCCTAATTTATCCCTCAACTACTTCCCCTTTGGTAACTATGTTTGTTTTCTGTGTCTGTGAGTCTTTTTCTGGTTTGTAAATAAGTTCATTTTATCATCTTTTAGATTCCACATATAGGTGATATCATATAGTATTTGTCTTTCTCTTTCTGACTTATTTCACCTAGTATGATAATCTCTAGGTCCATCCATCCAAAATAGTCTTTAAAAATATCATCTCTGTTGTGGTAGCAAAGGGGCTACAGATGTCCCAGATTTTAGATTATCTATCCAAACTTACTCTCCAACAGAAAAAGATCTATTTCTCCAACCTGGGCTTCATTCCGATTGGAACAGCTTAAGTCACATATCCATTTTGAGTCAATCACTTGGCCTTAAAAACAAACAAACAAACAAAAAACAGCACATGCAATGACTGGTTTATGCTCTAGTTAAGTGTCACTGTGATAATGTGAGTTGCAAGACTGCAATGGCAATAATTAATCCTGGACTTCCCCTGTCACCTGAAATGCAACTGTTTTAAGTATGCCTTCCATTGCTTGTCAGTTGGATGGTTAACTTAGGCAGATAACGAGTAAGTAGCCAGAAGTCATTTTGACTATTAAACTGAATTATACAATCAATGAGAGTTGCCAGAGTTGTCAGAGACAACGGACTTTATTTCCCATGGCAAGCACTATGGATCCATATGTCATCCCAAAGGTAGAGACCATGCTCTGATTTCTTTTCCGAGGCTCTACTGCAGCAAGTGGACCCACAGCAACTGTAACCCAATAGATGAGGGGCTGTGATGGATGCCTCAACAGTTTACCAAGCCACTGCCTGGACCTTATCTTTCGATGAGTGTAATCGTACTGATGTAACGTGCATACTTTTAATTTCAGTTCTAAATTTTTTTCTTGTTTAAATGGAAATTGGAGTTGTTCTACTTTCAGAAAACCCATTAGAAGAAAAAAAAAACAACTAAGATAAAGGGAAAAAATAAGTCAAATAATAAGACCTGGGCTATCAGGACAGGACATAGGAAAGAATATGTGCTTTTAGGTAAGGTTCTGTATTTTGATTGAGGTGGTTAGGTAGACAAATGTGTTCACTTTGAGAAAACTTATTATTCTATGATTTGTGTACTTTTCTGTGTGTTATTTTAAAGTTTTTTTTTTTTTAAACATTTGGAAAGCTATCATTTAAACAAAAATAAAACTGCTGACAAAGTGAAGAAGGGTCCTCTATTGGCTCCCCAACAGATTCACCTTTAAAGGATGGGTAGGATTTTGATAGAGAAGTGGAGGAAGATTATGAGTTCAGTTGCATCATATTGAATAAATGTAGGACACTTTCAGGGAATGTAACATAAGCTCCTTATGGCAGATTCTAAGCACAAGGCATCTTTTGGGTGCTGTCTTAGCAGACTCTTTCTTTGAGAAGGATTGCTTCACACACTCAGAGGTGGACCTTAGTAACCGTATTAGTAGTACATAACCCTGTCCTCCTATGTCCTCCCACCCCCAGCTAACTAAATGGGCCCCACAGGACTTAAGGCAGTTGCAGGCTTGTAAATATTTAACAAACTGCTCTAGGAGGTGGGGGAAGAGTCATGATTTATAGCACTGGCCAATTTCTGTGGGGTAAATTTTCCTACCATGACTGCTTTCAAGTTAAAGCCTGACATCAACTGGCTCACAGATTTCCTGAAAATTTAACAATCCACTCTCAAAACCCAGTTCCAGGGGCCTCAGCACACCACTGACTTAAGGCAGGCAAGCCACAATCATCCTGAGAGGGGAGCAGCCCTCGATAGATTTATCAGAAGAGTGAATACGTTTCTTCCCCGAAGCCTACCTCCCCTCACATCTCATTCATTTACACTGAGTCGCATGTCCCAGATAAGTCTCAAGTTTCATGAGACACAAACGCCGTGTGAAGATGAGAGTGTTGTCCTGCTTGGTTTTCACCTGTGAGGATCTACTCTTGATTTATGGAGGGGAAGGGAAGGTGACCTAATGAAATCGGGTTCCTCTTAGGAAGGTGAAAGAAAATGAATGAACAAGAGAGATTTTAAAATTCATTATACCAAGTACCCTTATAATTAGATACCCCAAATCAGGTTGCTAATCAGGAAGAACAGGTCAGGGATAAACAAAAAATAACTAATCATGTACAAGTTCCAGGTACTCTGCATCCTTGCCAATGGCCAGTCTTAAATTTTAGCCATTCTTGTAGATGTGTAGTGGCATCTTATCATAGTTTTAATTTGCATTTCCCTTGTAACAATGTTGAGCTTCTTTTCATGGGTTTATTTGCCCAAGTATCTTTTTAAAAAAATTTTATTTATGGATTTATTTTTGTTGGTGAGGAGGTAGTTTGGTTTATTTATTTATTTTTAATGGAGGTACTGGGGATTGAACACAGGACTTTGTGCATGCTAGGCATGCACTCTACCACTGAACTATACCCTCCCCTTCAAATATCTTCTTGAGTAAAATATCCAAATCTTTTTTGCCCTTATTTATCTTCTGGAGATGTGGGGGGAGTTGTCTTATTGAGTTGTAAGAGTATTCCAGATATTTAGATCAAATCTTTTATAAGATCTCTGGTTTGTAAATATTTTGTCTGTGGCCTAGTTTTTTGTTTTCTTAATGTGTCTAAGAGCAAATGTCTTAAATTTTGATGGAGTTAAATTTATCAACTTTTTCTTCTTAAGATGTATGTTTTTCTTAAGAAATCTGCTTAATCTAAGGTCACAAAATTTTTTCTCCAGTATTTTTCCATAAGTTTCATAATTTTACCTCTTATATTTAGGTCTGTGATGTGTATTAATTTTTGTATATTTTATGAGGTAAGGGTTGGGGGTTTATTTCCATGTAGACATTCAGTGGTTCCAGAACCACTTATTGAAAAGACTGCTCTTTCTCCCGTTGAACTACCTTGGCATCTTTGTTGAAAATCCATTGTCCATGTGTATGCATCTATTGCTGTACTTTTATTTTGTTCCACTGATGTTTCTTACACCAATGCCACAGTATCACAATTACTGTAGCTTTATAACAAAATCTTGAAATCAGTAGAATATAATCTCCAGTTTTATTCTTTTTCAAAACTTTTGGCTATCCTAGGAATTCTCATTCCTATATAAATTTTAGAATCAGCTTATCAATTTCTGCAAGAAAGTCTGCTGGAAGTCTGGTTGGGAATGCATCAAATCTACATTATTGATTTGGTGAGAATTCATGGTTACTAAGTTTAATCTTCCAATGCATATTATATATTGTCCATCTAGGGTTTCTTTAATTTCTTCCAGCACTTTTGTAGTTTCCAATATACAGTTCTTAATATTGTTAAAAATTAATCTTATTTTATGGTTTTTGTGCTATTTAAAATATTTAAAAATTTTTTCCTTGTTGCTAGTATATAGAAATGCAACTGATTTTTATACATTGACCTTATATCCTGTGACCTTGCTATCATTAGTTTATAGTTCTATTAATAATTCTAGCAGTTTGTTGTTAATAGTTCTAGTATTCTCTGTATATTCTATAGGATTTTCTACGTAAGTGTGCTGTCTGTGAATAAGCACTCATTTAATTCTGCTTTTCCAGTGTGTCTTACATTTCCTTTGTTTGCCAAATTGCACTGATCAGGACCTCCAATACTATGTTGACTAGAAACATCCTTTACACTATTAAGTGTAATTTTAGCTGTATATTTTTCATAGATGACTTTTATCAGGTTGAGGAAGTTGTTTTATTCCTAGTTTGCTGAGAATTTGATTATGTTGTGTTGTGGTGTGATTTTGTGCCTTTCCTGCTCTGGGTTCATTTTCTTGGATCTATGAGCTTGTAAGTTTTCATCAAAGCACAAGGAATTTAATGGTAATCAAGGTTAAGTGGACAGATAGAGTGCACTGATGTATGTCTAGCATCCAGTTTGTTAGGAAGGCACTTCTTTCCTGTTCTTTATGGTTTGGGGAATGATCCTGTACCCTCAGACTGAGTCCATGACTCAGGCTAGGTCAGTCAGAGCCCTTCCTGGGACTTGCCTCTGGGTTAGAGCACTCTCCCAGGACTTACGGAGCAAAAGGTCTGCAAAAAGTAGACAAAAAAGTTAGGATGGAAAGAAAAGCAGAACTGACCCAGACAAAGCCCTTAAGATATTGAGGCTCTGGATCTAATCATGTGGAAGTAGCTTTGTATTTGGACTTCTTAGTTTTGAGGGCCAATAAATTCTTCTTTTGCTGAAACTAATTTGAGATTGTTATTTTTGTCATCTTCGATGGAGTCCTTACTTGCCACATCAGGAATCTGAAATTTCTCTGGGGTAAAAGGTGGGGGTGTAATATATTTAGGTTTACAGTTACAGAACTCTGACACTGTTGGGGGTGGAAATGAAGGGGTCAAATTAGAGGCAGGAAGTGCCACTTAAGACACTATTGTAAGCATCCAAGTGAAATAGGGTAACCTGATTAAACCCTGAAAAACTAAGAGTGAGATAATTGGACAGATACTTTTTCATTAAGAAAAGTTGCTTAGAAATTGGTGACTAACTGGATTTGGAGGAAGAGGAAGGCATTTAAAGGTGTTACCCATATTTCCTATTCAAATTTAGATGATAAAGACTGAGGTAGGAAATAAAGGAAGAAGAACAGGAGTAGGCAGAGGGCAGAGAGAGGAATGAGTACAGATTTGGTTGTTTTGCATGAGGAGCTTTGGAGGTCATGTAAGTGGAAATGTTCATTACACAGGTAAGACACTCAGATGTGGGCTGGAGATGTGACAGTACTAGCTCCCACATGCTAAACTGATTAATCTTAGAAAAAGTTAGTTTTCCTAATAGGAGCTGCCAAAATACAAAAAGCACTACTGAGTTTTAAAACAAATGTTTAATTTCAAGCATGCCATAATACAATAGAAATGCTTATTTGAAAATGAAAAACTGTAAAAACAATAGTATTGTAACCAATATGATTGAAGCAGAACAGTAAAAGTGAAAAAACTAGATTACATTACTTACAAATTTTTGGATTTAAAAAAGTGTTATTTAGCTTCAGTCTCCTTATGAGGAAAATAAAACATTTTAAATGATTTACTAGAACACTCGAAAATATTCTAAAAAAAAACCTTGAGAATTAAAATGAAAAAAAACAGAGAAAATGAAAGGAAATCATAAGCCTTTCAAGACCTTTAGATTCAATGTTCTATTTCTTTATTTCCTTGATACAACTGTATCACTATCATAATTTTTCCCCTCACGAACAGGAGGGAAAAAGATGGAGGCGGGAAGTATCCTGAGGAAGAGAATGAGTAATCTGTGAGTCGAGATGAAATTAACTATAAAACATAAAAGTGGAGAAAGTTTGTGTGGTTAGCAGTGAGGTTTTCAATGAACAAGTCACTAATAAGTCAGGTGTGTTGTATTAAAGAAATGCTGAACATGCATTACATGCATTCAGGATCAATATCCCATACCTTGTACAGTTACTCAAAACAGATTCTTCTCTTCTTTTCTAACCATTTTGCCATACTAAAATGATCTACCTAAAACATAAATATGTCACAACCAAGACTTCCAGTGACTCCTCACTGCCTACAATGAATGCAGGTTCATATGTTCCACTTATTACTCATTGCCTATTTATGTTTAATAGTCATTATAAAGAAATGTGTTGAATGAACACCAAATAACCAAGTGGATAAATGTGCTAGAACAGTGCTACTCCAAGTCTGATCCACTGACCACCAGTATCAACATCACATTGGAGGTGGAGCATCTGGTTTAACACACTATCCAGGTGATTCTTATGAATGTTAAAATTTTAGAAACACTATTCTAGAGGATTAAAACGGAGGGGACCTTACTTTCTCTTAAGAATCACACCCTCCAAAGGATACTGATAACATCTATTGTACAGCTAGAACTCTTAAGACTCTCAAAATGTACTATGTAAATGAAAGAAACAGGGTTCAAATTTCTTATTCTTAAGGATCATTTAGCCATCTTAGCCCTTTTGAAAGGTGTAGCTTTATTATTTTGAGTTGAATATATTTAACATATACATTAATGTGCTTCTGTGTAAATGTGCTTAAAATAAAAACGTAGCAGAGTTGCAGTTAAATATAATATTTAAGCAAGACTTTCATTTTAAGTAGACACTGACAGAATTTTAAATTAACAGAATTAACAATGTATAGCATAAATTCATTTTATATGTTCAAAAAATCTAAGAGTTGAAAAGCTGAAAAATATGAGAGGTAGTGGTACCTAATGAGTGACATTTTGGAAGATTATAAAAGAAAGGGAGCTAAGTTATAAGAGAATAAATATGGAAAGGGCAACCCCACAGTCTTGGGAAAAAGTAAAAGTGGAAGGAAAGCATAAAAGGTCAGAAGAAAGGAGTTCATGTTCTCGCTTTTTTGTTAGTCCTGGTCATTCCCACTATTTTCTCCTCCTGCATTTGGTTTTGTTATTCTAATTTTGTTGAAGATTAAAAAAAAAACTATATTACTAACAACTTTGCTTTATATATTGTGTCTTGGGTAAAGCTCGTGTCTTGTGATCATTGATGGGGGAGGCAAGAGGAGAAATCAGGGAGCTCAATTCATAAACTAACTATATCCTCTAATCCACTGGTTCTCAAACTTGACATGTACCAGACTGTCCTGAAGAGCTTGTTAAAGCAGAGTGCTGGCACTCACCCCAAAGTTCTGGGTTCGGTAGGTTTGGGACTGGGCTGGACAATTTGAATCTCTAACAGATTCTCAGATGATGCTGATGTTCGCACACTTTGAGAACTGCACTGTAATGGAATCAGAAATCACAGAGCAAAGAAAAGCTAGGTGGACACTAAGGGAAAAAGTATTTCCCTGTATAGGTTTTTAGGACATAGAACATTGGTTACAAGTTTACTGCCTGCTCGAAAAACAACCAGATGTGTATTAATCTTCAAGTATTGTAACTGACAAAATTAGTAGTTGGAGGAAATTTCCAAAACCGAAATAAATTTTTAAGAGATTTGCCTATTTAAGAACTGTTGGAGAATCCAGTATTATGGGAATGGACCTACTCAGCTAGTCTATTTAAGTTTTGATCCTTGAACTTGAAAAGGAATACTATAAATTCAAAATAAGAGTTTTATTTTTATATCCTTTTTAAAATCATAATCTTAATTCAGTTGTTTTTTAATTTGATTATTAAAAAACAAAATAGTATTATGTAGTAAAAAAAGAACTCATCTGGCAAATGTACTGTCTACTGATACTACCTACTTATTAAAAACACATTTCTACTAAAATTGTTCTAAAATTGTTACATTTAAAACACCTGATATCTGGACCCAGCTGAGCTTTTATTTTACAGATCAAAATGCACAGATGAAAATACATTACAATAATTAATGAAGCCGTTCTAGTTTAGCCTGAAGAGATTTAAAATTCCCCGTGATGGTTTGTACTGCTACCGAAGAGCTCATAGACTGGAGCTCAACCAGATAACCACAAACAGCATCCAGGCAGAGATTTGTAAATCTTCTCCTATAAAGAAAAAAACACCTGATCAACCATCTACACATTTAGAAACATTTCCTCCTATAGCATTTCCCTTTAACTTCTGCTAACCTTACTTATAGTCCCACAGAAGAGCAAGGATCATGTGATTAAATACATGGCAAATAAATGAAAACAGAGAAGGAAACTCAGGGGGTAGGTGAATTCCACATCAGCACCATTTTCCTTTGGAAGATAATAATGAGAAGGAGGCAGTAAGGGATAACTCCATAAATTAATACTAAATTATAACTCCTTAAATTAATACTAAATTATTTACATTCTTTTGGCCTTTTCAAACAAATATACCTTGAAAGCCAATAATATCACAAAGGCATAACTGAACTTCCTAGGTCACTAATTCAAAGCAGAAATTTAGGAGTAATTCATAAATTGTATCCTTTCACTTATACAGAGAATTCTATACAAGGGTTGAAAAATGGAAAACACTAATCTTTCATACATGCTGACTGATGTCATTCAAATAGTTAATGCAAATATACACAAGAGCTTAAATCTATACTTCTTTTAGTCTCCAAATCTTGCCCCACTGTCTCCAAATTTGTTACCCAGATGTTTATTAGATGTATTTAAAAGCCTTTGTTATAATATAGTATTTAATTCATACTTACCTCTCACAATTTAAAACTTGGCTAGGATTCTCAACATATCTTGTCAATAGTACATGTATACAATCCAAGAGGTGCAGTGGCTTCTTCATTCTGTTCCAGAATGGATCCTATAAAGAAAATATACATCATGAGTTGTAAAGCAAATTGCGTCAACTGAATTTTCAATTATTTATGTTAAAAGAGTCATCAGAGTCCAAAGCAAAATTTACTGATATTAAAATAAACATTTAATATTATGTGGTTACTAAATTATATATCTAATTATGGTTAATATTAAACAGCATTGAAAACTGCCCTGTGATGTTATTTAGGAAGAATATCTAATGTACCAATCCACTTTGTAGAGCATGTAAGTTTCCTGTTTGGGAACCTGGGGTAAGAGAAAAAAATACATCTTTTCCTATCGGATGTGACACCACTTTTACTTTGAACCTATGCAGACTTAATCTGATAGTATAAATAAGAGGCTAAACCAGTAGTCAAAGAATGTTAATTCTAGATCTGGCTCTCCCATTACTAGCCATGTGATGTGAGCAGGTTATTTAGCCTCTCTGCCCTTGTCAGACGGAGCAGAAGATGGGGATACAACAACTTGCCATTTCCATCATAGGCTCATTGTGAGGCCTTCAGTGAGATATACAAGTGCCTCATAAAGCACTGTATGAATGTTTTGATTATGCTACTATAATCATGACTAGTACTAAGCACAATCTAGTTCAACAAGGTTTCATTTGGTTCCTTTAGAGTAAAAATTACAAAATATATAGTCTGATAAGCTTCAATATGGTGACAAAGATTTTTTAAAAATCGAGGTTATAATTGACATATAACATTACATTAGTTTCAGGTGTACAACATTGTGATTCGCTGTTTGCATACACGGTGAAATGATCACCGTAAGTCTAGTTGCCACCTCTCACCATACACGATTAAATTTCCTTTTTCTTGTGGTGAGAAAGAACTTTAATCATTGATATTTAATTATTTCTGGTGTATATATATATATATATTTTTTTATTGAAGTATAGTCAGTTTACAATGTTGTGTCAATTTCTGGTGCACAGCATAATGCTTCAGTCATACATGAACATACATATATTCATTTTCATATTCTTTTTCACCGTAAGTTAAACCATTGATATTTTAGATGAGGTTAAAGTGAATAAATATACTGATATTTTGTTCTTTTAAAGAAAATGATAATTCTTATTGTATTTAGCCTATTCTACTAAGACTAAAACATATGTAATTATATTTATCAATATTTTAAAATATTTGATTTGTATCATGACATATAGCAAAGTTAATTGTCATTATTGGGTTTTTAAAAGTCTGAAGTGTAATTCCTGATAATCAATGAAGCAAATTTCTGATGCAACTGTGTTAGATGAGATACTTATAAACATACACTCAAAATAGTCCACTTCTGTATCTAGAATAAGTTAATAAACTTAACTAAATAAATTAATTGTATTTAATATTTTCCTTACCCGTGACTTAAACAACTGATCATAAACTTCCAGTAGTCTAGGTAATGGCACTCCAATTTCATTCATTGTCTGTATTACAAATCCCACATCCCAGTTCAAAGTACAAACTTGCTGCTCTAAGAACTGTACGATGAAATCTGGGGAGAGAAGAAGATCAGAAGTTGGGATTGTTAACTCTTTTTTTGCCCTCAGCTTTATTGAGATATAACTGACACATAACATTGTGTAAGTTTAAGGTTAAATGTGATAATCTGATGCACATAAATATTGCAAAATGTTTTCCACAATAAGGTTAGTTAACATGTCTTTCACCTCATATAAGTACTATGATTTTGCTATTGTAGAATTGTTAACTTTTGATACTAAAAAGTAGGCCTTATTCATAACTGAGCAGTTTCTAGACAGAAATTTTTTAAAAAACAATTTTCAAAAGAAATTTTTAATAAAAAGTAAGGCATATACCACAATAGGCAAATCTATAGAGAGTAGATTAGTGTTTGCCTAGGACTGAGGGTAGTATTTCTTTTTGGGGAGATGAAAATGGTCTCAATTTAATTGTGGTTACACAACTCTGTGAACATGCTACAACCACTCAATTACACACTTTAAAACATTAGGAAAAAAACTATATTATAGTGAATTTGGGAAACAAAAAGATACAAGAAGAAAATAGAGACCACTCACTTTCCTACTATTGGAGAGGACCCATTGCTAATATTTCTTCAATATCTTGAAATATTATATCTTCAATTTACTGGCTTTTTAGAAAAGAAGGGCTACTGCATCTCCATTTTAGGAATGTTAAATGTAACATTCATAAGATCCCTAAAAAGTTATCTATTATGATGATTCTAATTGTGGCCCCATTCTCACTTTTTCCTACTTGTTACATCATAGATAATAACAGTAACAATCAGATTCGTACTTGTGGTTCCTGAAATCTGAGCCTGACCATTGTGAACATCCATGGGCAAGAGGAATCACTAAAAAAACTGCCACTTACCCTGCATCTCCCCTACAAGTTACCATACAGATTTGGATAGGTAATAAAAATTCTAAAAACTCTAAATTTGTTCTAGTTTGAAGTCCCCAGGAGCTTGTTTGCCATTGAGAGAGTGACAGAAAAAGGAAGGCTTCCTCCACCCTAAACCTTACTGGGCTCGACAATAAAAATCTTAAGTCAAGGGGAGAGAGTGTAGCTCAGTGGTAGAGTACATGCCTAGCAGGCACAAGGTCCTGGGTTTAGTCCCCAAACCTCCCTTAAATAAATAAATAAGCCTAATTCCCTCCCCAACCCAAATTAAAGTCAAAGCAAAAATACCCTCTAAAGGGACCGTGTATATAATGTGGCCCTTTTGCTATTAAAATCAACAAGTTTTACATATAAGACATATACATAGTTGCCCTTTATTTTCTCTTTATTTTTCTGATCAAGGAAATGGCATGGCAGTTTTAAATACTGTACTTACAAGAAATAAAGGTATAATTATAATGGTTTTATTTCTTACCACATCCAGGGAATAAATCCTACATCATAGATGGTCTGTAAACAAGTGTGTACGTTCATTTTTTAAAAAACTTAATGTTGTATTTTCATGTTTCTCAACATTTTCCAAAAACACAAAGAGCTTAACATTCTACAGTATGAACAGATTTATGTCGATTCTATTGTTTTACAACTGAAAAAAACATTGCAAGTTGGCAAATGGCTCATGACAGTCTCCTACGCAACACAGGTAGTCAGCATACTTGGTTAAGAAAGGGGTTCGCAAAGATTACATTTTTAACACAACTACTCGCTATTTTAAAGAAAAACACGCCCTCAATATAATATAATAAGGAGCAGCTGAATCAATCACAGATTATCCATGCACAAAAACATCAGCCAAAAAATCTCCCCTTCTCTTCAAACTTGTATAAGGTTACCATATAATCACTATGCTGTTAGCACTAACCCAAGCTAGATATGGCTCACCTAAAGGAAAGAAGCGAGGTGTGCCAGCGTAAATTTTGCCAAGGAGCACAATCTTGAGACTAAGAGCATGCATCCTATCTGGGGAGCTCAACGTCACACTTTCATTCAGTTCTGTAAGAGAGAGACATATTAGAAACCTAAATTGTTTTCAATGTGAAATGTTTAAACTGGCTATTTTATTCTGTTTCGAGGTACAAAATACCATAGAACTTGTGTTCACATTAACGAGCAGATTGTGTTTCTGTTAGTGTGATGCACTTTCAAGTTACCAGGGCATTGGTTATGAGATTCTGAGGTAAGTGTCTCAGAATCCCCTATATTAAGCAGCGTAAACCACAAAAATGACACATCTTTTGTGAGAGTCCTCTCAAATTTTCACTGGGATCATTCTCTACAGGATCACCTCCACCCTACTCAGGTACCTACCCCTCTTCCCCCTATTTAGCTATATGTACAATTCTCATGAGTCCTACTACATGACCACTAGAAGCCTGCATTCATTCTACTACCAAGTCTAAATAATGTATAGCTAATATAAACAACTGAACACTTACCTTTCTCTATAATATCTTGCCAAAGTGTCTGAACCAATATAGGGTCTGAATAACCAGCACAATGAATTATTGCAAGTTTACACTCTGCGAGTTTAAATGGGTCAGCAAATTCTCCATAAAGCTGTGGAAGAAAAATGCCAACATTATACATACAACCAGAGGTTAGCATTCAGAAATTAACAATGAAGCACTCCTTGAAAATTAAATCAACTGAAGACTTTATCTGAAGTTCCTAAAATAAGATATAAAGGTGTGATGACCTGTAGCTGGTCATAACTCCAGGCAGAGAATGGTAAATGTATGATAAATACATTTAAATAGATTTCAATATTGTCTTTTTTTTTTTCCTTCTGGGTGGGAGGAAGATGCTGCAATGACATTTCTTTCAGAATTAGCATTGTCTGAATTAAGATTTGAGAAATCATGGAATACTGAACTGCTTCAGGGTACTTGGAAAAATGCCCAAGAATGATTGAAAAAGAAACTGTTCAGGACAGTACAGAGTAGGAGAGGCTTGGAGAGTTAAGCAAAGAGGTAAGTTACTTTTTCAAGACAAGAAACAAGGCCATGAAATAGACGGCAGGCGTTTTAACAAAGCTGCATGTGAGGGCGATAGGTTCTTGATAGAAACTAGCCTGGAAAGAGAAACTTAGCTCTTTAACCACAGTGGTGATTTGTCAGCCTTACTGACATGCTCCCAAAGATGGCTTATCTTATCTTGTGGAGATGGGCTAATCTTTCCCATGAAACACATAGCAAAATGCAAAAGAAACAGGAAATCTGTAGATAATAGGTGACTGCTATAGGACTTCCACTTGCTTTTTTATTACCTTAGTTATGTCCATTAGCTCAGAATCCAGCTGAGAGACTGCATCCTGCACAGACGAATGATGGGAGTACTGCCTTTGTAACGTCTCTTGTATCTGAAGCTGGATTCTAGCAACCTAGTTTAGATAGAAAAAAGCAAGTCTTAAGTTCCTTATGATAAATCATCGGGTACTTAAGGAAATGACTCCTAGTATCTTGACTTCAAGCTTGTTAAAAATAATGTAAAAATAACAGCACAGTGACTGAAAATTTTTTGTAATTATTTATGGTGATGAATGTTAACTAGACCTATCGTGGTGATCATTTCGCAGTACGTAAAAATATTTAATCATTACGTTAAACACCTGAACAACTGTTTTATGTCAATTATACCTCAATAAAAAATGTATAAAGACTTTTATTATAACAGACTAACAACTCTGCACTACAACACAGATTTCACAGGGACTGTACCGTGACAGAGAGCCTTTGCTACCCACCACCACCTGTTTCTCCCAGGATTATAGCCAGATAAAATGGCTAGACTATACTTCCCAGCCTCCTGTGCAAAGTGTATGGGCACAAGACTATGTTCTCTTTGAAGGAACGGGAGTATGTCATGGCTGAGCTTTTTAAGGGAGTGAATGTGCTTCTTACATGTTTTTCCCCCTTGCTCCCTCTACCAGAGGAAAAGGGAAGGCCATTGGGAATGGTACAGCCACAAAACAGAACTTGGGTACTGAAATCAACCAAGTGGAAGAAAGCCATATATCAATTAGAAACAACCACTCTGGATGTTTGAATGAGAAACAAGCTTTTGTACTGGGACCATTATACATTTTGGGGCCCCTTAGTTGAGGCAGTTTAGCCTATTTCACTTAATACATCTACTTACTAGCTTCCAGAATAAATGGTGAATGTGATGTAAACTGCCTGGTGTTAGAACAGTTGGAAAAAACCTTTAGAAATGCCACAGAGAAAACTTTTAAATTATAGCAATGTCCTATGACCTAACTGTATGCTGTATTCTTAAAATCTTTTAAAAAGATTTATATATAAATATGAAAAGAAAGAAAAAGGCAGGAGAAATTAGGATGATCTATTATTTGCTACGGGAAGAAGGGAAAGTGGACTAACAAGTGGCTATTAATCCCCGTGGACAAGGCTCAAGTATCTGCAGCACTTACTTCCATTTTTTCTTCTAATTCGTGAAGGAATTCACCATCTGCAGCTATTGACGAAATGGCCGTGGAACTTTTGGCACTAAGAATGGCTCGAGCGATGTACTCTAGTCGCTGCTGAAGTGAAATTTCTGTGCTGGGGGGAAAACTCTTATTTTTTTTTATGTGAATTCTGAAGGATCCAATATATATACATATACATATGTATCAGTTATGATGCACTATTTTATACCAAATTAACGTAAAAGGCCGTCTGAAACTTGAAAAAAATTATTAGAGGACTTCTAATAAAAGATCCATAATCTAAGTCAACACATACTTATGTTTACATCCAAAACAGTAACTTCCTATTTCAAAACTTTAGTTCAGTATATTAAAACTTGGATTCTTCTACAATTAAATTAAAGACTTTTTCAGCCCTCATAGTCTTCACTTCTCTACCTTACTGTGGCCAATACTACATTTCATTTTCCACACAGCAATGACAGTGACCTCTTAAAAGCAAAAATCAGATTACGTCACATGCTTTTTTCAGACCTGCCAATCACCTTCACCTACTCCTCTAACCTCATCTCCTTCCTCCCTTGTTCACCATCCCCAACCCCATTGGCTTTCTTTTTTGTACCCTAAACATGATAAACTTGAATCTGATGCAGCGCCTCTGCATAGACCACTGTTCCTGTGCTTGGACCACTTCTTCCATTTCTTTAATAGCTGCCTGTTCTTGTCATTTGAGAATCAATTGTGATGACGATTTATCTGAGGCCTTCTCTGACCACTCTTAACAAAAGGAGCTCCCTATTTCCCCAGGTACCGTCTCCTATTTTTATTGTATTTATGGGATCTGAACTTTTTGTCTATGATCTTTACTCACTAGAATGGGAGCTCCTTAGGAACAGGAACAGTATCTCTCACTACTTCCTTCCTGAATTCCTTGAATATCACTGGTGCTCAAAATTTATTTGCTGCCTGACACACTGACAGGTGACAGAAAGCCCTAAGCATGTATCCACCTCCATGGTTACCATTTGCAGTCTTCCCCGATCCCCTAACTCTATCAGACCTGGCTCTCTGACATTATAAAGCAACTTGGCATTAAAAACAAACATAAGTAACTCAGTTAGTTGTTGGCAACCTCTCAGATCAACCAGTATTAAATGTAACTTCTGATACTCCATTCCAATCTGAATTAGGAAAAAAGTGGCTTTCTTTTCCTTTTAGAGAAGGTCTTACTTAAAAAACTGTCCTTCTGTATAGCCATGGCTCCTATATTTCCCCCTTCCAAAAAGAAACCAAAAGGAAAAAAAAATTAACTCCTTTCTCCTATCTTGCAAAATATACGTGTAGATGACTGGTAATTAGCACTCTCTCTTAAGATCACATACAAAGGATTCTACATTTAGGAGCTTTGTTTTTTTTCTTTGTCTCTTTTTATTTTATTTATGTTTTGGGGGTGATTAGGTGATTGATTTATTTAAATGGAGTACTGGGGATCAAACCCAGGACCTCGTGCATGCTAGGCACACACCCTACTACTGAGTTATATCATCTCCCCTGCCATGAGCTTTGTTCCTAAAAGGCTTTCTTTTTTTTCCCCCCTCATCTCTAAAAATCCCACTTGAACCAAACATTTTAAAAGTGGGTAACATTTCCAAATCATTTAAAGTAGAACATTCTATGGCCTCCAACTTATTTGCTGCAGCTTATACATGCAAAGAGTGTAGTGAGAAAGAGAGTAACATAATAGCTGGAAAGTCATTTTATTGTGGAAAGAGACAGTAAGCTGAGAGCTGAGGAGTGGACGTACAGGGTCTCTCACAAGAAAAAGAAATTAGGTTACATATGTGTGTGAAGCAAATATGGACAATGAGCTGTTTTTAAAAGTTAGAGAATTTCTGAATATTTTACAACAGGAATATAGTAATTGTCATAACAAGGAAAAGGGTCAATAAATATTAATGGAAGGGTAATTAAGAACCACTCTTACATTGTGAGCAATAAGTAGCATGATAAAAATGGCTTACAAAGATTTGTAAAGTAATGGTGTCTAGAAATAACTATCTAAGAAAAATGACAAAAGTAATCCAGAAATGAGATACTGAAGGCCTGAGTAAGAGCACAGTCCGTATGTACCTCTCTCTGAGTACAGTAAAAAAATAGGCACTCAAACACTGGATAAAGGAATGAATTACATAACCTGAAGATATAGAGTTAAAATAATTAATAATGCTGTCAATTCTTAACTGTGCAAACTATGAATTGACCAAGGCCTTTACCAGAAACTATGTTTTAGGCTTAAATTCCTTTTCTTAAACCAAAGACAAAGAAACTAAAGTCACTTCTATATATGTCATCTTCTGTATGTGAGAGGTACTTATAAAAATCAAGTGACTATTATGATCAAGGAGGGCAAGACCAAAACTGCTTTGGGTCCACACATACAATAATTATAACTGCACGGGTGTGCACATGTGTACACACAGACACAGAAACACACTTTCTCACGCTTGCCATTAACCATATCTAAACTCTTTAAGTAACCATTCTTATTAACTAGGTTTAGTGACAACTTTGCCTCAATAACTTACTCTTCTTAACTTAATCAATCTCCAGATTTTAGAAATAGCACCGAATTATTTCGGCAAAGAAAATTCCAAATCAAGAGGATCACATTAATGATCGGTCCAAAATTTTACTGTCTTTTAATATGGAGATCTAATTAGAAATTTCAGTTACAAACTTCTTTAACAGGATTCTTAATAATCCTCAATACAGATACTCTAAGAGCTTTTCAGTAATTTACACCAACGTGAGAGTAGAAGAAATTGGTCTGGAATTTATAAAACATTTAAAATTATAAAGCCTTTGAGAAATATTTCTTTTTCCTTTTAATTAAGAATAGTAATTAATTGCTGTTAGGCCGAAAAATCTAAAAACATACTTTAAAGAAAAGGATTTAGAAGATAGTTTGAATAGAGAGTCTTTAGTAGGAGGTATTTAGTACCTACTACACACTATTAAGAACAAAAAAAGAAAAAAAACTATAAGCTTTAGGTAAATCAAAGTAAAAGCACAAAAATTCTACATATGTATAACCTGAATAAGGTTTATTTAATATCTGAAGTCCGGACAGAACTAGACAGAGCCCGGGTACCCATAACTCTCCACAGTGAGAATCTTTCACCATACCTGTGCATGTCAGCCAGTTTGGACAGGACACGAGCAGCGTTACTAAAGCTTCTGTTCTTCTCATAATACCTCCAGAGTAAATCCATATAACGAACTTTGTTTTGGTCAACTTTGGCCATCCGGACTAGATGTGGCTCCAGAAATGGAGAAGCAATCTGGAAATTGTACAGTTACTCAGAAACATTTTCTGACTACCCATTTGATCTTTACATAGAGAATGTATCATCTTATAGGTGTGCTTCATTTTATGAGTATGTAAGCAGTTATTATAATCCAGTAACATAAAAGGGAGGGCAATTTTTCTCATTATAGGTGATTTTTTGGTTTGTCACAGTTAATCAAAGAATTGCTATGATAGTTGCATTGGGCTGATAAAACTAACAGTATAATCCAATTAGAAATTGTTTAATAAACTTTGAGAACACAGCTATTGATCCCTAGACTCTGAGCTCAAAAATATCCTTGTAATCAAGTGCCATTTTACAGACTGAAGAACACTGAGACAGTAAAAGGACATTTGTGAAGTGACTTAATGGCAGAGCTAAGACAAAGTTCAAGTTTCCTAACTCATAATCCAGTGATTTCCATCCCACAATATAAACATAAAATAAAATATAAAATATAAAAATCCTGATCAGCTTCTAAATTACAAGAAAATTAGAGCAATAGCTTACTCTGCCCACTAGAAAAAAGTATTACAATTGTTGGCTTTACACTAACACTTAATGGGTGGTATAGGGTGAGAAACTGAATTTCCTGTAACTATACAAGTGCTTAACCCATTTAGTTACGTTTCTTAAAAATGTAAATTAACAATATTGGTATAAAAAATAATTTTACCTGTAGTAGTTTATCTGCAAGGTCAGCTTGTATTAGCCAATTATAAAGGGCAATACTAAAGAGTTCATCTTTGGATCTCTGAGACAATTTAAGCATTTGTTCAAACTAAAATAAAGAAAATAGTAGACATTAGCACAGTTCAGGTTCTGTTGCTCGACACTGGGACCCTGAGCCTTACACAATACTGGTAAGAAATCAAGAATCCTTAAATTGTAAGTTCTAAGAGCTACTCTGCTTCCAAGATGATTATGCCACCACCACCACCACCACCACCACCACACAGAGCTTCTAAACAAAATGTATTTTCAGAATGAAAATGTGCTGCATCTCTTACATGATGTCCTGCTTCTTCATTACTCAGCATATTGGGATCAGATGACAAAACAGGAGGCCCAGGTTTTTTGGGTACACTGGGAGACTGAGGAGCAGCCTTACTTTGATTTACCAGTTCTTGAAGTGTATCGGTAATACACTTATAACTGTTTAACCTGAAAAAGAATGAGAAAGCAGCAATTATATTATTTAGTTAGCAACTGATTTCTTTTATCTAATTTAAATACACACAAGAATTTAAAGATAATTTTGGAGAAAATACACACACACACACAATTTGATATTAAATATAATACAAATCATACACTTTTCAACAGGTTTGAGAAGCATTTGATTAAAAGGATGAAGTAAAAAAAAAAAAGGAATGTCTTAACAAAAAACATGCCTGAGGTTATATATCTCCTTTCTGGACATACATTTTTAAAAAAACTTATTTATTTTTTTGTTGAAGTATAGTCAGTTTGGACACACATATTTTAGCAGTATCTCTAATAATTTGTGAACATTTAAAAATCATCCTTTTAAAAACTAATCTTCATCTAGAACCAGACATTTGGGGCGGGGTAGGCGTGACAACAGTTTTCTTTCTAAAAAAGTTAGCTCATTTTAAATTGACATTAATAAAGTCTCAAAAAAACCACAGAGGCAAGTTCAAAAACACTTGTAAGTCCTTAAGGATTTCCACCAGACTATAATATACTTTTATCCATAGGCTAAGAATTATAATCCCGACTCAGACCTTTGATAAAACAAGACATTTTTAGGTGAAAGCGTAATTCAATTTTATGAGGGTTGTACTTGAAATACTATTTTCGTAATACTATCAAACTCTACACAAAGAAAAGTCTGTATCCATGAAGCTGACAATCTGCTAACGTGATAAAACTCACCTTTCTTGGAAAGCCTGAAGTCCCACGATGTCTTCTTCTGGTTCTCCATGTTTATAGAAATGAAGTCCAAGACCCTGAGGATCTTTTTTCTCTGCAGCAGTAAGAGACAGCTCCACCACACCCTCATAAAAACGCACTAATGGGAAAGACAAAGGGCAAAGAGTTAAGGCTTATTATTAAGTGGATACATTTTTTCCTTAGCTGGCTTATAAAAGTTCTGATCAAGGTTATTGTGTTTCTACTGTCTATTAGTCACCTATGGACAGTATCATATAAAGTATTTCTGGTAAGTCTACCAAAGCACAAGGTTCCAATATGCCTAAAAGGCAGCTATTAAATATATTTTCTTCATTGGAAAAAAAATTTCGTATTTGAAATAACAAAAAGGAGGACTGCAGTTCCTTGACAGAAAAAAAAAATCTTAGGATTCAAAACAATATTTGTACTAACAGTTACTACATCAAGTTTGATTTGATTTAAATAATTTTAAAGTGAGCAGACAGGTAATATTTTAAAAATGAGTCAAAAGAATCTAAAACACCCAAAAAATAAATGTAACCCAGAAAGCAATCTAATACAAATAGTTTAACTGGACTAGGACTGAAACTGCGATGCTAAAAAGTTACACATTTCAAGATATTTTTTGTATTATTATGCTTACCACCCAATAAAACTCTTTTTGAGTATTATAGCATCTGCAGAAGCTGGTGCAGTCATCAAATACTAAAACACAAAAAATGAATTTCCTGTGTCATATCAGTTGGGCCACTGAAAGCTGATGGAAGATCTGCCTCTGAGTTAAGAAGAAGACAGGAAGACCATTCTGTTTCTCACCTTGTCTATACTGAGCACAAACATTGGAAAGGTCCACTTGATTGCTGATTTTCTGATATTCCTTTAATGATTCCCTTAACATTCTTTCCTTTTCAATCTTATTTTGAACTTGTCGGGAACGCTGGAGAAGCTCATTTGCCTAGAAGTGGAGATGACAAGAACTTAAAAAGATAAAATCAAGCACCTAGATGATGCCATCAATACAAGTTTTAATCTACGTCTAAATTTGCATCTGGTTTTTTATATTTAAAAACAAAAAACAACTCTACAAACTTACTTCTTCTTAATTTTAGGCAGAAAAGTTTTTGACCAAAAAATCCTAGCTATTCTTAATTCCTCTCACAAATATGTTAAAAGCAAGACAGCTTTTGACTGGTAAATCTCTTGCCTAGTCAATACAGTATTGGTCATCAGGCAGTCCGTGCAACAGATTTTTTAAATTATTTTCACCTGTAGGAAAGGATCAATAAAAATCGCCCAATTAACTCTAATTCATCATAGACTTAAAGTCAGTGATATTTTTCTTAACTTCTAAATGTATTTAACCATTTTTAAAATATGATCTAGAAATACTATCAAAGATACATTATAGAAGAACTTATATATGGATTTTAAGAAATAATGCATTCTAACCCCTTTCTTACACAGATGAGGATTATGAGGCCAGGAGAGGTTAAGAGACCTATCCAAGGTCATATGTCAAAAAATAAATAAATAAATAAGGAGACAACAGTTCCTGATTACAATTCTAGTGTGCTTTTCATCATTCCATGAAACCTCCTTGTAAGAAACACTGAAATAGGTAACAAAGCATCATACCTTAGAACAAACTGCATCATCAGTGCTATACAGAAGTGGGCAGATGTCCTGTAAGTGTAAACTAATGCCATCAACAGCAGCATTATCTCTGATGTAGCAGTTGATTAGAGAAGCAATTAATGCCCCAGTCAGTTCCTTGTCCCTGATTACCAGATCCTTAAAGGTTGTGATTTTCAACTGCTCCTGAAATTCCTAGGAGTATAAGAGAAAATCCTTTTATCAGTCAAAGATATAGGAATATCCTATTTCCACACAGAATGGAATTTCTTTAGTAATATAAAATAAACAAAACATTAGTAGACTTTATAATTCAAAAGATAAAATACAGTAAACTATAAAAAATAATAAACTTTTGGAAACTTTCATAGAATCAGAGTTGGAAAAAGAACCTATGGTATGTTCCAACTCTTACTTTGCAAACCAAGAAAGCAAAGCCCATATAGAGCCAAAATTTGAGCCAGGTCTCCTGATTCTAGTTACAACCAGGAAAGAATAATCAATTAGCTACATTAAAAAAAATCTTGGGCTTACAATTACTTTCCCAAAATAATGTTAGAATTCTATTACTCAAGGCCTTGTAACACTGGAATTTGATCTCATAAATTGGCTTGCTAAAATGGAGTTCGAAAGTACTGAGGTGATTTATACTACGGTAACATTGTTTAATGATTTGACTGCTATTTCTTTTTTCTAAATTTTGGAAAATACACAATCTGTGTTCAAATTTTTTGGACTAATATCTGTATCCTTTAAGCATGTAGGGAAGGAAGATGGATTTGAGCATTTGTGAAGATGGATCACAAAAAAGATACTTAGGCTAAAAATTGACCTACATTATGCTTACAACCCAATAAAACTAAAAATCATTATTCTACGTGGCATGGAAAAGAAAACAGCTTTCATAATTAAACATATTCATTTGATTTTTTAGAAGAAAAGTATGTGCTTAAAAGAAACAAAACAACTCAATGGACACTACTGGAAAGAACAGATAGATACTGCATTTCAATTTTGAAAATTGGTACTTAAAAGTCAAGAATTAAACATTTCAGGGTATAACCAAATAGCACTAGAGGATAAAGGAAAGTTATTTTTTGATAGAATTGTAGTTAATAAGTATGGAAGAAATCACAGATTAACAAAATGATCATCTTATAATCCTAAGTGAAATAACTGCTTCAGGTAATGATTATCAATGGATGTCATGTAAGCTTGATTTAAGCCTGATGGAGAATTTTGTAATGGGAGGACTGGACTGAATACTTGAATCCAGTATCTTAGTATCACTAAAAGTGGGACAATCAAACCTTTTGTGTCTCCTAATAAATACAGTCTGACACACAAACCACTACCTATGAAGTATTCTATTCTTCCTCAAATAAATGGACCTGAAGTTAAGCAAGCCTTTGTAGACTTGACTTTCATTTCATAGAAAATGGAGAAATAGAGGAACGAGTTCACTACAAGGAAGGTAAAGACAACCTCAGAATATTGGACAATCTACAAGACTGATGCCCTGATGTCTACAAGGCAATAGAACAACAACAATGAAAAAGGGATAATTGCTTTAGACTGAGAGATTTAAGAGAAATAATAACCAAAGTCAATGAGTGAACCAACTTTTTAGATTCTGATTAGAATGAACCAATCTGTAAAAAGATATTTTTAAGACAGAAATTTCATTATTTTAGATGCTACCAAAGAATTAGTGGTAATACTGCTAAGTGTGAGAATGACATTGTTAGTCAAGAAAACAGCCATCATTTTTAAGGAATATATATTAAAGTATATAAGAATGAAAGGACATGGTGTCTGGGATCTACTTCAAAATAATTCAGTAAAGAAAAATAAGAGGATAGATGAAGCAAAGTTGGTAAAATTGTGAAAATGCTAAATATAAATAAATTGTGTATAAGGGGATTAGTTGTAGTAGTTGCTCTATTTTTGTTATGTTTAGAAATGTTCACAATTAATAGGTAGGAATACATTTCCCCTCAAATGACCTAACATTTAGATAAATGTGAATTACCTTTATCCTTAAAAAGGATTCAAATGAGGACAGCAAGTGAAACATGAACCATTCATTTCCCACAGCTGCAAACGTCTTTCTTTAAAGTAGGAATGTTCAATTTAGGCCACTGAACTCCTTGAAATTACATGCAAAAATTTTGTGTATGTGTCTGCATGCATTCTTTGAGGGTGGGGAGTTTTGATCAGAGTCCCAAAGGGATCTGTAGCCCAAATAAAGGTTACAATCCACTGTTTCAAAAAATATTTTTGGTGCAGTAAGATTTCATTCACATACCATTACAAAGTTCTTATATACTGTAAAAACTTGTGGTTCTGATAATGAATCCCCCAAACCATCATGCTTTAGTGCAATTTTCTCGTAACATATTAACTTGATCACACTTAAATGCTTTCCAAAATAATCCCTTCCTGAACCTAAGGGCTAGATTAAAACTCATTCAAAAGAAAACAACCCAAGCATAGTATTAATAGTATGATTTTAAGGTAGAAAAAATATCCTACCTTCTGAAGTTCTCCTACAATGACAGTGAATTGGTGTTCACAAAGAAGTTTCCATAGAGCCAGAGCCTGGTATGATTTTCGAACCAATTGCTGGATTGCCTGAAGTGAAACCTTTTCACTCAGCTGAGCCTCTAATTACAAAACACAACTGATGAAGTTTTGTAAAACGACAGGTTGTTGCTTTGTTTCAAGTAAAACAACACGTTACCTCAAATATTAAAGACAACTATAGTTAAGGCTGAAATCCTCATTGTTCTCCTTCCTCCCATCATAGGCAACCATGATCATGAGTTGTTGAGTTCATGGTTTTATCCTCTCACTATATATAAGTGCTTCTGTGTGTATGCATACATAAACAATAAAAATATTGCTGTTTTTAGATAATTTATACCACTGCTTTCACTGCCCAGTTATATTTTCACAGGCTATCCATATTCATAAATATAAATCTAGTACATTTATCTTAATTGCTGAGTGTTCCATCATGTAAGTATACCACAATTAGGTCCATCTTCCACTCAAAGGACCTTTCCGTTGTTACCAATGTTTTGCTACTAAAACAATGATGCAATAAATATTCTTAAAAAAGGGTCTCCTGGAAAACACAGTCAGGTTTTGCTAGGATGGTTTTTCAAATTAAGATGCATTTGCAAACCACAAAATCAACTGTCAGTCATGACAGCTTTTTTTTCCCCTCAAAAAGGAAATAGAATAAAAGAGACAAAAAAATTAAAGATAAAATACATACAGTAATTTCTTAAATATTTTGTTTCAGTTGTGTGTGTATGCTTTTAAACATCTGGGTCATAATGTAAAAATTATTTCTTACTGTGCGAAAAAAGTCTGATAAAGACTGCTTTTGAATATATACCTAGAAGTCAAACTGCTGGCTTTGAATATATATGCATTTTCAGCTTTAACAGATATGATCAAATTGTTCTCCAAAGTGTATACTGCCAGCAATCTGAATGCTCCCTTTTGTATGAATCCTTATCAATGTTTGTATTTTGTCAAACTTACCAGAAAAGAAGTACTGAAAAAATAATTTACAGAATAGTAGACAAAAAACTGAGCCCAGCAGGAAGAGAAGGAAAAGTATCTTGGGACGAAAGTAAATGGCTGTCTTTATTAGCAAAGTTCTATCAGCCAGAATAACTGGCTCACACAAAAGAACTTTAAAAAAAAAAAAAGGCAGACAAATTTAAACAATATTTTGTTACTATTTCAATTCATATCTGGAATAATTGATGATTATAAGGACTTTTCAGTTCCCTTGCTCTTTCCTTAGTTGTTACTTTTTATAACAGATAAAAGAACACAACTTAAAAGTTGATTCACATTTCACATACATTAGGATGGATATTTTAAGAAGAAAGAAAAAGAAAAATTGCTGTTGACAATGTGAAGAAATTGGAATACTTTGTGTACTACTGGTACTACTGTACAAAATGGTATAGTTGCTATGGAAAAGAGTTGTGGTTCCTCAAAAAATTAAAAACAGAATTACACATAATCTTGCAATTATACTTTGGGATATATAATAAAAGAACTAAAAGCAGGGACTCAAATTCCTATTTGTACACCATGTTCATAGCAGGATTATTCACAACACCCCAAAGGTGAAAGCAGTGTGAGTGCACCAACAGATGAAAGGATAAACAGAATGTGGCATGTATACACAACGGAATATTTCTATATATTTCTTGGTCTTAAAAATGAAGGAAATTCTGACACATGCCACAACACAGATGAATTCTGAAGACATGCTAAGTGCAATAAGCCAGTCACAAAATGACAAACACTGTATAGTTCCACTTATATGAGGTACATAGGTTAGTAAAATTCCAAGACAGAAAAAAAAAAATGGTGGTTGTAGGGGGAGGGTACAGCTCAAGTGGTAGAGCACATTCTTAGCATGCATGAGGTCCTGGGTTCAACCCCTAGTACTCGCTCTATAAATAAATAAACCTAATTACCTCTATCCCACAGAAAAAAAAAAAAAAAGGTGGTTGCCAGGGGCAGGGAAAAAGACGAGTTATTATGTTTCAGAGGTACAGAGTTTCAGCCTAGGAAGGTGAAAAAGTTCTGGAGACAGATAGTGGTGATGTTTGCAATCATGATACTGCAGCGTAACATGTGAACTTACGGAATGCCACTGAACTATACAGATAAAAATGGTTAAAACGGTAAATTCTACATTATATACAATTTAGCATGATAAAAAGTTAATTAAAAAAGAATGTGTATCATGTTTTCCAGTGGAGTAAAGGAAAAAAAATAGTTATGAACTGAAAGTTACAGAAATACATGATAATCATATTATTTGACTTTTGCAAATCACACTAATATTACTTTAATAACAGCATTTGTTACCACAAACTAGATCTTATCGAGAGATGTCCATTGTATTCTATTCACCTAATAAAATTTCTTACTGGGGTCATGTACATTTAACAGATCAGAAGCAATAATTTACCATGAAACTTCCTTTGCAGCTCCTGTTGCATTTGCTGCGTATTTCCATTCTCAGGACGCATGAATCCTATCAGCCTCTGCTGCACTTTGGCAGTAGTACTGAAACAGAAATTCCAGAATGTATAATGGTGTTTTTAACAGCTTCACTGAGATACAATTCATATACCATACAATTCAACCACTTAAAATGTACAAGTTAATTTTTAAAAGTTACTCACAGGGTTGTGCAACTATCACAATTTAATTATAGAACATCTTTACTCACTCTCCATTAGCAGCCAATCCCCATTCCTCCCGCCCTACCCTAAGCAACAGCTAATCTATTTTCTGTCTCTATAAATTTGCCTATTCTGAGTAGTCACATAAATAAGCTGGAATATGTTGTGAATATTCTTTTCCTCTGTAGATTAGTGAAATAATCACTGGCAAATCCATTATTAACAATTTAAACCTAGAGCATTTTAATCTCTCAGATGCTTAAATTTTCACTGAGAGTAAATAGATATTAACAGTAGGTCCTTTTTATTGAACACTTGCTTTTTGCCCCGACCGATGACTTAGCGTAATGAAACAACTCTATAAGGTAAGACTAAGAATCCCATCTTACAGATGAGAAAACATCTGGAGAAAAATAAAAAGCAAAGAACCTGCTGTAAGGAAATACTGGTTACTGAGAGAAATGAGCAAAAGAAGAACATTTGGTGCTCACTTGGTGAAGAATCTGATATTTCAGATCTTAATGCAACTTCAGGGATGCAAAGAAAAGAATGATGAACTTAAAAAATGTATATGTAAAACAGAAACAGACTCACAGACTTAGAAAACAAACCAGTAATTACCAACTGGGAGAGGGAAGGGGGAGGGGAAAATTAGTGGTATGGGATTAAGAGATACAAACTACTATGTATAAAATAGATAAGAAACAAGGATATAGTATATAGCACAGGGAATTATAGCCTTTCTCTTGTAATAATGTTCAATGGAGTATAATCTGTAAAAATACTGAATCACAGTGCTGTACACTTGAAACTAATATAATATTGTAAATTAACTATACTTCCATTAAAAGAATGATGAACTTTCAGGGAAAATTTTGTTTGGTACCTAACATTAACTGAAATTTAGACTAAGATTTTAACTTCAAAAGTATATGACTACTAAAGCTATGACAGGTACACTGTAGAATGAAGCTCACAAGTGATTATGTCACTGTTGTTAGAAAACAAGATTTTTAGGGTAAAAATAATACAAATATACCACAAAAAAACTGAGTAAAATCCTTTTAATCTTAAATCTGAACTGAAAACAACAGTAGAAACTCACAATTTTGTTTTATTAAAAAATAAAAACAAAACAACATATAGCATGACCAGCAGGAATTAATACCTCCAGCTGTAGTCTCTAACATCCTTTCCTACCAAAAGAAACCAGGGCTTCCTAGAAAAACAGCCAATTCACTCTAGGGCAAGAATTGTACCAAATGAGGCTAAAATGTTCTGTCATGCTAGAAGGCGAAGAAGGTACCAAATAGCGTGAAAATGACTCAAGAGCAGTCTGGAGAGGGAAAAGGTTAAGATAATTTTGCACTGAAAAAACAATCTGCACTGCATTTAAGCACATTAAATACATTTAAAACCAGATTCATATAATGATACTAAATTAAAAACTAGACTGACAGTGCCTGCCAAGATGGGTTAAGTCTGTTACAGCCTCTCTCATTAGCTACAACTGAGAACCCTGGACAGAATACAAAAAGCAATCACTTACCTGAAGCCACCACAAGGTCAATAACAGTACACAGGCAGGGGAAGCCAAAACTATGATAGCTCATAAGGAGGTGAGTATACTGTTTTTTCCCCCCTATTCCTTTATCTTTAGGCTTTGTCCAAAGGTGAACTGAGTCTCAAAACAGTGTGATGAGTAAAACTCCCAGGGAACATTCAGTAAAGTCTGGTAACATTTTGATGGTCATAATTGGAGAGAACTATTGGTAACTGGTAGGCAGAAGCCAAGGATGGTCCCAAACATCCTACAATGCACATGACAGCCCCCACAACAAAGAATTACCCAGTCTACAATGTCTGCAGTGAGAAGGTTGAGAAACACTGGAGCAGAGGAACTGAGAGAAGGGGGCCCTATGGTCTGAAAAGTTTGGAGGGAAGCAGTTATTACTCTTGATGCTTTTCCCCAAAGGCACCACCATTTCTGCAAAGCTATATGACAACAAGGGAGTGAAAACTGGGAGAAAACACTGAATAAATGAATTTTATGGTATGTACACTGTATCTCAAAAAACTATTTAAAAATTCCCATACTCAGTGAAACTAATGTTGCAAGGGTTGGTTGAAATTAGGCAATCTGTTAATATAATTCCGTTAATAAAGGTAAGGAAAAAAATAATATGATCATCTCTGACATACTTCAATATTCACTTTATAGAAATAGTCAATAAAACAGAAATGGATAGTTTCTTAGCATGATAAACTATATCTAGGCATTAAACTTCTCCCTCTTACGGAAAAAACTACACACTTTCCTATTAAAGTCAAGAATAAGATTAGGATGCCCACCTTGATGTTTATAACATCAAGAAACAGAACAACTTAATTATGAATAGAGTTATATCACTAATTGCTTGCATAAAAATAATGGAATAACATGTAGCCAATACAGTTTATTCCATTGATTTGGAATGTTCTAAAGGATGTACTGAATATAAACAATATTTCACCAAAGTATGCCTACTTAGATACTATTTTTACTTTTAAGAAAATGTATATTCAATGATAATACACAAGGAAATCTACAGATTCAATGCAAACCCTATCAAAATACCAATGGCATTTTTTTACAAAACTAGAATACTTTAAATGTGTATGGCAACACAGAAAGACTCCGAACAGCCAAAACAATCTTTAAACAAAACAGGAGGAATCACATACCCTCACTTCACATTATACTACAAAGCTACAGTAACCAAAACAATATGGTACTGGCACAGAAACAGACACATAGATCAATGCTACAGGATAGAGAGCCCTAAAATAAACCTGCACACTTATGGTCTATTAATCTACCACAAAGGAGGCAAAAATATACAATGACAATACAAAAGACAGTCTCTTCGGAAACTGGATAGCTACATGTAAAAGAATAAAATCAGAATGTTCTCTAACACCATATACAAAAATAAACTCAAAATGGACTAAAAACACCTAAATGTAAGACCAGATACTATAAAACTCCTAGAGAAAAACATAGGCAGAACACTTCTTGACATAAATTGCAGCAATATTTTTTAGGATCTGTCTCCTAAAGGAAATAAAAGCAAAAACAAACAAATGAGACCTAATTAAATGTAAAAGCTTTTGCACAGCAAAGGAAAGCATCAACAAAATGAAAAGACGCTTTACTGAATGGGAGAAAATATTTGCAAATGATAAAACTGATAAGGGATTAACATTTAGTATATATGAACAGTTTATACAGCTCAACATAAAAACACCGAACAACCAGATTAAAAATGGGGAGAAAAATGGAACAGACATTTTTCCCAAGAGGAAATGCAGATGGCCAACGGGCATATGAAAAGATGCTCAACACTGCTAATCATCAGGGAAATGTAAATCAAAACCACAATGAGATATCACTTCACACCTGTTATAATGGCTATCCTCAAAAAGAACACAAATAACAAATGCTGGTGAGGATGTGGAGAAAAAGGAATCTTATACACTGTTAGTGGGAATGTAAATTGGTGCAGTCACTGTAGAAAACAGTATGGAGGTTTCTCAAAAAACTTAAATAGAATTACCATGTGACCCTGCAATTCCACTCCTGGGTATAGATCCAAAAGAAACCCAAAACACTAATTTGAAAAGATACATGCATCCCAATGTTCCTAGCAGCATTATTTACAATTGCCAAGATATGGAAGCAACCTAAGTGTCCATCAACATCTGAAAGGATAAAGAAGATACGGCATATAAATGCAATGGAGTACTACTCAGCCATGAAAAAGAACGAAAATTTGCCATTTGCATCAACATGGATGGACTTTGGAGGGCACTATGCTAAGTGAGATAAGTCAAAGAAAGACAAATACTGTATGATATCACTTATATGTGGGATCTAAAAATACAACAAAGTAGTGAATATAACAAAAAAGAAGCAGACTTACACATATAAAGAACAAACTAATGGTTACCGGTGGGGAGGGGCAATATGGGGTGAGGGAGTCGGAGGGACAAACTACCAGGTGTAAGATGGGCTACAAGGATGTACTGTACAAGGGGAATATAGTCAATATTTTGCAATAACTTTAAATGGAGTGAAACCTTTAAAATTTGTATTAAAAACAAATATTAATTTATGCTTTAGAAGTTTATACTGTCATACTTCAAATTAATCCATCAGGAAAGTAATATAAGTTACTATAAGTCCATATAACTTTTTTTGGGGGGGTAAGTGGTAATTGGATTTAATTTTTTAACTAGGTTTATTTATTTTTAAGAGAGGTGATGGGGATTGAACCCAGGACCTTGTGCATGCTAAGCACATACTCTATCACTGAGCTATATCTTCCCCTACAAGTCCATATTACTTTTATAATAAAAAAAAAAGTTCATTCTAAATAAGTGTCGACACAAAAACTTTTATAGGAATGTTAATATTAGCATTATTCGTAATAGCCAAAAAGCTGAAACAACCCAATTGTGCATCAAATGATGAAACAAAAAATGAAATCAAAGTACTGATACATACTATATTATGTGAACCTTGACAATATTATGCTAAGAGAAAGAAGCCAGAAACAAAAGGCCACCTATTGCATATTTCTATTTGTATAGAAGAGCCAATATACGGCAGGTCCATGGAGAGAGAGAATAGATTAGTGTTTGCCAGGGACTAGGGGAAGGGCAACTGGGAAGTGCTATGGACTGAATGTTTGTGCCCCATTACCAAATTCATATGGTGATGCTCTCATCCCCAAAGTGATGGTGTTTGCAGGTGGGACCTTTGGGAGATAACTAGGTTTAGGTGAGGTCATGAGCATGGAGCCCCATGATGGGATTACTACACTTATAAGAAGAAACCGGAGAACCTGCTGTCTGGTTTTGTCTCTGCCATGTAAGGACAAAGAAAGAAATCAGCTGCCTGTAAATTATGAAGGTTCTCACCAGAACTTGACCGTGCTGGCACCCTATCTCACTTCCAGCCTTCAGAACTATGAAAAATAAATGTTTGTTGTCTAAGCACTTCACTTAGTCTATGGTATTTTTGTTACTGCAGCTTGGATTAAGACAAGGAGTGACTGCTAATGGGTACAGGGTTTCTTTCTGGTGTGATGCAAATGTTCTGGAATTAGTGGTGATGACTGTATAACTTCATAAATATACTAAAAACCACGAAACATTTTAAAAGAATAAATTTTATAATACGTGAATTAGATCTCAGAAAAAAAAAAGAGTAAATACATCCTATTTATTCTTACTTTGGATTTCCTAATGGTCCTCCTGCAAATTGGGAGTTTCTGTCTAGAAATTCTTGCAAACCTTTTAGTTCTTGTAGCACTGACTCCAGCAGCTGGGAGGGAACACTACTTTCAATCTGAAAGGAAGGAAGTATTTTAAAAATTAAAAACTCTGAAAAAAACTATAAAAAAGCATATGCTCTGTACATTTAAAATAACAGAACATAAAGTTTTAATTTTGAGGTACCCTATCTTCATAAACAATAAAAGTTATTTCTTATATCAATTAACACTTGGTGACCAGAATAAAGGGCTAGATAACCACATTCCTCTCCTCCTGCTCTGGTTTTATTGAGGTGTAATTTACAGACACTACAATACTCAAATCCTAAATGAATACCTTGATAACTTTTTATGAATACCTTGATAACTTTTTATATTTTAATATAGTCACCACCCAGACCACAATATACAATATTTCCAACACCCAAGAAAGTTCTCTATTGCCCCTTTCCAGTCATTAGTCATTTGACCTCCTCGGGAACCAACCACTTTCCTTACATCACAGACTATAGAATTAATTTCATCTGTTCTTGAAATTCACATAAATGGAATTATATACTATGTTAAATAAATATGTTCTTATTCTTAGAAATGTGAACTTTAAAGGAATATCAGTTAAAAAGCAAAAAAGCTTAAAATAAATTTCCTACATACTTCATATTAAAAAAAAAAATCTTACTTCCTCAACTTATGATAATACAAATTTCTATGTTTGTTAACATACTCTGGAAAGTATGCCAATGCATGGAAATTAGTGCCAAGACCATGGAGTTTTGAGGCATATGAGCAAAATATTAAATAGTAACTTTGAGCAATATTAAGTATTAGGACTGACTCTATTCAGCCCTCACAACAACCTTATGAGGGAGATATATTCTCAGTTGACTGAGATATCAGGCTCTGAAGTGTCAAGAAATTTACTCATCAATTAGTAAGTGACACAGCTGAGACTTAACTCAGGAGGTAGACAATTCATTGGACAAGTACACAAACATGTATATAAAAGAATGCTCATTGCATCTTGTTTATAACATCAAGAAACGTGAAACAATCTACTTACCCATTAATAACATAAAATGGTTACGTACAGATAACAGAATACTATTATACAACACACTTACTGCAGTGATCTCTCTGCTGCCACTCTTGAATACTCTCTCCACAACTAAACTAGCATCCCAGATGTTTCTGGAACAAAAAAATATTTTAATGATTGTGCTTAGATCAATAAAAACAATCACAATATATTGTACCTTCCCTCTTATGTGTTTGTTCAGTTTTTAAAGGGTAGCAATGATTTCATTTACTAAGTTATCTGAAAGAACAAAAGGCAGGAAAATTTCCAGATCTGATACATCTAAGTTATTTCACATAACAAAACACTGCTAAAGAAAAATAGAGACTCTGGGTAATGAATTGTAAATATGGAAGCTTATAAAATGGGTTATGCAATGTTTCACATTTTTAAGCAAACGATTCAAATGAAAGCATACATCTCAAATCTAATAAAAAGATACACCAGACATGATAATTAAGTAGATGGTAGATGCAAAAATACCTGTAATTCTTTATCCCTCCCTATACCTATGCCCTTTACAACTGACTTTGATACCTCTCTTATAACGAGGAATGTTTCCCACTTTTTGAATCTGGACTGGCTTGGAGATGTCCACTTGCCAAGTAAATGAGGTGGAAATGACAGTAGGCCAATCTAGAGCCTAGGTATCAGGAGGCTTTGCAAGTTTCTCCTCTCACAGAACCTTGCCACCATGACGTGGATGATCCTTGGCTAGCCTGCTGGAGGACGAGAGACCACGTGGAGATCTAGCTGTCCCAGCTGAGGCCATTCTAAACCAGCAGACAAATATAACTCTAAACACGTGTGAGTCCAGCCACGGGTGACAGAACTCTCTTCAACCTCAGTGCTGATTTCATTTGCATTGTGAGCCTAGCTAAGACCAGAACTGCCTAACAGACTTGCAGACACATGTTACACTATATATTAATATACGTAAATATATTTTGAAGGTGTATATATGTATACACACATATAAAACACAGTAACAAATATTAATGATTAGATAATAAAAAGGCTGAATGAGAGAAAACAATTATATTAATGGACAAGTGAGCTAAAAATTGTAAGTAAAATTTAACAACAATGAATGATGTTAGAAATTTAAAGCTAAAAATGTTCAGTTACACAAAACAGATTACAGTGAGCAACAGTTAATTATTCTTTGAAAAACTTACCCCATGATTCGAGAAAAATAAATGCAGATACCATTGTGTTTTCCAGAGTACACAATCTCTGGTCCAGCCATACAACTGATACCTGGGGCCTGAGTTGCTAAGTTTCCCACAGCACTCACTGGGGTTGATATGGTAGGAGGATGAACACCTTGTACACACATAAGGAAAACAAATCTCAAAATTTAACCTTTAACATTTAGAAGTCTCAATAACCCAAGTCAACAGTATCTAGACCCATAGGTAAGAACATTCACAAAAATACTGGAGTATATAGTTATTTAATTTGGTTTTCCTTGATAAGAGACTGAGACTCAGATGGGAACTCCTGGATGGGCTTTCAAGTGTAGGCAATGTAGGATGTAAGAAAGCTCGCAATCATTGCACCTTAACACTGGGTGTGACATAGCACTAATTATACAGGTCAAGACTGGTAATTAAATCCTGGTACCCAAAAGGGGGGCTTTCCAAGCACACTATTAAAGAGTTCCCAAGTAAAGGTATTTGTGATCAAATGCCAACACTTGCTTGGAAGCCACTTCTATTAAATTACATTATTTTTAGGGGACTAGGTCAAGTTAATCTTTTTCACTCTAAGCATCAAGAATAACAATTCACAATGTTAGCTCCTCAAAAAGAAAAGTAGTAGCAACCTAAAACAAAAGAGGCACCTTGAGATGGTGTTCCCAAAAAGGATGGATTTGGATACGGACTACCACTAGGAACAGGAGAACCTAAAAAGGAAAGAAGAATATACAGATTTATGAAATTATCTCCCAATATTTTGAATCAGATCAAGATTAGAAACTATTTCTATGCATAAGACTGAAGAGTGGCATTCAAGAATTAAGGACTCGTCTCATTTCTCAGTAACTTTCTAATAATCCCCACTTTGGAAAACATTTAGGTAGGAATTTTTCATTAAATCATTCAACTCCTTCCTTTTGAATAAAAAGAAATGAGTTCTGTAAATACTATTGGTATTTTGTTTCCTAGTATACATTAAGGATTCAATATTAATATATCATCACTTTAAATAAGAGCCGGACATCTATAGAATTGTTCACTAATAATACAGTAGCAGCAAAATAAAAAAAAAAGAGAAAAATTTTATCCATTAAAATATGCTACAGAGCTTATAAAATTCAAGCTCTATTAGAAACAGTTCCATTTCAATGTTTCATACTCACTAGCGTAGACAGGAGACCCCAGGATGGGACCAACATTACTGGGAGTGGGGAGAGTGGTTGGAAATCTCATCTGCGCTTCACCACCGTACCTATTTTTATAACAACAGGGGCTGAGTTTATTCAATGAAACTATCCATCTTAAGAGCTGAAGCTGTTCCAAGTCCTGCTTAGTTTCAAAATAAATGCTTTAAACATTGGAGACTTTAATGCATTAAGTTGACTGTGAAATACTGTGTAGATACATAGTAAAATACTTATTTAGTAAATGTTGACTTGAAACTGCTACCAAGAAGAATGATAAGGGACTCTGGCAATTTCTAAAAAAGGGTCTGCAGTGCATAGAACTTACTTAATGAGTAAGTATAGTTAGGGCACTATACTCATTAAGTATAGGGTAATTTTCACACCAGATTATGGTTAGACTACTTAAAAATTCTTTTAAACAAAATTGCATTTTAAATTCTTATTCTTAGCTCAATATTTTCCAGATAAAAATCTCTCTGATATCAAGTTTTCTTAAAATGATTTAGAATCTCTCAATGTAAATGATACACAAAAAGCAGAAATGGTATAGTGTTTGAGGAAGTAGAAAAGATAGATGAGATAGTAACTGAGGTAGAAAGAAGACTAGACAGAACTTGCAGGAGAGAATTCAGACAAAGGGTAACAATGCATAAATTATGCTAACCCAGCTGCTCCCAGTACTATTGTCATCTTTCCAGATTTCATCTTTTTGCAAATAAATTTCACTAACTTTATTCAACTGTCGTGCACTCACTTAAACAATCACACTGGCCAATGCAACCATTAAGAAGTGGCCAAGAACAATAGAATAGTGTCAAATACCTGAAGAAAGCCCGAGTAGCCCAAGCAGATACTTCTCTGTCACAGGCAGCAGTGGAACAAGCAAGAATAAGGCAAGTTGCACAAGCCTGGTCTTCCTATTAAAAAAAGAGCATCTTCCCTTATGTTAAACATCAACATTTCAAAAGAAGTTTTGTTTACTTCTCTATCCCGTGTTTAAATATGTGCCTGGCACAGAGCAGGTCCTTGATAAATATTTGTTGAATGAATGAAATCAGCTGGTATGAAAAAGGAAAAGTAAAAACTATTGGTTTTAAAGTTTACCACAAGCATTATTATTAAAGGATGCTTTCTTTTTATCTAGATTCTATTTTAGTTTCTGGTTTATTTTCCAATTTTTTTCTCATGGTGTTTTAACCTTTTAGGAAATAACAATAGCTAACATTTATTAAGTACTTGACATATGCCAAGCACTATTTTAACAGTTTAGCACATATTAATCCTCATGCCACATACTATAATTTAGTGCCTATTTTACATATGAGGAAATGGAAGCCCAGAGAATTCAAGTAATCTGCTCTGATAGTGGAGCTGCTGGTATGAATCCAGAGTGTGTATATTTAACTTTGATCTGATATTCTTGTTTTTAAACTAAGCAATCCCAGTTTTACCTCACCATTTCTAATTATGGCTTTAAAATACTAATATCCCATTACTAGTGCCTCAAGTTTTTTCCTCATGTCATTAAGTGTCACAAAAAGGGTTTTAATTAAAAAGTTATGTCTATAAATGTTTTATTAGTAAAATTATATTTGTCATAATTTGAACGTCCCACTCTTACTGGTACGCTTTAATGATAAGAATTTATCAACAGAACAAAAAATCTGAGCATTTATCATAAACTTTATAGCATATCAATCTCACTCCTAAATATCAGCACTCACATAGTGATTAAGGCAAAGACAGGAAGACTGGTATTAATGACAGTATTTTGGTTCTAACTTACATAAAATGTGGCTATCATTCCCACTGTGTAAAACATTACCACGTGAAACAAAAAAAGTACAAATAATTACCTGATGTAATTTAAAGAATCTTTCAATCTCTTCTCCATCTCCACCCACGTTACTCACAAGTAGATGCCTCAGTTGATCTACAGGTCTAAGTTTATGAAACATAAGACTCCCCTAAGGAGTTAAAAAAGAAAGAAAATGAGTAATAGATTTACCAAGATGGCTAGTAGCAACTGACCTTACTAACTCAATAAAATCAATGAAACAAAAAATAACTTCAAAAGTACAAAGTAAACTGGTCAAAAAGATCATCTATATTTCAACTTCCAACCTATACTAGATCTATAGATCCAAACAGAAAACTTAATTAAAAAAAAAAACAAAAAACAAACAGTGCCCTTACCCCATAAAAAGGAAAGCAAAAGGGTGCTGGCTCTGTTAGACACAAAACATATTATAAACCTTTATCTTATGCACGGTAACAGCACATGAATAAAGAGTCAGATTAGCAGAATAGAACAGAAAGTTCTGACATACGCTCAAGTAGAATTTAATATATGATAAAAGTTGCCCCTCAAACCAGAAGATCAAAGTTAGATTATCCATTAGTCATGTTGGCACAAGTATGTCCTCTCTGGAAAAAATAAAACTGGATCATACTCATATCTATACCAGGATAAATTCTGAATAGATCAAATACTTAAAGGACAAAAGAACACTATAAGAGTACTGAAAGAAACTATCATTATTATTTTACTTATTTTATAATGAACCTCACAGGGAGGAAAGTTTTTTTTTTTACTTTAACAGAAATCCCAAATACTAACTGAATATTTCAACTACTTATAAACTTATCTGCATGGAGAAAAAAAATCTCAATAAACAAAATCAAATGACAAACCAGGAAAGATATTTGAGACTAAATCACAAAGTTAGTTTCCTTGATATATAAAGAGATTTTATAAATAAAAAAAAGACAACTCAATAGAAAAGCAGGTACAGAAGAGGAACAGATAATTTACAGAAAAATGAACACTAGAAAAGATAGTCAACCTCACTCTTAATAAGATAGCATATCGTACAGGATGTAAGGAAACAAGCACTCAACATTCACCGATAGTGAATGTGTGTATAAAGAAAGGGAAACTGACAACATCTATCAAACTGAGAAATGCACATACTCTTTGACCCAGCAGATACAATTGTATAGCTTTACTCACACACATAAAAAATGATATAGGCACGAACGAGGTTGTAGCATTATTTTGACAGCAAAAAGATGACCTGTTAATAAGGGCCTAGTTAAAAATGGTACATCCATATATAGGAATGCCTTTCAAATGTAAAATAGAATGAGAAAGTTCTTTATATATTAACATGGAAAGATGTCTAAAATGTATCTTTGAAACATTAAAAGCAAGGTATAAAAGGGTGCATATAATATGCTATCATCTGTTTATAGATAAATTTGTATTGTTTGTATATCCACAACATACCTTTGGCAAGATACAGATGCCATGGGTGTCTGTAGGGAAGGGATCCGAACCAGAAGGGAGGTTTTATTGTGTGTACTCCTGTTTACCTTTTGACTTTTGTCAATGCATTACTACTCAAAAAATAAATATTAAAAAAGTATTTTTTTAAAACAAGAGAGGACTATCCTGTAAGATATAAATATAGCTTATTCATTTTATTCTGCTGAAACATGGTGATAGAAGTGCTACTTTAGAAAAGTGTAACACATTATAAAGAGCAAGTTCTTTTTGTTGCGATTTTGATATTTACAAACTATTCCTTAAGAATATTTTAAGAGTAAACATCAGTAAGCACCTAAATGACTCTATTAAGCAACTATTGCAGGATACTTTGACAAAAACATTAAATACTGCTTCTCTTCTTTTTTTCTCCATCTTAACAGAATATGTACATACTTGTGCTGAGAGGAGAACAAACTTCTTTGGAGGCAACATGTGCTGCTGTACAACAACTGGTGAGTCTGTTATTGGAATATGATCCTTGTTTAAGGGTGTGATTATCTTATCTACTTTCAAGTCATCTATTGCAGAAAGAGCCCAGGAATGACCATCGACACGAGTAGTCATCTATGTAGAAGAAATAAAATATTTATACATATTATTAAAGTTATACAAAGCAAAATCTTCTAAAAAATATAATCTCTAAATAAATGTAGGATTTAATAGATTAGTAATACATTAGCATGAATATTGTCAAAAGTCTGTATTTAATTTTCTAATACCTATTCTTCTAATCAGTCATCTTCTATGATAGTAAATAATTTTTCATTCTAGAAGGCAAAGGTAAAATTTTCTATAAACAGTGTTTACTAAAATTACAACTCTTTCAACAGCCAATTGTATACCTTCTACCATCTTCCCAGGATATACTGATCTATATTGGTACGTTCAGTGCTTAAACAGCTGACATGTAGTTTTTGTTCCCTTCTAAAGTTATATTTATTTTCTAAGCTAATATACTCTCAGAAAAAAAAGTGTCTAAAATCTAAAATATTCTATTATGAAAAATTTTAAACATCCAAAAAATACTGAAAGTACAGTAAATGTCCATATACTCAATATCTAGATTCAACAATTGACAGCATTTTGCCGTATTTGCTTTCTTCGTTCTTTCTATATGTATTTTTTCTTTTATTGAACCATTTGAACATTATGGATATCATACTTCACCACTAAATACTTCTGCATGCATCTCCTAAAATAAGGATGTTCTCTTATATAACCCTGATACTACTGTAACATTTAAGAACATTAATAATTCTCTAATACAATCTAATGCCCAAGCAACATACATTGGTACCCTGGGGACTGGGAGCTGGGAGGGGTGGCTTAGGTGTGGCATCCGGCCAGGAGAGGCCTCCAGTCCAGGAGGAGCTGAGAGGAGGTCATCCCTACATACTCCCCTTGATGTCCCCTACTCCACTCCCATCTGTCCTCCTTGAGGCCCTAGTATAGCTCATGCTGCCTGCCCTAGAGGCTGTTGATCAAATTGGATAAAACCCCCTTTCTAGGGTATGAAAAACATTCTAAAAGGATTCCAATGTTTTCTTTAAAGATTTTTTAAATGAATACTATAATGACTTCTAAACTCACAGAGGAAAAACAAAGAATTAACAGAACATACTTTTCAGTATGACTTCTAACCATGTAAGATTATTAGAAGCAAACAGTAATAAATCAGAAAATAAAGTTTCTTACACTTTTATTCTTCACTTAAAATTATATTAACATTTTTGTTTATAATCTTTTACGATAATTTACCTGGGTTTCCATCATTGGCTTCTGGAAAGGAAATGTATCATGATTGACACACCATAAGATGTCATTATCTTCATTTTCTGAGGCTGCCATCAGTAGAATACCTAAGTTTAATACGCAAAATCTAGTTATATGATGTCACATAATACACATCTTTAACAATCATATCAGTGACATTAATATGGATACATAAGTAAATGGCATTGATCTTTATAAACAAGTTGTAAAATAAATAAAAATAAATCCCCTAAAAGAACATATAATTATTAGCGGGATAGAATCATTAAGTGTTCTGGAACTTATACTGTATTTCTTTCAGGTAAACACAATTTTTTTCACATTTTAACATTTATAAAGTTAGGATATATTTCTAATCAATGTGTTTATCAGGTTAATTATTATATTAAAAAGTATTTAATACATAAAAAATTGTGACTTACAATCAATCATATCTAATACTCAGTGTAATAGAGTTAATGTACTGGTTAATTCAAACACAGCATCAATAAAAATAATAAAGTTACTACTGGAATGGCAGAGATAAATGTACTCTAAAATATTACCTAAGCAATACTAGCTAATATTACAGTCTGATTTTAAAATATACTCTCCTGTACTCAATTCCAGCTCCTCCCACTAATTTACTCCCTTTATATTGACTTTAGTGATATGAATCTTGAGTCCATCAGATGACTATAGGTGATGGGACAATGATTAATTATTAAATTATATAACTAGCTTGTAAGAAATTGAGAATAGTTTATATCAAGCAAAGTGGCAAAAAGTGTTTCTTAAAATTTAGCATATGGAAGTCTTTTGGAAAAACTTAAAATTGATTGCATCATACACATAACTGAAACCATAGTACTTTTCCTCAACAGATTTCTAGCTTTAAAACTTAATTCTATTTACAACAGCATCAAAAATAATACTTAGAAATATATTTAAGAAAAGTGAAAAACTTGTACAGTTTCTCATGTGTTACTGTAAGAAACTAAAGGAGGTATAATAGATGTCCCATTTTCATGGATTTGAAGACTTAATATTGTTAAGATGGCAATACTCCTCAAATTGATCTACATATTCAACTATCAAAATCCCACCTGCCCTTTTTTGCAGAAATTGACAAGCTGACCTAAAATTCATACAAAAATTAAAGAGATCCAGAACAGTCAAAGCAATCTTGAAAAAGAAAAAAGACTGAAGCTGGAATTTCAAAACTTATGACAAAGCAACAGTAATAAATATTCTGGGTTACTGGCATAAAAACAGACATATAGACCAGTGTAATAGAACTGAGAGTCCAGAACCCATGTATATATGGGCAACTCATCTGAGACAAAGGTACTAAGATAATAGGGAAAGAATAAGTCTTTTCAACAAATGGTGCTGGGACAACTGGATAATCACAAGTAAGTAAATAAATAAAGTCAGACATACTTTCACATGATGTAGAAAAATGAACTCAAAATGGATCAGAGACCTAAATCTAAGAGTGAAAACTACGAAACTCACACGGGAAAACATAGAAGTAAATTTTTGTGACCTTGGGTTAGGGAATGGCTTCTTAGAAATGAACCCAAATTATAACAACAGAATTAAAAATAGATAAATTGGACTTCATCAAAACTAATTTTTGTGAAAGTGAAAAGATAACCTACTGAATGGCAGAAAATATTTGCAAATCATATACCCAATAAAAGACTGTGCCTAGAATATACAAACAACCCTTACAAATCAATAATAAAAAAGACAAATAATTTGATTCCAAAAAGGGTTAAGGATCTGAATAGTTACTTCTCCAAAGAAGATGTACAATGACAAATAAGCATGAGAAAAGATACTCAACAACAGTAGCTTTCAGGCAAATGCAAATCAAAGTCACAATCAGATACCATTTCACACCCACTAGGGTGGGCATAGTATTAAGACAGAAAACAAGTGTTGGGAAGAATGAAATGAAAATGCAACTTTGATATACTACTGGTGAGAACTGTAAAATAGTAGAGTCACTTTGGGAAAGTCTCGCAATTCTTCAAAGGGTAAGCACAGAGTTACCATATGATCCAGCAATTCCATTCCTAGGTATATAGCCAAAAGAAATGAAAACACAAAAACCTGTACATGAATGTTCACAACATTATTCATAATAGCCAAAAAATACAAACAACCCACATGCCCACCAAATGATAAATACAATGTGGCACATTCACAAAATGAAAATATTATTCAGCAATAAAAAGAAATAAACTTGTTACACTGTGGCTAACCCTTGAAAGCACTGTGCTAAGTAAAAGAAGCCAGTCTTATATTGTCCGACTGCATTTAAATGAAATGTCCAGAGCAGATAATTCCATAGAGACAGAAAGTAGACCAGTGATTTCTCAAGGCTGGAAGAAGGGGGAAATAGGGAATGACCGCTAATGGGTCCATGGTTTCTTTCTGGGGTAATGAAAATGCTCTGGAGTTAGACAACAGTTGATTCACAGAGTTGTACAACCATCATTAAACACTAATGGATTGTATACTTTAGTATAAAAGGCTAAATTTTATAATATGTAAATTATATTTCAATTAAAGCTGTTATTAAAAGTGCTGTGAAGGTGCATGATACAATGCATTTAAAAACAATTCCATTTATAAAGGAAAGCATCATTTGCATGTTGAAAAATAATATTAGAAGACACAGTAGAATAAACAGAGAAAAGGCTTTAGAACAACAAGGAAATCAAAACAAACGTTTCACCAATGCTTTCTCATATTGGGGAACAGATTTTTATAGCTTTGATGTCTAAGGAAAATTTCATTTTTTAAACTTAATTATGACTCCAAGAGTTTGTCATCAAGATTTCATATTGTTGCATGCAAAACATTTCACATCCATAGAGACACTGACACAGCAGGCAGGGCAGGAGAAAAGTCATTCAGGTTTTTCTAATTATTCCGAAGGAACAAAAGTTCAGAGTCTGTTATAGTGGATGTAACACTGATTTTGGCCAGTGAGTTCATATACAAGGCTAGTAAGAGAAAACAATTCAGAAACTATAGTTTTTATATACATACCCATGAAAATTTCTGATATATAAGTTAATGTATAAAAGGAGTTTCTGGATAAAAAACTAAAACATTCTGAACTGCACTGGAAATCTCATTATTTTCTTTTATTATACTATATGGGAGAATAAGTGACTACATAGATCTAAATCACCTTTTTTTTTTTTTTTTTTTTTTTAGGGAGGAGAGGTAATTAGGTTTATTTAATTATTTGTTTTTATTGTAACAGAGGTACTGGGGATTGAACCCAGGACCTCATGCATGCTAAGCACTTACTCTACCACTAAGCTATACCCTCCCCCTTCTTTATTTTCAAATGCCTCAAAATGCATTCTAGTTTTAATAATTTTAAGAGTTTAATATTAAATCTGATAGTATTTCAGAATTTACCTTTACTATAAAGAGCTTTATGTACTTTTGAAGGCTTTTCCACTGTTGAAGATGCTGAGAATCCAGGAGGTAAGCGGATGTGGACCAGTGTCAACGTATTAGGTCGTGCTAATGGCTGTCTGAACGGACAAGTGCTGAAATACAGCCTTACACCTGGGGATAGGGTAAAATTATCCATCATTAACAGGAACTAAAAGATGGGAGGTACATCTGTTATTGAAACAATTCCACAAAGAATCATAGTTAATGCCATATATCACTTTCCTGACTGATCTTAAATCACTATGTGTACTACCAGCTGAAGTGATTCCTAAGACATCACTTGGAATTGACAGGTAAATCAACACATTTCAGTAGAAAGAACCTACAACTCTGAGACAAGGGAACCTGCATTCTAATTCAAGCTCTGTCACTAAATGTTATCTTTCAGGCTTGCTTTCACATCTATAAAATGAGGAGACATAGCCAGACGAATCTTCTGATTTTTAAAATCCCTAATTTTATGCATTATTAATATGGTTTTATAACTGATACAGAAGTAAAAACATACTTCTAATCATAAATTTCCAAGCCTAAAGATTATCAAGTTACCACAGTAATAGCACATGTATAAACACAATAACGTACCTGCATGTGTGACAGCCAATAACTGACAGTCCAGTGATTCGGAATTTTCAATCACTGCTATTTGAACAATTGGTTTAAAAACAGAACGATCTATGGTCCTAGAAGAAAGAAAAACTAAAGTTTATTTTTTAAATGTGTCTACTAAATTATAAGGAATATATTCCACTAGCATTTTTTACATGTTTAAATATGCTAAAATAGTTTAAGACTAACTTCTTAGGAAAGTAATGTAACAGCAGCAAGAACTGGCAAAACCCTTCGAATGTGTGTCATTTACATTATTATTGTTAAAAGGAACCCCCTTTTTTTTAAAGACCATAAAAGAAGGCTGGATTCACTGAGTAGTTAACGGGGAACAAGGTGTTTTAGAGCATCAAAATATCACTGTAAAGATTACCAGTAATTAAAAAGGGGGAAACAACACTGTAAATCAACTATACCTGAATAAAAATATAATAAAATAAAGGGGGGGGGTGAGCATTCATAATGGAGATCTAGTGAATATCATCTCAATCAAGTGTTCATTATAGGAGAACTTGTATTATGTTCCTCCCGATGTAATGCTGTAAAAGTTCACATCATCTCAGTATTGGCTAAAAACAATACTACCCTGAATCTACACATCAGGAAAAAAAGACACATTCAGAAATTGGGATATTCTATAAATAACTATCTTGTCCCCTCTCCCAAATGTAAATATCTGAAAAAGAAAAGGGAGGAAGAAGTCTGTTTTAGATTAAAGGGACTAAAGACCAGTGCAGCTCATAAGCTCTGACTGACCTGGAGAAAAATGTAAAGAAAAACACTTTAAAAAGGCTTGGGGGACTATTGAGTAATTTTAATATGGACTATACAATTATGATAACACTATAAAATTATGAACATTTTTTAGGTGTGGTAGTGGTATTGTATGTAAGAACTGAGGAGACGGAAGCTGCAGGATTTGAGGGTGAAAGTCACGATGTCTACAACTTACTTTCAAACAGGTCATAAGATTGAGCAAATAAGGCAAAATTCTAACAACTGGTGAATTTCGATAAAGGGTATATCAGTCTTTATCATGCTACTCTTTTCATTTTTCTGTGGATTTGAAACAATTTCTCCAAAAAAAAGTTGAGAGAAGAAAAAATAAACTCTTTTAAATTGTCCGCTTTGAGAATTTTTTGTCACTGAAAAGCAAAGACAACACTTTCAGGGATCATTTCTATAGTTCGTTGTTGAAGAGCAAAGAAAACATGCTGACTTTTCACAAGACTATCTGACTGTAGCAGTGACCCAGGCACACAGACAACAGAAGCTGTAAATCTAAGGTCTCTGTCACACGAAGAGAATTTCTGTAGCTAAGTCAGTTGTGGCACATGCAATAGCAGTGTATTTATCCAAAGACTTGGCTTCTAGGTTGGGTCCCAGTATTTATTGAGGAGTTTGATCTCAGGCAAATCATAACATCCCTCAGTTTCACTCTCCTCAAGAATACAGTGAGGATAATACAACTGTGAAATTTTGCACCCCCAAATGGGAATGTGTGAATTACTAGATCAATGATGTTAAATGGGTGGAATGGGGAAAATTTTGAGACTTGTGGTTTCCTACTTACAAAATCTGTATGCCAGTACAGACCACTTAAAGTATAATTTAAAGCTCCAGGGGAAAACATATGTCAAGCTGTACTTTACACCATAAAACATCCTGCCTTATGTTTCAAACCATCAAACATAAGACTAAACTAAAAGGAAGTATCTCTGGCAACTATTTCAAGCATGACCTACGCTGTCATCTCCCTCAACATTCTTTACCTTGTAGAGAGATTCTGAGAAGGGAATAATTTTAGTATACTGCATGTAAATAATGTAACTATGCCTGCAGTGAAATGTCTGACAATACATTACATATTACCTAGCAATGTTTCCAGCAGCAGAGACAATAGAATTCTGGGATACTGAGGCAACTCTATTCATTCCCTGTCCATCATGGCCCAAATCATACACCTGTGAATGAAAAAATTACACCTACTTAAACATGATTACAAACTATATACATTTTATAAAATAACCTTTCAAATAAATAGTTATTAAATTAACTTTTCCTTTTCAGGGATCCTTTAATTTTAGTACTTTATACAGGTATGGAAACACTCAGAGATCTGTAGTTTCATAAAAGGTGACTCTAAGAAGTGGTTTGGGATTCTTTTAAAAAACAAAACAGTTCATAGGAAAATTCTAAGAGTGACTAAATCTTTCTTAAAAACAGAGATGTTTTTCCCCTCTTAAATGGTGGTGTAATATAATACTTACCTGTATTACTCCTTTCTCAGATCTTGTATACAAAATATTTCTTGAATTATCGATTGCAATTTGAACAATAGGATCTAAAAGTAAGAGAAAACAAACAAACAAAAACCCCAGAGATTAACAAATCAAACTCATTAGCAGCTTACAACAATTAAACCTGGTGGTTTACATTCAGGGCTTTCCTTTTGCTTTGTAGATAAACCTTAGGTTGTACAAGGACAAAGCCAAGAAACATTTAGGTCAGACAACACGTGAAAAAGGCAAACATCACACACTGTGACTAGGTTAAGAGCATCACCAATAGGTTATTCTGTACTCTACATGAATTTTAAGCTTCCAAACTTAAAATAAGTTTCCAAACCAAAAATAAGTTTCAAATTATTTCTTCATTCAACAAACTTTAAATGAATGCTTGCTATATGCTAGAAACACATAAAACAATTATACCTGGTCCATCCCTTCAAGAAACCTCCAGTTTAGTTTAATAATTCATTATGTGAAAGAAAATACTTAAAAAATTCAGTCATATTAACATTTTTAGGTGCATTTATCTTGTTTTCCTGGAGCATTTAAAAATTATTTTACCTGCTTAAATCTCTCAGTTTATTAAAAACTCAACATATATTCATTTTATGATGGGAATTTCTTCTAGACAAGGCAAAACATGTATTAAATGCCTTTCATATACACAAACACATGTTTTTGTTTAAGCATATACAGCTGTTTTAAACACATGTTCTATGATGCTACATTTATAGGAACTTGGGAATAAAACTCATTGTCTCTATGTCTAACCATCCCCTCTCCCTTTAAAAGACTATATGAATGTATGACAAATGTTATTTAGTAAGAAACCGTTTCAATTAAGAATGAGAATTTCTAAAGAAAATGTTAGGTCAACAATCTGTTAAAATTTTTGTTTGTCCAATTTTTTCTCTACTCACCATCTTCTGAGAACGTGAACTGCAGTAATGAAGGAACGAGGAAAGAAAGTGAGCTCTTTGAGTGGTTTATTTTCCTACATCTCTGGCTAAACCAACCTGCTTCTGCCTTAAGAGAAAAAAATTGAAAGAAAGAAGACTTGTAAATGTAGGTAACTCCATCATAGCACTTATTATATACCCATGTTTATAAAAATTCTCAAAGCTTAGTGAAATACCAGTAATTGTAAATAAAGTGAGACACACAACTCAAAAGTAAGTACTGAGAAGTACTGAGTTTAGTCCTGTAATTAAAAATAGAGAATGTACTTAACTATAATCAAATGAGACTGCTTTCAATGAAATCAGCTACGACTATTCCAGCAACTAATTGTTACATTAGTGGGCTCATTTTAATTATCTTAAAAACTCCTGTTTGAAAGGAAAGGAAAGTAAACATAGCTTATAAGTACACAGATATTTTTATCTCTCCCTACTATTGCTAAAAGGAAATGTAGGGGAGGGTATAGCTCAAGTGGTAAGAGTGCATGTTTAGCATGCATGAGGTGCTGGGTCAATCCCCAGTACCTCCTCTGAGAATAAATAAGTAAGTAAACCTAAGTACCTCCCCCACCAAAAAATAAATAAATAAATAAAAGGAAATTTAAAAAATACTGGCCATCACCATCATAATCTAAAGTCCACTCTTCAGTGTTTGAGTTTTGGCATACTTAAATCTGTTACAAAACTTCTGCAGTGAACAAAACCAAGAGAAATTGGGCAAAGAAGAGACACAATATAACATAAAAAAGCTAACCTCAGTTCTAATCCTATCTCTGCCACTAATTAGCTGTGTGACTATGCAACTAGCAATAAAAAAAGCAATTTTCCTCTATCTGACTGGTCAAAATAAGTTTGAAAATACCAGTGTTAGAATGAGGAGGGAGGAGGAAAAGATACAACCATAGATGCCTGCTAAGAGGCTAAAACTCTTAAGAAGGCAAAATGAAAATATAAGATATAATTTAAAATACGAGTATACTGTAACTCAACCATTAGAATTTTAAGTCTTTACACTAGAAAATATCTACACATATGCATAAGGAGGCCTGCAAAAGTATACTTACTATACTCTTATTGTGAAAGGAAAAATCTAAAAACCTAGAAGTCCATCAAGAAAGGAACAGTTAAACAAATCATGTACATTCACTTTATGGACAACTGTGCAGCAATCATAAAACATAACATGTATCTATCTACCAGATACTGAGAAGGAAAGACTTTAATGATATAGTTAAATGGAACAAACCAATTATGAAACAAAACATAAGCAATAACACACATAAAAACATACATACGCAGAAGTACACTATGTACTTGTACACGTGTATATGTACACATAAATACACATGTATATTTAGCTAGAGACGTATTTATAGGTATTTATCAATGCATGTATCATATTCTACAAGGACATAACAGATAATGGCTGAGGAGAGAATTGGATTCATAGGTATGGTATAGTCATGAATGACTACAACTTTAACTGCATGTCTGACTACTTCCCATAAGAATATATTAATGTGCTTATACAATTAGAAAATAAAGATGAAACTTTATCTATCCCTACTCCGTCAAGAGGGAGGAAAAAAGGTGCTGACACATGTCAGACTTACTTGGTATGCTACTTCATATAAACAGCCATCCTTCCCAGCCAAGAAAATTCTGCCATTATCGGTGGAAGTTATTGTTAAAAGGTAAGTATTATCAGTAGGAAGAGAATATAGGGGATCTGGAAGCAACTGCATTCCACCACACATACTGTCATTGAGAACTCCAGAACCTAATTTTTTAAAAAAGAATACAGGAAATCATTGTATGAGCTTTTTAAAATTTTAAAACAATCATTACATTATTTTCAGAATTGATACTCTTATTGAATTCGCAATATGCCAGCAATTTTAAAAAATGTACGTACAACACATATTTTTAAATTACTATAGTCTGATATGAACAATTTGATAATTCATGTTAAGTAGAATCCACAGTATGTATATATATAACACACACAAAATATATAACACATGTAATTATATATGTTCCATAATCTATATATAACATAGTAAAACATCAAACAAAAAACCCAAAGTATTAAATTCTGGAAAAAAGCCTAAGGATGTGGTAACAGTAACCATTAATTTGAATTCCTGAAATTCATTATTTTATCCAAAACATTGCTAGAATGCAAAAGAAACCACTGAATGTGCTTATAATAAATTAATTGAGTGCTTCTTATTTCAGGGTAAAGAATAACATGTATTTCAGTGTTCCATATGTTAAAATGACCATTAAAAAATTAAAAACAAAGAAATTGAAGGTACTATTGAAAAATTACTAGTGGCAACTATTTCTCTTCTACTACCCTTTCTTTATATTAGACATTTAAGAACTATACACTAATATGGTAAATATATCCAAAATAAATTTTGGTGGAGTTACTAACCTTAAAGATACCAAATTTATAGGGAAGCATTATTTTCCTATAAGCAAATAGCCCAGAAAGTTAGTGAAAAAGATTAGTTTTTAATTATAATATTAAATTGAGCAACACAGCATTTTTAAAAAAATACAACATGTGGGTTGCTTTACCTGTTTGCAAATTAGTATAGCTGAGTCCAAGAATCACTATATCTACAGGGGTTGCCAAAACCAGAAGGTGTCGTACATGAGGTTGAAAGATGCCTAAGACAAAGTAAACATGGGTTAGGGACTATTTTCTGGAAAACATCAGAATTTAAGCATTAACAGAAATGGTTACCATTAAAATGAACTATGGATTAAATAGCGTATGAAAAGTCTGAAACTAATTTAGCTAATTTTGATGTTAAATTATTACTACCTATAATCATTTAAATAAGTAAATAGTAGGGAAAAACGTAGAAACAAACACTTCAGTATTTAATAACATTTAAAGTCAGTGTTACACTACAAAATAGTTCAGGTTTATTAAAATATAAAAATTTCTATTTGTATATTCATGTTATAGCATTATCCACAATACCCAAAAGGTAGAAGCAATCCAAGTGTCCAATAGATGAACAGATAAACAAAATGTGGTATGTACACACAGTGGAATATTATAAGGCCTTTTAAAAAAAGGGAAATTCTGACATATGCTACGATAGGGATGAAACGTGAAGACATGATACTAAGCGAAACAAGCCAGTCACACGAAGATATTTTATATAATTCCACTTGCATGAAGTTCCTGGAATAGTCAAATTCATAGACATAGAAATGAGTTTATATGTCAAATGAGTTTATAAAAAAGCCACATAATTTATAGTTTCAGAAGGGGCATTAAACCAAGCATAAAATTTTTTAATGTTAACTCATGCTAAGGTTATCGTTTAACTTTAAAGAGCATGGAGCGGCATGAGATGTAATGTATAATTTCACTGTCATGTTACGATATCCAAAAATAGTGTGTCACTGATAGAAATAGAAGGAAATATATCTTATATTATGATACTAGATATTTCTTTATATGTATACATTTGGGTGTTAAATGTCACTTAATACAACAAAGCTCCTATTATCATTTGGTTTCACTTTCACTGATGAACACTGAGGGGCACAAAGACCACAATTTTGTGTTTCAAGGTTCAAGTCAATAAAGCTGAAGGCACAGACCTTCTACTTAATGACCTCAAAATATACCTGATATTTCAGAAGCTGATTTTAAAAGCTTGACATTTATGAAAACTTAGATTTTCCTTAATAAAAGCCATATCTCAAAGTATTCAGTCACAATGCTATGCCAAGAAGTCATATTTGATTATAGAAACCTTAGTGAAGTTGGAATTCTACAGGTAATGGAGTTGGTTTATGGCTTGGAGTTTGAAAAAAAAAGGTAAGTAAAGCAGTGCCTTGTCAAATGATGCCATCTTCTCTAACTTCTCCTAATTTATTCAACTATTTTGAAACAGGAGATGGTAGAATTGAAAGTCACTTCCCTTCAGGATGCAACAGGGTCAAATGACTGACATTTCTCACCTTAGTCAACTCTCACTTCTTAACTATGAAGTGAATATAATTATCTTTTAGAAACTGCCATAGTTACTTAGGTCTTTGGAATGGTGAAAAGTTTCACAGCTCAATAAAATTTTGAAAGAAAAATCTTAATAACTGTGGACAAATACGAGCACTTATGATCCTTTGCAACACCTGTTTTTGCTGCTTTGATGAAGAAACTCAACAGAGTCCTAACTTACTGCATTTTATAAAGGTATGCTTTGGCGTCAAAAACTGAGGTCAGTGACACATTCAAGCTCAAAAACAACTTCAATGACAGTATGAACTGGTGCCCTTTCAAAAGACTTTGTCCAGAAATAGGAAAATATAAAGTTCTTCTCCTCCACTGAGAAATACACTGGTTTTCCAGAAGTGGGTGACTAAACTTAAGGCAGGAGGTACACTTTTTGGAGAGACAAGGAAAGATCAATCTAAAAATAACTTGCAGGAAGGAGTTTATACATGATTTGACTTAGGTGGCATCTCTATTGGGTCACATAAATCAAGTAAATTGTTTGATTAAGAATCATATAATCTCTATAATGAGCAGTCTCCCAAAAGCGACAAGCTCTTTCAGCCAAGCTATCTCCTTGGAGATAAAGGCTGGACAACTATGTAAATCTAATCTTTCAATACATGAGAGATGCTTCTTTGAACTTGAGGAATGTAATTAAGCCTTGTGATTAATTTCTCTGTGGGCAAAAATGTGCAAATGCTAGAAAACTCTAAGGAATTCCTTTGTTTTACTCAAGCAATGACAAAATTGAAAGCTGGAGTCATAATCTTCTTGCTTACATAGAAGTTTCAATAGAGCAGACTCTTGCCAAGAAGCAACTGACTTAAAAAGATGACTTTAACTGGAAAATGTCTGTCATAAAAGACAAAAAGTAGGATAAAGACTTTGTAACTTTAACATATTTTTGAGTCAGAATTATCAGTACTTGCTGACAGCAAAGTCAGAACTGTTTGATTATCAAAGACAACATCTCTGCTGCCAAGTCAAAGACATGAATTATGCCATAATTTTAATTTTGCGCCGAAATTTACATTAGAGTAGAACTATATTTTACTATTTGTTTTAGACAATTTGTATTTATTATAATAGAGGGCATGAACAGCTGTTGACTTTTATATGAATAAACTTTTAAACTAAGAAATAAAACAGAAACACATCAGGGTAAAGACTGCTTTAAATTTCTACGTAAAGGAAAAACATTCCAATATAATCACACAGTGTATAAAACTGCATCTTTATATTTATGTGAATTAGTATCATTTCAAAATGGCTGTAACCTTATAAATTCCTACTTAGGCCTTGTAAACAAGTAAATTTCATTTGTTATTTGCTCCTGTAGGAAGCTGCATTCAAGGGATGTATATTAAATTTAAATCAATCAATTCTGCATATCAGTAGTTCTGATAAAAGATCTAGTGTAATGAAGTTGAAATTTTAAGGTAAACAATGCTTGTGACTTCTCTCAGGATTTATTCTGAACTCTGTTCTCACACCCTTGGGCTATCAAGACTACAAAAATGCAGAGAGAAAAATGGTTTTCATATTAAATTCAGTAATTAATGAAAAATGTATAATGCAAAAAACTTCAGGTAAATCAAGAAAGACTAACAAAAAACAGATAACATTTAAGAATTATAGTTTAACAATTTTAAAGCAGACTCACTTATATCATAAAGTGAGAAATTGTTAAATATTTCTGATCACTTTTTACATTTATAATTAGAATTCAGACCAAAACTTTAATAGGAAATTTAATTACTTAGAATGTTATCATTCAGCCCTAAAACATTTGAAGTCTATGTATATACAAACGTTAACAATCTTAGTAGTTTTATTTCTTACCAGCTTTTGGTTTCACAAGCCCCACAGCAAGGATAGTCTCACTAAGTCCATCAAAATAGGCAAGGTCTCCTCTGTTAACAGTTGAGAAACATGTTATACACATAAAGAGAAAGTTTTATCTTATAATACTTAAGACTACAGAATATCATGAACCAGCAAATAAAACTTTCAGTTCCAAGACACAGGCACACAGGACTGCTTAAGGCTAAGTATAAAACAAGAAAAGGGAGACCGTTAGTCCCCATTACAAGAATCTGCCCACCACGCTGCAAGTCAGGCCAAGTTTCCCCATTTTCCCACCCTGTGGAATTAAGACTCCTTCGGTAACGGACACAACCCCTGGAAACTAAGATCAATACTGGGAAAGCTGGGAATTAGAGCAGTGAACTGAACAAGATTATGTTTCTACCATCCAGATGGAATTAAGATTTATAATAGAAAGCTACTGGAATAATTGAAACTAAGTCTAAAGTTTTTGTGGAATTGAATTTGGGAACTAGATTTACATAGAGTACTAGTGCCTTCATTTTTTCAATTAACACAATGTTCAAATAATTTTTCTTTAAATAAATTTGAACACATAAGGTTGAACAATACTTCCCATGTGGGCAAGGACTATACTTACCTCATTCGATACTATTCAAGCACAACAGTATTTGATATATAAGCCCAATATATTTCTTATTTTTGGTTCGTTCATTGTTTTTAGGGGGAGGTACCTAGGTTTATTTATTTATTTATTCTTGGAGGAGGTACTAGGGATAGAACCCGGGACCTCATGCATGCTAAGCATGTGTTCTACCACTTGAGTTATATCCTCCCCCTCCAATATGTTTGTTAAATGAATGTTAGATGTTAATGGACATATAAAAATTTTCATTAAAGTGAAAACCCTTTTTAAGGAAATTATTCTCACATTTATCTATTTTGTAATTTTTTTGCATTAGGTTTTCTTGAAGAGATCAGTGCCTAAATGAAGAGGTTTTATTCTTAAGTATAAGAAAGGAAATGTTATATGTAATTGAACAAACTGGGGCAACATTCCTGGTACATGAAAAACAATCAAACCATGTACCACTGCTATTATGACTATATACCATTTCAACAGTAAAAATAGCTGTGAAAAGTTCTAACTAAAAAAAAAAAAAAAAAAATTAAACAAAATTGGTTTCATTTAGGCTACAAGTTCTCATTTATTGTCCATTTTGATTCAATGACTCTTGTGCATGTGTTCCTAATAAGTGTATTAATTCCTCAGGGGCAAGAGTAACACCTTACTATACATATGGACCTTCCTCTGGTCATCTCACAATTACCTAAAGATAACATGATGGAGAACTAGAGGACAAAATTTTTCTCCACAAAATCAAGAGCAAGATTATCAGATCAATAAATTTTATTTAAGCAAGAATTCCTTGGGCCTTCACTCAGACTCTATCGTATACAATTAATTTACACAAGATCAAACCGACAGAATAACAACAAAACCGTTAAGTCATTTCAATAAATTAATATAGCCTCTCACTCTGTAGAAATGCAAGAAAAACAAGTCTTCAAAAACATCAAACCATCTCTCTAAGAACTACTGATAGACTATCTTTACTGCAGGATAAAAGCTTGGAAAATAAGACTCATGCTACTCAGAGTGGTACCCAGATCCCCAGCATCACCTGGGAACTTCTTGCAAATGCAGACTCTTGAGCCTTACTCAAAATGACTATAACAGAATCCACACTTTAACCCCATTCCCAGGTTGGTATGTATACAGAGAAGCACTGACCCAGGTGTTAAAGGAATGAAAGATAAACCAAGCAACTTCTAATGAGTGGAATACTACTTGGAATAAAGATAATCTAAATTCTAATCATGCTAAAACAAACCAGCCATAAATACATACCCATCTTCGTAGTTCCACATGAATATGTCACTGTCAATTGTGAGCCAAGCTCTATTGATAGGAGGGAACACGCCCATCATGCAGTTACACTGCATATCTGAGTGTGGATGTAAGGTAGAAAGGTTTCAATCTCATCTTTCTTAAACTTGTTTCAAAAGATTTTGATTTAAAACATATGATTAAAAAATCATGACCTGTCCACTCTTCAACAGAGCAATGAAATATCTTTCTTTGCAATGAGTTTAATGAAAGACACAGTATATGACAGAAACATTTATAATTTCTAAATAATGCTATCTGACCATTTAAAATGTCTGCGAATAAGAAACGTAATGTTTCTTACCATCATTAACTTTAAAAAAATTGACTCTAAATAATACCATTGAAATTTGACATTAAAAAAGTATTTTACTGGACTAGTTTTCCAACTGTGTAAGAGCAAGAGTGATTAAAAAAAAAAAAAGCACTTGGCATACTAAAGTCATGCTAGATGACAGTCTACAAGCCTCATATAAACTGAAAAATAGACAATTATTTATGTAACTAAAAGACAATGAAACAATTGTGAAAACAAAATAATTTCCTAATTAAAGGAAATGTCTCTTGTAGAGTACCGTAAGATTAAAGAACAAGAAACTAACCAAGGGTGGAGTATAAGGTGCATTATATATTTAATAACACTATTTCACAAAGTCTCAGAGAAAGAATGAACATTTTAGGGAATATATCTATTAGGTTTTACTAGTTTTACTATTTATTTTATAAGCATTTTCTTTAGTTTTCCATTTCTCTTATTTTTCTAAACCATACTGTATTGAAATATGAAAGCCCTTCACCCTAAATAGACTAACATACTTTTAAAAGTCTCAGATTACATTTTTATATAGCATCTTGATGTTTTTCTTATGAGTCACAGATTGATTTTTACAAAAGCTCCCCAGCAAATAACTATAATTATAATCTACTGCTTTTATAGGGTATGCCATACTTTAAGAAAAACAAACCTTTATTTTTAGAGGGTAAGAAAACTCCTCTAGCTACTCAGTCTATGAATATGCCATTAATATTTCAGTTTCTAACACCTTTAGACAGATTCTCCTTATGATCCTTAGAAATGGAATCACTTACAAACTTCAATTCTAAGACACTAGTAAGTATAAAAATACATCAAAAACTTTTCTTTGCTGGGGGGGAATACCTGGCAGTTTTTGTTTGTTTTAAACATTTTCAGTCACATGACAGTTTTAAAGTGTTAAAATATGGGAAAATATAGAAACGAAAATCATGGGTCTTCAAACTGAAAAAGTGTAGTAGGAAAAATTTCCTTGTTAGTGCTTAATTGGAAAGTAATACTTTGTCATATATTACTCAAAAATGAAGAGTTCCTTGTAAACAATTCACTCTCCTCAATGCCCCCAAACAATTAAAACGTGACTCAATTTTCAACATGCAATTTTATATATTTTCTAGGCACAGGGCAAGCACACACATACTTAAATGTATTTTAAATAAAACCCTTACGTGAACTTATATGCAACGCACTAACTAAACACAAGACAAGAATTATAAAAATGAGAATACCAATTTAAAAAAATGTTTAAACGTTAAAATGAAATAATAGGATACGCCCAAACTGTTCAACAAGTTCAGGTGGGAGAGGAACTCGTCGGATGGAACTGATTTCTGGAAGGTTAGGCACTGACAGTAAACCAGGTCCTTGTAGAGGATAATCCATATCTGACATTCCAGAAACAGTAGGATTATCTATAAAAAATAAAGTGAAAATTAAAAAAGCACTTATTTAAATAATGTATTGGGCATCAAATGGGCATATACAAGTATTACGAGTTACAGAAATTTGTGCATCTGGTGGTTCTAAAGGTATAGGGAGAATAAAGTAGTTCTGATTTGACACAAAGGAGGCCTGTGAAATACCAATGTTAACATGGGGGACAGTTACAGGTTTTCGCACTGAACAGAAGGTTATCTTTCACAACGATTTACTCTATTAAAAAGAGAAATGTTTAGTTCAATAAGTTAGTGTTTTTCTCTTATTTTACTAATCTGAAATGGGAAAAAATTTATAAAACCACTTTGTTATTCTCAGATAAAACAACTGTAGACAAACAAAACACTGACGGGAGAAAAAGTGGCTATTCAATTTGCAAAAAACATGGTATCTGCAAAGTGCAATAAAGCAAAGCACAATAAATTGAGGTAACCCTGTAATACCACATAAGCAATATCTTATTGGTGGGCATAGGGGAAAATGACCACACTATAAAGTATTCTCAATGGCAACCTTTCTCTTGCTCTAAACAACCAGACTCTAAGGGCAGGAGCAGGCTGGTCTCCTGATCTAGTCCTCAACAAGGTGTTTTAGATCTGACTGAGAATCTATTTATCACAAGTACCTTTCCAGGCTCTCTAAAGTACAAAGATGTTGGGGGAAACTGACATATAAAACAATTTAAAATGTATTATGAAAAATTTAAAAATATACACAACTAGAGAAAAATGCCATCAACTCCTATGGATTGATTACCCAGGTTCAAAAATTACCAGTAACATGCTTGATCATGTTTCATTTGTGTCAATCACTATCCACTCCTGCCCAAAAAACACACTAGTATTTTTTAAAGCAAATCCCAGACGTCTCATTTAATCTATAAGCATAATTTTAATGGAACACTGCATATGTTAAACAGCAGTGGGTGCACAAAGGATGGAATCAATAACCCTGGTGAGGATATAAATGGTTAAGAAAGCCTTTGCAGAGAAGGCAATATTTAATGAAGTCTGGAATAGTTTGTCAGGCAAAGAAGAAAGACCATTCTAGAAATGATGAAGAGTACATGTAAAATAAAATCCTGAAGAGGGGGTTTCTTAAGGAAAATATGTTAAATTCAGAATGAATGGAACAAGGAGATTGAGAAAATGACGGAAGAGGGAAAGAAGATTCCGTTGAAGAGGTGTGTGCATAAACGGTGGAAAGGTAGGACTGGGGTCAGACCTGATGAGAGGACCAGAATGTATGGACTGTTTATCTTGCTTTCAGACTCTAGGAGGTCAAAGGTAGCCGTGCTGTTCAAGATGACAGTTGCTAACAAACCACTCAGTTCTTATAAGACAATCCTACTGGTAAGTAGCTGTCAGGAATAAATACTATCTTTGCTTTGTTTCTATCTTTTCTCTAGTTACAAGTTTACTCAATTAACGAATTTTTAGAAATCGTCAGAGATGTCTTCTAGGTTTACATTACACAGATTATCCTGGTTAGATTATTTTGGTTTTTGCTTACCAGAAGTTTTGTGTTTATCTTACTGACTCTTCTCTACTATTCTCCAATTTCCAGTTCACAAATGGGTCCTTTTTCTCCCCAGCAACTTACCTAATTCTACATGCCTCGAGGAGCCTGGCCTTAACTTAAAACCATTAAACAAAATATTTTACAGACACCTCTCTTTTGTTGGCACATAATCTGCCTTACTCTTTCTGTTCATCCATCATCACTGCCGATTTCCCGGTTCCCTTCCTTTATACCACTGGCAGTACTTTTTAACACCTTCCAGAACTTCATACTACACTAGGTCTACACATAATAAAGTATATCTTTGAGGGACCACGGTAATTTTCCAATTAATTCGTATGCTCTTCAGTTTTACTCTAATATTAGTATGAGGAATTAACAAGGATGAGATTCGGATCAGGTGATCCTCCTCATCTGGCCTTAGCAATAAATACTTGGAGGCAATGAGAAGCTCATTAAGGTTGGAGTCTTTGCCTCTTTCTGCTTCCAATGGGAGCTTGCTCTTTACAATCTTTTCAAGCATCTGCAATGAATAAAATGAGAAAGGGGGGGGGGTCCTGAAAATGGGCTCTTTTCCACCTTTTCAAAACTCAGCAACTGAGCCCCAAATCTCAGGATGTTTTCGCCGATTCACTCTGGGGATAACGACCTACTTAGGGAGTCGGGCGAGAGTCTTTTCAGCTGAGAAACAGTCAGCAAATGGGCATCGATCACTCACTTGGGGCAGACACCATGAGCAGCTCGGAAAGGTCCGGATACATGCGGTCTTCTTGCAACTGCCGGTCGATGAGCCGCCCCGCATTTTCCAAAGCTTCCTGCAGGGCTGAGGCCGACGTGGAGGCCGGCATCGCCGAGCCCAGCAAAGAAGACGGCATTTCGAAAATCGAAGACACCAGCGACCGGAGAAAGTTAAAAAGCAAAGAGAAGTAAGAGAAAACCCAAGACGCTAGCTCAGCCCCAAAGCTGAGGGCGCGCGCGCCAAACGAGCGACCCGGCGCCAGCGCGTGACGCACTTCCGGCTCATCGGGTGGGGAATTTGAAGGCTGCGTTTTGGAGCTGGGAGGGGGGAACTGTTAGAGGGGGCTGGACGGCACGGGTGGGGCTAGTGAGCGATGGGGAGGGGCGCTTTCTGGAGTCTGGCTGTTGGCTCTTTGGGACTCGGGAGCGGGGAAATCGGAGGCGGTCTAGGGAGGGAGGGAGGAAGGGGACAGGGAAGGGACCTGGGGAAGAGGGGGGGTGGTACGGGGTCGGGAGGGAAGGGGTGGGGAGGAAGGAGGGAGCGGGGGTCGGGTAAGTGGGAGCGGGTTAGTGCCGGGGCAGCGCAGGCTGCTCTGGTTCGGTGCGTTAAGCACGCGCATGGATCTCGCTGCCTCGAGCTTCGCGAGTCGGAATCCCGCAACTGCAGCAGTTTAAGAGTATGTGTGTCAGTTTCTTTGGTGCCCCAAATAACTTCACTTCTGAGACTGGATAGGAGTTAGTAGCTCTTTGTCAGAAACAGTTTACATATAAACCAAAACTTCACGGAGAAATTTTACATTTCTTATGGGCTTCGGTGTAAAGTAAAATTCAATCAAGCTTTCCATATCTGTATCACTACCTTTGACTATGTGATATGTTACTGTGAAAAACTACGTATACAAACTGAATTCTTAATTTGTATTAGGCATTATGCCTGGTGCCGGGAATATCAAACTGACACAACATTCCTGTCCTCAGGGTGCTTCATGCCGGGCACACCAGCAAAACAAAGTGCATCACCATAGTTTTTCTATGGCATGTGGTTTAACTGCAGTAGAAGGGTAAGAAAAATGAGGGAGGAGAAGCAAGATATTCTTCGTTTCATACAGAAGGCAACTGGAGTGGTTAAATCAAAGCATTTGTCTTAAAAGAGCAGTCCTTATTTAGAATTACTAAAATTAGTCCTTGTTTAGAATTTCACATAAGGTTCATCCAGTTATATTTTTCATAGTTTAGCAAATCAATAGCTGAATTCCTCTAAATTGGTCTTTTGCTGTTTGAATTATTTTTTATTCCCTCAAATAAGGGATTGAGTTAATTTCTGAATATTAAAAGTTCTGTGACGCTACAGATCTGTATGTATAACTTGAGACCTCCTAGCAAATATATCAGGAAGAATTAGATTTGAGATTTGTATACTTAGTAGGTAAATAGGCATAATGGACTTCCAGCTGTCAATTTTATTTTATTTGGTAGATCACAGATTGAAAACTGATAAGCTGGCACAGGGTTTGCTTGTTTTTGAGACAAAAACTATAATTGAGAGTTTCCAACTCCACAAATTGGATATCTAGCAATACTGGTCTAATATTCCTGCACAGTAATAACATTCTCAAGGGTCTAAGTCCAAGGACCTCCATTCATTTACATATTGCAATGACTGCTTTCCAGCTACAACAGTTGCGTAGTTGCTACGTGGACCATGTGCCCTCAATGCCTAAAATATTTACCATCTAGCCCTTTACAGGAAAAGTTTGCTGAAGACTTTTCAAGAACAAAGATTCTAAAACTTTTTGATCTCAGGACCTGTTGATACCTTCAGAGATTACTAAGAATTCCAGAGAGTTTTTGGTTTGTGTGGATTCTCGATGCAAAATTAATTAGTGGATCTAAAAAAGAAATGGAAAATTTTATTTGAGCCAAATTGAGATCTCTGAGAACTGTTCAGCTCATTAGAAGTCAAAACACACTTTCATGTAAGTTTTTTTGAGACAGAGGGCTGTACATTAAATGATGTATTATTGACAGTTTCTGCAATCCAGATCTGAACATCATCTTGGCTCTTTACAAGACTAAGAACATTTTCTTTTAAGGAGTTGTCTTCTTGATGCTACGAGAATGTTGCTCTCTATGACTGAGCAGGTATTTCCATTGATGGAGCGGGTTTGGCAGATGCAAAATGCAGATACATAATGCACAGTAGAGGGGAGAGAGGAGCCCAAAAGGCAGAGAACATTTATGTTTAAAATGTTCTTGTCTTGTCATAAAAAATGAATTTTATTTCACAGGGTTATTTTTGTTACTAATTGCTACTATCTCATAGAAATGAGGAATTGAAAAAGTAACTTATTTAAAAGAATAATAAGCCTAATGCTTGTTAATATAAATAACACATTTTATGAAAAATTGCCATAGTTTTAAAAACTAAACCTCTAGTGGGAAGAATGGCATTATTTTACATTTTTGCAGATATTGTAAATGGCTGAATAAGAGATGGCTAGATTATCATATCATAATACGTTGTTTAGTTGAAGTATATGAATAAAAGGGGGCCTCACAGAGTTATGTAGTTGAAAAAGGGAGTATTTTAATAACCTTTTTAGACACTTGTGAATATTCTTCTCTGATAGCATACCAAAACTTAAGAAACGATAGTTTCTTAAAGGTTGATTGCGATGTGGAATTTGAAACCATCAGTGAACTTTTCTGAGCTTTGTTAAATTAAAATCCACTAGTCTATCTTATACTTTGAATAGATCTTTTATCCATACATGATTCTGTAACATTATGTATTGGTCATTTGAGAAATATTGGTTCTCTGAGTTATACAGACCTTCCACACATTGACATATTTCATTAACAGAAAAAAATCATGTTACTATCACTATCTTATCAAGAAAATTTTTAAGTTTTGGGACGCTGTCAACCTTATGGTGCTTGATGCACCATAATTTTCTCTTTAAGCTCTAATCTTCGTTAGTAACAAATACAGTGAGTTGTTTTCTGTGAAGTGACAAACTCATTTCACTCATTTTTGAGGAAATGTCTCCCAAATAAGTACTTGAGTCTGAGTAAGTGTCCTTTGTGAGTAATACTTTCAAGTAAAAATGGTGTTCCATGAAAAAAGCTAGCCACTCAATTTCACAAGTTTGTTTTTTTTTTGAGACAACTATCATACTCTGATTATGGGTACTTCTCATTTTTGTTACACAGTGTATTCAAAAGGCATGTATTCAGGGGTCAAGGTTTAATAAAATTAATAATATTATGGCTTTACTGTGGACATTTTATTTTTATTTCTTTTCTTTTTTTCTTGTTTTTTTAATGGAGGTAGAAGGGATTGAACCCAGGACCTAATGCATGCTAAGCGCACACAGTGCCACTGAGCTATATCTTCGCCGCTCACGTGCCTTGATATTTGCCAAAAGGAGTTGAAAAACTTATGTCCATAAAAAACCTGCTAATGGATGTTTATAGTAGCTTCATTCATAATTGCCAAAAATTAGAAGTAACAAAGATGTCCTTACTTAGCGAATGCTCAGTAAAAAGCGTTACAGAAACTCCAGATAACACTTCTCTTTCAAGTGGATTCAATTGGAAGACCGCCTCTGCGGCGCTTATATTCCTCCAGCCCGCTAGGGCGGCGCAGCTAAGGAGGCCGCTGTCCCTCTGCGGAAGGCGCCGCTCTTGGCGTGGAGGCGACGCTGACGCTCCCAGGCGATACTTCCGGCGCGGTTTGCCGGGAGTCTTCGGCAGGTGTTTGGGCTGCGGCTGTCTCTAGTTCCGTGGCGGGTGGCCGACCATGGAGCGCCCGGCGCCCAGTGAAGGTGGGTTCAGTGAGCGCAGGCTGAATGGGCCGGGCCGGGCCAGCGGCGTGGGGGGCGCCGCACTAACCAGGCCTATTCTCTTTTCTCCTGTTCCAGTGACTGGCTCAGACGCCTCGGTACCGGACCCGCAGCTAGCGGTCACCATGGGCTTCACGGGTTTCGGTGAGTGACTGCCCTAGGCGTGGTCCTGTCTCCTTTTGCAGAGGTTTTACGAGCCGCAGATTGGGAGCGGGGCCCGAGCGTTACCTGTGTTCTGCACCCTCCGCTGTGCCAAGTCCTGATTACTTTAGCTGTAGTGTGTGTATCTTGCAATTTCTAGACACTCTCTTCCCCATACTTTTCTAATTCCTGCCTGTTTCTTGGGACCGGCTTAGGTGACACTTACGGGAAGGCTAGTGAGGAGGATTGCTTTGTGACCCACGCAATGGAGGGTGTTGGTTGATGGAGAGAGTAGTTTCTCTGCGTCCGGAGACTCAGAGCTAACCACTCACTGTGGTCTGTAATGAGATGGCCCTTTTGGCAATAGATAGGCCGTTCGTGATATAATAGTTCGTTGTAATAGTTAATGTTTTTTTTTTTGATTCCAGTTTTTGTACTCCAGAATCTTCAATCTCTTGTTTGTTCGTTTGTATATTCTTTTTTTGTGGTACGTCTTGAGCCTTGAGATATTTACTATCTTCTAGGTGGTCATGTCCACAAAAGTACTGTATGCTTTTGTAGTATTATGGTACTTATTTTTGTTTCAGTTCTTTTATTCAGTTCTTTAATTTTTTTTCTGTGTATGCTATTTTATCTTTTTTTTTAACATTTTTTATTGAGTTATAGTCATTTTACAATGTTGTGTCAAATTCCAGTGTAGAGCACAATCTTTCAGTTATACATGAACGTACATATATTCATTGTCACATATTTTTCGCTGTGAGCTACTACAAGATCTTGTATATATTTCCCTGTGCTATACAGTATAATCTTGTTTATCTATTCTACATATGCCTGTCAGTATCTATGAATTTTGAACTCCCAGTCGGTCTCTTCCCACCCCCTCCCCCTTAGCAACCACAAGTTTGTATTCTGTGTCTATGAGTCTGTTTCTGTTTTGTATTTATGTGTTTTTTTTAGATTCTACTTATGAGCGATCTCATATGGTATTTTTCTTTCTGTTCCTGGCTTACTTCACTTAGAATGACATTCCCCAGGGACATCCATGTTGCTGCAAATGGTGTTATGTTGTCGGTTTTTATGGCTGAATAGCATTCCATTGTATGAATATACCACATCTTTATCTAGTCATCTGTCCATGGACATTTAGGCTGTTTCCATGTCTTGGCTATTGTAAATAGTGCTGCTATGAACATTGGGGTGCAGGTGTCATTTTGAAGTAGGGTTCCTTCTGGGTATATGCCCAGGAGCAGGATTCCTGGGTCATATGGTAAGTCTATTCCTAGTCTTTTGAGGAATCTCCTTACTATTTTCCAAGTGGCTGCACCAAACTGCATTCCCACCAGCATTGTAGGAGGGTTCCCTTTTCTCCACAGCCTCTCCAGCGTTTGTCATTTGTGGATTTTTGAATGATGGCCATTCTAACTGGTGTGAGGTGATACCTCATTGTAGTTTTGATGTGCATTTCTGTGATAAGTAGTGATATTGAGCATTTTTTCATGCACCTATTGATCATTTGTATTTCTTCCTTGGAGAATTGCTTATTTAGGTTTTCTGGCCACTTTTGGATTGGGTTGTTTGTTTTTTTTCTTATTAAGTCGTATGGGCTGCTTATATATTCTGGAGATCAAGCCTTTGTCAATTTCATTTGCAAAAATTTTCTCCCATTCCATAGGTTGTCTTTTTGTTTTGCTTATGGTTTCCTTTGCTGTGCAGAAGCTTGTAAGTTTTATTAGGTCCTGTTTCAGTTCTTTTAAATAGCTTTCTCCCTAATTTCAAAAGTAATACATTATTAACAGCAGGAAAGTCTAAAGAACACAATAAATGAGAAGGAAGAAACTAAAATCATTCATTGTCTCATGATCTAGAAATCAAGACTTAAAAGTTAGTTTGTTTTTCAGTTTTTCCTTTTGTGTATTTACTAAGAAAATTAAGGTCATATGTATGTACAATTTTATATTATTCTTAATTATACAGAATTTGTTTAATTCTTAATATCTTGAGGCTCTTCCCATATTATAAAACACTCTTCCAAAACATGATTTTGATGGCTGAATAGTGAATAGAAGTGTCATAATTTGTAATATTTTAAACTTCTCACACATAGTGTCTAATTTTTGTCAATAATACTAAAATGAACATTTTTATAAATAACCCTTTTATATCCTTTTGTAGGAGCTTTATACAATTTCCATAGGGTATGTTTCTAAAGAAGGGACTACTTTGATAAAAAACATAAGTATTAAAAAGTAGCAAAAATTGGGTATATATCTTTTAGAACCTCTTGATACATATTGTCTTAATGCCATTCAAAAAGATGATTTCAATTTATACCAAAGTCAACTGTGTAAGAAAGCCATTTGTACCATATTCTTGCCAATACAAAATTGGTATTGTTATTTTAAAAAATGGTAGTAAAAGCAAATACAGCATTGCTTCTAAGCACTTTCTGGTTGTCAGAATTTCATTTCCTTGTGGTTTTAGGACTGAGGCCCCTGTTTCCTTACTGGCTGTCAGATGGGAATCTCTTAGCTCTTTTAGATACCTGCATTACTTGTCCTCTTGCTCCCTTCATCTTCAGATTAACTCCAGTCCTTCTCAAGCTTCAGATCTCTGACTTCTGCCATATCTATTCTTCATCTTTGCTTGTAAGGACTTCTATGATTAGATTGGGCTGACCAGGATAATCTCCCAATTTAAAAGTCCATAACCTCAATTAGATCTGCAAAGTCCCTTTTGCTACATAATGTAATATATTCACAGATTTCATGGGTTAGTGTATGAATATTCTGTTCTGCCTAGCACACTAGTTTTGTAGTTTCAAGGAGTAGGGTCTAGATGAACAGGAGGATGGGAAAGTTGGCTGGTTAATGTTATTTAGTGGTAAGATTATCATGAACAATTCCTTGGGAAGTAAACTCTTCATTGCTATTTTATGGTTGTTTTGTAGCCATACTATAAGTTAGATAGACTACGTAGTTATTGATCAATCAGTAAGTGTTTATTGAGTACCTGAAGTTTGGCCAACTTAGTTTAAGAAGATTACAGTCTGCTACTTATTCCTGTTTTAGGGAAAAAAGCTCGCACGTTTGATTTGGAAGCAATGTTTGAACAAACTCGAAGAACAGCGGTGGAAAGAAGTCGGAAAACACTGGGTAAGAAGTTCAGTTGTTTTACCGTATCCAGCTTACGCAAGTGTGTTACCAGTAATTATAAGACTGAGAAAAATTTTTGAATTGTTAAAAGACCACATGTGCTGGTTCCTTTGGAAGCAAAGAGTTTTTTTTTTTTCTTTTTTAAAACATGATGATAAACAGGTTAAGAAGGTCTGAGTGCTAAAATCTTTTAGAAGTGTGAGCTGTGAACAAACAAGGATCCTAAATTATAAGAGTCAGAATAGCAGTTTCTTTATTACCTCTTCTACCTCCTCTTTCTGGTTCTCATTTCATTTTTTCTTTCCTGCTTACAGTGGAACCACTATTTGGAAGGTTGGGAGAGAGGTGGCTCTCAGAGCTGTGTACACCACTGACTGTTGACCCAGACAGTATAGAAAATTGAGATGTACAGTGAATGTGGCTGCTGCTCTTGAATCCCTGCAGTAATGAGTTGTTTCAGACATTTAATGAAGGCCTTAACTTCCAGACTGTCTGGTTTGATATCTGGTGGTCGACAATTCTAGGTACCACCTCAGGGTCTTCAAAGGAGACTGACTCCTTTACTGCTTTCTTTGGATCTGATTCAGATCATTCTTATACTGGAGAAGGGATAGATGTAACCTGATAGAGCAAAAGGAGCTGGACACCTAGCAGAGACAGGACTCCTGGGGAAACTCAAGTGAATGTTGTTTCAGTACTTGTCATTGCTGGTTTTAAAATGATAGAAACTGTGTAGCAGTAGTATCTCATATTTAGAAAGTGAGCTTGATGTGAAATGTTTTTGGTCTTTGGAAGAATAACAGTTTTTGTGTGTGTGTGTGTGTGTTTTGTGGTGAAAAAGACAGCTGTCTACATATACTATGCATTTTTTTTAAAACTTTGATTATGTTGTGAAATTTCACACACATACAAAAGTACAGTAGTGAACTCCCATATACCTGTCACACAGATTTAACTACTGTAACAATTTATGGCCAGTGTTATTTCCATTTGCTTCTCTCAGATTATTTTGACATAAATCCTAGACACATCGTTTCACCCATAAATATTTTAGTATGTCTTTAAGAGAAAGGGATCCTTGGAAAAATCTTAACCAATATATGGTTAATGCAGCTAAAAATATTGAATAATTTAATATCATCAAATGAAATATAAAGTTGTACTGTCTGGCATATATATGAATATGTTAAACACTTCCAATTTTTAAATATTTTAGTGAATGCTTATACTATTATAGTGTAGATTTCTTGTATTTACCTTCTAGCATATGATACAAAATGCTTTGAACAGAGATTGCCTTATTCACCTAAGTGAGTTTTATAGACCCCAATACTATGCCTTATAAGATGGATTCTCAATATATATTTGTGAAGATTGAGTTGAATTTAGAACTGCAGTACTGCCTTTTAAATAATAAATCCTGCCTCTTTGGAGAATGTTCTAAAATGGCACGATCCATTTTAAAGAGCTTGGGGTATGGAGTTGGAGGCCCCAGGTTTAAAAGTCAGCCCCACATTCCACTAGTTGAGTAATTGGATGGATTTTCAAATTTCAGATCCTCAGTTTCCCGATCTGTTCTTAGAGCTATGATAATAAGATTTCCCTTAGACGATTCTTGAAGGGATTGGGCATAGGACTTTTTAAACGGTGATGTACTTATAAATACCACTTATAAATCCTATCATTTTTCTTAATAAAATATGTATGCATTTGGCATCTAACAGGAATTCCAATAGACAGTTATTATATTTTTAAAATTTTGAAACATTATCTCAAGGCCATGTTTTCCTATGATATTTGTGAATGAATTAAATGTGTTGGACCTTCTTGGTTTATTATTATATCCTTTGACTTGGACTACTGTTTCTACCCCTGATCTAAGCATAAGAATCCAAAGTTTGAATTTCTTTTCTTAAAAGAAAGTTTAAAAATTCTGATATGGGCATTATTTATCTAATGATTGGTACTGGAGTCTTTTCCTGGGCATTGACATCAGACTTGAGGAAAATAAGAACTTTCACCCGTTTTAATAGCATGTTTAATTGTCTTTGTATATGGATATGAAATTTTGGTTGTTAAATGCTCTAATAGAAAGGGTGAATTACTATAAAATTCCAATAAAATATGTAAAATATCAGGAAATGATAATGGTACAGATTATTTTTTTTTTTAATATTTTCTGTGTTCATGAAAGCTATAAGTAGGTGTAGGACATTTGAAAGACATAGACCCTTTTTTAGAACTCATACTGTAAGGAGACACATGGGGAAGAAAAATTTCTTTTATTGAAAATGCTTATTTGGGGTGAAGCCATGCCTTAGATAGATTGTGAATCTTCTCTGCTACATGTCTGGAAAAAATTATTTGAAAAAATGATTGAGATAGGATTTTAATATGATTTCAATGGATGACTTAATGATCTTGAAAAGAAAAATTGTCCCTTACATTTTAGGAATTAGAAAAGCTTAAGAATTTTTTTTACCTGAAGTAGTCTTTCTACCTAGTTAAATCCTACCTCATCCTTTAAAGCCTCACCTCATATTTTACCTTTTCTAGGTATTATTTCAGAACTCCTCTGGGCATCATAATTGTTCCCTGCCTTTGTATTTTTGTAATACTTAAAAAATTTACAAATTTACTTTATTATTGTTCATGTCTTGATGACAACCTTGTTCTTCATTTTTATACTTACTTATGATGCGTCACACAGAGCTTAGTGTGTAATAGTTACATCTGTAAATATTGAACGGAGAATAGTAACTAATGTAGATAAAGTGTTCTCATCTTATTTTTCATTTCTAGTCTTTTTTGCTTTAAACATTTAAAATTAAATGTAAATTTCCATAAAATTGGTAGTAAATTGTTTTAAATTAGAATAGCAAAAACATTTAGCAAAGTTTATGTCCCATAGGTAAAAACATAATACCATGATTAAACAAATAATTCTAGCTTATGTTTCTATTAGTTTTAATTCCTATACTTTTTATTTTTTGGACGGAGGGATAATTAGATTTATTCATTTAATTATTTTTTTAATGGAGGTACTGGGGATTGAACCCAGGACCTGGTGCATGCTAAGCATGCGCTGTACCACTTAAACTATAGCTTCCCCGTCCTTTACATTTTATCTTAACTCTCATTTCTTCCTTTAAGTTAAGTGGTTGCTATAATGACTGCAATATAATGATATAATGAAAATGAGCTTTTCAGATGCTAAATTACATTCATATGATTCTGCGAGGTGTGTGAATTGGCTCAGATGGGACATGGTAGTTTTGGATAGTTTGCTGTTAACCTGGAGGAGAGTTGTATACGTATGCAGTGCATTTACAGAAATGCCTGTCCAGAGTTGGTAACTGTCTGAAATTAGAGAGAGAACAATAAAATGAGATACTTGGAAGAATAAAACAAGGTGTTGGGGAGTAGGTTAATTCACTTTTGTTAAGGGAATATGCAGAGCATTTTACTTGGTCCTACATTTGGTAAAAATGCACAAAAATGATCCCCCTGGTCAGGGAGCTGCAGTTTATTGAATTCTGTTTCATTTTGATTTTTGTCCTCAGTCAACAATGAGGAAAAAATTTTTTTAGTTCAAAATGTGCCCCCACTCTTTCTTCTTGCTTTAATGAGGCAGCAGGTGACAGCAGGAACCTCTTTGAATAGAAAATCCTTACTAGTGTAAAAAAGAATTAAATTTTAAATTAAAAAGTCAGATGCTTCTCTAAGATGGGGCAAGTAGTTTGGAGAATTTGTCCACTGGAGAGGAACTCTAGTTAGTCAGGTGAGTGGGTTATAGTTTCCAGATGATCTGGTGACTTAAGTACTGTACTTCGTGGCCCCTTGGAGAGAGAGGTAGGCTCACTGTTTCATAAGGTGGGTGGTACTCATTGGGTAATTTTAGTCTTTAGAGAGTCTGGTCACATCAAGGAAAGGTACAGCTGTGGAGCCTCTTTTCACTGTTTTGTGACTTAATAGCTCTGTCACTTCTCTCCCTTAGATTCCTCAACTGAAAAGTGAGGATAGTAATAGTATCTACCTCAATTATATTCTACAATTGGAATTTGCTAAGATAGTAGACTTAAATGTTTTTATCAAAAAAAAAAGAATAAATGTGTGGGATGATGTATGTGTTTATTGACTTCAATGGGGAGAATTCTTTCACAATGTATATTTATATCAAATCATCATGGTGTGCACTATACATATCTTAAAATTTTATTTGTCAATTATACCTTAATAAAGCTAAAGAAAAAAACTTTCCATCTCAGGGATTTTTCTGAAGATTAAAGGAGTTAATTTATAGGAAATGCTTAAAACAGTATCTAGTACATAGCATAATAAGCTCCGTGTGAGTATTAGTTGCTATTATTTTTGTTAAATTAAGGATGATATTAAGATGCTTTTGATTACTGGCAAAGAAGACATAGAAGACATAGAAAAACCTAATTAAAAATGGCTCAAATAAAAAAAATTTAGTATCACACCATGACAAGAACTCTGGAATGGGGCTCTTCCATCTTCTGAGTCCTGACGTGAAGGACATGCAGTTTTTTCCTCTTTTTCTGCTTTGCCAGCTTTATAGAGTGTTGGCTTCTCCTAAGCTGACTGTCCCATGACTCAAAATTCTGTCAGCTAAATTTGTTAAATGCAGTTGACCATACATTTACAGGTTGAAAGGAGACTTTTGTGTAACTTTAGGAGTAAGAAAACCTTTCTCAAATGTACCTCCAGCTGATACCCTTCACCCGTTATTGGCCAATATTAGTGTGGCACATCAGTTCCAGAAACAGCCGTTGCAAGAACAGTATGGTTGACTTGGAATCAAACTTTACTCTTTCTGGGCAGGGAGGAGCCCAGCATCTCCTGAAGCACAGAGCTGCCTGTTATCTGGTCAGAACTGTGATTTTCTTAGCAAGGAAAAAAGGGAGAAATGGCTTTTATGTAGGTGGCTAATAATATGTGCCTTAGTATTGGTTCCTCATTAGGGTCAGAACTGCCCCTAAGATCTGAGCCTGCAGTCCAAGTGTGGCCGCTCCCCCAACCCCAACCCCACCCCCACCCTGACTCCACCCTGGAGAGTATAGAGGGAATGACTGGAGAAGCAGGATGAGGGTAGAAGCCCAGCAAGCTCTTAAATTTGGATGTTATTCTTTTCTTACTGTTTCAACCTCCTCCAGCATCAGAGTGCAGAATTGTTGACTCCTGACCCATGTCAGGTCAGTGGAGAGCCTCCCCAAAAATTAATGAGCTATGCCTTACCCCTTCCTGGACAGTTTTATCTTCCATGTTTGAAATTAAAACTAGTTGTTGACACTTGCTGACTATCTCCTTTTTCCTCACCCTCTTTATCCTAGCAACAAGAAGAGTTCAACATTCCAATTAATAAGTGCCCTTTGATACTGCTTAATGTTGAGTGTATTATTCTTCATTATTAAATTAAAAAAATGTTTCAGATTATCTCAGGTTATTGAGGATGGTAGCAGTTAAGAAGCAGACTATTCGTATAATTAATTTCCTTCCTGTGTGCCCCACAACCATAGAGTGAGATTATCATAGGAGAAAGATTAAATTCCCTTGGATAAATTTTTTTTTGTCTTTCTAAGGTAAACAATCCTGAAAACTTAATGTAATTGATATTTTTTCATAATTTTAGAAGGAAGTCTCTGACCAAAAATACAGTTTGGGAAATTCAGAAAGGAGCAAAGTGCTAAGTTTATGTTTTAAAACATTAAAAATAAAAAGTGAGGTTACCCAAAAGAATAAAAAACAATAGCAACAACAATAACAAAAAACTTAACTTTGAATATACTTTACTTGCCACATCTTTTTACATAGTACAGTCATGATTCATATACTATTCACATGCTAATTTTGCTTAGCCTATCTGTTAATATTTTCCCAGATTTGTACATTTTCCATCATTACTTAAAAATTTTTTTTTGTTCTTTATATTGAAAAATTTATGTTTATTTTTATTTTTTGATTGTTTATTTTTATGGAGGTTCTGGGGATTGAACCCAGGACATCATACATGCTAAACATGTGCTCTATCACGGAGCTGTACTGACCCCCTTCCATCACTATTTTTATCGACTATATATTATGTTGATGTACAGTAAATTCAATTATTTTCTCAGTGTTGGGCATTTAGATGGATAATTTTTGCTGTTACTGATAACACATCTCTTTGTGACTACTTTAATTTTCAGCCTTTTCAATAATGACAAATTTTGAAGTTTAACTGTTGAAAATTTTAAAAAATCTTTTCAGAAGCAAGAGAAAAAGAGGAAGAAATGAACAGAGAGAAAGAATTAAGAAGACAAAATGAAGATATTGAACCAACATCTTCAGGCTCAAATGTGGCCAGAGATTGCTCTAAATCATCTTCCAGGTGCTTGTCTCTTTTAAAGGATGCTATTAAACTGTCATTTTTAGATGTTCGTAATATAATTTAGGCAAAGTTCCTGATTCTAAAGCTTGCATAATTTCTCCCATTTTAGGCAATTGTGTATCCTTAGGACCATGAAAAAGTATTTTGTCACATTGTGAATCAGTTGACTTTTTCTAACGTATTCTAGATGTAGTGTTAAAATTTATGCCTTTTGCCTGTGTAAAGTTGGAAAGATATTGACAAGTTTGTAATTATTTTAATCTTCATTTTGCCATTTATGTCTTTTCTCCTTTTTCCCAAAATTCTGTATTCATAGTAACCTTTTTTACTAGAATCCATTATGGAAATAGGTAATAAAGAATGTAAGTAGAGGCACATTATAAAGTTTACTGAGTTATAGGAAACAGCAGCCATTAAAATTCTTTAAAGTGAAATTTAATACAATGTAACTTAATTACTAAGAACTTTAACATAAACAGGTATATAGATATCAAATCTAGGTGGAATAATACAAGTATTCTAAGGGTGGGAGGATATAGCTCAGTGGTAGAGCACATGCTTAGTGTGCAAGATACCCCAGGGGATACCTCCGTTAGAAATATAAATAAATAAACCTAATTACCACCCCCCCCCAAATTCTAATGTTGCTTAGGTATGTTTTAAATTGTCAAAGTGGTTCCATAAACTATTCATGGCAGAATTTACCATGGGATTGAAATTTTTTCTGTTCATGATAGAGAAACATAAAATACCTAAATATACAAAATGTCATTTATACTGTGTAATTTCATTTTTTGTATATCTCTTCTCTGGTGCATTCTTTGGTATCTCAGGCTAGGCTGTTGAGCAGAGTATCAGTCCATAATGGTGTTGGTCTTTTCTGTAGCTTCTTTTTTAGGGAGGGGAATATGTACAAGTTTTATTCTCCTTTTTATAACAGAACCCTAACATCTGTTAGGCTCTAAAGCATATGAGTATCTGCATATATTAGTAAAGAGCAGGGTTCAACAAACTTTTCCTATCAAAGACAGATAGTAAATATTTTAGGCATTGGGATCCATATAGTCTCTTTTTCAACTACTCAACTCTGCCATAGACAATACATCAACAAATGAGCTTGTCTGTGTTCAGTCCTTCTTTACAAAATAAACAGCGGGCCAGAATTTGCCAACCCGTGCTATTGAGTGTCCTTTCTTTATATGCTAGTCAAAAAATTCAGCTTAACGTTGTCTTTGGTTTTATATCAGTTATCAGTCTCACAATATGGGTTTCAATATGATAGAGGAAAAAAAAAAAACCCTTTCCTAAGAGGAACATTTACTATTTACCTTCAGTTTCTTACTTTTGGGATGACTTAAGGTATCAAAAGACTACTGTTGTGTTTTTGGGAATTTATCTTATTGCTAAGATTTTAACGAACAAATGATTCCATTAATTGAAAATTGTAAAAATTTCAGTAGTTCTGTTGCTTCTGTATTTTGTTGCAATACTAACTTGAAAGCCCAAAGATAAAGAACATGCACTATTGGTATTGAGAATAAATTTTATTGATATAACAAAACCCAGCATTACTTTTGTTATTAGTGATTAAAATTACAGAACTATTGTTGAGATTATAATTGCAGGTCTTCCTTGACTTGTGATGGGTTTATGTCTAGATAAATCTATCAAAAATTGAAAACACTGTAAGTCGAAAATGCGTTTAATATACCTAACCTACCGAACATCAAAGCTTAGGCTAGTCTACCTTAAGATGCTCAGACCACTTATATTAGCCTACATTTGGACAAAGTCATAGAACAAAAAGCCTATTTTATGATAATATTTTGACTATCTCATATAATTTATTAAATACTATACTAAAGCGAAAAACAGAATGGTTGTAAGTATGTTGATTGTTTACCCCGATGATTGCACAGCCAGTTAGGAGTTGCGGCTGCCACTACCCAGCATCACTGCCCAGAGAGTATCATTCTTCTCACTGCTAGCCCTGGAAAAGATCAAAATTTAAAATTCAGTGTATGATTTCTCCTGAATGCATGTTGCTTTCGCACCATTGTAGAGCTGGAAAATAGTTAAGTCTAAATTTTAAGTGGAGACCATCAATATAAAATATAATGAAATAAATAATCATCAAGAAAAATATAATAATACAACTTTATTCCAGTATTTTGTTGATCAAAGAATGGAAGTTTGCTTACTGCTGTTTGAGAAGGCCTTGAATGAATATTCCATGGTAGATGAATAGTCCTGTCAAAAGCTTAACTGAGACTGTATTAACATCAGCTGTATTTCTTGTAGATTTTGCTTTTATCATAGGAGTCTTTAAGCTATTTCTGCCTAAGCATTGAATCATGTTACTATGAAATAACTTCACTGTGCCTAAATTAAATTTGAAGTCTGTTTTTAAAAATAGCTCTTTTAAGAACATCTTTATTGACTACAAGATGTAATCCAAGTTATTTTCTACTATATTAGTATGCATCTGATAAATTATTTCTTGAATTTACCATCAGGACAAAAAATTCCTTTCTTCTCTAAGTACTTTTTCTTATTAGACACTCAGAACATCTTTGCCCTTTTTGCCATGGCTCTTAGAAATCTCAGTGCTCAATTTAGTGTTCTTTTGTGTTGTTTTATCCCAGAACTCCAGTTCAGGGAACAGTGTTTGTGCTGGGAACATGGTTTTGTTCAGGGAATTATTGGAACCATCTGGCTCCAACTGAATGTTTAGTTAATTGTCTTAAATGTATGGCAACTTTTACTTCCACTATTCAAAACACTAGTAAATTAGTGCCTCCAACATTTTTCACTTTATAAGGAAACACGTGGAAATGTCCAGAAATCAAGTAACTTTGACAGGGCCACTGAAGTCAGTGACTGAATTGGTAGTGGACTCAAACAAAACATTGCTGACCTTTTCGCCTAGGAATTATTTTTAAGAAAAAATTAGAAGGCCAGGTAGTGTTCTGTTCTATATACTAAGAAATAAAGACAGTTAAAACGGTTTATATTCGTAAGGACGTAACTGGCTAGGAATTCTTCATAGCTTTGATTAGATGACTTCTTTTACTCCCATTTAAATGTTTAATTTTACATTAGGTAGTGAAACTGGGTGGTTATCTATTGGACAGGATAAAAAGGATAAAGATAGTAATTTTGTCCTAAGAAGCTTATTTTTTCTTTTTAAAGACCTTCAGTTCTAACTAGAGATCAGCAAGTAAACACTATCAGATTTTAGTTTTCGCAGAGATGTAAAGCAAGTGGTAACTTCTTTTGTGATCACCACAAGTACTATGCATTGGCACTACGGGAAGCAGTCTTTACTGATCCTGAGAATGGACATGGTGATCTGTAATTAAAGGTAATTATCTTTTGAAGTTTTATAAAACTTCAAGACAGTACACATTTTTAATAAAAAATAAGAAAATACTCATTAGTTAAAGACTTTTAAAGGCCCTTTTGCCAGTGGCTTTCAAAATGTTTAAGACAGCTTAAAAAGAATTCTCTCTTATTATTAGGAAAAAAGTATATAGACAGAGAGAAATGTTAAATTAAATGACTTTTCCTCAGTGAGGTATCTTAAAGTTTGTTAATTTTTACATAATTTTAATTGCGTTGGGGCTATGTATTTTTTTCTTGTGATTTTTGGTATATCTTTCTTATTGAATAAATTTGATATTTCTCTGTTTATTTGGATTTTGACTTCATGTTTTATATGTATATTGATATTTTTTTTAGATTCGATATTTCTTTCTCATTATCATGCTTTTAAAAAAATCTTAATTATATCACATTTCATCATACAAACATTTTCCCATGTGTTTGATCATGTTTTAATGTATTTAAGATATATTTCTTAGGCAGCTTTCCTTACAAATCAGATTATTTTGCTGTTTTCTTTTTTTTCTAGATTTAATAAAAATTACTTGAAAGATTTAAATGAGATTATTATTATGAAGCATTTAAGTCTTTCAGAAAGATATCTATATGCAGCAGACAACTTAAGGAGTACACTTTTACATTAGGAGTGAACACTTCTGAGAACTGTCTTCAGTTGCATCCGTCTCCCTTCTTGTCTCCTTTCCCTCAACCTTCTAAATTTAAATTTTTTCACAAATCTCTTTATAATTTTAGTGTATCTCTGTTATTTATTTAGCAACAAATAATATTGTTTTGTATATTTTAAAATCTTTCTCTACATATGTCTATTATAGCTCTTAGCATGCTATAAACTATCATGTACTATTTCTGGAATGTGTTCTTTTATATGATTGTGGACAGCATAAGGTCAGGGACATTTTTCCCCGTAATTAAACAAAGAATTTTTGTTATAAAGTATGTCATACATATAAAAATTTAGATATCCTGCATTTAAAGTAAAAAGAATGATGAAACAAATACCCAGCGTGCGAGACATAGAGCTTTACCAATGGTTTTAAAATCTTCTCCCTACTCATATTTCTTTCTTTCTTCCTTTTTTTTTTTAATTGAGGTGTAGTTGTATTACAATGTTGTGTTAATTTCTGGTGTACAGCAGAGTAATACAGTTACACACACATATACATTCCTTTTCATATTCTTTTTCATTATAGGCTATTACAAGATACTGAGTATAGTTCCCTATGCTATACAGTAGGACCTTGTTGTTTATCTGCTTTATATATAGTAGTTAGTATCGACAAATCCTGAACTCCCAGTTTTATCCCTCCACCTCCCCACCTTTCCCCACTAGTAACCATAAGTTTGTTTTCTATGTCTGTGAGTCTGTTTCTGTTTTGTAAATAAGTTCATTTGTGTCATTTTTTTAGATTCCACATGTCGATGATATTATATGTTATTTTTCTTTCTCTCTCTGGCTTACTTCACTTAGTATGAGAAGCTCCAGGTCCACCCATGTTAATGCTGCCAATGACATTATTTTGTTGTATTTTATGGCTGAAAAGAATATATATATTTTAGTATATTCCATTGTATATGTATATACCATAACTTCTTTATTCAGTCATCTGTTAATGGACATTTAGGTTGTTTCCATGTCTTGGCTGGTGTATATAGTGCTGCTATGAACATTGGGATGCATATATCTTTTCAAATTAGAGTTTCCTTTGGATATATGCCCAGGAGTAGGATTGCTGGATCATAGGATAAATCTATTTTTAGTTTCTTAAGGAATCTCTATACTTTTTTCCATAATGGCTGTACCAAACTACATTCCTACCAACAGTATATATACCCTTTTCTCCACACTTCCTTCAGCATTTGTCATTTGTGGACTTTTTAGTGATGGCCTTTCTGACTGGTGTGAGATGATACCTCATTGTAGTTTTGATTTACATTTCCCTGATAATTAGCCATATTGAGCACTTTTTCATGTGCCCATTAGCCATTTGTATGTCTTCATTGGAGAAGTGTTGTTTAGGTCTTCTGCCCATTTCTGGGTTAGGTTGTTTGTCTTTTTGTTACTAAGTCGTAGAAGCTGTTTGTATATTTTGAAAATTAAGTCCTTGTCAGTCTCATTGTTTGTAGATATTTTCTTCCATTCCGTAGGTTGTCTTTGTTTTCTTTCCTTAGCTATGCAAAAGCTTATAAGCTTAATTAGGTCCCTTTTGTTTATTTTTGCTTTTATTTCTATTTTCTGGGTAGACTGCCCTAGGAGAACATTGTTAAGATTTATGTCAGAGAATATTTTGCCTGTGTTTTCTTCTAGGAGGTTTGTAGTCTACTCACCTTTCTCTGGCTCCTCTAACACAGGGAAACCTCTGTGTTTATCCTTCCTTCCTCTTTTTAATAATTTTGTTATAATGAATGTATTCCTAAATAATATATTATTTTGTGTGATTCCTTATTTTATACAGATGTCATTAATGCTGTGATGAATGTATTTTTTTCAATTTTCTTTTTTTATTTAACAAGAGGTTTTTGAGGTTCTCTCAAGTGAATCTATAGTTCATTCATTTTCAGTGCATATTAGTTTTCCACTTAGAAATATACTGCAGTTTATCCATTGTCTAGTCACTTCAGGTTGCTGTTTTCTATACTGTTACAAAATAAGCTTTTAGAGACCTCACTATAGCTATCCCCTGTTTTATGCTTTAGAGTATATACCTAGTAATGGACTTGCCAGGTCTTTAAGTAAGTACACATTCATCTTAGATTTGGCTCAATTATTTTCTAAGAGTTCCAATTTACTTTCCCACCAGCAGAGTATAATTGTTCCAGTTGCTCCACATCCTTGTCAGTGCTTGTTAGACATTTTTATTTTTACCAATCTTATTGCTGTGTGGTGATATACTTAATGTTCATTTGCATTTTGCTGGTTATCAGTATGGTTGTACATTATTTCAAAGGTTCATTGGTCATATATTTTCTTTCTGTAGATAAAATAAGAACTATGTCTCTTGCAAGGTTTTCTGTTGGGTTGCTTGTGTTCTCCTCTTAATTGGTGGTTTATTACTTAAAAATCTTTTCAATGGTTATTAAAAATAAATTTCAAATTTTAATATATTCTAATAAAATTAGAAAACTTTTTCTTTTGTGTTTTTTGCTTTGTGTTTTGTTTAAGAAATGAGTCTTTACTCTGAGGTCAGAAAGATAAAAACATTTGAAAAACTCAATTGTTAAATGGAGAGGCAGGATTTCCTGAGAAATCAGTACTATCTCCAGAGTATGTTCTTTGTTTTGGCAAAGACTATGAATTTCTGTTTCTGTATTTTCAGGGATACGAGCAGCAGTGAAAGTGAAGAGAGTTCTAATTCTTCTGATGATGAGTTAATTGGCCCCCCTTTACCCCTTAAAATGGTGGAAGAACCGGTTAATCGGATGGAGGAAGATATCCTTGGTCCTTTACCTCCACCTCTTGGTGAAGAAGTGGAAGAAGATGATGATGATGATGGTGATTCAGAAGAGGAAGAAGTAAGTATTTCAGTGGTAATTTAAGAATTCAGTAGAGTGGTATCTTTTAGAGTAGTGTAGAGATAATTTCTTTGCTAGACATTTATTCATGAATGAGAGCAAATTTTAAAAAAATCTGAGTTTACTACTGACAGCCCTTGTTGAAAGAACTCTAAAGGATATACTTCAGGAGTAAGGAAATAGAACTCAAAATAATAAATGGACAGCAGGAAGCAATGTGTTGAAAAGTTAATAAACATTTTGTTAATTAATGTTGATGAATAAGTTTGGGGGGATTTAAAGATAAAGTAGATCTAAAATTACTGTGAACAATCATGTGGAACTTGGGAGAGTGGAATCAGTTTATCATTTTGAAGCTATATTATTTGGGAAGAAGCTAGAGATGTTAGTTAACTTTAGATTAGCTTAAGTCAAGTTGCAAGTTACAATTTTAAGAGTAGGTGCCCAAAGAATAGAAATAAATTGTGTATGGGGAGGGTAAAAAAAAAAAAAAAAAAAGAAAGAAAGAAATTGTGTGACCTCCAAAATAGTAAAAGGAAAAAATATAAAGAAAAGCATTGATGTTCTTTATATTTTTGAATCATGGAGTGGGTAATTTTTTAATACCACCTTTCTCTGTGTGACAAATTATTTTCAGTGATAATTATGAACTGAAACAAATAGTAATATTCAGAAGAGAAATTGACAGCCTAGGCAAATCTGTCAGTGATTTCATCTAAATGGGCATTCTTTGCGTATTTGTGTTTAATATACAATATATCAAATTTGTCATTCTGTGTTTATTAAAGAAAGTTTTTCATGCACACATGTATGTGTGTATGTAAAATTAGGAAAAGAGGACCATAAGGATAAATTTGGCAGTTTCATTTAAAGTATAGTTTTATAATAGACTCCTGAAACTGCGATGTTGACCATATCTTTTTTCCTTTGATATCAGTTCTACTGGCTTTTAAATATCTTTGTTCTTGAAATATTTTTTACTAAAATCTCTTCCTCTAGAAAATTCATCATTTTCTAATGTATTTGGTAAAAGCTTCAAAAGTTTTTTTTCTGTAAAAATCAGAGAAAATGGCTAAACAGTGCAAATGTTGTCTTAAATGATCCATTGCTTTAGAGTGTTTTTGATGAAGACACTTGAGTTTTCAAACATTGCCTTTTTGTATTCTGCTGACCTAGTCTGGAGTCTTGTTTTTTCTGGCATAGAAAGAATAGCAGAATGAAAGATAGTCATTTTGTTTCTTTGACTTTTATAATCATTATTTATTTTGAATGTACTGTTTAAATGCAAGAATGTGTAGTACAACAGGGATTAGAGGTATGAAACTACCCTTGAAGGAAGCTTGAATGATTCTGAACCATTAAAAATGTTACCTGAAAATGTATGTAGGTGAGTATATGTATGAATGTATGTGATGCTGATGGTATAACTGGGAGCTTGCCAAACTAACTTCATGTAGAATGCAATGTTTATTAAAAGATAAGTAATAAAATATGCTAATTTGAAGCTTACATATATATTGTCAAAATGCAGCACTGATCATAGCAAAAAACAAAAAAACAAATTTCTGAACTGACATTTTTAGAATTGCCAGCACATGGTGATAATAAAAAGTAGTCTCATCTTTAGTTGATTTTATTATTGTTTTAAAATTCTGTACAGAAAATGTACCCCCTTATTGCCTATACTACTTCCACTGAAATGCTCTTGACATGCCATTGAAGAAAGCCCAGTCATTTCAATAAAAGGCAGGAAAAGAGAAAAAGAAGCAGAGGAAAATCTTGGTGAATAGAGAACATGAAATAAGATGGTAGGCATGAATACAAATACAGTTAACCCTTGAATAATACAGGGATTAGGGACACCAGCGCTCTGAGCAGTCAAAAATCTGAGTATACAAGCATGATGAAGAATGAAATAATGCCATTTGCAGCAACATGGATGGACCTAGAGATTATCGTACTAAGTGAAGTAAGACAGAAAGACAAGTATCATATGATATCACTTAAATGTGGAATCTAAAAAAAAAAAAAAGATACAGATGAACTTTACAAAACAGAAACAGATAAAAAACAAACTAATGGTAAAAGAGAAAGTAGGGGAATGGATAAATTAGGAGTTTATAGCACAGGAAACTATATTTTATATCTTGTAATAAACTATAATGGAAAAGAATCTGAAAAAGGATATATATATGTACATATTTAACTGAATCACTTTGCTGTACACCAGAAACTAACACAACATTGTAAATCAACTACACGTCAGTTAAAAAAAAAATCTGAGTATAACTTATAGTCAGACCTCCATTTACACAGTTCCTCCATTTCCAAGGTTCCACATCCTCAGATTCAACCAACTGTGGATCTTGTAGTACTGGAGTATTTATTATAAAAAAAACCTGTGTATAAGTGGACCCATGCAGTTCAAACCCATGTTGTTCCAAGGTCAGCTGTATATCAGTATTCATAATAGATGTAAATGGACTGAACTTTCCATTTAAAAGATAAAAATTCTTGGATTGAATTAAAAAATTCAGGCATATTCTGTTTATAAATGATGCACCTAAAATGTAATGATGTAGAAAGGTTGGAAAAAAAAGGGATAGAAGAGAATATAGCAGGAAAATGCTAATCAAAAGATAACTGATTAGCATTATAAAATTAATGTAAAGGCAAAATAATCTAAGTTATAATCCTAATTAGCAAAATGAGGGTTATTCCCTAATGGTAAAAGAAACAATTTATTCTCTGGGAAAATTTGGTGTTCCTTAACCTCTTGCATTTTAACACAATATAATCAAAGCAGAAATTGACAGAATTATAAGGGGAAATGGACAAATCTACAATCATAATGGAGAATTGTTCAGAAACAATTCAGAAATTAAAGATAACAATTAGTAAAAGTATAGGTTTTAGCAATACAAATACACAAGTTTTATCTATTGAACATATGTAGAACCGTCATCTAACATTTTCTTTTTAAGCACACATGGAAAATCAGGAGCAACAGCAACCACACATCTAGGCCACAGTGTGCTGTGGACAAGAAAAAGATGTGTTTAGCTATTTTGGGTAGTTCATAGAGTAGGTAATATTTAGGTTGAACTATGATATGTGAGAATGAGTTTTATTATGTTTGTTTGTTATGAATGTGTGCTCCCCTCCCCCAGTTCATATATTGAAGACCTAACCTTCATTGTGACTTGTATTTGGAGATGAGCCTCTTTGGAAGTAATCAAGGTTAAGTTAGGTCATAGGGTGGCCCTGATCCAAATAGAATTAGTGTCCCTTTAAGAAGAGACACCAGAGAGCTAAGTCTGCACATAAAAGCAAGAAGATGGCTATTTATAAGCCAGGAAGAAAGTCTTCAACAGAAACCAGATTTGTTGGCACCTTGATCATGGACTTCTAGCCTCCAGAACTGTGAGAAAATAAATTTGTGATCTTTAAGCCACCCGGTCTGTGGTATTTTGTTATGGTAGCCTGAGCTGACTTGTACTGCTTACATTTCTGCTAAGTGTCTTTTACTGCTTCGTATTTCCTTACATTTCTCCAACCATAAGCATTCTTGAGGATATGTCCTTATCTACCTTTTCATTTCATATTTGGCCAGGGTGGGGTTTCTTACATCTTCCTGTACTCATGACTCCTATTTGCTCAGAGCAACTGGAGGCATTGCCTCCTCTCATTTGAACTTCAGATCCAGGTTTCTAACCACTCGTGAATCATGTCCATATTTAAGCTCCAGCAGTGTTCTAAATTCAACATTTAAGGTCAGGCTTTTGCTTTCTCCCCCATATACTTTTGCCGTAGTCACTTGGGTTGTCTCTCTGCCTCTAGGATCTTCGATCCCTTTTCCTGCTGCTGCGGGATTAAACTATTTGTAACACAAGTCACATTGCAAGTAATAGTACTCATTCCCTAGATGAGGGAAAATAAACCACCACAGCAAACATGACTCCTGGGGATTCCTGAATACAATTTGATTTTTTTTGTTGCTCAGGAATTTGCAAATCACTGTGGCTTTTTAGAGAGACATTCTGCTTAGTAGGAAAGCAGCCAAGTTTACATACTTGGGTGGCTAAGTATTTCAGCAAGTATTACTGAAATTAATGGAAAAACATTTTTAAAAATATTTTTTAACCCAGCTTTTTTTTTTTAAATTGACATGTAGTCAGTTTACAATATGTCAATTTCTGGGGTACAGCATAATGTTTCAGTCATACATATATACACATATATTCCTTTTCATAGTCTTTTTCATTATAGGTTTCTGCAAGATATTGAATATACTTGCCTGTGCTATACATACAAATGGCCAATAGGCCCATAACAAATATTCAATATCATTAATTATCAGAGAAATGCAAATCAAAACTACAGTGAGGTATCACCTCACACCAGTCAGAATGGCCATCATTCAAAAGTCCATAAACAATAAATGCTGGAAAGAGTGTGGAGAAAAGGGAACTATCCTACACTGTTTGTAATGTAGTTTGGTGCAGCCTCTATGGAAAACAGTATGGAGATTCCTTAAAAAACTAAAAATAGACTTACCAGTGATTTTTTTTTTTTAGTAGACTTTATTCTTTTAGAGCAGTTTCAGGTTCACAACAGAATTGAGCAGAACTTACCAGTGATTCTTAATCTGAATGTAAGAATCATCTTTGGTACAACTGAAAATATATATACTCTTAGGTTCTGTAATCAGGAGATCAATTCAATAGGACTAGGGTGAACCTGCCTCAACTCCTGCAACCTGTGTTGTAAGAAAAGGTTCCCTAGGTTATTCTGGGGCACCTCTTCCCAAACCACTTGTGCCTGCTTACTTAAAGAGTCACAGTTGGGGTCATAGGTTATCTAAGTTAGGTTATGATCTGTATCATGCCTCATCGATACTTAAGAACATGGGATCCTACAAAATAATGTTTCTGAAAAAGAAGAATTAGGGAATTGCTCCTCTGTTTCTCTGTGCTAATGAAGCCACTGTGAGGTTTTCACATAAAATTTATGTAGGAATGTTCTTTCTCCCAAATGGCTTAGATGTAATATTTATTTTGATTTTTATTTTGTGAAAAATATTTCTTTCACGCTATGTGAAGGTTGATGTCTCTAGAAACATTAGTGTTTAATTATTTCTGAAGAAAAGATAGGAGAGATGGTAAGTTCCTGGCCTTTGGAATCTCACCTATTTTTATGTCTTTTTAGGCCTATCTTGAATTATATCTATTAAATCATAACTGTCGTATTTTGTGAAGGGCTGTGATAGGTAGATATTCTAGGAATTGAGGCAGTAGCTCTCACAGTTTATTTTTTTTATTATTGAAACTGCATTACTAAATATCAGGAGCCTTAAAAATGTTCATTTCATTTAAACTCAGTAATATCACTTCTGGGACTCTATCCTGAGGAAATTTGGGACAAGCTTTATGCACAAAGATGTTTATCAGTACTGCATATAATAGTGGTTTTCAGAATGTGTTCCATGGAATACTCCCGGAGGGTGGTTATGGTGGGATTGGGTCCCACACCGATATTCAACAAGGTCAGCTCTGTTGCGTTAGGCTTGCTCAGAGCTTTCTCTTGGCAGATTCTATGTCTAAAGAAGTTTGAAAATAACTAGCATATATAAAATATTAGAATAATTTGAAATACTGTAAATACAAAATAATGGAGGAAAGGCCAGTAAATTGTTGTGTAGTCATATAAAAATATGTAGTCATCTGCCATGTTTAATAAGACTTTTCGGTAGCAATAGGAAAGGATAACAAACTGTATAGGCAGTATGATTTTGGAATTTTAAATGAAACATACATGTGGAAAAAAGTCCTCACGTTACTTGCTTCTGTGTTGTGGGAATGAGGTTAATGCTTATTTCTGCCCTATACTTTTCTGTTCTTTTCCAGCTTCCACATTGATTATTAACTATGCCCATCATTAGAAACAAATAATGGGATTACAAGCAGCAGTCCTTTATTATAAGGCAATTATGATCTTAATTCAAAAATCTAGAACAGATATAGAAAAAAACCCAAACAGAACAAGATTGAATATGAATATAAAATAAATGTTAAGTACTAGTGCATAAACTTTTTTTTATGATTTACTTTGTTCCCAGAAGGATTTAATGAAGTGAAACGCTCTAAGAAGGCAAAAATTAGAAAGAATGAATGAAAAAAGTAAAACAAAAGTACATAAATAAAGTTAATATAAAACACAAGAAGCAGTTCTAAATATTTGCTATATGTAGGCCACAAAACCTAGTCACCATTACTGATTCCTATCTTTCCTTCTTACCTCATGTCTAACCTCTAATTCATTATCAACTCTCATCAGCTCTATCTCCAAAGATACCAGATCTCTCCATTTCTGTTTCCATTGCTGTCACCTTAGGCTAATCTGATACCACTTCAACATTAGTAACCACTTAAGTCATCTCCCAGCTTGCACTATTGACTGGACTACTATGATTGTATTCCAGGCAATAAAAAGAGACAAAATACAGATATAGAGAGGCCATAGTACTAGAGAGTAGTGATTAAGGAAATGGACATTGAAATCAGACGGAGCTCTCTCACTTTTAAGCTGTGTGAGTTTCACTCAACTTGTGTGGATGATTGAATAAGTGAATGAATATGTGTGGAACCCTTATAACGACGCCTGGAATTTATCATTGCAATCATCTATTTTAATATATAACAAAAAGGGAGTTTATAAAATTTATGATTCCTAATAAAAAAACGTTTAAAAATGAAACTCGGAAGTTTAATGTCATATTAAATTATTCATTCATGCTTCATTTCACCAGTCAGTGTTAGGCTATACATATCTAAGCAGCATTAGAGTATTCCCTTTAAAACCAGGAATAAAAAATGGTAACTGTCACATTATTATATTATTCTAGACATTTTTGCTAATTAAACAAACTGAAATAATCAAGACTAAAAAGAAAGAAGTGAGAATATTGTATTTGATGTGACTCTAAAACAAAAAGGGACTAATCAAAACAGACTAATATTAAAAAAGCAACAGATTAATGAGTCCAGTTTAAATGGTTAAAATTGAAAAAGAGATACCCATTTCACAACAGGAACAATGAAAAATTAGGAGTAATCTTAGTGAGAGATCCATCTGAATATAAATAACTCTATAAACCTTTTCAGTACAAAAAAGAATTTGAATAAGAATCACTAAATAATCAGTAAACCTTTCTCAAAATTTTTTCCACAGAGAGTTTTTTCCCAACTTTATTTGCTCCCTTATCTCACTATTAAGTGGTAGAGTTACTATTCAAATCTGGGTTGTCTGTGCTTTTAACATTACTATGCTTCCTCCCCTATTTGGAAGCCAGTGGCATTGAGCTCTGAGCCTGTTTTAAGTGGTGAACCTACATTATCAGTTAGTACATTATTGATTTGGCTGCCGGTGACAGAAAATTGAAAATAACAGTGGCTTAAACAAGACAGAAGTCTTTTTTTCCCCCTCTTTTACATAGATGAAATCAAGAGTTAAAAGGACCATCACTAGTTTCAGGTTCAGGATATCATAGAACTAGGCTGTCTTTTTGTTCTGCTATCCTCAATGTGTGAACTTCATCTTGAACACTCTAGCCGTAGCCATTATTTTTGCAGTTTTGTCAGCAGGAAGGCAGAACGGATAGACAGCTACTCATTTTGAACTTCATATCTTTCTGTTATGTGAGAAATATAATACTCACTTTAGGAATCCAGGGTTCTAGCTAAAACTTAATGCTTCCACTACAAAGGATGGATGATGCAGAGAGCCAGCTAGGAACTATGTAGTGTGCATGAGTTTATATTCAGTGCTTGGTGCTTTCACCGGTAGTAATGGAATAGTCCTTTAATATTATATGACATACATATGTATATTCTATTATTTGATTTCATTTTGTATATTGTGAACATATTAGCTGCCTTTCTCCAAAGTAGCAAAAGAAAGTTTATGGATACTAACGCAATCTTTAAACTCTTAGGATTTGGTTACTATATTAGCATGCATGAATTTCCTTTGAATTCCTGTCTGTTTCATCTTGCTATTTAGTTATTCTACTGTTCTTATTTCTTCCAAAATGAGGTGTAATCTTTTTGGCTCATTTTGTTAAAGAAAGATTCCATAAAAGTAGTCTTGGCTAAGATTTTAGTCAATTTCAGCCATATATGTCAAGGTCATTTATATAGAGGATCACTGAAACATTCATAAAGGAAATAGAGTCATAGGCATGGATTTCTTTTGTTTTAATTTGATAAAAGGATTCCAGTAAGAAATGTTAACAAAGAAAGTACATTTTAAATGCTTTTAATTTAGGAGAATGTGCATCTTTAATGAGGCAAGTTGTAACTAAACAAAATAAGCAATTTTCCCTCATTGAGTTTATGATTATCATTTTTTAAAAAGGAGTTTTACCTCCTCCCTGCTATCTTTTATCATTTTCCACAACAGACATAATTCATTCCTCATTTAGCACTGGTTCTATCAGTTGTTCAAGATTTTTTCAAGGACATGTCTAATCTCTCATTAGAATAGGCTAATGTAGAGAAGGCCTCGTTTGTCAAGTACATTAGACCTCATGAATTCCTGTTTGCCCATTAATTCTGTCTGACAAATGAGTCTGCTAGTTTTGAGTGGACACTGATCAAAACTTTAATGCTTCCTTCCCACTTCTCCAGTTTCTGCTTGTTAAATTCTGTCTAACCTTCAGAGACCATTTCCTCCAAGCATCCTCTCCAGATGCCAGCTGTACGTGCTACTTCCTAGGTCTGTTTTCTACTTTCTATAGCAAACAAACTATTTTTCTTGTGACATAATATTTGTATTCTTGTGTTAATGCCTCTGCCTTTGCAATCTTTTGTAATGACCTTAAGTATAGAGATCTGTATATAAATAGCACAGTAATTTTTTAAAACTCATAACTTCTAGTGTAGTGCCTTTACTATAGTACATAGAATAAATATTTGTCAAGTGGAATTGAATGTATTTGGTTTTTATAATTGAAAACTTCATTTTATGACATTTGAGAGTTTCTCTTTTTGACATGTCAATCTCTAGTTTTTACATGGAAAGTGGAAGTAGGGATAGAGGAGTGAATAGAAGAAATATGAGCATGAAAATGCAAATAGACACCTGTGTTTGTAAGCACCATTATATATGCCTTGTCCTAAGCCTAAAATTTAGTTACATAGTAGTTTAATAATTGCAAGAGGTGACCCATGGTTGAGATTAATTAATTTAGTTGTATAGGCTATACCTGCTTATGAACCTACCAGTTAAATGAGGAAAAAAAAAAAAAAGAGCCGTGATTTTCTCTTCTTAAAACCAGTCTCACAAAACTTAAAACGAATTGTGATTGTTTCGACTGAGCTATAATTATATATAATAATGCACACAGATCTTAAGATTTCATTTTAAACAGTTTTGACAGTTGTATATACAGCGAGTGTAGCCACCATCCCAAACAAGTTAGAGGACATTCCTGTCACCCTGATGGTTCTTTGTGCCCTCTTCTAGTCACAGACTTTTTAAAAAAGAGTTTTCATAGCACTAGAGATCGAAGGAAAATTATGAGAGAACATATGAGTAGTTACGTTAGAACTATACCACCTGATTGTCTCTAATTTTTTTAAATATGCATTTACTTCAGTTGCTGGTTACTAGTTGGTCCAGTGTTACTGCTGAAGTCACTGGATTGGAAATGTTAATGTTGTATATCATAATTTCTTTTGATGATAAGCCTGCTTTTCACTCATTCTTCCTTTGTTCAATTTTACTTATCTACAGTGGTAATAAAATTACTCTTTCAAATAGGATGCAAATGAAAATGGTATGCAAACCATTACTGAACCTTGTCAAACTATACCAACTGTTAAATAATTTGAAGTATTTAGTGAGTATTTTAAGATGTATTATTATTATTTTGCTTTGAGCTAAATAAGTGAACAAAAATTCAAAGGGGTAGGTAGAGTCAGGAAAGAGGTGAAATATGATTTTTAAACTGTATCTATTACATGTGTGTAATTCTGTTTTTTATTTTAAAGGTAAAGAAAGTTGTAACATAATCAAATGGAAACTTTGGGATTATTGAGGATTTTCATTGTCCTTGCTATCCCGTTTCCTATTACTACAGAAAATTGGAAGTTGCATTTTTATGACTGTAACTAAAGGCTAGATATAACAGTGACTTTTTAGTTGTGAGCACCTGTTTTCCATGAACTTTCTCTGACTCTCTGGTTGGCACGTTCTGTGGTGGAGAGTCCAAATTTGGGCCACCACTGTGCTTCCCTGACTTTTTGCCTGAGGCTTCTCATCCCCTTGGCCTTGATCATTGCCAACCACCTGTATCAGTCAGTCTCTGTCCCGCATGCACAGGGAAAGTTTGATGAATTAAAAGTGGAAAAAAACTCTCTTTCAGTTCTCAGGAGTTGATTATATGAGGATTGAGATGATTTATGTAAACAATGTAGGAATTGACACATACTAAGTACTTAAAATTGCCGTGTTGTATCGTTTTCATCATCATTACCAATAGTTGATTAATGACCAATTTTAATTTAATTGCAGCTGATGAGAAAGAAAAGTTAAAAAAATAATGTTAGGAAACAATGATTTTAACTTTGGAAGAAAAATGAATATTCTTTAAAACAGAGCAATTTAGTTACACCTGCTTTCACCTGCAAGATTCTGTCAGCAGAGGATGCTAAAAGCTCTACTCCAAAATCCAGTGAATGTGTTCATTACTGTTTCCAAACTATTGTGGGAAGGTCTTCGTTCTTTAAGATGGGCACTAGGGGGCAATAGAAGCATTTTGGCTTTTGGCGTGAATCCATTGTTTTCAACTGTCTCCTGTCTACAGTGGACAGAAAAAAAGAATCTTACGAACAATGTCTTCTTACACACTGGAACAGGTGAGATTTAGGTTGAGATTAATGCTGGAATAAATTACTTAAAAAATAATGTAGAGTGAATTTTTTATTCTTTTCTGATTTGAGAATTTGACAGTAATATATTTACAATTTATTTTCTGTCTTTAAGCATTTAAAATCAGTAACAGATTACTGTATAGAATAAGGCTTAATGGCAGGAATTTTAAGGATGGCTTCTTTATAATTTAACTCTGTAAGGTCAAATAAGGTTTATTTCTCTGTTCACCAGAGTAATCCAAACTTTAAAAAGCACATATCAGATTTTGTCACTTCCCTGCTTTTTTTGGTTACTTTCCTGTCAGTAAACTTTGCAATTTCTTTCTGTCACATGTTAAGAAATCCTTGCCTTGACCTCTAAGGCTCTGCATGACTTGGCTTCTGCAGATCTCTCTGACTTAATCTCCTTCCACTCCTGTCTTGCTCCCTCTTCTCTACTCACGTTGACTTTTCTGCTTTTCTTTGAACAGCTATGCTTGATCCCTCATAGAGCCTTTCTATTTTGTCTTTCCTCTACGTGAAGTAACACTAGGAGCTTCGCATCATGCCCTCGTTTCATTTGGATCTTTGTTCAAGTGTTGCCTCTTAGACTACCTTATACAAATATTCCACCTGCATTCCACTGCATTCTGATGCTCCATTAGCTGACATTTTTATTGGTTTATTGTCTTTCTCTTCATAGTAATTTAAGTTTCATAAGGGCAATAACACTGTCTCTTTCACTATTGTATCCTCAGTGGCTTGACCTGTGCTTGGCACATAGTAGATACTCAAGGAATATTTGTTGAATGCATGGCCATCTTTGGCTGTGGTTATACTTACTCTCTTTCCCCTAAACATTTCATGGACTCAGAGCTGCTTCTGATCTAGTCACAGTTAACCTTTAGAAACTCAGGAGTAACAGTCCCTTCTCACACATCCTGGCTGGTTCTACCACAGTTCCCTTGTTAGACGGGTGCAGACCTTTTTAAGCTCTCATTGCTAGGTGAGATTTTGTATTCTCTCAGGTGGCTGCCAGGAACAGTCCCTAGCATGGGTCCTTTCTGCCTCTGATCAGGAGTTTTTATTTTATGCACCTGCAATGTGAATGACACAGCCAGTATGGGCCATTTTCTCTATTCTCAGGAATTAGTGTATAGTGGGTAAGATGGACTAGTTTATGCAGACAACACAAAGCATAGTTAAGTGCAATGAAGAAGACAGGAGGGTACTTTTATCTGACTGATTGTAGTCTCCACAATTACAAGTTGTTTTAACATATAAGTATTTAACATTAAATTCTGGCAAACTTCTATCAGTGAGTTGCAAATCTTGCAGATGTAAAATTTCATTAAGTCTGTGGAAGTGATGTTAAGGATGTCCTTCACTCCACCCAGAGTCGTTGTCAGATGAGGATCTAGTTAAGTTGGACCAGTTCTTAACTGAAAAAGAGAAATTTGACAAGATTGATAAATGATTTGAATGGAAAATTCATGAAGGCTTTGAATATTTTTTGTAAAAACATACCTCTTAATATTCCTGCCAAGGTTGATCATGTATAGTCTGTGATGCCATTTTATGCTTTATAAATTTTAGTTGGAAAAATTACTTCCAACTTCCAATAAAATAATACCTTTTTTTAAGGAAAATAAAGTGGTAAGAAAATTCAAGTTTTTAATTCAAAGCTTTCCATAATTCATCATTGAACATAACCACAAGCCAAATGAACAAAGACTTATTTTACAAGATGAGTGAAAAAAATTTTTAAGCTGATGTCATCCATTTTACAGCTGTTTATTATGGTGAAAATTTTGGTGATCTGATGCATTTTTATTATGTACTGTTAAAGTTGCCATAGTATTTTTATTTTGTTTTTTTTTTTAGCGACTTAGAATAACATTTATTGGTTCACAGTTCAGTAGATCAGAAGTCTGGGAAGGCTGGACTGAATTCTCTGATTACTTGTTCAAAATCAGGATAGGGTGGGAATCTTCTCTGGAAGTTCTGGAGAAGAATCTGCTTTCAAGCTCAGCTAGATTGTTGGCAGAGTTCAGTTCCTTGTGATTGTGGCCAGAGGTTGTTCTCAGGAACTAGAAGCTGCTTCCCAGTTCTTGGATGTGGCCCCTTCATCTTCAAGCCAGCAATGGTGTGTAATAATACCTGATTCATTCTTTGCACATTCTAAGATTTGGTGTATTCTGAGATTTGATGTAGTTATAACTTAAGTTTTGTTAAAGATTAAATAAACTGTCTAAAAATTTAAATTCATTTTAAGATATTTTAATCAAACCTTTTTATGTCCCTCTTTTATGAAAATTTAGGTCTCCTTTTCAATTGACTGATTCTCTTGTAATCATGAAAGAATGTTATTATGTTCTCCCTTGTATCCTTTATTATTTATTATAGCCATATACCTATCTTCTGGATTCACAGAACCCTTGTTCATTTCTCCATATAATCACTTGGCACATCCCTTTCTTATTCAAAACCTTTTTTTCCCTTTACCCAAGGATTTTTACTATCGTTAGTACTTTCTATGAAGGAATGAAATTCTCTTCTTCTTCTTTTATTCCCCCAACTCTCTCTGGTTATAACACTGCAATTTTTTTCACACTTTATATTTTTGATCTTAGGTTCAGAGGGTTAAATTATTTACACTTTATAGTTCTATGAATACTTTTGTAATTGGCCCTCCCAGAGTCCTTTACTTGTTATTTATCTATGTGGAATCCTCTTCCTTTTTATCTTTTCCTTCATTTCTCTTTTCTTTCCAGTTCTTTTTATCTTCCTACATAAGCCTCACCTTTTGGCTCTGTTTCAGTTATATTTCACTTTACCTTAATGTTGTTTTTAAAAAACTGAATTCAATGTAATTAAATTTCCCCCCAGTTTTTACTCTCACTTTATTATTTTAAAATTTTACTTTGAGCTACTTTATTTATTGATCTCATTTTGTTTTCTTCTATCTTCCCAACTAGTAAGTATTCTTAAGAGCAAAGGTCATGTAATTAATTTTTACACTCTTCTAAATGTTAAAGAAGCCATAGAAATAGACATCAGTTTTTCAGTTTAGTAGATATAAACACAGTATTTGAAAGTAAAATATCTCCCTTGATCTTTCACCCCTTCTATACATGGTTGAAAGTGAAAGATTTGCATATGTCAATTTTGAAAAAGATTTCTTAGTGCTTTTTTAAAAAAGTGCTTTTAAATAATTTTTACAAAATCATGAATATTTACCAAAGTTGATATAGTTTGTCTTTCAGTGGAATTAGGTGCTCCCCTGTTACCAAGATTATAAAGTTTGCATTTGAATATATTTTATATTTTTGAGTGCCAAATTGATAGAGTAGCATATAAGTAGATTTTAAAGCAGTGTTAACAGAGTGTACTTTAAAAAAATTCTTTTGTAGACCTCAGTCTTTGGAGAGACAGTTTGTTCATACTATTTGTGCTGAGTACCAGAAGTGCAGCTAATTATGAATTTGAAATAAGGCCAAGACCACCAAGTTGATTCACGTGGCCTACCAGGCAGCTGTTGGATGGTTATTTTGCCATTTCATTACTGATCTTGTGTGGAATCAGTGAGTCTTTATGCACATCTGCATCCCACAGAACCTTGAACAGTATAAATGGGGTTTAAATGTTTGTTGATTAAATCAAGGAGTTAATGGCATAATCTTGATTTTTACTATTATAAAAAGTGATGCTATAACAAACTAGGAATTCACTATTAAGCCACAGTTCAGTATCTTCAATCCCCTTTTGTTTGATTTATGGTAAAGAAACAAGTGTATACTCAAATCTAGAACCAAATAATGGTACTGACAGTAAGTGGTTACTTCCTTCGTGCAGCAAAATTCTAAATACTTAAGGTGAAATAACTCATTTACTCCTCCTACTTCTGTTATCCTCTTTTGACAGATAAGGAAACTGATACTCAGAGGCACTGTTACCCAAAGCTACCCTGTTAGTAAATGGTGGAGCCAGGTTTCAAATCTAGGGGAATCTACTCCAGAATACATGTGCTTATCCATTACGCCTTCCTTTACCACTGGATGTGACCTTTTCTGCTTCTCAGGGTCCTCTTTTGTCTCTCCTACACTGTCTCATGCCCCAGCCTTACAAACTATGAACAGGTTTTGAATATGAATTCCCTTTTATGCATTCCAACATGCTTCTCCTTCTATCTGGACCCTGGTCAATACTCAGTACAACTCCATTCTCTTGTATAGGGTCTCTATGTAAGTAGTGACTCTCTGGGTAACATAGTGACAGATCTGTCTCCATCAAGGAAGAACCTTTTCATTTATCAGGATCTAGCTTTTCTGCTTGTGCATTTTCTCCTTTTAAGGACCTTCACTGATGCACAAAGTGAGAATTGAATACTTGCTTCCTTGTGCTACTTCTGCATTAGTTATATTCCTCTATTATTTTATAATTTTTGTAACAGCTTTATTGAGATTATAATTAATACCCTGAAATTCATAATTTTCAGGTTTGCAATTCAGTGGTTTTTAGTATAACCATAGAATTGTGCAATCATCACCGCTATCTAACTTTAAAACATTTTTGTCCTTCCTAAAAGCATCCCTGCAGCCTTTAACTTTCACTCCCTGTTCTCCCTCCACTGCCCTGCCTCCATCTTTTGGCAACCACTAATCTACTTTCTGTCTGTATGGATTTGCCTATTCTGGACATTTCATATCAATGGAATAATACAGTAAATGGTGTTTTGTGACTGATTTCTTTCACTTAGCATAACATTTTCAAGGTTCATCTGTGTTGTAGCATGTATCAGTACTTCATTCCTTTTTATGGCCAAATAATATTCCATTGTATGGACATACCACATTGTAAAAATGCATTAATTGATGGACATTGGGTGTTCACACTCTTTTGCTATTATGAATAATGATGTTATATTTGTCTAGAAGTTTTTGTATAGATGTATATTTTTGTGTTTTGGGAGTGTATAGGAGTGGAATTACTAGGTCATATGATAACTCTGTTTAACATTTTGAGGAACTGCCAAACTGTTTTTCATAGTAGTTGTATCATTTTACAGTCCCATTGGTATTCTGTGAGGGTTCAATTTCTCCACATCCTTACCAAAACATATTATTGTTTGTCTTTTTGATTATAGCCATCCTAGTGGATGTGATGTGTTATCTCATTGTGATTTTGATTTGTATTTTCCTAAAGAATTATGATGTTGAACACTGTTTTCATGTGCTTATCGGCTAATTCCATGTCTTATTTGGAGGACTGTCTCTTCAGATCTTCTGCCTGTTTCAGCTGGGATATTTATTTATTATTGAGTTATAAGGGTTCTTTATGCCTTCTGGACACAAGTCCCTTCTCAGACATATGATTTGCTAATATTTTCTTTCATTCTGTGGGTTGTCCTATCACTTTCTTTATTGTATAATTTGAAGTATAATAATTTTAAATTTTGGTGAAGTCCAGTTTATCTGTTTTTTTATGTTGTTTCTTGTGCTTTTGGTGTTATATCTAAGTAATCTAACCCAAGGTTGTGAAGATTTACTCCTATGTTTTTTTTTTCCTGTGAGTTTTATTGTTTTAGCACTTACATTTAGGTCTTTGGTCCATTTTAAGTTAATTTTTGTCTGTGATTTGACGTAGGACATTCTTCTATTATTGTACCTGTCATAACTATGATAAATGATTGTAATTGTAATAGTTACTTGTTTACAAGAGCGCACCTTCTGTAGTTTCTGAGCTCTAAGAAAGTAGTGCATTGTGTCTTCCTTATTTTGGGATCCCTGGCATTCAGCATAGTACCTGGCACTTAGGTTTTATTATGTACAGCTTATAGTAAGTCTGTCTGTGGCTTTGAATGTTTTATTTTGAAAGTATACACGAAAATATTCAAGAGTAGATGTAAAATATAAATAGTTAATAAATATGTCTGCATATTTTAGAAGGGTATATAAACATACCATGATAAGTACAAACCCTGATTGTGTATTTTTTTTTCTCATGGATTTCATGCTTATTTTCTTTAAAATACAATCATTACTAGGCAATTTATATCTTTAGTTAAGAATGAATATATTTGGGCAGATACTGTATGTCAGACCCTGTGCTTAGTACTGAAGATGCAAATAAAATCAGGTTTAGTACCTGTCCTCAAGGATTTTACAGACTAGTAAGAAGATGGCAAGTAAGCAATCTGCTTCTGTTCTTTGGCAAGAAATGCCCAAGAGCAATTTAAAATATTTTGTTGTGGTGGTGGCTTTAGACATTAGGAAAAGTATGATGAAGTGTTAATAATGTGTTTGTTCCATATTTGGTGGCATGAATAGGGTGTATAATTGCTAAAGCTAGAACTGTAGAATGAATGCGACAAAACCTGTACAGATTGGCTTTTGAGATGTCTCTAATTCTCAATGTACCTTTCACAGTTGTGAAACATATACTTGTTTTTGTATGTATGGAAAATCAGATTAAATCAGATATGGTATTTATTCTGCAGTGTTAGGTTTTTAAAAGATCTGTAGTACAGAAGGATTAAGATAGACCTTTTCTCAGTACCAAGTGAATTTAATAAACATTTATTATGCCTCAAGCTTCTTTTATTTTCCTAAATAAATTAATTCTTATTAATTTGACTGATACCTTGACATTTTTTATAGTCAAAATTAGTATTGTCTGTGCATCTTTAACTAAATATAAAAAGATTGCCCAAGCAAGAACTCAGTTTTTTATAAAGGACAGTTATGAAATCTTAAACATAACTCAGAATACTACAGTACATAACCCATGTTGAATTAGTTCTGCCCTGCAGATCTAAGATGCTGAAAGTCGGTGAAACTTTTCTATCTCAAGGCATTTTATACCTGGTCTCAAACAATTTCTCAAATGTGTACTTTCAGGATAAAACCTGTATAGCCATAGGCTCATAGTAATATTTTACTTAGAATGGGTTGTGATTATAAAGTGTTTTGGTACATTAACTCATTTGGTCGTCACGGGAACTCTGTGAAGCTAGTAGAGGAGGCAGTAGGTTGTAATGATTACATACATGGACTTTGGGGCCAGACTTCTAAGTTCACATTCCTTCTCAGTCACTTACCAGTTATGTGATCTTGGACAAATTACTTAACCTCCTTTTGCCTAAGTTTCCTCTTCTGTAAAATGGGGTGATGATAAGACCTACTAGAGAGTTGTTAGAATTAAATTACTTAGTATATGGTGCCTTAAGCAGTGCTTGGCTGATAGTATGCATGTATATGCAAGCTGCTACTTTTATTATTTATATCCAGTAAATGGTTAAGGGAATAGAGGCTCTAAGGAGAAGAGATTTTTTGTTCTTACCACTAGTAAGTAACAGTTCAGATTCTTGTCCTGCTCTTGCCTTGTCTCTTTAAAACAATATAAGTTTTTATTAAGTAGCTGTTGAATGAATGATTGTATGAATTAGAAAACAAAAATCCCATATTACCAGGCAATTTGGAAAATTGAATTATAGAGTAAGATTTTTTGCTAAATTGGAAAGTAAATTTGACTTCCAGGATTTTCCAGTTGAAGAGAAAGAGAAATAAATTATGGTATTTAATGTGTAATCTAAAAAATAATATAAATGAATGTATATGCAAAACAGAAACAGACTCACAGATGTAGAAAACAAACTTGTTACCAAGGGGCGAGGGAAGGGGAAGGGACAAATAAGGGGTATAGGATTAACAAATTGTTGTATATAAAAAAGAAAAACAAGGATATACCATGTAATACAGAGAACTATACCCATTATCTTACAATAACCTATAATGAGGTATAATGGAAGTACTGAATCACTGTGCTGTATACCTGAAACTAACGTGATATTTTACATCAACTATACTTCAATTTTAAAAATAAAATAAACATGTTATGTATTAGGTCTTCCTGTTTCATGCTAATAAAAAATTAACAAAAGTAAAAAAAAGATTTTCCAGTTGAATATCTTTCTAAGGTTATAGAAATTATCTTAAGATATAAAATGTTGCTCAGGCAATATACTACCAAGCTGTAATAGGACTGGTGAACTTGTGTTGCAGTGAAGTGATAATCTCAGAAAACTTTTGCTTCTCACACTTTAATGTACACTTTAAATCTCCTGGGGGACCTTGTCCAAAAGCAGATTCTGATTTGGTGTGTCTGGGAGAGACCTGACATTCTGAATTTTAACAAGTTCCTGGGTGATGTCCCTGGTGCTGCTTTGTGTCCTGTACTTTGAGGTGCAAGGCATTAGAAAGGCTTCTGTGAGAACTGTGGAGCTATCAGACTGAGGCTTATATTAATCTTTACTCCACTTATAAAAGCACTTTGTTTCCCAAATGAAACATTTTAACCAATTCTTATTCTTGGTAGATAGGTGGCTAAGGAAATAAGGCTTTGAGAGGATAATTAGTTCAAATTTTGTGAAGATATGAGAATGGTGTATGCATTGTTGTGACTGGCAAGGTGGGCCTTTTTTAGGAATAGGACAAATTGTAAAACTCAGGGGCCCCAGTCTGAGCTGGTGAAATTTACCCCTACGTTTGTAGTTGTAAAAGAAAGCCTTCTCTTTTAGGTGGGGGTAAAGGAGTGGGAGGGAAGAGTTTCATTATAAGGGTCCTAGAAAGCCAGGTTGTTCCTTTTTAATTCTGTTATAGTACCTACCCCCACCCCATCTCTGGCAAGCTCAGCCTCTGTGGTTTTCCATCCCTGCCTAGGATGGTTAATGCTGTGGGTAAGGATGGGCTCTTAATACATACCTTAGTAAGTAATAAATGAAAAATAAATACCACTGCAAATGATAAGAATGTTACTAGGCTTTTTAGATTAGTATCTCTTAAGAAACAATCTGCTTTTTGATTACATATGAAATCCTTCTGTTGTTTTCTTAATGATATTTATTTTCCAGCTTTATTGAGGTATAACTGACAAAAATTGTATGCATTTAAGATGTATAATGTGATGATTTGATATATGTATGCATTGTGAAATGATTGCCACAATCAACTTAATTAACACATCCATCACCTCACATAGTTATTTTATTTATTTTTTTTTTGGTGTGGTGAGAACACTTATGATCAACTCTTAGCAAATTTCAAGTATACAGCACAGAGTTATTAACTGTAGTCACCATGCTGTATATTTGATCCTTTAGAACTTATTTTATAACTGAAAGTTTTTAACCTTTGACCAGAAACTTCTTAAAAAACATTAAGTTTTCTAAATGTAACCTGGAACAACATTCAACAGATGAAGAAAATTTCTAAAACATAAGTGTATAAGTGCTCTGAAACGATACTATTGCTAGCTAAGGTGGTAGAGACATATTGAAGGTTTTCTGTGAAAAATGACATACGAAGAGTAATATCACAGTAGTGAGCAATGTGGGAAGAATTGAAGAGGATGGAGGTCAGGGAAGGACATAGGGTACTGTTCATAGTTCCAGATGTGAGTAAGTTTAAGGTTAGCCATGTCATTATGGAATGTCATGAATTACCTAGTCCAACTCTTGCTTTCACAGGTGAAAAGGCTGAGGTTCTATATAGTTAAATGACTTGGTGAAGGTTACAACTGGAAATTAATCTCAGAGTCCTGTCTAGATTTTAAGTCTTTGTACTTAAGAGAACAAATAAGAATGAGCTGACGTATTCATAAAATTTTAGGGTGTTAGGAAGTGATAGAACATACGTTCATGGTAGCTTTGAAAGTAGATGTGTCATTTGATATAAATCCTGTTGGCTAATTACTTGCCATTATTGTCTGATAAATAAACATAGAAAATTGTTATCTTCGTGTTTATTGCTAGTGTCATATTTAAAAAATATGATTTCTTATAAAATATAAGAATGAACTATCCTTTTTAAGTTTCTCAGCCCTCACACAAATATAAAAAGTTGTTTAACAGTGTACTCTTAAGTCATGTTACTAAGAAATGTTCTGTAAGATTGAAGTTTGCAATAGGGCATTAATGGTTTGAAGGTAATTTAGAAGTGGTTTGGGAATACTGCTAATTGAAGGATTGGAACCAGCTGTGAGATTTAGATAGGAAATTGTCTTTCCTTCCTGCAGTATTTTAGACACGTAACTTTACATTTTTGGAGGAAGATTTTAAACATTTGATAAATGATTTATTTTGAAGCTTACCTAATATTTATTATAGCATTGAGAAGTATTCAGGCTTAATGGTATACATCTTTTAACCTTTTTTGTTTATTTATGTGTGTTATATCTATTAAATTTTTTTGAAGTTTTGGTAAAATATACATAACATAAAACTTGCCGTCTTAACCATTTAAAAATGTACAGCTCAGTAGTGTTACATTGTTGTGCAACCAACCTCCAGAACTTTTTCATTTTGCAAAACAAAAACTCTGTACCCATTGAATGACAACTCCCTATCTCCATCTCTTCGTCAACCCTGGCAACCACTGTTCTTTCTGTTTCAATGAATTTGACTATTCTAGATACCTCAGATAAGTGCAGTCATACAGGATTTCTCTTTTTGTGAGTGGCTTATTTCACTTCGTATACTGTCCTTCAGGTTCATCCATGTTGTAGCAAGTGTCAGAATTTCCTTCCTTTTAAAGACTGAATAATATTCCATTATACATTTATATCACAATTTATTCCTTCATCCATGGATGGACCCTTGAATTATTTCCACCTTTTGACTATTGTGAATAAAGCTGCTATGAACATGAGTGTACAAATACCTCTTTGAGACTCTACTCTTTATTTCTTTTGGGTATATATGCCAGTGGAATTGCTGAATCACAGGTAATTATTTTTTAAATTTGAGGAACTACCGTACTGTTTTCCATAGCAGCTGCACCATTTCCCTTCAGCAATGTACAAGCATTCCAATTTCTGTTTATCCTCACTAATACTTATTTTGTTTTTCTTTCTTTTCTCCCTTAATAATAGCTGTCACGTTGGATGTGAAGTGGTTATCTCATTGTGGTTTCGATTTGCATTTCCCTTGTTATTAGTGATGTTGAGTATCTTTTCATGTGCTTCTTGATCACCTGTATTTCTTTTTTGGAGAAATCTCTATTCAAATCCATTGTCAAATTTTGAATCAGGTTTTTTTTTTTTTAAATTGTTGAGTCAGAGGAGTTTTTTTTAATAATACATTCTGGATATTAACAGTTTATCAGATATGTAATTTGCAGATATTTTAGCCCATTCTGTAGATTGCTTTTTTGCTGTGTTAATTGTGTCTTTTGATGTACAGAATGCCTTGGTGGTTTTTTGAAATCTCAAATCTTATCAAATTACTCTACATGGCTCAAAGCTTAAATTTCAGATTCTTGACATTGTATACTATCTGGCTCATAACTAGCTCTCTGGGTTAACATTTAAAAAAAAAAAATACACACACATACACAGCCTACACCACACACCCTTCCCCTTTTTCCTGCCTGGCAATTTGAACTCTAGCCAGGCAGAAATATTTGCAGTTTAGAAAGTGTCAAGAGTCATCTTATTCTCTCCTTGATGTCCTCCACATTCACCTAAGGAACTTCTATTTTTCCAAAGGCATCTCAAACATCTCTTTTATGAAACCTTTTCTAATTACCCTCTACTTCCCCAGACACAATGGAATTGAGCCCTGAACCCTGTGTATTCTTCTCTCAGCATCTGAAACATTTTAGTTTGCTTATTTGTTTACCTGTCTGTTTTGCTTTACTGACTGACAGTTCTTTGTGAGCAGAATCTCTGTTATGGGACTTTTAATCTATAACTTAGTTCCTGGTATGTGGTGTGTAGTATATACTTAAATACTCAATAAATGTTTGTTAAGTGAATATGTGATTAGCGAGTGAATGAATAAATGAATTAATTTTAAGTCAGTCTTACTGGATCTCCACAGTTACACCAGAATGGACTCTAATTCTGGTTGCTTGTGGTACTGCACTGATAACTGTTTCCGGTATGGTTTCTGGGAGGAAGTAGCACTCATTTTCAGACTCCTGGTTGGGAATCTCCATTCTTCCCCTGACTCCTAGCCACTTTGTGGCAGATCCTTATTACTGAGTAGACTTTTTATTACGGCTTATAGTACTATACATATACAGCTTTTTAAATTTATGACAAATTTACCCCAGAAAGTTTATTTCTGATTTGCAAGTCTTTTGAAAACACTGTAAGGATGTATGTGCATCAGATGGAATTGCTCATGTTATTCCAGTTTGCTGTCATTGTTCTTATTGGGGGTAAACCAAAGAGCCTGGGAAATAATCCTTTGGTTGGCATTTAAAACCAAACCAAAGCAAAAACTGGTATCTTTTCCCCCTTTCCATTAAGACTGTAGCTCTTGTTATGAATTTTGGTAATAAATGACTTCATTGAAGTCTTATAGTTTATGACATCCCTTGGCAGGGAAATCTTGAAAATATTTTACTGTTATAGCAAGTTTCACACTAAGCCATATTTCAAAAAGTCATTAGTAAAAGTTCTGGAAAAAGAACAGTCACCATCAAGTAATATGCTACCAGAAGATGGATTGCTACTATTTTAGATGATTTAGTTGTGCCAATTATATGGGCTTTTTATGAGTTATGCCTACATGATTTCCAGTAAAACTTTTATTTTAAATGTAAACAGCATTTATTTAAACATTTAATTCAGTCCTAATGTAAATACTAAGTTGTTCTGTGTTCTTGTAAGTTTTTTCTTTGAATGTCAGAAATTGTCTATATATAGGCATATTCTGCACTGAATTCAATGAAATAATTTTCGTCCCTCCTTTTGGTGACAGTGTTTCTCTTTCTTGAGTGATGAAAAAGTAATTAGTTATGAAATGAGACACAGACGATAATAGATTCTTCTCTAAGTAAAACATTTGAACTGTTCTCCTGTTTCTTGCAAGAGTACTTAGCACCTTTATATGGGCTTTTATTTCTTACAGATATTGTCAGCTGCAAAGGTAGCAGTCAGTGGTTTACAAAATTTAATATAGGAGTAGTCTAGAATTCGTTTGTTCAACTTTTAAATTATTTTGGAATTTGTGTTGAAATATTGGTATCTCTGAGATAGGTATGTGTAGTTCTTTCCAAAAGATAGTACTCTATACCGTGATGTCTTTGTCTTGAAATAAACTGCAAACTCTCTAGCAGTTCCTTGGGTTACTATGAGGTTAGTATTTTTGTTTAGTGCCTCTTGGTTCCTAATCTCTTTCTTCATTGATCTGTGGTGATAATGTATTATAGTCACCTCTCAGATGCAAACCATCTAAAACAAAACTGCCTTTAGTTCTCTATTCTTGTAACTTTTCATCTGCTTTTAGTCTGGGGTAGAATCATTTGGTCTTCGAAGGTTTTCACTTTTGGAAAACCTTCAGTTATCCCTGACTCTCACTCACCAGGCTCACCTGATGGATAGCACCTACCTGTTTTTCTTTATGAACATAAACATTAATGTTTGAAGATATATTAAAAATTATAATCTAATATGATTTATGAGGCCATTAATTCACTCCAGAAACTTTTGTCTGTGTCTGCCATATACCAAGTGTATTGTGGACTGGGGACCCAGAGGTAATATATATGCACAGTCTTTGAGGAGTGTCCATTTTGCAGTTTGGTTAGGGAGTGGTGTGAGGGAGATAGGTAAAACATTACGATGTATTGTGGTAGGTTCTGTGATAGAGACAAGGAGAGGTGGTCATGCGAGTGCACAGAAAGGTCATTTAAGCCAGAATTTGAAATGTTGAGAAAAGCTTCCAGGAGCAGGTCACATCTGAATTGAGTCTTGAAAGGTGAGTAGGAATTAGCCAGATAAAGAGGAAGAGAAGCCTGGAAATAGACTAACATAAATGACCAGAGAGACAGGAGGTAAGCCTTAGGATAACTGGTGGCTGTCGTTTATAAAGCATGTACTTTGTGTCAAACTCTGTATTATGAGCTTAAAATTTTTTTTTTTTTTTTTTTGCAAGGAGATGTAATTAAGTTTACTTTTGTTTTTCATGGAAGTACTGGTGGTCGAACCTAGGACCTCAATGTATGTTAAGCAAACAGTCTACCACTGAGCTATACCCTCCCTGCTGTATTATGAGCTTTAAACCACTTCACAGTAACCTAAGGAGTAGGTGCTATTATCCTTAGTTTGCAAATGATGAAACAGAGTCATTACTCTCCCAAGGTTGTGGCAGGTTTAATGAGTGTCAGAGCTAGATTTTAAAACCCTAAGTTTCCTAGCTTTTTGTCTAGGCTGTTGCGTTTCCTTCCAAGAAAGAATAGTTTCAAGATGGAGGAAACAACAGTTAAGTAGTTATCATGCTGTTGAAAGGTCAGGTGTGCAGGTTAAGTTCTGAAAAGTGTCCTGGGGCACTTATGTGACTTATTTATTCATTCAAGTAATATTTACTGAGAGTCCCTTAAGTACCAAGAATTGTGCTAAGCATTAGGAATTAAGTGACAAGTGCCAAAGTGGTAGAGGTAGAAGAGTGAAAGAAAGTAGAAAACTGTAGTGTGAAAGTACCTTGATTGTAGAGGAAAAGATAGTGACACTGCAGTAAACATAGGGGGAATGTGTGTATGTATATGTGTGTGTGTGTGTGTGTGTGTTTAATATGGGAAATACTTTAATAGTTTATATGCGGAGGAGAAGGAGCTATACTAGGGGAAAGATTTAAGATAAAATAGAAAGAGCTGGTGATTGATTGGTTCATCAAAGATCCTAAAGAATGAGGGAAGTTAGGGACCAAAGTCTGTTAGATTGCACATATTTAATGAAGTAGATTGCAAGATAATCCTAACATGAATTTATAATGGCTGTAGAATTTTAGTATGATTACCCTGCTCTTGAATAAAGGGGAATTGGCTGAATAATGAAACTTCTTATTTAAATGATCACTGTGATCTCTTATGTCTGATTTATGCATCCATCTTCTCTAACCCTCAGTTACTCTGTCTGTAACTTTTCTAACATAGCATGTATTATATATGTATTATATTGAAGTAGAGTCATTGATGTTTCCCTCTTAGACCATATGCTTCTTGGGAGGGAAGATGAGTAGGACCTATGTCTAATGCCACTAAGCATCTGGTATAATCTCACTTTAATAAGGGCTTAGTGAATCGAATCAGTGTATGACTCAATTCCATTTGAACAGCAGTTTTTTTTTTAAACTTTTATGGATTAAAAGGTATATCCTATATAAATTTTGTTGTCTAGTATAAATTGAGTACATAAATACTTTAAGGTATGTCCAAATACCAGGGTAAAGAGGACTTAAAAATTTTTTCATACTGAGAGAGCCTTATGGTTTCATACAACCTAAAGAGTTTCTTATATTTATCTTTTTTAGAGATTTAAGATAAAGTTATTATCAGCTCAGAGTGACCAATTGCAATCCATCTAGAAGTGTAGAAATAAGACATGCTCACACAGTTTTGTGTTAAAAAGCTAGTGATGCAATTTTTAAAAATTACATTTCCTGTTAGTGTAGTATGTAGTTCTCCCCAAATATGTTATATGACTTATCAGTGTCATGGAATTTTCTTTTTTCAGAATCCTGTCCAAAAGATCCCTGACTCGCATGAGATAACACTAAAGCATGGCACTAAAACAGTAAGTTTCAAAAATTTGATTCTTTTCCCTCAATAACAGGGCTCTTATGGAAAAGTGAAGTAATAAGATGCATTTGTATTAAGATCAGTTACACAATAAACTGATATCATAAAGCTATGGACATTAAGGAAAATAGATTACTTTTCTGCTCAGTCAAAATAGCCATTGCGTTTCATTTAAACCAGGAACACTTATTGTCATTGTTATTGTTGGCATTACAGTCTTTCTTTGATATAGGAACATTGTAAGTGAAAGAAAGAAATGAAACTCAAATACTTTCTTTTTTTATGGTGTGGGAAAATTTCTCATTACCCTTAGCTTAATTTCTGTATCAGTAAAAGGCCTGAGTTCATTTTTTAGGTAGATGTTGAGATAAGAAATGAACATAACACAGTTAATGAATGGCTTGATTATATTATTTAGATTAATGGATTATATTTATATTGTCATTTATGTTATTTAAAATTGGTAATTAAAATTTTGAGGAATAAGTTGAAAGTATTTTATCTTACTGTAAAACCATTATGAATGATAGTTGAATGAAGTTTGTGAATGAATGAAAGAATAAAATTATCTTACTTCCCCTTTACAATTAAAAAAAAACTACCTTTTTCTACTGTCTCACATGTAAAAAAGTAGGAAAATACATCCCATAATGAGAGGGAAAATGTCAATAAAAATAGGCCCAGAAATAAAACAAATGATATAATTAATAGCCAAGGATGTTAAAATAGTGACATTCTCACTAAATTTTTTGCTATTGAAAGTATAATTTTTGTAAAATATTTATGTTAAAATACATTGGGTTTATTGTTATTTTAAATGAAGTAAACAGTAAATATTTTTAAATGCCTTAAGTTTAATTTTTGCTGTCAATATTGTTACACATAATTCATATAAACAGACATTCTTGGGGGTCCTCAAAAGATTTGTAGTGTAAAGGGTCTTGCAACCAAAATATCTAAGGACTGCTGCCTTAAGAAATTATTTCCATTTAATTCTTGATATTATATCTATGTTTTATTAAATCAGACTTTTGATATTTTTATTTTGAAATTGTGAAAGAATTTTACTAATTTTCATGTTTTTAGGTATAAGTAAGGAAAAAAGTTATAGACTGTTAGTACCTGAAGGAAGCATTCCTATCCAGAGGCTTTTACAACCGAGAGATAGTTCATCTGTTTCACATACGTTTTATTTAAATATTCCTGTTTTTTCAAATCAAATTTTATCTTTAAAATATATATAATAAAAAAACTCCAAATTCCTTATACATTAAAAATCAATTAGAGTTTCTAATTGTACTTTTAGATTAACTAATTTTTTTTGCAGTCCTGCCTTTGCCCTGTGTGTATTTCAACCTCTTGGAAATATGTCAGAGATTAAGAAGGTGACTGTTTGGCTGGTCTTTTTTTTTTTTTTTAAATAAATTATTGTAAAAATATTTACACATTCACAGAAGTATAGAGAATAGTGAAAGGAATTCCCATATATTTATCTCTGAGCCTTACCAATTATCTACATAAGGCCAATCCTGTTTCATGTATACTTTACATTTCTAGTAAACCTCCCTCCCTACCACCCCATCTACCTACTTTGTGAGATTGTTTAAAAGCAAAATCCAGGTTTCACATGATTTCATTTGTAAATGTTTCAGTATGCATCTCTAAGAAGTAAGTCTTGGTATGTCTCTCTTTTGCCTCCTCCCCCTCTCCTTTTCTCTCTCCCTCATAATCAGAACATCTTCAATACATCTATAATTTTTCCAATGATTATTTAATATCATCCAGTATTCCATTATTGTTCACATTTCTTCAATGTCCCATACATATTTTTACAGTTAGTTTGTTAAAATCAATATCCAAACAATGTCTGACTCACTCTTGAGAGAGTCATTGTGTATTTATGTTTTTAATCTGTAAGTTTTTCTGCTTTATTTCCTCATTGCCATTGAGAAATATATCTATTTGTTGAGTATACTTACTGTTGACTTAAAACAAATATACTGCCAGATATTTCTTCAGCAAAGATAGGTTTATTTGAGATCACAGAGAATTATAGTTTGGGGTCTGCAACCATGGTGAGCCATGTGCAAATTCCTGCATGGCAAGGAAAGGAGAATCCTTTTATAGAGGTGAAAAGGAAGTTGAGAGGGCTGTAGCAAACAGAGTCCATGGCTTTCCACTGACTGAGTCCTTACAAGGAAAGAAGAGGGGTCTTTCTTCTTCCTATTGGGCTCTACTGTCATCGCAGGGCTCCCCCTTCTGGTCTCCCAACTCCATTTAATTGAGGTTTCTGTTTATTAATTTTTTACATTTCCTCCTTTTGATGAAGATCTTTCTCTGAAACCAATTAAGAATGAGTTAGATTACCTAGTTTCAGTGGCCTTTTGTCCCTCAGTGTTTGGAAGGACCTGTTTTGAGTGTAGTATCAGATTTTAGTCTTTTTATGTAAATTAAAATAATTCTTACAACTCTATTGTTTTAAACCAACATTTATATGAGTTCCTTTTTTATTTCAGTGTGATTAAAATGCACATGAAAATTAACTGTGTTCTTCAAGTCTTTGGAACACAGGGATTGAGAAGTAGTTCAGCAGATCCTGTAGATGGACATGTATGGTTTTGTCCACGTGGAACTTACACTCCTTTTTTTTTCTCTAATTTTAAGAATTTTTTATTAACTGATTTACAAATACCAAAAACCTGATACATGTTATCATAAATAAATTTTATGAAAAATAGCTTTTTCTAAAACAAACAAAAAAATTTAATGAGGAAAGTGATACTGTTTTATACTTTTGCAAATCTCTTTAATGTGTGGCTTAATAGAAGAGAGCTGGATTATCATATCTGCTTTTCTGCATTCAGTTTTTCACAATATCACACATCATGTAGCCTCTGAAAAAAAGGCAAATAATGTCTTAGTATTGTAAAAATAGCTTTGACTTGAAAGGGTCTTGTGAACCCTCCCAGACCACATTCTGAGAACCACTGCTATATTGTTATCTCCTCATTTTACATGTAAATGCACTAGATCTCAGGGATATTAAGTGAGAAATCCAAACTTACATGACCTATTAATGGTAGGATACAGATCCTAGAGTATCTCTCACTACTCTTGGTTTAGATTTCTCAATCACAAACCAACCTGGGAAATACACCCTAAATGCCTGTGATATTCTCTCTAGTTGCAAGGACTGTCACAATATTACTGCTCCTTCCTCCCATTTAAAAAAAATAAAAACGAAGAGGAAAATCAACAAACATGATCAATTCTGCTTTAGGCTTACTGTGTTAGCATTTTAATTAGGCTCTTAATTTGAACTAAAATGCTAAGGCAAATTCTATTGCACTCTATTCCATGTAAGCTGCTAATGACAAACTGCATAGTAAATATAGAGAAATACAGAAAGCAGATTAACCACAGTCTCACCATTTATCACATATTCTATGTCTGAATACTATTCAGTCACATACCTTAGGAAAATTTTCAGAAGCAGTGGCTGAAAGGGTGGTGAGTTTATTAAGAATTTGCAAATAAACTGGCAGTCATTTGGAACTTTTTAGATGAAATGGGAGTTTTTCTGAAATTAGATATTTCCCATTCCTTAAACAGACCTTATTTTGTCTTAATTAAAAAAAAAAAAAAAAGGAGTCTTCTTGACCACTTACGGATGATTTCCTTTATATCCTACCAGATGGTCCGAACAAGGATCATAGCCTTGTTCCTGTAACCAATGTAATGCCCAGAAAAACTTATCCAGTAGAGGCAATTCTTCCCAAGGAATCCACTTCCAACTTTCCTCTTTTTTTTTTTGGTTCTATATCATGAGTCACATCCATTTTTTCTTTTATTAATATAATGACATAATGGTAAATCTCTTTCTCAGTGAACGAATTCACAACAGAGGCAAAGTGGGCATTTTGTAAGTGAAGAACTGTTACTTCCCAGGTTTTCTTTTGGGCACATTCTTCCCAGTTTACCCTAAGCTTCAAATGATGCCCAGGAAGTTGAAAACTGCAGGCTTCAAACAACCCTATCCCTTTCGCCACGTAATCAGTGAGGATGCCTGCAGCTCGTCACCATTCCTCCTGCCATGACTCGAGGCCTCTGCCCCTATGGCTCCACACCACCATGACTAGTAGTCGTAGGGTAGGAGTGGAGTTTACATTCTTGAGAGGAAGACAGAAATAGAATAGACAAGCCACAAATGAATTTGTGATTTCAAATTGCGTTGTAGGGAGATGAACACTGGTGGGGTTAGCCTTATCAGGAGGAGGGACACCTTTTTATTTTCAACAAGAGAGAAGAAGGCTAGAGTGGGCATGGAGTCTAGTAAGTTTGTACTTGGTCGTAGCAGAAGTCACTTCTTAGACTTTAAAAACTTTTGTTTATTTATTTTTATTTTTGATTGTTTTAAGTTTTAAGACACATTATTCAGGCATAAAAATGACAGTTCTCGTTTGTATGCATTCTTTAACACACTTAGGGTACATGTCTAATTTAAACATATAATAAGTTATTAATTATGTTTATGTATAATTCCCTTCTATTCTGAAATCCATATTTGCAGGTAGTAATTGAAATGAATATAAATTATTTTGTCTATACCTGGTTTTAATTGCAGTAATTCTATTACATTCAGTTAACATTTCAAGTCTATTTATTTTGGAGAATTGATTTATAGTAGCTACCTTTATATAAAATTATGATTCTTTTACTGTCCCATTTATATGGTAATCATATTTAATTTTCCTAATGCAGTTCTTTCCTTCTGAGAGGGCAGTAGATCCAGGGACTAACTGCTTTGATAAGAATATTAAATGTAGCTTGAGAATAGTGAGTGACACATTGGATTTTATATGTGAAGTTGACCTTGAAAAGTTCTAAGGGAAAGCAAACATTTTGTGGAACCAGTATAAGCGATATTATAATGTGGTTAGTTACCTATAAATTCAGCTTTACAAATAATTGTTTAAGGTTACTGTACAGAGCCATTTAGCTATATGGGCAAGATAATTTCTACTTTGTTTTATTTCGTTAAATAGATTTAAGGTTGACAATGAGTTAGCATTCCTCATTTTGATAATTTTAGACTCATATGTTCTTCATTTAGTGATAGTCAAACTAACTATCTTAAAAGGTTTCCTCAAAATTGCTTATTGAAAAAACTGAGGTGTTTGTAAGATTTGTACTTACATACAATTTTGTATGATGAACTATTCTGAGTACATGATAGATAAGTTGGGGTAAAGCAGATGGTTAGATTAAATTAAAAATATTTTTCTTTATTTCAAAGAAATAATACTCATAATAACAAAGTCAAATAATATAGGAGGTGTTGTCCATTTTCGCTTTTCAGAAGTAAGAACAGTTGGTGATCTATACTTCCAATACCTATAAGGTAGGAGGTTGGGTTAGAGAAAGGAAATAATAGACTCTAAGTAACTTTTCTCCAATTAATTTTTGTTTTTTTTAAACCAGGTTTCTGCTTTGGGTTTGGATCCCTCAGGTGCCCGTTTGGTGACTGGAGGTTATGACTATGATGTTAAGTTTTGGGATTTTGCTGGAATGGATGCTTCTTTTAAGGCATTTAGATCCCTTCAGCCCTGTGAATGGTATGTATCATGTACCTTAATATCTTCATGTTTGAAGACCGACTGCTCTTGTCATTTGAATTCCAATTATGATGATTTTTACCAAAATGCAATAAATTTATATGACTATACAATACCTTCGTTACTCAGATGAAAGTAAAATGTACCTTTTACATTTCTTTCCTTTAGTTTAGTAATTGTTTTTCCTTTAGTTTCATTAGCCTATGTTTTAAAGACATTTTCTATTTTTTGTTGTTTTTAAAAAATATTTTTATTTTGAAATTGTTACTTTGCCTGGTTTATTTTAAAACACTTCAGTAAATACTGTGTAATATTATATATATATATATATATAAATATATATGTACAACATATAAACCAATACTCAAGTGCTAGTCAGTGCTGCACTGTGAAGATAAATCAGGTAACATTATATCATAAAGGGCTTTACGTGTTGCTGTCATAAGCTACCCTCTTATTTCTATTTTTGACTGTCTTTGATCTTGTAGCATATTGGATATCAGAAATGGATTTTCTTGGTGAACCTGCTGTCTTATTAACTTGTATAATGTATGATAATGTATGTTAGAAATGGCTTTCAATGATGATATTTTAAAATGTTCAAGATATATGGATTAGCTGGAATTACTTAGATGCAGTTTCCTACTCTTGTGTGAATGGGGTATAAGAATCTCACTTTGCCTTCAACCTGAACTCTTAGGTATGATGGTTTTTGCTTAACTTAATATCAGCCTGTAAACTCTGGATCCTATCAACTATATGGAGAAAATTCCTGTCTCTGGACTGTTGAGTGTTTGCTTCCAGTGAACCTTTCATGAAAGCATGATGGAGCATCTAAAAGAGATGCTGGGATTTTTCTCAGGCTTGCTGAACAGGTCAAATGAATTGTTTGGGCTTACTTGCTGATAAATGCTTGTGTAATTAATATCTGTATGTGGATCAGAATTGAGTCTGAGACCTCAGATTTCTCTGGCAGCTACAGTTATCTAGCCAAATAACCTTGTTGACTAAAGTTGCTCTGGTAAATATTCTATAAATCATCGATTTATAAATTTTGAGGTCATAACTCTTAAGCTGTCTAATAAATATTTGAGAATTCTCTAAGTGGATCATAGCAGATCTATGATCAATTGGAAAGGAAGAAAAAATTAAAAATTGAGTATCTCCTATGATGGCTGGATTTAAATTAGCTCTTACAATTTAAAATAGGAACATTTGTCTTGAGTTAGTATGGTGGCCTTTTAAAAATGTGCTTAAAATATGTTGTATCCTTTTCCCCCCACATGATAGTCTCTTGATTCATATAGGGATCGTGCTCTCCTTCTACCTTTACAACTATAAGCTAACTCACTGAGGACTGTCCAGTGCTTTTTAATAATCAGTTCTGAATAGAATATAGGTCTCATGAGTCTCAAGCCAGTGCTCTATTACTTACTAAACTATGTCATTTGCTGCACTGTTGTAATTGAAAATGCAGAAAAGCCGAAGAATAAGCTTATTTTCTCTTCAATAAGTGAATTGTTGCATCCTACATATAATTGTGATTTATCAAAGGTTAGATGGGAAAAGAATTCTTGACAATTCATATAAAATTAATATAAATTCTAATATTGCAAACATTATGTGAATCATGAGAACTGTTTGGCTTTGTCATCATTTGTCCCTGATCTCCAAATAATGTGACTTTGGTTTTTTGTGATTTTTTTTTTTTTACTCAGTGAGTATTTTATATCTATTTGTATACTCATCTATAATTCACTTTTTACTGGAAAAATTTCAAACATAAGGTAAAGTGTTGTATTAATAGCCATCTACCCTTTACTTAGATTTAACAGTTATAAAAATTTTTCTGTATTTATTTTTGTAATTTTTTGAAATATTTAAAAGTAAAGACATTCTGTTTGTATATAACAAAACAGAGACAGACTCACAGACAGAAAATAAACTAGTGGTTACCAATGGGGAGAGGGAAGTGGGGAGGGGCAAGATAGAGGTGTGGGATTAAGGAGATATGAACTACTATGTATAACATAAATAAGAAACAAGGATATATCATATAGCACAAGGAGACAGAGCCTTTAGTTTGTAATAACTTTAAATGGAGTATAAACTATAAAAATATTGATTCACCATGTTATATACCTGAAACTGATATAATATTGTAAATCAACTACATTTCAGTTAAAAAAAGTATAGACAGACATAGCTTTCACTTTGAGATACTTGTATGTATCTTTAAGAATTATAGACATTTTCTTAGATACATGTAGTTCCATTATTCTAACAAAATTCTTTAGAATTCCTTAATATTTCTAATAAACCTTCTATATTTAAATTTCTCCATTTGCCCTCAAAATATGTCTTAATGCCAGTCTGTCAAACATAGACCCAGTCATGTGATACACATCACATCTATTTTGTGCCTCTCTTACATATCTTTTAATGTATACTGACTCTTCCTTATCATTTTCTTTCTCATAACTTTGTTAAACAAGTCCAGTTGTCCTTTATAAGGTTCTTCCTCCCTGAGTTTCTAATTGCTTTCTTATAATATCATTTAAGTTGTTTATCTCTAGTATTTCCTATAGAAGGTCCAAAGGCTTGATTATAAGCCATATTATTTCACATTAGGTGGCATGTGTTATCTGGTTGTTGCCACTTTCAGTGACTAGCAATAAAGATTGACCCCTGGAGCAAGTTGGGACACCTGACTTCTTCATTGTAAAGTTAATATTATATACTTGAGATAGGCAATAACTCTGTGGGAAGATACTTGGGTACCATGTAAATATCCAAATTCTAGTCATCCCTTCACTTAATAAGATAAGCATCTGTTGATAACTTATACTTGAATCAGTTATTTCATTGCGGGCTGCAAGTGATTTTCTAATTCTATTGTTTCATCCGCTTTTATTTGCTGTCATTCTTCTAAAATAATTCTTTTCTTCTTTAACTGATATTATTTGGTTCCCCTGAAATAGTTTCTACTGAAAAGTCAGGATAAATGCTTAGTTATTTTCCTTTTATTACTCACTTTTAGCTTGAGGGTTGGTGTGGATAAATGAGTTATTGGTGGTGATTTTTTCTTTTCTTTTTTGATTTTCAGTATTTATGGTTTTAAACTTTTCATGTGTTTCAGCCATTTGCAGTCATTATTCTTTTTGATGTTTAAATTATCCCCGATTTGGCCAGTGGGAGTCCCTGATTGCTATGAGTTTTGACATGACCTCATTAGTCTTTAAAAGCTTTCTTATTTTCTGGCACAACATGATGTAGGCTTTCTTTTACATTCCTTTCCGAGTCCCAAAATGAGTATTTCCCCACGGACACCTGTTTTTTTGGTGGAAATGTTGTTTAAAGACCAAATCTGGATGCTACACATGTTCATTGATATTGGGGCATCATTGCTTGTTGACCTTTTCAGTGGAAAGAGATAGAGGTACAGATACATGTGTGTGTCTGTATCACAAGATCATATTGATATTTCCATTTAAAAATTTTAGTAAAGTTTTAATTTCAGCGTATTTTTTAATTTACAGAAAAGCTGTAAATCTGATCTGGTGTTCAGATATACCCCAACCCAGTTTCTCCTGTTGTTAACATCATACATTACCATGTCTTACTACATTTGTGACAATTAAACCAACAAATTACCATTAACTAAACTCCAAACTTTATTTGGATTTCACTTTTTAAAAAAAACTAATATCCCATCTAAGATATTACATTACATTAAGTCTTCATGTCTGTTTAGTCTCCTTTGGTTTCTTATAGTTTCTTAATCTTTCTTTGTTTTTCATGACCTTGACAGTTTTGAGGTGTACTAGTCAGGTATTTTGTAGAGTGTACCTCAATTTACTATTTTTTTTTCATGGTTATACTGAGGCTATGGGTTTGGGGCTGAATATCACAGAGATGAAATGCCCTTCTTATCACGTATCAGGGGTACATACTATCATGTTTTTCAGGTTTCTTCATTATAAAATTACTTTTTCCTCCCCTTTCCATATACCATTCTTCTGAAGTAAGTCAACAGATGCTGCTCACACTTGGGAGAGTGGAAAAATTAAGCTCTGCTTCCTGAAGGGGTTGGTAGTTACACAAACTACTTGGAATTTTTCTATAAGGAAGAATTGTCTCTATTTATTTATTTATTTATTTATTTATTTATTTATTTATTTATTTAATAATTTATTTCTTCCAGTATTGGCGACTGGCTATTTATACTTCGAATTTTAAGTCAGCACTGTATTATTCATTTTATTGCTCAGATTGTTTCAGCTCTGGCCATAATGAGCTCTTTCAGTTTGGCTCTTGACATGCCTTTTTGTTTGTTTATTTGTTTGTATTTCCTTATTTTTTGATACTGTCAGATGCTTCAGACTCATCTTATTTTTTCTTTACTCCAGTCCTAGAATTAGCCATACTTCTTAGCCGAAAGGCATCAGAAAACAGGATCTAGGTGCTCCATGTGCTTGTTGCTCCTGGGGTGTCACTACTTCTAGACCTTCTCAGCCAACAGAGCTACGAAGTTTATGCATGTATGTGGGTATATCTATAATTGCTTCTGTATCCTTTTGTATTTATATTAAGCTAAACATGAGTTCATACTGCAATCTCTGACTCTCATCCAATACACAATGGTTCATTCTAGCCTTCCTTCTTCTTCCTACTTGGAAACTTCTGCTTTCCTCCAGTGAGAAACCTGGCCCTTACCACCCCTCCATTTACATATTTATTTAAGCCCAGTATACATGTCAAATAGTTTCAGAATTGTTGATCTGTACTCCTGTTCCAATTTAAATTTGATATTACAGGGTGTTTTCTTACTGTCTTTGATTTTTATACTCAAATTCAAAGAGAATGTATTTTTGAGGAAGACCTACCAGTCAAGACCAGGAGTTGGCAAATTATTTTTGCAAAGGATCAGATAGTAAATATTTTAGGCCTTGCAGGCCACAAATGATCTTTGTTAAATTTATTCATCTGTGCATACATGGGTGTCTATATAACATAGTATTAAATTTAAATTAAATTTTTAAAGAAGAAAGTGCAGTGCAGTTATTTCCTTTTTTTTTTTTTTTGCTTTCGCTTTCATTATCTTTATTTTGTTAGCTCATTGTTCCAGTTTTTGATCTGACATCTCATACACTGATGATCAAATCCTTGTTTTTTTTTTGCCAATTAAAAATTTGTTAAGTGTGCAGTAAGTTGTCATTGAATCGATATTTGTTAAATATGGCAAGAGTCAGAGTTTGGTATGCCATTAGAAACCTTTCTTTTTTTTGACATTAATTTATTGAACAACTTTTTAGATTAAGTTGTTTACCCATGTAAGAATCTGTGCTTACTTATTTCATAACTTTACGGTCACGCATCTATATTTTTCCTATATCATGTGCCAAGAAAACTTGAGGGAATTTGTTGACTGTCTTGAAGATATAAAAGCACAATATGCTGCTTTCAGACCATCTCCTCACCTGTAGTAGCAGATGCCAGAATTTGGCTGATATCCAAGAGGCAGCATTATAAATGAATAAGTGGATGTCAAAGAGATATTTACACACAGGACCCCCTTAGCCATTCAGGAGGGGAGGTAGAAGTTCTAAGTTTAGGGATGAGACTGAGGTAAAGTGTTCTGGATTTTGGGCACCTCTGATGAATTTATCCAATGCTGTAATATTCTTAGCCTCGTTCTCACTCCCCTGGGACACCTTAAAAAGAACGATGTTGAATGTTTTCTTGATCTACCAGTATAAAAATAAGATTTAAAAAACGCTTTTCTTTTGTGTTGTTTAACTTCTTTTCTGATACATCTTCCATTTTTGGTATTTTGAAGTCTGTTTTGGACTTCTGCCCAGCATCAATATTAGATTTGTGGATTTCTAGTTTCTTAAGTCTTCCTTTGTCCCATTTAGTGAAAATCAGTACTTACATTTTCTCTGATCCAGTCTGCTAGTCACTTTTTACTTTCCATATGTTTCCTCACAGATTCTTAATAATTATATAGGTTCAAGAATCAGAATCCTTGGGAATCACAAACCCTTCATGCAAATCCTCTATGCAAAAAAGAAGAAAAAAATGTAGATAAAGTAAAACTTCTTGTAAAATTTTGAGAAGTTTTCGATCACTTAGGTAGCCCCAATTAAGAATTTCTTATCTTCTGGCCATTTGAGAAATGGCTAGATACTCTATTTTCTTCTTTTTAAAACATTTAAATTAATCAAGTAGTACATAAGTTGTTTTCATACAGAGATTAAAACATTACAGGTAACACTAAAATACATCCTTGATCATCTTTATTTTAATCTCTTTCCTAGGTATCATTTTCATGTATATTCTTTGAGTTTTTTTCCCATCAAGTATTAACAAATATCAAATATATCTATCAAAACCAATATATACTGTATTTGTTTTTGCAAATGGTATCAGATGGTTATTAGCCCATAATTTTTTCCCCACTCACAGTATTGCTTGGAAATTTTCAGTATCACTACATGTATACTACTGTATTCTTTTCTGAGTGCTCCATAGCATACTATGTATAATTTACCCTAGTTCTGAAACTTTAATAGGCATCAGATCCATCTGATGGGCTTGTTAAAATGTTAAATGCTGGGCCTCACCTTTAGAGTTTCCAATTCTTTAGATCTGCTGTGACCCAAGAATTTGCATTTCTAACAAGTTCTACTAGTTAGAACTACGTGCTACTAGTGTACCTGATCTGAGGACACACTTTGAAAAACACTATGCTGATTAGCTCTTCTCCCCTTGATGGATTTTAGGGTTGTGGCCACTGTTTCACTATTACAAGTAAATGATGAGGTGATTATACCTCATTGGACATATGTGTAAATTGAGTGTTTCTCAAGAACAGATAGCAAGAAATGAATGCCTTTGGTGCACATTTAAAAATGTTGACATTGTCAAATAACCCTTTTTCGATTATTCATTTTGTAAAATGTGACATGGGTTTATCCCTGGGAAACAAGGAGGCAACGCAGCTACATACTTTGCTTTCAGTGCATGAACTGAATAATACATGTGCAGTGACCGGTCAGCCGCAGACTTTGGAAGAAGTGGTGTGACTGGTCATTGGTCAGGATGCACGTCTGCTTTTTATGTAATGAGTTTTGGACTGAAGTGCTAGCAGCAAAGCTTGTACTTTACAGTTACTCACAGTTAATATACCATAGTGACTGAAATTCAAGCCATGTTGTTGGGGCCTGGTATTCTTTATCTAAACCATGGTAACTGAAATTCATGCATATTGGAAGCATGTAAAGCAAGGATTACCTGTATTTGACATAAAAAAAAAATCAATGGGACATATAGAATGAAATAGCTTTTTTACTGTTGAAAAATATCCCTCTACCCTGAACTTCTGGTCTGCTAACAGATCAACATGTTAGTGATTAGTTTGGAGATTTATATGCCAGGTGTTTTGCTTTAATTTCTGGGATAATTTAGTCAATCAGGTGTTTTTTTTTTTGGTCAAATGCAACACAATTTTGTACACAGTAAGTATTGATTTAAGTGATTTTGTATTATTTACATTCATTTTTGAGAAAGCTTTTTGCAGTTTTTATTAGTATACAATATGGTTTTCAACAGTTTGTTAATCATTTGTGTCAGATGTTCAACCTTTTTAAGTAGATGAATGCTGCTATTTTTCATCAGGTGTTTCTTGTGTTAAAATTGCTATTCTTATTTGACATATAAATGTTAAAATAATTTTCTATTTCAGAAGCCATCAAAGATTTATAAGTGAAGACATGGTTGTTTTGGTCATGCATTGTAGGGACTGTCTTCCCAAAGCCATTTTGTGAATGGGCACTTACTGAAACTTCTCAGTGTATGGATAACATTCAGTGTGAAGTCAGACAGCCCTGCATACTTTAGTAACTTTTGAGACTTTGCACATGAGAGGTTTCTCAAGCTGGGGTTTATGGGTATATTCTCAGGGGCTCATGAATTCTTTTCATTAATTTAAAATTTTTGTTTTTTTCATTTTGATAATCATTTGACACAACCCTAATGCCTGCATTTGTTTATCTTTGTGTTTAAAAATCACCTGGGCTCAACTGCTACTTTCACTTTCAGTTGCCATGGCCTCATGACAAAGGAGCAGACACACCCTTCATATGTAATGATGCATGGCACCAAGTGAAAGCTTACTTTGTCATAAAGTGTTGTATGAATAGAGTTTCCATGATCATTGTAAAGGAGACAATTGATGGGAAAAACTGAGTCATCACTGTAACCTAGTAAAGTAGGCACGTGCTCAAGCAGGCAACAGGTATTCGTTAACTTGACCTGATGGCAGGTTACAGGACTGTGGCAAATAGCAGTTTTGTCTCACAATAAAGAAGTTGTTTCATTCTCTATGATACTGTTTCAGCAAACAGCATCTTAAAATTAATTTGAATTGTATTGATTCTTTTGTTACAGTGTTTACTTAAAAAATCACTTATTGAAGTTTAATTTATATACCATAAAATTCACTCATTTTAAGCATGCAATTCAGTAGTTTTTAGTAAACTTACAGAGTTGTGCAACCATTACCGCAATCTAATTTCTGTCACCCTGAAAACAAACCTCATTCCCGTTTGTGGTCACTCTCCATTTCCACCTTCAGCCTTAGGCAGCCACTAACCTTTATAGGTTTGCTTTTTCTGGACATGTCATGTAAGTGGAATCATACAATATGTGGTCTCTTGTCTCTGGCCTCTTTCCCTGAGCATAACATTTCACCCATGTTATAACATATATCAGGACTTTCATTCTTTTTTATGATTGAGTAGTATTCTGCTGTATATATAGAGCATATTCTGTTTGTCCATTCACCATTTGGAGGACATTTGGATTGTTTCCACTTTTTGGCTATTATGAGTAATGCTGCTATGAACGTTTGTGTTCAAGTCTTTGAATGGATATATGTTTCCATCTCTCTTAACCTAAATAGGGAATTGCTAGATCATATGGTAAATTTATGTTTAATATACTAATAACCTGAAAACTGTTTTCCAAAGCGACTGCACCATATTACATTCCCACCAGCAATATTATAAGGGTTCCAGTTTCTCTACATTCTCACTAACATGTGATTGTCTTTTTTGATGATAATCATTCCTGTGAGTGTGGAGTGACTAGTATTTACTTTTAAATTTAATGTGAATTTGTGGTTTTATAAGAGTTGTTAGTATAAGGAGCCCAGTTACATGTTCATACTCAGTTAAATAATATTATAGTAAAATTATTTGTCATCACAAAGTGATCTCCAAACCCGCTTTCCCACCAAAAGGAATGTATTATTACTGAAATTAAATGCACTACCTAAGGAATTGGGAAAAATTGTAGAACAGTCTTCAAAATATATTGTGTTAAAACACAGTATAGAATAGTATATAGTTTTTTAAAAAGCTTGGAAAAATAATATAGTCTATTTGGTCATTTATGCATTAAGTATTCTTGGAAAGGTTCACAGGAAACCAATAACATTAGTTATCTGTGGGGCAAAGAACTGGTTATCTGGGAGACCAAGGTGAGAGGAAAATGTGTAATTATTTGCCCTTTAATATCTTTTGAGTTTTAGGCACCAGGTATATATATTACTTATTTAATACAGAAATTATTATTATTATTTTTTGCTCAAGAACAAAGATATGTTTTGTTTACTTAAAAGTAATGATAATAATGTGTGTCATTATCATAGCTAACATTTATTGAGTCTGGCTAAGTTCTTTGTATCAGTTAATCCTCATAACTGCCCCATGTCATAGGTTCTTACATTATCTCCGTTTTACAGATGTGGAAATGGAGGCTTAGAGAGATTAATTAACTAGCCCAAAGTCATACAGTAAGTGATAGAACAGAGATTTGAATGCAGGCATTCTAACTGTAGAGCTTGTACCATTAATCAGTATGTTACACAAAGGCACAGTTGGATTAAAACCGTTCAGAGTAAGTGCCATCATAAACCATCAAGGATGTCTGTATTTGTTTAAATTCATTTATCTATAAGACTTAGTTATCTCAACAATTTATTTACTGCCTATGCCAGGTAACTGAAGTAATAATACTATTTTAGCTTTTAGATAAAGTTTTAAAATTAGTTTACAACTGATATTTATGCAGCATAGTAGTTCATTTATTTAACATAATTGTGTGATAAATTAGTGTGTTTTGTTAAGGCATTTATGCTTTCTTTTGTTTTTCATGTTATCAGTTAGTTCTAAAAAAGAAACAAGATGGATAAAAATTCCTCTTGGAAAACTGAATTCATGATTTTGTGTATGAGTTGATGTGTAAAGAAGCAGAGTTACATAAATTTCAGTAATCATATCATTGTAACTCTCATTTCTCCTGGCTAATAGCTCATTAATTGAAATTCAAGTTAATAAAGTATTTTTGATTGAACTTTTTATAATTATTAATGAATTGGTAAACTTGCTTTATGAGTTTCTGTAGTAATGTTATTTTCTAAACTATTAGATTTTGCAACTCTTAGAGTAAGTAACCATAAGGCCAAATATGACTTTTCCCCTATAGATAATCATTCATCAGTGGCATCATTGATTAGGCTCTACTTGAGAAGCAAAGTAGAATATGAAATCCATCTAGCTACTTCAGTTTTGCACAACAGGATTTAATTTATTTGCAGCTAATCTTGGATATCACCAATAGGCAAGAAAAATTTGGATGATACCTTCATTTGTAAAGTTAGTAGGTTAATAAAATCACATGTCATTCTTGGTATATCAGAACAATCCTGGAGATGACAAGACTGTCTTGTGGTTTACTAGCTAGAAAGGAGGTTGTTCACATGGTCTGTAGGAAGGAAGTTCAGTGTGGGACCATGTGCATCACCAGAAAGGTTTAACATGTGGTGAAAGGGGTGTGGGAAAGCACAGTTAAAATTCTTTGGTAGACACCATATACCTGAATATATTTTCTCCTTTGATATTTTCCATTGTAAAATTCTATAAGCTTAAGGACGGTTTTTTGCTTAATTTCTTGGGTTTCTGTTACTGTCTGTAACTGCCATCAAGTTACATAATTTGTGAATTTTATCTTATTAACTAAAAACCAGTGACCTCTTGGATTGTGTCTCAGCTCAGATGTCAGCTCTTCAAAGAGACCTTTCCAACCTGTTAATAGTAGCTCATCTCCTCACCTCTCTACTGCCACCCACTCTATCCATTGCTTTGATTTGTTTTCTTTATAGCACTTATCATTATCAGAAATCATGATCTGTTTTTTATATTTGTTTACTTGTATGCCAGCACCTGGAATAGTGCCTGGCATATAATAGGAATTTATTATTCATTAAATAAATTATAAATAATAGAATATTTTCATATTTTTCTGCAAAAATTTCCTGTTGTGTGGAATAAAAAAACATTTCCACTAATATGTGCCTAGTTTTTTAAAAAAGAAAGGAAGTATAAAGATTTCTTTTCCTGGAAAATCTAAAATGTTTGGCTTAAACCATGTCAGTTCAGGGCAAATAAGGAGCAGGCGATTTTTGAAATCTCTGGCTCTGCATTGTTGTGATGCATTGGGCTTCAAGCCTCAGGTTGATATGTTTAGCTATTTTGAAAAACAAAAAACAGGACATGTAATCTCAAGGTAACTGATGAGCGATGCATCTTATCATTTCCATTCATTTTATATTAAAATTGACTGCGCTGAGCCATGTGTTCTACTTTCTGAAATGATATTTATAGTCCTTGGAATATATCTGTTGGTTTCTTTTTTTGATTAAATAGATCCAGAGTTCAAATGAAAAAAAACCTACCTTTACCCAATTATTTCACCCTTCTGAGTGAATCCTGGGTTCAGAAATTAAAAAAATTTCTGTTAGTAGAAATCAGAATGGGTGAGTCATTGTTCTAGCCATTGGGCATGATACAATGTCTTCTCTGCTTATTTCACTGAACTTGTGTCATAGCTGTCAGTTTTGGTGGAGATAAAAGGAAATTTCATTACTCTCCCAGACTTCCATTGAAGTATTTTCCCCGCCTTTCCTTTCAATAGTGACTGGTTTATATAAAATTCAATTCTACAACTAAGCAATAGTCCAGGGTCTATATGTATGTTGGGTAAAAACTTGAATTCTGAGTTATAAGTCTGAGTTTGAATTCTGCTTTAACCAGTTCATTTGCTGTATGACTAAGCAACTTATTTAATCACTTTGACTCTTGGTTTCTTTCTCTGTAAATAAGGTGAACAATTTCATTTCTTTGGGTTGTGATAATGATTAATGAATAATGTATGCACAGTGTGTGGCACAGTGCTTGGCACTGGGTAAAGCACTGTAAATATTGGCTCTTTCTGTCTTAGTTATTGTTTAACATGAAGGAATTTCAGTACCTAAACTTTGACAAGTTATTATCTTTTCTGTATTACTTCTCATTACTTAAGATTTTGTTAGCACCATGAAATTGGATTGTGCTTCTAAAAACTTAGACTACTTTTTAAGCTGTTATCTGTCCTGATTTCCTTTTTATAAGTGCTTGATATCCAGTTTTGATTGTCTACTATCTCTTCTCCATTTCCCTTTTCTTCTTTCTGACCCAGTTCTCTTTTTCTTATTTTTTCTACAATCTTTGAAAACATCTTAAAATTAGTCCACTTTACTAATTTCTCACTGTTTTAATTCAGTTCTTTATTGCTTTTGATGAATTTTTAAAAATTAAATATTATTTTTAAATGAACTTTAAAAAAGTCATATTTATTCAAGTATGATTTATATACAGCAATACTTTTTAAGTGTACAGTTCTACAAGTTTTGAGAAATGTGTAGTCATGTTGCCACCATCACCACCATCACAATCAAGTTATAGAACATTTTCGTTATCCCAGAAAGTTCCCTCTAGCCACTTTGCAGTCATTCCCTTTTCCTGGTAGACTTTTGGGTTGCTTCCAGTTTCTAGGTATTATGAATCAAGCTGCTTCCTCATTTAAATCTTACGTAGAATACTGCAGCAGTCTGATTCCCCCCACTATTCATGCTCAGTCCCCTTAATACCTTCCTGACGCATTTTGACTAAAACTCAAATGCTTTGCTATGATTTCTAAAGTCCTTCCTGATCTGACTCCTGCCCATTTTTTCTCTTTTCTTAGTGTGATCTAGTAGAATGTCTGAGGGATTTTACACAGTACTTTTTTTCCTCCTTAGAATACTCTTCCCCATCCCCTGCTACCTGCTCCCTCCTCACAAACATGGTTAGTTTCTTATGCTTATGCTTAGGTTGCTACCTGAATACTGCTTTTCTAGAGAGCCTCTCTAAACAAGGGCTCTCCCATTATTTGCTCCCTCAACACCTTTTATTCATTGTTACATGCTGAGCCCCTGTTGTTCTGCTATTAGAATTAAGCCTTGAGTTATTTCCAACATAAACATTATCATAAAGGAAGTTATTGGGAATAATCAGAACAAGGACTTAGCTTTTTCTAGTCATCTTCATTGGTTGACTCTTTTTCATTATATTCTTTAATCTTCAGAAGATATGAAAATGTATTGTTTAGATATTCAGGTCTGTTGTCTTTTGGACTTATCCTATTTTGTAGCATGGAACTTGTCTGTGAGATCATATAAAGTCATGAAGCTAATAAGCCGTACTTGAGTGGTAGAGTGATTTTATCACATTTATAAACAAGACTATACATTTTAATGAGGGAAAGAGTTATTGATTGGCTTTAGTAAAATTATATTTAGTCCTGGATAGCAATTTTCTGTGGCTTTAGTTTTGTTTGACAGATAATATGATTTTGTAAAGTTACTACTAGCTTCCTAAACTTTAGTATATTTGAGTCAATAGGTGATATATTCCTAATTAGTTTTGCACTCGAAATCTATTCTTAAGTGTAAAAGCTAAAATGTTGAAGTAGCTGAAGATTTATTTTAGCATGGAGTAAATCAGTATTTTCTTATATTCTCATACAGAAACCTTTGATGATTCTGTCTCATGTCTCTTGCTTTCTTGACCTGGTACCAACACTAAATAATATATTTCGCATACTTGGAAGGAACAGACAATTTCATTAAATTCTATTGTAAGATGGCATACAAATCTGAAAGTACATTTTCTCTATTACTGCCTTACATTTTCAAGAATGTAGTAGTATTTATATTTGGCATAGTGCTTGAGTTTTGTGAGTGGATACAAAAAAATAAAAAAGATGTAAGAATGTTTCTCTTGAGCATTTTGGTTAGTAGTAATTAAAACATGCTAAACTTATACTAACTTGTAACAGATTTGAAATATTCCGTGTATTCAATTCAAATGTATTCATTACAGCTAGCTACCAAGATTTTATACCCCTCATAATCTTAAAGAGACCTGGAAATAAAGTAGTAGTAGTAGTGACAACTACTTGTCTCACATACCGTACTAGAAGCCTTTGTGTGTATTATTTTTAATCCTCACCCCAGTCCTCTAAGTATTATTTTTCAGTGGAGGAAACCAGGACTCAGCAAAGATATAAAGCTGGTCCATGAACTATGTGTCTCAGGAACTTAGTGCTGCCATCTAGTTCCATCTACTAATTTGGAAAGAAACTGGAAAGACTGAGTCTAGTGAGGCCGAAGGGCTTGCTCATTATCACACAGCTAGTTAGCTGCAGAGCGAGGACTTGGATCCCTGGCCTCCTGACTCACATTCCGGTGCGCTTTTCACTATATCAGGACACCTTGGCTCCTGAGCCCCAAGTGACAGCCCCAAACAGCTGTGTTTATCTGTCTTGCATGTCCCAGCTTGTTTTGCTAGCAGAGCAAAAACTACTTAAAAGGATCCTCAATCTTCACCTTCCCACTCCCCTCCACTTACACTCATGTACTCCCACTTGCCCCATGAATAACTTCACAGAAGGAATTGTGCAATGTCACTAAGCCTTCCTCTGGTGTCAGAGTTACTCCCTGAGAGAACATTCACTTCCTCATGACTCCAGTTTACTGTCAGATTGGCTTTCCCTCTCTTCTCTTTGATCGGAATCTTGGTTGTTTAGGCAAGGAATTTGAGAAGCAGATGTTATACCCCTTGAACAAGCCCTTTAATTCTCCTTAGTACTGTGTCTAATGACTCTTAATCCTGTCCTTTTAACTCTGTGGCTAGCAGAATTAAGAGCGAAGTGGGACAGGAATGGTGAGCTTGATGCTGAACATTTCATTTTAATGTTGGCAAAGAATGCACGTGAAAAACAGTGAGACAGAGGGAAAACGTTAATTTGTCCTATAAAGCTAAAAAGCAAGATGAATATTAGTGTTGGCTTGCTGAGATTTTGTATTTCCCTCCAAAAGTAAATAGAGCAGTTTGGTAGAGCAAATATCCAGAGAAATGGAGCCACTGAACTGTTTTTACTACTATCTTCTTAAATTTCATGTGTCTTTTTGATTTTCATTTCCCTTTGGAAATAAAAATGATTCACCAGAAAAGACAAAGCTATTGCTTAAAGTATTTGATCTTTATGTTTACTGAAAAAAATTAAGACCCTCCCCAGATAGGAGTACTGTTAACAAAGACACACCCTGTGAACTATTGGTTCACTCTATTACTTTACAGACTTTGGTTTAGTAGTCTGAACTCTCTAATTATCAAAGATCTAATCTGTTTGTTCATGTATAAAAAATTAGACTAAATGGCCTACAGTTTTCTTAGTTCCTAATTAATCGCTTGAGATTTGGTATACCAGGGGCTGATTAGAAGAGAGATACCAGACAGTAATTTGAACATGGAAAGCTTATTATAAAGAATTACTAACTATAACAGGAGATTGGAGTAATGAGGGATTGGCTAGTAAAAAGTAAAGGGAACTCAACAGAATATAGGAATAGCAGATAAAAGGAGCAGCCTTACCCTTAGCGTATAGATAGAACATTTAAGAAAGAGGCCTCCAGGTTGGAGATCCAGACCCTATTTGAGAGGGCAAGGCTGTGTGGCTCACTAAATGATAAAGAAGTTGCTGTGGTGCTGTGACTGCAGAACTTGACACCTCTCTCACCAGATCACTTTGCTACAAAACTGCCTGAGAGAGGTGCTGGGGGAAGCTGCTGGTGCTACCAGATACTGACTACTGTGCACTTCAGAAGCCTGCGAGTGGAGAAGCTGGACCAACTGCAGGAGCTGGACTCTGGAGAAGCCATGTGTGGTGCAGGAACCTACCAAGAGGAGCACACGACCCAGGGAGGAAAACCTCTTTCTCCTGCAATGTCACTTATCGAGCATTACAGATAAAACTTAACATCATGACAGCTGGCATAGGAAAATATTTAAAGGGCCCCCATCCATTTTTGCAGAGCAGGCAGTGAAGGGTGTATTTGGAGCTGAGAGGCAGTAAATGGACAACTGACATGTTTGGTCAAACAAGTAATTTTATATTTTATTATTATTGGTGCCTCCTTATGGACTTAATTTAAATTTGGGACCCTGGTCAGAATTTTGCTCCTTCCTTCCCAGTGTTTCAGAAAGGATGTCATGAGGCTAGAGAGATTTTCTTTTTTCGGAAGGAAGGACCCTGGGCAGTAGCCTTGCCTTTGCTTTTCTAGGTTCCTTTTTCATGAACATCTGGTTTGGGAGTTTCAATTTTTTCATTTACCTTGACATTTCAGTATTGGGTATTGTGGTGAAATTCCTCACACTGTCACATGTTCTAACTTTAGAGCCCACTCAGATCTTTGTCTAAATTTTCTTTGCCACTGGAATCACTACTCTGAATTAGTAAATTAAGAATGGCTTTTTGCAGAATGAATATTTCAAAAACTATCAGCTAGAATTTCAGCATTTTAGGAAAAAATCAGTATAAATTGTGAGCAACAGTTTCTAGTAAGTGGTGGCTAGACATAAACACAGTTCATTGGTAAGTATCTGATTTGGATTTGGTAATCAATCAGGAAGAATAAATTCTGATGAGGCCTAGCTAGACACACATAAATTTTTAACTTTTTATATATATTCTATTTTTAGAAAACAAAATTATCATGAGTTAATAGCTTTTTTCCTGAAATACCCATTTATTTCTCAGCTTTGAAATTATAGACTTAGAAAGTAAATTGGACTAAATGGCCTAAAATTTTGTTAAAATTGTTTTATTATTAAAGTTGATTTTATTTTGGGATTGGCTTGTCAGGATAAATCAAGGAGTTTAAACAGAGTTACATTCATAAAGGAAGCTATAGTTGAAGACAGCTTTTAAAAAAAAAGTTCATTTTTATTTTTGAGAGAGAAATTTTATATTTTCAGCTTTAATTATTAAGTTGGTTCTTCTCCACCAGAATTTTTAAAATTAAAGATAGTTGATTTACAATATTAGTTTCAGTTGAACAATATAGTGATTGATTATTTTTATTGATTATATGCCATTTAAATTTATTATAAAATATTGGCTACATTCCCTGTGATGTACATCATATCCTTATATCTTATTTATTTTATACATAGTAGTTTTTACCTCTTAGCCCCCTACCCTTTTCTGTCCCTTTTCCCCATCTCTCTTCCCACTGGTAATCATTGGTTTGTTCTCTGTATCTGTGAGTCTGTGTTTGTTTTGTTATATTTGTTTGTTTTATTTTTTAGATTCCACATATGAGAGATAACATACAGTATTTGTCTTTCTCTGTCTGACTTATTTCACTAAGCACAATACCCTCCTGGTCCATTCATGTTGTTGCAAAGGCAATATTTTATACTTTTTTATAGCTGAGTCATATTACATTGTGTATATATACTCCACCAGAATTCTTTATGAGTTTGTGTATTAATATCTATTTAAGATGTTTAATTATTTGCTTTCCACTCATAGTTGTTTAGGGATTTCTTTTTTTAAGAGAACGACACCTGTGATAGCATACCGTTAAGATCGCTTTGATGTGATACTTTGCCACGTATGAAAAATGTTACAGACTATTTTTTAGGATGGTGAATAAGATTTTTACCTGAGGAGTTTACTTCAAGAGTCGTTTCTAAATTTGTGACTAGAAGTCACATTTAGGAGCTATACATTATATAGTATGTAAGGTGTACCATTCTATACATACTGTTTTACAACCTACTTTTTAATGTTTATATATTGTCACAAACAGTATACGGGTGGAATTTTTCTCAAATTTATATCCACTTGACAAGCATTTATAGAGCACTTCCTATGTGCTGATGGTGTTAGGGTTTTGGGCATAGAACCCGACATAAATATAGTCCTGTCCTTGGAGGTTTCATTCTGGTGAGGAAAGACCAACTAAAAACAAACAAACAAAATGACAGATAGTGGCAAGTGCTATGGGGAAGTAAAGAACAGTTCCATTCTTAGAAACAGTTGCGTACCTTTTTTAGTTTGTACTTCTGAGGATTTCCTTTTGTCTCCTTAACAACATGTGACTCTGACATATGGCCATAGCTGGGGTGGGGTCGGGATCTATCCTTAAAGCATCATGTCCATAGGCTGGCCTCAAGTGTATGAAGAAGTCTCATGGTCTTGCTCCTCGTAACTGTGGTCCTCTACACTGTCTGGTAATTGGCCATGTCTTTTACTGTTTATATGGGGCATTTGCTTATATTTTGGGAAGTGTCTCTTCCTATTTTGCTTACTTTTTAGTGTGTTTTTGGTCATTATATTTTTTAAAAACTGGTTGTATTTTAGAAGTTCTTTATATTTATTAGACAGGAACTGTTTGCCAGTTACATGTGTTGTGAATATTTTCCCCTAGTCTGTGACTTGGCTTATTTATATTCTTGGGGGGTGGGGGTGTAGCTCAGTGGTAGAGTGCATGCTTAGTGTGCACAAAGTCCTGGGTTCAGTCCCCAGTACTCCCATTAAAAAATCCAAAAAACCACTCCCCCAAACCCATTCATATTCTTAATGTTGTCTTTTATTAAGGTTTTTGAAATAGTTGAATTATTTTTCCTCCTCTAGTTTATTATTGTAGAAAAATCACATGAATTGACTGGATGTTAAACCCAAATTGCCTTCCTGAAATAAATCTTACTTGATTGTATTGTATTTTTCCTTTACATATTGCTAGATTTGATTTGCTAGTATTTTGTTTAGGACTTTTTGCATCTTTGTTCATAAGGGATATTGGCATGCTGTCTTCCTTTTTACAATGTTCTTGTCAGATTTTGGTATCAAGATTTTTCTGTCCTCATGAAAAGAATTGGAAATAATTCCTACCATTTTTGTTCTCTGGAGATCTTTGGATATAGTTTACTATTTTTTTCTAGCTTTTTGAAATGGATGTTTAGATCATTGATTAAAACTTTTTTGGGGGGTAATATATGCATTTAAGTGTGTAAATTTTCTTCTAACTTTGGCTTTGGCTGAATGTCACAAGTTCTAATCCATTGTGTTTTCATTATCGTCCAATTAAAAATATTTTCTAGTTTCTCTCTCTTTTTAATTGAAGTATAGTCCATTTACAATGTTGTGTCAATTTCTGGTATATAGTACAATGTTTCAGTCATACACATATATTCCTTTATATATTCTTTCTCATTATAGGTTACTACAAGATATTGAATATAGTTCCCTGTGCTATATAGTATGAAATTGTTGTTTATCTATTTTATATATAGTATCCAATTTCTCTTGCATTTTCTTCTTTGACCTAGGGATTATTTACAAGTATTGCTTAATTTTCAAACATTTGGTGGTTTTCAAATTATTTTTAAAAATTGCATTCTAACTTAATTCCACTAGGATTAGAGCACATATTCTATGTGGTTTTAGACTTTTGGCATTTTGGGAACTATATCTGCAGGCCAGTATGTATCAATTTTTAAAGCATGATTTGTATGCTTAAGTGTATTTTGCTGTTGTTGGTATAACATATGTAAATCAGTTGTTTATTAATTATGTTGTTCAAATCTTCTATTTCCTTTCTGATCTTTTTATTTGCTTACAGTAGCAGCTACTAGAAAAGTCACATTCCCAGTATGACTGTGGATTTGCCTGTTTCTTCATTTAGTTTTGTTGTTTTTTGCTTTATGTACTTAAAGATGTATCATTAGGTGCAAGTACATCTATAATATCATCTTGGTGGATTTCACCTTTCATCATTATGAAATGTCCTTTTTATCTTCAGTAATCTTCTTTGCTTTGAAGTCTACTACCCTGCCTATTATTAGCAGATATACCAGCTTTCTTTTAGTCAGTTCTTTTACTTTAACATTATCTCTCTTTGTATAAAGTGTCCCTTTTAAGTGAAAGTTTATTTTTTATTCATTCTTATAAACTTTGCCTTTTAATTGGAATATTTAGTTTAATTATACTTAATGTAATTGCTGTTAAGTTTGAGCATAAGTTGACCATCTCATTCATTGTTTTCTATTTGTCCAGACTGATTTCCCCTTTATTGTCTTTTCTTTTGCGTTAGTTTTCAAAATATTATATAGTTTCCTCTTAGTTAGCTTGTTATTGTCTCTTACTGTTCTTTTCATGGTTACCGTAAAGATTACATCATATATTTTTATACTAGACTTAAATTTTATTAAAAATTAGTTCTTTTACTCCTTCCCAACCAATGCAGTGACTTTGGAACATTTACTATATGTAACTACATTTATCCTCTCCCATCCTTTTGCAGTCATTTTCATGTATTTCAATTTTATATATGGGCATGTGTGTGTATGTGCATTTTAATTCCCATATTATTATTTTATGCAGCCAATAGACACTGAAATTTACTTATATATTCTCGCTTTCTGTTATTCTTCATGCCATACTGTGTCTTTAGGCTTTAATTTGGGATCATTTTCTTTCTGTGTGAAGAGCTCTTTGTAGTAGTGTAGTCAGTTGTTGACAAATTTTTTAGTCTATATTTTTCTGAAAACATCTTTATTTTGCCTTGATTTTTACTGATTTTGTAATTCCATCTAGGCAGTTATTTTTATTCAGAACTTCGAAGATATCATTGCATCGTCCAGAATTTTTGTTGCTTCTGTGGAAAAATCATCTATTAGTTTTATTTTTACTCTTTTGAAGGAATTTTCCCCCTGCTCTAGCTGTTTTAAAGGTTTTACCTTTGTCTATGACTTTCAGCAGTTTTACTGTGATGTGCCTGGGTTTGGTTTTCTGCTACCCAATTGGGGTTTATAGTATTTACTCAACCTCTGGTTTAGTGTCTTTTATCATTTTCCCCAGTTTTGACAGTTAACTCTTCACATATTGCATCTCTCTACTTCCATTCTGCCTACTTTCACATGTCTATCTTCATGCATCTTCCCCACATCTCTTTTTCTCAGTCTCTTGATCTTTCTAGGTTTTATCTTTCATCTCTTGGAGAGCATGTTTCTCACCAATGTAGTTGATACTTGTTGCTCACCTGTTAGAGTTAACATGCTATCATCAAGATCATGGACCAGCATGAATTTCTTTGGATTGTCCAGGTGATCCCAATCCCTTGGGATTACGTTAAGACAAAGATCTGGAAAATTAACATAGCCCTGCTTCAAGCATGTAAATGTATGCTGCTGTTGATTTAAATGTGAATGTCAAGTGCTTTTGGTTTTTCTTAGTAATTACCTGACAGAGAGCAGTAATCCTGTTTTTATATACTGCCAGATAAGCCCTCTGACTTTTGCACTGTAGTCTTTAATTGGTGATTAATTATCCTTAACCTTTCATTGTCTTTCTTCATTGTATTGGCTGCCCCTAGCAGTAGCTAGCCAATTCCATAGACCTTTTCATAACCTCTTTTCCTGTATCTCTCCAATGCCTGAAATATTACGCCAGCTGTGCCTTCCCTTTTACCAACAAAGTTTTAGCAATTGCACTGTTGCAGTATATCAGGGACTATGTACCACCAAAGATGGGGTCCTCATTGCTAACCAGTGAGTAATTGATACCACTCCAAAATCACATTTTGGATTAGACTTCATAGGACTACTTTTGCTACCAACTCTTTCAGGTCAGGTTCCCCTAAAACACACTTTGAATCTTCAGAATTTGCATGCAGGAGGTTTGTTGAGGCATGGTTCTGGGATCAACTCCTATGAGAGAAGGTGCAAGGGAAACAGCATTAGGAAGATGGAGAAACTGAATTGCCATGTAGTTGCAACTGCAGCCTCAGCTGATTCCCACAAGGGAGATCTGAAGCCAGAATAACCCTTCTGAGATATTCAGGATTGAAACAGAGGGCTGCACCGTTTTACTGAGCATTGACCAATCATTGAATGTGGGCTGCTTTGGAATGGCAACATAACCTTGGGTGAGGGAGTTCTCTGCAACTCAGGGAAATTCTTGAAGTTTCAGTTGTAAGCCATCAGCAGGCCAAATCCTGGAAGCTGGGGGAATGAGTATTTCAGTCCTGAAAGGGTTGATGTGGATGGTACACCACAGCGTTCACTGCAGCCACAGTGGGAAGATCACTTTTAGTGGAGTGGTGAGGGTGGGAAGGATACCATAGTGCTAGAAAAATAAGAGAGGAGATGAAACCTTGTTCAGATAGCTTAGCTATGAAGGAGAGGAGAGAGGATAGTCAGAAATTCCTGAGGAGACTAGAAGGGATGGGTCTCAGAATATAGGTAGTAGATATGCCTTGGATAGGAAGAGGTTTACTTTCACCACTGTAATCAAAGAGAACAAGCAAGAGAGGAGTTCAGATACAGATAAGTTTATAATAGTGATGGGAGGAAGTTGAGGCAGTTTTTATATGTTTCTTCTGGAAAAGGACAGGAATAATTAATAGCTGAAAGAGGGGGAGTTGTCTGGGTTGAAGATTGAAGGTGCGTAGAGAGGACTTTAATAGATTGCTTTGGAGAGTGAGAGGAGAGCTTAGCGGGACATCCGCTGGTGTTGAGGGCCAATTGGAGGTTGATGTTTCTGGTTTTGTACAATTATCAATTTGTGTAGTTGTATGACTTTTTTTTCTGACAACACTTAATGTAGTGAAAGTATAAACATGTTCAGTTTCTTACCAGACTATTTTCTTTTCTTTCTTCTTCTTCTTCTTTTTTTTTTTTTGCATAGCCATCAGATCAAGTCATTACAGTATAGTAACACAGGAGACATGATTCTTGTTGTATCTGGAAGTTCTCAGGCCAAAGTGATTGACAGAGACGGTTTTGAAGTAATGGAATGTATAAAGGGAGACCAGTATATTGTGGATATGGCCAACACCAAGGTAAGTAGTAAACAGAATATTTTAGTGAATTTAATTAATTTGGTACACATTTATTAATAACTTGTTTGTGCTGCCACAATTCACCCCAAAAGTTAGTGTCTTGCTTTAAGTAATTTATTATTTATCACAATTCTGTACATCGACCTGGAAGTTCTTCTGCTTCATAGTGTCAGTTAAGGCTCTAGGATAGTTGTAAGGTTAAAATGATTTCACTCGGATGGTTTACAGTTGGTGCTTTACCCATCTGCATCTCTTTCTCTCTTCCTCTTCCCCCTGCCACTTCTCTCTCTCTCTCATATTCTCTCCTCCAACCCTCATTTCTCCTTCTATATGTCTAGTTTGGACTTTCTCACAATGTGGTGGACTTAGTGTGGTTTGACTCCTTGATGACTGGGTTGCATTTCCATGAAGGATGAAAATGGGATCATTTAATATATACTAATTTTAAAATATCATTATCCCACTAAAAATCTTTACATGAAAAGACTGATGAGACTCTCTTTCCTTCTTGTTCTAAAGCCTAGTACATAGTAGGTTTGTGGTGGACTGTGTTTCCAAAGATGGCTGCATTCATATCTCCCACTCCACATGATATTTTACAATGTGATCTTGCCATTCCTCTGTCAAATGGTGGAGTCTGTCTCCTCTCTCCCCAAATTTTGTCTCCTTCTATCATGCTATGTAAGACTTGATGCCAGACCTTAATAAATCTGAAGTTTTAGCCAAGAAAATTTCAAGAAGAAAGGAATCTGGTTGGTTCCATATCTGGCTATTTCTGCAGTTTCAGGCTTATATATAGTACATATAGTAAGATTATTAGTAAAGTAGGACAAGGGTATATAAATAAGTCCATGTATAAAAATAGGAAATTAAAATATTAAATTAATTACCAATATGCAAAAAATAACTATATATTGTAACTGTATATTATAACTCCCTCAACCCTGTCTAATATTATCTCTATTTTGATTTCAAAATCATGGTTAATATTTACTCTCTCCATTTCCCAGAAGCAAATGTAATTAATTGACCATTTGTGTAGGAAATATTACTTTTAACTTAATTGTAGTCTTTGGCTTGAGTGATGAGCTTTAGAAATGTAAGAATTATTACTTGAAAGAACCAGATTTCATGGGACACTTTTTTCTTAACTTTTAAACCTCTTTTCTGATTTCAAGAGTAATTAGTAACTTGTGGCTCCACTGGAAAATTCAATACATAGGACATTAAAGTAAACTATTAAATATATCTAATCTATTATGATAAAATATATACTTCAAATATAAAGAAGACTTTCTAATTACACTGTTAAATTGTTATATTGTTAAATTTGTATCTCTAATCTTTATATCACTGTGTTTTTTTAATTTTTGAAGTTTTTATTGAAATTTCATTAAATCTACAGATAATTTTTGGAAGAACTGTCATTTTTACAATATTAGGTCTTCTAATCCTTAAACATAGGCTATCACCCCATTTATTTCAGTCCTTAATTTCTCTCAATAGTTTTTCCCACTGATTCCTGAAAAATCTTGTGTATAAATTTTTATAAACTTTATGGACTCTGTTGGATTTTTTTTCATCTTTTTTTAAAACAGCTTTATTGTGGTATAAGCTCTGTACAATAAACTGTGCATATTTCAGATGTACAATATGATGAATTTTATAGATGTATACACATATGAAACCACCACCACAATCAAGATACCTAACATTTCCATCACTCCCCAAGAGGTGCAAATTTCAAATTCCCAATTTATCTCTTCCCACCCCTTTTACCCCCCAGTAACCATAAATTTGTTCTCTATGGCCATGAGTCTGTCTCTGCTCTGTAAACAGGTTCATTTGTGTCTTTTTTTTTACATTCCACATATGAGCTTTATCATATGGTGTTTTTCTTTCTCTTTCTGGCTTACTTCGCTTAGAATGGTTAGTTCCAGTTCCATCCATGTTACTGTAAATGGCATTATTTTATTCTTTTTTGTGGCTTAGGAGTATTCCATTGTGTATATATACCACAACTTCTTTATCCAGTCATCCATCAATGGACATTTAGGTTGTTTCCATGTCTTGGCTATTGTAAATAGTGCTGCTATGAACAATAGGGTCCATGTATCTTTTTGAAATATATTTTTCTCTGGATGTATGCCCAGTAGTGGGATCGCTGGATCATATGGTAAGTTTATTTTTAGTTTTTTAAGGAACCTCTGTCCTGTCCTTCATAGTGACTGCACCAATTTACATTCCTACGAATGGTGTAGGAGGATTCCTTTTTCTCCATACTCTTTCCAGCATTTATTGTTTGTGGACTTTTTTATGATGGCTATATCTGAGGTGATATATCATTATAGTTTTGATCTGCACTTCTCTAATGATTAGCGATGTTGAGCATCTTTTCATGTTCCTGTTGGCCATCTAGATATTTTCTTTGGAGAGATGTCTATTTAGGTCTTCTGCCCACTTGTTGAATTGGGTTATTTTTTTTTTCTCTTTTTTTTTGGTTTTAAGCTGTATGAGCTGTTTGTATATTTTGGAAATTAGTCACTTGTTGGTCACATCACTTGCAAATGTTTTCTCCCATTCTGTAGGTTGTCTTTTCATTTTGTTAATGGTATCCTTAGCTGTGCAAAAGCTTTTAAGTTTAATTAGGTCTCATTTGTTTATTTTTTATTTGTTTATTTGGAGATGGTTCAAAAAAAGTATTGCTGTCATTTATGGCAGAGTGTTCTGCCTATCTTTTCCTCTAGGAGTTTTATAGTATTTGGTCTTACATTTAGGCCTTTAATCCACTTTGAGTTTATTTTTGTATATGGTGTTAGAAAATGTTCTAATTTCAGTCTTCTATGGGTAGCTGTCCAGTTTTCCCATCACCATTTATTGAAGACACTGTCTTTTCTCCATTATATATTCTTGCCTCCTTTGTTGTGGATTAATTTACCGAAAATGTGTGACTTTATTTCTGGACTTTGCCATTGATCTATATGTCTGTTTTTGTGCTAGTACTGTATTATTTTGATTACTGTAGCTTTGTAGTATAGTCTGAAGTAAGGGAGCATGATTCCTTCAGCTCAGTTCTCCTTTTTCAAGATTATTTTGGCTATTAGGGGTCTTTTGTGTTTCCATACACATTTTAACATTTTTTTTGTTGTTGTTACAGCTTTGTGAAAAATGTCATTGGCAATTTGATATGGTTTACATTGAATCTGTAAATTGCCTGTTAGTATGGCCATTTTAACAATATTGATTCTTCCAATCCAAGAACATGATATATCTTTCCATTTGTTTATGTTGTCATCTACTTCTTTCATCGGTGTCATACAGTTTTCGGAGTACAGGTCCTTTGCTTCCTTGGGTATGTTTATTCCTAGGTATTTTATTATTTTTGCTGTGATGGTAAATGGTATTGTTTCCTTAATTTCTTTTTCTGCTATTTTGTTGTTAGTGTATAGAAATGCAACTGATTTCTGCATACAGCTGCAACTTTAGCAAATTCATTGATGAGCTCTAGTAGTTTTCTGGTAGTGTCTTTAGTATTTTCTATGTATAATATATGCCATCCACAAACAGTGACAGTTTTACTTCTTCTTTTCCAATTTGGATTCCTTTTATTTCTTTTTCTTCTCTAATTGCTATGGCTAGGACTTCCAAATCTATGTTGAATATGTGGCAAGAGTGGGCATCTTGGTCTTGTTTCTGATCTTAGAGGAAATGCTTTCAGCTTTTCATTGTTAAGTATGATGTTAGCTGTGGGCTTGTCATATATGGCCTTTATTATGTTGAGGTATGTTCGCTCTCTGCCCACTCCCTGGAATGTTTTTATCATAAGTGGATGTTGAATTTTATCAAAAGCTTTTCCTTCATCTGTTGGTGAAAATGATCATATGGTTTTTATTCTTCAATTTGTTAATGTGGAGTATCACATTGATTGATTTGCAGATAATGAAAAATCCTTGCATCCCTAGGATAAATCTCACTTGATTGTGGTATATGATCCTTTTAATGCATTGTTGGAGTCAATTTGCTAGTATTTTGTTGAGGATTTTTGCATCTATATTCATAAGTGATACTGGCCTGTAATTTTCTTTTTTTTGTGGTATCTTTGTCTGGTTTTGGGATCAGGGTGATGATAGTCTTATGGAATGAGTTTGGAAGTGTTCCTTCCTCTGCAATTGTTTGGAATATTTCAGAAGGGTAGGTATTAACTCTTCTCTAAATGTTTGGTAGAATTCGCCTGTGAAGCCATCTGGTCCTGGACTTTTGTTTTTTGGGAGTTTTTAAATTACTGGTTCAATTTCAGTACTGGTAATTGGTCTATTCATATTTTCTATTTCTTCAGTCTTGGCAAATTTTATCTTTCTAAGAAATGATCCATTTCTTCTAGGTTGTTCTTTTTGTTGGTGTATAGTTGCTCCTAGTAGCCTCTTAATGATCCCTTGTATTTCTGTGGTGTCAGTTGTAAAGTCTCCTTTTCATTTTTGATTTTATTAATTTGGGCCATCTCCCTTTTTTCTTGATGAGTCTGACTAAAGGTTTATCAATTTTGTTTATCTTTTCAAGGAACCAGCTTTTAGTTTCATTGATGTTTTCTATTGGTTTTTTAGTCTCTATTTCATTTATTTCTGCTCTAATCATTATGATTTCTTTCCTTCTACTAACTTGGGGTTTTGTTTGTTCTTCTTTCTCCAATTGCTTTAGGTATAAGGTTAGATTGTTTATTTGGGATTTTTCTTGTTTCCTGAGGTAAGCTTGTCTCGCTATAAACTTCCATCTTAGACTGCTTTTGCTGCATCTCAGAGGTTTTGTATCATTGTTTTCGCTTTCATTTGTCTCAAAGTAGTTTTTTTTTTTTTCTGTGATTTCTTCAGTGAGCCATTGGTTGTTTAGTAGCATATTATTTAGCCTCCATGTGTTTGTGGTTTTTGCAATTTTTCTCTTGTAGTTGATGTCTAATCTCATTGCGTTGTGGTTGGAAAACATGCTTGATATGATTTTAGTTTTTCTTAAATTTACCAAGGCTTGCTTTGTGGTCCAGCATGTGATCAATTCTGGAGAATGCTCCATGTGCATTTGAGAAAAACGTGTATTCTGCTGCTGTCAGATGGAATGCTCTATAAATATAAATTAAATTTATCTGGTCTAATGTGTCATTTAAAGCCTGTATTTCCCTATTGATTTTCCATCTGGATGATCTTTCCATTGATGTAAGTGGGATATTAAGGTCCCCCACAATTATTGTGTTATTGTCGATTTCTCCTTTTACGTCTGTTAATAATTGCCTTGTATATTGAGGTGCTCCTATGTTGGGTGCATATATATTTGCAATTGTTACATCTTCTTGAATTGATCCCTTGAGCAATCCCTTGATTGTCCCTTTTTTTGTCTCTTGTAACAGTCTTTATTTTAAAATCTATTTTGTCTAATGTAAGTATTGCTACATCAGCTTTCTTTTGGTTTCCATTTGCATGGAATATCTTTTTTCCATTCCTTCACTTTCAGTCTGTATGGTCTCTAGCTCTGAAGTGGGTCTCTTGTAGACAGCATAAATATGGGTTTTATTTTTGTATCTGTTCGTCCAGTCTGTGTCTTTTGGTTGGAACAGTTAATTGATTTACATTTAAGGTAATTATTGATATGTGTATTCTTATTGTTGCCATTTTGTTAATTGTTTTGATTTAGTTTTTTAGGTCTTTTTTTCTCTTTCTTCTTTTTGTCCTCTTTCTTCTTTTTGTTCTCTTGTGGTTTGATGACTATAGAGTTACATTGGTTTGTGGTTACCATGAGGTTTTGGTATAGAAACGTATATATCATGATTGTTATAAGTTGCTGATCACTTAATTTCAGATGCATTGCAGATACTCTGCATTCTTACCCTCCACTAACAGTTACTTTTCATGTTTCTAGTTGTGGCCTTTTCTTTTTTACCTAGAGAAGTTCCTTTAACATTTGTTGTAAAACTGGTTTAATGATGCTGAATTCTTTTAGCTTTTGTTTATCTGTGAAGCTTTTGATTGCTCCAACAAATCTGAATGAGAGCCTTGCTGGGTAGAGTGTTCTTGGTTGTAGATTTTCCCTTTCATCACTTTAAATATATTGTGCCACTCCCTTCTGGCCTTTAGAGTTTCTGCTGAGAAGTCAGCTGATAACCTTATGGGAGTTCCCTTGTATGTTATTTGTTGCTTTTCTCTTAACTGATTTTAATATTTTCTCCTTATCTTTAATTTTTGTCAGTTTTATTAGTATGTGCCTCGGTGTGTTCCTCTTTGGGTTAATCCTGTGTGGAATTCTCTATGCTTACTGGACTTGGGTGACTGTTTCCTTTGCCAGATTAGGGAAGTTTTCAGCTATCATCACTTCAAATATTTTCTCAGGTCTTTTCTCTTTCTGGGACCGATGTAATGAGAATATTAGTATGCTTCATGTTGTCCCAGAGATTTCTTAAACCATCCTCATTTCTTTTCGTTCTTTTTTTTTTCTTCTTTTCTATGGTTGTGACAGCTCTATCTGCTAGCTCACTGATCCGTTCTTCTGCCTCATTTAATCTATTATTGGTTCCTTCTATTGTATTGTATTTCAGTAATTGTATTCTTCAACTCTGTTTGAGTAGTCTTTATATTTTCTAACTCTGCTAAAACTTTGTGCATCTATTCTCCTCCTGAGTTCTCTGATAATCTTCACAATCATTACTCTAAAATCTTTCTCAGGTAGATTGCCTAGCTCCTCATCACTTATTTCTTCTTCTGGGATTTTATCTTTTGCCTTTGCTTGGAACATATTCCTCTGCTGCCTCATACTGTCTAAATTTCTATTTGTATTTTTATGTAGGTTAGTTACGTTTCTCAACCTTGCAGAAATGACCCTTTGTATGAGACTTCCTATGCATCCCAGCAGTGCACTCCTCTTGGTCACCCAAGGGCCAGGGTCCAGCTGGGCGTAGGGTAGAGTCCAGCCTGTGTTTGCAGATTCCTTCCGCAGGCTTTGGGATTGTTGTTTTCTTACTACTGGTATCTTCCCCCAGTGGATGAGGCTGGATTAGACGCTTGTGCAGGTTTCCCAATGGGAGGAGTCAGTGCCTGCCCACTGCTGGGTGGAGCTTGGTCCTGGCCCTCTGGTGTGCAGGGCTGTGTCTAGGGGTGTGTCTAGAGGCATCTGTGGTGAGTTCAGGAAGTCTGCTAATGGGTAGGGCTGCATTCTCACCTAGTATATTTGGCCTGAAGCTTCCCAGCACATAAGCCTACAGGCTGTTGGATGGGGCTAGGGCTTGATGCTAATGACACAAGCAAAATGTCAGCCTCCAGGAAAGCTCATGTAGATGAATACTCCCAGAATGTCTGCCACCAGCTTTTATGTCCCTGGGGTGAGCCACATCCACTCCCCACCTCCCCAGGAGACCTTCCAAAACCAGCAGGGAAATCTGGCACAGGTTTCTATGAAATCTCTGCTTCTGCCCTTGGTCCCAGTGTACACGAGATTCTTTTGTGCTTCCCAGGAGAGTGAACTCTCTGTTTACCCCAGTCCCGTAAATATGGAGATTTCTCAAAAACTAAAAATAGAACTACCATATGACCCAGCAATTCCACCCCTGGGCATATATTAGAAAAAACCAAAAACACTAATTCAAAAAGATACATGCACCCCAATGTTCACAGCAGCATTATTGATAATTGCCAACGTATAGAAGAAATAGATGAATAAAGAAGACACACACAGACACAGACACACACACACACACACACAATGGAAGACAACTCAGCCACAAAAAATAATGAAATTTTGTCATCTGCAGCAACATGGATGGACTTGGAGGGCACTATGCTAAGTGAAATAAGACAAAGAAAAACAAACACCGTATGATATCACTTATATGTGGAATCTAAAAAATACAACAAACTAGTGAATAAAACAAAAAAGAAGCAAACTCATAGATATAAAGAACAAATTAGTGCAATTAAGCACCACTGGCCTTCAAAACTCTCGGGGCTCCTCCTTCTGATGCTAGCACCCTAGGCAGGGAGCCTGATGTGGGGCTCAGAACTCTTACTCCTGTGGGAGGGCCTCTGTGACTTACTTATTCTTCAGCTTGTTGGTTGCCCACCCGCGGCGTATGGGGACTGATTATATTGCAAGCACACCCCTCCTCCTGTCCTGCTGTGGTTCCCCTTTCATGTTTCCTATTGAAGATCTTTTTTGCTAGGTTCCAGTCTGTTTTTTTTTTTTTTCAGTGGCAGTTTAGCAGTCACTTGTGGTTTTGTTGTAGTCATGAGAGGAGCCAAGCTTGTGGTCCTGTTACTGTGCCATCTTGACTAGGAATCAACTGTCATTGGAATTTTTTTAATTGAATGAAAGATTCTGTAAATTCTATAGTGCTTTACAATTTTCAAAAGTTTCACACACATGATTTCATTTAATCCCATAATAACCCTTTAAAAAAAAATCTCCTACCCCTATATTGCCCCTCCTCCCTTCAGTCTCCCCACTGGTAACCACTAATTTGTTCTTTATATCTATGAGTTTGCTTCTTTTTTGTTTTATTCACTAGTTTGTTGTATTTTTTAGATTCCACATATAAGTGATATCATACGGTGTTTGTTTTTCTTTGTCTTATTTCACTTAGCATAGTGCCCTCCAAGTCCATCCATGTTGCTGCAGATGACAAAATTTCATTATTTTTTGTGGCTGAGTTGTCTTCCATTGTGTGTGTGTGTGTGTGTCTGTGTCTGTGTGTGTCTTCTTTATTCATCTATTTCTTCTATACGTTGGCAATTATCAATAATGCTGCTGTGAACATTGGGGTGCATGTATCTTTTTGAATTAGTGTTTTTGGTTTTTTCTAATATATGCCCAGGGGTGGAATTGCTGGGTCATATGGTAGTTCTATTTTTAGTTTTTGAGAAATCTCCATATTATAGTGGCTGAACCAATTTGCATTCCCACCAATAGTGTAGGAGAGTTTCCTTTTCTTCACGTCCTTGCCGACATTGATTATTTGTGTTCTTTTTGATGACAGCCATTCTGATGGTTGCGGGTGATAATCTCATTGTGGTTTTGATTTGCCTTTCCCTGGTGATTAGTGATGTTGAGCATCTTTTCATGTGCCTGTTGGCTATCTAAATTTCCTATTTGGAAAAGTATCCATTCAGATCCTTTGCCCAGTTTTGAATCAGGTTGTTTGTTTTTTGATGTCTAGTTGTATGTGTGTATTTTTTTTTAATGTTTACTTATAGTGGTACAGAATTTCCTTTTCTGTATGTACTGCAACACGATGCATTATAGGGACAATATACTTACATCTTTAAAAAATATAGCTTATTGGGTTTCTAAAAGTAATTCCTGTTGACTATAAAAATTGAGAAAAGAAAAAAGAAGACAAATACTCATAATTATACTACCAAAATATAATCACTATTAAGATTTCAGTTTCTATGTCTTTTTTTCTTTAAGCATCTGAAAAACATATTTTCTGATCACACTAGAACTTTTATATCAAGTGTTGCTTGGAGCCATATTTTACATGTTCTGTTGTCTTGGGGTTGGGTGCCAGTGTGTCAGGAGCTGCATTGGGGTGCAGTGAGAGACCTTAAGGTGGGAGTAAGAAGTAGGCGGCCTTCTCCTTCAGCCAGAGAAGTTCCAGTTTTGCCATTTTTATCTGTTCAGTTCTCTGTAAGATATCCTTTCAAAATCAGGTTCTGCTATTTAAAATATGAAGATCACTTATCTGGAGTTCATGGGATTTACTGGTTATTTTATTTGGGAAAATAAGACATTATTTCTTCAAGTTTAAGTGATTAGGAAAGTAGGACAAGGATAAGCAGGAATCAACCCTTAAACTATTTAAAAGCATGCTTTAAAAACTGTAGTTACATTGTCATCTAAAACTCATTTATTCTAAACCAGAATTTTGGTATGATACTTCCAGTCAGAGTGTTTTTCTCTATTACTTTAAACTCTTAGACACTTGCTTTCAACCCTTTTCTTTTCAATATTAAAACAATTCTGTGCCACTTAGTTCATAATTAGTTGGCTAAAATGAAAGAGGATAGGCTCGGGATCTCAGAATGCTTGGACATTTTAGTAGGCGATTTCTCCATAAGTGTACTTTAATATGGAAAGTAGAAGTTTTATAAGGAATTCTGGAAAAAAGGATATTGTCAAATGCTTTATTTATATTTGAACAGAACATGTAGTTATTCTGATACCCAGACACTCCAAAAATTTGCCGTATTATTTGGAGATTAAATATTTCAGTCATGCCCTTTTAATGGTAAATACTGTTCCTAAGGAGTAAAATACTGTAAACTGTGAATTCTAGGTATATATTTTTTTTAAAGCAGTTGTAACTGATGGTTTACAGTTCTAAAAAGTTCAGTGATTTAAAATACATTGTGTTTCTTTCCAATTTCTGAATATTTCCAGAGCTTTTTATCTAATAGAAACTCTCTAACACTGGTTTCTATCCTTTTGATAAATCACCATTATTTTGGGGGTACTTTCGTACATTCTGACACAACAAAATGTTCCTGGCTTATCTTATACTTTTCCTGTTCTAATGTTACCCGTTTCTCTAGTGTTCCATAGCTCTTTTGAATAGGGAATTCTTTTACAAATCAAGGTCTGGGCACTGGATATGTTCATTGCTGCTGAGGTGTTATTGCTTCTAGACTATTTCAGAAGACACAGCTGGGGCTGTGGGGATAAACCAACCAACCAAAAAACAAAACATGTGAAAAAATGATGAGTTCACACTGATATATCCAATCCTAATCCAACTTCCCAGCCTTTCCTCGCTCATATTTCTATTTCGCTTCTCCAACAGTGAGAAACTTGGCTTTCAGCATTACCACTATATTTACTCATTTGTTCAATGCTATGGAAAGTAATTTCAGAATCTAGCTACACACGTAGTTCTTATAGGCAGAATTGGGAGATGGCTCCCAAGATTCTTTGCACTACTGCCAAAATCCCCTGCCCCCTGCTTTGAGTGTGGATGTGAACCATGAGTATGATAAGACATTTCTGTGATTAGGTTATATTGTCTGGCACAGTTGATTTTAAGAAAGGAAGATTATCCTCAGTGGATCCTGCCTAATCAGGTGAATCCTTAAAAGGGATTGGGGTCTTCCTGGCAAAAGAGATTTCAAAGTGTGGGAGGGATTTGACTCCAGGGAATTCTCTGTCCCTGGCTTTGAAGATGGAAGCAGAACCTGAGTGATGAAGTTGGATATATGCTATAGCTAAGGAGATTTCTGAGCAACATGTTTGAAAGCAGTGCCTGGTTTCTTCTTGCTACTTATAGTAGAAAATGAAAGAAAAAAGGTAAATTGAGAGAAGTCTTGTTAAAAAGGAGCTAGTACTAGATGATTTAGCTGATTTTGAGCCTATCCAGTTGGCAATGTGTAAGTGAAGAAATTACTCCTGAAAGTGTGGTATAGAGAAAAAGCCCAGGTGTGGCTGGGTAACCTTTTGCTAAAATCTCAGAAGGATTAATAGGTCAGAATATTCAGTTACACTAAAGACTCTTTGAAGAAACGAAGCATGTGCCTCACAGACTTTTTCAATCAAACCAGGTAACCTCTAGGAAGCTTAAGAATGTTATTTCTTGGCCATTTCAGCAAGAGCTATGGATAAAAAAGGGATTGCTTTACAGGGTTTTTGGGCATGGCTTTGTCTAGTTCAGCTTGAACAAGAGAAAGATTCTCATTTGCTGGCTTTGAAGGTGGAGGAATCCATGTGACAAGGAAGTCATGCAGCTTCTTGATGCTGAGTGTAGCCCCCAGTTGACAGACACAGTGAAATAGTCATCTTAGTCCTGCAACCACAGGAGCTTGGGTTCTGCCAGCAACCTGAGTGAACTTGGAAAAGAGTGCTTCCTCAGAGCCTCCAGAAAGGAATGTAGCCCTACCAACATTCTGATTTTATTCTATGAGACCCTGAGCAGAAAACCCACTCACATTGTGACCAGACTTCGGACGTCTCAGACTGCTAGGTAATAGACTGGAAGTGTTTTAAGCCCCTGAGTTTGTGGTAATTTGTTACACAGCAATAGACAACTAATACCATTCTGCAAAAACCAAACATACGTAATAATGAAAGTCCCTGAGGAGGTGGTAGTGATAGAGATCAAACATAAGAGCAGGAATGAGCTTTGAGTGGAAGGAGGGAAGATATTTTTACGCTGGGAATGGAGGAATAAGAATGGGCTCATACGCAATATGTTTATAGGTGGTGGGCCTTACATAAGAAGTTCAAGTTGTCACCATCTGGTCACAAGGTCATTTCCTAGTTTTGTGTTGGGAGATGTTGGGATGAGGCCTTATGTAGGATAGGAAAGATTTAGAATAGCTATTGATGATGTGAGAGAAAAATTACTAGAAAAATCATGGGAGCATTAAGGGCTACCAGATCTTAATTTGTACAGACAGTCATTCTGCTTATTTGTATGATATTCTTGAGTCTATTCGGGAGCCTGAGTTATTTGAATGGAATACAATGATGGGAAGAGGGAGTTATTCCAGAATAAACGTTGTTCTGGACACTTTTTATGTTTATGGGCACTCAGGTTTATGCTGAGAGATTGCTTGAAGTTTAGGATGTTGAAAGAAAGTTCACAATTTCAGAAAAGGAACCATTTGTGGTAACGGCAGAGTTAGCAGTAGTTGGGGCTGCTGAAATATCTTGGAAGAGGTCATTGGAGTTGAGTAGATAAAGAAGAATGAATCTGTCTCTTTGATGTCTTCAAATGGATTTTAGAATGCTTAGGAATTAGAAAGATTTGGACTTCAGAGTCCTTGATTCATAGAAGGAAATGACTAAGAATGTGATGGATTAGAGCAGGGGTCAGCAAACTGTGGCCTGTGGTCCAAATCCAGCCTGCACCCTGTTTTTTGTAAGTAAAAGTTTTACTGGAACACAGCTGTGTATGCGTATGTTTACTATTGTCTATGACTGCTTTTGTGTTTATTGTGGTAGAGTGTGAGTAGTTACTGCAAAGACCATGTGGCCCATAAAACCTAAAGTAGTTACTATCTAGTCCCTTAGAGAAAAAGTTTGCCAGCTCCCCAAATCAGGCTATTGAATATTTTCTCCAGCAAAATAATTTCAGGAAGTTTGGTGATTCCTGAAAGCCTATGAGTGAACTCTGGCTAAGAAGAACTTATGGATTAAAACTCACAGTATGTTCCCTGATGCATTTCATTTCTCATAGGAGTTGCTTCTGTTAGCTAGCTCACCAGGCCAAAGACTTTGATTTTGTGGATCACACAGCCTCACCTCATTCAGTGACTACACATGGCACTGCAGTGGGGCAGCTGTTTTACAGCTTTTGTCATGAGGCTGCCACAAACGTATGGCCAATAGGTATGGATCAGCACCTCTGTGCGTGTGCATGTGCGTTAGAGGAAGCAGATGTTAGTCATGGTTTGATAATATCCTCTCTTTATGCACAGTTTAGCATATTATGAGAAACAAATAGATGCTTAATTCTTTCTACTAGGCTCTTACCAGTTAATTCTGCTAAATAGAGGAAGGGATTCCACCCGCCCGCCCCCCCCCCCCCCCGCCAAGGAGTGCCTATGTTTAGATAAAGGAGAAAGAAAACCTAGTTTATTTGATGAAAAAGTATTTTAGTCACTGACTGTCCTTTAATAGGTGTCACTTTAAAACTTTTTCCACTAGTGTTAGCCATGGTACTGAATCTGTTTAGATTCATGTAAGAATCCTTAGTTGAACTTCATTTTTGTTATGACTAATTTTGGTCACTGTTTTAACACAGGGTACTTAACGTTCCCATTGCCTTTGTCATGCTCCTGTCTTTACAAACAAGAAACAACATTCATAGTCTTTCAGATTTCTTCAGTTTAACCTACTATTTATCTTTATATTCTGTATACTCTACAACTAAGGTGACCACATTTTATCTTAATGTCCTCTGTAATAGGGATCATCTTCTTTTGGTCTTCTTAGAAACATCCTTTATATTTTGAGATGCTATTTCAACTCTAATAAACAAATATCTGTAAAAGACTTGTTTTCTGGAGCCCGCCCTCAAGACCTTCATGGGCTGGGTCAGTTTTGGGATTGCTGTTAGGACAAAGCACAGGGAGTCCCGTTCTAAGGACTGGACTGAGCAGCACACTCTGTGCTGAGAATGGGTGAATCCTTGAGTCTGGGAGTGGGAGAGGAGGGTGGGAGCTGACTGGGAGATAAGCAGATTAAGGGAATAGAGATGACAGTGGAGGTGGAGGTGGAGCTGAGTTAAGCAGAGGGAGAAATGAGAGTAGAGAGTAGTGTGCAAGATTGAGGAATCCAAGGCAGTTTAGGATCTAAGTCTCTGAAGGCAGGGCATGTCTTGGCGTTATTGAGGTGTTCCTTTTGTTGAAAATCATGAGCTGTTTTTCTGAGCCAGAGGCAGATGTATTTAATGGGGTGAAACTAGATCAGATACCTATTTACTGCTTGGCATTAGAAATTCTTTTCTTCTTAAATAAGCAAAGAGTAACATTTCCGTTTTGGAAAGAGTTTAATGGGATCCCTGGCAATCCTATGGATTTTAATCTATGAGTCAGTCAGTTTAATTACAATCTCTTTGTGCCTTAGGTGCATAGAACTAAGGGGTACCTAACTCACCTCTCTGTTCATGGCACCCTGTTACCGTGCCATCCACATCTCATGGTCTGTCCTCAGTTCTCATAAATTTGTAACCCTCAGCAGTATTTGACACAGTTGTTTATTCTCTCCTTGAAACACCTTCTTCCTTCTTTCTCTTTCACTGCATATCTGTCCTATTGGCAAAACATCTTTGACCACAAAGTTTTATGAATAAATCTGCTAGTAACATTAATGTGTAGTTAATTTTGAAATTGGGAAGTATGAATCCTCCCACTTTGTTGTTTCTTTACATGATTATTTTTGAATTAGTATTTCTTGAAATAATAAAATAATAAGTTTTAATAATAAAATGATATTATTGAAATGATAAATCTTAACATTTTTTGTAATTCTTTGAATTTCCATATGAATTATATGAGCAGTTTTAAAATTTCTGTACCATTTCTTCTAAAGCAGGTCTATTGGTAACAAATTCTCTTAGTTTCCTTTCATCTGAGAATGTCTTTATTTCGCCTTTAGTTCCAAAGTACATTTTATGTACATTTAACTTGGCAATATTTTTCTCTAAGTACTTTAAAAATGTTTTCCCACTGTACTTTAAAAATGTTTTCCCACTGTCTTCTGGCTTCCATTAATTTAGTGTTTTGTTTTTAGTTCATTTTGTTTGACATTCACTGAGTTTCTTAAGTCTGTGAATTTACATTTTTCACCACATTTGGGAAGTTTTTAGCAATTATTTAATCAAATACATTTCTGTACCTCTCTCTTTCCTCCCGAGTCTTATATAACATGAATACTAAATCTTTTGATATTGTCTCGTAGGTGTTTGTGATTCTGCTCATTTTTCCCTTATTCTTTTTTCTTCCTGTTGTTTAGATTGAATTATTTCTTTTGATCTGTCTTCAGGTTCACTGACTCTTTCCTCCAACATATCCATTCTTCTATTGGGCCCCTCCAGTGAATTTTTAATTTTTATTATTCTATTTTTCAATACAATGTTTCTTCTTTTCTCGCATATTCTTACAGATGTGTTGTAGAAAAAAAGATTGTTGACATATTTTAAAGAAGTGGGTTTTTTTCCCTCATCCTCTTGTTTTTGCCTTAATTATTTGTAAATACTTTCTGTGTTTCTTAATACTTTTCCACTAACTTTTTCCATTGTCTCTCTTGTTTTGGTTTTTCTTTTTATTTGTTTTTTAATGAGAGGCTATCATTTCCCCTTCTCTTTCCTTCCTTATTAAGCATCTGTTATATGTAAGCACTGCGCTAATTCCTAGGCAGGAGGGATTATACAGTGAATTAAAATTAAAATAAACAAAAGGAAATAAAGCATATTATGAAATAAAACTGGGATAAAATATTACCAGTTTGTAATTAAAATAGTGTGCATTGGGGAGGACTAAAAAGGAGGGATTACACAGTGAATTAAAATTAAAATAAACAAAAAGAAATAAATCATATTATGAAATAAAACTGGGATAAAATATTATCAGTTTGTAATTAAAATAGTGTGCATTGGGGAGGACTAAAAAGTTTTACTTTTAAGCATAATATATCAGCCTCTGGTTGTTTATTTTTACATTCTTAAAAGATATTTTTCTTTATTTGTTTGTTTTTTAAGGGTCACACAGCAATGCTTCATACTGGCTCATGGCATCCCAAAATAAAGGGAGAATTTATGACTTGCTCAAATGACGCGTGAGTATTGTTGATAATTCATCTTATACATTTCTATATTTCTGTATTTTCTTTAACATCTGTATTGTGCCATCTTGCCAGTAAAGTAGGAGTTAGAATGTTAGGAATCCTGATGTTTATATATTCTTGTTCTTAACTTTACTTTGACTTTAACTGACAGTATAAGGTTTACTTATGGAAACTATAAAAATGAGAGTTGATATAAATTCCACTAGAGTTTGCTAGGGAGCACAATGGATCAAACTGATGCTATTAAATGGACCCAAATGACTTTAACGTTGTGACCAATAATTTGTTACTTTTTATAGTAAAGGCTGATTTCCATCTAAATCTAGTAGCTTATATATGTTTGATGCTTAAATGATTGTTTTTTTGAAGTAATAACTGAAACAATTGATTAAATCGTTATTAAGATTCTTTTGCACTGTGTTTTTTGGTTTAGGATTAAGGATATTATAGGGAATATTTGAGCAGCTTTTTCCTATGTTGTTACATTGTATGATTTTTTTTTTGAAATTTATTGAAGCTTGCTTTATAACCCAGCTTATCAACTTTGGTAAATGTTGTATGTGCATTTTAAAAGAATGTGTATTCTAATGATGTTAGGTAAATATTCTATATATTTTTGTCAATTATGTCAATTGGTTCATTGTATTGTTCAGATACTCTAAGTGATTTTATGTCTACTTAGTCTATCAGCTGCTGAAGGGTATGTTGAAGTCTCCTACTATTACTGTAGATCTATCAAGTTCTATCCATTTTTGCTTTAAAATTATAATATCTTCCAGGGGGAAGACTTCTTTCTTCTTACCAAATATCTCTCTTTAGTAAGATTTATTTTTAGTATTAAGAGTTCATAAGAATGAGCTATTTGTAATATTACAGAGAAAATTATAATGAAAAATCTTATAAATTAAACTATAGATGGTGTTATTTAGGTGAAACACTTATATTTTAGATAAAAAGAACATCTTTGTTTTTAGATTATTTTGTTTTCTATTTTTTTGCTTTCTGATAGTTATAATCTGCCTCATTAACTTTCAAAATTACTGTTCACATTTGATATTTTACGTTTTCTAGAATTAATCTGTAGAATAACAGACAAAAGACATAATTTTAAATCTATAGTGCAATTTTAAAAATAACTTGATCTAAAAGGAACTAAAAATTGGGAATATACAGAATATGATTGAAATGGGATAATGCATTTGATTAAAATTCCTGATAAATGTAACTATGTAGTTTTGTTTTTATCTTTGTCTTATTAGCTTTCCAAATACTTAAATTATGTATGTTTAAAGTCACATTCCTTACTTCAGCATTAGGAAGCCAATTTTAGCAGCTAATCTAAATTAATAGTATCCCATGGTCAAGTAAGGTTTATTCTAGGAATGCAAGGATATTTTACAATTAGAAAATTTTACCATTAAGAAATTTTCAATATAATTTGATATTTAAAAAATGAAAGGTGAGCTAACAGCAAAAAAAAATGTGACAATGAATATGTGTATGTTCATGTATAACTGAAAAATTGTGCTCTACACTGGAATTTGACACAACATTGTAAAATGACTATAACTCAATAAAAAAATGTTTAAAAAAATGAAAGGTGAAAGAATCATATGATTTTATTATATAATAAAATTGACATTTGACAATTTATTAGTCTTTCCTAGTAAAACTTCTAGGAATAGGAAGAACTTATTGAAACCTGATAAAAACCATTTAGAAAAATTTAAAGTAAATATTTTATTATATATAGGAATACTAAAGCTACTTGCATTTAAATAGGAAACAAGACAGAGATGCCTACAGCTATTTAGAGACTTCATGCAGTATAGTTAGGTAAGAAAATACATAATTGATATTAATGTTGGAAGAAAATAACAAAAAGCACAGAGGATCCAGGCTACTCTGGTTGAAAACTTAAGCTGAATAAAAGCAATTGGAAAAACAGGAAAATTTTTGTTCTCAGAACTCTTAAAGATCAGGCTGAATGGTGGGCTCTAATAGTCGCTAACACAGTAACTTTTATGAGGTCTACAGAAGCTTTTCCCAAATTGATTTCCAGGATATGTAAATTAGTAGTCTGAAGAAAGATATTCCACGATCAAATAAGTTTAAGAAACTTTGTTATATATTCTGAGGTCAGTGATCCACAATAAACATTTAAATCATTTTGAAAAGGATATAAAGAAACCTATTTAACTTTGTTAATCCTCTAAATAGTTTGGGTAAAGTATTAAGGCATGACATTATTTTACTGGGTATAAAATGTAGTTTATCTAATTCCTTAAAAGAGCAATTCTTTAGTTCCCTGTCCAAATCACTGACTTACTGGTATGTTATACATTTGAAAATGTGCTCCAATTTCTTTTATACTATACAAATTGGGCTGTCTTTGTCCATAACTCTATGTGAGGATAAATGGGCTTTAACCATAGATTCCTCCCTCCCCCCCATTATACATATCCTTTACCACCTTTTAGCTAATTCTACCATTAATAAACTCAGGTGGTTTGCAGTTTGATTGACTTTTTCTTGGCTTTTGACTCTGAGTAGTAAGTAGCAGTGGGCTAAGCTATAGGAGATCAGTCCAGATGCCTAATTCAATCAACAAATATATATGTGCTCTGTGTGCCAGGTATACTGTGTGATCTAAGTCTCTGCCTTCGTGAGGGCTTACATTCAAGTGGAGGTGAGTGCTGGGAGATGGACAAGGTACAGATACACTAATAAATTAATATAGTTTTATGTAGTAATAAGTATTAAGAATAAAGTAAAGTAAAACAAAAGGATGGAGAATAGAAGAGTCTACTGTATGTAGAGTAGTCAGAGAAAACCTCTGAAGAGGTGACCTTTTAATTGAGACTTAACACCATGCATGTGAGGCATCCTCAGGGAAAAAAGCTTTCCAGGCCAAAATAGCATATTCAAGACCTTAAGAAGTGAATGTAATGTAGAATATTTAGGGGACAGAAAATCCAATTTTACTGACAGTTTGTAGGTTGGTAGGAAAGGTGGGAATGATAGTAATTGAATTTGGGGAGGAAGGCAGAGACTAGATCACACAGTGATCATACAAGATGTTGAAGGCTAAGGTATAGTTGGCTAGGATTTTAATGTAATTACAAGGCAAGCCATTGAAGAGTACTAAATAAATCTGTACCATATATTATTGAAAAGTCAAAATCAGTAGGAATGATTTAATACCTCTTTAGAGACTGTTAAAATTTTCCAACAAGATAACATTGAGATAATATCTAACACTTATTGAACACTTTGCAGTAAACTTTACATGTGCTAAATAAGCACTTTATCCTATGTTTTCCTTGAGCAATGGAGTAGGTAGTAATGTTATTATGTATTTCAAATGAAGAAACCAGTTTTGACTTTCCCAAGGACACATGATTCCAAGTGTCTGAACCAAGATGTGAACCCACTGCGTTAGGTACTTTGTGAGTGGTGGTCACAAAGATTATGGCGATTGATTCATAGATGCACATACAAGATACAAATCCCTTCTGTGTAAGGAAAGGTTACAAAAACTCACTTCCTTAAGAACACTCTGCAGTACTGTTCCCCATTGACAGGACAATTTCCCTTTACCTTGGAGTCTCTGGTAGGACACACCAGTGATGATGGTACTACATTATCTGACTGTGATGATGCTCGTGAAAGGTCCACTGTTGTTAGGAGTAGATTTTTACACCTCCTGGATAATACTAATTGATTTTTGAGATGTGGAGCCATTTTGGCTATACTGGAGGATGGCCTGACACAGCCAGGGGTAAATTATATTTACGCCTGAGAATTTTCCTCCATTTCTCTTACCAACTTGGAGGTTGGTATGGCCTCCCCAGCCCCCTGCCCCACATTCCTAAGCAAAAACTAAACAAGGAAAACAGTGTGCTAGGTTAAATACCTCTTATTTTAAGATTTTTTGAAAAACAGTATGATGGATTTGGTATATAACTTTATTAAGTTAAAGAATTTTTATTCTATTTCTAATTTTATCATAGCTGTTGAACTTTGTCAGATGCTTTTGTGGAGTATTTGGTATAATCTTGCCCTTTTTTTGCTGTCCATTTTTATAGAGAAGTACATTAATACATTACAGAATGTTAAACCATCCCTGCTTTCTTATAGTAAATCATTTGTGATCACCTTGTTTTTTTATTTAAAAATATATTGCTCTATTTAGGAAACTTGTATTTTATGTACAATTTTAATTTTATATTAAGTAAAAGAATTTTGTGTGTGTGTGTTGTTTTTATTTGGTTATGGAACCAAGCTTATGTTGGCTTCTTAAAGTACAGCAGCTTTTCCTCTTTTTCTGTTGTCCAGCACCCATGTCCAAGTTCATAAACATGGCTGTACATAAAAATCTCATGGAACCTCTAAGGTTATCCAACAATGTGAATTAAAGTCCATACCTAGGCTTCTAATATCAATATTATTTTTACAAGGTTTGTTTTATTTCTGACTTCAATTTCTCAGATTTTTTTTCTGAGAAAATGTATTTAATAAAGTTAGAAGACATTTTAGAAGTAAATGAGCAATTTAAAAGATAATACTTTGATAAAAATTTTTTCATGAAACTATCCATGATACAAGGTTCAGTGTACTAATATTGCATCTGGACTGAGTTTGCTCATAAAGGAAGGTGAGTGGACCTGGACATATGAACAGAGGAAGTGGGGAGGAGATGTAAAGGAGCATAGAAATGGGATCTTGGGGCCTCAAATATTTCTTGATGTGGATCAGTTTGAGTAAATGTACTTAGAAGTGTTTTTCTGTAAAAGCAAGAATGTGCCTTGAATTGAGGTGTCAATATTTAAGAACAGTTACCAGCTATCTACTCTAGTAGCTCAAGGTAGTGTGTATATTATCTTTTGAGATCAAAAGCTTCCATTGTTTAAAATAGGCAATTAGGATCAAGAATCATATTTTTGTTTTTTACCCTAAGACATTAGGGTTAAAAGATTTTAATTTTGTTATTGGAGAAACTCTGGGTTAACACTATAAATAAAGTAGAATTGGTGATACTTTTTATTATACCCTAGTGTAATTGTGAAATGACTGTTTTATCATGTGACATTATAAAATATTCTAAATACGTTTTAGGAAAAAAATGAATATCCATGGTATATTGGTTACTTTCCTTCATACTGGAAAACTACATGGATTGTTAGGAACAACTGGCATCTGATAAGGCATCGTCAGAATTCTTAGGTCTGATACTATGAAATTCATCCTGGGTTAAGAAATATTCCTGTCATTTAGGAATTAGTTCAGTGGGGGCCTTTCGATAAAATCTGCTCTAATACTTTTTTTTTACTACATACTTTTTTTACATACTTTTTTACTACATTATGCTTGGAAGTTAATGTTAATGAAAACCAGATGGTAATGAAGATAAAAATGCTATCCAGAGGAAGTCATTTCTATTTGTAAATTTATATGATGTGATATGGAGCATCTTATAATTTGAACTATAGTAGTGTACTGAGTGAGAGTACAGATGATACAAGTGTAATCCAAGTCCTTAGTACAGAAAATTTGTACTAATCAAATTACAGCTTAGTACAGAGCTCTGTGTATACATACTGGTGAGTGAATCAGATGTTTTTCGTTATACACCTTTCAGGTCTTCCATTGCTTACCCAGGAGTTTGTATCACAGAGGAATTTGTTCAGATTTGTTGTGACTGCTTCTGCTTCTACATGCAGTTAATGATGAGGAAAATAATGAAACGCACAAACATTTCACAGTGTGTTACTGCAGAAAAACAGGCAGGATTAGGTAAGAAACAAAACAAAAATAAGAGATGACAAAACTTCACAGAGTAATGTCCCTTTCCACAGTCAGGGGAGAGAAGAAGTATAGAAGAATAGGTAGGAAATGGCAGAGCGCCTAGTTATTAAAAAAAAAATAAAATAAAATGGGCAAGAGAAAATGGGTCTAGACTCAAGTAAAAGAGGAAGACTTTTGGTAGATATCACAAAATAGCCACAAGACACATTTGTAAGCATTTGTGAAAAATGATTCCCAAGTACTAAGTGAGTCTTTGAGGGCTAGAATTCTGCAATAGGAAAGAAAGAATGAAGGAGAAAGGAAGGGAGGTAGAAAGAAAGGAATAATCTAAAACAACAATAAAGAGACAGTTTTGTGGACAGTTGAGGAATTTGAATATTAGGTGATATGATGGATTACAAAAATGGCCACAGTTCTTCATCTTTCCTTGTGTCCATGCCTTTTGTAATGTGACTTTGCAGCTACCCCCATTAATAGGTAGAGATTATTTCCTTACATCATGAATCTGGGCTGGCCACCAGAAGATGGCAAAAATAATAGTGTGCCATCTCTGAGCATAGGCTTCTTAAGGGTTCTTGTATGCTTCTGCTCTCTTGAACCATGGCATTGCTGTCTGATCAGGCTCCGGCTGCTGTACTGGAGGGTGAAAAATCTGGTGGAGGAGATTGTCTCCACCAGTTGTCTCAGCTGAGGCTATTCTAGACCAGCTTACAGTCAGCCAACTCCCAGATTTGTGAGAGACCCCAACCTAGATCAGCAGAACTGACCACAGACACATGAGTTGACTCAACTAGGGCAGAACCATGACCCTGACTGACTCGTAGATGCATAAGCAGTAATATATGCCTGCTGTTTTAAGCCATTAAATTTTGAAAATGTTTTGTTATGCACCAGTTGTTAACTGATACAGATGATATCATTGCATTATGTTATATAAAATCATGGTTATATAGAAAAATATCTTTGGTCTTAGAAGATTCCAGCTGATGAATTTAGGTGTGAAGTATCATGAGATATACAACTTACTTTTAAATGGTGTAGAAAAAATAAAGAGTGTATATTTGTGTGTGTATGTGTTTATGGAGAGAGAGTTTGAGAATATAGAAGTTAGCATATTTGATATTCATTGGAAAAGACATATGGCTGCTTATTTATTACTCTTGTAACTTTTTTTGTAGCTTTGAAGCTTTTCCAAATAAAAAGTTGGGAGGATCTTCTTAATATGCCATCCTTCCCACCCCCCACCAATTTTTCATCTGAAAGTTGAAGAGAAGATGGAGTAAAAAGGGTCATAAAGATTCTAATTTGTTGCACTCCACTTAATCAAAGTTTTTCTTGGATTTTTTTTTCAGTATATTTTAAGTTTCTGCGTATCAGTACTGACTTAGATTGTGAGAACCTAGTGATCAGGGATTGTAGCAGGATTTCCTAAGTCTGTTCCTAGTAATGCTCATACCTGTAGAGTGTCCATGGAGAAGGGGTTCCTTAGTCCTTGACTTGGAGTCAAAGTGCCAAAGACAAAGTCCAGTAAAGATCCTGAAAAATATATTAATGAAAGAAACCAACAGTTTCTAAACATAGTGATACAACCCCTTCTCTCTCCTACAGCCAACAATACCTGTTACACTCTGGGTGTAGTGTTTCTGGGAATACACTTTGGGAAATGAAGATTGCCACTAGTAAATGCTTTTCATGGTGGAATTTAGTAAATTATAGTTTTAAAATTTGGTTGCAGCTTATAAAGATGAATTATACCAATTAAAATTTTTGATGAATTTTGGTGTGGCATAATAGAAAGAGCATGCACTTTTCAGTCCCAGAGGAACTTGGGTATTCTACCACGCATCATCATTGTGACCTAGTAATTTACCACCGAGTTTACAAGCTTTTGCTGGAAGGCTGCTAAGCAGATTTGACGTGATTTTTATAATCAATAACATAAAAATAATTATAAAATTCTCCAAGGAACAATGATTCACACGGATCTCAGAAAAGTAAAGTTTCTATAATTCAAAGGGTTTTTTCCTATTTACTTATTTTTGGGGGAAACTTGAAAAATATATTGGCTTCCTTTGTTATTTGTAAGTGCTTTAAATATAATTTAACATCATTTATAAATTATTATATTGTGGTATAATATGCCTCAGAAAGTGTTGGCATATATAGGCCTATTTACAGCTTTTTGAGTTCCTGATTGCTATTTTTATTTTTGATTTCCCCTGTTAATTGTTACTTCTTGCTGGTGTTGGTGTGACAATCTGTGTAAGTGCCTTAGTTTCTCCAGTTTTTTGCTTCTAATAAGCTGTAGACTGGGGCTAGAGCTAGGGTGGTTCAGGCTTTTTAGAATTTATGCAGAAGAAGAAGGAATAAGCAATTTGCATAGTGTAGAAGTTATATTTTTTAAGCACATTAATTTTTGCCATCTCTGGCCACTAGGAGACTTTTTCTTGCTTACTTTCTAGCTCTGGGCAGAGTTTTGTACCATCCATGCGGCCGCATAAGTAAGGTGGTGTTTATATTCCTAATGGTTCTTTTTTGGTGATCCCCTTACAGAAACAGAAAATGTAGTGTTTTCGGCTGTTAACTAGACTTACTGTAGTGCTCATTTTGTAATCGATACAAATATCAAATCATTGTGTTGTACACTCAAAACTAATATATTGTTACATTGTATTAGTTATACCTCAATTAAAAAAAAAGAAAATATACTGTTTAGATCTTATTTTTGTACTATCTAGTATTGCTTTTATCCAACTTAATTTTTTGATTCTTTTATCTAAGTCTATTCTTTAATATACTTTCATAGTTTTTCATTTTAAAGCCGTAAGGATGCTTTTTAAACTATTTTTCAAGAGCTACCAGCATTTAGAAATTTAATAGCTTCAATTTTGTTTTCATTGTGTGAGTAATTAAAAACATGTCCATATTTTTAAAGCATGTGTTAATAGACATTTTACATGAAACTTCATCAAACTTCAAGATAATTTCATCAAAAATTAATTAGGATTTAGCAGTCAGTAGAACCTAAATCCTGAAAATATTCAAACTTGCTGTTTATGGTGAAATGTGCTTATAACAAAAGACAAAGTTTACTCAGATACTTTTTAAAGTTCTTTTTCTTCATGAGTTCTGAGAGTAATGAAAATCTGTTCTCAATTGCTGCTTTAATTAAGATGTGCACATTTTGGTATTAGTCTGATTTAGTTTCAACTGACAAGCTTTTTCTGTCGGCTTGAATAGGAGAAAAATGTACATCTTTTAAAAATTTTGTTACAAATTCATTTAGTTCATATAAATTCCTTCCTCTCAAAATACTTTCCTTTTACTCAGCTCTATTTTATTTCTATTATATTGAGAAACACACCGTAGGTAAAAGTCTATAAGATTTTAAAATAATAATAATAACCCACTGCAGAGCTACAGGACAAATTCTTTAAGAGGTTAAGTTTAGAATTTAAAATTAGGGTTTATGGTTTAGGTTGCCCTCTAAATATCAACATTCCGGTTAATGTGTGATCATCACAGTTTTCAGTCTCTGCCTTTTATTCAGTCATAGAATCCTTAAAGTTATTGCCGGAATTATAATGTTTAAATATAGAAAGGATTTTTGTTAGTTTATTTTTATGTGTGCTAATTTGTTACACAGAAGATTGAGGATGGAATTTTATTTGTTGTTTGTAATCTATTTTATTTTAAATGGAAAATGTAAGTGTTCTCAGTTCCTGTCATGAAACATAATGCTATGAAACTCAAAAATCCTAGAAATGTATTTTAACTGGAAAATGAAGTTAGCAGTTATTGAGGACCATGAAGTATTTTGAGCTTTAGAACTAGTTTTCTTTTAGGAATTGGTAAGAGCATAAAATAGGGCTTTATTTAATCAGTTATTTTGAAGTGATTTGAAAATAACACATCAAAAACAGTCTAGATTATTAATTGTATTTTGGTTTTATGGTGAATGAAAGTAATTAGATGCTGGTCTAAAGTAATCAGAGCACTAGATTCAGAGGAGAAATTTCATGCATGAGTTTATTATTCTATTTACTGGTGTTATGGTTTGGCTCACTATTAAACCTGATACATAATTTTTCAAAAAATCTTCAGCATAATTTTTCAGTGTTATTAATGAAATATGTAGAAAGTCTTTTATATTCATCTTTTAAAGTTGAGATATAATGTCATTTATATTTGTAATTCAGAATAAACTAACAGAATATTACTGGGGAAGTTGAATTTACTGAACAGGCAAGAGTAATTTATAATTAAGCATTTTAATTTTATGTACATTTTAATTTTTAAGCTCTTGTTATGCTTGAATTGCCTGTTTGATTTATAATTTTTCTAGTACTTTCAACTTACTTAGATTTTTTTTAATCATATGGGTAAGTATAAAACTTCATCTTGTATCTCTAGGAATTATGCAGAATTTAACACCACATTATCCTTGATACAATTTTATGTGATTTTTATACTAAATGTTGCTCATGTGTACTCTGTTGCCTATGTAACAAGGGTGAGATGTTCACATCTTTAAAAATGTTGGCAGAAAGTTTGATAAAGTCCAAATTTATGTTTTACTTTATTTGCACACTTTTCACAGTTATTAATCAGTAACTTGTTTTGGTGATGGGAACATCAATGCTAAATGATAATTTCTATGTAGGGATTATAAACTGTGGAGGATGCTTTTTAGTATTTTCTTTGTCTTGAAATCTGTAAGAAAAACATTAATTTCATCAGTACCTCTAATCAGTTCCATTTAAAAATATTTGTTCTTTTATAGGAGAATGTAGATGTTTTCAAATGTTGAAAAGTATACTTGTTTACTGGCATCCAGAGGTTAACCAAGGATTTGATAGAAGGTAGTTTGGATTTCTTCTGGGTATTTCTAGGCCAGGCAAGGTAGCATCTGTATAGCCAGTCCAGTCCATGGGTGACTGAATAGATCTATATGTATGATTAATACACCAGTACTCTTGTAGTGTATGGTGACCCTCTTGGCCATTTATGGAGTAGTTGTATATGAAGAAGTGTAGTGTTCTTGTGAAAACTGATGAGCTGAACTTAGTTAAGGAATGGGAATCAAAGGTGTTTCCATATTGTGGATTGTATTTCTTGAAACTCATAATTAAAAGTAAAATGATGCTTTGTTTAGACTCTGACTTTTCCTGAAAGACTTGGCTACAACAAGTGATTTTTCTCTTTATATTATCCTTTCCATCTCTTTCCTATGTTTCTGTGACTACATGGCAATTTAGATGTATACCGTTTTTGAATCCCTTCTTTTCTATTATGTTGTATAAGCCTGTTGAATCCATTCCCAACTTTGAAAAAGTTGTTACCTCATCTTTTCAGTTTCACATTGACAGAATTGATGAAGTTAGGGTGGCAAGTTATCAGGCACTTTGCTAGGAAGTGTGAATAATGAGTTGCCCTTTTCCACAGCTTCTTTCTAAATCTTCTAAGTTTACATGACTTTGTAAAACTATTTCTGTCTTATAAACGATCCTTTCTTGTGATGGTACTTCTAAAATTTGTCTTGATGAAAATGTTAAATTTTGTTACTGCTTTTTAAAAAGGCTCTAAGTGAAAATAGTTTACTCTTCCCTTGATAATACTTTTCTGTTATTATAATAGTAATAAAATCAAGTAGACTGTAGAGTAGAAAGATCTCATAAATTATTAAGCTTCCCTTTGATACATGTTTCCTTAATGGGCTGTGTTCTATTAATTTGAATAAAACAAATGATATTTTTGGAAAGCTGTATAACTTACCAATAAATACAGCTAGCACAGACTTATTTAATGACACTTCATATGGTCACTTAAATCTTGCAGTGTTTTCATGGAGGAAATAAGACTCACTGATGACATTCTTTCCAACAAAAAATTGGTTATATAGCTTTATCTCTGCATAGAATAACTACAAAGGTAGGGCAGCTTCTGGTATATATCACATAACTATGTTGTAGTTAACATTCTTTATCTTACCTAGGTAGTTTTACTTACATGTCCCAAATAGGCTGAAGATTATGATTCTTTTTCATAACTCATTATGTAATTAATTTTTTTCACAGAAAAATGTATTCTTTGCAAACACAGAACTTTTAACATCCTTAATTCTGTTCTGCTCTTGTTGTAAAGCCATTTTGTCAACCAGCAAATATTTATTGATAACCCACTGTGTGCGTGGGCTCAGCTAGACATTGGGGATAAATAAAGCAGTTCTTGCTCTTGTAGAATTTAAAACAATGAGGAGATAGACATTTGAAAGTACTTATGAATAATTAGGTAAATAATTACAAAGTGGTGTGAAACACCAATATATGAGGAAGACCTAAAGTATACTGGAAAGTCAGTAAAAACTTATCTGAGGTTGTGATGTTTATGCTGAGATGTGAAAGATGAATAGTTATTGGTAGGCAGAGAGGAGGGGGATGCCATCTGAGACAGAGGAAGCATCATATTAAAATGCCTATTACAGAAACTGAGAGAAGTCCAACATCACTAAAGCACAGCGAGCAAGATGGAGAGCAGCATGAGATGAATTTGCTGAAGTAGGTGGGGGCCAACTCATGCAGGGCCTCACAGACCATGTTGAATAACACATTTGAATTTTATTCCAAGGACAACTACAAGAGGTTAAAGGATTTTAAAGGTGAGGGGTGGGGAGCGACGCAGTCAGATTTACATTAAGAAGAATTACTCTAGCATCTCTTGGCATCTCTATGGAGAATAAATTGGATAGGTGAAGGTGGGGGCAGTTGTAACCATATTCTAAGAATTGTATTTATAATGAATGGCTTTCATGCTGTTAGGTCAGTGATTCTTTTTTTTTTTTTTTTTGCCTGTAGAGTCTTCATATATGAAACATACTCCTGTCTGTAACACTGCTCATCATTTGTAGTGAATCTAATCTCCATCCATATGCTACCCATCCCTCAGGTGAGACTCACTGAGCCAGTCCAGCTCTTACCTAGTTTTACTGATGGGAAAACTGATGCTGAGAGGAGTGACTTAGCTCAAGGTCAGGTAGCTAGTTAGAGCAGAGCAAACACTTCAACTCATAGTTGAGAAAATCTTCCAGAGCCCTTTTCACATAATTTCACTTAAGTTTAGGGAACTAGCATCATCAATTAGAATGTATTTACTGTGCACTGTGGATTGGCTATTGGATAACATAAAATAAATGTAGCAAATTCTCTAATATAACAACATACTATGGGAGATAATGTTGAATGAAACAATGGTTTGCAACAGCAGGTTTCACAGTGTGATCCAAGGACCTCTGGAGGTCCCTGAGATCTTTTTGCTGCTTCATAAGGTCAAAACTATTTTCATAAAAATGCTAAGGCATAATTTGGCTTTTTTCACTGTGTTGACATTTGCACTGATGACACCAGATCAGTGGTGGGTAAAATTGGCCTTAATCAAGGCAGTGGTACCAAGCTGCATTACTAATTATTGTATTTACTGTCACACAGTCATAATTTTTAAAAAAGTCAGTTTTACTTAAGACTATTTTTGATGAAGCACTAAAAATGATCAGTTTTTTAAATCTTATCACTCAAGTGCATGTTTTTGCTGTTCTGTATGACGAAATGGGAATGGCACAGAAAGCACTTCTGCTGCATACCGAAGTATGATGGTTGTCTGGAGGAAAGGCATATGCATGACTGAGTTGTGAGCTAACTGCTCTTTTTCATGGAACATCATTTTCACTTGAAGAACTATCAACAGACAAATTATGCAGGCTGGGTATTTGGCAGACATTTTATTTTAAAAAAAAAAGAACAAAGTCACTATCATTTTATGAGAACAATTGGCAGGTTTGTGCCCAATGATGAAATTTGAGCTTTCAGGTAAAATATAGAACTTTGGAAATTTTAAAATGCTCCTTTCAGCTTGACAGCTTCTTAGTACTTAGAGTGTTTTTGATGAGATCGGTTATCATATTAATGAGTTTTTTTTTTGGCAGTTATTTAATGAAATGTGTCAACGTTTTGAAGATTTGCATAGCGCAGTGGCCAGGATTTTTCAAGTGACCAGTGCGTGATGTTACAAAATCATGCACAGTTAAAAGATCTATTCAAAGTATAAGACATAAGTATAAGTATAGACTTAATAGAAGAGTATGTAAAGTGTGTTGACATGGCTTCAGCATCCACATTGTAACTGATTTTTAAGAAGCTACCACTTGTTAAGTTTTGGTGTAGTATTGAAGAATATCCACAACTATCTGAAAGGACTATTAAAACAGACCTTTTTTTCCCATTGCATACCTGTGTGATGGATTTCCCTTCTTGTGGTTTAACCAGAACAACATGTTGTAACAGATTGAATATAGAAGTATTAAGTACTGTTGTCTGCCAAGCCACACTTTAAAGTGATTTGCAAAAATGTAGAACAGTGCCACATTTCTTACTATTTTTGTTTGTTTGCTTTGGAAAATATTGTTGTATTTTCATAAGACTTATTTCTGTTTATATATTTTTCATAAAACATGCTAACCTGTAATGAGTTTGTTAATATTCTTAACTGAGCTAGTAAATATTTTAGAATTTTGTGCTATTGTGCTTGAGATGTGTGAGTATTTTAATGTCTGTTAATGCATTTTGTCAAATTGCCATCCATACCAACCTTTAAAGGATTTCTTTGTCTTAACATTTAATATAATTATACTTGTGGCATGCAGTTAAAAGTTCTGTATTTACTCGATTTCTTTAAAATATATAACTCAGTATTTTTAGCAACTCGTATTGAATGGCTTCTCTAATTAGTATAGTCTAGCAAGTTTAGTATAGAAGCATTGGCAGAGAAATTGCCATGTATATCTTTAAAGCTCTGTGTTTATTCATGTCACCCAGGGAATTTACCAGATATATATTTGTACAGGTTTGTAGGTTTTTTTGCAAGCTTTAATATGATAATATACAGAAAGCATAGTACTTGGCACATAGTTGGTGCTCAGTACAAGTTTAGTTTCATTCTGAGTTTTTTTTTCCCCCTTCAACCAAATCTGTCTAAAATACAGAAGGCCAAGTTTGCTTTTAATGTAAGGCAAAGTTTAGACCACAAATCAGTTCATCTGTCATCTTTCTACCTGTCAGAGCTTGGGCAACATACTTACCCTTCCTGGACCAGTGTCTTTATTTGTAAAATAAAACTCTAGGCTACATTAATTTAATTCTGGTTTTTCAAGAAATACTAGTTATCTATGTGAAGAACAATTCTAAAACTGAACTACGGAGAAGTAAGCCAGTACTAAATCGGCTTTGATTAGGAAGAGGGAGTGAAAACGGTGTGTAGTATAAAAATAGTTACCAGAAGAACTATCTACTGTGGGAATGCAGGAAGAAGAGGCAAAAAAGGGGTCATACAGAAATGAAACGGATGATATAGATTTGCATTTGGAAGACCTTTTCTCCACAGGCCAGAGCTAACAAATTTTCTTCACTGAAGTTCAACAGATATTTGTTTTACATCTATTGTTATGGGTCCAGGCCTGCATTAGGAACCATGCTTTGAGCTGAATGCACAGAGATGAATACAACATGGTCCTTACTCTCCAGGGTGCTTCCCAGTCTCCTGGGATTATTGGACACCCACAGCACTACGTTTTACAGCAAGGACACGGGGAAGGCTCATGCTGGATTGTTTCTTCAGAGGAACAAGGAGCCCTATTTGTAAGAGACATGGATCCCATAATGGAAGAGTATAGTTCTTCTGTAGTTACTTTTCAGTGTGGGCATTAGTTTAGACTCAAGTGGGAAAGAGAAACTTTTTTCCAGATAAGATGGTGCTTGAGTCTTCAGTAAGTCATAGTGTCAATTACTGGATCATTTCCTATTTCTAAATAACTTCAACCTCTGCTTTTATGAAGGTTACTTTAAACCAACAGAATAAACCCCAAGAGTTAGTGTTTCTTTATATGTGTTATGGGTCAGTAGCTTTATCTACTCTGTCTCACTTAATCCTCGCAGCATTGGCTTGAAGAAGGAAGTGACTAGCTGGGTCACACATCCATCTAGAGGTGGAGTAGGGATTGGAACTCATGAACTCCATTATGCCACATTCCCTTCCTAGCTTTAGTTGCTTTAATCCCCCAATCATCTGTATCATGTTTACTGTATCTTCCGTCATAATAGATGGTTGCATTGTAAAATTGATCTTGGGATAGTATAGTGTTTTCCGAACTCCACTGTGAGACCCCTTTTGGGTCACGACAGCATTTTTTACAAAATAAAGTCACGTAGAAGTTGTTAGACTGTGTCCTGGGTAGTACTGTTTCCCAAAATTTTTGTTTCATTTGTGTGTGGGTGTTGAGTGGTAAGTGGGTATGTGCACAGGCTGGGTCTTAGTATAATATATTTCATGCCATGTGAAAGTCATTCCCTGTTTTGATTATAGGACATGATCACAAGCTCACTGTTGTGTCTTTCGCTGGGCTTTAAAAATATTCTGTATTTCTTTTAGTTACAAGGCAGTAAAATGTAGTTCTCAGCATGGACCCTGGAGCTGGACTATGCAGGTTTGAATCCAGACTCTGCCATTTACTAGCTGTGTGACCTTTGGCAAGTTATTTAGTGTCTCCATGCCTCTGCTTCGTCTTCTGTAAAATGGGATTGTGCGAGGATTAGATGAATTTATATACCTAAAGTGCTTGGAATGGTGTTCTCTCATAGTAGCACTTGTCAGTTATTTCTGTTACTATTGTTATTGTTAGTGTCGTGGAAAGGTTTATATCTCTCACAGATTATGGATATATTGCTTTAACAACAGCTTTCCACAACAGAGAATTGATTCATTTGGTTAATTAATTTGTTGTGAACTTTTCATATGCTACAAGAATGCTAATTTTCCCCCTGGTTTAGTGAAATACTCTATACATTCAGATTTTTTTTTTTCTCCACGATCATCACCAAAGACAGATACTAAGTCATGTACCTGTTTAAGAGTTATTGTGGAAAATAGCATGACTCTACCAGATCTTGGCCTGTGAAGAACTGGCTGGCTTTATAGGCTGATTTAATCTTGGTCATAGTCCACCATTACTAGCTCATAAAATACATGTTTATGTCCTGGCCCACTGTGTTATAGAGGGCTAACTGAGGATTATTCTTAGGTCCACCTGCCTCAAGCTCTGTGACAGATTTTGAGTAAGCTGTTTGGGTGCTTAGGGGAAGCTTCACAAAGGAAATAATATTTGAGTTGAGAGTTGAAGGATGAATAGAAGTCTTCTGGGGGAGTAGTTAAACGAAAGTAATTCCAGGCACCAGTAGGATTTTATACCAAACTCTAAAGCCCAGAAGTCTTAAAATGGTCATAGAAAGGCAAGAACAAGCACAAACAGTGAACAGAAGAAACTCTAGGCTGTTACCTTCTAGGTTATCAGTTACAGATTTTTATAAAAACTTATTGGAAAGAAATAAACAAAGTTTAAATATGTGTAGAGAATTGTTTGTATTATTTCAAATTATATTTTTATATAACCAACCTCATCTTATAGTGAATAGTTAACTATATTTTATTATGATGATTCATGATAAAATATTGTTTTGTTTATAGAATTTTATCATGTGCTTTACTTCTCTTCTTAGCTACCATTAGCAGGCACCACCTAATGGCAGCTGCTAGAATTGCAGGCAATAAATGCATCGGTAAATCCATTATGATTTGCCAGGAAAAGCCCAACCCAATCCACAGTATAATCAGTACATATAATGTAATGATATGAGTTAATCTTTTTTCATAGAGTCCATAGGGTGAGCATGTTATAGAGGATTGGACTCAACTTCCAATTGCTTTATGTCCAACTTAGTGTTACATTAGGAAGTATATATTATTGAGGGGTTTCACAGGACTTAATATCTTTTATTTTTGAAATGAAATTATACATTAGAATCATTTCTAAACGGTTTTGTTTTTAGACACAACCTGAGTAACTTCCAAAAGAAAAGATCAGTTATGTTGAATTGACTCTATCTGGTAGTGCATAATACTTATATCGTGAAATGAAATATATGATTAGCCAGCATGATGAGAAGTTAGCTGTTGTTTCAAAACAGCAGAACTAGTGCTTGACATTTATAAAGTTCATTTTTTAAAAAGCTTAACAAAATCGCTTATGTTAATGACCACCCAAGTAGCTGTTGTAATTAATGCTGATGGGCCTTGAAGAGCATTGGCAAGGCACTGACCCTGAGATCAACTGTGAGTTTACCAAATATGGGCTATTTATTCTTCTTAGATAGTTTATGGAGACTGAGACTTCTGTAAGACACTATATTTGTATGAGAGTAATAGCCGGTGTTACTGAGTGCTTGCTCTGTGCCAGATGCACTCTTCTAAACACTTTGTATGTATTAACTCATTTAATTATCTCACAAGACAGGTTGGGCAATTGTAAGATCCTTCCTTCCTGTTGCCTTCTCTTCCTCATCTACTTTTTGTATAGAAATATGAAATCATTGCCTTGCTCTGGAGATGCACTTTGGCAAAAGGTGGGAGGTGCTATAATCTTACTGGTAAGAGGAACGTTTCAAAGTTGTGGTAGTGTCAGTGGGCTTTTGGTAACTATATAGTTTCAAATGTTAAGCATCCTCTAATAAGAATTTTATTTTGGTTCATGATAATTCTGAGTATCTTATTAAATAAGCATTTTCTGTGACTAATTCTTACATCACTTAATCTGCCCCACAAGAGTTGGCTATATAGTAAAAAAATGAATTATTTAGATTTTCATTGTGTGAACATCTAATTTAGATTTTCTCTTGGGGTTTATTTTGAAATATATTATGTATTATATACATTAATTTATAATTATATTTATATCTCAATAATATTCTTAATACAGTTTCTGTAAGAATTAGCATGACCACTCTGTTTCACTCTACATATGTCGAGTGCATTGGCTGTTCAAGTTCCATTAGCAGTAACATCCTGTAAGAATATCGGTCATTTTTAGATGCACAGAAAGCCCTTTTGAATGTCAAATTTAAAAAAGATATTAGACATTTATTTAGGAGGACTTACTATGACGTAATCTGTTTAGATTTTCTGACAGTTTGCCGTTTACTATTTAAAGCTACTGTATTGCATATAGTTGCCATGTTAATATCTATTGGCCCTAAATTTTTTATTTTGAACTCAGTATGTGTAATATTTTCCTTTGATTATTTAATAACCCCTTCTTGGTGAACGCTTATTCCCCTGTTCTTCCTTATCTACCAGACATCTATGTTATTTGTAGAGATAAGTTTTAATTCTTCGGTAGAGAAAAGCAGGTGGCTCCATAGGGATCTCATTCTTAGGCTGGTAGGCCTGGTTTTGTTGCTTTTTTTGCCCCTTATATCTGTCACCACCCTACCCTTAGCTAGAATGTCAATAATTTATCTCCTTGGATACTTATTCTCATAATTATGTGTATTCTTACCCTATCTTCAAGCAAGATGTATTGAACGTGGCATCACTTACCGCTTCTCATTCATTCTTCCCCTTCTCTGCTTTTCATCACTCCTCCATTTCCATCCCCTCCCTGTCCCCATTTTTCCCCTCTCTCTTCTTCCTTCCTCCATGCTCCTCCTCCTTCATCTCTCTCTACAACAAATATTAATCCAGAGCATACTCCTATAAAGTTGTATAGAAATACTTAACTTCGGTGTTATTTGGTTGCTGGAAAGGTGTTAATCAGTAGAAATATATAAGGCTTTTTGAAAGCTTGGGAGACTATGGATTGGCTCTTGTTATTCTTTAATAACACTAAACTCGTTTTGTTTTTCTTATATTAAAATTTTTCAAAAAAATTTTTTGACTCCTTTTGGTTATGTATTTTGTTTTGCTTTGACTGATGAACCTCTGCTTCACTCTATTTATTGCTTATGTTTATGACTTTTTAAAAGATAACTTTTATGGGTTTTTTTTATAATACTTCACTTTTGATAGCAGAACAAAATTGTGATATTTTAAGTGGCCAATTTAAGCAAAGCTAGTTATGGAGAGAATTTAAAACCGAGAAAAGCCATTAATAACTAAGTTTTCCCAAAATAGCTTGAATTATGAGTTTATGTAATTCAAGATAGAGAAGTACAGACACTACGTTTATTTTTGATGTGAATATTGTAAAAAACTAACATTGTAGTGGTTTGGGGGACTAGGTCAGAGCCAGATATTCTTCAAAACCATTATGGATTAAGCACTGACTTACAATGAGTTATTTCCTTTTTTACTGTATTCAAAGGCCTCTCTCTGACCTGTTGTGCCATATATTTTTCCTTAGTTGAAGTTACACAATTTTAACGAGAGCTAGATCATTTAGTTCAGCTCCTTCTTTTAAGATGTACAGTTTATAAGCTACAATATATCCTCTTTCCCAGAATTCTTGATTTAAATTCAAATTTGAGAGATTGTTTGGTAAGCCAAATATGAGCTATTATCTGTCTGTCAGATTGACACTTTTCCTTTTCATCTTTTATGCTGTTTCACATCTTCAAATTACATGCTCTTTGCAGAACATGAAATTGTGTTTCTTAGTTATTGCCAGTTGCTATAGTGTTTATTCAAACTAGAGTACTACGTATCTCAAATTATAAGTGAATCTGTCTGAGCTGCTTTAGTAGTTCATTATAAAAAGTGGACTAGTCCTATATGTTAGAAGTTTTGTGACAGTTGGAGTCACTGGGCTTTCCCAGGCCACCCCACCAACTATTCATCATTTATTTTATTATATGAGCAAAGCTTAGAGAAGTCAATCTTGAGGGAAAAAAAATACAAGTCAAAGCAGTTTATCTAGTCAGGCAGTGGCTTTGGCTGAGCCAGCCATGTTGTTGGTACATGTATCCATGACAGGCAGGCTCATGTGTATGTTTACTATTACTATATCAACGTCATACTTCCTTTAATTTCATGAGGTGGTCTATTATACATACTGTTGGAGGAGATCTACTAAGAAGTTTGGCTATGATGGGCCATTGCAGACTCACCATGCCTTACCTCATGGCTATTGCAGGAGAAAGATCATTAGGAAATGAAATTTGTAGTACCGTTCACTTAAGTGTTTTCTAATTATTTTCAACTCTGTTAAAATTATCTCTTTAAAGTGCCATGAAGGAGGAATATTTTGTACTTCTTGTATCCTCTGTAGGCTCTCTCAAAGTTCTAGAAAAATAGAATTAAATATAGAAAATGGAGAGATAAGATTATTTTGGTCAACATATAAATCCATATTTTTAATTCCTTTAGAAATAAAGTCTTCCTCACTAATTGATATAGAGATGGCACACACTGTGTTAATAAAACAACTATTTAATTAAAATTGAATAAAATATTTGTATGAGATACTTAATCAAAAAACATGGTCACAGTAGATAAGGTTAGCTACCTTGGTAGGAAAATGGAGTGACGGTTCTCCAGAATCAGGAAGAATTCATTTTTGGCAGCTGTTATGTTGGCATGGTGCTAAGGCTTGTTTTGTCCCCAACAAGGACAGGATCTGCTGTAGAAGGGTCTCGGCAACAGGCCATATCATTATGAGAGTTATTTTTATAAAGCAGGTCTCATTGTATTGGCAAAGCTTAATCCTCTGGTGGGTAGAATTCTTATTATTATAGTGTATATTATGACATATTGCTTTTTAGTAATAAACTAGAAAAGTTCTCTCTGTTGATTTAACATAAACATAGCATCTAAAGTTGGAAGTGCATTTGCTATATACATCTATAAAAATTATTTAATGTTTTAGTGTGGAAAAGGAAGAAAGAACTCATAAGTTTAGAGAATTAAGGCTGAAGGAAACAGTGGCAAAGAAGAAAGAGGCGTTTGAAGGGAATGGGATAGGGCAGGCACTCTAGGTTCCCCTTGAATAGAGGGGGACCCAAATGCACTTATGGTCCCGGGGTCTAGATTTGAGTAGATGATACCAAATGGATAATCAGATTTTGTGTACTCAAGTGGAAAATTTTCTTTATTTTTTGTGATGACATTCTAGAAAAGTCAGAAGACTTAGGTTTGAAACCTACAAGCTACTCAGTGACTTTGAGACTCAAGTTTCCTATCAACCGTTATGTGGGCATGTTAGGTAGTTTTGGAGGAACCTTAGCTCTTTAGACTGGGCATAGAAAAAAGGTTCCTTTTCTTCTCTTCTAGTGAAATTGTGAGGCTACAAGTGGTATGACAGCTGTATGAGAGCCAATGATAAAATTTATGATATAAAAAAGAATAAAATTTCCTGTTTATACTGCTAGTTATAGTTTTTACTAATAGCACTTTATCTTTTTTCTTTGGTGTGTTTCTGAATCACAGTTTTAGAAAAGTTTTTTTCTGTTGACATTTACATTTTTCTAATTATGTTTGTTTTATTTCAAAGGCAGTGTAAGTGCAGCTCATGTTTTTATGCATAAACATTTGCAGTAGCTCTTGTAGTTAAAATTTAAATACAAAATAAACTATTTTAGCCTTTCTGAAATAGCATCACCACAAAATGAACTGCTTTGTTTAACATTTATATGATATGATAGCACAGAAGGTGGTCTTATACATCTTGCTCTTTCCTGATGTCCCAGTTGTGGCATATTGGCTCTGATATTAGAAGGTAACAAGAAGAAGGACCTGTTAGTATAGCTCTAGTTTTGGTGGATTTGAAATATCTGCAGAGAGCTTATAAGTTAAGGAAAAATTTATTGTGTTGTCAGCACAATTCAGATAATATTCATCTGGTTACATAAAACTCTAAAATCTAAATAAAAGTTACAAAGCAATTGACATCCTTGACAAATCAGGTCTTTTGAGAATCCCTTCTTTCTTCTTTTTGCTGCTTGGTGCAAGACTGCTTTTGTGTCATTAGCAACTGAGCTGGTGAAATAGCTTAGCTGGTAGGCATATTTTGCTGCAAAAGTCATTCCCTTTTGATCTTAACAAGATGAGCTGTAGTCATTTATCGTTAGAGTCTGTTATCTTGTTGAAAGAAGAACCTTGAGTAGATTTATTTTATTACACATCAGCTTGATGTGTGAAATTACTTATGTTGTCTGTATTTACAACTGCTAATTCCCAGGAAAACAGGTGTCTTTATATTATGTAGCCCACTGGAATTTAAACCCTTAAAAAAAATGGGTTCGTCAAGATGTCAAAATATTCAATGTTTAGTGTCATTTCTATGTTTTAAAGAGTTATTTAGAAGCCTGTGGATATTTAAAGCATCAGAGTAACCCCTCAGGGAGATAATTTCCTAGAAAATAATACACAAAGAAGTTTACAGATAGAAGATTTGAATATGCTCTGCATATTACCCTGGAATAGATAATTATTTTCTAAATTCACATAGGCAATAAAAGTGTTCAGCATTATTTGCTTTTTATGGTAACTTTATTGAGAAATAACTCACATATCATAAAATTTACCTTTTTAAAATGTACAGTTCATTGGTTTTTAGTATATTTGAAGAGTTGTACAACCATTTATGTACCTAATTTTTAGAGTAATTTCATTGCTCCAAAATGAAATCCCATACTCATTGGCAATTACTGCCCATTTTCCCCATCCCTCAACCTGTGACAACTATTAATCTAATTTATGTTACTTTTTGAATTCTAAAATGTTGCACTGAAGTTCAGATAAATAGTAGTTTAATACCACTGATCCTTCATATTAATGAAGTTATGTAATTAAGTTCTATATTATTAGATATTTGTAGCAGTGTGTAACTAGGTTTTATTTCCCTCATGTTGTAAACAGTGATTTGTCATCATATGTTTTAATTAGACATAGTAGTGTATTGTTGATTACCTATTATTTGGTAAAATTTTGTTACCTCTCTTTTTGTTTTTATTTCTGAAAATTTGAGATAAATGTTTCTTTCCTTTAACTCCCAAGTTGGGATAAATAAAATGACCTTTATTGTATTTATCTTTGCTTAGAATACCTTTCTTTCATGGTACAAATAAGTATTTACATAGCAGTTATAATAGAATTTCTGTTGAAAATACTTTAAAATAAACTTTGCATTTTTTCTCAGTCTTAGAAACATTCCTTTTTTGCACACAAACAGTTGACATTCTTTACAGATCATGCATTTTTACTCACTAATGCAGGCAACTTAAGGTTCTTGCTAGCTATGTGACTTTGGGCACCTGATTGTTTGAATGACTATTGGGTTAATAATCACAAATATGTGCCTGTCATGCAAGGTTAGTCTGGTTTTACCTGGTTTAAATCAGGGATTGATAGTGAGAAATAAAGGGAATAGTTTTTGAAGTTGGCAGGTATACTGAGGATTTTATTATTGTAGAGATCTGCTCTGTAGTTCATCTGGGATTTAGTTCACCTGAGACCTGTCAGAGACATCCAAAGACTGTTATTGTATAAAACTCCAACATGTATATGGAGTGAAAAAGATGTTGTGAGATTGATTATATAAGAATTCTGAGAGAAAGATCTGTTTTAGGAGCATCAGTGTAAGACTTCTCTGACTCTTTTTGGGAAACAATGACAAAACCCAGGGTCTGCAAACACAAATAATAGTTTACTGTGACTATTCCTACTGTAGCTCTTTTTCACTGTCTCTGTAGTAATGAGCAATGGCAAATGCTTTCAACAGCTAAGATACTAGAAGAACCCATAGGCTGAACAAATACTCCATTCTTGAATTCATGCTTTAAGATTTCTCCTTTGAATATAAAATGAAAACATTATTTTTGAATTGTAAATAAACAAGAGGGCTGAAACATTGCCATTGCTAGATATGGACAAGAGATGCTTGAAACCTAAATCAACTGGGCAGGTGGAAAATGAGGATCATCATAATAGTGGACATCACACTACAACTTTCATTGTGGTACACAAAAATATAACCTAAATCGTTGTCTCAGGAGAATGCTTATATATAGATACACTGCTTATATATAAAATCCAATCCAATAGGTTGGATTTTAATAATAGCTCTCAGAGGAAGAGTGAGTTTTACTTTACAAAATTTTGTTCTGCCTACAGATTTTTAAGAATAAATCTCTTGTATAACTTGATGCTCTTATGTCAAATAAGAAAACAAAAAGCTATGCTGTTTTAATATTATAAAAGTAGGCCCTGATAAGAAATGCTAATAATGTAATGAGGGGCTAAGTTTTTGTTTTATATTCAAAAAATTTTTTTCATGCTAAATTAGCTATACTGTGTGCAGCCTCCAAAAGATACATTTCATTGTGGTGTCCCATGCATTTTTTTTTTTTCACTGAGTTTGAACAGGCAGTTTTGTCCATTTCTGTAGAAGACTTCTTTCACTGTTCCCGGTTATCATGCCTGGCTTGTGTAATTGGGTAGTCATCAGAAAAAAAGGGGGGGTGGGATTTTTTTTAACCTTTGAAAGTGATATCCTTTTCTGCCTTGGCAGGTCTCAGTGTTCTATCTTTGTCTCTGAAATCCGCATCGGAAATGCTAAGAGTTCCCATGCTAGAGTTAGGAGAGGTCGTTGTCAGGAGGATCCTGTAGCACTTTTCAGAAATTAGAGGGTCATCCAGCAAAACTAGGCCACATAGTCTAAGGATCAAGTGCACCCAGTAATATCTTTGGATTTGAAGATCTGCATGCTTTCAAGCTTATCTGTAATTTGGTCTGGTTTCTATTTACCTATTCAAGGCCAGCATAGTTTTTGTGGTTGCTGAAAGACACCTTACTAATACTAGTATGTGGATATGAAAGTATTTTTTTCATTTTAATCTAATTTTCTTTCTGGTAGGTTTCCAGGTTTATTCCTACCTATCAATTCACCTGGCTCCTTATGGTATAAGAGTCTGGTGAATGATTCCATCAGTGTTCTAGAGAATTTTATCTCTGTGTGCAGGTGTTGAGAAAGTGAGTCCATGGCTTGGTCCTTTTCCTGAATTATATAAATACAGGTTTTTCTCTATATGAAAAAGATCTGACTTGGGCTTAGCCCTTGTTTATTTTAATTGAATCCTTTCTCTGATGATACAGTGGGCTGTCCTGTTACTTTCTCAAGCTTGTTGATAGTAGTCACAGTGAACAAACAGAGTGCACTGCAGTAAAAACACTGTTCTCTGAAATCCATGGGGGAGTGACACCACAATAAAGCGAGTTATCTACTGTAAATCTTATAACCTTCATTCTGATCATGGAAAGCTTTTTACAATGCACTTATCTGCCTATAGTATACTGTTATTTAACTCCAGGCTGAATCAGAATAATCATTGTGAATATGATATACTGAACTGTACTACTCATCGGTAGATACACATATAGATCCAAATAGGGTGCTTGAGATTGATTGTGAAAAATGAGCTTGATTTTTCTCTCTTTGTATCTATGCCTTTTACAGTGTGACTCTACAGAAAATGGAATGGAATTACCCTCTTTCAAATAATCTTTTTCAATGCTTTTGGTGTCTCTTTACAGTAGTGTTTCATATATTATCTGTCCTGTTGACCTTATTAGAAGGGGAACTGCAGGAAGTCCCCTGTCATCCTGTACCCATTTTTAAAATCTTATGTGTGCTCAGTGTTTTGATGAAACGTGTTAAGGATTTCCTCATCATTTGTTTAGCCATAGCACAAATAGTTTTAGAGCTCTTAGGGTATGCATAGGCAATGTGCCAAGGGCTTTTGTGAGCTTACAGTCTAGGAAGATACTGACAAGTAAACAGCAAATTAAAATATAGTCGGATAGGAACACATGAGAGGAAGCAGTTGGGCAGGTACATTAAAAGGTGTGCAACATCACTAATCACCAGGGAAATGTAAGTCAAAGCCACAGTGTGATATCATCTCACACCTGTTAGGATGTCTGTTATCCAAAAGACAAGAAATAACAAATGCTGGCAAGGATGTGGAGAAAAAGGAACACTCCTACACTGTTAGTGAGAATGTAAACTGGTGCAGCCACTGTGGAAAACAGTATGGAGGTTCCTCAGGAAATTAAAAACAGAACTACCATATGGTCCAGCATTCCCACTTCTGGTTATATACCCAAGGCAATAAAATCCTTATCCTGAAGAGATATTTGCACACACATGTTCATTGCAGTATTATTCACAATAGCCAGGGTATGGAAACTACCTAAGTGTCTGTCAGTGGATGAATGTATAAAGAAAATGTGTATAAATGTATAAAGAAAAAATATATATTTACATACATACAGACACCCACGCACACACATGCTCAATAGAATATTAATCAGCATTAAAAAGAAAGTCTTGCCATTTGCAACAACATAGATAAATCTGGGAAGACATTACTAAGTGAAATGAGCCAGACAGAGAAAGACAAATACTGCATGGCATCACTTATATGTGGAATATTAAAAAAAAAAAAGAACTCATAAAAAACAAAGTAGAATGGTGGTTGCCTGGGGGTGGGGGAAATAGGGAGAGGTTGATTAAAGGGTACAAACTTACAGTTATAAGATGAATAAGGTCTCAGGATCCAGTGTGTAACATGGTGACTGTAGTTGACAACACTGTTTTGTATAATTGGAACTTGCTGAGAGTAGAGCTTAAGTGTCCTCCCCCTGTGGCCCCACACACAAAGTAAATATGTAAGATGATAGTTAATTAAATTGATGATGAGAATCCTTTTAAAATGTTTATTTATATCAAAGCATCCCATTATAAACTTTATATTACAGTTTTATTTGTCAATTATACCTCAGTAAAAAAAAGAAACTTAAGAGGAAGCAGTGGGGGAACAATGGTTCCCCTGAAGAAATGGTATATAATTTTAGATCTAAAGGGTGAATGGGAATTAGACAGAAAATGAGGATAGAAATAGCATTTTATGTATGGGAATGTATATAAAAAGACCTAAAGGCAACAGAAATGGTTGGGTATGGCTGGAAATATGGAATATGTAGATTCTAATGGCAAGAGATAAGTTAAGAATGTAATTAGGAATTAGGTCACGCAAGATGCAATGAGACATATCATTGTGGAGGGTAGTTTGGAGGGAAGCAAGACCAGAGGCAAGGGAGTCTAGTTAGGAGGGTTTTGCAGTAATTTATGCAAGAGATGATGGGAATATCACTCAGGACAATAGCCAGTTGGGATGGAGAGAAGTAGATGAATTCAAGTAAAAGGCAAAACTGACAGGACATAGGGACTGAATAAATGGTGAGTGTGATGGAGACAGAAGAGTCAAGGATAATGTCCAAGTTTTGACTTGGACAAGTGACTGGCTGGTTCACTTAGGTGGAAGGACATCACAAGATAGAAGAGGGTTTGGGAGGAAGACAGTTTAACTTTGAAAGTGTAAAGTTTGAGGTGCTTGTGAAATTTTAAAGATATGTCCAGAATATAGCAGTTATTTGGCTCTCAAACTCAAATTACCTGTTCTGGAGATAGAGCTTTGAGAGTCAAGAGTATATGTTGATTGAAAGCATGGGGGAGAGATGAAGCAGCCAGACAGAAGGCTTTTCATTTGTTTAAAAAAAGGAGGGGAGAGGGAGAGTCTGGGGCTAAACTCTGAGGAAATGATACTATGTAGGAGACAAAGGGGAGTCTGCAAAGAGTACTGAGTAAGATTAACCAGAGTAGGAAGAAAACAGAGTGTAGTGTCACAAAACCAGGGGAATGTGTCAAGGATATGAGAAGGGTTGGGATCAAAAGCTGCTGTAAGATCAGGTAAAGTAGGTCTGAAGGATTGTCCTCTGCTTCTAAGTACAAGTTTTTCCTTCCCCTTAACAGTGTTCTTTATTTCTTTCTGTCTTGGAGTATTATTGAACTCTCAGTCTTCTTTAAAGATGTTTCTCAAATGTCCCCTCTTCTGTGAAGTCTCCTCCTTGCAAAATTATTTCCTTGCTGTTGTTTGACAGCTAAGTGTAGCATATTTGAGCATTCTCACAGATGATTTTGAATTCATCTTTGTACCTTGACAAGATAGTTAATTCCTGAACTCACCAAGTTTGCATTAATTCTGTTAGGACTGGGGTCTTGTATTACTCATCTTTTGCTTCTGTTTAATATTCCTCCAAGTGTTTAGCAAATACATACTGCTTGATTAATATTTGTGGATTTGAATGCTTGATTTTGAATATAATCCTGGGCAAAAGCAACATTTAAAGTCACACATTAACAGTCATTTTAAAACCAAAATTTCTAAACAGTGCTGCCTGTTCTATGAACATTGTCATATGCTCCTTTCTGTAATAATATTATACAAATTAAATCCTATTCTGTAATATGCATTATTGTTACAACATTGAGGATTGGAGTAAATAAATAGCTTTTTATAATTGACCAGAAATAGACTAATTGTTCTCTCTGATAAGCCTCTGGATCCAAAATGATCTTTAAGGACAGTGCCAAAATATGTAAGAGTCATTGGAATAGTCTGTTCTTTCCTAGAGATTAGGAATAAATTTGATAACTTATAGTAAATTATATTAAGCCCATGTGTCCATTTAGGTAAGTAAATTGAACCATTTCCTGCTGAATAATTAAGCTGTCCCATACATAGGTTTACTTTGGAAGGTGATTACACTTAAAATTCACTGGAGTATACTGTGGTAATAGTTACTTTTGACTCAGCATGAAACACTTATAATGTTTCATATATATAAAAATATATGCCTTACATTTTTGGTTGCAACTTTGAAAATACCCCTTCTTCCTTCCTCCTAGTGATTTAAGTGTATTTAATTTACTCAAATTCTTCTTTTCTGTACTTTTTTTGTGATTTTTTTCCCCCAGAGATGATAGGGGCTTGATCATTTGTTGTACTTCTATGTAAAGGATATTCAGAATTACAGGAGCAAAAAGAATGACCTCTGCAATGAAAAACAAGGCTAAGGAGTGTTAAGATCTGGTTTATGGAGTTTAATGGTTGTCTTATAGATAAAAGGAGAAAGAAGAGAGAAGCTCATGTTAAGCAAGGATTCCTAATTGCCAGGAAAAGCCAGTGATAACAACTTCAAAAACTGCCCATAAATATATTGCTGAACTGAGGGATTATGGCTTTTTCCTGAAATTAGTGTAAAATTATATGTAAAGGTCAAGAGAGCATCATTAATATGTATGATCAGATTCCAACTCTAGTAGGCAATCCATTCCCTCAGGCATAGTTGAGCATTGAAAGAGAAGCATGCTGTGTAAGCCTGTGTTGTGTAATACAGTTGTGCTTTACAGTTGTGTCCTTTGGTGTTGTGATTGTTGAGGTGAGCCAGGAAAGACTCCGTGTACCACCAAGAAAAGATACATGTGGCCTGTGGGACCCCTGAGAAGTTGGTGTACCTCTTCTGGGCATCATAACTAGTTCTGCTCTTAACTGAGCCAGAGTCCGAGGAATTACCCTTGATAACTCCCTTTCTTTCAACCCCTTTTCCACCAGTTCTGTAGGTTCTACCTTTGAAAATACGTTTTGAATCTATTTGTTTCTCTCATTTTTAAAATATTATTTGAATGAATGAATGAATGCATTCAGCTACCCAAGTTCAAATCACCATCAGCTCTCAACAAGTCTTTCACTTCTGTTTTTCTTCTACTGCAAACAGTGATATTTTCTAAAAAAAAATCACAAATAAAGTCCCAGCTTAAAATGTCTAGGCTTTAGGCTAAGATCCAAAATGTTTATCACTTCCCACATGACCTTGCATAATCTGGTCTTGGCTCTCTTTATCTCATCCACAGCAGCTGGCTTTCTGGTCCTCCAATAACTCAAACTCTCTCCCACTCCTTGGCTTTAGCACCTGCTCTTCCCTCTTCCTGGAATGTTCTTATTTCCATTATTCTGGTAAACTTTGCTTCCTCAGATATACCTTCCCCATTCTATATTAGGTTCCTCTGTTACACGTTTTGAAGTCCTACTACTATTCTTGCAGAGCACTTGTTATAGCTGGCAATTATATAAGTAAAACTTCCAGAGTGAGTTAGTTGTCTGTAGTCTCTGCTCCTTCTTCCTCTGTCATTTACCCCACAGCCCAATCCAGTTAAGTTCTGAGTCACACTGCTTCACTGAAAATGCCCTCTTCAGGATTCTCAGTGACTTATTTTGCCAAACTCACTGGTAGTTCTCTCTCCTTTCCTTACTTGACTTTTCAGCAACCCTCATCACAGTGGACCATTTCCTTCTTGAAACATTCATTCTTCTTGGTTTTTGTCACCATTTAATGTGGTCCTCCAGGATGCAGGGAGAAGTATACAAGAGGCTTATTGGGAGGAAGGGCTTACCTGTGAGAGATACAAGAGGAAGAAAGCAAGATTGGCTAGGTCAGTCTTCAGACCAAGATTTAATAGCGGTGAAAGAAAGTGGGAGGAAGCAAAATTGGATAGGGAAGAACTTCAGACCATGCTGCAAATCTAACAGAGTCCTTGGCAATCCTACTGGGAGCTCCGGAGCAAAAGTTGCTCGTTAAAAGAGGCCTGCATTGGGTTCTTGGTCAGGCCATATTACCCATAGTCTGCTCAGTGATCAGCTGGGGTGACCTGGGAAGAATGTAGCTTAGGCTTAAAAGTTGAGCAGATCCTGAGGCTGTTAACAGTTGGAGGTTGTCAGTTAACTGCACTCCTTACAACTGAATGACAAGTGGTTTCTTGAAGGAAGATCCTAGCAGCACACCTCCATGGCTTTCCACAGTGACACTGCACATTTCACTGTTTTCCTCCTACCTTACTGATCACTTCTTCTCAATATTCTTTGCTTTTTTTCTCCTCCTTTACTCAACCCTTCACAGTTAGAATGTGTCAGTATTTGATCTTGGCTGCTCCTCCCATTTGAACTCCCTTCCTAAATCCTATGGCTTTAGATACCATGTCTATGCCCAGCTCTTAGTGTCACATCTCTGGTTCTGCCCTCTCCACAGAACTTCAGGCTCCTAAATTCAGCAGCCTGCTGCATAACTCCTCTTCTGATGTCTAAGAGGTACCTCACTCTATTTGACCAAAATAGAACTCTTGGTTTTCTTCCCTAGATGTGTACCTTTTATATTTTCCCCTGTTTTAATAAATAGCATTACACTGTCAATGTGTTCATTTAGACTGAGATGTGAGAGTCATTCCCAGTTCCCTTTCCTTTATCCTGTCTGGTCCTCTTTGTTGCACCTCTAAAATATAACCTGTATTTGTCCATTTCTCCCCCTCTCCACTGTAACCTATCTTGTCCAAGCCATCATAATCTCTCCTGTGGGCTCTACAGTTACATCTTAACTAGACTCTTTGCTATCTTTTTGTCAGAATACTGTAGAATGAAAGCTCTATGAAGACAAGGGCTTTACTTGTCTTGTTACCACTGTATCCATAGTGCCGAGAATAGTGTCTGGCACACAGCCAATACTTATTAAATATTTGTTGAATGAAGGACTGAATGACTGAATGATTTAATCAATTCTCCACTTAGAATTTATAACGTAAACCAGATTATGCCCTTCCCCTGCTTAAAATTCTCTATTGGTTTACCAGGTTAGAATAGAATCTAGATTATATGATCTGGCTCCCACCTACTTCATTGACATTTTCTCATTTCACACTAATACTCCAGCCTAGCACCTTTCTCTCCAGTTCTAACACCAAGCAAGCTCTTTCACACATTAAGGACTTTCACTTGTGGTTCTTCTTCCTGATAAGCTCTAAGGCAAGATATAGCTCCTTATCATTGAGATCTCAGCTCCAGAAAGTCATAGTCTCAGCAATGCTTTTCCTGGCCTTTGTATGTAATTTCGTACCCCACCTCCCCCATCCCAATTTTGTGTATTTTATTTCTGTATACCACTTAATTCTTCTAGCTATTTAGTCTTTAAGCTTTATTTTAACTTAGGATATTAGAACAATTTGCTTCTTTTTTGCTTTTAATTAGTTGCAAGTTAGCCCTTCCTTCCAGCTTTGTCTACCAAACAATTCTTTCTCAGCTTCCAGGGTATCTAATGTAAGGCGAGTCAAAGTAACTGGACCAGAGCCTAGAAAATTGAGTTTATTGTCGTCCTTTTAAGAAGGCTTTTGGGTGCTATCTGGAACTTTTTTCTATAGCCTTCTGTCATAAAAATGATGTTTTTTTCAGGAAAAATGAGAAATTTGATGAAGCCGCTCTCCTGATAGTTCAGAAGGCTAGGCTACAGATAGAGAGCTCAGTCCCAGGGTTAGTTCTACAGTGTAGACAACAGGTTACAGTGGCCCAGTCCAGAGCACTGGCGGCAATTTGGTTGGAAGTAGGGCACAGATATGAGGCATGCTTCAGAATGAGATTCGTAGGAGCTTAGCATCTGATTGGATATGCATTCACTCATGAGTTACTGGCACCTGATCTGTGCTCTGTGTCACACCCTGGGCTAGGTTTTAGGGAACACTAGTGAACAAGGTAGCTCACTAAAAACTGTATGAAGTAGCTGTGGAAGAGAAAGACACTGCTGAATTCATAATTATGGTGTGTAAACAGTCCTTTGAAGCAAACAGACTGGGTCAAATGGTCCATCATTATGATGATGATGATGATGATGATGATGATGATGATGATACTGATGATGATTAGAGAGAGGTCAGGGAAGACTTCCAAGGAGATGCCATTTTTTTGCGAACAGAGGAGGAGAGAGAAACAACGATGAAGCAAGGTGACGTTCTAGATAGAAGGAACCACACATGCGTTGTAGAGATGGGGATGGAGAGGAAGGAGTCAAGGGTGAATGAGACCACTTCCTTGAGCACTTGTATTAATGCTGATTCTCCCAAGTGAAACTGGAAAGGTAGGAGAAGCCAGTCTGAGAGGGGTAAGATATAACATTCTAATTTCGACATGTTAAGTTCTAGATGCCCACGGGAAAACCACGTCTGGTTGGTAGTTGGAAATGCAGAATTGCATCCCAGGCAATAGATAGATATGTGGATAGTCAACTTAGGCCTGAGATTCATTATGTAAGTGGTGGTTGAAGCCATAGGGCTTTGTATAGTTACCTCAGAACCCTGACAGACACCAGCTTTTAAAAAAAAATACTTAAAAACAATTTTTTAAAAAAATTAATACAATTTTTAAAGGTTCCACTCCATTTACACTCCCTTTGCCATACAGTACATCCTTGTAGCCTATCTGTTACCCACTAGTTTGTACTTCCTACTCCCCCACCCCTATATTGCCTCCTAAACTGGTAGTCACTAGTTCTTTAAATCTGTGTCTGCCTCTTTTTTGTATGTTCATTCGTCGTTATTTTAGATTCCACATATGTGATATCATACAGTATTTCTTTTTCTCTGTCTGCCTTTATTTCACTTAGCATAATGCTTTCCAGGTCCATCCATGTTGCTGCAAATAGCAAAATTTTCAAACATCAGCTCTTTAAAGAAACAGGTCAGATGTGGTTCAGCAGAAGAGACAGGAGAACTTAAGGGCAGAGGAGGAAAAAGCTTCAAGGAAAAGACAGATGAAGGGTGTGCTTAAGTGTTTGGCAGCCAGGGAGTTATTGCTGGTCTCACAGAATTTAGTTTCAGAATAGTGACAGAGACAAAAAGCAAAGCTTCTTGAAAACGTGAAAGAGGCATTGGTGAAGGGAAGAGAAATGGAGAGATGGAATTAAGGGAAGTTTCATGAAGGGTGATGCAATGGATCAGTACAGGCAGAGCAGAGAGAAAGAATGAAGCTAATGATGTGAATAATTATAAACATGTCAGGATTTTTGTTTTGCCCTTTTTTTCAGGCTCTGTACCAGACCATTGTCATTTTATTTTATAGCTCTAAGAGTAACGAACCCACTGTTAGTGGAGACCATGTGAAGATCAGAGAGTTGCAGAGTAACAGTGTAATCAACATGTGGAAGCGGTCTTCCAGTAGTTAACCATTCAGCTACAATTAAACCCTATTTATGAAATTTTAATAACTTACTGATTTCTTGGCTGTGCATCTCATGGTTCTTTGTTTTTGTTTTTGTTTTTAATTAATAGACTTAATTTTTTAGAGCAGTTTCAGATTCATAGCAGGATTGAGCAGAAAATACAGAGTTCATATATAACACTCCCCACTTACATATATGCTCCCCTACCCTCAATAGCCCTCATCAGTGTGGCATATTTGGTACAATCGATGGACCAATATAGACACATTATTATTAACCAAAGTCCATAGTTTAAATTAGGGTTCACTCTTGATGTTGTACATTCAATGGGTTTTGATAAATACATAATGACATGTAGCCATGACTATAGTATCATACAGAATAATTTCATTGCCCTAAAAATCCCTTGTGCTCTGTCCAGTCATTCCTCTCTCCCTCCCTTTCCCCAAACCCCTGGAAACTACAATCTTTTTATTGTTTCTATAGCTGTGTTTTTTCCAGAATGTTGTTTGGTTGGAATTGTACAGTTTGTAGCCTTTTCAGACTGGCTTCTTTCATTTAGTAATACGTCTTTTAAGCTTCTTCCATGTCTTTCATGGCTTGATAGCTCATTCCTTTTTTTTTTCCTTTTTACTGCACATATATTTTAAACTTTACATATATGTACTATTCATTGTTTCTGAGAACATTTAGAACTTCAGCTTTTTAAACTTACATATCAAAGGAATAAAGCCAACCACAAAGTAAGAATTAATTCAAAAAGATACATACACCCTGCTGTTAACAGCAACATTATTTATAATTGCCAAGATATGGAACCATCCTAAGTGCACATCGATAGTTGAATAGATAATGAAGATGTAGCCTATATATATGTAATACAATACAACTCACCATAAGAAAGCAGGATATTTTGCCATTTGCAGCCCTTCATTCACTTTTTTTTTTCACTTCAAAAACTAGAATTTTATAACTGGCATAAACATTTCCATTACATCAAAAACAACAAAATACCCAGAAATAAACTTAACCAAGGAGGAGGTTACCTATACTCCGAAAACTGAAATGATACAAAGAAACGGAAAAATTTCTTGTACTCTTGGATTGGAAGAATCAGCGCTGTCAAAATGGCCACACTGCCCAAGGCAATCCAGAGATCCAGTGCGAGCCCCCTCCAAACACCCACGACATTCCTCACAGAACCAGAACAAACAATTCCAAAATTTATAAGGAACCACAAAAGACCGTGAACAGCCAAAGCAGTCTTTTGTAGGTCTTTTTTTTTTCTTTTTCTTTTTGTTCTCTTTTCTTATGGTTTGATGACTAGAGAAGACCCTTTAACATTTGTTGTGAAGCTGATATGGTAGTACTGAATTCCTTTAGCTTTTGTTTATCTGTGAAGCTTTTGATTTCTCCATCAAGTCTGAATGAGAGCCTTGCTGGATAGTGTATTCTTGGTTATAAGTTTTCCCCTTTCATCACTCTAAATATATTGTGCCACTCCCTTCTGGCCTGTAGAGTTTCTGTTAAAAATGAGCTGATTTGGGGAGTTCCCTTATAAGTTATTTGTTGCTTTTCTCTTGTTAATTTTATTATTTTCTCCTTAATTGTTGTCAATTTGATGACTATGTGCCTTGGTGTGTTCCTCTTTGGGTTGATCCTTTGTGGTACTCTCTGTGCTTCCTGGACTTGGGTAACTGTTTCCTTTCCCAAGTTGGGGAATTTTTCAGTGATTATCTCTCCAAAAATTTTCTTGGGTCCTTTGTCTCTCTCTTCTCTTTCTGGGACCCCTATAATGCAAATATTAGTGCACTTCATGTTGTCCCAGAGTTCTCTTGAACTATCTTCATTTCTTTTTCAATTCTTTTTTCTTTTTTCTGTTCTGCAATAGTGATTTCCACTAATCTGCCTTCTAGCTTACTGATCCGTTCTTCTGCCTCACTTAGTTTATTCTTGGTTCCTTCCAGTTTGTTATTCATTTCAGTGATTTTATTATTCAACTCTTGGTATTCTTTATATTTTCTAACTCTTTGCTAAAAACCTCGCTCTGTGCATCTATACTCCTTTTGAGTTCTCTGAACACCTTGGCCATCATTACTTTAAACTCTTTCTCAGATAAATTGCCTATCTCCTCATCACTTATTTCTTCTGGGATTTTATCTTGTGCCTTGGCCTGGGAGATATTCCTTTACTGCCTCATATTGTCTATCTTTCTATGTGTTTGTGGATTCCTTCTACAGGCTTTGGGATTGTTGTTTTCTTATTTCTAGTATCTGCCCCTAGTGAATGAGGCTGGACCAGAGGCTTATGCAGGTTTCCTGGCAGGAGGAGCCGGTGCCTGCCCGCTGCTGGGTGAAGCTTGGTCCTGGACCTCTGGTGGGTAGGGCTGTGTCTAAAGGCCTTTTGTGGTTTAGGAAGTCTACTGATGGGTGGGGCTGTGTTCCCACACTGTATATTGTTTGGCCTGAGGCTTCCCTACAGGCTGTTGGGTGGAGCTAGGTCTTAGTGCTAATGATCTGATCAAGATGTCAGACTCCAAGAAAGCTCATATAGATGAACACTCTTGGAATGTCTGCCACCAGCTTTTATGTCCCCAGGATGAGCTGCAGTCATCTCCCACATCCCCAGGAGACCCTCCAAATCCAGCAGGGAGGTCTTGCCCAGGTTCCTATGAAATCATTTCCTCCGCCTTTGGACTTGGCACACGCAAGTTTCCGTGTATGCTTCCCAAGCAAATGGAGCCTCCGTTTCCCCCAGCCCTGTGGGGCCCCTGGAGCCAAGCCCCGCTGGCCTTCAAAACCAGATGTTCTGGGGTCTCCTTCTCCTCCCAATGCAGAACCTGGGCTGGGGAGCCTGATGTGGGGCTTAGAGCTCTCATTCCTGTGGGAGGGCCTATGCAAATTACTGTTCTTCAATTTGTGGGTCACCCACCCAGGGAGTATGGGGCCCAATTATATCACAAGCGCGTCCCGCCTACCGTCCTGCTGTAGTTCCATCTTCATGTTTCCAGTTGCAGAAGATCTTTTTTGCTAGGTTCCAGTCTTCTTTTCAACGGTTGTTTAGCATTCAGCTATTTGCATTGTAGTTGCGAGGAGAGGTGAGCTCGTGGTCCTACCACTCTGCCCTCTTGACCGGAAATCATCTCATGTTTCTGTTTTATTGAAAATCAAAGTAAGTTTGTATGTTCCATAATGATTAAGGTACAGCATTTTGGGTAATTTTCTTCCTATAATTAAACGCCATAAGTTCAGTAAACTTATTTGAGCTCACTTGCAAGGCACAGCTCTTGGTACAAGGTACACAGAAATGTACAAAACTGGACTCTTCAATGATGTCAGTTTACTATGGGACCGAAGAATGCACAGTGTAAAATATAATGTGATATAACAAGTTTTATTCAAGACGTGTAACATACTCAACCCAATAGAAGCACAGAAAAAGTGATAGATTTAGCCTGGAGAACTGAGGGGATCTTTCCGTATGTGGGCCCTGACCTGAGTCTGACCCATGTCTCTTTCCCACATTATATTCTCATTGAAATATAGCATATTTGAAGTTTTAATTTTCCTTGCAGTCTTTTTTAAAAATTATTTTTATTGAGTTATAGTCATTTTATAATGTTGTATCAATTTCCAGCACAGAGCACAGTTTTTCAGTTATACATTAACGTACATATATTCATTGTCACATTCTTTTTCACTGTGAGCTACCACAAGGTCTTGTATATATTTCCCTGTGCTATATGGTATAATCTTGTTTATCTATTCTGCATATGCCTGTCAGTATCTATAAATTTCGAACTCCCAGTCTGTCCCTTCCCACCCCCGTCCTCCTTGGCAACCGTAAGTTTGTATTCTATGTCTATGAGTCTGTTTCTGTTTTGTATTTATGTTCTTCTTCTTTTTTTTTAGATTCCACATATGAGCGATCTCATATGGTATTTTTCTTTCTTTCTGGCTTACTTCACTTAGAATGACATCCTCCAGGGACATCTGTGTTGCTACAAATGGCGTTACATTGCCATTTTTATGGCTGAATAGTATTCCATTGTATAAATATACCACCTTTTCTTTATCCAGTCATCTGTTGATGGACATTTAGGCTGTTTCCATGTTTTGGCTATTGTAAATAGTGCTGCTATGAACATTGGGGTGCAGGTGTCATCTTGAAGTAGGGTTCCTTCTGGATATATGCCCAGGAGCAGGATTACTGGGTCATGTGGTAAGTGTATTCCTAATCTTTTGAGGAATCTCCGTACTGTTTTCCACAGTCACCAAACTGCATTCCCACCAGCAGTGTAGGAGGGTTCCCATTTCTCCACAGCCTCTCCAGCATTTGTCATTTGTGGACTTTTGAATGATGGCCATTCTGACTTGTGTGAGGTGATACTTCATTGTAGTTTTGTTCCTTGCATAGTCTTAATCCTGGTATTGCCATTAAGTTTTGTTTCTCTAGTTCCTAATATAAATATTTCTCCAAACTCTGTTCCTTGAAGGCACACAATAAAGAGATAGTAAAATGAGGAAACAAACAAGTGAATCAATATGTATGACTAGACTAATAGCTTCACAAGGACAAGATGTTTGTTTTGTTCAGTGGTGTATTTCTAGCACTTAGAGAAGTGCTTGGCCTATCAGTAGGTCCATAAATACTTTTTGACTGAATAGAGGGGAAAGGGAGGGAGGGAGAGAAGAAAGGAAGGAAAAATTAAAATATTTTCAATTCTAGAAGAGCAAAGCAAAGGACAAAAAACCCAACTCTGACAAAGAACAATTTTGAAAAAATTAAACATTTGGAACAGAGATTTGATTATAGTCTGAAAGAAATCTGAATTTCACTAAATTAACTTTTATTTGTTTCATTATTATGAATAATCCAGTGTGGTAACATTTTCTTTCATACAGCTTTCAATAGATTAGGCACAAAAATTGAATTTTTGTGATAGACAAAAGCTTTTACAAACAAGAAGCCCCCTAAACGTTTTATAGTAATTTTTTTTAGAAGATCATCTCTACTTTGTCTTCATAGTTTCTTCTGTCTTGTATTGCCCTAGTACTCCATTTTAATTTTACTCTCCGAGGATTTTCATGTAATATACTACTTTAAAATTATTGGATTTTTATTCTAACATACTGATTCTTTAGAGGTCACACTTGGGAGCACATTTGAGTCATCTCAAAAATTAGTTTCTTATCTGTTATATACCCAAGATAATATACAGCTTCTTAAATGTATGGAATTATAATGTCTGTAGTAAATATAGTATCTGATATCAACATATGTAGTAGTGAAACTGCTTTATAATTTTATCTACTTAATGAATTCATTTAAATTTTTTCATTGCCCTGTGCTTTATTTTCCGCTCACTACATGTGAATCAAATTAAGATAGTTTATTTAGAAGCTGTATTGCCAAGCAGCTATGGAAGGCTTCTTTGGCTTATATTTTGAATTTTTTCCCCCTTTGTCTTTGGCCAACAGCTCAGCCCCTTTGGTGTCCCATCTGCTTCACACACGACAGCTATGGCACATTTCCATTCATCTGGGTTAGAAAATACAGACACCTTTAAGTAAGCTTGGATATTACCTGCCATTGCTGTGGGTTCAGTACAGTTAAAGACAGGAAACTTTTTGTTTTTGTTTTCCCCAGAAATTGATGCAGTTAAGCCCATTACTGTGAATTTGTAGTTTCTGTTTGAAATATCCCTCATTGAATTCTAGAAATTAATTGTTTTCAGACATATAAGCATTCACCCAAAGGGATAGCATGTTGCTACACTCCCTCTTTGCTTCCTCACTCTTCATATTAAGTTCTTATCACCATACTGGTGATTGGTTCTGCTTTTTGACTGATAACTCTTGATTTCAGCTTTCCTTAAAGAGTCTAAACTGGTCTAGGGCAGATCCTACTTTTGGAATTCCAAATAATAAAATTTTTCTCCTAACTTTGTAGTCAGTATACCCATGAATTAGGAAAGTAACTTTTTTTAAACCCAAATTATCAACAGCTTAATAATAGCACTATTTATTTTTTCTGTTGATTTGTTAATTTATTTATTTTAATGCATCTTATCTCATTCCAAAAAAGAATTTGGAGAAGCTCAAAATAATAATAGTAGCACAGCATTATAAAAAATAAATCATTCAGGGCCATGGGAAGTTAAGAGTGAAGGGATAAAGTTAGTTCACAAAAATTATTCAGAAGGTTTTGCTGATCAGTGGATAAACTTGGGTGTTAATTCAGCTCTAAACTTGTTAGTGATCTAAACAAAGATGGAGACACGCTCAGTTAAGAGTCCCAGGATCCCCAGGATGAAACATAGAGCTTTTCCTTTCAAAAGAGTATGAGGGAAAAATATTCCCCAGGGGCTTTCATATAGGGAGCACTAGCTGATAATAGACAATATTCTCACAATAAACACAACAGTAAATTTATGATAATTGGGCATTTACTATGGACAAGGTGCTGTATTAAGTCCTTTATGTGTATTTTCTTATTCAATACCTTACAGTGACTCTGTGAAGTAATTATTTTCAAATTAGGAAACTTAGGTCCAAGAGGTTAGGTGACTTGTCCAAGATCACATAGTAAGTGGGGGGAAAGGATTTAAAAACAGGCAAATCTGATTCACTGTCCTCACCCTTAATCATTTTTCTGTAGTGTATTCATGTTATTATTTTTTTGTTGCACTCCTCAACGTAAGTCAGAAGCAGGACCAAAAAATGAAATCCAAGAAAAGACATTCTAAGAGAGGATCAAAGCAATGCCATCTAAATATACAGTCAGATCTCTGAAGGTCCTACTTTGGCCAGGAGTAAAATTTAGTTAACCTAGAACTGTATTCTTAACCTTTGTTGGGTCTCTTTGATGATCTAGGGTAAGCTACAGACTTTTTCTTCAAAAGCTACACATATGTACTATTTTAGGCAACTCACAGACCTCCTTTCCCTCTTACCCCTCCCCAAAAAACCCCCAAAACTATACATAGATCTAGAGTTGGACAGCAGAGAGTCTAAGGCAATAAGCTGATAAATATTAGCTGTTTCAAATAGGAACAGATCTTTTTGCATTAACTGGCTGTTGACTGTTAGATGGCTTGTCTCTTCTTAAGTGACAAGCGAGGAGATAATTCACTAGATTCCAAATCCCAGATCTCACAGTACTTTAGCCAACTCCCAGGGGTGGGGGAAGTATATGAAAACTTCTATTTATTTAAATTTATTAAAGCAATGTCTACCTTATTAGTACCTTTGATGGTCTCACTACTTAGTCAAAGGATGAATCATTTTTTATTTTTATTTATTTTTGCTGTGAGCGTTATTTTCTTATAGTAAAATATATATAACATAAAATTTGCTATTTTAACCATTTTTTAAGTGTACAGTTAAATGGCATTAAGAACATTCAACATTGCTGTGTAACCATCACCACTGGTCCTCTCCAGAACTTTTTCATCATCCCATACTGAAACTGTACCCATTAAACAATAATGACTCCTTATGCCCCCTCCCCTCTAGCCTCTAGCAACCACTACTCTACTTTCTGTCTCTATGAATTTATCTATTTTAGGTACCTCAATTAAGTGGAATGGAATATTTGTCCTAATGTATCTGGCTTAGCATAAAGTCTTCAAGGTTCATCCATGCTGTAGGATGTACCAGAATAGAACGCATCATTTTAGCAGTTGTATTCTGGTTCTCACTTCTCCTGGAGTAAATTGAAGTGTTGTGCTGACCATTTTATTCAGACTAACTGTAGGGATAGGTGAAAACCAAACTATGAAATCAAACCTTTTAATATTTTAGGGAGACGTGTAATGATTGTCCCTGAAAACTAGACTAACAATACTGTAAACAGTACTTTTCAAAGTGCCTTTGTCAGACATCTAGCAGTATGACCCAAGAATTCTCTGCTTGCTTGGTAGTATATGGCCCAGTTTCATACAGTGATTATACAGCCAGAGGTCTACACACAGTTATCCTTTAGGTATCAAGGTACTTCTCAACCAGTCTGACCTGGATCAGAATCCTAACTCTGCCACTAACTGTATGATCATAGACAAATTACACAACTTCTCATACCTCATATATAAAATGAGAATGATTATAGGTACCTCCCTCAGTGTTGAGATAACATGTGTAAAGCCCTTAGTGTAGTGCTGGTATAATGCAGACTTGATAAATGTTTAGCTTTTATTAGTAGTATTATGCCTAGTGGTAATGCTGCAGATGGTGAACATCTCTTTATGACTCTTTCTGTACTGGAGAGCATTTGGAGAAACTGCTGACTTTCAACCTGTTTTCAGCATAGGCTATCCTTGTGTTTAGTACTTTTTTGGCAGAGTCTCCCCTCAGTGCCTTTTCTCAAATGACCCATTTCTGATGGCAAAAAGGCTGCTTGGATGGTTACCCCCACTCTGTTGATCCTAGTAGTTCATAACCTCTGTGCAAGGCTTTAAACTATGTGTGGTGAGTTTTAAGACTTTTCCTGGATTCACATTGTTTATTTCCCCATTGTGCATCAGCTGCTGCTAATTCTTCTATGTGCTGTTTCTCCTTCCTTACACACAGGAAATGTATCCCCTAAAGGTATTTTAAAAGAGTGTCTAACAGAGCTTATTCAAGGGGAAAATGCCTGGCTTATGAACAGATGTGTAACAGGTCTGGGAGGATGAGAAAGTGTGAGAGATAGGAGATAGAGAGAATTATAGTAAATGCAGTCCCTTACCCTAGTATCCTTCTGAAAGTGTTTTCTCATTGATCACCTGCATTGGAAGAGAAAAGTTGATATTTATTTTCTTAAATAGTAAGGACTACATTTCTGTAATATAATATACTTTATGAGAGACTTTCAGAGTCACTACTTATTCCTAAAAGATACAAAGTATAAATTATATTCAGCTTTATTTTACACTGGCTTTATACGTATGGATGTTTTGCAGTATTCTTACTCAACTAAAAATTATTGCTTGAACCATCAATATTTATGGTATATTAATCAAAAATTATTGTGAACTTACCTGTTTTCATGGATCCATATAGACAACACTATGAAACATGAGAGGGCAGTTGGTACAGTAGTTTATTATTTTGCTTATCTGAATATTGACATTAATTATTACTTAATCCTTTTGTGCCTTAGTTTTCCTCTGTAAAATGGAGGTGATAATAGTACCTTCTTCACAGAGTTGAGGATTAAATGATGAAGTGCTTAGAACAGTTCTTACTTTGTTATGAGCATGTAAATGTTATTTACCATGATTATTAGTACAAATCTTAGCTTTTATTCAGATTATTAATTAAGTGTTCTGAATTCGTTATCAAACACATCTTGACATTCATGATTTCTGGAAATAATCCTTCAAGTACTAGAGTTCTGTTGTAGATTAATTTGTTAGAGATATTGAAAAAGGTTCATTATTTTTAGTGTAAACTTCTAAAATAACATTGACTTCACTACTTAACTCTACAACTTCATTAAGCATTGTTTAACTTTTCAGTCAGGAAGAACTGTCCATTCCCTTTCAAAAGAATATTTATCTCATTTTCAGATTTGCACTGAATCACTCTTTGGCACGTAAAATGTTATCTTTAGAATCTGTTTTGCAGATGTGGAGGCTGCTGCTTTGAAACTTGGTTTAGTAAAAATTTTATATATGTATTGTATTTCAGAGGCATTTAAAAAAATAAAGTATAATGACTGTAATCATGAAGAATAATGCCTTCATACTTCAGTGGCCTGTTGGAAAGCCTGCTTGCACCTGCTAATATCCAGGGAGAAGCTGATCCAGAAATACTGTTGAGCCCTGGCAGCACCAGGGCAGAGGGTGGGTGGAGGCAGATTACTGTAAGACTTGTCATACCCACTTTATCCTGTGTTGACTACCATATTCTGTTTCCTCTTCCTCCATATCTTCCCCATTCTCCACCTCCACCCACTGGGCTTTGTATTGCTCTTGTCAGAAGTTAGTGTCACTTCTTAACATAAATTAAACAGTCATTTGTAATTATAGGCAACTACTTATTTCTCCATATTTTAAGGTCAAATCCACATGTGATTTCTTATTTTGATGTATATAATAAGAATAATTAATTAGTGGACTAGCACACCCCAGGTGGATTGGTTGTGAATTTCCCCAATCATGTACATAGAAATGCAGTGGCAGGATGACAGAATTCTTCTGTCTGTTCCCAGTGCCTTCTCCCGAAGAGTTGTTTTTCATCAGTGATTTCTTCGTGTTTATTTCCAATTGGTCAGAAATACATACGGTTAGAAGCACTGGATCTCTACTATTTTAATTTCATTTTCTTGTGTTTCTCTCTTCTCAGATTTTCCATTTCTATTAATAACAGCATCATTTTCCTTTGTCTAGGAACTTTGTCAGGGACACTGTCTTCATTCCTTCTTGGCTCCACACTCTGCAGCCATGGGCCAAGTCCTGTTGCTGGAGCACCAGTCCAGGCAGACTTTGGGGTACACTGCTTGCCTAGGAGAGGAGTTCAGGCCTGTCCTTCATGATCCCAAACCTCTTTTGGTGTTGAATCTCCATTGCTTCCCAAAGTTTACAGAATACTGTGCACACTTCCCAGCTGGGTTTGCAAGGTCTTTCCCAATCCAGTCCCAGCCTGTTTCCATTTTCATCCAGACATGTGTAAAACACCTTCCACCCCCTGACAACATGCACACACACACACTATGACTGTATCAGACTATATTCACCATTCCTTTCAAGGCCTTTTCTTGTGGTATTCCTTCTGCCATAAATTCCCTTCTTCAAAATCTACCCTATAACTCCTTCTTCCCATTTAGGAGACAAATCAAATGTTCTATCCTCTCCTCAGCCTCTCTTCCTCAGTTCCATTCTTTTGCATCCTTTTACCCTAGCTAGGCTTTATCAATTCTTATCTGTATTTTTTATTTCTTATTTTTTTCTCTTACTGTTTTTTTTTTACTGAAGTATAGTTGATTTACAATTTTGGGTTAGTTTCAGGTGTACCACAAAGTGATTCAGTTTTATTTGTGTGTATATGTGTGTGTGTTTGTGTATTTTCAGATTATTTTCCGTTATAGGTTATTACAAGATATCAAATATAGTTCCCTGTGCCACACAGTAAATCCTTGTTGCTTATCTATTTTATGTGTAGTAGTCTGTATCTGTTAATCCCTTGCTTCTAATTTATCTCCTCCCTCCCAATTCCTATCTGTATTTAAATAGCATTTTATGCAGGAGCACTCTATGACTGCTGTCTCTCCATTATAACTTCCCACTCCTAATTCCATAGTATTTTGACTTCTGCTCCGATCCTTCTACTAAAGTTGCTCTTGCAGGCCTCATCTATGACCTTTATCTGTTAAATCCAATAAAGGCCTTTTACTCCTTATTTTACTTAATATCTCTTTGGAACTGACATTCTTGATCATACCATCCTTTTAAACTTTCTCCATTGTCCTTCCTAACACTGCCCTGTCCTTCCTCTCATACCTCTTTCTTGTCTTTTGTCTCACTCGTTTTCCTTTTGGCTGCCTATTTCTTAAGTATCTGTTCCATGGAGATTTGTCTTCTGCAGTTCCCGCAGTATCTTTGTCTGCATTCTGATGACTCCTAATTGTATTCCTTTCCCTTGCCCTGTACCGCAAGATTCTCCACCTGGTTGCCACACAGATATCTGAACCTTAACCTGCTGTTACTTCCTTTAATATTACTATCTTTTGTCTTAACATCGCACTTTCCACAACTCTGTCTGACTGAATGAATGGCGCCACCTCCTTTCCCTCCTCAAAGTTGTTTTTCTTTTACACTCTCTTTACCTCACTGCCTTAGCCCAGGCCTTGATCGTCGCTCACCTGGGCTATGCAGCCTGAAGACTTGTCCCCTCCACTCAGTCTTCTCCACTGCCATCCCAAGTGGTTTCCTAAAACACAGGTCTGATTATATAACTTAAGTCACTCCTCTATTTAGTGGCTCCATAGTCTCCTGGAGTATAAAGCCTATAATCCCAGTACAGCTTATAGGATACCCTTTACACTCTGTATTGGGTACCCGTTACACTCTGGTATTGCCAACAATTATTAGCCATCTCATCTTCTACTCATGCTCGCTGAGCACCTCGTCCTCTTGTCAAAGCAAACAACTTCTTGTTCCTAGAGTAAGCTGTGCTTTTGCAAGCCTTCATATCTTTGCATCTTCTACACCAATTCCTAGAGTTCACCCCTTTCCCCCAACTATGAATTTCACTGGCAGAATCTCAACTCTTCCCCCAAAACACACCTCTGAGGAACCCTTTCCAGATCTTTCCAAATGAGCTATCTCTTTCCCTTCTCTGGATGCTGCCTCATGATGTGATGACACCCCCCTCCCCACTTTATCTCCGCCATGAGGGTATCTATTCTTGGAGAACAGGTACCTTTGTATTCTCAGGTATCCACCAAGATATCTAGCCTGTAGAAAGTATTTAATATATAGTTGTTGAATTATGGTCCTATAGCTTACTGTTTGTATGTTATTTCCACCAGCCAAGCTGTGATTTCCATGAAGGCAAAGGCTCTGTCCTAGTCAATCTTTGTTTCCTCGGAGCTAGAAACAGTGCTCATTGCCTCAACAGAAGTTAATGGGAGCAAATCATGTTGAAGAACATTTCAGGAGAATTCAAGAGTACAAGAGTACTGAAAGATAACTAGATGATGATAATATATATTGTAAATCTGGCATAAGATTTTAATTTTATTGAAAGCTTATTATATGTACATAGTGATGCTAGGAGTCAAAATGAGTATCTGTTTGGAAGATGCTGATTCACAATTTTAGGTCTTTGAAGGTCTTCATATAGTCTTTTGAAATACTTGTGAAGCATTTTTGCCATAAGTCTGAGTAGAACAATTCTCAGCATCTATTTGTGAGTGTTCTCTTAAAACACTGCACTACTTCTCTCATGAGCTTCATGATGGGTTAAAGTGAAATGGCCTAAAGGGAAAAAAAGGAATCTACTGCTTTGACTTATTTGGATATACATCTGAATATGTAGTTTTCCCTTCTCTTTCTCTCCTTTTCTCTTCCTATATTTAAGGTCACTTATTAAGATATAAATATATAATATATTAATCAATATATTATATATTTATATCTGTATATCCTATTTATACACAAACCTTTAAGCAGTTGGACGTTTGCTATCTGGTGCAAGGTTTTAATTTAATGTTGGTAGGAAGCTGTTGAGTACTACTTCACCTGCAGGTCACTTGGACTAGAACTCTGTGTAATTTAGTTTCCTTTATTTCTTAATTTACATACTAGACTCTGATCTCTCTTGTTGTTTGATTTAATGAAATAAAAGATTTAAAAAGTGCTTTGTAAAGTGCTTTAGGGTTATTTGGTTTATAAGAGCAGGGCATATTTTTGTCTAGTAAGAATATTGGGATATATTTTAAATTGAGAATTTCATCTAATTCCGTTTGACCCACTTTCTCATCTGAGGTTTCTGAAAGTGATTTTCAGAGATGTTTAATTTTTTATGGTTTTTCCTAGGAATTTATTGAGATGTTCGGCTATCCTGATTCCAGCTAAAACTAGGAGAGGATGGGGCAATTAAATGATTTTTAGTATATTCACAGAGTTGGTTAACCATTACAACAATCTAATTTATAAGAGTTCCATCACCCTAAAGAAAATCCATATTTACTCATTCCCCATTCTTACTCCCAGCCCTAGGCAAACAGTAATCTGCTTTCTGTCTATGTATTTGCTTTTCATGCACGTTTCAGATAACTGGATTATACAGCATATGAGTTTTTGTGTCTAACTTCTTTCACTTAGCATGATACATTTTGAGGTTTATCCATGCTGTAGTATGTAGAGGGTTGAGTAGTAGCCCCCCAGAGATATTTCCATATCAAACTCCTGGAACCTGTCAATGTTACCTTATTTAGAAAAGGGATCTTTACAGATAAAATTCTTTAGGATCTTGAGATGAAATCATCCTGGGTTATCCAGGTGGACCTTAAATCCAATAACAAATATTTAGACAAAAAAGGAGAAGACACACACAGGGGGAGGCCATGTGAAGATAGAGGCAGAGATTGGAGAGATGTGGTTATTAGCCAGTGAAGCCAATCAGTGCTAATAGGCACCATAAGCTGGGAGAGGCAAGACGGAATTCTCCTGTAGAGCCTCCAGAGAGGGCAGACTTCTGGCCTTCAGAACTGTAAAGAAATAACTTACTGTTGTTTGAAGCCACCCAGTTTGTAGTTATTGTTATGGCAGCCTCAAGAAAGTCATATACTATAGTGCGTATCACACCTTTTTCTTTTTTACTGCCAAACAAGTGGTTTTCCATTGTATGACAATTTAACATTTTGTTTATCCATTCACCAGTTGATAGAAACTGGGGTGTTTCCAGTTTTTGTCTGTTACAAATAATGCTTCTGTGAAGATTCATGTTAAAGTTGTTGCACGAGGATATGTTTTCAGTTCTCTTAAGTGGATACTTAGGATTAGAATTGCCGAGTCATGTGGTAAATCTGTGTTTAATATTTTACAAAACTGCCAAACTGTTTTCCAAACTGGCCACCATTTTACATTCCTACCATTGAAGTGTAAGGGGTTCCAGTTTCTTTACTTCCTCACTACGTTTATTATTGTCTGTCTCTTGATTATTGCTGTCTAGTGAGTATGAAGTGATATCCCATTGTGATTTTTTAAATCATCTTTTTGTGTGTGTGTGTGGGGGGATTGTGTGTGTGTGTAGGTACTGGGGATTGAACCCAGGACCTCATGCATGCTAAGCATGCGCTCTACCACTGAGCTATACCTGTCCTCCCTTTTAGACAATTTTAAAGGTTACTTTACATTTACGGTTATTATAAAACATTGGCTATATTCTCTGTGTGGTACAACACACCCCTGAGCCCATCTTACATCTCACTGTGACTTTGATTTGCATTTCTTAATAACAAATGATGTCAGGCATCTTTTTATGTGCTTATAGGCACTTGTATATATTTAGTGAAATATGTATTCAGATCTTTGGCCCATTTAAAAAATGGGTCACTTATTTTTTATTAAGTGTAAAGTTCTTTACATATTCTCAATACCAGTCCCTTCTCAGATATATGATTTACAAATATTTCCTCCAAGTTTATGGCTTGTCTTTAAACTTTCTTCATAGTATCTTTTGAAGCACATACAATTTGTTGATGTCCAACTTAATCTTTTTTCCCCCTTTCATCATTTGTGCTTTTAGTGTTGAACCATGCCCTGATACTAAGTCATGTTTTAAGAGTTTTACATTTATGTATATAAATGTTAGACATAACATAAAATGATCTCTTTTGAGTTAATTTTTGTCTGATGTTAAGTAAAGGTCCACATTCATCATTTTGCATATGGATATCCAACCGTCCCAGCATCATGTTTTGAAAAGACTGTTCTTTTTCTGTGAAATTGTTTTGGCATATTTGTTGAAAATCAATTGGCCACAAATGTAAAAGTATAAGGGGTTATTTATTGTGGCATTCATTCCTTACTCTAAGTCTAGATTTCATAAAGCTGAATTTTAATAATTATAAGTGTAGAACATTAACATTTCTTCTGAAAGCAACTGCATTTTTATTGCAATTACCATGTGTATGTAGTGTGCATAATGTGAATTATGTGTGTTTAAAGATTGTGGGTTTATATAGAAGTTAGAACATTTTCCCCATTTGTATGGGACAATACCTTTAATACCTGGGCATTTTTGAAAAGAAAGTTCTTCTTGTTGGATGTGTTCTGCCAAGAGAGCCAGCAAGTTTCAGACTCTTACATCACTCAACTTGCCTGTGTAGTCTTTCGAGAAAAATTAAACCAAGATCTCTTAAGTGATTTCCATACAAAATTAATGCTTCCCTTGACTTCTGCCAAATGCTGTGATGCATTTATGCAGCAGATGCCAGAAAGTTTAGAACTCGTATCTGGAAAGAATTCAAAATTTTAAGATAGAAAGCATTTGTGCCTCGGGCAATGTAATGACCCCACCTGTGTCTTTTTCTTGTCTTCTGGGTGTTTTCATTTTGTGTCCAGAAAGGCCCAGGCAGATCCTTCTTCTATTTTTAAATCTTTGTAATGAAACACAGTTTTAATTTTACAAGACCAGATCTCACTCCAAGTTTCAAAATATGTGTTCTTCAGCGTTAAATGTTTTGACAGATACCTAATGGCCTAGCACTTTAGCATCCATTTTTTCAGGCACAGATTCAGAGAATCAGAGCCATAAAACCATAGTGTAATTAGTCACCATCAGATGCTATGTAAATTTATATTTCATCCATCTATATGCTAGGTTAGCTTCTTTCTTTGTTATTTTGATAACTAGCTCAACCTGCTAATATCTCCTGAAACAAATGGAGTATACTTAGTTATTGGGTTTATTAACTTTAATATTTAATTTATGGTCTAAGAGGAAGAGCAGAAAGGAACCAGTATTTATTGAGTGCCTACTGTGTTCCAAGTACTGTTCTAGACACGTTTACATCCCTAATCTCATTTAATCCTCACAACCCCTCATTGTCGGTATTATTGTCCTACTTTTAGAGATGAAGAACTTTAAACAAGCCAGATAATGATAATGATACTTTATAGTACTTGTGTGGGGCCTTTCATATCATAATTCTAAAGTATCATCTGACATTTGGAGATGTTCAGTTATTAAAAAAAAGAGAAGCTATCATAATTTATCCCCATTGTTGCAGAACCAAGGGCAGAAAGAAAAGGCACATGAAGTATTTCTCAACTTTTTTGTGCATATTAACTATGCAAAACATTAGTGAACAGAGACAAGCAAACATTCATGAGGGGTAAGGCTTTATAATGCTCAGATAAAAATGGTACTGAAACAATTGAATATCCATATGCAAAAAAAAAAAAAAAAAGAACCCTGACTTCATAACACATATAAAAGCTAATTCTAATAGATCATAGACCTTGTTGTAAAACTTAAAACTATAAAATTTCTAGAGGAAAACAGAAGAGAATTTCTGTGACCTTGGTTTAGGCAAATAATTTTTAGATATGACATAAAAAATTTGATAACTCAGGCTTTGTCAAAATTTAAAATGTTTGCTATTTGAAAGACTATTAAAAATGAAAAAAAAACAGGCTAGAGACTTGGAAAATATTTGCCAAACACATGTCTGGTAAAGAACGTTTATCCAGAATATCTAAAGAACTCTCAAAACACAATAATAAGAAAATAAGCAACTAAATATTTAATATGGAGAGACACTGCACCAAATAAGAGAAACATGACAAATAGTACATGGAAAGATCTTCAGTATCATTTAAGAAAAGTAAATTAAAATCACAATACCTATACACACCTACTAGAATGGCTTAAAAATAAACAACTGATACTGCCAAGTGCTGATAAGGATATGGAGCTCTTATACATTGCTGGTGGAAATGCAAAAATGGAGTAACCACTTTGGAAAATAGCTTAGCAATTTCTTATAAAGTTAAACATACACATTCCATATGACTAGCAATTCCATTTCTGGACATTTAGCCAAGAGAATCAAAAACTTATTTTACAAAACAACAACAACAACAACAAAAACCCACCTGTATTTGAATATTTATAGTGACTTTATTTGTAACCACCTCAAACTGGAAATAACCCAGTATCCTTCATTTGGATAAATCCAAGTGGATAAACAGAATGTGTTATATCCATGTACTGGAATATTATTCAGCAACAAAAAGGAATGGACTAATGATATATGTAACGACAACTCAGATACATTATGCTAAGTTAAAGAAGCCAGACTGAAAAGGATACATACAGTATGATTCCTGTTATATAATATTGGATAAAGCTTTTAACTATAGGAATAGAGAACTGGTCAATCATTGCCAAATGTTAAAACTGGGGAGAGAAGTTTTCTATAATGAGGCAACATAAGGGAAGTTTCTGGAGTGATAGAACTATGTATTTGTCAAAACTCACAGAACTGCACATTTAAAGAGATGAATTTCATTATGTGTTATATCCCAGTAAGCTTTGTCTATCATCCATGCATCAGTAAGAGAAGTCTAGGCATAGAAAAAGTCTTTATTTCATCTTATTTTGAAATGTATTTTATCTAGCTGTAGAATATTAGATTGACTACTTTTTCTTTCAGAACTTCAAAGATGTTTTTCTGTAGTGGTTTGGCTTAGATGATTTCTGCCAAGAACTCATCTTTGTTTTTTTGAAGATGATGATGATGATGATTACTATCATTATTACTACTACTACTACTACTACTACTACTATTACTACTACTACTACTATTATTATTATTATTTTCTTCTCTCTCTCTCTGGGTCTTATAGATTTTATTCTAGTCTCCCTTAGTGGCAGTACTCCTTTGCCTGGGACTCTGAGCAGAAGGGTATACTGTCCCTCCCTCAGCTCTAGATTCCTGTTACTTCTTACTTGGTGAAAACTCAGGGTATTTAGCTTCCTCAAGAGGCATGAGATGCTGCCTGGGCCCTAGAGCAGGACATCATTCTTTTTCAGTAACCTATTTTTTCCAGTGTGTTTTCTGGTGTATGTTATATAACAGTATATCAGCATATGCAAGTTATTTAGAAAATAATGTGTGTATGTAGGAGGTATATGCTCAACAGTTTTACTGATGAGAATTGTTTGGAAGCTACTGCTTTAGAGGGTCAGAACTAATAACTGATAGATTTGAAGTAGAATTTGCCACTTGCTATTTGATTTGATGAGAACACAATTTGTATAGTTCGCTTTATTTCAGTGAATAACCTCATTTATAAGTGGAGAATGTTTTACAATGTACATTTTATTTAAAATATTTAAGTAAGCTTAAATATCATTTAAATATTAAATAAGTTTAAAACAATTATATTTATATGCATAAAAGGTGAAACAATGTTTTTGGACTCTTTTGTATTTTAAAATACTTTCTTTTTTATAAATGAAAATCTCCTTATTCTTTTTAGGACTGTGAGGACATGGGATGTTGAAAATCCAAAGAAGCAAAAAAATGTGTTTAAACCACGGACGATGCAGGGTAAAAAAGTAATTCCCACCACGTGCACATACAGTAGAGATGGAAACCTCATAGCAGCTGCCTGCCAGAACGGAAGCATACAGATCTGGGATCGAAATTTGACTGTAAGTCAAGGACATTTAAGTCCGTTTTTCTTGGAAGAAAACTACCTTATAAAGACAAACATCATGTTAAAATATTATGAAGATCAATTTCCTGAGTTTAGCCCTAATTTAAACTTCAGTGTTAGTTGATAAAACATTGGGACTTTTGCAGTAAACAGCATTTCAGCAAACATTCCAGCTCGGTATTTTCCGACGCGTATTAGATTTTGTTTTTAAAATAAACTAGATCTGTTGGTATAAAATTTAAAAAGCACAAACTGGTTTATTGTATGACATCTCAATGTACTTGATTTTGATAGCGAAGGATTTTATAGTAATATAAAACGAGACTAAGCAGAGAACTAGAAAATACGTTTTTAAAGATTTAAGAAGACCTTAAAATGATGAGGATGGTTCTTCAGTTTTTATGCAGTTATTTCTGTAGTAATTTAAATAATATTTTGTTTGGACATTCCACAACATTCCATTTGAGTATGTTTCACATTTTTTTCTTTTCAATTTTAGATCATTATTAGAATAAATAAATTTTGGAATTGGATAGGGATTGTAGAATTCCATAACCATAGAAATAATGAATATAAAAGCCTTTGGCTAATTCTTTGAATTACCAGTAAGCTTTAAAGGGGCTTTGTTATATGTATAGATGGTAAGACAAGAATTTTAAGTGGAATGACTCTAGATTACTAATGTTAAAATGAAAATCTGCACTAATGTTTTAATACAGATTGGTTATCTTATTTTAATAAAAGGTTCTGGTCAAATTATTAATTTAATAAATATTTATTAAGTACTTACTATATGACAGGCACTATTCTAGGCACTGGGAATACTGTAGATTATCAAAAAGTCCTGCCTTCATAGAGCTTACATTCTAGGTCTTTTTAAAAGTTATAAAAAATAATATTCTTTCAAATAAAATTGCCCATTAAGCATTTGCATTTTGAAAGAGGCCCCAGGAAAATAGTTGTCTTTTCAGACAGATGAGTTAGTCACTTTTCTTGGAATAAGGTAAAAAGTAATGATAGAGGAAAAAAGAATCCATGTTAATAATGCTGGAAATATCTTTGGTATTTTCTGTTTGTCAGATCTTTTTATTTCTGTTTTCATCTCTACTATAAACCCCATAAAGCTTCATAACAGCTCAGAGATTTTAAAAATCCTCTGAATTGTAAACTGAGTTTTAAATAAGCAATAAATTTTTTAGTAACTGGCTTTCATCGTCTCTGGGTGCTGTTGATTTAAACATAGAAATTCTAAAACCTGAAGTTTTCTTGTGAAGTTTTAATAGTGATGTGTTTGGTATAGTGTATGTGTGTGTGTCTAAATATGTTATGTGTATGTATATATGTATATATATTTGCCTTTTTCTTAGAGCTCATATATTTTTATAAAGTTGAGTATAATTTTTAAACATTGGCCTTGCATATCTCTTCAGATAGTTAATATATCTCCTATTTCTAGTTTTGTAGAAGACAAAGCTATTTGAATGCCAGTCCCCTCCGACCCTCAAAGAGTTTTAAGCCATTCTGCTCATTATAGTCTTTTATTCTATTTTGTTAGAATTTAATAAGATGTGAAAGGATAGCTTATTATACCACATCCTATTCATTATATTTCCTTCATATTTTTACATTGCATGTGTGTATGTTACCTGAAGACAAATTGAGAGGCAAAAACCTGCTAGCAGGAAACACAGTTTGATTTAAAAACAGATTTAAAATTTTCCTTACTACTACTTCAACAATAATTATCTATAGGGAAACACTAAAGCTGAGGTAAGAAACCATAGTTTTTCCACACAGTAGCTGAAGAATTACATGGCATCTAATGGTTAATACATACATTTTGTGACAATTAAGTAAAGCTACCATAATTGCCATGTTTAATCATAGAAGTCCTATTAGACCAACTTGAGCTTAAGCAAATTAAATGAAACATATTTGTTTTCTTAGAAGTAAGGTGTCTGTCAGTGATTAATTCCTATGTTCTTAAGACCTACCTTTATTCTAGAATTATGCTGACTAGTATGGTAGCCACTTGCCACATTGGATTGTTTCATTTTAAAATAATTTCAGTTCCTCAGTCATACCAGCTGCTTATTGGACAGCACAGATAGAAAACATTCCCGTCGTTGCAGAAAATTCTGTTGGGCGATGCTGCTCAAGAGGAGTGTTTGTTTGCCCAGCATCCCTCTCAGTCACATGATGATAGGCTGTCTTTCAGTCTGAGAAGATGGCCACTTCAGAGGAGCTTCTGCAGGTCTGCACTGCCTCCCTGGTCCCTCACCACCCCCATTCACCAGCATATATCTGAGCAACAGCAGGGAGATTAGTGCTTAGTTGGAGTAAAGTAGGGGAGGTGACAAAGCGGAGGTAACAGCATGCACCCTGACTCAGGGCCTTTACCTACGTTGAGCCTGTTAGCCTCCAGCACTCTTCTCCTAGACGTTCACGTGGCTTTTCTCCCTCACCTCTTTCAGTACTTGGCTTACATTTCCTCTTCTCAGCTAGGCCTTCCCTGACACCACACTATGTAAAATTGCAGCCTTTGCCCCACCAGTGGCACTTGGTGTCCCTTGTACTTTCTTCCATGGCATTGATCACCATCTGACATACTATACATATATTTTATATGTTTATTGGCTACTTCCCTCCAGTAGGATTTTGGTTCCATGAGGGAAAGGATTATTGTCTATTTTGTCCCTGCTGTATTCCCAGAGCAAATAATGATGACAGATCCTTAATAACTTTTTGTTGAATGGATGAGTGAATGAATGTTATTCTGAAAAGGTAACATAAAATGAGATTTTCAGTGTATTTCTAAGAAATCATTAAAAATAGTAGCATAAATAACTATCTTTGTTATATGAAAACATAATGCAATGGAGATATAAAAGAGAGGAGGGGAGAGAGATTAGGAAGGGGATATTGAGGTAGTTGTTAATACAGCCTTAATTGTATATAAATACATAATGTGTATTAACATAGGTGGATTTTTAAAAACTGATTTCTTGTCTCTTTCATGTATAATTTCTACCTTTTAAAATCTTCCAGCATGTATAACCTTATAAAAAATACCAAATGACTTCTTCTGTTCGTATAAAAATACCTACCAAATTCTTTGGATGTACTTTGCTCAAAGCAGTGTCAGTGCTCTTTAATATCTATCAAGAATCTCCTATGTTAGACTCTTTACTGAAGGAACATGCTGTACTCCCTTGTATTGCAGTCACTATTTGTAGACTAAGATTTTGGCAGGAACATGAGGACCCATCATATTCATGGAGTTTTGCCTTCCCTAGACATAGGTGATGGGAGGAAATAATACTTGAAGTTTGATTTGGCAGTAGGGTACTACCAGCAACTTGACCCACTCCACCTGACTGTCCCCTACTGCTCCTTTGGACTGTGACCCCAGCCCAGATTCTGGGGCTGTCCCTTTGGGAAAATGACCACACACTACAAACCCTTATCAGGAAAACCTCAATCAAGCCTATGAGATGCTGCAGAGACATTTCTGCAGCTCTGTGGTTGATCAGTGCTCACATTCTCTCAGCTATGATAGAGAATCGTTGGTATTGGTCAGAGAAAGCTGGAGCAAGAACTGGTAATCACACCAGGAGTTAAGCTTCTAGGCAGATAAGCCCCCAGTGAACAAGAGAGCAGATGTGAAGGAGAAAGAATACAGGAAATAAAGTTACTAGCAGTAGCTTGCACCCAGTGCTCCAGAGATCTTTAAATGTCTCCAATCACTGTCAGATAACCCGAGTTAAGATTCGTTGGTTTATGTCCTTCTACACCTTTCCCTTTATTAATATTTTATACACACACACACACACACATATTAAAACATTCTGTTTATATATATAGAAATAATTTATAATTTGCTTTTTTTACTTGAAAGTATAACATAAACAACCTTATAATAACAGATATAGTTCTACTTGGCTTTTTTCAAAGTTTTGTTATTTAAATGGAATCATAATTTTATATACATGCAATATATACTTTTCAAAAAATTTATTATTACTACTACTACTACTACTACTACTACTACTACTACCATTTTATTAATTGCCTCTTGGCGCTACTGTCATTATCCTATTTTTGCCCCATAAGGCTTGTATGTGTCTTTCTGTACTTTTCTCCATAGGTCTCTGTCTGTGTTTTTGTTGTTGTTGTTGTTGTTGTTGTTAATGGAGGTACTGGGGATTGAACCCAGGACCTTGTACATGCTAAGCATGCACTCTGCCACTAAGCTGTATCCGCCACTCCATAGCTCTAAATCTGTATCCATGTGTCTAGTAGTTATCTGTCTAGATAAGGAACATTTCACCTGGTATTTTTGAGCACCTGCCACCTCACTAAGAATGAGCAAATGATGAAAAGGTATCTTCCCTTCTTTTTACAAAGACTGATCACTTAACAATAATTTATAGCTTTTACCCAGCATTAGTTGTTTAAGTAAAGCAGTGAACTATTGATGACTGGGGGAGAGAAGGACATTATAGAGGAAAAAGTGGTATTTTTAAACATTTTAAAAAAATCAAGTGATTTAGAAAATGATTCTGGTGTCTTCCTTTGAGAAAAAATGGTGTATCTCTGTAAAAAATATAAAGAGTAATGCTAAAAATTCAAATATAGATTTTTGTTTTTTCATTAGGCCTAATACTTGGAACTTAGAAAAATATATATGAATGGCTGAAAATCTACTATATAGTTCCAGAGCACATTTTGTAAATGATGCCTGAGACCTACAATTACACTGTACATTAATTACTTGGGACTTTCTGTCCCTCAGTCCTGAGTTTCCCAAGCTCTCTACAGCCTCATTTTCTTTATTCATGAAATAGGGCATGATCCACCTGGTCAGGTTATTTTGAAGATTATATTAGGTAATGTATTTAAAGCACCCACAACAGGACTTACCAGTAACAGGTTTTAATATCTGTTGGTCTTCTTCCTCCTTTCTTTATAGCTCCTAGGCAATTTACAGTTATTGTAGAATTGGGAAGTTAGATCTCAGGATGCTGTTTAACTATGCCTCTGAAAATGTTATGAATCTTGAGTTTGACAGATTCTTTGGTGACTAAAGTTATGGTTTAGGAAGATAAGAATGCAGGTCCCTGCTGTAGCCAGTCATTCAGTGAATCAAAATACAACCACCATCAATAAATAAGAATGTTATATACCCACTGGTTAGTGTACCTGAGTAGATATGAATTATAATTATTGTTTAATAAACATTCAAGAGAAAACATCTGACATAGAACTTACTCTGTAGTGTTTTTAACATGCATATGTTTTGCCCACTTTTCAAAAAAGTTTGTCATTGATTCAGAACACAAACTATCAAAACTGTGAAATTACTTGTAGGCTCTGAAATTAAGTTATAATTTGTCAATTATTTTACTGAAAGCTTTAAAGTTTTATTTAAAATACCCTTGTAAAAGATCACATATTGTTGGAAGCAACATTTTTTAAAGTGAGAATATATTGGTTTTGAAAGGTAGCTAAAAGTTTTCTTTTAAATATAGGTGATTATTGTCCTTGTATTTTGAGGGCAGGAATAATAGAATAATTGAATTTAAGACTTCCAATTAAATATGATAAGTTAAACGCATTCATTCAGTTCTGCTCCTTCCTGAAACCTCACTAAAATGACAGAAAAAACATTCTAAAAAGCATGAATCCACACAGATGAAGGGAATTAGAGAGGAGATGACAGCAGAAAAGAGAAGTCAAGAAACTTGGAAGCTAGAAACCAGATGCATGAATGGTAACTGACTTGGCTAACTAGAGAAAGCTGAAACCTTGGCTGTGCTGGGCGAAGCCTATAAAAGATGAACTGGCTTATCCAGCAATTCCCTCCTCTCCCCTGTACAGCCAGAATCCTGCTCTTTTCCCACCTTCCCTCACCAACACACAAGGCTAAGGAATTACTTCTAGGTTGGTCTGTTAGAGAGACTTTGTATTCCAATCAAAGCTGAGGTAAGGTGAAAATCCTCACGCAGAGCTGTGTTTCATCCCCCCCTTCTATGATTATGATTATGATTATAGCATTTACTGAATATTTACTGTGAGTTAGACAGTATTTTAAGCACTTTACATGTACTATTTTATTTAATGCTTACAACAGCCCTATGATGGAAGTAGTGTTACTATCATTATTTTCAGGTGAGGAAGATAAGACCAAAAGAAGTTGCGTTGCCTACCCAAAATTACGGTTATTAAGCGGCAGGACTGGGATTCAGTCCCAGGCAGTCTGGCTCACGCGCTTATACCAGGGTCAGCAAATGATGGCCCGTGTGCCAAATTTAGCCCAAATAACCTATTTTTGTTATAACCTGCAAGCTAAGAATGGTTTTTACATTTCTAAAAGGTTATATTGTTTTCCTATGGCTGCTGTAACAGATTTGCCCCAAACTTAGTTGCTTAAAATATCACAAACTCTTCCACCTATGTAGATTAGAAATCTCATTGAACTAAAAATCAGAGTGTTGGCAGGACTGTGTTCCTTTCTGGAGGCTTCAAGGTCGAATCCATTTCCTTGCCCTTTCCAGCTTCCAGAAGCCACTGTCGCTCCTTGGCTCATGGCCCCCTACCTCCATCTTTAAGGGCCGCAACAGTGAGCTGAGTTATTTTGCATCGCGGTACTATGTCCTTCTCTTCTGCTTCCCTCTTCTACTATTACAGACCCTTGTGATTACATTGGATCTACTCGGATAACCCAGGATAATTGTCCTATTTCAAGATCACTTGATTAGCAATGTTAATTCAATCTGAAATCTTAATTCCCCATTGCCAGGTAAGATAACATATTCATAGGTTCCAGGGATTAGGAGGTAGAAATCTTTAGGGCGCATTACTCTGCCTACCACAATGATTTTTTAAAAAAATCAAAATAAGAAAATTATTTCGTGACACATGAAAATTCTGTGAAATTCAAATTTCAGTCCCTGTCAATAAAGTTCAATTAGAACATGCTTGCTCATTCATTTTTGTATTATCTGTGGCTGCTTTTACAGTAAAATGGCAGAGTTGAGTAGGTGCAACAGACTATATAGCCTTCAAAGCCTAAAATATTAACTGTCTGACCCTTTATGGAAGAGGATTTTGACCCCTGACATAGAGTTTCTAATCAGATTTTTAGTGCCTTACACTTATACATTAACGGACAGACAAGCATCACAAGACATTTGAAGAAATCCTTAATATAGTGACTAAAGCAAACTCAGAGAGAGAGAATTCAGGAAACAAGACTATTTCAAGAAATAAAATCCTATAGTTAATATTCTCAGAGAGAAAAGAGAGAGTATTGCAGCCAAGAAACTAAATTAGAATACTGCAAAATTTTTTTGAAGATTTAGAGTTCAAGAAAGAGCTCTTGGAAAATATAGGAGTGTTGAAAGATACAGTCAAGGAAATCTCCTCGAAAGTAGAATAAAACACAGTGAGAAAGAAGAAATAGGTTTAAAGGTCAATTCAAGATCTAGTATTTGACCAGAAAGTTTTAGAAAGTTGAAATGTAGAGCAGAGAGGATGCAATTAGGTAAGAATAGTTACTACTGCCCTACCCTTACCCCACCAAAAAAAGTTACAGAACTGAAAAACAAATATTTTCCAGGTAGAAAGATGGGAAGAAGCACTCATCAAGTGCTCAGCAAAATGAATGAAAAAGACTCACAGCAAACCATGCGTCATGAAATTTTAGGACACCAGGGTTATGGAGAAGATCCTAGAAACTCACGGAGAGAGAGACAAGTAGAAAACATGTAATAGAAGGACACTGGGGCCGTATAATTTAGAATGTTGATAAGATGTGTAAGATCATGGATTCTTAGCTCAATAGGGAAGGAAATGAAGAGCAAGAGAGGCTGATGTGAAGGGAAAGCAGAGAGATCACATCATTCATTCCACAAAAGTTATCGAGCACCTTCGCTGGTCCAAGTACTATTCTAGGTGCTGGAGATACCACAATAAGCAAAACAGAGACCCCATACACTTTGCTTTCAAAGGCTCTGGAGAAGCTGGAAAATTAGTATTTTGAGGATTTATCAGAAGACGTTGTGCAATCTCTTTTAATGTTTTTAAAAGTAAAAGTCTTTCTAAGCACCAAATTCAGCTGTCGTTTTACAGTGTTTGTTCCCCTTTTTGACAGAATCACTCTTTGAAACAACTCTTCTGCCAAATTCCCTCTTGCTCTCTCAACTCAATGCAGTGAGGCAGCCTGGACATGTGTGTGACAATCTACCTTTTTGTTCTTATTATTCTCAGCCTCCTTTACTGTCTATGTTTCCCACTGTCTCCATATTAGAGTAGAAGGACATTATCTTTCCTAGTGTCCTGTCAAGGAGATGAACTAAGTTCAGTTATCATTACTTGCAGCAACTGAATCTGTTCCTCTTAATTCCATCCTACACATTCTTCTGCACTCCGGAGGCACATTCAGTTGCCTGTGAAACAAGCCCACCAGGATGTTAAGCTCAGAATACCCAGAACACAACTCCTCATCTCTTTTGGAACTCACTCTACCTTCTGACTTTGCTATTTTTCTTATTTTATGTTTCCATTTAGAATTTCAGAGTATCCTCTGTCTCCTATAAACTCTATATTTTAGTGTCCCTCTCATCAGCCCCCTCAATTTCATCTCCTTTGCCTTCACACTGCTTCAGACTTTCATTACCTCTAACCTGTGTTGTTGGATAGCCTTTCCCTTCTCTGTCCCTCCTCTCTGGCATACCTAGCCCCAGTTTAAATCATGTTAAATAAATAATCATTGCTTCAGTGCTGGCCACGTACTGAAAATAGTTCACATTTCCTCAGGCTGAAAACTTCAGTCTTTCACTTTGTTTTTAACCAACCTTTGAGTGTCTCCCAGACTTTCTTCACGAATAGAAAAACTCCTTTTTAACCGCAGACTAGGGTGTGCTCTGTTCCATCATGATCATCCTCTGCTTTACTGCTTTGGTGCCTCTTCCTGTTCTGACCACTCTGCCCCATCTGTCTCTCCTGCAAGTCCCCATCGCTGGTCGAGATCTCATCCGCTGAAGACGACCAGCTCAGACGCCGTTCCCTCTGGGATGCTTTTGCACAGTCATGATGTTATGTTTATGGACTAGAAGATTGTTTATCTAGGAGTATAAACCCTGAAGATACTCACATAACAGAATTAGGTCAAATGTTTTGAAAAAATGAATCTTCCATTTAAAAATCTCGTCTTTTTAGTAAGTGGTGCATGCTTTGCCATAGTTTGGCCCAGGGTGATGGTGAGTTTCCCCAGGCTGCAGAAATATCCAGTTATTGACTGACCATTGGCTCAAGTTGTTGAATAGGGAAGGGGTGATTCAAATAGTGAAATAAAGCAGCAGTCCGTTGTCTGCCTACCTCTTCAACCTCATCTGCTGCTATTCTCCTTCATGCTCGCTGAACTCCAAGCAAGCTGGCCTCTTTCTGCTCCCCAGGTATCATCAGGCCTTGTCCACCTTGTAGCTTTGTGCTTATTATCCTTGCTGCCTATAGGCCTTTGCCGTGGTTACAGCCCTGGGTGTGGCTGCACACCTCTCATTCTGGCCTCTGGTGAGATGTCATCTCAGAGAACCACAAAGCCACTGAGTAGTTGCGAATATAGATTAAGAAGGCTGGTTTTAGAGCCAGACTAGACTACTGGCTGGAGTAATACCCTGGCTTTCTCCTGCCCCTGTTTCTATGTCCCATTGCCTTGTTTTATTGTCACTAAAGCACTTACCACTGTGTAATTATTTTGTTTTATTTTTCATTTGCCTGCTCATTCATTTTGTCTGCCCTTCAGCTTCATAAGGTCAGAGACTTTTTGTCTTATTTGCTATTTCCCTGCGCCTGAGAACGTGGCATAGCGTTTGTGCTCGCAGTTAATATTTGTTGAGTAAATGGATGAACAGATGCTATCAGAGCATCGTAAGTTTTATCTTGAATTGGTTTGGTTTTTAGTTGCTGTTATTCTTGTTTTTAAATTTTAAATTACTGTTAATCAAGCTTCATTATTAAGTGAATGTGTTCTTACAGGTTATTTGGTTTAGCCTTCAGTGTGGATCGAAGCTGATTTGCATCAATCATATTTTTAACCTACTGTATTCTAATAAATAAATTTAAAGTGTATGATAATAATAGGTAACATTCATTGAACATATACTTGGTGCTAGCTACTGTTCTAAGTGCTTATGTTAATCCATCTGACTCTCAGAACAATACTGTGACGTAAGTACTACCAGTAACCAAATATTTTAGATGAGAAAACTAAAGCACAGCGGAGAAAGGTTCAAAACGTGTCCAAGACCATGCAGACTGTGGAGCCAGGCTCTGCACTAGAACTTATACTCCTAATTGCTGTGTTTTGCTGCTTTATGGTTCAAAAATGAATGATTATGATGGTGATACTCCAAAACTAGATTTGGATGATAGTTGCACAACTCTGTAAATTTAATAAAATTGTTAAATTGTAAACTTAAAAATAGGTGAATTTTATGGTATTAAGTTATACTTTGATAAAGCTGTTTAAAAAGTAAATGATTCTTAACTCTTATTATTAAACTGGATTATAGTCTTTTCAAAACTGTGTTTACAGTGGAACTTTAAACCCTGAGTTCTCTTGCCACTGGAAATGGGAATAGATGAAGTATGTAATCTTTTACCCTGCCTAAGTTGGCCAAGGACAAAAAAGATTGTGTGTCACTGTCGTGTGCTGTTTGCAGACAAGGATTTTTTTCTTATCTTCCTTTGGATCCACTAGTATGCAAAGCATATATAAGTATTTGTTGAATTAAATTGCAATGGTTTAATTTATCTGCACCCTAGGTATTTAAATTGTATGCCCCCAGAATCCTTGCTTTCATACTCTAATTTTGAAATATAGACTTTGTACAGTATCCTTAAAAAGGCGAAACTTATGCACTGCCTTGGTGTTGTAGACATTAACATATAGAAGGAAAAAAATATAACTGTTCAAAATAATGTGTGAAAAAATCCTTGGGTTTAGATGATTGTATACTGATCAAAGTTGCTCAGGGAAGCCTGAAGAAAAATTAAAATTGAGTTACTTACAAAGAATAGTTAGTATTTTAAAAACATTTGTAACTCATAAATAAAAGTAGAAGAATTTTCCCTCAGTGTGACAGGAGTGCAAAACTTATGTGAATATTTATGGATGTGTGTTGATATTTAGGCCAGAAACAAAGGAAATCATGAACTAAAAACCTCTAGTTTAAAATATAAGAGCTGCTGTTATGGAGTCAAATATATAAACATCATAGGGAAGTGGTTAGTATAATCTTTTATTTTCATTTATATTGAATAAATAGACCAGAGGGACTATATGGATTCAAGAGACTAATGTAATTTTGTAACTATTTGATGACTTGAATTTAGCCAAAATAGTAAAGTGAAAGTAAGTATGAAATGTCTGTAGAAAAGGTAAGATACTTTATCAGCATTTGTTAATTAGGGTTGGCCATTTTGTAACTCTGTTTTCAGTTTTATTAGACATGTATCCAAGACATAGCTCATAATTTCCTCTGAAAACCTTGTCTCAGGCTTTATGCTCTTTCATGCCTCAAAAGAAAATTTATTTTGGCTTTTTTTTTCTGATTAAAAAAGTCATCCATAGTTATTTGTAAAAATATTTATCCAAAATAGAAAAGGATATGAGGAAAATGTCACCTGTAACTACACTACCCAGAGATGAACATTTCTGGGTTCCTTTCTGTACTTGCATATGAGATAAGTGTGCCTTGCACCTGTGTTTATTTCAGTGTGTTTGGGGTTTTAGTGGCCCTAGTAATTATTATCCCTTCTCCCTATGCGGGTTCTAAACAAATTAAGAAATAAGACTAATCACTAAAGCATGACAGATGAAAGTCAAAATCCACCTTTGTTACAGATGGTAGAGGCAGATATGCCTCCTGACCAACTCCTGGAATTGGACAGATTTGCTCAGCCGGGCTTGCCCTGGAAAACTCAGGGCATGCAGACGCAGAGGATAATAACCCCCTAAGGGAAGCTTGCACCAAGAAGGAAAAAGGAAGGGCTGAGCCAAGCACTCTCAGTTAATTCTCCCCACATTCACAAGTCAGCTTAATAAGCTACCTTCTTTTCCAGGGAAGAGTGGGCAAGGTGTGGGAAGAGGTTGGGGTGAGAGGGTATCAGATCAGTAAGGCCTTGAAGCTGTGTAAAGGAGTGGGAACACTCTTCTGAGGGTAACAGGAAGCCATTAGACAGATTGTAGGGGAAGAATGACATCATCCAAGTTGTATCTTTTAAAGAATCACTCTGGCCATTCAGCATGGAGAGTGACTGTAGGGGGAGAAAGCGGAGACAGGAGACTGGCTGAGGGCTGGCTGTTGCAGTCGTCCAGGTCATTTCTTGGATGAGGGCGTTAGTGGCAGAAGTGATTTTATCTTCTGAAGAGCTTTTGAAACTAGAATTGACAAATGAGTAAAATTTAATGTGAAGGTAATTTTTTCACAGTATTTTAAATGATACCTTTTTAAATAGTTGTACATTGGTATAATATAGATTAACTTAATTGGAAAATAATTCCATAAAACACATTGATCATTCCCTTTCATGGTGCCTGATTTTCTAATGATAAGTAAGCTATCTGAAAGTTGAGAATTTGGATTGCATGAAAACCTGCTTTGATTTTGTTTTATTTTAGTTAATTTTGAACAGCTAATTTTACTTTCATTATTATCTTCTATCAGTTGGCAACATAGCGAAAATGCTCCTTAATTCTTAAAAAAAAAAAAAGACTTTTAGTGTTTTCTATAGCACGAATAAAGTTCTCTGCAGTTGTCTAGATAAGGCTGTTACATCATCTACAGCGGTCAGACGCTGCAGGATGACTGTAGTCTCTAGAAAGCCTATATAAGGGATGACTCTCTAGGAGAGATATTTCCTGAGCTGTTGCTCAGCTTCAGGACAGCTATGATTTATTTTGTAAGCTGACGAGGCCAAACATTACTGTTTCAACCATTATAAACACAATAGTAAATGTTAAATGTTCACTCAGTAGAGCCACTAGTAGGGCTTTTTATATACAGAAAGTAGTGTCCGAGCCAAAAGTGTAAAACAGTTCTCTGGTCTGCATGCGTTCTGTTTTAGCTTACTCTTTGATTCATTGCAACTGGAGAAGTGATATAACCAGTGATGATTTGAGCTCCAAAACTCCTGGTGCTACAATGAATCTTCAGTTTTGTTTTGTTTTGTTTTTCATTTCTTTCTTTCTTCTACTAATTACCCAAGCCTTAACACATTTCTTAAAACTTCTCAGAAACTTTTATTTTTATAACGTGAAGCCCGAATTAAAGAGCATTGCAAGATTCTGTTAAATCTCAGCAGTTCAGAATGTTTTAAATATTTACCAGTTTCATTCCTTATCAGAGTTTTTGTGGCTTTCAGTTGTATCCTACAGAGTAATGCAAAGATCAGATCTTAATTCAGAAGTATTTTTAAAGTTATTGTTTAACTTTACTTATAGTTAATTATATAAAGAATTATTTTCACTCTAAACTGTCTGATAAAGAATTTTCCTTTTTGCTGTAAAAGTTTTATCCTGGGTAGAAAACACTGATGCTCATGGGACAGGTGGTTAAGGAACCACTTGCTGTGTACATCATGTGGTAACCTTGTTTTATTCTGAAAAATAGTTTTTTTACTCTCTCAATCTGAAAATATAACAGAGAGGAAAAAAAAAACTTACTTGTCTTGTAAAGCTGTGTATTTTTCACTCACCGTAAATTACATTTTACATTGTGACTCACTACACACGTACTTTGCACAGTCTCACACACACACAAAACTGAAATCGTTTACCATAGCAATTGCTAATCTTGCAGTGTGCAACGCACTCTGACATTTTTTCCATTCCATTTGATTTCATTTAAAAAAAAGTACTGGTCCTAATCTACCAAATTGATTTTATGACCCACTAACGAGTTAGAATCCAGGGTTTGCAAAACACTTCTACAGCATGTCCCCAATATAATTTGACTTACACAACAACCTTTGTGAGGTAGGCAAGGCTAATATCTTTAAAATATATAATTAGAGCTTACATTTAAAAAACAGAAGCTTTGACTGAAGAAGAAGAAATAGTTTGGGGCATTGAGTGACCAGAGGTCATAATAAATACAGTAGGCACTTGAATGGTAAGGGAGAGGAAGGGGAGTTATAGAGATTTAGAACGGGAGGCAGATGGATGCAAAAGATGCTTTCTCTGCCTTGGCATTTCTGCCTAAGCCCTTGAAGACATATGGTATGCCACCAGAAATCACCTGTGGTTAGAATGTACTCAGTTGCTGGTGTCTTGAAAGGCTGCCAAAATTAGTTTGCAAGACTACCTCTCAGATTCCTGTAGTTCACCCCAGAAATCCCACCCATACTAATCCAGTTGACCTGCTCTAGTTAAGTCTATTTCCCTAACTTCATTTTTTTTTTTGCCTACTACTCTCATAATTCTCATGTCTACACAGCATAATTCTATGTCTATACAGCACATTATTGTTTACTTAGTTAAAAATTGATGTATTTAAAAATTATAAATACTTTTTAAATTGAGGTAAAATTCATATAACATACAATTAACTATTTTAAAATGTATAATTCAGTGGTATTTAGTGGTTTCACAGTGTTGTGCAACCACCAGCTCTCTCTAGTTTCTAAACTTTTTCATCACCCCATAAAACACTCTGTGACCATTAAGTAATGACTCATCATTCATTGATGGAAATAGTTTATTCTGTACTACATTTATGATTTATATATTCTATTACTGAGAGAGTGAATCAAGATTATAGAAATGGCATAAAATTAAAACATTTTGCTAAGTTTAAATGGCCATAACTTAAATGGAGTTCTTTGTCATTGACTAGATCTAGTAGTCAGATGACATTTTGCTATTTTATTTTTAAAATGAGGAAGATTTGTCTATAAACCATTTAGTAGCAGAGCAAACTTTCCAAATGCTATGAGTTAAAACATATGGAGATACTAAAGATAGTTGTATAGGGCGTGGATGTTTTCCCACACATAAAATGTGTATTTCATAGAGAGAAAGATATTTTAGACATTTCACTAAAATATCAGTTTAAAGTTATCACAAAATACATGGTAGTCATTATTTTTGTATTGATAAATTAAGAATGCTTTTGTTTAATAAGACATGATAAGCCAAAAAATAAAAAATTCTCTACTATATCCCTAAATCCACATTCTTAGAGAAAATGACTCTCCTGCACAAACCTGAAACTGATATATTTGTGTGTGTGTGTGTGTGTGTGTGTTTGTTTGATTTGGATAGCAGTTGCTTGTTGGTATGGGTTTCCCCATTTACAAAGATAAGCCAAGTGCTTCTATTTTATCTTATGGGAGAGTATTTTTTAATGTTTTAAAAACCAATACATATTCTATTTTTTCAGTTAGCTAAGAACATTTGCTAAAGTTTACTTTCTTTTTTTTTCTCTTAAAAATGTTATTGAATTATAGTGTACCTATAGAAAAGAGCACCTATTGTATCTATCTATACAGCTCAGTTAATTTTCACAAATGGAACATAGCCATATAACCAGTCCTCAGATCAGGGTACAGAACATTACCAATACCCCAGGAGTCCCTCTTCTGTCCCCATCCAGCTCTACCCAGACCTTTTTTCTTTTCAATTTAACTGTAGTTGATTTACAATATTGTGGTACTTTCAAGTGTATAGCTTCAGATTCTTTTCCATTATAGGTTATTACAAGATACTGCATATAGTTCACTGTGCTATATAGTAGATCCTTATTGTTTGTCTATTTTATATATATAGTGGTATGTATCTGTTAATCTCATACTCCTAATTCATACCCCCCCCCCCATTTCCCCTTTGGTAACCATATGTTTATTTTCTATGTCTGTGAGTTTCTGTTTTATAAATAAGTTGATTTGTTTTTTTTTTTTTTTAGATTTTACATATAAGTGATATATTTGTCTTTCTCTGTATGACTTTGTTCACTTAGTATGATAATGTGTAGGTCAATCCACGTTGCTGCGAAAGGCAGTATTCATTCTTTTTTATGGCTGAGTAGTATTCCATTGTATGTGTGTATATCACATCTTCTTTATCCATTCATCTGTTCCTGGACACTTAGGTTGCTTCCCTGTCTTGGCTATTGTGAATAGTGCTAGCTAAGCTTTACTGTTTGTACTCTGTGTGTTACAGAAACAGTGGGTAGATTGAATTTACTTTTTAAAATGAGTCTGTATCCTTACCCCACACAGTGACTTGCCATGCCCCTTTTGGTGGCATTGAGTGGGGTGATGTTAAGACGGAAGCTTTTTTTTTTCTCTTTCAGTAAATAGCTGTAAGCAAGAGAAATGTATGATCAGACTTAAGTTTTTGGAGAATCACTATGTTGTTTATATGGAACATAAATTGGAGGAAATTAAGGCAAGAGACAGTTAAGGCACGGGGGCCAGTTGAGAGGTCTCAGGTTAGTTTAGTCCCACATGAGAGATGATGATGGACTCAACCAAGTCTGTGGAGGGAGAATGGAGACCAATCCAGAGAAGGGAATTAGATATTTAGGATATGTAGGCCACATATGACTTGGTACATGTTTGTGTATGAGGAGGGAAACACAGTGACTTACTAGAGTGAGTAACTGAAGGCCCATGCCACCCATCAAGGCAGGGAGATTTGCCTGAGGAAGTGGAGGGAGAAGGAAAGGCTGTAAGGAGTTCTCCAGTTATAAAATGAAATAATAACAGCATCTACTTCTGGGCTTGTTAGGAGGACTATGTGAATGTGTGTGTGTATATATGTAAATATATGTGTGTATGTATGTGTATGCATGGAATAATAACAGCATCTACTTCTGGGCTTGTTAGGAGGACTATGTGAATGTGTGTGTGTATATATGTAAATATATGTGTGTATGTATGTGTATGCATATGTATGTGTAATGTTTGTGCTTAGAGCAGTGCTTGCCAGGTAATAAACTCTCTATAAAATGCTAGATATTGTTATTTTGATTCTTATATCAGCTCAGAAGTTTATTTGTGTTTGTTTTTCTGATTGATTTTAGTATGTCAAGTTCTCAAACCCATTTGTGTCTGCTGTACCTTTTCCTCTTGGTGAGTCTCTCTGGTATGTGTCTTACAGGAAAAAGTTCACACTGATAACTGTGATCTGAGACCAGATTTTGTGAATTGGATGTTATAGAATCAATTCTGTTCTTGACAGTTACTGGAATCTATTTGAGCTATATATTTATATAGGTAATTTGCTTTCAAGGGAAAGTGATAACTGACAGTCCAACTTTAGAAGGTAATAAATTTGTTGTTCTCAAGAGTAAGACTAAAACATTAGTTTCAATTAATCACCCTTAAATATTTCTAGAATAATTTAATATACATAGTGCTTAAAAGGAAAAAATCTATTTTAATTTAATGGATTTTTATAAGCCAGATGAACAAAATTAAGCTATTCACTGGCTGCCCAAGGGATGAGTAAGTTAGAACATTTGGAAGAAATGGAGAACATAAAAACAACCCCAGAGAGTGTATTCATTTGAATAATGAACAACACCGTCATTGTGTTGAGCCTTTGAAATTCTTTCCCTGGTTGCCTATTGGAGTAAGTTTTCCCTAAAAAATCATCATACCAAGATGATGGAAAAAAACCTGAAAAACTTCCTTATAGCTTCACACTTTCTGATCATGTAATTAAGATTCAGTGAAGCAATTTTAATCCTTATAATATGACCATGACACTTTCCTGGTGGATGTGGACATCGTTATCCATCTCTGAAGACTCGTGAAAACTTTCCTCAAAATTTTATTGTAGTTAGTTAGCAGTCTATTAAAAGAAAGCCAGGCTGCTCACTGGGGCTACTAGTGAGACAGGAGGAAGTGAAAAAACTACTCTCTAAATACTTCTCCTGCCTCATTTGCTGATCCGGGAACTCTGATCTATGAACTTTATTTATGCATGAATGTTGTAAGTCTTTATTCCTTCACTTTCTTGGCTCTTGAGCTGTTTCTGGTCTGAGTTTGTTGGCAGTTCTCTTTCGGTGTCTCTGGCCTTTTTACGTGTTAGTTGATGGCAGTGTGATCTGTTTTGGATTATAAGCTCCTTGACGGTAGTCACTTTCTTTTGGCTTGGTTTCTACAACACTCTTTGATGGTGATCAGGATGATGAAGTGGTTTGCTCCTTTGATTTAAAATATTCTCCTGACTTCTGGTTAGCATATTCTGAGAATTAATAATATTGCAGTTTCTCAATATTCATTTTCTCAATATTTATCTACTTTCCAATTGCCTATGTCATATCAAAACAAATAAGCTATTTTTTGTTGATCATTTCCTGGGTACCAGAAGTGTGTTTGAGCACTTTGCACTTATTATTTCATCTAATTCTCACCACAGCTTACTGAAATTGTTATTATTTTCCCATTTTACAGATGAGAAAACTAAGGCTTAAAGACATTAAATAACTTGCCTGTTGTGTGAAACTAGAAATATTAAAGCCAAGAAGCCCAGATCTGTCTGGCTCCAAAAGCACTGCTTTCAACCACTGTATCATGGTTTTCTTTGAGTCTCTATGGACATTTCTATGTGATATTGATTCTTTGGTGTCTGAAATGTCTATTTAAACTTTTTTGTTATAGAATACTTACAGAGAATTTTCATGATGGTAATAACATACCTTTGAAAAACAAGAACTTTTTTTACTAATTTGTCTTCATCTATTCGGGAAAAAAAATCCTAAAAACATCTTAAATACTTATACCATTTATTTAACATTGAAAAACCTGTTATTTTAATCTTTAATGCTATTTAGAATATGGGAGCTAACATTCCTGACAGTAGCTGTCAGTGTTGATATATTTTGTATTTCCATGATAATTCTTCTATAGCTGTGTCTTAGCCTTTCTGATGTGGTAGTCACTAGTCTTTGATAAATAGACTGTATTGTGTGGTTTTTCCATCGAGAGAATGATGGAGTTAAAAATAATCACAATAATAATTTTAAAAGAACATGCTGACATTTAGATCTAAAGACTTTCTCCCCTAGGCTATAAAGTCTTAAAAGTAGGTCACACTTTGGATTTAAACTCTGAACAGATACTTGCTCTCTGTATTACTTACCTTTTGATATTAAAGCAGCACTTATTCTTGACTTCAGTAAATTTTAAATTGTCCTTCCAAATTTGGAAATACTGTGTGAAGTGAAAAAACCACCATTTAAAGGAGACAAAGAAACAAGTTTGTCCTTTTCTGTTCTGTCCCCTTGAAAAAATGGAATTTTTCTTCAATCAGTGATTTAAGCGAGATCTATGAATTTTAAAAGTCCAAAAGTTCATGCTCACGTGAATAGATGAGGTATAGGGCAATATCCTTAAAATTCTCTGCAATGCTACCTTTTATTAACCAGAGGATAGTCGAGTAAGAGTGTTTGTAGGCCATTCCCTAAACATAGCCTGTTTCCCAGAGTTAGCATAATTGACAATTCACTTGTTTCCCAGTACTCTATTCATCACAACGAAATTACTGTGGGTCTTTTGAGCTATTTTTCTTCGGGTTCTACTACCACCACAAACCACTGAAGAACATGACTTTCAGCCTTTTCTCTTCTATTTCTCTTGCTCATAGCACACTTCCTTATACTTAGAATTTCTCTTCCAGATTCTCCTGCCCCTTACTGCCTAGTTCAAGTAAGTGCAAACTTCAGACTCACTTCTCTGCTGTAGATAGTGAGCATTGAAACACTTATTTTTGAAAAATGACTCCTGTTGTTCTATAGTAGCATTTAGATGTCAATGGTTTTAGATGTTAACTAGTTTAGAAAGGACTATCCTATGGTCAGAGAAGGTTGGTGAGGGTGGAGGCGTAATTAAAGATTACTTTAAATGTTCTAGATCTAGTAACTCAGTATAATACTTAATTTAAATACACCTATAGTTTTGAAAGCACGATTGCTAAAAGTGTGGTACCTGTTTACTTGGAGTAGGTATCCATTTATTATGAACTCTACATTTATATAACGGTAATAAGTATTTATTTCAAGATCACCTAACTGGTGATGAATTTTTTTACAGTTCAGTTCTCTTAGCTCACTGTTCCCACCTCCCCACAGTATTACCCAGTCTACTCTTCTGTTCCTCTTAATATTAGCTTTAGTTTTCCCTCCCAAATAAGTTCTTTCTTTCCTTTCTTTCTCCAGCCCTTGTCTTACTACTGAAAACAATAGTTAACTAAATTCTTTAAGTTTAGAAAATAAGAATTATATTCTTCATCTTATTATTTATATTTGGCATGATAATCTTGATCTCTCTTGCCAAGATTTAAAACAGGAGCACCAAGAGAGTTGAAAATGATCATAAATTACAATCTTATATCCAGAAGTTCCATTTAAAATGGTCTAAAAGAGAATATTTCCAACATGAAACTGTCCAGAGAAGACACATGCCAGGTGCTCATGACAACCAGAAAAGGGGGAAGTATAATTAGAATCAGAAAAGACAACCCTGTTGGAGGAACAATACCTAGGAGTACACAATGAGCATGTATTTTATACTGTCTCACGAAGTACTGGAAGTGAAAAGTCTTTGTCCTCTATCTAAGGAATACAAAGGAAGTAAAAGGAAGCATCGTATAGGGAAAAAGAAAGCATACAGCGAAAGAGCAGTAAAAACTTAACTTCTAGATGTTTTATGTCTTCAGTTTTTTACCGCCAACTTCTAATTAACTTCATCAGATGTTTGTAAACAGAAAACAACCCAGTATTCTCTATTCAGCTAATATTTATTGCGTAAATACTATTGCACAGTCCATTATTTCGTAACATTATGATCCAGATCAAACTGTGAAAACAGTTCAATCATAAATAGAGAAAATGCAGCATCCTCAATTCAACTAGTATTTATTGTCTAAACACTATTGCTAGGTCTGTTATTTTATAATACTATGATCCAGATCAAACTATGGAAACAATTCAGAACTGACCTGAGTTATGTCTATGCACTTTTTGAGGTCATTTGTTTTTTGGTGAGCAATAAGAGAATGAAATTTTCCTAAAGAGTGTTTTGTGTTTTCTTAAAGAGATTGAAATCTCATTTGCCAATTAATTAGTAAACCCAGAAGTATTTTGAACCTCTAATGATAGTTCTTACTTCTGTTAAATAGATAAGTGGTAAAACATTATTTTCCTTTAGAAAATGAACATTATTCTTCCCTCAAAATTATCAACCTTCAATTTTTCATGATTTCCTTAGGCATTTTGGGAAGTAATTTTTAGGTTTTCTAAGATATTTTAACCTTTAGTCATGAAAAGACAAAATAAAATGTAATTCCCTTTCCAGCTTTTTTAAATAAAAAGGCTAGAGCTTTGTTACTGTGGTTGTTGCTACCAAATACTTGCAGAAAATGTAGAGAAATAGGTGGGGTCTTTTCTAGTGGCATTTTATGTTAACGTGTGACTGTTATGATACTATACAGACTGTAACCAGATATGTCCAGTATAAGGCTGCCTGAATCTTGTGAAATTTCTCTGAAACCTGAGTTGATACGTGTTCTTCTAGGTAGCTCATAATTTATAAAAGAAAAACAACAGCTCTGCCTTTTGATAACCTGTGATATTTCTAGCCTTACTAAACTATGCCCTAGGTTAAAATGAGTTTAGGAACAACTGAAATTTATTTTAAAAACCTTGCTGATCAGTAGAATAAATTTTTAGTCTTTTATTCTGGGTTGTGTCTGTGACACTCTTGAACTCATTTGACCATTTTTCCTGTTTCACACTTTCCTATATCAACTGTATCCAAATGTCTATATATTAACTGTGTGGCGTGAAATGCTAAATGTGTCAGTGCTTTTCTCATAAAAAGAAGTTATATTTTAGTTTCCTGAGTCTGAGGCACTCGATAAATATTATTTGACAGACTGAAATGTGTATAAAAGAGAGGAGGTTTAAAAAATATAAAATAGTCGTATCATGGAAACAAATTAGTTTTCCAGTTTTCTACCCCCAGTCCTCAATACTTAAAAAAAAAAAAAAGCTCACTAGTAAATATATAGATCAAACAAAAAATGTTTATTTTGGGAGGATGTACCCAATAAATTCTTCAGTATCTTTGCTTCCTTTACTTGCTTAACTAAGGTGGTCATAATATCACAATGTATGAAGAACTCTTGGGTTTTATTCCTAAAAGACCGTGTCTTTGAGGCATATTGAATTTCCTTCTGTTTTCATCTAAATTTTTGAAGCCACTCCACTGTAAAGTGTGATGCCATAGTTTAGAATATCAATGTGATTAATCCCAATATTGACTTGAACTAGTTAATAACTTTTTCTTTAGAATGGTATTTTCCAGAGAGAGCTATTCTTTTCATGGTAATCTACCATTAGCTAAATTGTCAGAAGTCACTTTAAAATAAAACATCAACAAACATGCTTAGTACTTTTCACCAATATTTTGTCATCTGGAGTTAATGAGAAAAATAGTTGTTTGAAAAATTTCTTTGGCTTTGAACAAAGCAACACTGTAAGTTGATCACTTCCTATGACTTTGTTATTCATAGGATTTTGAATTATAGCTAAAATAAGTGTATCTTCTTTATGGAGAGAAAAGTAACAATTTTTCAAATATTAAGATTTTATTTCATGTATTTTATTCTTTTGATAAAGAAATTGTGGTGTATGTATACAATGGAATATTATTCAGCCATAAATAAGAATAAAATCTTGCCATTTACAACAATTGGATCTCAAGGGCATTATGGTAAGTGAAATAAGTCAGAGAAAATCAAATACTGTGTGATCTCTCTTATGTGTGGAAAAGCTCATAGACAGAGCACAGATTGCTGGTTGCAGAGGAGGGGGTTAGGGGTTAGGAGAAATGAGTGAATTGCTTTTGCTTTTGTTTTAGTTTAGTAAATTGAATAAAAATAAATAAATAAAAATGTTACATATAGCACATCCAAAAAAACAAAAAAAGATATAATTCAGAGCAAGAATTTTCTCTGCCATTTTTAAGTTTTATCTCTTATAAATTGCATTGATCCTATTGAATTTTGCTTCTCATTATCCTAATGAATTTTACTTTTAAGATATTAATTTGTTTTTCATCATTAACATTGTGAGTAGATGCTAAATGATTTTTTTTTCCTAGCATAAAATAGCTTTTCACTTTATTTTTTATTCCAAACTTAGCAGCAAAGTATATTTGGAGAATTTTGCAGCAAAGAATTCTTTTTTTTAAAAAACATTTTTTATTGATTTATAATCATTTTACAATGTTGTGTCAAATTCCAGTGTTCAGCACAATGTTTCAGTCATTCATGGACATATACACACTCATTGTCACATTTTTTTCCTCTGTGAGTTATAACATTTTGTGTATATTTCCCTGTGCTATACAGTGTAATCTTGTTTATCTATTCTACAATTTTGAAATCCCAGTCTATCCCTTCCCACCCTCCACCCCCCTGGCAACCACAAGTCTGTATTCTCTGTCTATGAGTCTATTTCTGTCCTGTATTTATGCTTTGTTTTTGTTTGTTTGTTTGTTTGTTTTTGTTTTTGTTTTTTAGATTCCACATATGAGCGATCTCATATGGTATTTTTCTTTCTCTTTCTGGCTTACTTCACTTAGAATGACATTCTCCAGGAGCATCCATCTTGCTGCCAATGGCATTATATTGTCGGTTTTTATGGCTGAGTAGTATTCCATTGTATAAATATACCACATCTTCTTTATCCAGTCACCTGTTGATGGACATTTAGGCTGTTTCCATGTTTTGGCTATTGTAAATAGTGCTGCTATAAACATTGGGGTGCAGGTGTCATCCTGAAGTAGGGTTCCTTCTGGATACAAGCCCAGGAGTGGGATTCCTGGGTCATATGGTAGGTCTATTCCTAGTCTTTTGAGGAATCTCCACACTGTTTTCCATAGTGGCTGCACCAAACTGCATTCCCACCAGCAGTGTAGGAGGGTTCCCTTTTCTCCACAGCCTCTCCAGCATTTGTCATTTGTGGATTTTTGAATAACGGCCATTCTGACTGGTGTGAGGTGATACCTCATTGTAGTTTTGATTTGCATTTCTCTGATAATTAGTGATATTGAGCATTTTTTCATGTGCCTTTTGATCATTTGTATGTCTTCCTTGGAGAATTGCTTGTTTAGGTCTTCTGCCCATTTTTGGATTGGGTTGTGTATTTTTTTCTTATTGAGTCGTATGAGCTGCTTATATATTCTGGAGATCAAGCCTTTGTTGGTTTCATTTGCGAAAATTTTCTCCCATTCCGTAGCTTGTCTTCTTGTTTTGCTTCTGGTTTCCTTTGCTGTGCAGAAGCTTGTAAGTTTCATTAGGTCCCATTTGTTTATTCTTGCTTTTATTTCTTCTAGGAGAAAATTTTTGAAATGTATGTCAGATAATGTTTTGCCTATGTTTTCCTCTAGGAGGTTTATTGTATCTTGTCTTATATTTAAGTTTTTGATCCATTTTGAGTTGATTTTTGTATATGCTGTAAGGGAGTGTTCTAGCTTCATTGTTTTACATGCTGCTGTCCAGTTTTCCCAACACCATTTGCTGAAGAGACTGTCTTTATTCCATTGTATATTCTTGCCTCCTTTGTCGAAGATGAGTTGACCAAAAGTTTGTGGGTTCATTTCTGGGCTCTCTATTCTGTTCCATTGGTCTATATGTCTGTTTTGGTACCAATACCATGCTGTCTTGATGACTGTAGCTCTATAGTATTGTCTGAATTCTGGGAGAGTTATTCCTCCAGCCTCTTTCTTTCTCTTCAGTAATGCTTTGGCAATTTTAGGTCTTTGATGGTTCCATATAAATTTTATTATGATTTGTTCTAGTTCTGTGAAATATGTCCTGGGTAATTTGATAGGGATTGCATTAAATCTGTAGATTGCCTTGGGCAGTGTGACCATTTTAACAATATTGATTCTTCCAATCCAAGAGCATATCTTTCCATTTTTTAAAGTCTTCTTTAATTTCCTTCATCAATGGTTTATAGTTTTCTGTGTATAATTCTTTCACCTCCTTGGTTAGATTTATTCCCAGATATTTTATTACTTTGGGTGCTATTTTAAAGGGGATTGTTTCTTTACTTTCTTTTTCTGTTGATTCATTGTTAGTGTAAAGAAATGCAACTGATTTTTGAACGTTAATTTTGTAACCTGCTACCTTGCTGAATTCTTCAATCAGCTCTAGTAGCTTTTGTGTGGACCTTTTAGGGTTTTTCTATATATAGTAACATGTCATCAGCATATAGTGACACTTTTACCTCTTCTTTTCCAATTTGGATCCCTTTTATTTCTTTCTCTTGCCTGATTGCTGTGGCTAGGACTTCCAGGACTATGTTGAATAGGAGTGGTGATAGTGGGCATCCTTGTCTTGTCCTAGATTTTAGTGGGAAGCTTTTGAGTTTTTCACCATTGAGTACTATGCTGGCTGTAGGTTTGTCATATATAGCTTTTATTATGTTGAGATATGTTCCCTCTATACCCACTTTGGCGAGAGTTTTTATCATAAATGGGTGTTGAATTTTATCAAATGCTTTTTCTGCATTGATTGAGATGATCATGTGGTTTTTGTTTTTTAAATGATCTTTAGAAATGACATAAAACTAAACAATCTGAATTTTCAGTGATAAACTCCCAAAATCGTATTTCTGTATCCAACTTTGTAAAATTCATATCAAATAAAAATTTTAACAAGGTATTTAAAAAAGAGTGCTGTGTGTACACTAGAAAAGCTTCATGAAGCAAAAGGCATCTAGACTAAGATTTACAGGATAACTACCAAGCAGGCAGAGAGAAGAGAGTCAGGCTTTCTAAGGAAAGAGCAGCTCAGGCAGGCAGAGATGTAAAGTGGAAAAAAGAAAACTTTCCAAGCAGTAATGTCCATTCGAGTTTATCTAGAGCAAAAGGAGCAGTAGGAAGTGAGACCAAGAAGCTAGATTTGGGCCAGACTGTGGAGGAACATGAGTATCTTTATATCTGGTTTTAGACATTCGTTCATTCATTCTTTTGTTCATTTATTTATTTATTTACTTTCTTACTTTTTTACCCACTTACTTTCTTATGTTGCAGTGTGAATTCCTAAAGGTCTATGAACATAGAAGTAACATAATCAGCAAAAAGTTTTAGAAAGATTAATTTGGTGGGGTTATACAAGGTGGTTGGGCTGAGAGAAAGGAGATCTCTCCTTACCTTAAATTATTATAACAATTAGGATGAAGCAGGGGAACATTATGGGAAGTCAGACCTGTGATCTTGAGCAGGTTAGTTAACCTTTCTGATCCTGTGTGGTTTCTGCACCTGGACAATGGATATAATAAAAATACCTTTTCTAATTGTGTCACTGGGTTGTTGTGAGTGGGAAATGTGATAGTACACATAAAAGTGCTTTGTAAACTGTGAAGCAGTTGTATATATTTAGGCTGATATTACTTATTATATCATTGTCAGCTTTTATTCGCATCTCAGAGGATGTAGGCCATGTGGTTACTAAAAGGAGATATTGGATATGAGAAATGGATTATGTCAAGGGATACTTGATAAGGGCCAAAGATGATGCTTAGTGACTGAAAAAAAAGGTGTAGTAGGTAAACTGAAGCAAGGAAATCAGGGCTGGGAGCAGGTTTATGGGTAAAAATGTATGAGTTTAGTTCTAGGAATATTGATTGGAGAAGATGATAATTTAAGTGGAAATGCACAGTATCATTAGACATAAAAGGCTTTGCTTGAGAGAAACTTACGGAATACAGTGAGATTAAAATTCAGGGATCATTTGCATGGTAGATCATTGAAGCCCTGTACATTCATGAGCTCTTGGGCACTTGGTGTGGACTAGAGAGCAGACATTTAAGGGCAAAACCATACACATATTTGTTCCCTCACATACTCTGTCTCATAGTCTCTGCTCCCTATTTTAAGAAGGAAAAGAAGTTGACCTTTATAATTCCCTTCACTGCTCATCCACCCACTCTTTTTTAATGCTATCTTGAAACAGCAGCATTTTCTTCAACAACTTTCTTGAGGGCTTTCAGAACATCAATCAACAGAATGTGCTTTATTTTTCCAGGGGCAAAGTGTTAAAGGAGTTAACTGGCTACTTACCACTGGCTTTGAAAGGGGAAAGAGAGAATCTTTTATCTATGGATAGATCCTTTTCCGGCTTCATTTCTTATACTGCTTTGGAGATTCATTTCTTGTACTAAAGTCGGCATGGTAGTAAAAAAAAATTCTGAGTCTATTAAGTGATGTAGCCCTGAGGACAAGATATTTATTGGAGTCCAAGTCCCTTAATCTGGACCACTGCAACAGGGCCATCTGGTAGGAATGTTCAGGTTGTGCCCTGTCATTAGGCCCTTGGTAATCTGACCCCAGTAAATTTTATTTTAACGTTTCTGTATTCTAACTAGATAAGTTTGGGTAATGTTTCTAAAACAGACCATGTACTTTCCCACCTTCGACTAGGCAGTTTCCTCAGCCTCAGTATCTCCTCCCCACCTTTGGTCATGGAAGTCACTCTCCCTTTGAGGCCCAGCTCAAATGGTGTCTCTCTGTGAGATCTTAACCAGTTGGCTAGGAGTGAAATAATTGTCCCTTTCCTTGCTTTCCCAAAACATTTTGTATTAGGTTTAGATAAAAAGTCAAGCTCCAGATTTGGACTTTGTAGATTTAAATCCCAGCTCTAACTAAGTATATAACCTGTTTCCTCATTTGTAATATGGGGAGTTTTATGAAGATATAATAGAATAATGCAAATAAAGTGCTTAACCTGGGTATGGCACATAGTAAGTGCTTAATAAATGCTATTTTATGGTGATTATTATACCTTGTAACCTTAATAGTGATTTCATTCTTTGTTATTCATAGTTGTATACATTTTTGTTTCCTTTGGAAGACTGGGAGATCTTGGGGGTCAGGGACCCTGTTGGAGTTATCTTGCTCCCCAAGGGACCTAACACAGGTCTCATTTACAGTAGAAGTTCATTAATTGAGGAGCCAAATTCGGTGCTGATATGGAGCAACAGCAGCTGTCTGGTCTGTCTTACACTGAAATGATAGCATCTTCAAATTCAAATGTAAAAGGATACCATTTTATTTTATTTCTTTAATAAATTACTGCATTTTCACTCTGACCCCTCTCTGTGACAAATACCATGGCATTCACACCTTAATCATGTCACACACTGACTCCTCTCCGTCATTATGTAATTAGTGTATTTATATGCAAGGGATAACTTTTCGAAAAGGAATTAGGACTAAAAATCATGTAGAGAAATGATAGGAAGCCTAAACATGTTAACTTTATGTTGTTTAGGTGACTCATTGTTTTTAACTGAACATAGATAACAGCCTCTAAAATTATGAAAATTGATTAACATGGTTATAGATTAATGCTCGCACACTATCTCTGTTTTACAATAAAAATGGAAAACAGATACAAATGTTCTTATTTTCCTTTTAAATATTTTAGCTGCTAGTTAAATAAAATTTATATATTCACAGAGGGTATTTTTTCAGTGGAAATCCAAATATAACCAACTCTCTAATCCAAAATAACAGTGAGAAGGGACAGCATGAGGGTTAGGCTACCATACCAGACATTTGCCATTCATCTGTAAGCATGCTCTGCCCTCTCCCACTCTTTGCCTTAGGAAATAATTGTCCTTCTTCCTAGAGTGTACTTAGCCCATTTCTCTGCCCGGTAACCTCCTAGTTAGCCTTCAAAACCCTCCTTATGTGTCCTTACCTCTATAAAAACATGCCTGCCCCCTAGAATTAGTCACTTCCTCCTCTCTGTCTGCCTGGGTGAGACCGGTAGAGCTCTCCTCCCACACTTCAATGAGTTCCCCTAAACACTTGCCATCTCTCAAGCCCTAGCTCCACAGTTCGGTGCTGTACGTATTTAGGGAATGGATGAATTAATGATTGAGTTAATGAGTAATATAGAAGTCCACAACTAGCCCCAAATCTGGGTTTTTGACAAGAGTGATAGGCTAGCAACTGGCCCTCTCCCACCCATTTGCCAGGAGTGATTTTTGGCATGATTTTTCTTTTATTTTAAGATAAAAAGAAATATTTGAAATTTTATTTTCAGTTTTTTCTTCCCACATGCTGCTGGAAGGCCATTTTCTTAAAGGGAGAGACTGAGAAAGGGGACTAGACACTTTGCAGTCAACTCTTGATCTCTATACTAGAAGATTCTCTTTAGTACAAAGCATATATTCTGTCAGTAGGAGGAATCTCAATGATCTTTACAAATTTCATTCCATCATCTTCCCTTTAGCTAGTTCTTCAAAAATGAACTGAAAGTAGACTATTATTTCAGTTTCTTGAGGGGAAAAAACTATGTTCTAATTCCTCAGCAAAATATATATGGGTTTTAGGGTAGACGCTTTTGTAGAAAACAGATTAGTAATATTTCCTGGCTGTTTGTGGCCCCTACCAGTTTTGTTTTGATTAATCTCTCTGTTTTATAAATCACAGAAGTCATAGTTTGATACAGATTTCTATTTGATTTTCATGTTTTTGATACTTTTGTAACTACTTTAAATTTCAGATTCTAATTATTTATTGATTTTTTTCTCTAATTTTTTATTTAAAAATTTTTTAAAATTCCTACTCTTTATTATTTTCTTCCTTCTTATTTGCTCATCTTCTAATTTCTTAAAGTGAAAGCTTATTAGGACTTTTACTTGAGACCTCTCTTCATTTTTAATATATGCATTAAAGTTTTTAAATTCTTCCCTAAATACTGTTTTATCTGTGGCTTAGTGAGCTCGGGCTGCTGTACAAAATACCACAGAGTGAGTGGCTGAAACAACACACATTTACTTCTCATGGTTCTGGAGACTTGGGAAGTCTAAGGTCAAGGTGCCGACAGATTCATTTCCTAGTGAGGACCTTCCTTCCAGTTTGCAGATGACAGCCTTCTCATTGCTGTGTCCTCACATGGCAGGAGGGAAGGCAGGGAGGCAGCAAGTTATGGTTGTTGAGCTGATCTCTCTTCCTCTTCTTTTAAGGACACTAGTTTTATCATTGGGGGGGCCCACCCCTCATGACCTGATCTAAACCTGATTACCTTCCGAAGGCCCACCTCCAGATACCATCACACTGGGGGTTAGGGCTTCAACACAGGAATTTTGAGGGGACTCAAACATTAGTCCAGAATAATTTTCATCCCCCAAAGTTTGATATTTTGTGTTTCTACTTTTAGTGAATTAAAAATATTTTCTAATTTCCCCTTCTGATTTCTTTTTGGAGCCATGGATTATTTAGGAGCATGTGGTATAATTTCCAAATATTTTGTTTTTCTGTTCTGTTAATTGATTTGTACTTTAATTCCATTGTGGTCCGAGAATATACTCTGTATGATTTTAGTTCTTTAAAATTAGTGATTTGTTTACTGGTTCAGAAAATAGTCTAACTCAATAAATGTTCCATGTACACTTGAACCAAAAGTGTATTCTGCTGTTTGGGGAAGGAGTGTCCTATAAAGGACAATCAGGTCAAGTTGATTGATAGCTCAGTCTTTACTGATTTTATGTCTACTTATCAATTACTAAGAGGAAAGTTGAAATCTGCAATGTAATTATAGGTGTGTGTTTCTCTCCTTTCAATTCTCTTTTTTCCTTCCTTTTTGTATTTTAAGGCTCTTTTGTTGGATCCATATACATGTTTAGGATTGTTTTCTTGCTGAATCGACCTCTTCATCGTTATGTAATATTTCTCTGTTTCTGACAATATTTCTTGTTCTTTAGAACATCTACTTTGTCTAGTAGTATATGTCTGATAGTGATATAGCTACTCCAGGTTTCTTTTGATTTGTATTTGCCTATGTTATTTTTTTCATTCCTTTACTTTTAAATTAAGCCAAAGTGGATTTTTACAGAGGTATTTAGTTGTCTTTTTAAAAAAATCTCGTGTAATAATCTTTGCTTTTTAACTGAAGCATTTAGGCCTCTACTATTCAATACATCTGGCTATTTAAATTTGTATTAGTTACAATTAAATTTAAAATCTAGTTCCTTAATCACAGTAACTATGTTTCTTGATCTCGATAGCTACATGTGACAGGTGGCTTCTTTGTTAGAGTTTGGGTCTAGAATATGTGTGGATTTTCTTCCTCTTGCCTTCATAGCCACCAAATGCTGCTTTGTGTCTGTAGGGGGTCTTGGGTGAGAACAAGTTGCCTGTCCTTCACTTTTCTCTGTGACATCTGACCTTTGCCTAGAAGGGGCAGGAAGCAGAAGGTAAGAGGGTTCTCTACCCTCTGGTAGCAGTAGATTATTTTGGCCCTATGTCAAAGCAGTATCCAGCTCACTGCCCTGGGCCAAAGCTTAACCTCTGTGCTTGCCACCTTTGGATAGTGCAAAGGGTCTTAGGAGCAAATGCACTTCTGGATAGTTTTTCAGAATTTGACATACAGATAAATAGCAGATCTTCAATATTTTTCCATTAAAACTCAGATGAAAAGAAGAATTTAAGATAATATTCTGAGCTTATGGAGATAACACAGTTTTACAGCTAGGTAAATGATTTCCAAGGTAGAGATAAACACTGAATATCTGAAAGAATTATTTTTTGATCCCAATGTTGGATCCCTAATAAAGATTGGTTTGTGTCCATTCCCAAAACATACTTGTCTTCTTAAAGTAGGGAACTCCCTGCCTTGATTAAAATGTTTTCAGTGCATCCCTGTGTTTATATTTAATGATATCTTACTAATGAATGAGTTTCATCTTCTTTACTTCAAATTAAGACAATTTCTTTTGTCATGTTACCTTAAGGCAGTCTGTTTCTTCTCTGTGATATTGTGATTTATAATAAGAAATATATATTTGGTCCTCATCCCCAGATCCTAACACAGGGGTCTTGTACATTTCTAGGTGTTAAAGAGTACTTGGAGCATCTTTTGTTCCAGTGAGTGACTTAGAGGGCTCTAGGATGGCTCTTGGATAGGGACTGGTCAACACAAAGATTAAGCTATGATTAGAAGCTTGGAATCTTCTGGCTTGCCCCCACCCCTTCTCCAGAGAAAAGAGAGGGGCTAGAAATGGAGTTAATAATTGGTCATACCTATATGCAGAAGCCTCCATAAAAATCCCAATAGTATGGGGTTGAGAGAGCTTCAAGGTTGGTGAATGCATCTATGTACCACAAGAGTAATGTACCCCAACTCCATAGGGACAAAAGCTCCTGTGCTTGGAACCTTCCCAGACTTCACCCTATGTGTCTCTTTATCTGGCTGTTCATCTGTATCATTTATCATATCCTTTAATAAATTGGTAAATGTAAATAACTGTTCCCTAGAGTTCTAAAAGTTGCTCTAGCAAATTAGTGGAACCCAAGGAAGTTGGGGACCTACTACTTTTATTGATGCCTGAAGTGGGCGTGGGGTGGGGGCAGTCTTGTAGGGCTGAGCCTTGACCTCCAGGTAGTGTCAGAATTGGGTTAAATTGTGGGGCACTGAGCTGGCATTATGGAGAATTGCTTGGCATGGAAAAAATTCGCCACACATTTGGTGACCAGAAGTGTCTGAAGTGAAGGGTTTTTTTGTAAACAGTAAAAGAAGAACACAGATGAAAACTGAATGGTTTTTCCATATACATCCTCCATTAGCCTTTTGTTGTAATGTGATGGAAATAAGAGATGTTAGATCTTTTAGTTTATTAGGAGAAGCTGGAAATCCCTAATTTCTTGAATGCCTGTAGATTGTTATAAATTCCTATTCATTTCTTCCATATTCTCTCTCCTTCAGATTAAAAAATAAATGAAGATACTTGTTAAAAATAAGTTTTTCTCTGACAGTCACTACTTGGTCAATGTTCATTTTTGTGGTTTTAGTTGAAACACCAGGATAATTAACATCACCAGGATCATTAACAAATGTATGAACAAAGAAATGTAAGGCATTTTTAAACAAGGAACTAAATAAGTTTTTAACAAGTAAGAACAAAAGTTATTTAAACATTTAGAATGTGAATTAGAGCATAATCATCTTGAAGGCAGGATTGTGTTTTTGTATCTGTTCCTATAAGCATGGCAGAGTGCCAGGGACCTAGGAGACAACCAATAGACATTTGCTTCAAATGTCTTTCTTAAGTGAGTGAAATTGAAACTCTTGCTTTTTTTGAAGTAAGTTAATACTATGGTGAGAATAAGCAAAATACTAATATTACCATTTTTAGTTGTGAAGGCATTTTTTTTTCTAATAAAGAATACATTTTAAAAAGGGGAAAGAGTTGTATTTTTGTAATTGGGCTATCAAGTTAAAGTTGCATTACGTTGACCTCAGCTTTGACTTTTGGGGCCAAAACGCAAATTTAAATCAGTTAATTCTGGAGCATAGTCCTTGGAGAAAACACAAAAGATTATTCAATTTCTGCAGTATACATTTTACCAAGATTTTAAACTGTGCTTTATTTTTTGTTTTCTACTGGGCAACCACAGCAGTATTGTTCCTTTGTTTCCTTGCTCTAGCTCTAAGACCAACCTAATAAAATCCACAGGTTTTCAAGTTGCTGCCATTCCAGATTTACAATATACATTTTCTTCTTGGACCTCCTTGCCTTTGATAATCGCCTCCTTTTCCCTGTCTAGTTATCACTATCATTTCATCTCATTGGGTATTTTCAAACTTGCCTAAATCTTCTCTGGTCCATCTTACAATACCCTACTTCCTACTCAGTTATCTCCTCTCCTTAATATGGAGAATTAAGGACAATAGGTTGGGCATTGTCAGACTTCTTGCCCTCAAATGTATAAATGTGTCTGTGTTCATACCTCCTTGGTCTCTCAGCCTCCTTCCTTGAAGTCTCCAAGGAAGAGGTCTTTCTCTTCTAGTTACTAATCCTTCCACCTGTGCACTTGATCACGTTCTTCCTGCTCCCTCTGAGACCTAATTCTATACTCCCTTTCCTATGTTTGTATCCTTTTTTATCCCTATTGGCTCCTAGAAAATATGCTCAAGCTTCTGCTTCTTATTTACTTGATTTAACAAAAGCCTTGTCCAACTCTTCCTTCTTTCATTGTCAGGTTTCTGATCAGAGTACATGATATTTGCTGTGTCCACTTCACAGATTCACTGAAACTGCCCATACCAAAGTCACTGACTACAACTTAGATGATTCTCAGACATACTCCTTCATTACCCAGCTGCAAGCCCCACCTGCTCTTACCTGGACCACTGCAGGTGTTTCTTAACTCATCCCCCTTTTCCAATTTATTTTTCCCACTGCTGCAGGGTCATCTTTTAAAATAAAGATACAATCATATTACTTGTTTGTCCTTAAAACCTGTCAGGGACTCAGTATTTTCCATAGGGTACAAATTAAACCTCTATAGAACACATGAGGCCACTAATGATTTGACCTCCAGCTCTCCAGTCTTATGTGCTGTTGACCTGTTCTTTATTATCTACAACCTGTAGTTCCAAAAGCAATGTGCTGTTTCACACTTGAGTCTTTTATATTCTGAGTCCTGTAGAGGAGTAACTTTTTTTTTTGTATTTCTAGTGATCTCCTCCTTAACCTTCAAAAACCACAGTCAAGCATCTTCACCAGGCTTTACCTGATTTCTCTTTCCTCCACTCCCAACTTATCACCATTATGCTAACATGGTGGAGTTGACCATTATTTTGTGGGTTTACTATATAGTTTGTAGATACTACCATTATTTATTGCACAATGCATTGCAAATAGTTGTTTTTATGTTTGCCTCCCTTTCTAGGCAGATCTCCTTGAGAGTAAGGAGCCATTTTATTGATCTGTTACTTACCTGTAACACCTAGCATGGTTCCTTGCACATGGCAAGGACTTCATAAATATTTGTAGAATGAATGAATAAACAGTTGGACTAATTTCAGCAAATATTAATTGGTGCTTCTTCTGTAGACTTAGTTTTTTACTTTTGAAGTTAGATAATTTTGGGATTGTATGTCTTTGATACCACTGTACTTAATGCTGGCTGCTGCGTCATACAGCTTTAGAGAGATCTAAAGAGCAGGAATAGGGTGTGTTTGTAAATAGAGACTTATTAGTAGGTAGTCTATGTGAATGCTCGGTCTGGCCCTCATATTGTCATGGTGCGCAGTACAGGCTCATCCATACGCTTCTTTCCTGACCAAACTGTACACAAACTAGAGAAAAGATTTCACGAAATTTATCATTATTTTTCCTGTGGCTTCCAGTCTTCCTCTCCTCCATCACCCTGCCAGGGAACTCCATCTGAAATGCAGAATTGATGATTTACTCCTCTATTCATAACCCATCAATTCTTTTCTTTCCATTTTTCTATATGTCAGTCACTTTCATAGCCTCCCACTCTACCAGCTTTAAGATCTTGTTCTTAGTTAGACTTCTTTTGGAAGTTTGTTGTCACCAGTAGAACTGTTCTACATCCCATTTGCACCTGCAGTTGATAACACACACTGTTCTCTTTCCCAAGCATATGGTTCCAGAGGATAAACATAACAACATGCTGGTGATGTTTATGTTAAGTGAGCCAGTCTTCTCCAAGCATCTGCTGCACAGGCGCAGAAACAGATAAGTGGTTTCAGCTATGGGCTGCCAGGGGAACAGAAGGGTTGCCACAACAAACTCCGCAAACAACCCCAAAAGTCCCTAAGAAGCATAAACTCACACTGCTGGAAAATCAAAATTAGCAAAGGACTGTGCATTTTTGATTCTTGACCTTAGTTTTGTCCCCTACATCCCTGTGTAGAGATTGCACTGCGTTCTGCAGACACTGGGCCGTCTTTAGAAGAGTACATTTGAGATTCACTGAGCTTTTGAAGGAAAGTATGTGAAATTTTTCTGCTCACTCAAAAGTTGCTTTGTAGTAGAGCTGGATTGTGCTGCCCTTGGAAGCTCTGTCTTTTGACCGACATTGATCAGGTTGGCTCCAAGAAAACTCAGCATCCTCTTTGCCCTGGCGCCACTGGGCCCGCCACCCTCCTCCCACCACCGCTCTCTCTTCCTCCCCTCTCCCTGCTCCACCACCTCTCTATCCCTCACTTGAACTGGCTGCCAGAGTTCACAGACAGCTGGGCAGAGAGTGGCTAAATCTGCCCAGCTGCCCGGGAAGCTTGGCGGCCAGGCTGAGGGAAGGAAGCATCGGCTCTCTTTGAAGGTCGGCTGCCAGTGAATCTCAGGCAGCTGGACTTCAAAGGGGGGACCGCTGGGCTTTCCCTCCTGTCTAGGCAGGTCATTCCACCGCTCTGTGCTTCCGGTGTTGGCATAGTGGCTTTCAAGTTCCTCTTCAATTAAAGAGCTGAATTGCAAGCTGCACTTGTGTTCACATTTGTGTTTTTTTATGTGATATAGAAGTCTAAGATCCTAACTCCTGTTACCCCAAGCTTAAGAGTAAAGATGGAGGAGAAAAGGTAACACCATACAAAGGGCAGCTAAGGAGAGCCACAGCGCTAGTAGGCTTTCCTCACTGCTGGTTGTAGCTTGTGTTATTTACCAAGTTTTAAATTACTTCAGGGACTCTTAGTGTGATCCTCTTGAGTAAAGGCTAATCAACCTATGCTTATGAACTGAATTTAGCTAGTGACTTGGAATTAGGTTCAGTCGTGGATAGTGGTTTTATCTTTTTCCAGAAACTGGTGTAGTGCTCACCCACTATCCCACACTTCACTCTCTTACTGCACTTTCCCATCTTTCGTCTTCAGATTCCGTTGGTGGTTGGGGAGAGGACTGGCCTAGTAAGGAAGAGCAAGGGTGCTACAGGGAGTCCAGGCTTACTTTGGTTGCATATGGGAGTCAGAGTGGAGGGAGCTTCAGGTCAGAAGAGCTGCAACTATGTCCGTGCAGACTGGTGGTTAAAAATGCAGGCCCTGCAGCCAGGCTGCTTGGGTTCAAATCCTGACTCTGCTCTGCACGTGACCTTACCTTTCTGCATCGCCCTGCCCTCCCTGGAAAGTGGGGCTGTGATAGTACGTATCTCACATGGCTGTTGGGAGATGCAAGGGGTTAACAAGTACTGTGCACTCAGGACAGTATTTAGACAGTGTTGATGTAGTTCATGCCCAATAAATGTCAGCTGTTACTGCCATGTGCCAGGTCCCACTGACTGGAACTAGAGGGGGTGAAAAACGACTGATGTTTGTGATTTTTACTGCCCCTGTATGGATAAAAGGCTGCTAGTTTCTGCCTTGAATGGAATTTGTAATGGAATTTTTTCCAGAAATCCCTGATAGTGTGAAAAATGTATTATGTAGTTCAAAGAAGAAAACAGTTATTTTATGTTAGCCATCTCTCTCCTGCCCTTTCTGGGAACATAAGGAGAGGCAATTCATTTAGAGCTATTATTGTAATAATCTATACAAATCCAAAAGAAGCCTGGTAAAACAGGGCAGAGAATATAAATATACATATATAAATAAATAAAAGAGGTGTTTTAGTGAAGAGTGCAGTTCCTGGAGTTAGGATCAGGGTTTGAATTTCTGCTCTGACAATTTATTAGTTGTGTATCTTTGGGTAGCTTACCTTTTTAAGCCTCAGCTTTCTTGGTTGTAAAGTGAGATAGTAATTACATACACAGAGACTTGTTTTAAGAATGAAATGAGAAAATACATGTTTTACTATAGTAAGTAGCAGTGCTTTCAGTAAGTGTGCCTGTCATTGTTATTACTATTGCCACCACCGGTAGTGTTACACGCTAAAACTGTTGTTGAATCAGGAGGAAGCCCTATAGGTTATGGAACGGTGATTTTACAAATACAGTGCCTTTCACCAAGATTTTTGTTCTCCCTAGATCAGAAGTGCAAACTGTGAAAAAAAAAAAAAAAAAAAAAAGAAGTGCAAACTGTGGGCCAAATTCAGCCTGCCGCCTCTTTTGGTAAATAAAGTTTTATTGGAACACAGCCTCATCTATTTGTTTATTGTCTGTGACTGCTTTCATGCTGTAACAGCAGAAGCAAACAGTTGCAGCAGTCATCAAAGCCTAAAATATTTACTGCCTGGCCTTTCCAAAAAGAGTTTACTAACCCTTTCTCCAAATACATATTTCCCCAATTAAGGTCCAGAGAATGTTAATTCTATTCGTGTTAGTAAGTACTTTCTAGAAAAAAAGAAAAAGGTTCCATAGTCAAATAAGCTTTGGAAATGTTAGAGAAGTTGATTTATTCTAGGACTACTACTTAAAAGACTCTGGCTTTTAATATACTAATGTGCATTGTGAACCTTCAAGACAGGGCCATGGTATGCAAATAAACTAGTTTCCCAGGCTTACTTGGCTATAGAGTGACCCCTACCTCTCACCCGACCCCCGGATCTAAATGTTACACAAAACATCCTCTGGGAAACCCTGCTTTGGGGCCGTCTCTTTGGAAGGACTTTCTTCTTAAATCATTCCTCTTCGTGATTTAGGTGATATCCTCATTTGGAGACCTACAAAATATCATATGAGATTCTGTATTACTTCATTTTTTTCCCCAGTAAAAATTATACTTTGCTTAAAATCACAACAGTAAAATATACCAGATACTTAAATGCTCTAATAAAATAATATCTGTGTCTTTAAATGATTCTGTATGATGTCTCAAGGTTATAAATGGGGTCTCAAGTCCAAAGCTTCAGTTCATGCCTGCTAAAAGCATGGGTCTTCTGTAGGGCTTTAACATTTTCTTGCATTCAGGTTTCTGAAGCCTAAATCTTGAATGCCTAACTGGTATACCGATTGGGCTCAGCTCAGTTTATAAGGAGGGAGATTAATGTGAAGGTAACTTGTGCCTCAGCCATAAGGGGTTTGTTTTATAGACTAAAGTAAACACCTTGAATTTCAAGTTGTAAGCACCCGGGGAGCCCGAAGATCCCAGTGCAGTGGCATTGTATTCTGCCTGTGACTTACACATCTCAGTGGCTGAGCTTCCTCCTGCAGTTGCAGCTTCCAGCTGGTCATCAGACAGCCCTGGGTAGTTAAATGCTGTAGTCACCTGGTCTGAGATAACCAAACAGGCATGTAATTGCAACACTGTCCAGTTATGAATGAAGGCTGGGCTGTCTCTTTGCCAAATACAGTTGAAAAATAAATGCTAAGTCATAGCTGTTTTCTGAAATCACAGTGGTTGCAGCAGTGAACCTGGATTAAGAGCGGAGAACCCTGCTGGAGAGCTCAGCCCTGGTCATAAATGCTCACTCTCGCCTCTTCACTCTTTCTCACCCTCCCTCTTTCCTTCCCTTCTTTCCCCTCCCCACTTCCCTTGAGCTTCCCTAGTGTGGCAGAGGCCAGTTCTTAGTCATTTTGATGCCCTTTAAAGTTGGCATATACTTGATGCAGTAAGAATTTTATGAAAGAATAAGAGGTCTTAAGTGTTTCTTTTCCTTTCCCAACTTGTGAATCATTTTAAGAAAATTCCACATCGTCTCTTCATTTATGTATCTCTGTGTTGTGTGTATAATGGATCCTCAGTAAAGATGGTTGACATTGGAAACGTGGATTCTGAAAATTTTATTGTTGCACTTTTATTTTATGAGGGATGATGAATGGACTTTTCAGAAATCTTTGTCTCAGATATCATTGTCTTTTGTCTTTAAATTATTTCTTTTAAAAAATGAAGGGAGGGAGAAGAGAGAGAAGGAAGGAATGAGGGAAGGGGAAAACATCTTGGCTGGAACATAATTATCATCTTTTAAAAAGTTAGAAACTTGGAAACTGTCAACTTGCTGTGAAATATGTTGTTTCTTTGAAACATGCTCAGTTCAGAGTTTCGTTTGCTGTATTTATTAAGTATGTTCATCTTGTAAGCACCATGGTATGTGATGCATAACATATTATGCTGTACTCTGAAACTCACTGGGGCTCTTAGAGTTGAGATGATGTGCCTGGGAAAGAAATAATCTGAGGCTGACCTACTGGAAGGAAAGGATCAGAAATGTGGGGAAAGAGCTCTCATCTACTAACATAAAGAAAAACAATTTAAACACACAACCCTCCCTTCTGGGTCTTCCAAGGATGAGTTGTTTCCAAGCCTTCTGTTCTCTCGCTCTAATACGGTCTTCTGGAATTACTGTCTTAGTGCCAAAGAATATATAGAAGAAATGGCTGCAAATGGTTGGAAACAGACCACAGCTACCTAAAGACAATGGTTGTCTCAAGCAACCACAGCAAGGATTAAGAAACATTACTAGAGAGAACTTTTGATCTCACAGGCAAATGCAAAAAGGCAAGAGAGAAATGTAATGATTATATAAAATATAAGACATGATAAAGTTGAATGAATTTTAACTATAGGGTTGCAAGACTAGTTTATGATGGATATTATTTGGTAGACTGCTAGGGCAGGGGAGTGAGAATTAATCTTCTTAAAACATTATTAATACTCCCATAGTATCATCTGACTTATAATAATGACAAACACTTATATAATGTTTACTATCTGCCAGACACTGTTCACATCCTTTATGTGTTGCATTAGTTAACTTCTGCTTCATAACAAATTACCCTAAAACTTAGTAGCTTAAAACAACAAGCATTATTTCTCATGATTCTTTCGGTCAGTGGGGCAGTACTTCTGGTCTGAACTGACTTGGCTGATTTCTCCTGGGTTCTCTATTGCATCTGCAGTTAACTAACAACTCAGTTGGAGCTGGATGGTCTAGGATGGCCTCATCTGCATGTCTGGCTATTGGCTAGATGTCAGCTGATGCTACAGGGATGACTGGGCACATGTCTCTGGTCCTACAGAAAGTATCTTGTGCTTTTTCACAAGGTGGCTGGGTTCCAAAAGCAGCAAGAGAGCAAGTCACAATGTACAGGCCTTTACAGTTCTCTGCTTATATCTTGTTTGCTAATGTCCTCTGTTAGTTGGGGTTCTCTGAGAAGCAGATGGTAAAGCAGCATTAGATGTGTAAAAGACTTGTTGCCAAAACTCCTGAAAGATAAAAGTGGGTGGGGAGCCTAGAGAGTATCAGATGGTTATGTAGGTCTGGCCCCTATGAAGGAAAAGAGGGAAGGAATGAAGGAAGGTTGGCTAGGAAGAATCTCAGACTGCAGCACAGTTCTAAGAAAGCTTTGGCCAGGCCAGTGGGAATTCCTTGAGCCTAAGTCCACCCAAGGCTGTATTAATCTGCTCTAGCTGTGGTGATATCTCAGCACAGCAGCTACAATTGGGACCACTCCTTGATTAAGTCAATTCCTTTGTGGAAGGACTAGGACCCAATTATTGCCCCACTGAGTAACACGTTCTTTCCTCTTAGGAATTTGGCCACCTTGATAGTCAGTAGGCTACTGCTCTGAAAATAGGCTTAAATACTGGAACAGAGCAAGGGATCCTGACTTTTTATTGGGGTGATTGCCCTTGGCTTCCTGCTCCTCCGTTTATCTCTCTTTTTGATTGTAGATATTAAGTAGTACCTTTGTTGTCTGCATATCTCTTCTGCTCCTGGGAATGCCATGTTCTATTAACCATCTCCACAGTTTTCTGCACATCACGCCCCCCTGGCTGCCTCTCTGACCTTGCCAGTCATTGTAGTAATTGCAGCCTTTTGGCTTCTAGCAATTAAGAACTGCCACCTGGCTTTTATTACTTTGGACCTCATTATGCCCATGGATATTAATGGCCCAGCTCTGTGACTTTGGCTCTGGGCTGCAGAGGAGACCTGCCACTCAACTTCTTGGTGATGCTGGCTCCCTCTCATCTGTGTATTCCTGATGGCCTTGGTGAATGGTATTTCTTCTGGGCCCTCCCATGAAAAATAATATTCTGTATTTTTCTGGCTTGACAACAATATATCCATTCCAGCATGCCCACTTCCCCCAGCAATCTTATTCTCTTCTCTGTTGTCTGCCAGGACAATTGGGGTGTTTTTATTTTACTCAACATTGGCCATAACTTTTCCAGGTCTGTGTAGCATCCTTGCAGCAAGTTTGCCCCACCCTCTGTGGTCCTTGTTTAGAAATGTGCCTCCAAGTCAATGAATCCTGCTAATCAAAACCCCTTTGATTAAACATCCTCAGAAATCCACACTCAAAGTACTTCATGATTCCTGCCAGTTGCCGCTAGCTAATTCTTGCATCTCTTTTGGTGTGTAATCTCTTTCCTCCCTTGTCAGGCCCAGCTACTTCTCCAGCTGAGTAATGTTGGGATTCAACACTAGTTACTGGCCTAGAAGCTAGGAGAGGAGGTAGGGGCAGGTCCTAAGAGAAGTTACCTGCTGCCTTGTTGGGGAGGAGATATTGTAGCATCTTCCAACACAAAGGAATTTCTAGCTTTTCCTAGGCAAGGGTGGGTCACCGCTGTAGGCTGTGAGGGTTCAGAGGCACCTGCAGATCCCGCATCTTAAAGGCATCCATCCAAATAGCCTATCCTTTTGTTTTAGGGTCTCAGGTTTTCCCAACTAGAGCCCTCACCTTAGAATAACAGGCCTGCCTTGGCTGAGCATTTAAATGTCTTCAGAGCTCTATAAATCCAGCTACCATGGCTTTTGTTTGTTGCTCAGCTGTGTCTGCTCTTCCACTGCAGGAGATGAGGGCCCCTTTGAAAGCTACTAACGTGGCTCTCTCACTTAGTCTTTAACGGTTAATGGTCCTCAGTTTCTCATTATCCCTCTGCAGGGATAATGATTTAGCAGTAACCAGCCAACTCTATTGTCTTTGATGACGTCTTCCTCCCGTATCTTTTAAATACCTAAAACATCTTTCCCACAAGGAGATTCCCCCTGTACTAGGAAGTTTTCCTAGGTCACCTCCAGTGAAATCTAATACAGTTGGACCACAACTAAGTGCCAGAGAGTGTCTGTGCTTTATTCCACTTAGGACAATGTCGTCTTTACCTACCAGGCAGTGAATGAGGTAGTCCTAGATTTTTATCTTACCACCTATGTGGTTGAATCACTCCAGGCACCACTTGTGATAGTCTGGGACCTCTGAGAAACAGACACCAAGGATTAAACATATAAGAGGTTTCTTGGGGAAAGGCCTGTAAGGGGAAATGGAGGTGGGAAGCCTGAGGAGGCTGGGGAGAGAGCAAGACACCCCTATGAAGGAGAAAAATAAAGAAAGCAGCGTTACGTGTCTATCAACTGATGGATAGATAAATAAAATGTAGTACACCCATACAATGGAATATTACTTGGCAATAAAATTTAGGTCGAGCTGGCTTGGCTCTGGGACCAGTATTCTTTCCATTAAAATTTCCCCTATTTTCAGCCCAGCAATTTATGCAAATTCTCTCATTTAAAATAGTTTACTCCACTGTTTCATTAGTTATAAAACATGTTTTGACTCTTTAAGGGCTGTCTCATCTTGCATTGATAGATACACACTAGAGCAATGGAAAGATAATGAGATCAGAGTAGCTGCTGTATGTCACCTCACTGGCTGTTGGTACGACCATAGAATGTTTGGACTATTTAGGATTTAAGACTTTAGCAAGGCATCCTATTTTTTTTGAGAATTTGGCAGACTTTATTAGAGAGGAGAAACTAGAGTTAGCATAGCTGCAGAAGTCAGGACCAGGACTCATAAGTAGATGTTAAAAGTAGGAAGTCGTGGACCCAGTTTAAGAAAGGTGTTGCCAATTAGAGCCACCCAGAGAAATGGACTGATGTAGTTTGTGTTGTAATGATTTCTCTGCTGCTGGAGGCCCCATGACCATCTGCTAAAAAGGGGTATAAGGAGAATTTTACCCATTGAGAGTTTGTACTGCATAATCCCAGAGAGGACCTTCAACTCTCCAGGTTTTCGTGCTTGCATTTTCCATCACTATGAACATTTGAGACTTGATGCTCTCCAAATCATAATATAAGGTGCTCCTAAGAACAGGAAACTTATATAAAGGAGTTAATAATCTCAACTTCCGTGAAGAACAATGTTCTTTGCCTGGGCTGATTATGAAAGGAATTGAAGGAAGAATTGGAGCTATAGATTGCCCACATTATGCCAGAAGTGTTTTTCAGTCAAATTGACTTTTGTTTTCAAAGCATGAGGGTATTTGTCACCGTGAACTGTTCAAGTATTGATGTTTTGTGCAAATTTAAGATCTCCTCTGGCTATTTTATTTCATTGGAATAAACTTTTGTCACTGGTTAAAGCCAAGTTAATAATCGAGGAGCATTTTTGACATAAAGTCTCAAGTGAAATGGAACTACCTACTTGCTCTTGGGCTCGTGCTGAAGTGTATATGATATGATTCCTTTGGATTCTACCCCTTTTAAGGTTCTTTATCGCACCTGCCTGGTATATGTATATGTATACATCTATATATGTGTGTGTATTTATATTTTAGAATATTAGTATTTATGATCTGTTTTGTCCTATTAATAGTAAAAAGTACACATTGATTAGTCAAATTATAAAATATTATGTGTTTACCAGTTTTTGTCTTTGTTCCCTAAAGAATCAAATACCTATAAGGACCTAAGAAATCATCTAGTTCAATCTGTTTATTTTACAGAAGGTAGAGTTGTGATCTACGGAGGCTAAATAATTTGTCCCCAGTCATGTTGCTAGTTTTTGACTGAACTAAGTCCAGATTTCATATCTCCTAGTCATGGTCCAGTATTCCTTTTACTGTTACCACCCTCTGTTACTCATATCTCATGAAATGATGGGTCTTCCTTCTGCTTAGCTGTGTATATGTATTTATTGGCATTAAAAATAAATAAAACATTTAAAACAAATAAACAAAAAACTTAAGTTAATTTCACTGAGAGGCCAAATGGAAGTATAGGACTTTTTGGTAAACTGTTACCACTACAGTATCTTTCAAAAGCTTTATTTAGAGTTTAGTAGTTGGTGGCTTTTTGAAATATAACCAAGTGGCATATTTTCCTTATTGAGATTGGTAGTGGAGTTTTGCTTTTCTGAGGAATAAAAAATATTTTCAATCTATTCTCCACGTGTCCAGAATGATCCTTTAAAAATCACCAAACGTAGTCACATTACTGCTCCTCTGTAAACTCCCTTAGCAGCTCCTTTTACTTTCAGAATAAAATTTAAGCCTTTAACATAGCCTACGAGGGCCATGGTTAAGTTCTTTTAGTTCTTTGAATCAACCAGCTGTTTTACCTTCAGGCCTATCAGTATGCACGTGTTGATTTTCTGTTGCTTTATAACAAATTACTACCACACATTTAGTGGCTTAAAAAAACCCACCAACTTATTATTTCACAGTTTCTTTGGGTAAGCAGCCTGGCGTGGTATGGTTAGATTCTCTTCCTAGGGTCTCACCAGTCTAAACTTGAAGTACTTTTGACCCTTGAACACATGGTGGGTTAGGGGCGATGACACAGCACAGCTCCCTTCCCTCCCTCCACCCTGTGAGCAATTGAAAATCCATGTATAACTTTACAGTCTTCCCTCTGTATCCACGATTCCACATTTGTGGGTTCAGCCAACCACAGATCGTGTAGTACTGTACTACGTAGTTATTGAGAAAAGCTTGTGTGTAAGTGGGCCCGGTTCAGACCTGTGGTGTTCAAGGTCAATAGCATTGGCCTGGGCTGTGGCTCTTATCTGGGCCTCAGAGCCCTCTGTCAAGCTCACTGGTTTTAGTAGAATTCAGATCCCTGTTTCCTTGACACATCTTTTAAGTCAATAGCGGCATGTCAAATGCTTCTAATTCTTAAAGTCTCTCTGCCTCACTCTTCTGTCATGTCTCTGTGGCCTCCTTGTTTGTCCTCAGCCAGGAGAAAGCTCTGCTTTTGAGGACTCATGTGACTGCTTCAGCCCTATCTGGATAATCCAGGATATAATCTTTTCACTTTAAGGTCAGGTAACTAGTAACCTTAATTTTACCTGCAGAGTCCCTTTTGCCATGTAGAGTAATGTATTCATGGGCATGACACCAGGGGGCAGAGGTCATGGGTCAAAATTCTGCCTACTACAATGCAGTACCCTCTGACTGGAATACTCTTTCTTGTCCCTGTGTCCTGCTGCTTCATCTGCTAACACTCTGTCCGCTGGGTCTCTGATTTCTTTTTGCCCCTCTTTTCCCCCTTTTCTTGAGTTTGGGTTAAGCACCTCTCTTTAGTGCTCATTACTCTACACTTCCCCACTGGACCACTGGTCACTCTGTATGCTTATCCATATCCTTCCAGGGGACTGTCAACTTTCTGAGGAGAGAGAGAAGCTGTGTTAATCTCTGCACATTTGTATTTCCCTGCTAACCCTTGTGTCTGCCATACAACTGATGACCAATTTTAAAAAAAGGATGAATCAGTGGATTGTTTGTATCCATGAAAGGTACAAGCGTGATAACTGTCTGTAATATAAGTACTTAAGACTCACCCAGAAGAAGAGAGAGAAAATTTTTAACTCAATATGTACAAGTTATTAAAAAAAACAACAAAAAACACCTGCTTTTGTAGTGTGCTCCTCATTACCAGAAACTTTTAGGTGAAAGCTCAATGATGGAGTATCAAGGATATTGTTGGGAGGCTAACATGTGTGAGCTCTGTTTTGTGACTGATTCTTTGTTTGGGTTGCTGCAAGACTGTTGGAGATGAGGTCACCTGTATTCCTATACCATGGCTCCTAGGAGAGACCTACATGCTGTCATCACTAATAATTACCCTGGCCATTCACAGTGGAATTATCCAACCTGGTGGATCTAGGATAATTGACTCCCTGGTACTTTGGCCTGTTCTGGTTACTGAATCATAACTGGGTGGCAGGATTAGTGTGGTAGAGTTACTTTTATCAGCCTTCAACTGTTCAGAAGTGACATTAGAAATAAATAGACTACTGACATATATCAGTAGAGAAGGAGTATGGTGTAGTGTTTGAGAGCAGACATTTTGGTTCAAACTCCTAGCTTAACCACTAACTGTGACTTTGGACAAGATAATCTGTGCTTCAGTTTCCGAACCTGTAAAATGAAGATAATATTGTAGTGTGATTGCCCAATAGGCAAGATAGTAAAGGATATAGTGCCTAGATTACAGTAAGCACTGTGGAAGGGTTAACTGTCATCATCATCATCATCCTACAAGCACATTAAAGATGGTTCAAGACCACAGATACTGACATATATAAAATAGATAAACAAGTCTATACAGTATAGCACAGGGAACTATATTCAATATCTTGTAGTAACTTATGGTGAAATAGAATATGAAAACAAATATATGTATGTTCATGTATAACTGAAGCATTATACTGTACACCACAAATTGACATAACATTGTAAACTGACTATACTTCAATAAAAAAATATATATATATATACACAAAAAAAAGATAGTTGAAGACCTACAACCATATGCACAATGTCTGGCCTATACTAGGGATACAATGATATTTTTGAGTTAATAATGTTCGCTTGTAATTTATGTTCTTCAGATAACTACAGGAAATGATTCCAGTACTTTTATAAATATGATAAAAACTAACTGCTGTGCCAGTCTTGTGTTGCTCAGAGCTTACTAAGGCAGTCTGAAAAATATCTCCTACTAGAACTTATCTCTTCTTTTCTCTTATTAAAGCAAATGGATGTTTTTAAAAGCCTTCTGAAATTTTTTCCAGAATAAAGAAAACTATAATCAGGTGAAATTAATATTTTACATATAGCTGTTTATCATTTTCTGGGTGATAAAGTAAAACATTCTTGCCACAGAAATGTTATCTGAATTCATATGAAATGGTAACACTTCGCTTGTCTTCACAAACAGGTTCATCCTAAATTCCACTATAAACAAGCTCATGACCCAGGCACAGACACTTCTTGCGTGGCTTTTTCCTATGATGGTAACGTCCTTGCCTCTCGTGGTGGTAGGTTGAAAGCTTTCTTTTTGATGTGTTTCTATTTATGAAATATTTAACTCTAACAAATGTCACACTAATATCCTAACACTTTGTATTGTTAATGTCCCTTTGCCAGTCTGATTTTTTCATTAAAATGCACTTCCAACTTAGCAATATTATTTTACTAAAAAGTATCAAGTAAAATTTAGACTATATGTACTTTTTTGCCTAAGTTTTTATTTTAGCTTCAAATTCCATCAGTGTTTGGAGACTCCAAAGGATGACCTTTGCCTCTACCTTATGAAATTTTGTAGTGATGTTCTGTATTTTTTGTGCATCATTTTATAGTTTTGGGTCTAGCATTTCAAACTCTTCTATTTGCTGACCATTGAATTTTTGTTTTTCAGTTCAAATACTAAATTCAGTTTAAAAAAGTTGTATACTTGGACTTTTTTAAAAATAGCTACATAGTTCTGCATGGTTGTATTCTAAGTTTACTTATCCACACTCATGTAGTTGAATATAGGTTGTTTCTAACTTTCTGCTAAACCTTTCTCACATGGATAAGTTGTACGTTGATAGAAGAAGTAAGAGGCTAGTGAGGGCAGCCTATGAACAAAGCATAAGAAGGGGAAGTATGGGACATGACTGAGGGGCTTCAGGTAGACCTTTTGTAAGGAGAGAAGGGAATCAGGGTAGGTAGATTTGAGCCATGTCACAGATGACCTTTAATATTCCATAAAGGATTTAGTCTTTTTTTTCCCCCACTTGGGGAGGGCAATTAGATTCATTTATTTACTTTTAGAGGAGGTACTGGGGATTGAACCCAGAGTCTTGCGCATGCTAAGCACGTGCTCTACTACTTGAGCTGTACCTTCCTCCCACATGTAGTCTTTATTCCGTAGGCCAGACTACTCTAGCAACACTACATTTAGTCATTCACTCACTTTACTACTGTGTATTGAGCAGCTACTCTGAGCTAGCATTGTGCTAGGTTCTTGGTATAAACTGTGAACATGACAGATAGGGCTCCTTTCCTGAAAAAATTTACAACCTGGTGTGGAGGGTAGTGGAGGTAAGGAGAACATAGACTTGGCACAGCTTTCCCCTCAGCTGGGCTGTCCTTTTACTCTTGGGAACTCCATTCAGGGTCTCTTTCTTCCAAGGAAGCCTTGTGTATTACACCCAAACTACCCTCACTTACATGTGCATGTGCTTTGATTTTTTTTTAATTATGTATTTTCTATTTATGGTATACACGGCAAAGGTGGATATGTATAAAATATGCATTTTGGTTCATCAATTCTAAACTGCTATTTGAGTCCTAACAGGACTCTTAATTAAACCTATATACTATACTCTTCACTTACAAGCAGTGATTCTTACCCCAAGAGTGTATCTGAATCCCCTAGGAAGGTTTTTCAAATGATAAATTGGAAATTCTCGCATTCACTCTTGCATCTTTAGAGTGATATACCCATTTCTCAGAGGTGGAATGGGGAGAGAACAGGGGAGTAACAGGGGAATGTAGTTTCAAAATTCTTTCCAGAGGATTCTGAAATAGGCTAGCCCTCACCCAATAGATTATTACTGCCTTAGAGGTATAGGATTAACTCCATTTCAGGCAAAGCCATTTTAGTGATAATTTTTACCTTCCCTTTCCATTCTGTAATGGCTATTGGGTAACATGTCGTCCACAACATGTACACTGTACTCCATCATGTTCCTTCCTGGATTTATAGAATATGGCAGATGGAAGTCTGTCTGTTTAGCAGAGCCCCCAGGGTGTCGTAAGGTGCTCCTGCTAGCTACAAAAACTGCCCGGTTAGCTAAACTGTTTAATTCAGATTAATGTTTTCTTACTGTTTGAAGGTTGTGAGGATATGTAACCTTTTTTCCCCCCCAAGACTAAAAGCAAAAAGGTGAGTCTTAAAAAGTTCTTCAAGTATAAGCAGGTCTCTAATCCAGCCAGTTGTGGATTAGTGCACCTGCCAAAAGTTGGGCTTCAGAGGAAGGGTCGCTGGGGAGAGAATGGGGGTTTTTACTGGACTCTCCACTCACCTCACTTGCATCTGATACTGATTCCTTACTGGACCCGAGGGGTTGAGGCAGGTCTCAGCTGTGGACACTGGGGAGAAAGAACAGCAAGACGTTACTTATATGAGTTTTGGCTTTCATTATGGTCAGGAATTAGTAGCCCTATAGAAATATTTTTTAAAAAGTGATTCTTTAAAGAATATTCATTATTCTCTAAATGGCTTGGAAAAGCTGTACTCCCCAGCAAAGTGAAGACTGATAGCCACAGATAGAGTTACACTGGAGGGAAGGGAAGCACATGGTTCACTCTCATTAATGTTAATGGATGGTTTCACCCACACACTAGTGGGAAAAAGAATCTGTTATGAATTGAACTGCTTTCAGTCTGGATGGTTGTTAAATTAATATCTTCTTAAGAAGTCAGGTTATGCTCAAGTATACCCCTGGGAAACTACCATCTGCTCTAAAGTCACTCTTTAGAGTAGATTCTCCAGGGTTCTTTCCAGCCTACAGATGCTACAGCAATCTGGAAAGTAATTTCTAGAAGGCCAATTCATTATCATGTGTCTTTCTACTATTCTCCCAACTGCTGCTTTCAAGCTCCCCAGTTAAAAAAGTACAACATGTTACGTGCATCTCTTTCCCTCCTTCCTTCCCTTCTTCCTCCTTCCTTTCTCCTTCCCTCCCCACCTCTCTCCCTTTCTTCCTTCTTATAGTTATACACTAAGTTTAGCAAACTCTGAACTTGGAATTGGTTCTTTTTGGTAAATTTATTTTCTGTCTTTTTTTTCCTCTTTTATTCCTGTATCAGGTGATGATACATTAAAATTATGGGATATCCGACAGTTTAATAAGCCACTCTTTTCAGCCTCGGGTCTTCCCACCATGTTCCCAATGTAAGTAGCATATTTTTAATATTTGATAAGCATAAGAGAATGGAAAAGTAATTTCCTTATCTTCATGTTAATTTGTATTATATGTCTTAGATCTTCTAGAAAAGGGACTTGAAGAGTGAAATAGGTTTTTTAAAAGATGCATTTTATTTTTCCTTTCTTTGTACATTCTTCAGAATTAAAATTTTATTGTTGATGTTGAAATGGTGTGTGTTCATGGGTTTGTGTGTGTATATTGTATGCACACACAGGTCTTGTGGGAGTAAAAATACTTAAAGGATTGAACTGTTCTTTTAAGTGTATAAATGACAAGGTGGGCCTACATATTTGTTGTCTTTTAAAATTTGAATCTTCATACCATAAAAGCAATTTTTCATAGTTACTGAATATTATTATATGTCATTTTCTTTTTTTTTAAACCATCATTCCAGTCAATAATTCGGTAACTTTCACCTACTGAAACTGTCTCGCTCTAAGTCACTGAACCCTATTATCCATTCTACTAAGTTGATAACCGAAGCTTTAAAGATTTTTCTGAGGCAGCTTACGTTGGGATTTGACCTCTGAGCTGTACAGTTAGTGCCTAAGCAAAATTTTCTATTTTGGTAGAAATAAAATTTCACATCTGTGTTAAATCATGACCAACAAGGAAAGCATGAAGGTAATGGAAGCATCAGATGGAGGAAGCTGTGTAATATCAGAGCACTAACTCTAACATGGTCTGCTGCCCATGGCATTTATCTGTTAAAACAAACAGATGGACAAACAAACATGAATTTATAGGTGATGAGAATTTTTTGAGCTGTTATGCCTGCTGCAAGTAATGCTAATGACATAACGTCTTTGGGTATGTCTTAGATTATTCACAATCAGGTGGCCAGACCTCTAATCACAAGAGCTGCTGAATCATAGCCATCAATTAGGCTCCAGCGGTGCAGCCTGCTCCTCATTTCATGGTCCTTGACTTGACAAAACTCAAATTACTTGAGAGGTGGTGCTGGTAAAAAACAGTTCCAAAACTGGTCAAAATAATCACTGCTTAGACATTAGTCATACAATGTCTATTTGTGTATAGACACTGTCAATGTCTGTATTGAGTTTTTCCCACACTCTATTTGCATTAAAGGATATTATAATCTATGAAATTAGAGCATAGATTCTGTAATCAGACTATTCAAGTTCTAATCCCAGCTGCACCACTTACTTTTGTGATCTTGAGCAAGGTTTATTTCACCTCTCTCTGCCTCAGTTTCCTCATCAGTAAAATGGGAATAATAGTATCTACTTCATAGAATTATTAAGTGAATTAATGTAAGTGCCTGACTTATTATAAGCCCTATATGAGAGTTCTGTCTTATTACAATGATGTTGCTCTATTTTGTTTAACTCACTCATTATCGCTGCACTGTTGTGGGGTCATAAGCCTGTATTTATAAACTCTTTTTGTCTGTAGGACTGACTGTTGTTTCAGTCCAGATGATAAACTGATTGTCACCGGTACATCTGTTCAAAGGGGATGTGGCAGCGGCAAACTTGTTTTCTTTGAGCGCAGGACTTTCCAAAGGGTATATGAAATAGACATCACAGATGCGGTATGTATATTCTTTTCTTCCAGTCTTGAGAATGAAGTCGTTTGCCTCTTAGCCGTCTTTGTTTTGGTTTTGGCTTTTAAACAGAGCGTAAGCCCTTGCCCTTACAGTGCAGTAGTAGCTGCTTTTTTCTCCAACACAGGAATTATTAGTACATTGCAGACTGGCTTAACTACCTTCCTCTCTCCCCTGACCCAATATTTCCTGTGGGCCCACACTTTAGTCAGAATTTCAGCGGGGCCTGGGATGTTTACCCCCTCTGCCAACCAATTTGAGGAGAGGAGAAACTGATCGTCATGTAGAACACAGAAAGGAACTTGCCACAATGTGCTTGTTTGTGAGGATTCAGGGATTATGGGCAGAAGTGAAACATTATGCCCTGAGAATGTGATGAAGCGTATGTATCATTGTTTGAAAACTTTGACAGAGTCCTCCCTGTCAGAGTTGTCACTTGAAGTAAGACTCAGTGGGGAGGGTAGAGCTCGATGGTAGAGCACATGCTTAGCATGTGTGAGGTCCTGGGTTCAATCCCCAGTACTTTTCATTAAAAATAAAAAAAGTAAGACTTAGCTTCCATTGAACTTAATTTCTATTTAGTTATTGGAAGTTTAAAACATTTCAGATTTAACTTAAATACATCCAAAAAAAAAAAAAGCCCTTTAGTTTTCTTTACAGATTTATGTAAGCACTAAAATACCAGCATGTATGCATGCATGCATTCATTAATTCATGTCCCAAGATTGGAGCCATATATAATACAATAATAGTGAAGATTCCCAGAGGAAAATCTGAAATCCTTTAAAGTCGTTCAAAGTATGTATTATTATTTAGATACTGAAGCAAATCATTGTTATTTTCTGAGTATGAAACAGGCCATTTAATGTCAGTGCAAATTTTCTTTGGCGCGTTGTCAAATCCTTTAGTAACACCCTATATCTTAAACAGTGCTCTTATGTAGGTTTCTCCAATTGTTTCAGCTCTTTGTGAACAGTTGAGACATATTATGTACTTAAATGATTCAGACAATTGAACAACTCTTTTTTAATCACCAGCAAAAAGCTCCTGTCTCTAATATTCTAGTATTACAATGGAGTCTTAATTTGTAGGCCTTAAATTTAAAACCATGGTATAGTTAGAGGCAGTGAACTAACAATGAGACTAATTCTAGATGAGTCCTTAAGTTTTACAGATTCTAATCTCATGACATAATTTGAAATGTACCAGCACTAATAATACTTTTTTAGGGTGCATCCAGGAGCCAACTAAAACACCAGAATCAAAGAAAAACACTCTTGACTTTCTCAACTTTAATCTCAAAAAATAAAATTATTGTTTTAGTTGGTTGTTCCAGAAGTAAGCTGTGTTTTGTTATGCCTCTCAGTGACTATACATCTCAGTGTTATTCATGGTGTTGTGTTTTTAAATTATAATTTAAACTGAAATGTAAATAAATTAAGGGGTGTAGAATTATGGTTGCAGTCTTAAAGATATGCTGGATTTCTTACTTGTGCGGAACATGCTGTTTGTTGTGTTGTTCTAAATTGCTTTCCTAGCTACATCTTTTTTCTCAGTAGCACTTACCACCACCTTGTCTATTATATATTTGCTTGTTTTTGTCTGTCTTCTTCCACCAGGATGTAAGCCCATGAGGGCAGAAACTTTATTTTATTCACTGCGATATCCTTGATGCTTAAAACTGTGCCTGGCATGTAGATGGCGCTTGTTTATTGACTGCGTGAATGTATACTTGGGAAGTGCCAGTAATGCATATTGTAGAGCACAGATGTGTCTTGGGAGAGTGAGGCAGGAGAGAAGTATCTAGAAATGGAAAGGTAAACTGACCTTGTATACCATAATAATAAGATGACTTTATTTTGTGGCCTTTTAAGCAGAGGAATGAGACATTCAGATCTAGGTTTTAGAAGTTAATTTTTACTGAGGTATGGAGGTTAGATTTACAGGATGTGGCATTCATTTGTATGTGAAGGCTGAGGTTTATATTTAGGAGACTGGGTCAGTGTTCCCTAAGATTAAAACAAAGAAGAAAGCAGGTTTTGGAAGAAAGATAGTTCTGTTGTTGATATGTTGAACTTGAAGTACCTTTAGGACCTCTGCGTGGAGATGCTCAGAAGGCAGATGGGGAGATGAGTTTGGTGCTCAGAAGAAAGAAGGCACAATTTGGGGAGAAGTACTAATAGTGTATGGTTGAAATGTTGGTTGCTGGCTAGTTTGGTCACGGCAAAGGCATAAAGGATAGAGAAAGATGAACCCTAGGAAACTGGAGCATTTAAGGGATGAGCAAGTGATGAGAAGCAAACAAGGGAGTGAGGACATTAAGTAGACAGAATATACCATGTATTGAATTATCTTAGAAAAGTCAGGAAACAGACTTTGAGACCCATTTTAATTAATGGATGAAGAGGGAACTGCAAATAGGGACAAACCCCACACCTTAATGTGGCCTTTTAAATCATTGATTGAGGATTTGTTTGTCTTTTTTTGGTTGTTAACATCAGACAGCATTGCTTTCTGTTTATATTGTAGAATGGTATGCTAAAGGGACTTTAAACTGCCCCTTTGATCTCTTTTCTCAAGTTTTAAGTCTTCTTGGAATGTAAGAAAATAAACAAACTCATTCTTTGGAATGGATGAAGAGGGTGGACACTTTACTAGAAAGGCCAATAACACCTCTTTTATTTATTTGTGTTTTGTCATTAAAAGCCATGATGTCATTTCTTTTGGAAATACCACACTCTGCTATAATGAGTTTTAATTTGATAAAAAGCAGCATCTCATATTCTTAATAGCAACATTTAGTTGTTTGCTTATTTGACCAGGCAGGCCAAGGTGGCTTTATGTCTATCCTACATGTCTCCATTTTCTTCAGTAAAGTATGACTGATTATATTTTTTTCTCATTCCTTTTTCTGAAACCAAATAAACTCCTAGATAGTTATATTCTGGAATGCCTAGGTCAACATATGTAGGGAGCCAAACATTGTTTTCTGTTAGGAGGTGTTAACAATCTATAAAATTAATTTCCTAATAACTAAAAACTATCCTCCATTCTTCACAATAAATGGCTATTAAATTTACAACAATTACATTTTCCATATTTATTTTTGAAACAAACTTTAAAAGATGGTTTTAATTACACACTCTGCATTGTCATATGCTTTGAAAAATTGTCTTTCTCTATTCAATGTAGAGATTCTCAACATTCTTCACTAGATGACAAATGTTTCTTTAACATTTACTATTTTTACTATGTGATGTTTGTACACATTTTATAATTTTGCTAAAATTATTTTTAGATGTTTCCTTTATAGTCCAATTTTGTTTCAAGTTAAAAAAATGCATATCCTCATTTATCATCTATTTCTTTGTGATTTGAGTAATGTGCTTAGCCTCTTTTCTAAGATAAATTCCAGAGTGTGACTTGAATCTTGAATTTACAAGCTCACTTTTATTTTTGTATGAGATGGGACCCTAGACTTTTTATATATTGTGTAAAAGGTTTCTATTATTCTGTTTTATGTGAGAAAAACACAGGAGAGAAAGAATGGACAAAATGTAATTTGGAGATTGCATATGAATATTTTAAGGAATAATTATGTTTAGAAGAAACAGAGAAATGTTTAAGCCTTTACAAAGTTCCAGTTATTTTGGTAAATGCTCTGAAATAACATTTTAAACTATTAATAGCTTAGTGATTTTTTTCACCAAACTATAATTTGTTGAAAAATGACTAATAGAATTTCCTTTTTCACTAATATAAATCAAGGGACATGGTTTATGCATTTGTACTAGCATATTACCATTTATACTCTCTAACCCAAGCATAGTGAAATAAAGTTGTTTTGACCTGGTATTATTTAAGATGATGGCCTCTTCACCTCAGTTGCTTTAAAAGAGTAATTTAAAAGAGTTAACAGACATTCCCTTGGGCAAAGAAAAAAAGTGGAAGGGAAAAAAGTCAGAAATTTCACACCTGATCCTGACTTCTCTTCTGATTTGTTTGTTTGCTTGGGTACTTCTGTTTCTATAAACACTGACTGAACAAAAGTGAGGTCGAAAGAGAAAAAAGCGAAACCTTTATTTTTAAAACATAGCTATAGCATTTAGCACAACTGATCTAGCATTTGGCCACTGATGGGAAGGGAAAGAAAATTTGCTGTAGCATTTTCAACTAGACTGCCTTAGGCATTTCAAAGTTGATTGAGAATCCTAGTACCAACATAAGAAAGATAAGTACAACTCTTTCGAAAAGGAAAAAAAAGATTCATTTGCGATTATCTAAAGCATATTTGATTATCTCTAGGAACATTTTTTTTAACCATTGAAGAGAATAGATAGCAGAGAACAAGGATTTTCTTAGATTTTTGTTTCTTTCTACCGCTACTTGTTCTCTGGAATATTCCTTCCCTATGAGGTATGAAATTGGGATTATGCACACCTCATTTATGTTCTTTCAGAAAGAAAACTCAAGAGTGTCAAATATTAGTGTTTTCTATCAGTTTGAAAAATTGTTATTAATTTTTTCACAGAACCAACCCTATAGTTACAGAAAGTATTTATATTCTGGATTTGCCTTCCCAGAACTTTATCAGTTATTTTCATCTTTGTCAAATGGAGGAAAGTAAATTATAAATAATGACTTTTCTATTTCTTTTTAATATTAATTCTGGCCTTTCCTTATAAGAGAGAGAAAATTTGAAGTTTTTCTACCAAATTTATCTATCTACCTGTCTGTCTATCTGTCTGTCTATCTATCTATCTATCTATCTATCTATCTATCTATCTATCTATCTATCTATCTATCTATATCTATCTATTTATCTACTTACTACCTAACTACCTACAGGCTGTATCTTTGCCCCTTATTATCATAAGTATTGGTTGAAAAGTATATAATTATTGTTAAAATTATGTTAAGTTACAGTTTATATATTTACCAAAAGGAGGGGAAAGTTTGTTATTTCAGACCTATTTGTCCAATTCCAGAGATAGCCTACTTCATATACTGAGGAGAAGGTAAGGTCCATATTATGTAACAAAAAGAGAGAGATTTCTTAAAAAAAAAAAAAAAGCAAAAATTTCCATTAAAATACCAACTTTGTTTCCTTCTTTATTTAATTAGGTGAAGTTCTGAAGAGAACTTGAGTTCACATTAGTTTTCCTCACCTTGTAAGATCTAATTCTTGATATATACATACATTCTTCATATATATATTTTAGTGAGGACTACATCAGATTAGCTTTTTGTATTTTAATTGAGTTTTTCTGATTATAAAAGTAGTACATATTAAATCTAAAAAACTAACAAGAGATCATTGAGAAATTAAATATCATATCTTATCACATCACCCATAGATTATTCCCAGATACTTAAATTAATGAATTTTGATGTCCAAAAAAGTTGCTTATGTGTTAACATATAAAATGACATATAACATATAAAATGAAAGGATTACCACTTGCGTTTCACATAAAAAGTTTTTGTGTTCTTACTAGGAGGGAATATGAATATTTTAAATCCAAACAGATTGAAAAAGAATAAATGGCTATAATGGGGCCATGAAATAATAGATCCTTCATGAATCTAGCTGTTTATCTTAATTTATAAGTGTAAAGGACGTGCTGAGTCTTCAGATACACAGTCATTTCCCCCATTATTTTTACATGTGAAGGAGAGCAGAAAGGTCATTCAAATTAATGGCTATTCCAGGGGTCCTCAGAATTGGCTTTGGAATGTATCTTTGTTTTCATATTTGAATACAGATATAACTAATCTGGGAAATTGCTTCAAACTTAATGAATTAAAGAAGCTGTGCCTGTGAAAGCTTCTCTCTGAATATGCTGAGGAACTCATCTGTTCTTCCATTCTGTACTGGAAATAGGCTAATGATCTGTCCCACTCATATAAAGTCCCAGCTCAAGCCGAAGTGCACCTCTTTAAAAGTTTTCTAGAAATGAAGGGGTCCAGCAGTGTCTTTGCCCAGTCAGGATCACATAAGAAATAGTACACAGAGGGAACTTGAGCTATTGTCAGTGCAAATGCCAACTGAAAATAAACTTGAAAAAAAGACTATATTTGGCATTTATCTGTTTTCTAAAATACAGTGAAACCTTTTTAATGTGAAGCACAAGGGGATGGAAAAAAATGGGCTTTGAGTTAACTAGCTTTCCATTATGTGATTTTTATTAAATAGCAATCAGGCAGCTGGCTGGCAAGGAAATAGCAGTTGCTTTGAATTATGTATTATTTTGAATAAAACAGTATCAGCTTAATGATATTTTATTGTGATTCACTTTCTTAGGAGGATTAAACAGTATAGATTCTTGATGGATCCTGATTAACATGCTTGTATTTAATAAAATCTGTCAGTTTTCCCACCGCCAAATGATAAGACAATAGACTCAACATAGGTTTATGGAGCGTTTGCTAGTTGAGAACAGAAAGACACGGTAAGTGAGCTCTGGGTGTTTCCTGGTCTTCTGAGATATATGAGTATGTGATAGGAAACTTGGGAGTAAGTAGAAGATGCTGGAGTTTTAGTGTAAATTTGCCAACACAGCAGTCACATGGTTCTTTTTCTAGCACTGCCTTTCCCCACGGTCATGAGCTAACTTTCAGCATGGTTATTTTACTGTCAAGAAGCACAGTGATCAGTCACTGCTACTTTCTGTAGGAGTATTTTCTTTAATACAAACAGAGATGCTATTGGGCTATGATGAAAAACAATATTGCATTTTTACTGCTTTTGTGATTTAACTTACTAAACCTTTTTTGGGGATTTCCTAAAGCCAGCAGCATGCAAATCAGAGTTCAATTTAAACAGTAACTGGAACTCGGCTGGAGTCTCTAGTAAGTCAGCCTCAGTGTCCAGGGTGGGGCTGGTAAGACCTAATTAAATTAATTCTTGATTCTCATTGCACCTAAAGGTATCATGCTATGGATGTTCCAGGACAGTAGTTCTCAGGATTTAAGAGTACAGTTGCGTGTTCATCTGTAGACACATGAGAGTAAAGAGGAAAGAAACCACTGATTTCATGATGGTTTAACTGTTAATATCTACCTTATCAAATCTTAAAATGTTTTACCTAGGGAAAAGGAAAGGAATTAGTTTAGTGCTGATTTTCTTTTATTACTTTTAAAAGTGTACAGTTCTGTAATTTTTTAAAACTTGTTTAGATTCCTGTAGTCACTATCAATACAACAGGGTCAGAACAGTTCCATCACTCCCCCAAATCTCCTTTGTGCTCTCTCTCTATGGTCACACTCTCACCCACTTCCTTGCCTTCCATTTCTAATCCCTGATATTCACTGATGTGTTCTGCATCACTATAGTGTTGGCTTTTCAAGAATATCATATAAATGGTCTCATACAGTGTGTAACCTTTTAAGATCAATTTCTTTCAGCAGAATCCTTTGAGATTCATACAGGTTTGTTATGCATATCAATAATTTGTTACATTTTATGGCTGTGTAGTATTCCACTGTATGGGTCTAGCACAATTTGTTTATCTATTAAAGGACATTTGATTGTTTTTAATTTTTGGAGATTATGGATAGAGCTGCTGTAGTAATTCATATATAGGTTTTGTTTGAATATAAGTTTTTATTTCTCTAGGGTAAATTCCTAAGAGTAGGCTTGCTGAGTCATGGGCTGAGTGTATATTTTTATAAGAAACTGCCAAGCCATTCTTCAGATTAATAATACCATTTTGCATTCCCATCAGTGTGTGAGTGTTTTTACTTGCTCTACATCCTCACCAACACTTTGTATTGTTAACATTTTTAATTTTATACATTCTGATAGGCATGTGAAGTGGTAGTTCATCACGGTTACAATTTGCATTTTCCTGATGGCTGATGATGTTGAGTATCTTCATGTGTTCATTTTTATATTTTGTTTGGTGAAGTGCCTGTTTAAGTTGTTTGCCCAGTTTTAAATAAGGTTGTTTTCTCACTGTTAATTTTGAGAGTCTTTTATATGCTCTAGATGCCAAGTTCTTTTTAGGATATGTGACTTATAAAAATTTTATCCCAATCTGTTCCTTGTTGTTTTTTCTACCCCCCTTAACAAGGTCTTTTACAAAGCAAAGTACTTTAATTTTGAGAAAGTCTAATTTATCAGTTTTTTTCTTTTATAGAATGTAGTTTTAGTGTCATATCTAAAAACTTCTTAACTGACCCCCAGTCACACAGATATTCTTCTCTGTTTTCTTCTAGAAGTTTTATGTGATTTATTTTGAGTGCATGGTTTATTTCGAGCTAATTTTTGTATAATAGAGTAAGATATAGGTTGAGGCAAGGCCAGGACTAGGGTCAGGCACAAGTACAAAATTTAAGGAGGCCCAAAAAACTCAGTAATCAAGATAAATTAACATTTTAATGCAACATTATAAAAAATAAAAATTAATGCAAAAAATTCATAATGAATAAAATTCCTATACTTAAGAAGAAATGAGATCGGTAACAGTGCTATACCAAGCCATACTGAAGCCTGAGGCCAAAGGAAAGCTCAGTTAGATTGATGCTGTCTTTATTTAAAACTTTGATTATTTTGTTACTAACAGGTTGTTTTTGGTGAGAGGAGGGAGAGGTCTGAGTACCAGAATTGGGGAAATAGTAAACTCACCTCTGCTTCAGTGATACTTTCTTTGAATTCTGGACTGCTTGCTTTTCAGAATCCTCAAATTTAGGTTTTATAACTGCATTCAGAGGGAGAGACTGAATGGAATGTGATCCCTCTGTCTCACACGGAACTGGGAGATTTTTTAATCAAAAAAATTGTAACAGTGATGGAAAACACTATATGAAATAAATAATGAAATAGTATAAATTGCAGCAGATGTCCCTAAGAGGAAGCTTCTAAGATGGCTGCACATTTGTAGGGACATTCATATTGTGGGAAATACAGTAATGGCCTTGATCCTAGTGTGAGTCACCTCTCTTACTCTGGTGATGTGTTCCCTTGGCATAACTATGCCACAGGCAGAGTTGCTGGCTTTTTCTTTATTAGCTGCCATCTGGCATCAGGAGCACTTTGCTCAGTGTCTCAATATTACTTTCCAAGAATCCACCTTCTTGCCCACCTGAGAACTATGGCTCAACTATCCTAATATGAAAAGTAAACTTTTAACAGAAGATTTTATAGTCTCCCTAAAGAGTTCATTTCTGTTTATGAAATCCCTTACCATCAAATCTTTTTTTTTCCCTTTTCTTTTAGCCTCACATTCTCATGCTTAGAGCCCACATCCTTTACTCTAGTCCTCAAGGAATTGGAGAACAGCTGGTCAACATCCTCTATTTCCTTGAAGATTATAAAGTTACTGTGCTGTCTTATCTTGTCTAAGCAAACCAGACTTAGTTGTTGTTGTTTTAACATTTCCGTGTGGGTCACATTTTCTCAGCACTTCAGTTATCATTGACACAGTCTTGTCAGTCATTTCTATATTCTCCAGTGACCAAATTGAAGTAAGGGTCTCCTCATTGCCATGTGGGTGGTAAGGGCATTGTTCCTAAAGGCCAGCACAATGTATGTCATAGTAGGTGTTTGATAAAAATGTATTTGTTAATTTTGCTTTACCTTTTGATATATTTTATTCTAGTATATTCTTATTGGGACTTACTATAATGGCCTATTTCATACCATCCTCTCTTATTTTTCTTTTTTGTTAATGCTTCTCTAATTAATTTGGAATTTCAGAGCATAAATATGTTTTCTTTTAGATTTGATGAAAGAAGTACAGATTTTAATTGTCTGCTTCTTTAAAACTTGAGATGATCCTTTTTCAGACTTACTAAAAATAGCTGTGTTTGAGTTCAGTGGAGGAAACAAATTTACTGCGGATGCTTAAAGTACTGGTAATTTAAAACTCTAATGAATATAATTTGTTTTGGTGGTTATACTGTTAATGAATATGATCTGTTTCCTGGATCTATTTTGTAAAATACACTGTGCTTGGAAGTAAATATTATTAGTTGGAATTTGTCACTATATTTTATCAAAAGTGTAATCATTATTCTTCCTTAGAAGACAAATTCTGATGTGCTTATTATTTTATTTGGTCCTCATTTTCAGTCTCTTTAAAGAAAACAATTTATGAATTTAGCCAGTAGACCCTTAATTCAGGTGTAGTTATTTTGATTCTCTATTCAACATTCTCTTCTTTGAGGTAATGTTTACTGTAGGAATCAGTATTTGAAATCACTATTTCAAAACCAATGGTGAGATGTCTTTTCCTATAAATATCTATTTGAGTAATCTCGTTTTGGGAGTTACAGTGAGATGAAGAGCCTATCACATACTGCTTCAGGTTTTATAAATCATCGAAGGCAGATGAATGAGGATTAAAAGGAGGGCTTGTCCAGTTTAATAGTTTATTCAAAAAAAGTAGTTTATTCATGTTTCTAGTGTCATTTAACCTGCAACATGCAGTGTTAAGAGGCATCTACTACTTACTTGGTGTCAGCAGTTTCAAGGAAATGTTTTGTTTACTGTTTTGCTTCTATTTCTAGTCCTTCAAAAGAGTAGAAACAGTCAATGTTTCCCTTTTGATTAATTAGAACCTTTTTTTCCTTTTCTACACAAGAGTTTGGTGTTTTATTTAATTGGTATTTAAATATATCTGTACTTCCTTGTATAGACATAATTGCCACGAGTGGTGAAACTGGATGAAGAATTGGGCATTAGATAATACAACCCTGAAGGAGATACATACTTGACTCTATAAAATATCAAAAAAGTACTTGATTTTGTAGGTATTTAAATGTGTTCAAAACGACACACTATTCTTTGTATAATGTATAAACATACAGTACAGTAGTGGCTGGTGCTGCATCGTCTCACCTCAACACCCTATTACATCCCATTGGTAGAAGACCAAGTGAAGGACTTTGTTTTGTAGGATTTTCTTTGACAGTTTCTCCTGTCCCAACCAGAACTTGATGAACGATCTTTGGTAACAAGTTTTCCAGGTGTTCCGTTGGAATTCTAGCCAAACTTTCACAATTATATATAGTGTGGGGAAGAAAAAGTTCTATAATTAACACATGTCCCAGGATAGTGTTCCTTTTTTGGAGTGATAGATAATGCTATGTCTTGTAGGACGAAGGGTTGTGAGACCCCCAAAGGGCTAAATACAAGAGTATGATTTGTAAGACATCTTTACATATACTGTATTAAGACAAATAGTGCCTTACACTCCTGTATAGTTTATCTTCGAAGATTGAGCTTTTCCTATATATATATTTTTTTGTTTTACATACTTGATGATTTCTGAGATCTGATCATAATTTATTTCTTATCCAGTAGTTAGGGATTTAAAAGTTTTATCCATTTGTGCTTTGTTCATTCATATAAGGGAGAGATTTATGGTCATGCTCTTTATGCCTATCTCTGTTGCACTATGGATAAATGAAGAAGGGAAAGGGCTCTGAGTCTGTACAGATCTGATTGAGAGAGATGGCTTCAGTAGTGCTTTCTAAGCTTTTTCACAACCTGGTCCTCATTATAGACGATAGTATATGATATAACAGAGAAGGCTACTGTTTGCTAGAACTGACTTGCATGAAGTTCCAGTGCCCCAGGCCCCTCTCAAGCCTGAGGGGCTCTATATCCTGGCATACTTGATCCATCCTCTGCCCACCAGTAGGAAGTTCTACTTGAATTCCGGGAGCCTGCCTCCAGTGAGAGCTGCTTCTAAGGGATCACTGTGGTTCGGGGCCTCTGGGGTATTTGCCTTTCATGACCCACCACTGATGTCGCTCACTGACGTGGACCCCAGCATCCAGCCTCCTGTTTGTTTCCTGCTGCCAGACTGTTGTTAATAAGAATAATTACCAGATTTTCTTCAGTCATTATTTGTGCTTTCTTTGCCTTTGTAAATTCTTCTCAAATAGCAGGTTGGAGCAAACTAACATTTAGTGTTTTGAATTAGATGAAGAAAATTGTATTTAATTTTCTTACCCAAGAGACCTTCCATTTTCTCTTGAGAACTTTTTCTCGTGATGAAATTCTTTAGGCAAGTTCATTATCAGATACAGATGTGATTTCATTTTGTGCCAAGGACAATTACCAGGTTCCAGATTTTTGCTGCTTTAGCGGTTACCTTAATTTGAAAGCAGAGGCTGTAAATAAACTGATTTTAATAAATGCATTTTCCATGTGTTTGATGGGACATAATTTGATAACTGGATGCCAGTTTTTAAAAAAGTATGATCTGTGCATCTGTACCAAATATTTATGGAGGTATAGAGCAACACTTTTCCTTGTTTGGTTTTTCTGCGGCAACCCCTGCATTTATAAAGGTGCCATGGCGCTTGTTCCTTTCACTATTGGGCTTCTAGCTGACTTATCAGAAACAGAATTATTTGGGGCAGGGAAGAAGGAAGATTGAGATTTCCAGCAAAAAGTGACAATTGCTACAGTCTGGCCCTGTGGGAGAACTTCCTTAGAGTTGGAGGAATGTGGAGGAAGGAAAAAGGATAGGTGAGTGCTCACTTAGAAGAGCAGAGAAAATGCCTTTAATTGTTTTTATTTAAGGGATGTCTCCACGGAGATCAGGTGGGTGTTGAGGAGTCTTATCTATTGTAGACTAAGGCCTACTCATCAGGTTTGCATCCTGAACATTAGAGGAACAAGACTAAGCCCGATGGCCCATGCCTGCTGCAAAACAGTCCAGGTGTGGGAAAAGCAAGGCAATGGGAGGACAGGACAAATAGCCTGGAAAAGTTCAAAGAATTCCTGTCTTACTCTTCTACCTCCCTGGCTCAGTATCTTAATGTGGAAAGCAGTTTTTCTTTCTCTGTGAAATAAAACTTGGGCTTGTGGAAATCTGAAGAAAATTCCCCTCCAGTAACCTTTCCATTTTCATCTGCCTTCTTTTTTATTTGTTTTGGACTCACATCTTGATCTGAGTTTTTAGCCTTGGGCATCAGTATACACACAGCCTTTCAAATGCAGTGGGTAGTCTGGAGGATGTCTGCAAAACTGTGTGACGCTCTCCTTCACAGACAGGTGTAAGGCTCCTTATTTGAAAATTCTGGAAAATGCTTGTTCTCCCGAGGAATCACCGAGTTAGCTTATTCATTCTTGTACTATATGACAAAAACCAAACATGAAAAAACCAGATGGAGTTTCTTTTACAGTGTGGGTCAGCAGCTGGGAAGGATCAGGAAATGGTGTTTCATCATAATCATGTTTAAGATATAAAATTATGAAGGATGTTGGGCTTCTTTTAGCTTGTAAAGTAGAATAAGGGTAGTGTTTGGATATGTGCATTACAGACTCCTAAGATGTTACGCAGGCATTGATTTCTTTTATAGTAACATTTGTGAACTGGGTAGTGGTGGGCTTTTTCCTTTATGGTTTTAGTAATACCATCTGCTTTTTAATATAAACTTGCTAAGGTTTCTACTTCTGGGTTAGGTGAGTTTAGAAATGATTTTACATCTCCCACATCCCTTCCTCCCCAACTTCTAAAATAGGACTTCACATAATTAGGTAGTCTAAAGGAACAAGCATTGGAGTTGGAAAAGCCTCCTTGCCGATCCCTGCTCTTCTGTGTACAAGTTATGTGACCTTGGGAAAGTTACCCAGCCTCCTACAAGCCTCAGTTTCTTCTTGTGAAGTGGGTGTGAGATAACTAATCTTGTGGTATTGTTGAGAGGATTCAATAACTTTAATAACATGAAGTTCCAGATACCTAATAGTTTCCATGTCCTAAAATATAAATTCGTTTCTCTCATTGGTTTCCTTCTCCTCTCCTTATTTGCTTCCATGATTTCACTTAAAGTAAACAGATATACCACAGAAATAAATTACTTGGAATTTTTGGTGGCCTTTTTACTTTTGCTAAGGAGTAAATTCCAAATTCCTGTTTTGGAATCTTGACACTGTCTTTTGTACACATAGTGCTTTCTTCTTCCCTAACCCACCCTTCTCTTTTTCCTTTGGTCTCTGCAGAGAAGAAAGATCTCTGTGTTGAGCACATGAAAGTCTTGTAACGCCTTGTCATCTTGCTTATGATCTCCAACCCCCAGTTATTGACGCTCTGTGGCTGCTGCTAGAGCTACGTACTTGGGGGGCAGACTGTGGTTGCTCTGCACTGCCCGATTATCTAAAATGACAGTAGGCTTTGGTTTAGAAAACTAAACTTAGTTTTATGCTAAAATGGAGTTCACTTAGGCAGCTAGGGGAAGCCGACGCAGGTCCCTCATGCTTTGGTAAAATGAAGTAGATTAGTGTAAGAATAAAACACTTTATCAGTTTAAGTAAGCAAATCAGTATATTAAACTCTGCAGACTGACTGTGGAATCTATTTCTTTGCACCACAGTGGTCTTCTGTCATTTGAATCTCATAATATAATGAGAAGGCTTTCCCTTTGGTTCATGTAGACCTCATGTTATGACATTTTTCTCTGGTCCTTTGATTCAGACATGCTCTCTACCCTTCATTTGCTGTATCATCACTCAGTAAATCTGAATGTGGCAAGCCCCCAGCTACAGAAGTACCTCTTCAAGAACAGAGGATGGAGGAAGTCCTTGGTGGATGGTTGATTGAGTAAATGCACTCTTTCTAAGTAGTTACAGCTCATCTGTCTTCTGATGGTTCCTTGGGCTTCTTCTAGCAGGCACGTGTCCCATTGTTGTTAAGTAAAACCCAGTATGTGTGTTTGACAAGTTAGCAGCGTGAAGCTCTGCTTGCTCCCCAGCCTTGCTGCTGTCTCAGGGATTGTTTGGTTTGGCAGATAGCCAGCTCTCTGCTATAAGATGCATTTCCTTGACAGGACGAAGTGTGGAGCCGCATTAACTGCAAAGTTTACAGAGGTTAGCTAAACACACACAATAAATATTAATAAACAAAAAAAGCCCACCCACCTTTGACTTTGAATTCTGTTTCTTCATTCCATGTTTTGGAATCCTTGTAGTATTTGATAAATAACCAGTCTTAGGGTAATTGAGCCTTAACGATCTTTTGCCTAAGTCAGACTGCTCCCAGAGCCCTCATTGGCCACTTTGGTGACTCACCACTGCAGTGGATGGAGCTCTGGAATGACTGCTTAGTTCAAGGGGTCTCATTTGCCTTCTCCTTGCTTCTGTGTGAATAGGAGAGTAAATGTGCTTCTTCATGAGAACTTATGCTGTCTAAGGGCGTTAGAGAGTAAAGACTGTGAACGGGATGAGGTGCACTGCCCTGAGCTCAGACTCCCTGGAAAGTAAGCTGACATTGGTCTTTTGGCCTAGGCAGTTGCCTCTCTCTAACATTTACACCCTCGGCATAGAGGGAGAGAGTAACAGTAACCTGCTGCCCCTGGAAACTGCTTATTTGGCTGGGTGTCTTGGAATTTACCAGGCCTACACTGTGGATCCTTTCCAATTCTGCACCCTGCTCACTTGAACACATATTTGAGAATCAGTAATCTTAGACTGCTTAGCCAGACCTCTCGGGAACCAAAGAAGAGAAATAACTTTAATACTATGTCCTTAAAAAATTGTCTTGGGACTGTGTGTGGGTAGCTGAGATTTCTGAAGGCCCTTGAAAGCCCCTCTCACTATCTTCTCATGCTCTCTGGTCCTTGCACATCCCTCTTTTTAGGACCATATTAGGAGGGAACTAACCCTACTGTATTTATAGGGTACTTGAATATTATACTGATTTGGAGAAATCAAATTATTCCTCATAGGTAGTAATGATTTTAATTTGAAAATTGTCTCACACTATCTAGTAAAGCAATCCATTTAGGTTTGGGTGAACTATAACTTTTAATTCATTCCTGCAGCAAACATTTATTGAGTACCAGACACTAATCTAGCTGCACAAAACAGACCAAGATCTGCCTATGTGGAACGTATGTTCTAGTGGGGAAGGCAGACAGTAAGCATAATTAATGATAAGTTGTATATTACGTTGAAAGGTGATCCATGCTATGAAAACAAAGAAAGTAAGGGAATTTGAGGGATGCAGTTTTAAATAGGATGATCTGGATAGTAATGACACTTAAGCGGAGACTTGGAGGCAATGATTATTGGCTTGGATGGACTTATTCTAGATAGGATATGAAGTTATGTTTATGATTCTTCTCATATTTCCATATACCTGGTCTTGACTATTTGGAAATTTCCAGTGGTCAAGGCATGGTTCTCAAATTAGTCTTACTGGCTGAGCTCCTGGTGGTCAGGCTGTGCTTTGCAGACCATGAACTTTTGATACACTTATTTCAGCTAACCAACCAGGTACATTGTTATTAGGAGAAAATAAGACTTTTTATATGTATGCATTATAAAGTAAGTTTCATGAGCATATGCACAAAATTGATGACAGCCCCACACACAAAAAGTCAAACTTCGATTTACTATTTTTATATTTTACTAAAAATATGATTTACTATTTTCAAGTTTTTCTGTTAATATTCACTCACCAGTGTATATGTTTTATCATCTTCTAGCACTTGCTAGCAGACATTGGGTAGCAGGCACCATAGGTTTAAGAAAAATTGTGGAAAGAAAACTTAAAATTGTGAAAACCTGCCCTTTTAACTTAGTTTTCCCCCAATGACAGGGGAAGCACAGCCACTCTGATTTGATTTTCTCAGTAGAACATCTCAACCCTCCTCAGTGGTGCAGAGTTAAGAACCATCTTCTAGAGTATTGTCAGGCATAAATTAGACGTTCTGCAGACTCTTATATTTCCTCCTTAGTTTCTCAGGAATCTCAGAGAAGGATTTGTAGCCATTTAACTATATGCATATTTTTTTGCCAGTCAGGTGAGAGCCAGAATTTCTATCAAAAGAGATTACAGAGATTCCCAGATATTCTGTCTTAACAAAAGAGCTGGATGGTTGGGGAGAAGAAACCAAAGAAATTCAGCCCAGGATAGATTTGGGAGACAGAAATTCCATGATTTGCATTTTAGTATTAGAACATAAAACGGCAATATCTAGTTGTACCATTTTCCCCTTAGTCCTTGTGTGCTGTTTGGCACGGGATAGGTTCCCAATGAACACTGAATTAATGTTTCCACTCATTTCTTGTAATATCAGAGTGAGCTCTGCAGATCCATGTGTGTGGTATTTCTGCCTACCAACCTTAGTTTCATCTTTTTTCCACTTAATTCTGTCCTTGCTGTCCCTTCCACCTCTGCCCTCTTACTTCAGCAAAAATTAAAAACAGGTTGTAGTTCTCACTGAGAACTACATGGTTCTTTCTGACCCCAGAGCACCACTTATTTTTCTTACTAGTAATGAATTCAAAGGATCATAACTTCCAGTGAACCTTCTCATAAACAGCTTTTCATTCGGTTTCATGTCAAGTCTTTGTATTTTGTATCTCTGTCTACTTCTGCATTATCCTACTGGCTTATCTCATAGATAGGGAGATATTATTCAACACCTGCAAATGTGTGTTGTTCCTAAAAAGCTTTATGAGATTTAGATCTTTGTAAACTAAAAACAATAGCCACCTGGTCTCAATATGCTGTCCAGAGGGGCATATTGTGTGTGTAAAAGCATGAAACACTGAGATCTAAATCTGCTTCAGTGGTAAAATGAACTGAGTAATGTGGGTCCAGCATTCCACAATGCCAGTCTCACATGACAGTGAAGCTGGGAAAGCCTAACTTTGTGGTTTCTAGGGTATCAGAAAAGGAGAAGAGGGATGTCAGGGAGGGAGCATCTTTTAAATTTAGAGTATCACACATAATAAGTGATGGAATGAAACTTAACCTCAGGAACACGACCCCATGATTTAGAAGAAAATGTCCTAAAAGTTTAGAGGTAGCCATCCCCATGATATTCAGTTTAGTAAACTAGCCATCAAAGTATCAGCAGGATTTTTTCCATTTATATGTTGTCTCTTTAGTTGATTAGCATGCCTTTCCTTTTCAGAGTGTTGTCCGCTGCCTGTGGCATCCAAAGCTGAACCAGATCATGGTGGGGACCGGAAATGGATTGGCTAAAGTCTATTATGACCCCAACAAGAGTCAGAGGTATTTCATAAGTATTGCCTGTTTTAGATGGATGACAACAACTGGGGGGAGGGCTTTTTTTTCACCTCTGCTTTTATTTATTTCCCTCTTTGATGGGGATCCACCCTTTTAGAAAATGCAGCTGGCACAGAGTAAAGCCTCAAACTTCTAGTATTGTGCTTTAAAGAGGATTTGGATATCTCCCTTGATCCATACAGAATTCAAAGTGAAAGTTTCCTGGGGATTTGCAGTTCTTTAGCTGAAATGTTGAGTGCAAGGGGGGAAAAAGTCCTGCCCACTTTGCATACCACCCTGGACAGTGGCATTAGCAGTGATACATGTAAGGGATTAACAAAGCGGGGAACTGACCACTTACAGGAAATAGAAACAGCTAGTCCATTTTGTTCCCTTTCTGTTTGGGCTTTTATCAGGTACCAGTTTGGATGTTTGGCAGGGTTGTTCTCGGCCAGCAAAGGAGGACAGCACAAGTACTTTCCCCTTCAACCCCTGTCCACCCTAAATGCCAGATTTAATCATACCAACATGTTTCAGGGGCCCAAAAACTTCACTTGAGGCAGTGCCTCAATTACTTCTGTTTTCCTTGGGCACAAAGGTGGACACGTGTCACCACCCCCCCAAAAAAAGGATGGTTTTGTTTCTCTCTTAAGGTACAGTGACTGATTAGCTTGTTCTTTAGAGTAAACCATGACTAGCTAGTATTAAAATTCACATACTAAATTTACTGATTCCTCCATAAACCTTTTTTGAGGTCCCACATTCTTTGGGGGGAAAAGAAACCCATCCTCTATTAATGAATATTTATTGGCCATTATTTGGCTCTGAATAGAAGCAGACAGTCCTATTTCCTCCGGAATTTTCTGGAGTTAGAACCTTTGCCCTATAAAATAAATTTACATGTTGTAGTCTTCAAAAACAAGTAGGATTGTTTTTGTTTTTTAATAAAGAAATAAAAAATGCCAGTGTAATTAGAATGGGAAGATGTCTGTTTAACTTGAAAAAATAGTAAACCCCATTTGACAGCACCCTGTAGAAGGCACTATCTTTGAAATCTTTACTTAAAAATTTTGCTTGTTTGTATTTGTTCCTCCTGATAGGGCTACTATTGCTAAGGAGAAGTGAAATGTTCTAAGTAGACTTCTGGTTAATCCCACATATGCTTGGGCTGTAGCCCCTTGGCAGCACTGCCAAGCTGACTCAATTCCAGATACTTGTACTCTTCCGTTTGGGATGTGGACAAATGCCACTTGGGATGTGGACCACCCAGGTTGCTTTCATCTGAGACATAAACTAAAATTTGAGCCCTATGACCTTTAGGGTGAAAAGTTGCTTCATGTTATTGATATCTCTTTAAGATCTTAATATTAGGTTATTTCTATAGATTTTTTAAACAAGCCTTTTGTTGCCTAGCTACCTCTCCACTGATTCACGGACTTGCTTTCCTGTATGTTTAATCTCTTATCACTGAGGGTTCCATCTGTTATCATTCCTTAGAAAGTCAAGGACTCGGTAAAATGGTGTGCACAGAGTGTGTTCCTAAAAGTACCTAATACTTTTGAGATAGACTTTTAAGACCAAGTAAAGAAAATAATTTGCTTTTACTCACCTCAGGGGAGCAAAATTATGCGTCGTTAAAACCCAGCGGAAGGCGAAACAAGCAGAGACTCTAACCCAGGACTACATCATCACCCGTAAGTTGTTAGCACGGTCTGTCCATCACGCATCTGTCTTCTCTTCTGGTGTGTTGTGGTCTCATGGCTTTAGAAACAGAAGAAGCCCTCAGAGTTCAGGCGTGTATTACAAAATAGCCCATTCTTGTGGGCAGGACTGCAAGTCACATAATAGCTAACCCCTTTAGCTTCTGTGACTCATCACAGAGACAGGGTTATTTCATGTAACTTTTCAGCCCAAAAGGGAAAAGCCTGAATTCTCTGGCCATGTGGTAGACTGATCCAGTGAGACCTTCAGATGTAAAATTAACTACCAAGACAGAGCAGCTTCTCCCGGGTTTGTTACACAACCTCATTAATCTGACTAGTTTTTGTTTCCCAGAGTCACAGTCTCAGACCTGTCACAGGTAGCGACTGGGAAGGAGATCTTGGATGCAGTAGCAGTTGTCATTAGCAGATGCCCTTGTGGACTTTATCAGTGGCTCAGTCTAAAGCCCAGGGGGCGCTGCACTGCTGGGTTCTCTCCCTGGTGGTGGGTCTCATGTAAGACAAAGTCCCTTGGAGCTTATGATCAGTAAAGAGATCCCATGACACTTTTTGCAAGAGTAGAAGTGTTAAAAGTCGATGTCATAAGCAGTCTAGCTCATGTGATTACATGCGGCCTACTTAAATTCCTGCAGTCGTTTGAAATGAAAAGCTATTTTTCCCCCTCCTAAAAATACTGTTGTGTCATGTTGCCTGACAGAGTGACGGGTGGCTGTGTTTCAGCTCCCCTGACTCAAGGCGGGCGTATTTTACTAGTGAGCGATACGGTCCTGGTCCAGGCTGAAAGTAGGGGCAGAGGATGGGGGGCACTAGAAGTGTTTTTGAGGTGTTACAGACATTCTGTCATTCATAGTATAAATTCCCTTTATCTCTCCCGCAGTTTTCTCTCTTAAAGATGTTTTACTTTGCATATAAACATTCAAGGAAATTATTTTGGTACTTTTTTTGATAAAAAAAAAGATATTTAATTCTTCCCCAAATAATGTTCTCCCTCTCCCCTAGAATGTCACACTGTTTCCCTTTTAAATTTGTATACTCTTTTATATTCTGAAATTTAATTATGACAAACAACCCACAGCAGTTAGACAAGTATCACTTTGATCTTTATTCTTTTGTCGACCGTACAGAAGAAGGGATAAGTCCCCATCAAGTCACCATGTCAAGAGATTCAGGCACCTCCCTCCACTCAAGGCAACCTTTATCCCAGTTTCAGTGGGATAAGTGTTCCTCCCTTCCGGTTACTCGTGTTGTCAACTCCTCCTGAGAGGTGGTCACATTTCAGAAACGTGTGAAGTGATTCCAGTGTTTGTGAGGCATCTGAGGAAACTTCAGGTCTGACAAGCAAGCTATTGGCGCTATTCACATTTGGGTCCTGTAAGAAAAGAAAAGAAAAGAGGTGGTCCCAATGTTTCTTTTCAAAACCACAGAAATTAAGTTTAACTGCTACCCATGGTTTGGGAGATGGGGAGCCTCACTGATGTTTCCATGACAGTATTTGACAGTATTTCCTGAGTGCCATTAGCTGCCAGGAGAGGTGAACAATGAGTCTGGTTTCACATGAAATTGGCTAATTGGTTGCAGTAAGACTGTCTTTTATTATTAAATGAAGGCTGTCATTATGACTTCCACTTCATCTTCAGTTAGTCATGCTTTAGCTATGTTTTTGGATGGAAGGGTTATTATCGTAATGAAATTTTTCAAATATGACTTCTCGTAGCTCATGCCTTGCCTATGTTCCGTGAGCCCCGCCAACGGAGTACAAGGAAACAACTGGAGAAGGACAGACTGGATCCCCTGAAGTCACACAAGCCTGAACCTCCTGTAGCAGGCCCAGGTGACTGTGATCCTGCTGGTGACCTGCAGAGGGGCTGGGGGGCAATGTGGGGTCATTGATACAGAATTTGGAAGATCTTTTAGGGTTTTCAGACATCTTTTAGCACCAGAACTTTTTGCTCAAAGATCTGATGCAGAAACCCAGTGCATAAAACTGATGAAAATGGGGCTGACGTGCCAACCTGGAAAGGAAACCTGGAGCCCTGTCTGCTCCGCCTCCAACTAGAGCCTTTAGGTGACCTCAGTGGAACTCTGGCTTCTTGGAACTAGTGTTAACCACTGCTCTCAATATTGGCTTAATATACAGCGTTGGGTACTTTGACCAGAATATGAGGCTGGATTCGATTTCCCACAAGGCAGAAAGTGGCCATCTAGTTCTATGCTGATAAAATGGAGCTGCCTATTTCCCTACAAAATGAATAAAAATCCACAGGCTTTCTAAGAAAGTAGGTACCAGAAGAAAGCAAGACAGCACTGGCTATCATACAGCACATACCTTTCGTAGGATCTCATTTTATGTTATTACCTGTGTAGTGTCCATTTGTCCTAGGTTCACAAGCTTCTACCTTTTGACTTGTTTATTCATCCGAACCTGAGTTCTGGACCTCTATCTGTCTTACCTGCCCCTTCAGCATTGAAAATATTTCATATACCAATCTCAGTTTTTTTTTCCATTTTCTCTGCCGTCAGCCTAATCAAAAGTTCCTAAATAATATTCTTGCCTGGATTATCAAAAAACTCTTCTAACTAGGCACCTTATTCCCAGTTACTCTCTGTCCTCACCACCCTAGCTTTATTCATCTTACACACAGCTTTGATTCCCAATCCCTCTAGCTTTCGCATTGCTGCTGCCCTCAAATCTTCACAAGCTTTACATTGTCCAGTTGCATTTCCAGAGATTCAGAGTTCTCTTCAGGCTGACTCTAATCCACTTGTGAGGTTTCACCTCACTTTTTTCCTCCTTTGATCTTCTGATATGGCTATTGGTTAAATTCTGCCCTCAAATACCCATTGAACGTTCCTCTTTCTGTGCTTTTGTACTTAAACCATTCTGCTCATTGAAAATAACCTTCTCTGTCTTCTGAGTTCTCCCAAATTGGATTTATCGCTTCCTAAATACCCTCTCCCCACCACCACATCGGCCTGAAGGGCTCTCTCCTTCCTCTAAGTGCTGCAGTGATTACTGGTCATACAGATTCTTCGGCAATTATGTCCTGCCTTAGTCTTCTTATCTTGATTTGTAAAATTAATCTTTTAGTGTTACTTGGCTTTATGTGTGGTAGTATGGTGTTTTTTGTTTTTCTTAATCTTCCTAAAAAGTCATACATCTTTTGAGTAATGGGAACCAGGCTAGCTGTTGAGGGTCCAATGGGAACAAATTCCTGCCTGTACAGAGCTTCTTGTCTATGGGAGCAATTATAGTCTGGTAAAATAATGTGACTCGGTCAGTTCATCCTATTTGCTTTCTCTCCTACAGGGTACTTGGAAGGTGGCAAGCCCTAAGATATATTGTTTAAAACTAAAATAGCATCTAGCAAATATTGGTTATTTTTGTTAGTTAAATTTCAGATGTTCATACCTGAGGAATTTTTTAAGGCATATGCATAGCAAACTATTCGTAATTCTTCCTACATTGGTGTCATTATGTAAATTAGGCAGCTAAGGTGTAATTTAAAGTATCTCTGTTTTAAAATGTTATGGGGGAGTTGAGGAATGGTGATGTCCTACTCTGGTTGTGATTATAAATAAAAGCTGAAAGGATGATACCCAATTACTTAGAGATTTATGTGCTTCAAACCAAAGTCTGTAGAAGCCCCAGAGTGCTCAAATCCTTGAGTCCTCAGTCAGTGACAAAAATCAGGAAAGCTTGAATGTCTGGCCCTACCCTGTCATTTGTTTAACTGGCCTTCTTGGAAGCCAGCAGTGTGGGATTCCCAGACTTGTCAGGTAAGTCCAGTGTACACAAGATACGTGCTCACTCCATTTCTGACTTGGTTTTTCTCCTTTGGAACAGGTCGTGGCGGCCGGGTTGGAACCCACGGGGGCACTCTGTCCTCGTACATTGTGAAGAACATTGCTTTGGACAAGACAGATGACAGCAATCCCCGGGAAGCCATTCTGCGGCATGCCAAAGCAGCCGAGGACAACCCGTACTGGGTGTCTCCAGCATATTCCAAGTAAGGAGACAGCCTTTTAAAACAGAAAAATGATTACATTTAATGATTTGGGAAGAACATAACAATGGCTGCTTTGAGGTTCTGACTTCTCCATGTCTTGTTTATTCTTGAGCATGAAAGATAGGCCAGGTACTCATGGTCCTGAAACCAAGGCATTTGTTTGTATCTGCAGGCTGTAAAATGGTAAATTTTTAAACTAGGCCAGTTCCATCAGTTATAGCCTAGTATAAACCCATTGTGTGAAACCCATTATACCTGTGATTAAAAAAAAATACAAACCACTGCCTATATGCATTATCTTAGGGAGGGTGAAAAGCAAATGAAAGGGAGCAGCTTGTAGGTCTGTTATGAAAGACTGACTTTTGTTTGTAAGTAACACTTACATAGGCAGAATAGAGCCTGCCTGCTCAGATTCCCTCAGATAGCTTCACAGAGGTGAACATGTAGTGGTTCTTAAAGCCAAACCAGCTACATTTACAGTAAAGAATGGCACTAGCGTAGAATTGGGGGGGGGGGGTAATTTTTAATTTTAAACTAATATTAGACTTACAGAAAAGTTGTAAAAACAGTATAGAGAGTTCATGAAAACTTTCCACTCAACTTCCCCTAACGTTAGCACCTTACATAGCCATGGTACAATTAATCAGCAACACCATGAAATTAACATTGGTGCAATACTGTTAACTAAGCTACAGATAGACCTTATGTGATTTTCCCAGTTTCCCCACTAATATCCTTTCTCTGTTCCAGGATCCTGTCTCAGATCCCATGTTGTGTTTAGTTGTTACTTTTCCTTAGTCTCTGCCAATCATAGCGGTTTCTCATTCTTTCTCATCTTTCATGACCTTGATGCTTTCAGTAAACACTGTTCTATTACTTTGTACACTTTCTTTCAGCTTGGGTTTGTCTGATTATTTTCTCATGATTGGAATAAAACTATGCATTCTTGGCAAAAATTACACAGGAATGATATTGTATCCTTCTTAGTGCATTATATCAAGGACTGACTGGTGATGCTAACTTTGATCACTTGGTTAAGGTGGTATCTGCCAAGTTTCTCCACTGTAAAGTTACTGTCATTCCATTTTGAATTGATAACTTTCTTGGGGGTGATATTTTAAGACCATGCAAATCCTGTCTGTCCTTAAACTTTTGCTCTCTCATTTTCTCATCCATGGGTAGATTTACTGGCAGCAGCCATTACCATGGTATTTGCCTAGTGGTGATTTTCTGTTTCCCTCTTTTTTTCCTGCATTTGTCAATTGGAGTTCTACTGAAAGGAAGAATTACTCCTTCTTCCACATTTATTTCTTTTTCAAGTTTTTTTAATGTCAGTATGGACTTTAAAATACTTTATATTTTATGGACTAAAATTCAATACTGTCATTATTTAGTTTGTTCCCACTTTAACCAATGGAATCTCCTTCAGAATGGCTCCTGTTTCCTTTCAGAAAGGTGTTTTGGGGTTTTGGGGGGTTTTTTTGTTAGTTTTAGTGCTTCCTTATTTTCTGACACCATAAGATATTCCAGGTTCTTCTTCCTCATTTTTTTTTTTTTTTTTTTTTTTGCCACAGTCCTAGAATCAACCACTTCTCCAAGGAGCCTTGGCTCCTTTTTGTTGGAGAATGATGTTTAGAAACCAGGAGGTTGGTGCTAGATGTGCTCATTGCTTCTAAGTCCTCTCAGCTGACAAAGTGCAGATATATATGTATGAGTACTAACCTACACATATACACACATAATAGTTCTGTATGTATCTGTTTGTATATATTTTTTAAACACCATGAGTTTAAACTGGTGCCTCTGATTTCAGTCCTGTACCACAGGGTTCATTTAACCTTTCTCCTTTCCATATTTGTAGCTTCTTTCTCTAATAGTGAGAAATGCAGCTCATATTATCTACAATACGTTTACTTATTTGTTCAATTCCAATATACACCTAAAGCAGTTTTAGAATTGCTAACCACCTGTGAGAAACACTTTCCCTAACTAGGTTATAGCATTTGTGTATCATTCTTTTTGTTTTTCTATCCTTACCATGTCTAGTTATGATACTGTTTTTCATAGTTACTTAGATTATATCTTTTCTTCTCCACTCTCATCAGTGTGATTATGTTACTCATTTGAAAATGCAGTTAGGCTTATTTTTAGTGTTTATATATATTTCTTTTTGTTTTTTAGGGTGTGTAGGGTATGTGAAATATTACTAGGGGTGCTAGGGGTCAGAGCTTTAAAAGAGATAAACTCAGAGAAGTATCACTCCTTCTCTATCCCTGCTCCCCCCCATTCCAGTAGCCCCTTTCAGTCCTTTTCCCATTCACCGCTATAGGCAATCAGTCCCTTTCATTTCTGGTTTATCTTCTTTTGTGCAAATGA